>NC_083403.1:13495535-14695535 GCF_020745735.1 Hemiscyllium ocellatum
CAATCTAGGTTTATTCATTATATCATTTCAGTTAAAGACACTAAAATCTTTTGCTATAAACTCTGTGTCTTATGGTTCTGCTCCACAGCTACCGGATGAAGGAGCAGCACTCCGAAAGCTAGTACTTCCAAATAAACTTGTGGAACAAAGGGAGAATGAGACAGTTTTAGAACTTTGGCTTTTGGAACTGTAAACTCAAAGTCAACTTAAAATGCAGAGGTGGAGGTGAAGGGTGGGGGTAGTGATGAGGACAATGATAGAGAGCAATTCCATCGTAGCCAAGGGCCTGGTGGGGATTTGTTTAAAAATGTCCAAGTGCTGCCTAAGTTCGACAAGAATGATTAGATTAGATTACCTACAGTGTGGAAACAGGCCCTTCGGCCCAACAAGTCCATACCGACCCACCGAAGCACAACCCACCCATACCCCTACCTTTTCCCCTTACCTAATACTAGGGGCAATTTTAGCATGGCCAATTCACCTGATCCACACATCTTTGGACTGTGGGAGGAAACCGGAGCACCCGGAGGAAACCCACGCAGACACGGGGAGAATGTGCAAACTCCACACAGTCAGTCGCCTGAGGCGGGAATTGAACCCGGGTCTCTGGCGCTGTGAGGCAGCAGTGCTAACCACTGTGCCACCGTGCCGCCCACAAAATTAGATTACTTACAGTGTAGAAACAGGCCCTTCGGCCCAACAAGTCCACACCAACCCTCCGAAGAGCAACCCACCCAGACCCATTCCCCTACACCTAACACTACGGGCAATTCAGTGTGGCCGATTCACCTAACCTGCACATTTTTGGACTGTGGGAGGAAACCGGATGAAACCCATGCAGACACGGGGAGAATGTGCAAACTCCACACAGTCAGTCGCCTGAAGCCTTTCGTATTTCATTTGAGAAAGTGGCTAAACAAGTGAAGGAGCTGGTGGCCATGTGAACATTAATGTTCCAAACAAAGTTGGTAAGTAGAACAAGTTAGATATTTGCACCACTATCAGAGGAAGTATTGGGGGAGAATGCTGAGGTGAAAACAGCCACTTTAACTGCACATAATTAGTACCAGAACCTGACAGACAACGTTTCAAGAATATAATGAGTGAACCTGGCCAAAAATACATAGGGTTGGAAAGGATCAAACTGAATAATTTTGATAAGGGCATTGAAAATAGATCAAACGTAATTATTTTGGAGGAGTTCAAAACTGCACTTCCTGAAGTAGTGAGCACTCATGTGGAAGGGCTGCGAGTTACGACTGCAAGATTAGCAGCAGAAATGGCAAATGGTTGTGAGTTGGTCCGTAGATCAAAGTTTGGCATCAATTTCAATCAGTGAGGGATAGGATTTTGGGTAAGGGGACAGGAGATCTCAGTGAAGACAGTGAAGGTAGTTTACCACAGGATAAAAAGGAAGCCCATGAGGGGGGAGGAGAAGTGAAAAGGCTCAGGTGGTAAAGTAGGCCCCATGAAGGTACTTTAGAAAAATCCCTGGGAAGGTAATGCGGGAAAACAGGATAAAACAGTGAGTTTTGTTGAAGTGATAAAGGAAAGCGCAGTGGAACCCAAAAGCTGCAAAAGAATGCACAAATTAGTCAGAGACTGTTTGAGAAAAAAGTGCCAAGTCTTTTTAAAGAACTTATTTGTGTGGGTAAGGTTTACTCATGTGGGCCAGGAGGATCAGGTAAAGAAGTTAAGTTTTTAAGAGATTATGGAAGCAAGTCAATCTTTGATGGTTAGCTTTGGGGAGAAATAGCAAAGGACACTCACGAGTTCTGTGCTCAGAAGTACAATCAACCTTTATTCATGCTCTTTCCCACTCGTATAGGAGTGGTCAGAGCTGGATCTCACATCACCCTCTTAATCACAGTTCAGATTGCAAGAGAGGTCAATGATACTCTGAGTTCCCCAGTGGGAGACAGCAATTTTATACATTTAGCATTACAATAATTTTATGCCACATTGCCATTGTTTCTACTCCCTTAATCTATACATCCAATCCTATGATATACCCACCTGATCAATAATGGGTGGCCCTAGGTTCCCAACCTCAGGATGTTTACCAGACACCGTAATCATCAGCCCTTGGGATCTTACAATGTATCCCATTAATTATACTCTCCTTCAGACATTTCCCAGATTTGTTTATCTCTAACCACTGCTCGAATTTCGTTATTTTCGTACTCATTGCTTTCCAGATCAAGTTCTCGGATATTTCCCACTGTCCTAATCACAGGAGATACAGAAGAAGGTTAGTTCTTATTATTGCTTTAAGACTCATATTGTTAGTTCTAATATAAAGTTAGCTCCATGTAAAGTTTTATGGGTTATACCTACTGTTATAAAAGCTAATGAGTTGTGAGCAGTTCTTTCTCTTTGACCTTGGATGGTCAAGTAAGCATTGCACCTCTATCTTGCAGCTGCACTATAACTCACTCTAGTCACATGCTGCCTTTTACAATGAAATTTACTGATTCCGAATGTTCTACACCTTTACTTGCAAGACAATATCTCTTTCATAAGACTAAATCACAGCTCAGTGAACG
This sequence comes from Hemiscyllium ocellatum, assembly GCF_020745735.1. Classification (NCBI taxonomy): domain Eukaryota; kingdom Metazoa; phylum Chordata; class Chondrichthyes; order Orectolobiformes; family Hemiscylliidae; genus Hemiscyllium; species Hemiscyllium ocellatum. Next base: position 13,498,082 of record NC_083403.1, read on the forward strand.
TGTCTGATCTCCTAGGTTTTTACAAAACATAATCTCAGCCTTTACCATTTGTCTCTGGAATTGGGAGATCGTAATTCTCTTTTTCATGCTTGCTACAAACTTCAGGCTGTCATTTCCAGGCACCGCTTATCAGACTGTTTTTTACAGACATGTGCAGCTGTTGTTTTTTCAGAACTCACCGTACATTCATTTGTAAGATTCTTTGTTCAAAGTAGATCCTCTTACCTTGGGATAGCTCCTTCTCATAGCTACCATTGTGCTTAACTTATGACCTCACTAATGCTGTGCCAGGGAGGATAATTCTGCTATTGCAGCCATCTTATGCTAACGGTCGGCCATTTTGTGCCGCCTCCTGACCAGGGGACTGGCTTGAAGCAAATTATGAGAACAAAATGTTTATATGCCCGGGATCTGATGGACCCCACCTTAGTGTCTGAAAAGAGGTGGCTATTGAGGTGGGAGGTTCATAGGTTTTAATTTTTCAAAATTCCCTTGATTCTGGGAAGGTCCATTCACATTGAAAATAGAGAATGTGACTCCTCTTCTTAAGAAAGGATGGGTCTAGAAACAAGAAATTACAGGGCAATTACCAGAATATCTGTCATAGAAAAACTCTAGGGCTCTACAATTAAGGGGGGTGGTGCATAGAGGGATATTTGGAAAACCTGGCTGTAATCATGCTTTTGTGAACAGGAAATCACCTTTAACTATTTCATTAGAGCTCTTTGGGGACATGCCGTGTTATGGGGATAAAAGGGAACCTTTCTCTTGAGCTCTTTGGATTTCTAAAAGGGGATAAAGGCTACCACACAAAATCAGAGCTCCTGATGCAGACGGAATAACATGGATTGAGAATTGGTTATCTACCAGAGACAGAGTAAGAACAACAGAATCACAGAGGGTTTATAAGCAGAACGAGAGAGTACTGGGAGTTCAGGAAGACAATTAGAATGTTGTATTTTATTCAGAAGGCAATTGAATGCAAGAGTAAGGAGATTGTACTTTAGTTATACAGGGCTGCATCTGGAGTATTGTGCACAGCACTGGTCACCATACTTACAGGAGGATGGAAATGCATTAGGAGCAGTTCAGACAAAGTTTACCAGACTAGTATCTGGTAGTCCTAAAGAAGGGCTTATGCCCGAAACGTCGAATCTCCTGTTCCTTGGATGCTGCCTGACCTGCTGCGCTTTTCCAGCAACACATTTTCAGCTCTGATCTCCAGCATCTGCAGTCCTCACTTTCTCCTCCTAGTATCTGAATGAACAGATTGCCTTATGAAGACAGCACGGCACTACTCTCTGGAGTCTAGAAGACTCAGAGGTGATTTTATTGAAACATAAAAGGTCCTGAGGAGATGACTGGCTGGATGTTGAAAGGATGTTTCCTCTTGTGGGAGGAACTAGGTGGTCATAGCTAAAAGATAAGGGGGTGCCCGTTTTAAATAGAGATGAGGAAACATTTTCTCTCTGCCGGTTGACATCCTTTGGAAATCCCTTCCTCTAAGGGCAGTGGATGCAGAATCTTTAAATGTTTTGAAGGCAGAGGTCGATAGATTCTTGATGGCCAAGGGGATAACAGATTATCAGGGATATGCAGGAATGTAGGACTGATGTTCAAATCAAATCGACCATGGTCTAATTGAATGGCAGTAGAAGTTTGAAGGGTTGAGTGGCCTATCTGTTCCTTTTCTGTATGACATAGAGTCATAGAGCTGTACAGCATGGAAACAGACCCATCGGTCTAACTTGTCCGTGCCATGCAGATATTCCCAACTGCCAGCATTTGGCCCATATCCCTCTAAACCCTTCCTATTCATACACCCATCCAACCTTATAACTGTTGTAACTGTACCAACCTCCACCACTTCCTCTGGCAGCTTATTCTCCATATACGTACCACCCTCTGTGTGAAAAAGTTACCCCCTCAGGTCCCTTTTATATCTTTCCCCTCTCACCTTAAACCTATGCCCTCTAGTTTTGGGAAAGGTCTTTGTCTACTTACCCTATTCATGAAATTATAAGCCCCAATAAAGTCACCCCCCCAGCCTCTGACGCTCCAGGGAAAACAGCCCCAGCCTGTTCAGCCTCTCCTTGTAGCTCAAATCCTCCAACCCTGGCAATATCCTTGTAAATCGTTTTGGAACCCTTTCAAGTTTCACAACATCTTTCATATAGGAGGGAGACCAGAATTGCATGCAATATTCCAAAAGTAGTCTAACTAATGTCCTGGAAAGAAATCATTTCTGGATACACAAGCTATAACCAATGAAGTGCCATAGATGGGGCGTCAGCTACTTACAGTAATATAAATGACTCAGGTAAAGGACCCAATTATTAACTTGCTGATACCACACAGGAACACCACCACTTGCAAAATCCCCTCCAAACCGCTCAACATCCTGACTTGGAAATACATCGCCGTTCTTCCATGTCACTGGGTCAAAATCCTGGAATTCTCTCCCTAAGAGCATTGTAGGTCAATCTACAGCACCTGGTTCAAGAAGGCAGCTCACCACCACCTTCTCAAGGGGCAACTAAGGACGAGCTATAAATGCTGGTCCACGTTCGTTTGCAGATACTGCTAGTGATCAGATGGACAACTGGACTGTTGGTATTTGTTACAAGGGAAGTGGAATATTAAATTAAGGACTTGTTACCGTTATATGAAGCTGGTAAGACTACTGCTGAAGTATTTTGTAGAATCTCAGACTCCTTCCTTGAGAAAACCTGTATCAGGTTTAGAAGCAGCTCAGAGATGGTTTGCTCAACAGATTCCTAGGAGGGGAGATGTTATCTTGTAAGGAAAGGTTTGGTAGGCTGAGTCTGTATTGAAGATTGGGGGAATGAGAGATGATCTTATTGAGATAGATAGAGTCCTGAGGGGAGTTGACTGAGTGGATCCTATAAGGACATTTCCTCATGTGGGAGATAATGTCACTGGAGGGCACCATTTAAAAATAAGGGGTCTAAGGTAGAGAGGGGCATTTGCTCTGGAATTCTGCTCCCTATGGGTTATTGAATATTTTTAAGGCAGAGTTGGACAAATTCTGTTCTCATAAGAAGGTCAAAGGTTATAAGGGAAGGCAGTAAATTTGAGTTAAGCCAAGAGTTGGATCATCCATGATCTCATTAAAAGGCAAAGCAGACTCGAGGGGCTGAATGGCCTACTCCTGTTTTCAGTATTTCTGTTCAGACATTGGTGTGAGGTCTGGGGGGAGACGATGGCATCGTGGTATTATCCTGAGACTGTTAATCCAGGACCTGGAGACTGTTAATCCAGGACCTGGAGACTGTTAATCCAGGACCTGGAGACTTGTCCCTCCAAAGCTTCATCAGTTTCTTCAGGGTCAGTTCCCTCACATTTGTAATTTCATGATGTTCCCCTCTCTCCCTCTCTCTTCCCCTCCCTGGTTCCCAGCTATCACTCGAATGGGTTTGGTGTGTCCTCTACTGAAGTAAAGATGTGTTCATTTCTTCTGCCATTTCTTTATTCTCAACTGTAAACTCCCCGTTCTCACTCTACAGAAGACTAAAGCACACTTTATTTACTCCTTTTCTTTTAAAAATAGTATAGAAACTCCTGCTATCCATTTTTACATTTCTAGCTAGCTTCCTTTCAGAGTCTAATTCTTTCCTTCTGATTAATCTTATAATCATTCTTTGCTTTTTTTTAATATTGTGGCCAATAATCCAACCTGTTCCCACCTTGGCAGATGTTTTTTTCCTTAAATTTGCTACTTCCCTTAACCATAGATGGAGGATCCTATGTTCAGCATTTTTCTTTATAGTAGGAGTGTACTTATTTTTCATTTTATACAATATCCCCTTTAATGTCTACCACTATGTTTCTATTAATTAATCCCCTAGTCTAATCAAAAGAGCTGATCATCAACCCCAGGAAGTAAAGAAGAGGATACAGGAAGTGGAGTAGAGGTGGAGAGGGTCAAGTTCCTAACAGGGATGATAACCTACAATCTGCCCTCGTCCTTCCACATCAATGTAAGCATCAAGAAGGATCTCTGCCTCAGACATCTTAGGAAATTCAGAATGCCCATAAGGACCCTCACTAACCTTTACAGATGCACCATAGAAAACATTCTATCTGAATGCATCACGACATGGTACGGCAACTGCTCTGCCCAGGACTGTAAGAAACTACAGAAAGTGGTATACACAGCCCAGCCATCACAGAAGACAACCTCCTATCCACGGACTCCATGTACACCTCTTGTTGCTGCAGAAAGGCTGCCAACATCATCAAAGACCCCTCCCACCCTGGCAATGATCTCCTACAACCTCTTCCATCAGGCAGAAGATACAGACCTTTAACACACACACCTACAGGTTCAAGAACAGCTTCCTCCCTGTTATTAATAGACTGATGAATGGACCTCTCTAACTTCAAATAATATTGATCTAGCTTTTGGGCACCTCCTGTGCAGCCATAACCTTGTATGCCTCGGTCTGGATAGGGAAATGGGTTACTCTTCGGAGGGGCAGTGTGGACTGGTTGGGCTGAAGGGCCTGTTTCCATACTGTAGGGAACCTAATCTAATTTCTGTCTAAGCAAGCCTATAATCTGTATGTCCTTGTTTATTATAATCTACAAAACAAAACTTTTCACTGTACTTAAGTACATGTGACTACAATAAATCAAGCTGAATCTAATGTAATACGGCAGTTCACTATTTCACCTTTCATTCTCATTTAATTGCCCTTCTTTAAGCTTAACATATTAGTTTTAGATCCAAGTTTTTCTCTTTCAGACTGTCCATCAAATTCAATCGCATTGTGGTCACTTCTACCTAGAGATACCTTAACTTTAATGAATCCATGATCTCCTGAACTAAGGTCATGTCCAAATATTGAACAAATGCCATCCTTGATCAATAGTGCCAACCGTCCACATAAGTTTCTCAAATGTCATGTACCCTGTGAATATTCAGGACCCAATCCTTGGCAGTGTCAGACTGGAACACAGACACTGTTGTAGTGTTGTACCTTGCGTGGTCTGTTGAGCCTTGAATCATGGCAAAGCAACAGCTGACCATACTCACATGTTCCAGAATATCACGAGCATTGAATTAGAGGACAGTAATTGGCCCTGGATGGGCTATGAGTTGGTAAGGCTATGTTTGTGTGGAGATAACTGTGGGTGGCACAGTGGTTAGCACTGCTGCCTCACAGCGCCAGGGACCCAGGTTCAATTCCCGCCTCGGGTGACTGACTGTGTGGAGTTTGCACATTCTCCCCGTGTCTGCGTGGGTTTCCTCCGGGTGCTCCGGTTTCCTCCCACAGTCCAAAGATGTGCAAGTCAGGTGAATTGGCCATGCTAAATTGTCTATAGTGATAGGTGCACTCGTCAGCTCTGGCTGGGTTATCCTTTGGAGGGTCGGTGTGGACTTGTTGGGCCGAAGGGCCTGTTTCCACACTGTAGGGAGTCTAATCAATCTTAACATTTGGAGAATATCTGAGATCTGATGTAACTATCACCCCAAAGTCCATGTGAAAGAGAATTTGCTAAAAAGTTGGAACTTTTGCAGCTGAGATGTCGGCTTCAGTATCATTTTGTATAATAAATAATTTAAAAACAAAACTCTTTGAAGTCTTGTCTGACTTTATCTGAAGCAAATAAACCCAGACCCAAATAGTGTTGAATGAGATTGATCTTTTTCAATATGGATGCCTCATTCTGGAAGACTAAATGAGTAAGTTTGAAGACCTGGGATTATTTAGTAACAAAACCTGACACTGTTAGACAGGACAGAAATCAGAAGGCATGCTGGGCTGTGATTAAAGTCGACTGAAGTTGAACTGTCTCGTGGACGTTCTTATTATTGATTCCGGGAGTTAAGGGAGAAGAGCAGGACTGATAACTGCTGGCTCCTTCAACACGCCTAGCTGTACCTTCAAAGGACAAGAGAGAGGAGCTAACCGAAACAACAGCAGCAGACTGATCCATGGGATCTGAAAAAGGCAGTTTTAGAACAGGAGAAAATTCGTTCAGAGAAGCTGGCCAAAAAAGGTTTATTCCTGAGTCTGTCCGAAGGAGGATTTGATCATAGAATAGCATGGATGGAGGCCATTCAGCTCATTGAGTCCACACTGAAGAGCATCCCAGCCAGACCCATTCCTCTACCCTATCCCTGTAATACTGCATTTCCCATGGCTAACCCCACCTGACCTACATATCACATTGTTCTCCAGAGACCTGGCAAGCACCTGATTGACTGGATGGCCTCCTTTGTGCCACAGGAACTCTACGATCAGCTTTGCTTCCAATCTATGGTCCCACGCCAGGCTGTTAACGTTGGTTTAGGTATAAACCTTTTGTTTCTTGAGGCAAATAAAGTTGGATGCATGCTGCAAGGTTTGATCGTCTGACCGTAAGGCACCAGTTATATCAGAATCGACCCTGTCAAGGTCTGTCAGTTTTTGAATCAGACCCTAACTGAAAACTGGAAAGCAGAACAGGCCAAAGGAAACTCCTTGCTATTCCTTCATGGGATATGGACATCGCTGGCTGGGCCCAGCATTTATTGCCTGTCCCTAGTTGCCCCTTGGGAAGGTGGGGGGTGAGCTGCCTTCTTGAACCGCTGCAGTCCACCTGCTGTGGGTTGACCCATAATGCCCTCAGGAAGGAAATTCCAGGATTTTGACCCAGCGACAGTGAAGGAGCGGCGATATATTTCCAAGTCAGGATGGCGAGTGGCTCGGAGAGCAACTTGCAGGGGGGTGGTGTTCCCGTGTACCAGCTGCCCCTTGTCCTTTTAGATGGAAATGGTTTGTGGGTTTGGAAGGAGCTGCCTGAGGATCTTTGATGAGTTTCTGCAGGGCATCTTGTAGATAGTACACACTGCTGGTAGTGGAGGGAGGGGATGCATGTGGATGCGGTGCCTATCACATGAGCTGCTTTGTCCTGGATGGTGTCAAGCTTCTTGAGTGTTGTTGGAGCTGCCCCCATCCAGGCAAGTCAGGTTTATCCCATCACATTCCTGACTTGTGCCTTGTAGATGGTGGACAGGCTTTGGGGAGTCACGAGGTGGCTTACTTTCTGTGATATTCCTAGCCTCTGACTTGCCCTTGTAGTTGTAATATTTATATGACCAGTTCAATTGATTTTCTGGTCAACAGTAAACCCCTGGATGCTGATAGTGGGTGATTCAGCGATGATAATGCCATTGAATGTCAATAGTTCCTTGAACGTGGTGTCGCAGGTAGACAGGATGGTGAAGAATGTGTTTGGCTTGTCTCCATTGGTCACAACGTTGAGTATAGGAGTTGGGACATGATGGTGCAGCTGTATAGGATATTGGTGAGGCCACTTTGGAATATTGCATCCAATTCTGGTTGCTTTTCTATAGGAACCATGTTGTTAAAAATGAAAGCAAGATTTCCAAAGGTGCTGCTGGGATTGAGTTACAGGGAGAGGCCAAACAGGCTGGGGCTTTGTTCCCTGCAGTGTCAGAGTCTGAGGGGTGACCTAATTAATATTTATAAAATCATGAGGGGCAAGATTAGAGTGAATAGCCAAGCTCTTTTTCCCAGGGTAGGGGAGTCCAAAACCAGAAGGGATAGATTTAAGGTGAAAGGGGAAAGATTTAAAAGGGACCTGAGGGGTAAAGTTTTCATGTAGAAGGTGGTGCATGTATGGAAATGAGTTGTCAGAGGAAGTGGTGGAGGTGGGTAAAGTTACAACATTTAAAAGGCATCAGGATAGATGTATGAATAGGAAAGGTTCCGAGAGATACACACCAAATGCTGGCAAATGGGACTAGGTCAGATTGGGATGTCTGGTCAGCACGGATGAGATGGACTGAAGGGTCTGTTTCCATGTTGTATGACTCTATGATAATACAGTATCTGAAGAATTGCAAATCATTACAACACGGGTTACCCTTCCTGCTTAATTTAAACCAGCAACACAGAAAAGATTTATTCCACATAGCAATCTGCGAATATTCAAGAGGCCAAGAACTAATTAAAGTACAAATTAACAACCTTTATTTCTTAAAGTATAACAGAGAATAATTAACTAACAACTGTTTACAACTCCTTCCTCTAACCTATCTTTTACCTTCCCTTCTATAATACTTGTCCAATAAAACCCCCAAATTTCAAAAGCAGCCAGCTGTCGAATCATTTATTTGGATCTTCCTTTGTCTTCTTTTCCTCATCTAAGAGATTATGTTACACAGGTTACTGATTGATGAAGGTACCTTTAAGAGAGTTATTTTTCGAACAGTCTCTACATGCTGGCAGTGAGGCAGTTCTCCTCCCAACTGTTCAATTTTCCCTGATCTAATCCCCTCAAAGCATCGGATTGTGCTTGGCTTTTAAGATTGTCAATGGACGAAATTCAAACTTGATTGGGGTTTGATATTTTTTAGAGCATAATTTAAACTGATTGGCCAAATTGTTGTTTCCAGGCAACCAGCTACAGGACCAAAAAGTTACTTTATATCTTGTTCAGAACACTTGTTGCTGTCAGGTAGCTCTGATAGTTTTAAACTCTCTTAAAGCTACAGTACATCCACATCTTCATAATACCTCCCCCCCACCTTAAGAAAAAAAAAGAACCATCATAATGAAAAGATGGCTTCAATTTTCTTCCTACTCTTCAGACACATTACCTAGAACTTTAATCTAAGTTCACCTTAACTTCTTCCCATATAACTGTATATATGTATATAATATTTTAAAAATCTCATCTCAACTTTATCAGTTAAATCCATGATGGCACATCTGCGATTACATTCTTACGACTCACATCATGTAGGATTTTTAACTTAAAAGTTTGTAACATAAGACTCCAATTAAATATTCTCATATTCCTGCCTTTAAAGCGTTCTAAGAATGTAAGTGGATTATGATCCGTGTATACAACCATCTCCGACACATTGTTAGTGGCATACACATTAAAATATTGGAAGGCCAGGACCCAAACTCAATAGTTCCTTTTCGATTGTGGAGTATTTCCTCTGATGGATGTTGATCTTCTTTGAAAAGTAACCAACCAGCAGATCAATCCCATCCTCATCTTCCTGTTGGAGGGCAGCTCCAACTCCAATGTCACTAACATCAAGGGTGACTTGAAGAGGTCTTGAAAAGTTTGGTGTAGCTAATACGGGATTGGTGGTTAATATTGATTTCAAATAGAAGGGGGACGAAACGTCTGCAACACCAATTCCCAGCTCGGCGAACACAACCACAACAACGATTTCAAATGGTTGAATGCTCCCTGGCATCGTTCTGTCCACTGAAACGTTGGGTTCTTCATCAGCAAATCGGTTAACGGTGCCACTACGTTGCTGAAGGTTGGAACAAACGTCTGATAGAATCCGTTGAGTCCTAAGAATCGAAGCACCTCTTTCTTCGAGGTTGGTCGTGGAAATTCCTCAATGGTCTTTGTCTTTGAGTTCCATGGGGTCAACCTTCCATGACTGATGTTATAGCCCAAGAACATCACCTCAGCTTTCGCGAATTCTGTTTTATTTAAGTTTATCACCAGTTTTGCTTCTTGTAGTCATTCAAAGAATTCTGCCAACTGTACCATGTGATGTTTCTAGGACTTACTAAAGATCACGACATTGTCCAAAATAGACTGCACAGTTTGTTAACCCAGCCACCACTCTCTTCATGAGTCTTTGGAATGTGGCGGGTGCGTTCTTCATTCCAAAGGGCATCACTTGAAACCGATATGGTCCATTTGGGGTTCCAAACGCAATACTTTATTTCGCCGTCTCTGATAAAGGTACCTGCCAGCAACCACGCAGTAACTCCAACTTGGTGATGTAACTGGCTTGTCAGACCTTCTCGATACAGTCCTCCAATCCCGGAATTAGATATGAGTCTGATTTTGTAACGGTGTTGACCTTCCGCTAATCCACGCAGAATCATTGAGTCCCGTCCAATTTGGGAACTAAGACGATCGGCAAACTCCACTCGCTCCGGATGATGTTCTCATCGAGCCTGGCCTCCTCTTCCTTCTGGACCTGTCTGGCTCTGAAAGGATTCAGCTGATAGGGGTGTGGTTTTATCGGAGAAGTATTCCCTGTGTCTACTTCATGTAGCTGAGAATGTGTTGCTGGTTAAAGCACAGCAGGTCAGGATGATGAAGGGCTCTGGCCCGAAACGTCGAATTTCCTGTCCCTTGGATGCTGCCTGACCTGCTGTGCTTTAACCAGCAACACATTCTCAGCTCTGATCTCCAGCATCTGCAGACCTCACTTTTTACTCTACTTCATGTAGAACAGCATTAGTCCTCCACACCTGATTCTTACATTTGTCCTTATACTGCAGTAACAAATCTTTCAGCTGTGTTCTATGCTCCTGAGACAGCTAGCTTACTAACCTATCCCACTCCGCAAGGACATCTTCATTTTTTAAATCTATTTTGAGGCACCCTCAAAATCCACATCATCTGGATTTGATTCCTCACTCTGCGGGGCAGGAACTAACCCCTGTTTCTCCAGTTCTCTCTCTCTCTCTCGTATAATACAGTTTCAACATGTTCACATGACATATCCGATACTTTTTTTCTCTATCTGACATTTTTACTGATTTTTCTCAGTTTGATAGGGACCACCAGACCTGGGTCTGAGGGATCTCCTATCACTGGTAACAGTATTAACACAGCATCTTCAGGGAAATGTCCGAGATTCAGAGCTTTTATCTGCCACCTGCCTCATTCTACACTGCGCCCTCTTTCGGTGCTGTTGAGCTAACTCGCCTGCTTGATTTAACCTCTCCCTCACCTCAGATACATAATCTCAGTGTGGGATCTCCGACTTTGGTCCTGTCAATTTTTTAAAAATTAATTTCAAAGGATCTCTCACTTCATGGCCGAATATTAACTCAAAGAGAGTGAACTGAGTTGGGGCATCTCCAATGGCAAACAATACGAATGGGAGACCTTTATCCCAATTATTCGGGTAATCCTGACAGGATGCTCTCAACATGGTCTTCAAGGTCTGATGAAATTTCTAAAACTCCCTGGGATTCGGGATGATGTGCACTGGTATAAAGTGCTGTATCCCTAAGCTGTCCATAACCACCACAAACAGCCTGGCAGTAAAGTTTGACCCCTTGGTCTGACTGACTCTCTCTGGGTAGCCCAGACCATGTGAAGAAACTCCTCTCCCACCTGTTTAACCTTGATTCTCCGTGACGGAATTGCCTCCGGAAATCTGGGAGACACATCCATTGTGGTTAACAAGGACGGGTCCCCCCTTTTAGTTCTCGGGAGGGGACCTACACAATCAGTTATAACTCGTGTGAAAGGTTCTACAAATGCGGGAATTGGAAACCAAGCTGCTGGTTTTATTACTGCCTGTAGCTGACCCACCATTTGGTATGTCTGACATGTTCAACAAAAGTTGACCACCTCCTTGTGCAATCCAGGCCAATAAAAATGTTTTTGTACTTCAGCCTGAGTCTTTCGTATCCCTAAGTGACCTCCTACAGGTAGTTCATGTGCTTCCTGTCTGTAACATTTCCTGTCTGTAACACTTCCTGTCTGCAACACTTCCTGTCTGTAACATTTCCTGTCTGTAACACTTCCTGTCTGTAACACTTCCTGTCTGCAACACTTCCTGTCTGTAACATTTCCTGTCTCTAACACTTCCTGTCTCTAACATTTCCTGTCTGTAACACTTCCTGTCTGTAACACTTCCTGTCTGTAACATTTCCTGTCTGTAACACTTCCTGTCTATAACACTTCCTGTCTGTAACACTTCCTGTCCAGCAACACAATCTGGTTCACCTACAGCCTATTTCTCCTCTGCACTAACCAGCCAAGGTCCTCATTTCTGACTTAGGATTCTATCTTTCAGATAATGACCCCCCCCCCCCACCAACCCGGAATATTCTCTGCCTCCTTTTCAGAATATCAGAATATGCATCCACATGTATATCTTTTATCGTCTTGTCCTGCTGTTACAAGTCCCTGAGCCTTTCAGGAGTAAACACTTCCGTCTGACCCTCTGCCTGTCCAGGTTTCTCCTGCACCATTACATCAAACAGGGTGGTCCGCTAACTGAACCTCAACTCCTTCACCTTTCTCTTTACTTTTCGCTTCGTGCTGCGACTTATGACAGTCAGATCTGGTTACTACACAGTCTGGGAAAATTCCAGGATATTTCGGTTTTTAACTCCTCAGTTTCTTGGTCTTCCTTGGGCTTCTCCACAACAACCGATGTCACTCCCACCTTGGATCCTGTCAAATCATTCCCAAGAACAAACTGAATCCCTGGATCTCACACTCGGTCAATCACTCCCACTGTTACTTCCCCAGTCTTGAGTTGGCACTTCAACCTGATCTTACATAGGGGAACGCGAGATTTCCAACAATCTATCCTACAAATCACCACACTCTCAGATAACAGATCAGAAAGAGTGCATATTCAATCATCTCTCACTATCAGCGACTGGTTAGATCCTGTATCTCTGAAAATGATAACGTCTTGCTCTTCTCCCCCTGTTCTGTCAGAGTAAACTTTACCCACAGAGATAAATGCTTTGTAGAGATCAGGTACTAACTCCATCCCCAGCTCCTGCCTAGGCTGTGTGCTCTCTCTGCAGCTCCTCGCCTCCTCTTGGGGTCTCTTTACTACCTTCACTAATGCCCCTGGGTTAGCTTCTTTTACCACATCCTGTCCCATAGTGCCTTTCTTTAATGACAAGCACTGTAACGTTACGTGTCCCACCTTACCACAGTGGAAACACCTGAGGCCTTTCATCTCCTCTCCATCCTCTTGAGCTTCCTTTTTAACCTGTGGTAATCTCTTACCAGCGTTCTCTACTCTTGGTTTCGTAGTGTAGGATCTCCCTTTCTCCCAACCTCTATCCCTCACAGGACGAAATTCTGACCAGAAGCTTATCTAATGCAACACGTACTCACTTGCTAATTCTGCTGCCTTTATCACTTCCTGAACTCTCTGTTCCTTCACCTGAATTCTTACCATCTCGGGAAGTGAGTTTTTAAACGCCTCCAGCTGAATAATCTCCCTTAGAGCCTCGAAAGTCCACACCTATCGATCAAAGTGACTATGTTTAATTCCTTTCACGTCAATATAAGTCTGACCTGGTTCCTTCTTAGTGTTTCCAAACTGCTGCCTATGTGTTTCTGGTACCAATTCATAAGCCCTTAAAATAGCCTGTTTGACCTCTTCATAATCTCTTGACATCTCATCTGACAGTGTGGCAAATCCCTCACCAGCTCTGCCTCGCAGTTTAGACTAAACTAGCATTACCCATAAATCCTCAGGACACTCCAGCTGCCCAGCCAACTTTTCAAATAAAATAAAGAAGGCTTCAACATCTTTCTCATCAAAATGTGGCAGAGTGTTGACATATTTGTAGCTATCACAACCTTCTCTTTTAATCTCCATCCTTTTATCTTGAGAAGTCGCAACTTCTCAAATTCAAATTCTCTCTCTTTTTGTCTCTCCCTTTCCACTCTCTCTCTCTTTGCTCAGCTAAGAACCTTCTCTCTCTCCTTTTCCTCTCTGTCTCTTCTTTCTTTCTCTCTTTCTCTTTCTCTCTCCCTTTGTTTATCTTCTCACTCCATTTTCCTCAATTGTAATTTAAGACTTTTTTTTAACCTCGTGGGCGGCACGGTGGCACAGTGGTTAGCACTGCTGCCTCACAGCGCCTGAGACCCGGGTTCAATTCCCGACTCAGGCGACTGACTGTGTGGAGTTTGCACGTTCTCCCCGTGTCTGCGTGGGTTTCCTCCGGGTGCTCCGGTTTCCTCCCACAGTCCAAAGATGTGTGCGTCAGGTGAATTGGCTAAACTGCCCGTAGTGTTAGGTAAGAGGTAAATGTAGGGGTATGGGTGGGTTGCGCTTCGGCGGGTCGGTGTGGACTTGTTGGGCCGAAGGGCCTGTTTCCACACTGGAAGTAATCTAATCTAATCTAAATCTACTGCACCCATTTGTTTCTCAGACACACCTAAATGTTACAATTTCAGCTTTGCTTTTGTCCCTAATTAATTTCTTTGTTAATTTTAAAAGTAAGACCTTTTTTTTCTTCTAAACTTTCTTGGCAAATTTAAGAATCATCTTCAAATCCCAGAACCTCTTTAGCAATTTTAAGGGCCACTTCTCTCACTTTTAATTAATCAGCTACAAATCACCAAAATTAATCAAATCGTCTCTCCTATGTGTTATTAAAGATCTAGGACATTAACTTGCAAGTGTTTAATACTGCTGGGAACTTTTTGTATCCCTAAATCTATTCAAATCTGTCTAAACCAGTTCAAGTCCTGACGACGAGCCCGCAAACTGTTACGACACAGGGTAAACCCCTCTGCTAATTTAAAACCAGTAACACAGCGCCAGAGACATGGGTTCAATTCCCGCCTCAGACGACTGACTGTGTGGAGTTTACACATTCTCCCCGTGTCTGCGTGGGTTTCCTCCGGGTGCTCCAGTTTCCTCCCACAGTCCAAAGATGTGCAGGTTAGGTGAATTGGCCGTGCTAAATTGCCCGTAGTGTTAGGTGAAGGGGTAAATGTAGGGGAATGGGTCTGGGTGGTATATGCTTCGGCGGGTCGGTGTGGACTTGTTGGGCCGAAGGGCCTGTTTCCACACTGTAAGTAATCTAATCCAATCAAACATAGAAAGCATTTATCTCGTGCAGTAATCTGTGAAAATTCGAGAGGCCAAGACTAGTTAAAGTAAAAATTAACAACCTTTATTTCTTAAAGTATAACAGGGAATAACTAACTAACCACTATGTACAACTCCTTCCTCTAACCTATCTTTTACCTTCCCTTCTATAATACTTGTCCAATAAAACCCCCGATAAAGATTTACTGAAAAATTCAAATTTCAAAATCAGCCAGCTGTCGAATCATCTATTTGGATCTTCCCCTGTCTTCTTTTCTTCATCTGAGGGATTATGCTTCACAGATTACTGAACGAAAAAGGTACCTTTAAGAGAGCTATTCTCCAGGCAGTCTGCAGATGTTGTTGGCTTGGCAGTTCTCCTCCCAACTGTTCAATTTTTCTTATACCCTCCAATGTATCGGATTGTGTCATTGGCTTTTAAGATTGTCAATGTACTAAATGCAAAGTTGATTGGAGTTTGGTATTTTTCAGGGTATAATTTAAACTGATTAGCCGAACTTGAATCTGTATTGTGACTTTCAGGCAACCAGCTACCCTAGGTACTGGACCAAAAGGTTACATTATATCTTGTTCTTGGTGTTGTTAGATAGTTCTGCTAGCTTTTAGCTCTCTTAACAGAACACTGCACCCAATATTCATGAAAAATTGGTGCTGAACATTATGTAATCATCAGCAAACATCCTCTCAGTCCCTTCTGACCTTATGAGGGATCAATGAAGCAGCTAAAGATGGGCGGGCATAGGACACTACCCTGAGGAACATGTGCTCCAGAACTTGCTGCTCCCCTAGGCAAGCTGTTCCAGTGTAGTTACAACACTGGCATCTACCCAACAATGTGGATAATTACCCAGGTATGCCCTGTACACAAAAAAGCAAGACAAATCCAATCCAGACAATTGCAGCCACATCAGTCTATTCTCAGTGAAATGATGGAAAACTGCATCAATAGTGCGATGATGCAACACCACTCAGTGATGCCCAATCTGGGTTCCATCAGAGTCACCCAGCTATTATATCCTTGGTTCAAACATAGGCCAGAGTGCCCGACTTAGAGGGAATGTAGTATTTGTGTCTCACTCGCTGTTTATTCTGTTTAGCATACAAGTATTCCTGTTGTGTGATCTCACCTTATAAGATCGTATTTTGTGTTTGATTTGGTTGATTCCTGCACGATGAAAAACTCTTTTGTTTTCAGAGTTGTGGCTTCATTCGTCTCCTGTTGGATTTCCTCTCTTTGTAAAGAAAGCTACTGCTCCCTCGATCCCACAGTAAAAGAAACAAGAATGAGATGGTATGGAATTTAAAGTGATCTGCAAATGGGGGGAGGGAGATGAGAGAGAAAAAGAACTTTTTTAACACAGCAAATAGTTAGGGAATGGAATGCATTGACTGGAAATGGATTTCTAGGGCAATGACTTTAATCCAAGGCCAGAATACTCCTCTGGGTGACTGATCTGTAATGCATTGATAGAGATGGAGGCATTGGAGGGTTTCCCTTTGATAGGATAGCGTGCAGAGACATGGGGAAAAGATAGGACGTTATCATTAGGTAATAGAATCAGTGTAAGCCTGATGGATTGAATATCCTCCCCTTGCACGGTTACAATCCTGTGATTCTATCACAAGCACAGCACAGATCACATGACATCGCGTTATGTCATGTTTGGCCAGATGACAACCAACCAATAACATCTGAAGAGATTATAACATTCATCGTCTGTGAGCTGGCTGAGCTGTGGCCCCAAGGTGCTGTGGTTTGTGTGAGAGATTCAGAAGACAGGGAAACTGCCCATGAAAAGGGAGAAAATGATGATGGGGAAGAGGGCAAATAGAAAGCTGAAAGAAGGGTATTTACAGAGTGGGAAGTCAGACGTGGAAGGGACTTAGATGTTTTAGATTTAGATTTAGATTTTCTACAGTGTGGAAACAGGTCCTTCGACCCTCCGAAGAGTAACCAACCAGACCCATTTCCCTCTGACTAATGCACCTAACACTATGGGCAATTTAGCATGGCCAATTCACCTGACCCGCACATCTTTGGATTGTGGGAGGAAACCGGAGCACCCGGAGGAAACCCACGCAGACACGGGGGAGAATGTGCAAACTCCACACAGACAGTCGCCCGAGGCTGGAATCGAAACTGGGACCCTGGCGCTGTGAGGCAGCAGTAGCCAGAACTTGACAGTTACTGAAAAGTAGAATGTACGAATGCTCGAAATTAGAACAGAAAATGTTGGAGAGATCAGGCAAGAACAGAGAGACAGAGAGACAGAGAGAGGGAGAGAAACAAAGATAACATTTCGGGTCTGTGGTCATTTATCAGAGCTGGGAAAAGTTTGAGATATAATAGGCTTTGAGCAAAGAATGGGTGGCATTGGAACAAAGGAAGGTCTGTGATTGGGTGCTGGATGGGTGAGATTGAACGCTAGCAATGTTAGTTCCCCAGAGTCGAAGGGAATGGAGATGGAGCATAAGAAGAAACAAAGGCAATGCAAAGACCAGGTGTCTTATTAACTGAGAGAACAAATCAGAAACAAGGAAAAGAAAGGAAACAAGACAGGGGGCAACGGTTTGTGGATTGAAATTGTTGAACTCAGTGTTGAGGTCGGAAGGGCGCAGAGTATTGAATTGAAAGAGGAAGGATTGTTCCCGAAGTTTACGTTGAGTTCCCTTGGATCAGTTAATCAGGTTGAGATCGCAGCGATGTCACTGTGAGAGCAATGAGATCGACAGGTCACTCCAACCTTAGAATTGTGCAAGTGGACGACGTTGAGGTATTCAGCAGAACGGTCATCCAATCTGTGTTTGACCTCTTCATTGGGGATGAACCCACATTGTGAGCAGTGAATGCACAGACCAGACAGAACGGTGGCCAAGGTCATTGTTGTACCATGGACAATGAGGAGCAGGGAGGTGAAAGGACTGGTGTTATATCGGCTAGATTTATATGGGAAGGGGTGACAAAGGAATACACCAAGACATCAGGGAGAGAATGGTCTCTTTCAACTGTAGAAAGGAATATTCACTTTCTTTATTCATTCACAGGATATGGATGTTACTGACAATAATTATCCATCTCAAAATGCCCTGAGTAGCTTGCTAGACTGTTTCAGAGCCATCCATACATCACTGTGGATCTAGAATGACTGATGGGTCAGCCAGACCAGTTAAGGACAAAGCGGGGATTTCCAATAATCAATTTTGTGGTCATTGTCTCTCATTTGCACCACCAGATTTATTTATTCTGTTCAAACCCCCCAGATGCTACAGCAGGATTGAAATTGTAGTCCCAGAGGATAAACCTCTGCTTCCACACGACTCGGCCAATGACATTAGTCCACGCCACAATACTCCCCTGGGTAACTGACCTGCAACACATTGATATTCGAGGAGAAAGTGAGGTCTGCAGATGCTGGAGTTCAGAGCTGAAAATGTATTGCTGGAAAAGCGCAGCAGGTCAGGCAGCATCCAAGGAGCAGGAGATTCAACGGTTCGGGCATAAGCCTGAAGATTCCTGAAGAAGTATGCCCGAAACGTTGATTCTCCTGTTCCTTGGATGCTGCCTGACCTGCTGCGCTTTTCCAGCAACACATTCACACATTGATATTCACCAGGAACTGACAACCAGACAGCCCAAGCTCCAGTCCTGCACTCCAGTTGTTGCTTCTTTTATCAGGTCGGATCTCATTCCTAATCTGTTCAACTCTGGTTTCTGGAAAACTTGGAATCTCAGACAACACTACAGAGAAGCAATAATGGGACAGGCATCTGGGCAGCGAAACCTGCTGCAGTTCTTTAACCTATTGATCATTTTTATGAGGTACATCGTGGAACTAAACCATGATAGGTCATTACAAAGAATTATGTCTCCTTGCTCATATAAACACAGTATCTCCAACAATTTCCAACCTCCCCATCTAGTTAAAGCTTGGAAATAAATTTGATGAAGCAACACTGTTCTGTGCATCCAATCAGCAACATCAAAGTGAGACAGACCCCAAGGATCCCATACGTTGGTTCTGTCTGAACTCCAGAACATGAGATAAATTACACTGATTACACACAATTCAACCCAATGGGCAAACTGCAAACCACTGAGAATTAATAACGGGGCTGTAAGTTGATGCTGGTATTGAATGAGAGAAAGGTGTTTGTGTGGAATTAGATGCTCAAACTGTTTCTGGGGAATGAACATGATTATGCAGAAATATATCAGAGATATCAATACATTATCAAATAAACAGATGACAGCCTGGAATCAAATGACAGGGTAAAAAGAAATTATATCCATAATAATGGGTACTTAGGAGTATTGACAGACTGGAATCTAATCGAGGGGTTCAGATGGTTTATATCTAGAATAATGGATCCCTGGGAGTGATTACAGACTGGAATCTAATCAAGGGGTTCATCAGATGGTTTATATCTAGAATAATGGATCCCTGGGAGTGATTACAGACTGGAATCTAATCGAGGGGTTCAGATGGTTTATATATAGAATAATGGATCACTGGGAGTGATTACAGACTGGAATCTAATCGAGGGGTTCAGATGGTTTATATATAGAATAATGGATCCCTGGGAGTGATTACAGACTGGAATCTAATCGAGGGGTTCTGATGGTTTATATATAGAATAATGGATCCCTGGGAGTGATTACAGTCTGGAATCGAATCGAGGGGTTCAGATGTTTATCTGTAGAATAATGGATCCCTGAGAGTGATTACAGACTGGAATCTAATCGAGGGGTTCAGATAGTTTATATGTAGAATAATGGATCCCTGGGAGTAATTACAGAGTCGAATCTAATCGAGGGGCTAAGATGGTTGATATATCAGATGATGGATATTTACATGTATTGGTTTTACTTATAAGCATTAATTTAACGTATAAGTATTTCTGTTATATGTAGGTTTGCTCGCTGAGCTGGAAGGTTCATTTCCAGACGTTTCGTCACCCTACTAGGAAACACCTTCAGTGGGCCTCAGGCGAAGCACTGCTGAAAATTTCTGCTGTGTAATGATATTTTTGAGTTTCTGGAAATGAACCTTCCAGCTCAGTGAGCAAACCTACATCCATAACCTCAACCTGAGCTACAAATCTTCTCAAAACTCACTACTTTACATAAATGATTTGGATGCGAGCATAAGAGGTACAGTTAGTAAGTTTTCAAATGACGCCAAAATTGGAGGTGTAGTGGACAGCGAAAAGGGCTACCTCAGATTGCAACAGGATCTGGACCAGATGGGCTGATGGGCTGAGAAGTGGCAGATGGAGTTCAATTCAGATAAATGTGAGGTGCTGCATTTTGGGAAAGCAAATCTTAGCAGGACTTATACACTTATGGTAAGGTCCTAGGGAGTGTTGCTGAACAAAGAGACCATTGGAGTGCAGGTTCATAGCTCCTTGAAAGTGGAGTCGCAGGTAGATAGGATAGTGAAGAAGGCGTTTGGTGTGCTTTCATTTATTGGTCAGAGTATTGAGTACAGGAGTTGGGAAGTCATGTTGCGGCTGTACAGGACATTGGTTAGGCCACTGTTGGAATATTGCATGCAATTCTGGTCTCCTTCCTATCGGAAAGATGTTGTGAAACTTGAAAAGGTTCAGAAAAGATTTACAAGGATGTTGCCAGGGTTGGAGGATTTGAGCTACAGGGAGAGGCTGAACAGGCTGGGGCTGTTTTCCCTGGAGCATCGGAGGCTGAGGGGTGACCTTATAGAGATTTACAAAATCATGAGGGGCACGGATAGGATAAATAGACAAAAGTCTTTTCCCTGGGGTCGGGGAGTCCAGAACTAGAGGACATAGGTTTAGGGTGAGAGGGGAAAGAATTAAAAGAGACCTAAGGGGCAA
Organism: Hemiscyllium ocellatum; assembly: GCF_020745735.1. NCBI lineage: Eukaryota > Metazoa > Chordata > Chondrichthyes > Orectolobiformes > Hemiscylliidae > Hemiscyllium > Hemiscyllium ocellatum. The sequence continues at coordinate 13,518,570 of NC_083403.1, forward strand.
CTTTTTCACACAGACTGTGGTATGGAATGAGCTGCCAGAGGATGTGGTGGAGGTTGGTACAATTGCAACATTTAAGAGGCATTTGAATGGGTATATGAACAGGAAGGCTTTGGCGGGATATGGGTCTGGGTGCTGGCAGGTGGGACTAGATTGGGTTGGGATATCTGGTCGGCATGGACAGGTTGGACCGAAGGGTCTGTTTCCATGCTGTACATCTCTATGACTCTATGACTAAGTATTTCTGTAGCCATCATAATTCCTTTTATAGCACGTTATGAGGGTATGACTTCCTGGAGAGTAATAAGGTTTTGTGTTCATTGAGACAAATTTAAGAGTGACCTGAGTAAGCGTGTGTACATTAGGTGTCAGATGGGACGATCGAGAAACTCTTTCTTGGCTCAGGGAAACATCATAGTTTCAAGAAGCCAGTTTGGTTCCAGGTTTCTGCACTGTTCTTTGCTGAAGGGCTCATGCCCGAAACATCGATTCTCCTGCTCCTTGGATGCTGCCTGACCTGCTGCGCCTTTCCAGCAACACATTTTCAGCTCTTTGCTGAAGCTACAAGGGTAAAGCAGCTGCTCCTAGAGAAGACTGATTAGATTACCTATAGTGTGGAAACAGGCCCTTCAGCCCAACAAGTCCGTACCGACCCGCAACCCACCTATACCCCTACATTTACCCCTTTACCTAACACTACAGGCAATTTAGCATGGCCAATTCACCTGACCCGCACATCTTTGGACTGTGGGAGGAAACCCCACGCAGACACGGGGAAAATGTGCAAACTCCACATAGTCAGTTGCCTGAGGCGGGAATTGAACCCGGGTCCCTGTCGCTGTGAGGCAGCAGTGCTAACCACAGTGCCACCGTGCCGCCCACTAATCTAAGATATCTTAGAGCTGTTGATAAATAAATTACCTCAGTGTGAGGAATTTAGTTTTAAAGTTGCAGACAAGAAGTGCTTTGTTAAAACCCTGAAGGCGTCATTTGAACCTGAGAAAGTCTAAGCTTTGTTGTATGAAGGCTCAAGGAAAAGATCATCAGATTCTCAAAGGCAGGGAATTGAGCTAAGTCAAAGCTTATGTGTGATAAAGACAATTTTCTATTGGACGTTTGAATGCTGTAATGTGGTGCTGTTGGGATTCATAGGATTGTAGCCACGTTTTTCAAAATCTGTACATATTGTGTGATAGACCATAAGACCATAAGACATAGGCACAGAAATTAGCCCATCGGCCCTTTGAGTCTGTCTGCCATTCAATCATGGCTGATATGTTTTTTAACCCCACTCTCCTGCTTTCTCCCCGTAACCTTTGATCCCCTTGACAATCAAGAATCTATCTATCTCTGCCTTAAATATACTCAATGAGCTGGCCTCCACAGTCCTCTGTGGCAATGAATTCCAGTGATTCACCACTCTCTGAAGAAGTTTCTCCTTATCTCCATTCTACGGGGTCTTCCCTTTACTCTCAGGCTGTTCCCTTGGGTCCTGGTCTCTCCCATCAATGGAAACATCTTCCCAATGTCCACTCTGTCCAGGCCATTCAGTATTCTGTAAGCCTCAATTAGATCCCCTCCCCTCATCCTTTTAAACTCCACCCAGTATAGTCCCAGGGTCCTCAAACATTCTTCATATGTTAAGCCTTTCATTGCTGGGATCATTCTCGTGAACCTCCTCTCGACCTGCTCCAGGGCCAGTACATCCTTCCTGAGATATGGGCCCAACATTGCTCACAATACTCTAAATGTGGTCTGACCAGAGCTTTATTAAGCCTCAGAGGTACATCCCTGCTTTTATAGTCAAGTCCTCTCAAAATAAATGCCATCATCGTATTTGCCTTCCTAACTGCTGTCTCAACCTGCCAGTTTACCCTGAGAGAATCCTGGGCCAGAACTCCCAAGTTCATTTGCACTTAGTTTTCTGAGTGTTCTCCCCATTTAGAAAACAGCCCACGCCTCTATTCCTCCAACCAAAGTGGCATGGCCTCACACTTTCCCATATTGTACTCCATCTGCCATTTCTTTGCCCACTGTCCTAACCTGTCCAAATCCTGCTGCAGCCTCCCTGCCTCCTCAATACTGCCTGTCCCTCTACCTATCTTCGTATTTTCTGCCAACGTAACTGGAATACCTTCGTCTAGATCATTAATGTATAAAGTGAAACGTTGTGGTCCCAACACTGAGCCTTATGGAACACCACTGCCATCCTGAGAAGGAGCCTTTTATCCCCATTCTCTGCTTTCTGCCTGACAGCCAATCCTCTATCCATGCTAGCTCCTTGCCTCTAACACCATGACCTCTTATGTTACTCATTAGCTTCTTGTGTGGCCCTTTCTCAGAGGCCTTTTGGAAATCCAGGTAGATGACATCCATTGGTTCTCCTTGGTCTAACCTGCTTGGCATCTCCTCAAAGAATTCCAACAGATTTGCCAGGCATGACCTTTTCTTAACAAAACCATGCTGGCTTCGCCCTATTTTATCGTGAAATTCCAAATGTTCAAAAATCTCATCCTTCACAATGGATTCCAAAATCTGACCAACATCCGAGGACAAGCTAAACAGCCTGGAATTTCCCATCTTTTGCCTTACTCCATTCTTAAAGATGGGGGTTACATTAGTGATTTTCCAGTCCACTGGGACCCTCCCTGACTCGAGTGAGATTACCACTAACGCCTTCACTATCACTTCAGCGACCTCCTTCAGAACCCTGGGGTGCAGTCCATCTGGGGCAGGTGGTTTATCCACCTACAGACCTTTCAGATTTTCCTCCACCTTCTCCTTGGTAAGGCCACCATATTCACCTCTGCACCGCCATCCCCCCTCCCCCACATCCCCCCCCCCCCCCCCCCACCCCCCATCCACTGTGCAGATTGATGCAAAATATTTGTTCAGATCCTCAGCCATAATTTTGTACCCCACTACTATTTCTCCAACGTCATTTTCCAGCAGTCCAATCTCTTTTGGCCATCATATGTCTAAAGAATTTTCTTTTACTTACTGACTAGCTTACCCTCATATTTAACCTTCTCCCTCCTTATTTAATTTTTGTGGCCCTCTGTTGGTCTTTGTAAGCTTCCCAATCCCCTGTCTCCCACTGCCTTTCGCCACATTGTACACTTTCTCTTTTGCTTATATACTGTCCTTGACTTCCCTCGTCAGCCACCGTTGCCTCATCCTCCCTGTACTATGTTTCTTTCTCCACGGGATGAATCTCTGCTGTGTCTCCTGAATTACTCCCAGAAACCCCTGCCATTGCTGTTCCACTGTCTTTCCTGCTAGGCTCCTCTCCCAGTCGATCCTACCCAGCTCCTCCCTCATGCCTCTGTAGTTGCCATTATTCGGCTGTAATACCGTTACCTCTGATTCTACCTCCTCCCTCTCAAATTGCAGAGTAAATTCAATTGTATTATGATCGCTGCCTCCTAAGGGTTCCTTCATCTTAAGCTTCCTTATCAAGTCTGCCTCATTGGACAACACTAAATCCAGTATTCCCCTGTTTCCTGGTGGGCTCCAAAGAGCCATCTCATAGACATTCCACGAATTCCTTTTCCTGCGATCCCCTACTAACCAGATTTTCCCAGTCCACCTGGATACTGAAATCCCCCCTGATCACTGTAACCTTCCCTATCTTAGACAGCTCCTGGTATATCTTGTGTCACTAATGTTGACTACCATTTGGAGGTGAAAATGTGTTACTGGAAAAGCGCAGCAGGTCAGGCAGCTTCCAAGGAACAGGAGATTCGATGTTTCAGGCATAAACCCGTCTTCAGGAATGAGGAGAGTGTGCCAAGCAGGCTAAGATAAAAGGTAGGGAGGAGGGACTTGGGGGAGGGGCGATGGAGGTGCGATAGGTGGAAGGAGGTCAAGGTGAGGGTGATAGGCTGGAGTGGTGTGGGGGCGGAGAGGTCAGGAAGAAGATTGCAGGTTAGGAGGGCGGTGCTGAGTTCGAGGGATTTGACTGAGACAAGGTGGGGGGAGGGGAAATGAGGAAACTGGAGAAATCTGAGTTCATCCCTTGTGGTTGGAGGGTTCCCAGGCGGAAGATGAGGCGCTCTTCCTCCAACCGTTGTGTTGTTATGTTCTGCCGATGGAGGAGTCCAAGGACCTGCATGCCCTTGGTGGAGTGGGAGGGAGAGTTAAAGTGCCACGGGGTGGTTGGGTTGGTTGGTCCGGGCGTCCCAGCGGTGTTCTCGCTGGAAAAGCACAGCAGGTCAGGCAGCATCCAAGGGCTGGAAAAGCCCATTTGGAGGCCAGTACATAACTCCCATTATGATCCTTTTCCCTTTGCAGTTTCTGAACTCTACCCACACAGATTCTATACCATCCGACCCTACTTCATTCCTTTCTATTGATTTCATTTCATTTCTTACTAAAAAGGCAACCCCATCCCTTCTACCCAGCTGCCTCTCTTTTCGACAGGGTGTATGTATATCCTTAGATACTCAGCTCCCAGTCCTGATCCTCTTGCAGCCACCTCCCCATGATGCCCACCACAGTGTACCTGCCAACTTCCATCTGCCCCGTTTACCTTATTCCATACACTATGTGTATTCTGCTCCAACACCGTCAGGCCTGCACTGACCGTCCCTCTTTATCCAGCGGGCTTAAAGCTTGATTTCTCACTCTCTCCAAAGACTCTGTCCTATTTTGTGCTCCGGGCTCTCCTGAGTTCTTTCCTTTTATTTCTCTCATACATTTCCCTACAGGTGAATCCACCCCCTCAGATGTTAACCGGCTGCTTGGTTTCCCATTGGCTATTATATTTCTTGGAATTTTACCCTTCCCCCCCACCTTCCTAGTGTAAAACCCTGGTTGACCATCCCATTTACCCTTTCCGCTAGAACATTAGTCCCAGCTCGGACTCCCCGGTGGTACAGAACCCTCCTGTTCCAATGCTGATGCCAGTGTCCCTTGGAGAGAGACCCCTGCTTTCCCAACATCATTCTTTATGTCGCGGGATTACTTCCTTTATTCCTGCTCCCCTATGCCAATCTGCATGTGGCTCAGGCAGTAATCTGGAGATTATTGAGGACCTGTTCTTCAATTGAGTTCCTAATTCCTAATAATCCCTAATCAGGCCCTCCTCCCTAGCCTTGCCTGTTCTGTTTATCCCAAGGTAGACCACAACAACTAGATCCTTCCCCCTCCCTCTCCAATATACTTTTAAACTGGTCAGGGAAGGAGCTCTTTTCATTCTATTGATCTTTATTTCTTTTGCCTGATAAACTTCTGTTTTACTGTTAAAACCGAGCCTGCAGCTCTGTGCGAATGTGTCTCAGTGAATGAGCACCTCGTTAAAAATCAAAACAAATGGTCAAAAGATTACTTCGGTCTGGGATCTGACTTCCCCAGTCGTGACATCAGCTGGGATTGTCAATCAGTCAAGGAGCGAGACCAATCCCCACCTGCAGCGCAGGGAGACAATGTCAGAGTTGCCAGTAATTGGATGGTCCCTTAAAGCTAGCACCCTCTGCCCTCTCAGACGGGTGTGAAAGCTCCCAAAGGTAAGAAGAGGACAGCCGCTCTCCCCAGTGTTCATGATTAGATTCCCAACAGTGTGGAAACAGGCCCTTCGGCCCAACAAGTCCACACCGACCCGCCGAAGCGCAACCCACCCATACCCCTACATTTACCCCTTACCTAACACTACGGACAATTTAGCATGGCCAATTCACCTGACCTGCACATCTTTGGACTGTGGGAGGAAACCGGAGCACCCGGAGGAAACCCACGCAGACACGGGGAGAACGTGCAAACTCCACACAGTCAGTCGCCTGAGGCGGGAATTGAACCCGGGTCTCAGGCGCTGTGAGGCAGCAGTGCTAACCACTGTGCCACCGTGCCGCCCACTGTGGGAGGAAACCCACACAGACACGGGGAGAACGTGCAAACTCCACGCAGACAGTCGCCCGAGGCTGGGATCGAACCTGGCTCCCTGCCACTGTGAGGCAGCAGTGCTAACCACTGAGCCAACGTGCAGTCCACGTTCCACAGCGACACAGTATGATATTGCAGTGGAGACAACCCACTGGATATCCTGCTATCCAGGGAATCATCACTAAAATGAACCATTTATAAAAGTACACAGAATTTCACAATTTATCTGTCATTTAGCCCCAGGTTGACTGAAAGCATGGAGCAGCTTTAGACCATAAGGTACAGGAGCAGTATTAGGCCATTCAGCCCATCGTGGCAGCTCCGCCATTTTCCTGCCTTCTCCCTGTAACCATTGATCCCCTTATAAAGAGCATATCTGTCTCTGTCTTAAAAGCACAGAGATATATCCTCCACAGCCGTCTGCAGCAATGGGTTCCACAGATGAACTACCCTCTGGCTGAAGAAATTCCTCCTCATCTCAATTCCAAAGGGTTGTCCCTTTACTCTGAGGCTGTGCGTTTGGCTCCTGGTCTCTCCTACCAGTGGGAACATCTCCATGTCCACTCCATCCTCTCAGGCCTCTCAGTATCCTATAAGTTTCCATCAGCTCCCCCCTCATCCCTCGAAACCCTCTCAAGTACAAACCCAGAGTCTTCAACTGCCCCTCATATGTCATTTTCTATAAGCTGTACTTAAGAAATGCTATTATTTATTACGAAAAATTAGGCTTTAGTTACAGGTAAATGCTTATGAACTATTGATATAATATTCTACTAATTAAAACTGTAATCCCGCGAGAAACTGCCACTTACATTCACACATAGACCAGGAAAAAAAAAATGGGTGTTATGGGCAGAGGGGAAGATTGAGAAGGCAGTTCAGTGGTTCCTGTTCACAGAGTTACTGAGATGATTCTTTTATTGATCACCGCTTTCTAATCTTCTGATGGTTTGCCACAGGCCCAGGGAGACTGACTGACCCATACAGAGGCCTCTGACTCATCAGTTAAAAGTCACAGTTTACAGAAGCTGCTGAGGGACAAATATGCTGTCTTTTTCAGGTTGCACTTACTGCAGAGAACAGAGAGACAGACAGACAGAGAGAGAGAGAGAGAGAGAGAGCTCCTGAGTCTGTGGAGCTCAGAGCTTTCTCTCCTGTTCATAGTCCCCAGATGCTCAGTTCCCTGGGAGCCAATGACAGAGCGGTTGGCGGGGAGTATCAATGACAGGTTTCTAGCGCACTGACCAATCAGCTGCTGGTTGCCAGCAGCAGAACCTCCTTTGGTACCCAGCCCTTGGCTCCAGCTCATCTGCAAACTACACGTGAACACCTGCTTGAATAAATAGCTGGGCAAACAGGACTTGCGATGAGTGGCAGGTGCTTTGAAAATATGCAGCAATTTTCCACAAACCTCACTAGGATTAGGTTTCAACAGTGTGGAAACAGGCCCCCAGTCCAAAACATCCACACCGACCCTCCGAAGAGTAACCCACTTCCCTCTGATTAATGCACCTAACACTATGGACAATCCACCTGACCTGCACATCTTTGGACTGTGGGAGGAAACCGGAGCACCCGGAGGAAACCCACGCAGACACAGGGAGAATGTGCAAACTCCACACAGACAGTCACCCAAGGCAGGAATCGAACCCAGGTCCCTGGCCCTATGAGGTAGCAGTGCTAACCACTGAACCATCGCGCTGCCAGTTGGATCTCTCCTCATTTTGGTCCACAATACAAACTGCAGAAATAAAACAATATGGTCTATCAAACATTCCCAATGTTCCAACATACGTTCAGAATGACCTAATCAGCTGAAATAAGCTTTTAGATTAGATTAGATTACTTACAGTGTGGAAACAGACCCTTCGGCCCAACAAGTCCACACCGACCCGCCGAAGCGCAACCCACCCATACGCCTACATTTACCCCTTACCTAACACTATCGACAATTCACCTGACCCGCACATCTTTGGACTGTGGGAGGAAACCGGAGCACCCGGAGGAAACCCACACAGACACGGGGAGAACATGCAAACTCCACACAGTCGCCTGAGTCGGGAATTGAACCCGGGTCTCAGGAGCTGTGAAGCAGCAGTGCTAACCACTGTGCCACCGTGCCGCCCACTGTGGGAGGAAACCCACACAGACATGGGGAGAACGCGCAAACTCCACGCAGACAGTCGCCCGAGGCTGGGATCAAACCTGGCTCCCTGCCACTGTGAGGCAGCAGTGCTAACCACTGAGCCATCGTGCCGTCCACGTTCCACAGTGACACAGTATGATATTGCAGTGGAGACAACCCACTGGATATCCTGCTATCCAGGGAATCATCACTAAAATGAACCATTTATAAAAGTACACAGAATTTCACAATTTATCTGTCATTTAGCCCCAGGTTGACTGAAAGCATAGAGCAGCTTTAGACCTTAAGATACAGGAGCAGTATTAGGCCATTCAGCCCATCGTGGCAGCTCCGCCATTTTCCTGCCTTCTCCCTGTAACCATTGATCCCCTTATAAAGAGCATATCTGTCTCTGTCTTAAAAGCACAGAGATATATCCTCCACAGCCGTCTGCAGCAATGAGTTCCACAGATGAACTACCCTCTGGCTGAAGAAATTCCTCCTCATCTCAATTCCAAAGGGTTGTCCCTTCACTCTGAGGCTGTGCCTTTGGCTCCTGGTCTCTCCTACCAGTGGGAACATCTCCATGTCCACTCCATCCTCTCAGGCCTCTCAGTATCCTGTAAGTTTCCATCAGCTCCCCCCTCATCCCTCGAAACCCTCTCAAGTACAAACCCAGAGCCTTCAACTGCCCCTCATATGTCATTTTCTATAAGCTGTACTTAAGAAATGCTATTATATATTACGAAAAAATAGGCTTTAGTTACAGGTAAATGCTTATGAACTATTGATATAATATTCTACTAATTAAAACTGTAATCCCGCGAGAAACTGCCACTTACATTCACACATAGACCAGGAAAAAAAAATGGGTGTTATGGGCAGAGGGGAAGATTGAGAAGGCAGTTCAGTGGTTCCTGTTCACAGAGTTACTGAGATGATTCTTTTATTGATCACCACTTTCTAATCTTCTGATGGTTTGCCACAGGCCCAGGGAGACTGACTGACCCATACAGAGGCCTCTGACTCATCAGTTAAAAGTCACAGTTTACAGAAGCTGCTGAGGGACAAATATGCTGTCTTTTTCAGGTTGCACTTACTGCAGAGAACAGAGAGACAGACAGACAGAGAGAGAGAGAGAGAGAGAGAGCTCCTGAGTCTGTGGAGCTCAGAGCTTTCTCTCCTGTTCATAGTCCCCAGATGCTCAGTTCCCTGGGAGCCAATAACAGAGCGGTTGGCGGGGAGTATCAATGACAGGTTTCTAGCGCACTGACCAATCAGCTGCTGGTTGCCAGCAGCAGAACCTCCTTTGGTACCCAGCCCTTGGCTCCAGCTCGTCTGCAAACTACACGTGAACACCTGCTTGAATAAATGGCTGGGCAAACAGGACTTGCGATGAGTGGCAGGTGCTTTGAAAACATGCAGCAATTTTCCACAAACCTCACTAGGATTAGGTTTCAACAGTGTGGAAACAGGCCCCCAGTCCGAAACATCCAGACCAACCCTCCAAAGAGTAACCCACTTCCCTCTGATTAATGCACCTAACACTATGGACAATCCACCTGACCTGCACATCTTTGGACTGTGGGAGGAAACCAGAGCACCCGGAGGAAACCCACACAGACACTGGGAGAATGTGCAAACTCCACACAGACAGTCACCCAAGGCAGGAATCGAACCCAGGTGCCTGGCCCTATGAGGTAGCAGTGCTAACCACTGAACCATCGCGCTGCTAGTTGGATCGCTCCTCATTTTGGTCCACAATACAAACTGCAGAAATAAAACAACATGGTCTATCAAACATTCCCAATGTTCCAACAGACTGTTCAGAATGACCTAATCAGCTGAAATAAGCTTTTGACCTGCACTTAACCAGCTCTTAAGTGGGCGGCACGGTGGCACAGTGGTTAGCACTGCTGCCTCACAGCGCCTGTAGACCCGGGTTCATTTCCCGACTCAGGCGACTGACTGTGTGGAGTTTGCACGTTCTCCCCGTGTCTGCGTGGGTTTCCTCCGGGTGCTCCGGTTTCCTCCCACAGTCCAAAGATGTGCGGGTCAGGTGAATTGGCCAAGCTAAATTGCCCGTAGTGTTAGGTAAGGGGTATGGGTGGGTTGCGCTTCGGCGGGTCGGTGTGCACTTGTTGGGCCGAAGGGCCTGTTTCCACACTGTAAGTCTAATCTAATCTAATCTTCACCAGGCCTTAACCAGGCCTTAACCAGACCTTCATTAGTGATGTCAAGAAACAATACCAGACTAAACTAGAAACCCAGACTAACCACACCAACACTTGTCAATTGTAGTAAGGCTCACGTGGTACAGCGGGCTCCAGGGTGAAATTGAGTGCATAGGTAACGGTGCAATCCTCTCTGATGAGCTCAAAGCATTCTGTGCTGCTTTCGAACAGGAGGTCAGTGAAATGGTGAGACCGGCCCTGACAGGCTCAGGTGCCCCTACACCCACAGTCACTGCTACAGCTTCAGAATGAACCCACTGGAAAGTGACTGGCCTGGACGGAGTGTCTGGCTCTGCACTCAGATCCTGAGCGGACTGGCTGGTGGGAGTGTTCACTGACACTCTTAGCCTCTTCACTATGATGTGAGGTTCCCACTTGCCTCAAGAAGACCACCTTCGATCTGGTGCCAAAGAGAAGCCTGGCACCGTACCTGAATGACTACGACCTGGATGTTCCGCCAGCCAACATCATGAAGTGCTTCGGGAGGTTAGTCATGGCATACATCAGCTCCAGCCTCCTGGACCGCCGTGATCCACTACAGTTCACCCGCTGTCACAATAGGTCCATTGTAGACGCCATCCTACGCTCAATCCTGGAACATCTGGATAACAAGGACCCCCATGTCTGACTCCGACTTATCGACTTTGGCTCCACCTTCAACACCATAATTCCAACCAAGCACATCTCCAAACCCCCCAGGACCTGGGTCTTGGCTCCCCACTCTGCAACTGGATCCTTGACTCTCTGACCCGTCGACCCCAATCTGTAAGGATAGGCAATAGCACCACCTCCACAATAACTCTCAACACTGGTGTCCCACAAGGCTGTGCACTCCGCTCCTTAACACACTCCTTATATACACAAGACCGTGTGGCCAAATTCAGCTTTGATGTCTTTGACAAATTTGCTGATGACACCACGGTTGTGGGTCGAATCTCAAACAGCGACACAGATCCAGACCCTTGGATCTCTGACTGGTCCCTGTACCCACCCCTCATCTACCAAACCTATCCCAAAGAATGGCCGCTATGGAGCCATAAGGCCTGACTATGAGCCACCGTCCGTGGGTGTGAGTGGGTCTGGAGGGGACCCCAGAGATAGGGAGGGGGTGTGGGTCTGACACTGCCTGACTGCAATCCCCCCACTGACTAGATGCCTGTCAGTGTCCAATCCTCTGGACTGGTATCAGGGGCTGCTCTCCTTCACCACCTCTCCCCCCCACCTCCACCTTACTGTCTCCATGACGACAGGGAGAGTCGGCCCACGTGTGTTACTGCAGTAGCTGTTGGCGTCAATCTGAGACCAATGGAGCTGGGCGGCAAGATGGCCGCCCCGAGACTGAGGAGCTGCTGAGTGACAGGACAAGCTGTGTGGGACTGTACCAACACGGAGGGCGGGGGTGGGGGGAGCAAGGCACTGAAGCTGGGAGTGAGAAGGTCGCTCCTCGGTGAGTGAGTGAGCAGCCCTGAGACTCACCATGGTGCAGTCTGTAAGTTGGGACCCTGCGTTAGTAGAGATTTTCGATGTTGGTTACCATTGGGCCCTGTTAGCAGCCAGGGTCAAAGAGGTGCCAAAAGGAGGCTGAGCCGTTGGAGAATATTGGATGTCAATGTCTGTGGGTGAGGGGTGTGTGTGGCCGGGTGCCCACGGGTGGTGCCCTGCGACACCGCTGTGTGATGACCAACACGGAGGCCCACCATGGCTGGCAGTGAGTTGAGCCCACCAGAAACCCGCTCTGACCTCCATATTGTGGGAGAATTCTCAATGTCCGAGTTGGATGAACACAGTGAGGTGAGATGTGCAGTGAATAAGACTGTGAACAAGTAACCAACCCCCTTTTACCACGCACCTCACCGGTGCCTGATGACAACCTTGTCTTGGCATTCAGAAATGTTGCAGCGAGATGGCCCTGATATTGAGATAGGCCTCACCCCCACATTGTGTGTGCCTCTGTCACCAACATCATTCAGGCCCCAATATGGCGTATGTCCTGATGTCAGTAACAAACTTTCAACACACCAGGACTGTCGTTACATAACTCAACGTGTACACGATAATGCAAATGATGGATGTTTGTGTCGTGATCCATGAAGAGGGGTGTGTGCTTGTGATAGGTATGCAATCTGGACAAATGGACCTCCTGGGTTGTTGCGGTCATGTGACCTTGCCAATGATGCACTGACTGGAGGCAGCCATCTTTGAATCCATTCTAATGGAGTCACAGTCCAAGGTGGTTCATTAGCTGGAGAGATGGAAACAGATGGAGCTGGGGATGGGGGGGATGTCAGGCATCAGCGACATTCAGGTTGAGGTCAGGAACATTCTACCTTCTGGGCTATTCTAGGGACCAAACCATGGCCCGGAAATGCCAGCCGCTGCCACTGGAGGGAACCGTGCTGCCCCTCAGTGCGATCAGAATCAGTCATGTTCTAGAACATTCCACCAGATGCCCACCTCAGCTACGCCAGGACAGCAACACAAGGTCAGGGAGGTTCTGCAAACACCCAGTAGGTGGCGAATAACCCAGTGTCAGAGAAATGCAAGGTCAGGGGTCACAGGTTCAGGATATTGGCGACCTCTTAACAGGGTTGCGTGTAAGTGGTCAAAGATATTGACACCATCAAGGGAGCAGGAGAATCAACGTTTCGGGCATAAGCCCTTCTTCAGGAATGAGGAGGGTGTGCCAAGCGGGCTAAGATAAAAGGTAGGGAGGAGGGACTTGGGGGAGGGGCGTTGGGAAGGCGATCGGTGGTGGGAGGTTAAGGTGAGGGTGAGAGGCCGGAGAGGGGGGTGGGGGCAGAGAGGTCGGGAAGAAGATTGCAGGTCAACAAGGCGGTGCTGAGTCTCAGGGTAGGGACTGAGAAAAGGTGGGGGGAGGGGAAAAGAGGAAGCTGGAGAAACCTGCATTCATCCCCAACTTTTCTCAATCCCAAACCTCGGAGCAGTGGCAGACACATACACAACAGAGTCCCGGAGCAGCGTGGGGAGCGAGTAACAGAACAGCGTGTGCAATGTGTCCCGGAGCAGCGTGGGGAGTGAGTAACAGAACAGTGTGTACAGTGAGTCCCGGAGCAGCGTGGGGAGTGAGTAACAGAACAGCGTGTACAGTGAGTCCCGGAGCAGCGTGGGGAGGGAGTAACAGAACAGCGTGTGCAGTGTGTCCTGGAGCAGCGTGGGGAGGGAGTAACAGAACAGTGTACCGGAGCAGCGTGGGGAGAGAGTAACAGAACTGCGTACGCAGCGAGTCCGGAGCAGCGTGGGGAATGAGTAACAGAACAACTTGTGCAGTGAGTCCCGGAGCAATACGAGGAGTGAGTAACAGAACAGTGTGTGCAGTGTGTCCCGGAGCAGCGTGGGGAGTGAGTAACAGAACAGCGTGTGCAGTGTGTCCCGGAGCAGCGTGGGGAGGGAGTAACAGAACAGTGTGTGCAGTGTGTCCTGGAGCAGCGTGGGGAGGGAGTAACAGAACAGTGTACCGGAGCAGCGTGGGGAGAGAGTAACAGAACTGCGTACGCAGCGAGTCCGGAGCAGCGTGGGGAATGAGTAACAGAACAACTTGTGCAGTGAGTCCCGGAGCAATACGAGGAGTGAGTAACAGAACAGTGTGTGCAGTGTGTCCCGGAGCAGCGTGGGGAGTGAGTAACAGAACAGCGTGTGCAGTGTGTCCCGGAGCAGCGTGGGGAGGGAGTAACAGAACAGTGTGTGCAGTGTGTCCTGGAGCAGCGTGGGGAGGGAGTAACAGAACAGTGTACCGGAGCAGCGTGGGGAGAGAGTAACAGAACTGCGTACGCAGCGAGTCCGGAGCAGCGTGGGGAATGAGTAACAGAACAACTTGTGCAGTGAGTCCCGGAGCAATACGAGGAGTGAGTAACAGAACAGTGTGTGCAGTGTGTCCCGGAGCAGCGTGGGGAGTGAGTAACAGAACAGCGTGTGCAGTGTGTCCCGGAGCAGCGTGGGGATGAGTAACAGAACAGTGTGTACAGTGAGTCCCGGAGCAGCGTGTGTTGTGAGTAACAGAACAGCGTGTGCAGTGTGTCCCGGAGCAGCGTGGGGAGTGAGTAACAGAACAGTGTGTACAGTGAGTCCCGGAGCAGCGTGTGTTGTGAGTAACAGAACAGCGTGTGCAGTGTGTCCCGGAGCAGCGTGGGGAGTGAGTAACAGAACAGCGTGTGCAGTGTGTCCCAGAGCAGCGTGGGGAGTGAGTAACAGAACAGCGTGTGCAGTGAGTCCCAGAGCAATATGGGGATGAGTAACAGAACAGCGTGTGCAGTGTGTCACGGAGCAGCGTTGGGACCGAGTAACAGAACTGTGAGTGCAGTGTCTCCCGGAGCAGCGTGGGGAGTGAGTAACAGAACAGTGTGTGCAGTGTGTCCTGGAGCAGCGTGGGGAGCGAGTAACAGAACAGTGTGTGCAGTGGGTCCCGGAGCAGCGTGGGGAGAGAGTAACAGAACAGTGTGTGCAGTGAGTCCCGGAATAGCGTGGGGATAGAGTAACAGAACAGTGTATGCAGTGTGTCCCGGAGCAACGTGGGGAGAGAGTAACAGAACAGTGTGTGCCGTGAGTCCCGGAGCAGTGTGGGGAGTGAGTAACAGAACAGTGTGTGCAGTGAGTCCCGGAGCAACGTGGGGAGAGAGTAACAGAACAGTGTGTGCAGTGAGTCCCGGAATAGCGTGGGGAGAGAGTAACAGAACAGTGTGTGCAGTGTGTACCGGAGCAGCGTGGGGAGTGAGTAACAGAACAGTGTGTGCAGTGTGTCCCGGAGCAGCGTGGGGAGAGAGTAACAGAACAGTGTGTGCAGTGTGTCCCGGAGCAGCGTGGGGAGTGAGTAACAGAACAGCGTGTGCAGTGTGTCCCGGAGCAGTGTGGGGATGAGTAACAGAACAGTGTGTACAGTGAGTCCCGGAGCAGCGTGTGTTGTGAGTAACAGAACAGCGTGTGCAGTGTGTCCCGGAGCAGCGTGGGGAGTGAGTAACAGAACAGTGTGTACAGTGAGTCCCGGAGCAGCGTGTGTTGTGAGTAACAGAACAGCGTGTGCAGTGTGTCCCGGAGCAGCGTGGGGAGAGAGTAACAGAACAGCGTGTGCAGTGTGTCCCGGAGCAGCGAGGGGAGTGAGTAACAGAACAGCGTGTACAGTGAGTCCCGGAGCAGCGTGGGGAGCGAGTAACAGAACAGTGTGTACAGTGAGTCCCGGAGCAGCGTGGGGAGCGAGTAACAGAACAGCGTGTACAGTGAGTCACGGAGCAGCGTGGGGTGCGAGTAACAGACTAGTGCGTGCAGTGTGTCCTGGAGCAGCGTGGGGAGTGAGTAACAGAACAGCGTGTGCAGTGTGTCCCGGAGCAGCGTGGGGAGAGAGTAACAGAACAGTGTGTGCAGTGGGTCCCGGAGCAGCATGAGGAGAGAGTAACAGAACAGTGTGTGCAGTGAGTCCCGGAGCAGCGTGGGGAGAGAGTAACAGAACAGTGTGTGCAGTGTGTCCCAGAGCAGCGTGGGGAGTGAGTAACAGAACAGCGTGTGCAGTGAGTCCCAGAGCAATATGGGGATGAGTAACAGAACAGCGTGTGCAGTGTGTCACGGAGCAGCGTTGGGACCGAGTAACAGAACTGTGAGTGCAGTGTCTCCCGGAGCAGCGTGGGGAGTGAGTAACAGAACAGTGTGTGCAGTGAGTCCCGGAATAGCGTGGGGATAGAGTAACAGAACAGTGTATGCAGTGTGTCCCGGAGCAACGTGGGGAGAGAGTAACAGAACAGTGTGTGCAGTGAGTCCCGGAGCAGTGTGGGGAGTGAGTAACAGAACAGTGTGTGCAGTGAGTCCTGGAGCAACGTGGGGAGTGAGTAACAGAACAGTGTGTGCAGTGAGTCCCGGAATAGCGTGGGGAGAGAGTAACAGAACAGTGTGTGCAGTGTGTACCGGAGCAGCGTGGGGAGTGAGTAACAGAACAGTGTGTGCAGTGTGTCCCGGAGCAGCGTGGGGAGAGAGTAACAGAACAGTGGGTGCAGTGTGTCCCGGAGCAGTGTGGGGAGAGAGCAACAGAACAGTGTGTGCAGTGAGTGCCGGAGCAGCGTGGGGTGAGAGTAACAGAACACTGTGTGCAGTGTGTCCCGGAGCAGCGTGGGGTGAGAGTAACAGAACAGTGTGTGCAGTGTGTCCCGGAGCAGCGTGGGGAGTGAGTAACAGAACAGCGTGTGCAGTGTGTCCTGGAGCAGCGTGGGGAGTGAGTAACAGAACAGTGTGCGCAGTGTGTCCCGGAGCAGAGTGGGGTGAGAGTAACAGAACAGTGTGTGCAGTGTGTCCCGGAGCAGCGTGGGGAGAGAGTAACAGAACAGTGGGTGCAGTGTGTCCCGGAGCAGTGTGGGGAGAGAGCAACAGAACAGTGTGTGCAGTGAGTGCCGGAGCAGCGTGGGGTGAGAGTAACAGAACACTGTGTGCAGTGTGTCCCGGAGCAGCGTGGGGTGAGAGTAACAGAACAGTGTGTGCAGTGTGTCCCGGAGCAGCGTGGGGAGTGAGTAACAGAACAGCGTGTGCAGTGTGTCCTGGAGCAGCGTGGGGAGTGAGTAACAGAACAGTGTGCGCAGTGTGTCCCGGAGCAGAGTGGGGTGAGAGTAACAGAACAGTGTGTGCAGTGTGTCCCGGAGCAGCGTGGGGAGTGAGTAACAGAACAGTGTGCGCAGTGTGTCCCGGAGCAGCGTGGGGAGTGAGTAACAGAACAGCGTGTAAAGTGAGTCCCGGAGCAGCGAGGGGAGCGAGTAACAGAACAGTGTGTACAGTGAGTCCCGGAGCAGCGTGGGGAGCGAGTAACAGAACAGCGTGTACAGTGAGTCCCGGAGCAGCGTGGGGAGCGAGTAACAGAACAGTGTGTGCAGTGTGTCCCAGAGCATCGTGGGGAGAGAGTAACAGAACAGTGTGTGCAGTGTGTCCTGGAGCAGCGTGGGGAGTGAGTAACAGAACAGTGTGTGCAGTGTGTCCTGGAGCAGCGTGGGGAGCGAGTAACAGAACAGTGTGTACAGTGAGTCCCGGAGCAGCGTGGGGAGCGAGTAACAGAACAGCGTGTACAGTGAGTCCCGGAGCAGCGTGGGGAGCGAGTAACAGAACAGTGTGTGCAGTGTGTCCCGGAGCAGCGTGGGGAGTGAGTAACAGAACAGTGTGCGCAGTGTGTCCCGGAGCAGAGTGGGGTGAGAGTAACAGAACAGTGTGTGCAGTGTGTCCCGGAGCAGCGTGGGGAGTGAGTAACAGAACAGTGTGCGCAGTGTGTCCCGGAGCAGAGTGGGGTGAGAGTAACAGAACAGCGTGTGCAGTGTGTCCCGGAGCAGCGTGGGGAGTGAGTAACAGAACAGCGTGTAAAGTGAGTCCCGGAGCAGCGTGGGGAGCGAGTAACAGAACAGTGTGTACAGTGAGTCCCGGAGCAGCGTAGGGAGCGAGTAACAGAACAGCGTGTACAGTGAGTCCCGGAGCAGCGTGGGGAGCGAGTAACAGAACAGTGTGTGCAGTGTGTCCCAGAGCATCGTGGGGAGAGAGTAACAGAACAGTGTGTGCAGTGTGTCCTGGAGCAGCGTGGGGAGTGAGTAACAGAACAGTGTGTGCAGTGTGTCCCAGAGCATCGTGGGGAGAGAGTAACAGAACAGTGTGTGCAGTGTGTCCTGGAGCAGCGTGGGGAGCGAGTAACAGAACAGTGTGTACAGTGAGTCCCGGAGCAGCGTGGGGAGCGAGTAACAGAACAGCGTGTACAGTGAGTCCCGGAGCAGCGTGGGGAGCGAGTAACAGAAGAGTGTGTGCAGTGTGTCCCGGAGCAGCGTGGGGAGTGAGTAACAGAACAGTGTGCGCAGTGTGTCCTGGAGCAGCGTGGGGAGTGAGTAACAGAACAGTGTGTGCAGTGTGTCCTGGAGCAGCGTGGGGAGTGAGTAACAGAACAGTGTGTGCAGTGGGTCCCGGAGCAGCGTGGGGAGAGAGTAACAGAAAAGTGTGTGCAGTGAGTCCCAGAGCAATATGGGGAGCGAGTAACAGAACAGCGTGTGCAGTGTGTCCCGGAGCAGCGTGTGGAGTGAGTAACAGAACAGTGTGTGCGGTGAGTCCCGGAGCAGCGTGGGGAGTGAGTAACAGAATAGTGTGTGCACTGTGTCACGGAGCAGCGTGGGGAGCGAGTAACAGAACAGCGTGTGCAGTGTGCCCCGAAACAGCGTGTGGAGTGAGTAACAGAACAGTGTGTGCGGTGAGTCCCGGAGCAGCGTGGAGAGTGAGTAACAGAACAGCGTGTGCAGTGTGTCCCGGAGCTGCGTGGAGAGTGAGTAACAGAACAGCGTGTGCAGTGTGTCCCGGAGCAGCGTGGAGAGTGAGTAACAGAATAGTGTGTGCAGTGTGTCCTGGAGCAGCGTGGGGAGAGAGTAACAGAACAGTGTGTGCAGTGTGTCCCGGAGCAACGTGGGGTGAGAGTAACAGAACAGTGTGTGCAGTGTGTCCCGGAGCAGCGTGTGGTGAGAGTAACAGAACAGTGTGTGCAGTGAGTCCCGGAGCAGCGTGGAGAGTGAGTAACAGAACAGCGTGTGCAGTGTGTCCCGGAGCAGCGTGGGGAGAGAGTAACAGAACAGCGTGTGCAGTGTGTCCTGGAGCAGCGTGGGGAGTGAGTAACAGAACAGCGTGTGCAGTGAGTCCCGGAGCAGCGTGGGGAGAGAGTAACAGAACAGCGTGTGCAGTGAGTCCCGGAGCAGCGTGGGGAGAGAGGAACAGAACAGTATGTGCAGTGTGTCCCGGAGCAGCGTTTGGAGTGAGTAACAGAACAGCGTGTGCAGTGTGTCCTGGAGCAGCGTGGGGAGTGAGTAACAGAACAGTGTGTGCAGTGAGTCCCGGAGCAGCGTGGGGAGTGAGTAACAGAACAGTGTGTGCAGTGAGTCCCGGAGCAGCGTGGGGAGTGAGTAACAGAACAGTGTGTGCAGTGTGTCCCGGAGCAGCGTGGGGAGTGAGTAACAGAATAGTGTGTGCACTGTGTCACGGAGCAGCGTGGGGAATGAGTAACAGAACAGCGAGTGCAGTGTGTCCCAGAGCTGCGTGGAGAGTGAGTAACAGAACAGTGTGTGCAGTGAGTCCCGGAGCAGCGTGGGGAGAGAGTAACAGATCAGCGTGTGCAGTGTGTCCTGGAGCAGCGTGGGGAGAGAGTAACAGAACAGTGTGTGCAGTGTGTCCCGGAGCAGCGTGGAGAGTGAGTAACAGAACAGTGTGTGCAGTGTGTCCCGAAGCAACGTGGGGAGCGAGTAACAGAACAGTGTGTGCAGTGTGTCCCAGAGCATCGTGGGGAGAGAGTAACAGAACAGCGTGTGCAGTGTGTCCCGGAGCAGCGTGGGGAGTGAGTAACAGAACAGTGTGTGCAGTGTGTCCCAGAGCATCGTGGGGAGTGAGTAACAGAACAGTGTGTGCAGTGTGTCCTGGAGCAGCGTGGGGAGCGAGTAACAGAACAGTGTGTACAGTGAGTCCCGGAGCAGCGTGGGGAGCGAGTAACAGAACTGTGTGTGCAGTGAGTCCCGGAGCAGCATGTGGAGTGAGTAACAGAACAGTGTGTGCAGTGTGTACCGGATCAGCGTGGGGAGTGAGTAACAGAATAGCGTGTGCGGTGAGTCCCGGTGCAGCATAGGGAGTGAGTAACAGAACAGTGTGTGCAGTGTGTCCCGGAGCAGCGTTTGGAGTGAGTAACAGAACAGTGTGTGCGGTGAGTCCCGGAGCAGCGTGGGGAGTGAGTAACAGAACAGTGTGTGCAGTGTGTCCTGGAGCAGCGTGTGGTGAGAGTAACAGAACAGTGTGTGCAGTGAGTCCCGGAGCAGCGTGGGGAGTGAGTAACAGAACAGTGTGTGCAGTGAGTCCCGGAGCAGCGTGGGGTGTGAGTAACAGAACAGTGTGTGCGGTGAGTCCCGGAGCAGCGTGGGGTGTGAGTAACAGAACACTGTGTGCAGTGAGTCCCGGAGCAGCGTGGGGAGTGAGTAACAGAACAGCGGGTGCAGTGTGTCCCGAAACAGCGTGGGGAGTGAGTAACAGAACAGTGTGTGCAGTGTGTCCCGGAGCAGCGTGGGGAGAGAGTAACAGAACAGTGTGTGCAGTGAGTCCCGAAACAGCGTGGGGAGTGAGTAACAGAATAGCGTGTGCGGTGAGTCCCGGTGCAGCATAGGGAGTGAGTAACAGAACAGTGTGTGCAGTGTGTACCGGAGCAGGGTGGGGAGAGAGTAACAGAACAGTGTGTGCAGTGAGTCCCGGAGCAGCGTGGGGAGTGAGTAACAGAACAGTGTGTGCAGTGTGTACCGGAGCAGCATGTGGAGTGAGTAACAGAACAGTGTGTACAGTGAGTCCCGGAGCAGCGTGGGGAATGAGTAACTGAACTGCGTGTACAGTGAGTCCCAGAGCAGTGTGGGTGAGAGTAACAGAACAGTGTGTGCAGTGTGTCCCGGAGCAGCGTGGGGAGTGAGTAACAGAACAGCGTGTGCAGTGTGTCCCGGAGCAGCGTGGGGAGCGAGTAACAGAACAGCGTGTGCAGTGAGTCCCGGAGCAGCGTGGTTAGTGAGTAACAGAACAGCGTGTGCAGTGTGTCCCGGAGCAGCATGGGGAGCGAGTAACAGAACAGTGTGTGCAGTGTGTCCCAGAGCAGCGTGGAGGGTGAGTAACAGAACAGCGTGTGCAGTGTGTCCCGGAGCAGCGTGGGGACTGAGTAACAGAACAACTTGTGCAGTGTGTCCCGGAGCAGTATGGGGAATGAGTAACAGAACAGCGTGTGCAGTGTGTCCCGGAGCAGCGTGGGGAGTGAGTAACAGAACAGCGTGTGCAGTGTGTCCTGGAGCAGTATGGGGAATGAGTAACAGAACAGCGTGTGCAGTGGGTCCCGGAGCAGCGTGGGGAGTGAGTAACAGAACAGGGTATGCAGTGTGTCCCGAAGCAGCGTGGTGAGAGAGTAACAGAACAGGGTATGCAGTGTGTCCCGAAGCAGCGTGGTGAGAGAGTAACAGAACAATGTGTGCAGTGTGTCCCGGAGCAGTATGGGGAGTGAGTAACAGAACAGCGTGTGCAGTGTGTCCTGGAGCAGCGTGGGAAGCGAGTAACAGAACAGCGTGTGCAGTGTGTCCCGGAGCAGCGTGGGGAATGAGTAACTGAACTGCGTGTACAGTGAGTCCCAGAGCAGTGTGGGTGAGAGAAACAGAACAGTGCGTGCAGTGTTTCCCGGAGCAGCGTGGGGAGTGAGTAACAGAACAGTGTGTGCAGTGTGTCCCGGAGCAGCGTGGGGAGAGAGGAACAGAACAGTATGTGCAGTGTGTACCGGATCAGCGTGGGGAGAGAGGAACAGAACAGCGTATGCAGTGTGTACCGGAGCAGCATGTGGAGTGAGTAACAGAACAGTGTGTGCAGTGAGTCCCGGAGCAGCGTGGGGAGTGAGTAACAGAATAGGGTGTGCGGTGAGTCCCGGTGCAGCGTAGGGAGTGAGTAACAGAACAGTGTGTGCAGTGTGTCCCGGAGCAGCGTGTGGTGAGAGTAACAGAACATTGGGTGCAGTGAGTCCCGGAGCAGCGTGTGGAGAGAATAACAGAACAGCGTGTGCAGTGTGTCCTGGAGCGGCGTGGGGAGTGAGTAACAGAACAGCGTGTGCAGTGTGTCCCGGAGCAGCGTGGGGAGAGAGTAACAGAACTGTGTGTGCAGTGAGCCCCAGAGCAGCGTGGGGAGAGAGGAACAGAACAGCGTATGCAGTGTGTCCCGAAGCAGCGTTTGGAGTGAGTAACAGAACAGTGTGTGCAGTGAGTCCCGGAGCAGCGTGGGGAGAGAGTAACAGAACATTGTGTGCAGTGTGTCCCGGAGCAGCGTGGAGAGTGAGTAACAGAACAGTGTGTGCAGTGTGTCCCGAAACAGCGTGGGGAGTGAGTAACAGAACAGTGTGTGCAGTGTGTACCGGAGCAGCGTGGGGAGAGAGTAACAGAACAGTGTGTGCAGTGAGTCCCGAAACAGCGTGGGGAGTGAGTAACAGAACAGCGTGTGCAGTGAGTCCCGGAGCAGCGTGGGGAGAGAGTAACAGAACAGTATGTGCAGTGTGTACCGGAGCAGCGTGGGGAGAGAGTAACAGAACAGCGTGTGCAGTGAGTCCCGAAACAGCGTGGGGAGTGAGTAACAGAACAGTGTGTGCAGTGTGTACCGGAGCAGCGTGGGGAGAGAGTAACAGAACAGTGTGTGCAGTGAGTCCCGAAACAGCGTGGGGAGTGAGTAACAGAACAGCGTGTGCAGTGAGTCCCGGAGCAGCGTGGGGAGAGAGTAACAGAACAGCGTATGCAGTGTGTACCGGAGCAGCATGTGGAGTGAGTAACAGAACAGCGTGTGCAGTGAGTCCCGGAGCAGCGTGGAGAGTGAGTAACAGAACAGCGTGTGCAGTGTGTCCTGGAGCAGCGTGGGGAGTGAGTAACAGAACAGCGTGTACAGTGAGTCCCGGAGCAGTATAGGGAGTGAGTAACAGAACAGTGTGTGCAGTGAGTCCCGGAGCAGCGTGGGGAGTGAGTAACAGAACAGTGTGTGCAGTGTGTCCTGGAGCAGCGTGGAGCGTGAGTAACAGAACAGCGTGTGCAGTGTGTCCCGGAGCAGCGTGGGGAGTGAGTAACAGAACAGTGTGTGCAGTGTGTCCTGGAGCAGCGTGGAGCGTGAGTAACAGAACAGCGTGTGCAGTGTGTCCTGGAGCAGCGTGGAGCGTGAGTAACAGAACAGCGTGTGCAGTGTGTCCTGGAGCAGCGTGGAGAGTGAGTAACAGAACAGCGTGTGCAGTGTGTCCTGGAGCAGCGTGGGGAGTGAGTAAGAGAACAGCGTGTGCAGTGTGTCCTGGAGCAGCGTGGAGAGTGAGTAAGAGAACAGCGTGTGCAGTGTGTCCTGGAGCAGCGTGGAGCGTGAGTAACAGAACAGCGTGTGCAGTGTGTCCTGGAGCAGCGTGGAGAGTGAGTAACAAAACAGCGTGTGCAGTGTGTCCTGGAGCAGCGTGGGGAGTGAGTAAGAGAACAGCGTGTGCAGTGTGTCCCGGAGCAGCGTGGGGAGTGAGTAAGAGAACAGTGCGTGCAGTGTGTCCCGGAGCAGCGTGGGGAGAGAGTAACAGAACAGTGTGTGCAGTGTGTCACGGAGCAGCATGGGGAGAGAGTAACAGAACAGTGCGTGTAGTGTGTCCCGGAGCAGCGTGGGAAGCGAGTAACGGAACAGCGTGTGCAGTGTGTCCCGGAGCAGCGTGGGGAATGAGTAACTGAACTGCGTGTACAGTGAGTCCCAGAGCAGTGTGGGTGAGAGTAACAGAACAGTGTGTGCAGTGTGTCCCGGAGCAGCGTGGGGAGCGAGTAACAGAACAGCGTGTGCAGTGAGTCCCGGAGCAGCGTGGGGAGTGAGTAACAGAACAGTGCGTGCAGTGTGTCCCGGAGCAGCGTGGGGAGCGAGTAACAGAACAGTGTGTGCAGTGTGTCCCAGAGCAGCGTGGAGGGTGAGTAACAGAACAGCGTGTGCAGTGTGTCCCGGAGCAGCGTGGGGACTGAGTAACAGAACAACTTGTGCAGTGAGTCCAGGAGCAGTATGGGGAATGAGTAACAGAACAGCGTGTGCAGTGTGTCCCGGAGCAGCGTGGGGAGTGAGTAACAGAACAACTTGTGCAGTGAGTCCAGGAGCAGTATGGGGAGTGAGTAACAGAACAGCGTGTGCAGTGTGTCCCGGAGCAGCGTGGGGAGTGAGTAACAGAACAGCGTGTGCAGTGTGTCCTGGAGCAGTATGGGGAATGAGTAACAGAACAACTTGTGCAGTGAGTCCAGGAGCAGTATGAGGAGTGAGTAACAGAACAGCGTGTGCAGTGTGTCCCGAAGCAGCGTGGTGAGAGAGTAACAGAACAATGTGTGCAGTGTGTCCCGGAGCAGCGTGGGGAGCGAGTAACAGAACAGTGTGTGCAGTGTGTCCCGGAGCAGCATGGGGAGCGAGTAACAGAACAGCGTGTGCAGTGAGTCCCGGAGCAGCGTGGGGAGTGAGTAACAGAACAGTGTGTGCAGTGTGTACCGGAGTAGCGTGGGGAGCGAGTAACAGAACAGTGTGTGCAGTGAGTCCCGGAGCAGCGTGGAGAGTGAGTAACAGAACAGTGTGTGCAGTGTGTACCGGAGTAGCGTGGGGAGAGAGTAACAGAACAGCGTGTGCAGTGTGTCCCTGAGCAGCGTGGGGATGAGTAACAGAACAGTGTGTGCAGTGTGTCCCGGAGCAGTGTGGGGAGAGAGTAACAGAACAGTGTGTGCAGTGAGTCCCGGAGCAGCGTGGGCAGTGAGTAACAGAACAGCGTGTGCAGTGTTTCCCAGAACAGCGTGGGGAGTGAGTAACAGAACAGTGTGTGCAGTGTGTCCCAGAGCAGCGTGGGGAGTGAGTAACAGAACAGCGTGTGCCGTGTGTCCCGGAGCAGCGTGGAGAGTGAGTAACAGAACAGTGTGTGCAGTGTGTCCCAGAGCAGCGTGGGGAGTGAGTAACAGAACAGTGTGTGCAGTGTGTCCCGGAGCAGCGTGGGGAGTGAGTAACAGAACAGCGTGTCCAGTGTGTCCCGGAGCAGCGTGGGGAGTGAGTAACAGAACAGTGTGTGCAGTGTGTCCCGGAGCAGCGTGGGGAATGAGTAACAGAACAGCGTGTGCAGTGTGTCCCGGAGCAGCGTGTGTTGTGAGTAACAGAACAGTGTGAGCAGTGTGTCCCGGAGCAGCGTGGGGAATGAGTAACAGAACATTGTGTGCAGTGTGTCCCGGAGCAGCGTGGGGAGTGAGTAACAGAACAGTGTGTGCAGTGTGTACCGGAGTAGCGTGGGGAGCGAGTAACAGAACAGCGTGTACAGTGTGTCGCGAAGCAGCATGGGGAGTGAGTAACAGAACAGTGTGTGCCGTACGTCCCGGAGCAGCGTGGGGAGAGAGTAACAGAACAACGTGTGCAGTGAGTCTCGGAGCAGTATGGGGAGTGAGTAACAGAACAACGTGTGCAGTGTGTCCCAGAGCAGCGTGGGGAGTGAGTAACAGAACAGTGTGTGCAGTGTGTCCCAGAGCAGCGTGGGGAGTGAGTAACAGAACAGCGTGTGCAGTGTGTCCCGGAGCAGCGTGGGGAGTGAGTAACAGAACAGCGTGTGCAGTGTGTCCTGGAGCAGTATGGGGAATGAGTAACAGAACAACTTGTGCAGTGAGTCCAGGAGCAGTATGGGGAGTGAGTAACAGAACAGCGTGTGCAGTGAGTCCTGGAGCAGCGTGGGAAGCGAGTAACAGAACAGCGTGTGCAGTGTGTCCCAGAGCAGCGTGGGGAATGAGTAACTGAACTGCGTGTACAGTGAGTCCCAGAGCAGTGTGGGTGAGAGTAACAGAACAGTGTGTGCAGTGTGTCCCGGAGCAGCGTGGGGAGCGAGTAACAGAACAGTGTGTGCAGTGTGTCCCGGAGCAGCGTGGGGAGCGAGTAACAGAACAGTGTGTGCAGTGTGTCCCGGAGCAGCGTTGGGAGCGAGTAACAGAACAGTGTGTGCAGTGAGTCCCGGAGCAGCGTGGGGAGTGAGTAACAGAACAGTGCGTGCAGTGTGTCCCGGAGCAGCGTGGGGAGCGAGTAATAGAACAGTGTGTGCAGTGTGTCCCGGAGCAGCGTGGGGAGCGAGTAACAGAACAGTGTGTTCAGTGTGTACCGGAGCAGCATGGGGAGCGAGTAACAGAACAGCGTGTGCAGTGAGTCCCGGAGCAGCGTGGGGAGTGAGTAACAGAACAGTGTGTGCAGTGTGTACCGGAGTAGCGTGGGGAGCGAGTAACAGAACATTGTGTGCAGTGAGTCCCGGAGCAGCGTGGGGAGAGAGTAACAGAACAGTGTGTGCAGTGTGTCCCGGAGCAGCGTGGGGATGAGTAACAGAACAGTGTGTGCAGTGTGTCCCGGAGCAGCGTGTGTTGTGAGTAACAGAACAGTGTGTGCAGTGTGTCCCGGAGCAGCGTGGGGAGTGAGTAACAGAACAGCGTGTGCAGTGTGTCCCGGAGCAGCGTGGGGAGTGAGTAACAGAACAGTGTGTGCAGTGTGTCCTGGAGCAGCGTGGGGACTGAGTAACAGAACAGCGTGTGCAGTGCGTCCCGGAGCAGCGTGGGGAATGAGTAACAGAACAGTGTGTGCAGTGTGTCCCGGCGCAGTGTGGGGTGAGAGTAAAAGAACAGCGTGTGCAGTGTGTACCAGATCAGCGTGGGGAGAGAGGAACAGAACAGTGTGTGCAGTGTGTCCCGGAGCAGCATGGGGAGCGAGTAACAGAACAGCGTGTGCAGTGTGTCCCGGAGCAGCGTGGGGAGTGAGTAACAGAACAGTGCGTGCAGTGTGTCCCGGAGCAGCGTGGGGAGCGAGTAACAGAACAGTGTGTGCAGTGTGTCCCAGAGCAGCGTGGAGGGTGAGTAACAGAACAGCGTGTGCAGTGTGTCCCGGAGCAGCGTGGGGACTGAGTAACAGAACAACTTGTGCAGTGAGTCCAGGAGCAGTATGGGGAATGAGTAACAGAACAGCGTGTGCAGTGTGTCCCGGAGCAGCGTGGGGAGTGAGTAACAGAACAACTTGTGCAGTGAGTCCAGGAGCAGTATGGGGAGTGAGTAACAGAACAGCGTGTGCAGTGTGTCCCGGAGCAGCGTGGGGAGTGAGTAACAGAACAGCGTGTGCAGTGTGTCCTGGAGCAGTATGGGGAATGAGTAACAGAACAACTTGTGCAGTGAGTCCAGGAGCAGTATGAGGAGTGAGTAACAGAACAGCGTGTGCAGTGTGTCCCGAAGCAGCGTGGTGAGAGAGTAACAGAACAATGTGTGCAGTGTGTCCCGGAGCAGCGTGGGGAGCGAGTAACAGAACAGTGTGTGCAGTGTGTCCCGGAGCAGCATGGGGAGCGAGTAACAGAACAGCGTGTGCAGTGAGTCCCGGAGCAGCGTGGGGAGTGAGTAACAGAACAGTGTGTGCAGTGTGTACCGGAGTAGCGTGGGGAGCGAGTAACAGAACAGTGTGTGCAGTGAGTCCCGGAGCAGCGTGGAGAGTGAGTAACAGAACAGTGTGTGCAGTGTGTACCGGAGTAGCGTGGGGAGAGAGTAACAGAACAGCGTGTGCAGTGTGTCCCTGAGCAGCGTGGGGATGAGTAACAGAACAGTGTGTGCAGTGTGTCCCGGAGCAGTGTGGGGAGAGAGTAACAGAACAGTGTGTGCAGTGAGTCCCGGAGCAGCGTGGGCAGTGAGTAACAGAACAGCGTGTGCAGTGTTTCCCAGAACAGCGTGGGGAGTGAGTAACAGAACAGTGTGTGCAGTGTGTCCCAGAGCAGCGTGGGGAGTGAGTAACAGAACAGCGTGTGCCGTGTGTCCCGGAGCAGCGTGGAGAGTGAGTAACAGAACAGTGTGTGCAGTGTGTCCCAGAGCAGCGTGGGGAGTGAGTAACAGAACAGTGTGTGCAGTGTGTCCCGGAGCAGCGTGGGGAGTGAGTAACAGAACAGCGTGTCCAGTGTGTCCCGGAGCAGCGTGGGGAGTGAGTAACAGAACAGTGTGTGCAGTGTGTCCCGGAGCAGCGTGGGGAATGAGTAACAGAACAGCGTGTGCAGTGTGTCCCGGAGCAGCGTGTGTTGTGAGTAACAGAACAGTGTGAGCAGTGTGTCCCGGAGCAGCGTGGGGAATGAGTAACAGAACATTGTGTGCAGTGTGTCCCGGAGCAGCGTGGGGAGTGAGTAACAGAACAGTGTGTGCAGTGTGTACCGGAGTAGCGTGGGGAGCGAGTAACAGAACAGCGTGTACAGTGTGTCGCGAAGCAGCATGGGGAGTGAGTAACAGAACAGTGTGTGCCGTACGTCCCGGAGCAGCGTGGGGAGAGAGTAACAGAACAACGTGTGCAGTGAGTCTCGGAGCAGTATGGGGAGTGAGTAACAGAACAACGTGTGCAGTGTGTCCCAGAGCAGCGTGGGGAGTGAGTAACAGAACAGTGTGTGCAGTGTGTCCCAGAGCAGCGTGGGGAGTGAGTAACAGAACAGCGTGTGCAGTGTGTCCCGGAGCAGCGTGGGGAGTGAGTAACAGAACAGCGTGTGCAGTGTGTCCCGGAGCAGTATGGGGAATGAGTAACAGAACAACTTGTGCAGTGAGTCCAGGAGCAGTATGGGGAGTGAGTAACAGAACAGCGTGTGCAGTGAGTCCTGGAGCAGCGTGGGAAGCGAGTAACAGAACAGCGTGTGCAGTGTGTCCCAGAGCAGCGTGGGGAATGAGTAACTGAACTGCGTGTACAGTGAGTCCCAGAGCAGTGTGGGTGAGAGTAACAGAACAGTGTGTGCAGTGTGTCCCGGAGCAGCGTGGGGAGCGAGTAACAGAACAGTGTGTGCAGTGTGTCCCGGAGCAGCGTGGGGAGCGAGTAACAGAACAGTGTGTGCAGTGTGTCCCGGAGCAGCGTTGGGAGCGAGTAACAGAACAGTGTGTGCAGTGAGTCCCGGAGCAGCGTGGGGAGTGAGTAACAGAACAGTGCGTGCAGTGTGTCCCGGAGCAGCGTGGGGAGCGAGTAATAGAACAGTGTGTGCAGTGTGTCCCGGAGCAGCGTGGGGAGCGAGTAACAGAACAGTGTGTTCAGTGTGTACCGGAGCAGCATGGGGAGCGAGTAACAGAACAGCGTGTGCAGTGAGTCCCGGAGCAGCGTGGGGAGTGAGTAACAGAACAGTGTGTGCAGTGTGTACCGGAGTAGCGTGGGGAGCGAGTAACAGAACATTGTGTGCAGTGAGTCCCGGAGCAGCGTGGGGAGAGAGTAACAGAACAGTGTGTGCAGTGTGTCCCGGAGCAGCGTGGGGATGAGTAACAGAACAGTGTGTGCAGTGTGTCCCGGAGCAGCGTGTGTTGTGAGTAACAGAACAGTGTGTGCAGTGTGTCCCGGAGCAGCGTGGGGAGTGAGTAACAGAACAGCGTGTGCAGTGTGTCCCGGAGCAGCGTGGGGAGTGAGTAACAGAACAGTGTGTGCAGTGTGTCCTGGAGCAGCGTGGGGACTGAGTAACAGAACAGCGTGTGCAGTGCGTCCCGGAGCAGCGTGGGGAATGAGTAACAGAACAGTGTGTGCAGTGTGTCCCGGCGCAGTGTGGGGTGAGAGTAAAAGAACAGCGTGTGCAGTGTGTACCAGATCAGCGTGGGGAGAGAGGAACAGAACAGTGTGTGCAGTGTGTCCCGGAGCAGCATGGGGAGCGAGTAACAGAACAGCGTGTGCAGTGTGTCCCGGAGCAGCGTGGGGAGTGAGTAACAGAACAGTGTGTGCAGTGTGTACCGGAGTAGCGTGGGGAGTGAGTAACAGAACAGTGTGTGCAGTGTGTCCCGGAGCAGCGTTGGGAGCGAGTAACAGAACAGTGTGTGCAGTGAGTCCCGGAGCAGCGTGGGGAGTGAGTAACAGAACAGTGCGTGCAGTGTGTCCCGGAGCAGCGTGGGGAGCGAGTAATAGAACAGTGTGTGCAGTGTGTCCCGGAGCAGCGTGGGGAGCGAGTAACAGAACAGTGTGTTCAGTGTGTACCGGAGCAGCATGGGGAGCGAGTAACAGAACAGCGTGTGCAGTGAGTCCCGGAGCAGCGTGGGGAGTGAGTAACAGAACAGTGTGTGCAGTGTGTACCGGAGTAGCGTGGGGAGCGAGTAACAGAACATTGTGTGCAGTGAGTCCCGGAGCAGCGTGGGGAGAGAGTAACAGAACAGTGTGTGCAGTGTGTCCCGGAGCAGCGTGGGGATGAGTAACAGAACAGTGTGTGCAGTGTGTCCCGGAGCAGCGTGTGTTGTGAGTAACAGAACAGTGTGTGCAGTGTGTCCCGGAGCAGCGTGGGGAGTGAGTAACAGAACAGCGTGTGCAGTGTGTCCCGGAGCAGCGTGGGGAGTGAGTAACAGAACAGTGTGTGCAGTGTGTCCTGGAGCAGCGTGGGGACTGAGTAACAGAACAGCGTGTGCAGTGCGTCCCGGAGCAGCGTGGGGAATGAGTAACAGAACAGTGTGTGCAGTGTGTCCCGGCGCAGTGTGGGGTGAGAGTAAAAGAACAGCGTGTGCAGTGTGTACCAGATCAGCGTGGGGAGAGAGGAACAGAACAGTGTGTGCAGTGTGTCCCGGAGCAGCATGGGGAGCGAGTAACAGAACAGCGTGTGCAGTGTGTCCCGGAGCAGCGTGGGGAGTGAGTAACAGAACAGTGTGTGCAGTGTGTACCGGAGTAGCGTGGGGAGCGAGTAACAGAACATTGTGTGCAGTGAGTCCCGGAGCAGCGTGGGGAGAGAGTAACAGAACAGTGTGTGCAGTGTGTCCCGGAGCAGCGTGGGGATGAGTAACAGAACAGTGTGTGCAGTGTGTCCCGGAGCAGCGTGGGGAGAGAGTAACAGAACAGCGTGTGCAGTGTGTCCCGGAGCAGCGTGGTGATTGAGTAACAGAACAGTGTGTGCAGTGTGTCCCGGAGCAGTGTGGGGAGAGAGTAACAGAACACTGTGGCCAGTGTGTCCCGGAGCAGCGTGGGGAGTGAGTAACAGAACAGTGTGTGCAGTGCGTCCCGGAGCAGCGTGGGCAGTGAGTAACAGAACACTGTGGCCAGTGTGTCCCGGAGCAGCGTGGGGAGTGAGTAACAGAACAGTGTGTGCACTGTGTCCCGGAGCAGCGTGGGGAGTGAGTAACAGAACAGTGTGTGCAGTGTGTCCTGGAGCAGCGTGGGCAGTGAGTAACAGAACAGTGTGTGCAGTGTGTCCTGGAGCAGCGTGGGCAGTGAGTAACAGAACACTGTGGCCAGTGTGTCCCGGAGCAGCGTGGGGAGAGAGTAACAGAACAGTGTGTGCAGTGAGTCCCGGAGCAGCGTGGGGAGAGAGTAACAGAACAGCGTGTGCAGTGTGTCCCGGAGCAGCGTGGGGAGTGAGGAACAGAACAGTGTGTGCAGTGTGTCCCGGAGCAGCGTGGGGAGTGAGTAACAGAACAGTGTGTGCAGTGTGTCCCGGAGCAGCGTGGGGAGTGAGTAACAGAACAGTGTGTGCAGTGAGTCCCGGAGCAGCGTGGGGAGTGAGTAACAGAACAGTGTGTGCAGTGTGTCCCGGAGCAGCGTGGGGAGTGAGTAACAGAACAGTGTGTGCAGTGTGTCCTGGAGCAGCGTGGGGAGTGAGTAACAGAACAGTGTGTGCAGTGTGTCCTGGAGCAGCGTGGGCAGTGAGTAACAGAACACTGTGGCCAGTGTGTCCCGGAGCAGCGTGGGGAGAGAGTAACAGAACAGTGTGTGCAGTGTGTCCCGGAGCAGCGTGGGGAGTGAGTAACAGAACAGTGTGTGCAGTGAGTCCCGGAGCAGCGTGGGGAGAGAGTAACAGAACAGTGTGTGCAGTGAGTCCCGGAGCAGCGTGGGGAGAGAGTAACAGAACAGTGTGTGCAGTGTGTCCCGGAGCAGCGTGGGGAGAGAGTAACAGAACAGTGTGTGCAGTGTGTCCCGGAGCAGCGTGGGGAGTGAGTAACAGAACACTGTGTGCAGTGTGTCCCGGAGCAGCGTGGGGAGAGAGTAACAGAACAGTGTGTGCAGTGAGTCCCGGAGCAGCGTGGGGAGAGAGTAACAGAACAGTGTGTGCAGTGTGTCCCGGAGCAGCGTGGGGAGTGAGTAACAGAACACTGTGTGCAGTGTGTCCCGGAGCAGCGTGGGGAGAGAGTAACAGAACAGTGTGTGCAGTGAGTCCCGGAGCAGCGTGGGCAGTGAGTAACAGAACAGCGTGTGCAGTGTATCCCAGAACAGCGTGGGGAGTGAGTAACAGAACAGTGTGTGCAGTGTGTCCCAGAGCAGCGTGGGGATAGAGTAACAGAACAGTGTGTGCAGTGAGTCCCGGAGCAGCGTGGGGAGTGAGTAACAGAACAGTGTGTGCAGTGTGTCCCGGAGCAGCGTGGGGAGTGAGTAACAGAACAGTGTGTGCAGTGAGTCCCGGAGCAGCGTGGGGTGTGAGTAACAGAACAGCGTGTCCAGTGTGTCCCGGAGCAGCGTGGGGAGAGAGTAACAGAACAGTGTGTGCAGTGTGTCCCGGAGCAGCGTGGGGAGTGAGTGAGAGAACAGTGTGTGCAGTGTGTACCGGAGCAGCGTGGGGAGTGAGTAACAGAACAGTGTGTGCAGTGAGTCCCGGAGCAGCGTGGGGAGTGAGTAACAGAACAGCGTGTGCAGTGAGTCCCGGAGCAGCGTGGGGAGCGAGTAATAGAACAGCGTGTGCAGTGAGTCCCGGAGCAGCGTGGGGAATGAGTAACAGAACAGCGTGTGCAGTGAGTCCCGGAGCAGCGTGGGGTGAGAGTAAAAGAACAGCGTGTGCAGTGTGTACCAGATCAGCGTGGGGAGAGAGGAACAGAACATCGTGTGCAGTGAGTCCCGGAGCAGCGTGGGGACTGAGTAACGGAACAGCGTGTGCAGTGTGTCCTGGAGCAGCGTGGGGAGCGAGTAACTGAACTGCGTGTACAGTGAGTCCCGGAGCAGCGTGGGGAGAGAGTAACAGAACAGTGTGTGCAGTGTGTACCAGATCAGCGTGGGGAGAGAGGAACAGAACAGCGTGTGCAGTGTGTCCTGGAGCAGCGTGGGGAGCGAGTAACTGAACTGCGTGTACAGTGAGTCCCGGAGCAGCGTGGGGAGAGAGTAACAGAACAGTGTGTGCAGTGTGTACCAGATCAGCGTGGGGAGTGAGTAACAGAACAGTGTGTGCAGTGAGTCCCGGAGCAGCGTGGGGAGAGAGTAACAGAACAGTGTGTGCAGTGAGTCCCGGAGCAGCGTGGGGAGAGAGTAACAGAACAGTGTGTGCAGTGTGTCCCGGAGCAGCGTGGGGAGAGAGTAACAGAACAGTGTGTGCAGTGTGTCCCGGAGCAGCGTGGGGAGTGAGTAACAGAACACTGTGTGCAGTGTGTCCCGGAGCAGCGTGGGGAGAGAGTAACAGAACAGTGTGTGCAGTGAGTCCCGGAGCAGCGTGGGGAGAGAGTAACAGAACAGTGTGTGCAGTGTGTCCCGGAGCAGCGTGGGGAGTGAGTAACAGAACACTGTGTGCAGTGTGTCCCGGAGCAGCGTGGGGAGAGAGTAACAGAACAGTGTGTGCAGTGAGTCCCGGAGCAGCGTGGGCAGTGAGTAACAGAACAGCGTGTGCAGTGTATCCCAGAACAGCGTGGGGAGTGAGTAACAGAACAGTGTGTGCAGTGTGTCCCAGAGCAGCGTGGGGAGTGAGTAACAGAACAGTGTGTGCAGTGAGTCCCGGAGCAGCGTGGGGAGTGAGTAACAGAACAGTGTGTGCAGTGTGTCCCGGAGCAGCGTGGGGAGTGAGTAACAGAACAGTGTGTGCAGTGTGTCCTGGAGCAGCGTGGGGAGTGAGTAACAGAACAGTGTGTGCAGTGTGTCCTGGAGCAGCGTGGGCAGTGAGTAACAGAACACTGTGGCCAGTGTGTCCCGGAGCAGCGTGGGGAGAGAGTAACAGAACAGTGTGTGCAGTGTGTCCCGGAGCAGCGTGGGGAGTGAGTAACAGAACAGTGTGTGCAGTGAGTCCCGGAGCAGCGTGGGGAGAGAGTAACAGAACAGTGTGTGCAGTGAGTCCCGGAGCAGCGTGGGGAGAGAGTAACAGAACAGTGTGTGCAGTGTGTCCCGGAGCAGCGTGGGGAGAGAGTAACAGAACAGTGTGTGCAGTGTGTCCCGGAGCAGCGTGGGGAGTGAGTAACAGAACACTGTGTGCAGTGTGTCCCGGAGCAGCGTGGGGAGAGAGTAACAGAACAGTGTGTGCAGTGAGTCCCGGAGCAGCGTGGGGAGAGAGTAACAGAACAGTGTGTGCAGTGTGTCCCGGAGCAGCGTGGGGAGTGAGTAACAGAACACTGTGTGCAGTGTGTCCCGGAGCAGCGTGGGGAGAGAGTAACAGAACAGTGTGTGCAGTGAGTCCCGGAGCAGCGTGGGCAGTGAGTAACAGAACAGCGTGTGCAGTGTATCCCAGAACAGCGTGGGGAGTGAGTAACAGAACAGTGTGTGCAGTGTGTCCCAGAGCAGCGTGGGGATAGAGTAACAGAACAGTGTGTGCAGTGAGTCCCGGAGCAGCGTGGGGAGTGAGTAACAGAACAGTGTGTGCAGTGTGTCCCGGAGCAGCGTGGGGAGTGAGTAACAGAACAGTGTGTGCAGTGAGTCCCGGAGCAGCGTGGGGTGTGAGTAACAGAACAGCGTGTCCAGTGTGTCCCGGAGCAGCGTGGGGAGAGAGTAACAGAACAGTGTGTGCAGTGTGTCCCGGAGCAGCGTGGGGAGTGAGTGAGAGAACAGTGTGTGCAGTGTGTACCGGAGCAGCGTGGGGAGTGAGTAACAGAACAGTGTGTGCAGTGAGTCCCGGAGCAGCGTGGGGAGTGAGTAACAGAACAGCGTGTGCAGTGAGTCCCGGAGCAGCGTGGGGAGCGAGTAATAGAACAGCGTGTGCAGTGAGTCCCGGAGCAGCGTGGGGAGAGAGTAACAGAACAGCGTGTGCAGTGAGTCCCGGAGCAGCGTGGGGTGAGAGTAAAAGAACAGCGTGTGCAGTGTGTACCAGATCAGCGTGGGGAGAGAGGAACAGAACATCGTGTGCAGTGAGTCCCGGAGCAGCGTGGGGACTGAGTAACGGAACAGCGTGTGCAGTGTGTCCTGGAGCAGCGTGGGGAGCGAGTAACTGAACTGCGTGTACAGTGAGTCCCGGAGCAGCGTGGGGAGAGAGTAACAGAACAGTGTGTGCAGTGTGTACCAGATCAGCGTGGGGAGAGAGGAACAGAACAGCGTGTGCAGTGTGTCCTGGAGCAGCGTGGGGAGCGAGTAACTGAACTGCGTGTACAGTGAGTCCCGGAGCAGCGTGGGGAGAGAGTAACAGAACAGTGTGTGCAGTGTGTACCAGATCAGCGTGGGGAGTGAGTAACAGAACAGTGTGTGCAGTGAGTCCCGGAGCAGCGTGGGGAGAGAGTAACAGAACAGTGTGTGCAGTGAGTCCCGGAGCAGCGTGGGGAGAGAGTAACAGAACAGTGTGTGCAGTGTGTCCCGGAGCAGCGTGGGGAGAGAGTAACAGAACAGTGTGTGCAGTGTGTCCCGGAGCAGCGTGGGGAGTGAGTAACAGAACACTGTGTGCAGTGTGTCCCGGAGCAGCGTGGGGAGAGAGTAACAGAACAGTGTGTGCAGTGAGTCCCGGAGCAGCGTGGGGAGAGAGTAACAGAACAGTGTGTGCAGTGTGTCCCGGAGCAGCGTGGGGAGTGAGTAACAGAACACTGTGTGCAGTGTGTCCCGGAGCAGCGTGGGGAGAGAGTAACAGAACAGTGTGTGCAGTGAGTCCCGGAGCAGCGTGGGCAGTGAGTAACAGAACAGCGTGTGCAGTGTATCCCAGAACAGCGTGGGGAGTGAGTAACAGAACAGTGTGTGCAGTGTGTCCCAGAGCAGCGTGGGGAGTGAGTAACAGAACATTGTGTGCAGTGAGTCCCGGAGCAGCGTGGGGAGTGAGTAACAGAACAGTGTGTGCAGTGAGTCCCGGACGATCTTGGGGAGTGAGGAACAGAACAGTGTGTGCAGTGCGTCCCGGAGCAGCGTGGGGAGTGAGTAACAGAACAGCGTGTGCAGTGTGTCCCGGAGCAGCGTGGGGAGTGAGTAACAGAACAGCGTGTGCAGTGAGTCCCGGAGCAGCGTGGGGAGTGAGTAACAGAACAGTGTGTACAGTGTGTCCTGGAGCAGCGTGGAGAGTGAGTAACAGAACAGTGTGTACAGTGTGTCCTGGAGCAGCGTGGGGAGTGAGTAACAGAACAGTGTGTGCAGTGTGTCCCGGATCAGCGTGGGGAGTGAGTAACAGAACAGTGTGTACAGTGAGTCCCGGAGCAGCGTGGGGAGTGACTAACAGAACAGTGTGTGCAGTGTGTCCCGGAGCAGTATGGGGAGTGAGTAACAGAACAGCGTGTGCAGTGTGTCCCAGAGCAATATGGGGAGTGAGTAACAGAACAGTATGTGCAGTGTGTCCCGGAGCAGCGTGGGGACTGAGTAACAGAACAGCGTGTACAGTGAGTCCCATAGCAGTGTGGGTGAGAGTAACAGAACAGTGTGTGCAGTGTGTCCCGGAGCAGCGTGGGGAGTCAGTAACAGAACAGTGTGTGCAGTGAGTCCCGGACGATCTTGGGGAGTGAGGAACAGAACAGTGTGTGCAGTGCGTCCCGGAGCAGCGTGGGGAGTGAGTAACAGAACAGCGTGTGCAGTGTGTCCCGGAGCAGCGTGGGGAGTGAGTAACAGAACAGCGTGTGCAGTTAGTCCCGGAGCAGCGTGGGGAGTGAGTAACAGAACAGTGTGTACAGTGTGTCCTGGAGCAGCGTGGAGAGTGAGTAACAGAACAGTGTGTACAGTGTGTCCTGGAGCAGCATGGGGAGTGAGTAACAGAACAGTGTGTGCAGTGTGTCCCGGAGCAGCGTGGGGAGTGAGTAACAGAACAGTGTGTACAGTGTGTCCTGGAGCAGCGTGGAGAGTGAGTAACAGAACAGTGTGTACAGTGAGTCCCGGAGCAGCGTGGAGAGTGAGTAACAGAACAGCGTGTGCAGTGTGTCCTGGAGCAGCGTGGAGAGTGAGTAACAGAACAGTGTGTGCAGTGTGTCCTGGAGCAGCGTGGGGAGTGAGTAACAGAACAGTGTGTGCAGTGAGTCCCGGAGCAGCGTGGGGAGTGAGTAACAGAACAGCATGTGCAGTGAGTCCCGGACGATCTTGGGGAGTGAGGAACAGAACAGTGTGTGCAGTGCGTCCCTGAGCAGTGAGGGGTGAGAGTAACAGAACAGCGTGTGCAGTGAGTCCCGGAGCTGCGTGGGGAGTCAGTAACAGAACAGTGTGTGCAGTGTGTCCCGGAGCAGCGTGGGGAGTGAGTAACAGAACAGTGTGTGCAGTGTGTCCCGGAGCAGCGTGGGGAGTGAGTAACAGAACAGTGTGTACAGTGTGTCCTGGAGCAGCGTGGAGAGTGAGTAACAGAACAGTGTGTACAGTGTGTCCTGGAGCAGCGTGGGGAGTGAGTAACAGAACAGTGTGTGCAGTGTGTCCCGGAGCAGCGTGGGGAGTGAGTAACAGAACAGTGTGTACAGTGAGTCCCGGAGCAGCGTGGGGAGTGACTAACAGAACAGTGTGTGCAGTGTGTCCCGGAGCAGTATGGGGAGTGAGTAACAGAACAGCGTGTGCAGTGTGTCCCGGAGCAGCGTGGAGAGTGAGTAACAGAACAGTGTGTGCAGTGAGTCCCGGAGCAGCGTGGGGAATGAGTAACAGAACAGCGTGTGCAGTGTGTCCTGGAGCAGCGTGGAGAGTGAGTAACAGAACAGTGTGTACAGTGAGTCCCGGAGCAGCGTGGGGAGTGAGTAACAGAACAGTGTGTGCAGTGAGTCCCGGAGCAGCGTGGGGAGAGAGGAACAGAACAGCGTGTACAGTGTGTCCCGGAGCAGCGTGGAGAGTGAGTAACAGAACAGTGTGTACAGTGAGTCCCGGAGCAGCGTGGGGAGTGACTAACAGAACAGTGTGTGCAGTGTGTCCCGGAGCAGTATGGGGAGTGAGTAACAGAACAGTATGTGCAGTGTGTCCCGGAGCAGCGTGGGGACTGAGTAACAGAACAGCGTGTGCAGTGTGTCCCGGACCAGCGTGGGGAATGAGTAACTGAACTGCGTGTACAGTGAGTCCCATAGCAGTGTGGGTGAGAGTAACAGAACAGTGTGTGCAGTGTGTCCCGGAGCAGCGTGGGGAATGAGTAACAGAACAGTGTGTGCAGTGTGTCCCGGAGCAGTGTGGGGAATGAGTAACAGAACAGTGTGTACAGTGTGTCCTGGCGCAGCGTGGGGAGCGAGTAACAGAACAGTGTGTGCAGTGTGTCCCGGAGCAGCGTGGGGAGTGAGTAACAGAACATTGTGTGCAGTGAGTCCCGGAGCAGCGTGGGGAGTGAGTAACAGAACATTGTGTGCAGTGAGTCCCGGAGCAGCGTGGGGAGTGAGTAACAGAACATTGTGTGCAGTGAGTCCCGGAGCAGCGTGGAGAGTGAGTAACAGAACAGCGTGTACAGTGTGTCCTGGAGCAGCGTGGAGAGTGAGTAACAGAACAGCGTGTGCAGTGAGTCCCGGAGCAGCGTGGAGAGTGAGTAACAGAACAGCGTGTACAGTGTGTCCTGGAGCAGCGTGGAGAGTGAGTAACAGAACAGTGTGTACAGTGAGTCCCGGAGCAGCGTGGAGAGTGAGTAACAGAACAGCATGTACAGTGTGTCCTGGAGCAGCGTGGGGAGTGAGTAACAGAACAGTGTGTGCAGTGTGTCCCGGAGCAGCGTGGGGAGTGACTAACAGAACAGTGTGTGCAGTGTGTCCCGGAGCAGTATGGGGAGTGAGTAACAGAACAGCGTGTGCAGTGTGTCCCAGAGCAATATGGGGAGTGAGTAACAGAACAGCGTGTGCAGTGTGTCCCGGAGCAGCGTGGGGACTGAGTAACAGAACAGCGTGTGCAGTGTGTCCCAGAGCAGTGTGGGGTGAGAGTAAAAGAACAGTGTGTGCAGTGTGTCCCGGAGCAGCGTGGGGAGCGAGTAACAGAACAGTGTGTGCAGTGTGTCCCGGAGCAGCGTGGGGAGCGAGTAACAGAACAGTGTGTGCAGTGTGTCCCGGAGCAGCGTGGGGAGCGAGTAACAGAACAGTGTGTGCAGTGTGTACCGGACCAGCGTGGGGAATGAGTAACTGAACTGCGTGTACAGTGAGTCCCAGAGCAGCGTGGGTGAGAGTAATAGAACAGTGTGTGCAGTGTGTCCCGGAGCAGCGTGGGGAGTGAGTAACAGAACAGCGTGTGCAGTGAGTCCCGGAGCAGCGTGGGGAGCGAGTAACAGAACAGCGTGTACAGTGTGTCCCGGAGCAGTGTGGGGAGTGAGTAACGGAACAGCGTGTGCAGTGAGTCCTGGAGCATCGTGGGGAGCGAGTAACAGAACAGTGTGTGCAGTGTGTCCTGGAGCATCGTGGGGAGCGAGTAACAGAACAGTGTGTGCAGTGTGTCCCGGAGCAGCGTGGGGAGTGAGTAACGGAACAGCGTGTGCAGTGAGTCCTGGAGCAGCGCGGGGAGCGAGTAACTGAACTGCGTGTACAGTGAGTCCCGGAGCAGCGTGGGGAGAGAGTAACTGAACTGCGTGTACAGTGAGTCCCGAAGCAGCGTGGGGAGAGAGTAACAGAACAGCGTGTGCAGTGAGTCCCGGAGCAGCGTGGGGAGTGAGTAACAGAACAACGTGTGCAGTGTGTCCCGGAGCAGCGTGGGTTGAGAATAACAGAACAGCGTGTGCAGTGTGTCCCGGAGCAGCGTGGGGAGTTAGTAACAGAACAGCGTGTGCAGTGAGTCCTGGAGCTGCGTGGGGAGTGAGTAACAGAACA
The DNA here is from genome assembly GCF_020745735.1 of Hemiscyllium ocellatum. NCBI lineage: Eukaryota > Metazoa > Chordata > Chondrichthyes > Orectolobiformes > Hemiscylliidae > Hemiscyllium > Hemiscyllium ocellatum. The sequence continues at coordinate 13,558,106 of NC_083403.1, forward strand.
GCGTGTGCAGTGAGTCTCGGAGCAGCGTGGGGAGTGAGTAACAGAACAACTTGTGCAGTGAGTCCCGGAGCAGCGTGGGGAGAGAGTAACAGAACAGTGTATGCAGTGCGTCCCGGAGCAGCGTGGGGAGAGAGTAACAGAACAGTGAGTGCAGTGAGTCCTGGAGCAGTGTGGGGAGAGAGTAACAGAACAGCGTGTGCAGTGTGTCCCGGAGCAGCGTGGAGAGTGAGTAACAGAACAGCGTGTGCAGTGTGTCCCAGAGCAGCGTGGGGAGTGAGTAACAGAACAGTGTGTGCAGTGTGTCCCGGAGCAGCGTTTGGAGTGAGTAACAGAACAGCGTGTGCAGTGTGTCCCAGAGCAGTGTGGGTGAGAGTAACAGAACAGTGTATGCAGTGTGTCCCGGAGCAGCGTGGGGAGAGAGTAACAGAACAGTGTGTGCAGTGTGTCGCGGAGCAGCGTTTGGAGTGAGTAACAGAACAGTGTATGCAGTGAGTCCTGGAGCAGCGTGGGGAGTGAGTAACAGAACAGCGTGTGCAGTGTGTCCCGGAGCAGCGTGGGGAGAGAGTAAAAGAACAGCGTGTGCAGTGTGTCCCGGAGTTGTATCGGGTGAGAGTAACAGAACAGCGTGTACAGTGTGTCCCAGAGCAGCGTGGGGAGTGAGTAACAGAACAGCGTGTACAGTGAGTCCCGAAGCAGCGTGGGGAGGGAGTAACAGGACAATGTGTGCAGTGTGTCCCGGAGCAGCGTGGGGAGTGAGTAACAGAACAGTGTGTGCAGTGTGTCCCGGAGCAGCGTGGGGAATGAGTAACAGGACAATGTGTGCAGTGTGTCCCGGAGCAGCGTGGGGAGTGAGTAACAGAACAGTGTGTGCAGTGTGTCCCGGAGCAGCGTGGGGAATGAGTAACAGGACAATGTGTGCAGTGTGTCCCGGAGCAGCGTGGGGAGTGAGTAACAGAACAGCGTGCACAGTGTGTCCCGGAGCAGCGTGGGGAGCGAGTAACAGAACAGTGTGTGCAGTGTGTCCTGGAGCAGTATGGGGAATGAGTAACAGAACAACTTGTGCAGTGAGTCCAGGAGCAGTGTGGGGAGTGAGTAACAGAACAACGTTTGTAGTGTGTCCCGGAGCAGCGTGGGGAGTGAGTAACAGAACAGTGTGTGCAGTGTGTCCCAGAGCAGCGTGGGAAGCGAGTAACAGAACAGCGTGTGCAGTGTGTCCCGGAGCAGCGTGGGGAGTGAGTCACAGAACAGTGTGCACAGTGAGTCCCAGAGCAGTGTGGGTGAGAGTAACAGAACAGCGTGTGCAGTGAGTCCCGGAGCAGCGTGGGGAGAGAGTAACAGAACAGTGTGTGCTGTGTGTCCCGGAGCAGCGTGGGGAGAGAGTAACAGAACAGTGTGTGCAGTGTGTACCGGAGCATCGTGGGGAGAGAGTAACAGAACAGTGTGTGCAGCGTGTCCTGGAGCAGCGTGGGGAATGAGTAACAGAACAGCGTGTGCAGTGTGTCCCGGAGCAGCGTGGGGAGAGAGTAACAGAACAGCGTGTGCACCGTGTCCCAGAGCAGCGTGGGGAGAGAGTAACAGAACAATGTGTGCAGTGTGTCCTGGAGCAGTATGGGGAATGTGTAATAGAACAGCGTGTGCAGTGTGTCCCTGAGCAGCGTGGGGAGAGAGTAACAGAACGGTGTGTGCAGTGTGTCCCGGAGCAGCGTGGGGAATGAGTAACAGATCAGCGTGTGCAGTGTGTCCCTGAGCAGCGTGGGGAGAGAGTAACAGAACGGTGTGTGCAGTGTGTCCCGGAGCAGCGTGGGGAGAGAGTAACAGAACAGCGTGTGCAGTGAGTCCCGGAGCAGCGTGGGGAGTGAGTAACAGAACAGCGTGTGCAGTGTGTCCTGGAGCAGCGTGGGGAGTGAGTAACAGAACAGTGTGTGCAGTGTGTCCCAGAGCAGCGTGGGGAGTGAGTAACAGAACAGCGTGTGCAGTGAGTCCCAGAGCAGCGTGGGGAATGAGTAACAGAACAGTGTGTACAGTGAGTCCCGGACCAGCGTGGGGAGTGAGTAACAGAACAGCGTGTGCGGTGAATCCCAGAGCAGCGTGGGGAGTGAGTAACAGAACAGCGTGTGCAGTGTGTCCCGGAGCAGTATGGGGAGTGAGTAACAGAACAGTGTGTACAGTGACTCCCGGACCAGCGTGGGGAGTGAGTAACAGAACAGTGTGTGCAGTGAGTCCCAGAGCAGCGTGGGAAGTGAGTTACAGAACAGCGTGTGCAGTGAGTCCCGGAGCAGCGTGGGGAGTGAGTAACAGAACAGTGTGTGCAGTGTGTCCCTGAGCAGCGTGGGGAGAGAGTAACAGAACGGTGTGTGCAGTGTGTCCCGGAGCAGCGTGGGGAATGAGTAACAGATCAGCGTGTGCAGTGTGTCCCTGAGCAGCGTGGGGAGAGAGTAACAGAACGGTGTGTGCAGTGTGTCCCGGAGCAGCGTGGGGAATGAGTAACAGATCAGCGTGTGCAGTGTGTCCCTGAGCAGCGTGGGGAGAGAGTAACAGAACGGTGTGTGCAGTGTGTCCCGGAGCAGCGTGGGGAATGAGTAACAGAACAGCGTGTGTAGGGATTGGGGTAGGTGTACGGGTATGGGGTAAGTGTAGGGGGTTGGGGTAAGTGTAGGGGTATGGGGTAAGTGTAGGGGTATGGGGTAAGTGTTGGGGTATGGGGTAAGTGTAGGGGTGTGGGGTAAGTGTAGGGGTATGGGGTAAGTGTAGGGGTGTGGGATTAAGTGTAGGGGTGTGGGGTAAGTGTAGGGGTGTGGGGTAAGTGTAGGGGTTGGGGTAAGTGTAGGGGTGTGGGGTAAGTGTAGGGTTGGGGTAAGTGTAGGGGTATGGGGTAAGTGTAGGGGTGTGGGGTAAGTGTAGGGGTTGGGGTAAGTGTAGGGGTATGGGGTAAGTGTAGGGGTGTGGGGTAAGTGTAGGGTTGGGGTAAGTGTAGGGGTATGGGGTAAGTGTAGGGGTGTGGGGTAAGTGTAGGGTTGGGGTAAGTGTAGGGGTATGGAGTAAGTGTAGGGGTGTGAGGTAAGTGTAGGGGTGTGGGGTAAGTGTAGGGGTGTGGGGTAAGTGTAGGGGTTGGGGTAAGTGTAGGGGTGTGGGGTAAGTGTAGGGGTATGGGGTAAGTGTAGGGGTTGGGGTAAGTGTAGGGGTGTGGGGTAAGTGTAGGGGTATGGGGTAAGTGTAGGGGTTGGGGTAAGTGTAGGGGTTGGGGTAAGTGTAGGGGTTGGGGTAAGTGTAGGAGTATGGGGTAAGTGCAGGGATTGGGGTAAGTGTAGGGGTATGGGGTAAGTGTAGGGGTGTGGGGTAAGTGTAGGGGTATGGGGTAAGTGTAGGGGTGTGGGGTAAGTGTAGGGGTGTGGGGTAAGTGTAGGGGTTGGGGTAAGTGTAGGGGTGTGGGGTAAGTGTAGGGGTGTGGGGTATGTGTAGGGGCTTGGGGTAAGTGTAGGGGTGTGGGGTAAGTGTAGGGGTATGGGGTAAGTGTAGGGGTGTGGGGTAAGTGTAGGGGTGTGGGGTAAGTGTAGGGGTTGGGCTAAGTGTAGGTGTATGGGGTAAGTGTAGGGGTGTGGGGTAAGTGTAGGGGTGTGGGGTAAGTGTAGGGGCTGGGGTAAGTGTAGGGGTTGGGGTAAGTGTAGGGGTTGGGGTAAGTGTAGGGGTTGGGGTAAGTGTAGGGATTGGGGTAAGTGTAGGGGTATGGGGTAAGTGTAGGGGTTGGGGTAAGTGTAGGGGTGTGGGGTAAGTGTAGGGGTATGGGGTAAGTGTAGGGGTATGGGGTAAGTGTAGGGGCGTGGGGTAAGTGTAGGGGTATGGGGTAAGTGTAGGGGTGTGGGGTAAGTGTAGGGGTGTGGGTTAAGTGTAGGGGTTGGGGTAAGTGTAGGTGTATGGGGTAAGTGTAGGGATTGGGGTAAGTGTAGGGGTATGGGGTAAGTGTAGGGGTGTGGGGTAAGTGTAGGGGTGGGGGTAAGTGTAGGTGTATGGGGTAAGTGTAGGGGTATGGGGTAAGTGTAGGTGTATGGGGTAAGTGTAGGGGTGTGGGGTAAGTGTAGGGGTGTGGGGTAAGTGTAGGGGTTGGGGTAAGTGTAGGGGTGTGGGGTAAGTGTAGGGGTGTGGGGTATGTGTAGGGGCTTGGGGTAAGTGTAGGGGTGTGGGGTAAGTGTAGGGGTATGGGGTAAGTGTAGGGGTGTGGGTAAGTGTAGGGGTGTGGGGTAAGTGTAGGGGTTGGGGTAAGTGTGGGTGTATGGGGTAAGTGTAGGGGTGTGGGGTAAGTGTAGGGGTGTGGGGTAAGTGTAGGGGCTGGGGTAAGTGTAGGGGTTGGGGTAAGTGTAGGGGTATGCGGTAAGTGTAGGGGTTGGGGTAAGTGTAGGGATTGGGGTAAGTGTAGGGGTATGGGGTAAGTGTAGGGGTTGGGGTAAGTGTAGGGGTGTGGGGTAAGTGTAGGGGTATGGGGTAAGTGTAGGGGTATGGGGTAAGTTTAGGGCTGTGGGGTAAGTGTAGGGGTATGGGGTAAGTGTAGGGGTGTGGGGTAAGTGTAGGGGTGTGGGGTAAGTGTAGGGGTGTGGGTTAAGTGTAGGGGTTGGGGTAAGTGTAGGTGTATGGGGTAAGTGTAGGGATTGGGGTAAGTGTAGGGGTATGGGGTAAGTGTAGGGGTGTGGGGTAAGTGTAGGGGTGGTGGTAAGTGTAGGTGTATGGGGTAAGTGTAGGGGTATGGGGTAAGTGTAGGTGTATGGGGTAAGTGTAGGGATTGGGGTAAGTGTAGGTGTCTGGGGTAAGTGTAGGGGTGTGGGGTAAGTGTAGGAGTATGGGGTAAGTGCAGGGATTGGGGTAAGTGTAGGGGTATGGGGTAAGTTTAGGGGTGTGGGGTAAGTGTAGGGGTATGGGGTAAGTGTAGGGGTGTGGGGTAAGTGTAGGGGTGTGGGGTAAGTGTAGGGGTGTGGGGTAAGTGTCGGGGTATGGGTAAGTGTAGGGGTGTGGGGTAAGTGTAGGAGTATGGGGTAAGTGCAGGGATTGGAGTAAGTGTAGGGGTATGGGGTAAGTGTAGGGGTGTGGGGTAAGTGTAGGGGTATGGGGTAAGTGTAGGGGTATGGGGTAAGTGTAGGGGTGTGGGGTAAGTGTAGGGGTATGGGGTAAGTGTAGGGGTTGGGGTAAGTGTAGGGGTGTGGGGTAAGTGTAGGGGTGTGGGGTAAGTGTCGGGGTATGGGTAAGTGTAGGGTGTGGGGTAAGTGTAGGGGTGTGGGGTAAGTGTAGGGTTGTGGGGTAAGTGTAGGGGTTGGGGTAAGTGCAGGGGTATGGGGTAAGTGTAGGGGTATGGGGTAAGTGTAGGGGTATGGGGTAAGTGTAGGGGTGTGGCTAAGTGTAGGGGTATAGGGTAAGTGTAGGGGTGTGGGGTAAGTGTAGGGGTTGGGGTAAGTGTAGGGGTATGGGGTAAGTGTAAGGGTGTGGGGTAAGTGTAGGGGTATGGGGTAAGTGTAGGGGTGTGGGGTAAGTGTAGGGGTGTGGGGTACGTGTAGGGGTATGGGGTAAGTGTAGGATTTGGGGTAAGTGTAGGGGTGTGGGGTAAGTGTCGGGGTTGGGGTAAGTGTAGGGGTGTGGGGTAAGTGTAGGGGTGTGGGGTATGTGTAGGGGTTGGGGTAAGTGTAGGGGTGTGGGGTAAGTGTAGGGGTGTGGGGTAAGTGTAGGGGTGTGGGGTAAGTGTAGGGGTTTGGGGTAAGTGTAGGGGTTGGGGTAAGTGTAGGTGTATGGGGTAAGTGTAGGGATTGGGGTAAGTGTAGGGGTTGGGGTAAGTGTAGGGATTGGGGTAAGTATAGGGGTATGGGGTAAGTGTAGGGGTTGGGGTAAGTGTAGGGGTGTGGGGTATGTGTAGGGGTGTGGGGTAAGTGTAGGGGTATGGGGTAAGTGTAGGGGTGTGGGGTAAGTGTAGGGGTGTGGGGTAAGTGTAGGGGTGTGGGTTAAGTGTAGGGGTTGGGGTAAGTGTAGGTGTATGGGGTAAGTGTAGGGATTGGGGTAAGTGTAGGGGTATGGGGTAAGTGTAGGGGTGTGGGGTAAGTGTAGGGGTTGGGGTAAGTGTAGGTGTATGGGGTAAGTGTAGGGGTATGGGGTAAGTGTAGGTGTATGGGGTAAGTGTAGGGATTGGGGTAAGTGTAGGGGTATGGGGTAAGTGTAGGGGTTGGGGTAAGTGTAGGTGTCTGGGGTAAGTGTAGGGGTGTGGGGTAAGTGTAGGAGTATGGGGTAAGTGCAGGGATTGGGGTAAGTGTAGGGGTATGGGGTAAGTGTAGGGGTGTGGGGTAAGTGTAGGGGTATGGGGTAAGTGTAGGGGTGTGGGGTAAGTGTAGGGGTGTGGGGTAAGTGTAGGGGTTGGGGTAAGTGTAGGGGTGTGGGGTAAGTGTAGGGGTGTGGGGTAAGTGTCGGGGTATGGGTAAGTGTAGGGGTGTGGGGTAAGTGTAGGGGTGTGGGGTAAGTGTAGGGGTGTGGGGTAAGTGTAGGGGTGTGGGGTAAGTGTAGGGGTTGGGGTAAGTGCAGGGGTATGGGGTAAGTGTAGGGGTATGGGGTAAGTGTAGGGGTATGGGGTAAGTGTAGGGGTGTGGGTAAGTGTAGGGGTATAGGGTAAGTGTAGGGGTGTGGGGTAAGTGTAGGGGTTGGGGTAAGTGTAGGGGTATGGGGTAAGTGTAGGGGTGTGGGGTAAGTGTAGGGGTATGGGGTAAGTGTAGGGGTGTGGGGTAAGTGTAGGGGTGTGGGGTAAGTGTAGGGGTATGGGGTAAGTGTAGGGTTTGGGGTAAGTGTAGGGGTGTGGGGTAAGTGTCGGGGTTGGGGTAAGTGTAGGGGTGTGGGGTAAGTGTACGGGTGTGGGGTATGTGTAGGGGTGTGGGGTAAGTGTAGGGGTGTGGGGTAAGTGTAGGGGTGTGGGGTAAGTGTAGGGGTGTGGGGTAAGTGTAGGGGTATGGGGTAAGTGTAGGGGTTGGGGTAAGTGTAGGGGTTGGGGTAAGTGTAGGGGTATGGGGTAAGTGTAGGGGTGTGGGTTAAGTGTAGGGGTGTGGGGTAAGTGTAGGGGTATGGGGTAAGTGTAGGGGTGTGGGGTAAGTGTAGGGGTGTGGGGTAAGTGTAGGGGTGTGGGTTAAGTGTAGGGGTTGGGGTAAGTGTAGGTGTATGGGGTAAGTGTAGGGATTGGGGTAAGTGTAGGGGTATGGGGTAAGTGTAGGGGTGTGGGGTAAGTGTAGGGGTTGGGGTAAGTGTAGGGGTGTGGGGTAAGTGTAGGGGTATGGGGTAAGTGTAGGGGTATGGGGTAAGTGTAGGGGTGTGGGGTAAGTGTAGGGTTATGGGGTAAGTGTAGGGGTTGGGATCAGTGTAGGGGTGTGGGGTAAGTGTAGGGGTGAGGGGTAAGTGTAGGGGTATGGGGTAAGTGTAGGGGTATTGGGTAAGTGTAGGGGTATGGGGTAAGTGTAGGGGTATGGGGTAAGTGTAGGGGTGTGGGGTAAGTGTAGGGGTATAGGGTAAGTGTAGGGGTGTGGGGTAAGTGTAGGGGTGTGGGGTAAGTGTAGGGGTATGGGGTAAGTGTAGGGTTTGGGGTAAGTGTAGGGGTATGGGGTAAGTGTAGGGGTATGGGGTAAGTGTAGGGGTGTGGGGTAAGTGTAGGGGTATGGGGTAAGTGTAGGGTTTGGGGTAAGTGTAGGGGTATGGGGTAAGTGTAGGGGTATGGGGTAAGTGTAGGGGTTGGGGTCAGTGTAGGGGTTGGGGTCAGTGTAGGGGTGTGGGCTAAGTGTAGGTGTATGGGGTAAGTTTAGGGGTCTGGGTGGGTTGCACTTCGGTGGGTCAGTGTGGCCTTGTTGGGCCGAAGGGCCTGTGTCCACACTGTAGGTGATCTCATCTAATCTGGTGTCAAACGCAGCGGACATGAGGAGAAGGGTTCCCGCACAGTGAGTGTCTGGATAGCGCTGTCTGAAAATGGGGTGAAGGCAGGGTCAAATGGGGCTACAAAATGGAACTGGATAAGGACTTGAAGTGGAATATTTGCAGGGCTATGGGGATAGGCCTGGGAGTGGGTCAGGCGTTATTGCAGGGCTTGTATGGACTTGATGGGCCGACTGACCACGTCAATGCTGTAGCCACCTTGTGGTCCTATTCAATTCATACTTCATGGGAAAGGCAAGCTACACAATGGGCTTGGAGGATTTCAGAACTGGGAAAGAAATGTTGTTAAAAAGGAAGCAAATGTAATCATTTCCATGTCAAATGACACTGTGTAATTACAGCATAATGAAGGCAGGTCCCTGAGTGCCTAGCTGATGGCTGCCTGCTAGATTATGTCACGTCCTACGATTAATGATAAGGTTTGATTGATAGGACGGGGGTGTCACGGTATGATCCCACTTCAGCCTGTTGTGAGGAGCCTGCTGAAGGGATTCCCCTGTTACTTCGTGGGAACAGGAACTCGTTTGTCAGCTGACCAAGCCTAGTCCGTTGTCTTGCTCACTGCCTTAGCTGTTCATCCAAACGCCTCTGTCATACAACTGAGATGTTTGACATCTGCCAGTGGTTTGGCGGGAATGTTTCACAGGATGAGCATGGTTCTGGGGTTCCCATTGCTCCCCTTGGGCCGTGGTCTGTGAGCAGCCTCACTGTTGTCCCACCGGACGCTGGTTTCTGGTGGGTAGCCAGCACTTGACGAGGGCTGACGGCAGTTGTCAGAGGAGAGGCTGGAGGGATCTAGGGAATCAGGATTCCTGTGAATCTAAACTTCACCAGCCCCCTGGAGAGGCCAAAGGTCACCGGGAGAGCATTGGGGACCATCCTAGACCCTGTTGTCCCATTCAGTTAGATTGGGGCCATCCTTATCCTAACTTCACCTACTTGCTATGGGTCTGTAACACTTCATCACATTAATCTAACAACCTCAATTTTGAAGTGTTCGATTCGAGTTAGTTACCAGATAGTTAGTTACCACCTCTCAATCTATCAATTTTCTGCTAACTCCAGTACAACAACCCAGTCAGTCCCATTCCCCAGTTCAATCCCAGAGATATGCAAGTCTATTCATTCCAAAGCCCATCCAATTAACTTTGGAAACTTCAGAAATGACTGCCACATTACTCAGACCCCTTCGCATCATGGAAGCCCACAAACCCACCAACACATTAAAACAGCAGCTAATGAACTTGAAAGTCCCTGTACAGACAACAAACAAAACAAATGCCATTTACAAAATACCATGTAGGAACTGTAACAAACACTACATTGGACAAACAGGCAGAAAACTAGCCACCAGGATACATGAACACCAACTAGCCACAAAACGACATGACCCTCTCTCACTAGTAACCTTACATACAGATGAGGAAGGACACCACTTCGACTGGGACAGCACATCCATCCTAGAACAAGCCAGACAAAATCACACGAAAATTCCTAGAAGCATGGTATTCCAACCAGAACTCTATCAACAAACACGTTGAGTTAGACCCCACCTACCACCCCCTGAGAAAAGGAACAGGAAGTGACTTCCCCACCAGAAATGACATCACCAACCCAAAGAAACCCAAACATATAAATAGACAGCAGGAATTTTCAGCAGTGCTTCTCCTGAGGCCCACTGAAGATGTTACCTAGTAGGGTAACGAAACGCCTGGAAATGAACCTTCCAGCTCAGTGAGCAAACCTACATCCAAAACCTCAACCTCAGCTACAAACCTTCTCAAAACTCATTTGGAAACTATTGATACTTTTCCCATTCTCATGGGCAGTGAGTTCCAGGTCACTAGAATTCTCAGCCTAATGAAGTTTAACCTCAAATCGTCCTCTGTCTCAAGCCCAAAATCTTAAAATCTTTTCTTCCCCCAGTCCGTAAATGCCGAACATTTTGAGTTCCTCTTTCTCTGCCTTGTCTAAGCCCATGATAATCTTACACACCTCTATCGAATCTCCCCTCAAATTGCCTTTGCTCCAAACTCTAGTCTTTCCAACCCAACATTGTAACTGAACTCCCCAGGCTCATTCCCCAGCCTTCCCACCTTATCCCTGGAAACATTCTGGTAAATCACCTCTCCACACTGTCAAGGACCTTCAAATCTTTCCTGAAGTATGGTGACCAGAACTGGGCACAAGATTTAATGTTTTATGACTTCTACTACTGATTAAACACTATTTTTGCAGGCAGGCCTTATATCTCTTCACACCAAAACTACCTTTCACAGTGAAGATTTTTCCTGGAGATTTCCTCTCTGGGTGAATATTCCAACTTTGTTTTAATTTCTCATGAATTTAATGTTTTTTTGTCCTTCATGTTGAATCATGGAGGTGTCTGGCTTTGAGCTGCAACATTTTTCTCTCTCTCTGCAACATTTTCCCGACTCAGGCGACTGACTGTGTGGAGTTTGCACGTTCTCCCCGTGTCTGCGTGGGTTTCCTCCCACAGTCCAAAAGATGTGCGGGCCAGGTGAATTGGCCATGCTAAATTGCCCGTAGTATTAGGTAAGGGGTAAATGTAGGGGTATGGGTGGGTTGCGCTTCGGCGGGTCGGTGTGGACTTGTTGGGTCGAAGGGCTTGTTTCCACACTGTAAGTAATCTAATCTAATTTCTCTCTCTCAGATCCTGGTAGAACAACTCATCTGCAAATTTCAGGGAATTGAATCTCACAATGCTCTGCTAAGGACTCTTCCCCCCTCGAAAAAACATCTCCCTGACAATGTGAATCACATGGGCGTTGTATCCAGGTAGAAATGCTGATTTGTTATCCTTTATTCCCAATTCCATTCCATGTTGGAGGAAAATGGACAGTTTAAAACATTACTACTTACAAATGACAATCTCAACATCTTTCTGGGATTTGAAGACTAGCGATTTAACCACTGTGAGTACAGACATAGTTCCCATGATGAACCCAGCCTCTCCCCTCACCTCAGGCGTGGTGACGTTCAGGTTAAACCAACACAATTGAAGGACTTTTGCCCAAAATGTCGATTCTCCTGCTCCTCAGACACTGCCTGACCTGCTGTGCTTTTCCAGCACCACTCTAATCTTGACTCTAATCTCCAGCATCTGCAGTACCCATTTCCACCTTGTTGGTTTAAATTACCATGAGTCATCTCTCTGTGAAGAGAGAGTAGGGTTTTGACAACTTTACCTTAACATCCTCAAAACATCATTTTGAAACTTGAAACAGTATGCTTTAAATATGATTGGTATTTCTGTATGGTTTATGTTTTGAAAGAGTTAGTTTCCTTTCATTTTTAAGTTAGGAGTGTCTGGAAAGATAATTGCTCACATTTACACAGGGCTTTGTAACTGAAACTCAACTCAAAAGTTCACTGTTTCAGAAAATAGAGTGTACCGCTTTGCAATTTACAGAAAATAGAGTGTATCACGGTGCAATTTACAGAAAACGGAAAAATATTTCTTTAGACGAGGAAACAGAACCACTTTGGGGGTGAATGGCATAGTAACTTGTAAAAGATTAAGTCAAAAGGTAAGAGGCCGTGGGGTTGGATGGATGTTGGTATGGATAGGGAATTGGCTCATGGGCAGGAAATAGCAAGAGGTGACAGAGGGTTCTTTTTCTTGGTTCCAATGTCGCTCCTCTTGGATTTTCCAAACTTTCCCTCTCTAGACGTACATGGGAAGAAAATTTTTTACTATCCTCTCTTTTTGTGCGAGGAAAAACATTTTGATGAGCTGCATATCGGAGAGTCCCCCAGGACTCTTGAACTGGCGTAGGATAGTAATGGATCCTATTCCCCAGGACTTCCTTATGGATATGGTGCACCAGAAACCGGAATTGGTTGATAGAACATGGTAGCCATTCTTGCGGTATATCGATATAGATGTACTGGCCATATTATCTAGGGCCTTTGTCTGGCTGTGAGGATGATGTCTGTCGGTTCAGGGACCCCTTGGAGGAAGAATCCCATATAAATATGGATCTGCCCGCTATTGCTCCCCCTGATGGGGAGCTGCGCTGAGTACGCTGAATGTTGTAACATTATTGAATATAAATTAAACTATCTTGCTATGACTTGGTGTAATTCTATTTTAAATGTTTATTTATTTTCTTTTTTCTTTTTTGTGAGTACTGTAGGTTCTTTTTTATATATAGAGCTTTTTTTTGTAATATCCTCTTTTGTGTTTTGATAGTTTGTAAGTAGATTAGTAGCCCTTTTTCTTTATTTATATGGTTGTTGCTATTATATTGTAAACTGTTTACACTATTTTGTACTAGCTTTGTCATTTTGTAAAGTAAACCCAAAAACTTTTTTAGGAAAAAGCGTTCTTTTTCAGGTTGGTGACCGGGTGGAGTCCCACAGGGTTCAGTGCTGGGACCACAACTGTTCACTATACAGTAGCCCCTCAACATACGAATGACCCCGTTCACGAACAAATCGGTTTACGAACAGGATTGTACGTAAAGATTTGCTTCAATGTACGTATAAAATTCAAGGTATGAACAAAGGTACGAACGCAAAAAGCCTGTGGTTTCATTGTCATTGTTCTGCTTTGCTACGTGCGCTTTGAATATCCGAACAATGGGAAAATTGATTCAGTTGCGAACCGGGTCCTGGAACGGATTAAGTTCGTAAGTCGAGGCGCTACTGTATGTATTAATGCATTGAAGGGAATGAATGAACTGTCCCCAAATTTGTGGGAAACACTAAAATAGTTGGAAAGGCAGATTGAGAGGGATACAAACAGTTTACAGAGATATCGCTAGGCTAGGTAAGTGGGCCAATGGAGTACGGTATGGGAAAATGTAAAGTTGTTCATATTGGAAGGGAGAACAAAAGAAGAGAGTATTACTTAAATTGAGAACAACTGCAGAAAGCTATAACACCAAGGGTCGTGGCGTTATACACAAACGACAAAAGTCTGCACACAGATACAGCAAGTAAATCAGGAAGGTTTATGGTAGGTTGGCCCTTGAATGTTTAAAATCTGCCGTCTCTTATTCTAAAACTAGGCCCTCTCATTCTAGATTGCCCCACACGGAGAGACATTCTCTCCACATCTACTGTGTTACTGAGAGTCAGTGGTGGAGGGAGGGGATGCTTGTGGGTGTGGTGCCAATCCAGCAGGGGCTGCTCTCTCCTGGATGGTGTCAAGCTTCTTGAGTGTTGTTGGAGCAGCCCCCATCCAGGGTAAGTGGGGCACATCCCATCACACTCCTGAGTTGTTGCTTGTAGATGGTGGCCAGGTGTTAACGTGTGGACAAAAGAGAGAAAGCAGCACACAGATGGAGTAAGTAGTCAGGAAAGTTCATGGAAGGTTGGCCCTTGAATGTTTAAAATCTGCCAACTCTTATTGTAAACTAGGACCTCTCATTGGAGAATGTCCCACATGGGGAGACGTCCTCTCCACATCTACTTTGTTAATTCTCTTTTGCATCTTCTAGACCCTCAATTAGATCTCCTCTCATTGTTCTAAAGTCTCGAGAGGATAGGCCTAGCTACGGTATCTCTCTTCATAAGATAAACCCTTGGAATCAATCTCATGAACCTCCTCTGAACATGTTTCCAGTGTAACTACATCCTGCCTCAAGTAAGAGGACCAAAACTGTACACTGTACTCCAGTCTCACTAACACCTTGTATAGTTGCAGTCACATTTCCCTACTCCTATACTTGATTCCTTTAGCAAGTGCTGAGTGCCAAATCTAGTTGGGTGCACCCATTTTGGAATCTGGACACTCTGCCAACCCGAATGATATATGGCCGCTGAAACCGAGCGAGCGAATTTGATTTGGAGGGAGAAAGACATTTTGGTGAAATGACATGAAGCAACTAGAATTGATGGCATTGACAGGGAGGGAAGGAACAATATAGAGAAGCAGTAATTGATTATCCTCTCCCAGGCTTTATAATCACACTTATTTGTTGTATCAATAACAGATTTTATTCTGAAAGTCAAGAACAAAATTTGCCAGAGGGAGTAATATTCCAGAAATTAATCAGATTTTGTTACGTAACTCCCAACCTGAGAAATAAAATGTTTGCTTTTGCGGTTATAACATGATTGGCTGCAGGCTCTGTCCATTAATTTAGGAAATAGAAGTTAATTAACCTTGTAAGTGAAACAGTTGAAGTTTTTTTCTGGGAAATGATTTAAACTCTATATTGTCCCAGCTCACTGGGACAGTACACTGGCAAACAGGTCCTGATGTTCCCAGCATCATGTTTTGAAGTGAAATGCGAAAACAAAATCCCCAAACCAACTGGATTTTCAAACTTCAGTTGATAGAAAATATGGAACAGGTCTCTATACTTAACAAGAAGATGCTGTTCATTGGAAATCATTAGGTTCTAGCTTCAAGTAAACGGTCAGCTCTTCCCTCTCACGAAAGACACAATTCAGAACTTGATGCTCGTGGGTTGCGGACATCACTGACTGCGGGGGTCAGCATTTAGTGCCCATCCCTAGTTGCCCCTTGAGAAGGTGGGGGTGAGCTGCCTTCTTGAACCACTACAGTCCATGTGCTGTGGGTTGACCCACAATGCCCCGAGGGAAGGAATTCCAGGATTTTGACCCAGCGACAGTGAAGGAACGCCGATATATTTCCAAGTTGGGATGGTAAGTGGCAAGGAGGCCATCTTGAAGTTCCCATATATCTGCTGCCTTTACCCTTCTAGAGTGGGAGCGGTTATGGGTTTGGAAGGTACAGTCTAAGGATCCTTGGTGAACTCCCGCAGTGCTTCTTGTAGATAGAACACACTGCTGCTCCTGAGCATCGGTGGTGAAGGGAGTGGATGTAGTGCCAATCAAGTTGGCTGCTGGATAATTTCTTTTATTCCTTGACAGGATGATGGCATCACTGGCTGAACCAGAATTTACTACCCATCATTAGTCAGAATCATTGGTGACCTTTAAGCGGCAATTGGATAGGTACATGGTGCGTAAGCTAGGACAAATGTTCGGCACAACATCATGGGCCGAAGGGCCTGTTCTGTGCTGTATTGTTCTATTAATTGCCCAGAGGGCAGATAAGAGTCAACCACAGCACAGTGGTTGGGGGCAACATAGTGGCTCAGTGGTTAGCACTGCTGCCTCACAGCACCAGGGTCCCAGGTTCGATTCCAGCATTGGGTGACTGTCTGTGTGCAGTTTCCACATTCTCCCAGTGTCTGCATGAGTTTCCTCCGGGTGCTCCGGTTTCCTCTCACAGTCCAAAGATGTGCAGGCCAGGTGAATTGGCCACGCTAAATTGCCCCTAGTGTTAGGTGCATTGGTCAGAGGGAAATGGGTCTGGGCGGGTTACTCTTTGGAGGGTCAGTATGGGCTTGTTGGGCCAAAAGGCCTGTTTCCACACTGTAGCGAACCTAATCACATTGGTGTGGGTCTGGAGTCACATATAGGCCAGATCAGGTATGGATGGCAGTTTTCTTCAAGAACATTAGTCATTAGCGAGCCAGAAGAGTTTTTCTGGCAATCAACATGATCATCATTCGAATCTTAATTCCAGATTTTTATTGAATTCAGATTCCACCATCTGCCGTGGTAGGATTTGAACCCAGGTCCCCAGAATGTTACCTGTGTCTAGATTTGCAGTCTAGATAATACCACTAGGCCATCATCTCCCCCCCACCTTCCATCTTGAGTGATGTTGGGGCTGCCCCCATCCAGGCAAGTGGGGCGTATTCCATCACACTCCCTGACTTGTGTCTTGTAGATGGTGGACAGGCATCAGGGAGTCAGGAGGGGAGTTACTCACCGCAGTATTCCCAAGCCACTGTATTTATGTGGGCGATCCTGGTGAGTTTCTGGTCAACAAACCGCCCCCCCCCCCCAAGATGTTGACAGTGAGGGATTCAGTGATGGTAACACCACTGAACGTCAAGGGATGGTGATTAGATTGTCTCTTATTGGAGATGGTCATTGGCTGATATTTGTGCGGTGTTAATGTTACCTGCTGTGTCTCAGGTGAAACCAGGGTATTGTCCCGTTCTTGCGGCACACCGTTAGTTCAGTCCAGTTCAGTGCTGAGGGAGTGCTGCATTGTCAGAGGAGCCTCCTTTTGCACGGAACAATAAATTATCTGATCCCTCAGGAGAATGCAGACTCTTTGGCAGAGGACATGGAGAGTCACCTCCATCGTCCTGAGGAATATTTTCCAGCAGGGAACTTCAGTCGTGAGCCTGGCTGTCAGAATGGTTTATTAGGGAGTCCCTCTCTTGGGAGCGTTCACCTGGCAAAGATATTGCCCAGGCTGGCAATACAGAGTTCATAGGGAAAGATCTCTATTAACACAGGGACTGGGGAAGGCCATTCAGCCCCTCAAGCCTGTCGCTGTTAGAAGAGGCCTGACTTAGGGAACTGCAATGTGACAGGGTGCAGGAGAGATGATAGCATCAATAAGGAGTCTTTGGAAATGGCCAGGCACCGGGAGGGTCAGGAGCAGCTTCGAGCACAGGTTCTGTACTCTACAGCCTCATACAGCCCCCTCTGATGTCCCAAGCTCTCCTCAAACCAGTTTAGGTTTGGCCGCGTAGTGTTGGGGGAATTGTTCTAATCTGGGAGCAGGCTGTGGGAGGGGGGAGTAGCAGCATGAAATCTTCACGTACCGATGTAGAGTAAGGCCGACTAAAGGGAGGAGATTTCGATGATCTGAGCAAGGTTGCCATGGCAACTGCTAGTAAATTCCACATTAATGTTACTTTCATATATGGAGAAAGTGGGGACTGCAGATGCTGGAGATCAGAGCTGAAAAATGTGTTGCTGGAAAAGCGCAGCAGGTCAGGCAGCATCCAAGGAGCAGGAGAGTCGACGTTTCGGGCATGAGCCCTTCTTCAGGCTCATTTCCTCATTCCTGAAGAAGGGCTCATGCCCAAAACGTCGACTCTCCTGCTCCTTGGATGCTGCCTGACCTGCTGCGCTTTTCCAGCAACACACTTTCAGCTCTGCTTCATACATGGGTCAGGACGAGAGAGCCGGTACTACTGGGGGGAAGGCAAGGAATCTGTGTCAATGGTATAGGCCTCTGTGAGTGAGCTGTGGATGTGGTCAGTGTACCAGGCAAACTGGGGCGAGGTGAGGATTATCTAATGTGGAACGACGTAGATGAGGGCGAGCTGTAGGGAGGACCCTGCAGGAAATAAGTAAATGCCTTCAAACCTTGCTCCTACTCCCATGCTCTGCCAATGGGGGCTTTCTGATCCCCACCGTCTCAAACTGTGCCCTTAACCCTTGCCAGCTTCAAACTCCTTTAAATCACTCCCTTAAAACCCAGCCCCCTTTTCATCTCCTGCCCAACCCGTATCCTGTGAAGTGCTTGAATTCCTCTTGTCCCACACCTGCAAGTACTTTGCTGCATTAAAGCTGCTACATAAATGCAAGATGCTATTGCTGCCTTAAACAGGAAAGCAAGCCTTTTTTTAAAAGTTATTGAGAGCCACACAAAGAGCCACTTTGAGCAGACAATCCCCACTGGAGGAACTGGCTCTCCGTCTCCTGTTCGGAACCATACGGATCCCCCCGTGAAGCTCATTAACAAGCTGCTTTTATTCTCCAGGATATGAAAGTGTGTCTTGATGTGAAAAAGCATTGTGTAAAGTCACTGGTGTGTTGTCTGGAGTTGGAGGTGGGGGCTGGTGGGGGGGGGGGGTTGGAATCGAGATCCTCATTCACTGTTTCTCTGGAAAGGCTGCCAGTCAGAGATGTCAATGAGCTGCAGAAGGTTGCCGTGACAACCATCGGACGGTTCTTTGAGACTCAAGCTTGTCACTTGTGATCAGTTTTCAAGAATAGGCTCATGGTGAGTCTCAATCCTGCTGATCCGATGTTTCACTCCTGAGGAAGTCAGCTGGTTAACCTGCTTCCTCTCTCTCTCTCTCCCTCTCTCTCTCTCTCCCCCTCACACTCACCTTCTCCCTCTCCGTGTACCTCTCCCTCAGCCTGTCCCTCATCCTCATCCTCAGCCCCTTCCTCACCCTCACCCTCCCTCATCCTCACCCTCCTTCATCCTCACCCTATCCCTCTTCCTCACCTTATCCCTCACCCTGACCCTCAGCATGTCCCTCACATCCTCACCCTCACCCCTTTCCTCACGCTCATCCTCACTCTCCCTCATCCTCACCCTATCCCTCACCCCCTCCCTCACCCTGACCCTCAGCCTGTCTCTCGTCATCATCACCTCCCTCACCCTCACACTCAATCCGTCCCTCAGCCCGACCCTCAGCCTGTCCCTCATTCTCACCCCCCTCCCTCACCCTCACCCTCCCTCTTCCTCACCCTATCCCTCACCCCCTTCCTCACCCTCACCCTTCCTCACCCTCACCCTCCCTCTCCCTCATCCTCACCCTGACCCTCACCCCCTCCCTCACCCTGACCCTCAGCCTGTCCCTCATCCTCTCCCTGTCACTCACACTCACCCTCACACTCAATCTCTCCCTCATTGTCACCCCCCTCCCTCACCCTCACCCTCACCCTCACCCTCACCCTCCCTCATCCTCACCCTCACCCTCACCCCCTTCCTGATCCTCACCCTGACCCTCACCCCCTCCCTCAGCCTGTCCCTCAGCCTGTCCCTCAGCCTGTCCCTCATCCTCTCCCTGTCTCTCGTCATCATCACCTCCCTCACCCTCACACTCAATCCCTCCCTCAGCCCGACCCTCAGCCTGTCCCTCATTCTCACCCCCCCTTCCTCACCCTCACCCTCACCCCCTTCCTCACCCTCACCCCCTTCCTCACCCTCACCCTCACCCCCTTCCTCACCCTCACCCTCACCCCCTTCCTCAAACTCACCCTGATCCTCACCCTCACCCTCCCTCTCCCTCATCCTCACCCTGACCCTCACCCCCTCCCTCACCCTGACCCTCAGCCTGTCCCTCATCCTCTCCCTGTCTCTCATCATCATCACCTCCCTCACCCTCACACTCAATCTCTCCCTCATTCTCACCCCCCTCCCTCACCCTCACCCTCACCCTCCCTCATCCTCACCCTCACCCCCTTCCTGATCCTCACCCTGTCCCTCACCCTGTCCCTCAGCCTGTCCCTCAGCCTGTCCCTCATCCTCTCCCTGTCTCTCGTCATCATCACCTCCCTCACCCTCACACTCAATCCCTCCCTCAGCCCGACCCTCAGCCTGTCCCTCATTCTCACCCCCCTTCCTCACCCTCACTCCCTTCCTCACCCTCACCCTCACCCCCTTCCTCACCCTCACCCCCTTCCTCACCCTCACCCTCACCCCCTTCCTCACCCTCACCCTCACCCCCTTCCTCAAACTCACCCTGATCCTCACCCCCTCCCTTACCCTGACCCTCAGCCTGTCCCTCATTCTCACCCCCTCCCTCACCCTCACCTCCTCCCTCACCCTCACAATCAACCGCTCCCTCATCCTCACCCTATCCCTCACCCCCTCCCTCACTCTCACCCTTCTCTGTCCTGATCCTTTTAGCCCCGAGGACTCGATCTAACTCCTTCACGAAAACATTAAATGTTTGGTCCCAACTGTTTTCGGTGGCGGTGGGTTTCACAGGCTCCTCCGTCTCTGGGTGAGGGCATCTCTCTGCCTCTCTATCCCAGAAGGCCTACCCATTAAACTGGGACACCTGGTTCTCGACTCTCTGTGAATCGGGAACATCCAATGTTGATGTAATCTGTGTATTTGTAACAAGACTTCCCTCCTTTAATACTCCATCCACCTTGCAGTAAAGGCCTCCGTTGAATTTGCTCTGGTAATGACCCACCGTATCTGCATGTTAACACTGTGTGACTCCCACCCAAGGGCAACCCAAATCTCTGTGCCACCTCATTCCTCAGCCTCCATTAATCTGCCTTGTTCCATATCCAACACAAAGTCTTCGGTGTGTGGGTCAAGGCCAGTGGCCTGACCATCATAAGCATTTGGTTCTGCCTCAGGAGGGAGGGTGAAGGGAGGGCGGGTGAAGGGAGGGCCGCCGGTCCTCATTACCTTGATCTTTACCCCTCCCTAAGTCTATCTCACACAAAGCCCCTACGCTCCTTGCCTGAAGTCTGGGACATGTTCTCCATGTTTTCATGGGGGCTAGTTAAAGTCCTGGGGGTTACCGTGACTGATGTCTAGTGCTGCTGCGCATCAGAGACAGGACGTTCCCGACTTCAGAGGTATAAGATTCCTACAGTGTGGAAAAAGGCCCTTCGGCCCAACAAGTTCACACCAACTTGGGGTGGCACAGTGACTCAGTGGTTAGCACTGCTGCCTCACAGTACCAGGGTCCTAGGTTCAATTCCAGCCACGGGTGACTGTCTGTGTGGAGTTTGCACATTCTCCCCCTGGTTTCCTCCCCCACAGTCCAAAGATGTGCATGTTAGGTGAATTGGCCATGCTAAATTGCCCATAGTGTTAGGTGCATTAGTCACAGGGAAATGTGTCTGGGTGGACTTGTTGGGCTGAAGGGCCTGTTTCCACACTGTAGGGAATCTAATCTAACCCTCTGAAGAGTAATCCACCCAAACCGATTCCCCTACTATCATATATTTTACCCCTGGCTAATGTAACCTACCCATCCCTGAACACTACGGGCAATTTAGCACGGCCAATTCACCTGGCCCGCACACCTTTGGACTATGGGAGGAAACCGGAGCACCCGGAGGAAACCCACGCAGACACAGGGAGAATGTGCAGACTCCACACAGACAGTCACCCGAGGCTGGAATCGAACCCGGGTCCCTGGCACCATGAGGCAGCAGTGCTAACCACTGAGTCACTGTGCTGGGTATGTTGTCACTGCAGACAGCCGAATGTCACCTCAGTGAGATATCAACCTACCTTTAGAGCAGGGAGGTAGGAGATCCATCCCAAAGTAAAATCCACCCCCGCCCCCCAGTTCCCTGTTAACCCAGACCTCCATCCAAGTAAATATTCTATCCCCTACACAGAGTCATAGAGATGGACAGCATGGAAACAGACCCTTTGGTCCAACCCGCCCAGGCTGACCAGATATCCGAAATTAATCTTGTCCCATTTTCCAGCACCTGGCCCATATCCCTCTTAAACCCTTCCTATTTATATACCCATCTGAACTAATTATCCTATCCAGCCCCTCATGATTTTATAAACCTCTATAAGATCACCCCTCAGCCTCTGACGATCCAGGGAAAACAGTCTATTCAGCTTCTTCCTATACTCAAACACTCCAACCCTGGCAACATCCTTGTAATCTTTTCTGAACTAAATTGAACACTTACACAGAAACCTATTGTGGCCAGTTATTAAAGTTATTTGGGGTGGCACGGTGGCTCGGTGGTTAGCACTGCTGCCTCACAGCACCAGAGACCAGGGTTCAATTCCCCCCTTAGGTGACTCTCTGTGTGGAGTTTGCACATTCTCCCCATGTCTGCGTGGGTTTCCTCCGGGTGCTCCGGTTTCCTCCCACAGTCCAAAGATGTGCAGGCTATGTGAATTGGCCATGCTAAATTGCCCGTAGTGTTAGGTGAAGGGGAATGGGTCTGGGTGGGTTGCGCTTCAGCGGGTCAGTGTGGACTTGTTGGGCTGGAGTAAGTAATCTAAACTAAAATGTGTTTCAGAAAATTAAATCCACCACATTAGCTGGTTCCCCTGTATCTACCCTGCTTGTTATCTCCTCCAATAACATAATTCCTGACCTGGGCTGAAGTATTGGAGAATTAATTTGATGGTTTCTACTCATTCACAAAATGTGGGCATTGCTGGCTGGACCAGTATTTATTGCCCATCCGTAGTTGCCCCTTGGGAAGGTATCTTCTTGAACTGCTGCAGTCCACCTGCTGTGGGTAGACCCACAATGCCCTTAGGGAGGGAAATCCAGGATTGTGACCCAGCGACAGTGAAGGAACGGTAATATATTTCCAGGTCAGGGTGGTGAGTGGAGGGGAGCTTGGTGGTGTCGAACTTTGAGTGAGACATGTTTGAGTCATTCTCAAAGGCAAATCCTAAGAGTGAATTGTGTATCATTCGAATGGCTGAGTTTTCTTTCAAATAATTTGTTTTGCTATTATTGAGGTCACCTCCAGAGAAAACAGCACCTACACCAGTGAGAAACTTGACCACCCTACATCCTGGCATAAGGCGGATTGCCAGGAGACCAGACGCTCTGGGCACCAGCAGGGAGAAGCGAGTGTATAGACACGGGTGAGTTAGCAGTCACTCCCCTCCCTGGTTTGGTCACAGCTGCTTTCACACCCCAGATTGCTTGAATCTGGCTGAATACAAGAAGCTTCCTACAGAATTCACACTGAACTTTATGAAGAAGCCAAAAAGTGGCAAATGGCAAGGAAATGGCCCCTTTCCGTTTTAGAAAATCTGAATATTCATTTCTTTATCCGTTTCCCACCATCCTGAAGCTGTTGAATCTCCGTTGCCATGGGAACCAACAGAGTATACCGGTGACTCCTGTCAGCCGGCAATTCGGCCACGGCCTACATTGCAGCTGAGCCCAGCCCTGAGCCTAGCCAACATCCCAGCTGGTGTTTCGAGTGGGTGGCACGGGGGGGCAGGGAGGGGGTTTGGTGCACGAGGTAATGGTGGCGAGAGGTTTGTTCGCTGTAACACAGGGACTGAGGTCAGTGAGAGCAGCTCAGACCAAGCGTGCTGGTCCCACGTCGGTGTCTGCAACTAGGCCCCAGGCCCTGGCTTGACCATCTTTCAAATGGAAGTGTTAAACCAATCTGGCATCTGTTTTTCTCTCTCTCTCTCTCTCTCTCTCTCTCTCCCTGGCCAATCATTATCCCTCAACAAACATCACCTCAAAAAACAGCTGACCCAGTCACTTCACTCATATCGGCTGGCACCTTGCTTTGTGTAGAGACTAAATTGGGCCTCGGGCCTAACATTGGAAAGGGATGGGCCAGGGTTTCTGGTACATGTCCGGGTAGAATTCCAGATCTTATGGGAAGGAGGGCAGGATGCTCTCCAGGATATTCCAGGGCACTCTCTGCCAACCACGCGCATCACGCAGTCTGTGTCGTTCAGACTTCAGCCAGCCCAAACGAGAAACAGCAACAGCGAAAACTCCCCTCGAGCTCCTCCTGCAGCGTGTCCGGGAAAGAGGGAGGTCACGCTGAGAGACCGAGGTCCCCGTGGGGAATCAGCCTCTGTGAGAATCACCTTCCAGAGCTCTGAAAGGATGAATGACTTCCTCCACTCTGCCATGGTAAAATGCCACTGCCCACTTTATGCCAGCTTGTGCTCCAAGGGACACGAGGCATTGTCACTGCAGAGGATTGTCACATACAGCTATGAGTGCCTGGCATTGCCATCTGACACATCACAAGCACGGCATGTGTCTCTGGGACCTCGAGTTGGCACAGCCACGTGGTTTGCACCAGCTGAAACAGGAAAATAGCAGCTCAGGCAGGATCAGGTAATTGCCCTTTCCCCTTCACCTCACACGTCTGATATATCTTCACTACAGGGTTTGTGTGGGACAAACCGTCATCACAAATGGTGGCTCTGGTCAGAATACCTCACAGCTATCTCAATCTCACACATCACCCTCCGGCTTTATTATCCTTCATCCACTTGACAGAAACACTTCATCCAGAATCATCATCTTCAGGTGCTCCACACCTTGGTCTTTATTTGAGTAACACACACACACAAACACACACACACACACACACACGCACACGCACAAACACACACATGCACGCACAAACACAAAAACACACAGACACACAAACACACACAGACACACACACACGCACAAACACACACACACAAACACAGACACAAACACACACAGACACACACATACACAGACACACACAAAAGCACACACACAAACACAAAAACACACAGACACACAAACATACACAGACACATATAGGCACACACAGACACACACAAACAAACACTTACACAGACACATACATGCACACACAGACACATACATGCACACACAGACACCCGCACACAGCCATTGACTGCTCGCCAGGGTCGCCATCTTCAGTCTGTACTGATGAACACTGGGGACATGCTCAGCTATCCGATACTGATAGCACTCAATGCTTCTTTGTGTTCGCAGCAGAAGAACAATTCCAATAGCACAAACCTGCCCCAGGTAGTGGGTGATAAATTAAACCAAAAAATTGTGAGGGTGACCAGAAGACAGAAGAAAGAAAGAGAACGTGTCTTGAATTCAGAATGATGTCAAAGAGACAAAGTTAAGGGCACCTTACCTAAATGCACACTGTATTCATAACAAGGTGAACAAATAGAAGAGTAAAAAGTGAGGACTGCAGATGCTGGAGATCAGAGCTGAAAAATGTGTTGCTGGTTAAAGCACAGCAGGTCAGGCAGCATCCAAGGAACAGGAAATTCAACGTTTCGGGCCAGAGCCAGAGGGCTCTGAACAAATAGAACCCCATTACAGAAACATGGTGGCACGGTGACCAGCACTGGGAGCTGGATGTTGAAGGATATCTTAAGTTTAGGAGGGACAGACAAGGAGGAACTGGAGGTGGAGTTCTGCTGAAAATAAGGAATGGAATCAGTGCACTAGTAAGGGAGGGTCTCAGATCACAATACTGTGTGTGGAACTGAAAATTAGCAAGGCCCTGCAGACATTGAGTTATTTACCAGTCAGCAAACAGGAGCAATGTGTGTGTCATGGCATAGATCAGGAGATGACAGATGTATGGAGCATGGGGAACAGAGGCATTGTGGGTGAATTTACCCTGGGTAAACCAACTGAGCACTAAAGCTGTGGAGGATGAGTTCCTGGAGTGTGTTTGCCAATGGTTTTGATTAGATTCGATCCCCTACTGTGTGGAAACAGGCCCTTCGGCCCAACATGTCCACACCGACCCTCCGAAGAGTAACCCACCCAGACCCATTACCCTCTGACTAATGCACCTAAATGCTATGAGCGATTTAGCATGGCCAATTCACCTGACCTGCACATCTTTAGATTATGGGAGGAAACCGGAGCACCCAGAGGAAACACACACAGACACGGAGAGAATGTGCAAACTCCACACAGACAGTTGCCCGAGGCTGGAATCGAACCTGAAACCCTGGTGCTGTAAGGCAGCAGTGCTAACCACTGAGCCACCCTGCCGCCCTCTGGAGTGATATGTTGAAGGGCTGACTAGAGGACAGGCTATTATGGAATCTTTGGTATGTGATGATAAAGGGCTAATTAATAATCCTGTTGTAAAAATTCCTTTAGGGATGAGTGATTGTAATATGATAGAATTTTACTTGAATGCTTGAACATAGAACATGGAATAGTTTAGCGTGGGGACAGGTCCTTCGGCCCATCACACCATGTCGGTGCTGATCATGAAGCCATTCTAAACTAATCCTGTCAGCCTGCACATGGTCCACCTCCCTCTATTCCCTGCCTGCTCACATATCTGTCTGTATGTCTGTTAATCCTCGCTAACATTTCTGTGTCTACTACCTCCCCAGTAGCACGTTCCAGGCACCAACTACCCCTCTATATAAACAAAAAACTATCACACGTTTCCCGTAAGAGTTCCCCTCTCACCTTAAACCTATGCCCCCCCTCCATTTCCCCCCCCCCCCAGTATTTGACATTCCCTGGGCTGGGAAAAAGTCTTCAACTATCCACCCTATCCATGTCTCTCAAAAGTTTGTACACTTCTACAAGATCTAATCTCTCCTTCCAGTCAATCCAGGCAATATCCTGGGAAGCCTCTTTCGAACCCTGTCCAAACTCTCTGCATCCTTCCTGTAGTGTGGGGACCAGAACTGCACACGATACTCCAAAGGTGGCCTCACTGAAGTTTTATACAGCTGCATCATGACTTTTATACTTAATGCCCTAACTGATAAAGATAAGCACGTGTGTGCCTTCTTTACCACTTTTGAAAATGTGTTGCTGGTTAAAGCACAGCAGGTCAGGCAGCATCCAGGGAACAGGGAATTCGACGTTTCGGGCATAAGCCCTTCATCAGGAATGAGGAGAGGGTGCCAGGCAGGCTAAGATAAAAGGTAGGGAGGAGGGACTTGGGGGAGGGGCGGTGGAGATGTGATAGGTGGAAGGAGGTCAAGGTGAGGGTGATAGGCCGGAGGGGGGTGGGGGCGGAGAGGTCAGGAAGAAGATTGCAGGTTAGGAGGGCGGTGCTGAGTTGAGGGAACCGACTGAGACAAGGTGGGGGAAAGGGAAATGAGGAAACTGGAGAACTTTACCACTTTATCCACTTCTGTTGCCACATTCAGGGAGCTATAAACTTGGCACGCCCAAGATCCCTCTGTGTATCAATGCTCCTAAAGGTCCTGCCATTCCCCATACCTTCCTCCTATGTTTGACCCACCTTACACTTGTCTGGATTAAGCTCCGTCTGCTATTTCTCACCCAATTTTCCAAGTGATCTATATCCTGCCATATCCTCTGACAACTCTCCACACTATCCACAATTTCACCAATTTTCATTTCTTCTGCAAACTTACTAATCAGATCACCTTTATTTTCATCCAAGTTATGTACCGAAATTGAGATTATACAATCTGAAACCAGGGCGTTAAATTTGAATGAGGGATAGTGAAAAGTGCATTAAAGGGCTGTACAGAGACAATGGAAAACATTGAAAGAGCTAATGGATATCTTACAGCGACCTGTACGTGACTTCAAAGTGCAAAATCTCAAAATAGGTCAGTCAGCCGGAGCTAACAACGGAGGTTCACGATTGTATAAGATTAAAGGAAGAGTCTTACGATGTTGCCAGAGATTGGGCAGCACGGTGGCTCACAGCACGAGGGACCCGGGTTCAATTCCCACCTCGGGCGACTGTGTGGAGTTTGCACATCCTCCCCGTGTCTGCGTGGGTTTCCTCCGGGTGCTCCGGTTTCCTCCCACAGTCCAAAGATGTGCAGGTCAGGTGAATTGGCCATGCTAAATTACCCGTAACGTTAGGTGCATTAGTCAGGGGTAAATATAGGGTAGGGGAATGGGTCTGGGTGGCACAGTGGCTCAGTGGTTAGCACTGCAGCTTCACAGCACCAGGGTCCCAGGTTCGATTCCAGCCTTGGGCAACTGTCTGTGTGGAGTTTGCACATTCTCCCCGTGTCTGCGTGGGTTTCCTCTGGGTGCTCCGGTTTCCTCCCACAGTCCAAAGACGTGCAGATCGGGTGAATTGGCCATGCTAAATTACCCGTAACGTTAGGTGCATTAGTCAGAGGGAGGTGGGTTACTCTTCGGAGGGTCAGTGTGGACTGGTTGGGCCGAAAGACCTGTTTCCACACTGTAGGGAAACTAATCTAAAGCAGTAAATCTGAGGATTGGGAATTTTCTAGAATATAGTGATGGAGGACCAAGGAGCTGGTAATGAAAGGCAGAATACAATGTGTATGCAATCAAACCAAAAACATAAAAATGGACTGTAAAAGCTTTGATTGAAACATGAAAGGGAAATGTATGGTTATAACAAATGTGGAAGGAATGAATCATGGGCAGAGTCAGGATAAATTAATATTAGAGACTAGAGAAATATCAGAGAGCTAAACAATTATTTTGTGTCAGTTCTTAATGGGGGAGATAGAAGAAATCTCCTGGAGAGATTGTGGAGGTAAAATAAATTTGAATGAGTAAGAAGTTTATACTGGAGAAATTAATGGAGCTACAAATTGATTAATCATTGGACCTGAGGGTCTCCAACCCAAAACTATTGAAAGTGGTGCCTCAATGCACTGGCCCGAAATTTTATAGATTCTGAAATAATTAGAATTTAGCAAATAGCACTCATTTTTTTTTTAAAAAGAGAGTGAAGGAGAAAATAGGGCACTCCAGGTCTGTTGGCCTTACATCAGTTGTAGGGAAACTGTTGGAATCTATTATAACAGATGAATAAATAACACTGGGATGACCATGCTCTGACAAGGCATGGATTTGCAAATAGAAAATGACGCTTGATGAACTGGTTGGAGGTTTGTTTTAAAGATGTTACTGACAAAATTGATAGTGGGGAGGCGATGGATGTAATATACTTACATTGATAGAGGGCTTTTGATAAAACTACCACAGAGGTTGGCTCAAAACTAAAGCCAATGGGATAGCCCGTGGGCATGGATTAATGATTGGATTAATGACAGACAGAAAACAGACAGTAGGAATAAACGGCTCATTCTTGCATTGATTGGCTCTGACTAACAGGGTACCACAAGGATCAGTACTTGGGCCCCAACTGTTCACAATATATAGCAATGATTTGGAGGTGAGGACCGTGGAGATATACAGCACGGAAACAGACGCTTCCATCCAACTCATCCATGCTGACCAGATGTCCTAAATTAATGTAGTCTTGTTTACCAGCATTTGGCCCATATCCCTCTCTAACCCTTTCCTATCTATATACCCATCCAGATGTCTTTTAAATGTTGCAATTGTACCAGCCTCCACCACTTCCTCTGGTAGCTCATTCCATACACATACCACCCTCTGGGTGAAAAGGTTGCCCCTTCCACCTCTTTTATGTCTTTCCCCTCTGACCCTAAACGTATGCCCTCTAGTTTGGGACCCCCCTACTCTGAGAAAAAGACATTGCTATCCATGCCCCTCATGAATTTATAAACCTCTATAAGGTCACCCCTCAGCCTCTGACGCTCCAGGGAAAACAGCCCCAGCCTGTTCAGCCTCTCCCTGTAGCTCAACTCCTCCAACCCTGGCAACATCCTTTTAAAACTTTTCTGAACCCATTTAAGTTTCACAACAACCTTTCTATTAACAGAGAGACCAGAATTAAATGCAGTATTCTCAACGTGGCCTAACCAACAGTATGATCTCGTGAATTCCATAGTGTACTGACCAATTAAGGCAAGCGTACCAAATGCATCACTAACCTGACTCCACTTTCAAGGAACTATGAACCTGAACTCCAAGGTCCCCTTGTTAGGTAACAAGTTCCCAAGGCCCTACCATGAAGTGTTTGCCCTGATTTGCCTTTCCAAAATGCAACAACCTCACATTTATCCAGATGTAATATTTCCAAGTTTGTGGATGATACAAAGTAACACGAGAATGTGTGTGTGTTGTGGGGAAGGTGTAAGGTGGTTTTAGAAAGATTTGGACAGGATTCATCAGAATTGCTCCTGGGACGTCAACGAGGAGAGGCTGGGCAAACTGAGTCTATATTTCCTCGTGTTTTGAAGGATGAGGTGCTCTCGTTAATACTAACGGAGTTTGAAACTTCTCAAGAATGGACAGGATTAATGCAATGGAGATGATCCCCCCCTCCCCCCAGTTAGGGAATCTAGAAGCAGGGGTCACAAGGTAGAGATTGATAGATTGCTGGTTACCAATAATGTCCAAGATGGAGATGGAGTGAATGAAAGGCACTGAAATATTCAAGTACCAATGATTGTGTTGAATGGTGGGCCAGGGTCAATGGGCTGAAGCGTCTCCTCTTGTTCTTACATCAAAAGAAAGGAAACCTCTCTCTCTCTCTGCCAGAAACCAATAAACAAGTGAACGCACAGTCAAAAGGAGAAGCTAGACAAAGGAGTCACAGAAGAAATGAAAAACCAAAACATCTCAAAAGCAACTGCTCAGCCACCAGCATCAGTACTGTTAGTATTGTTCTACTAATACACAGGGTGTGGGTGTCACTGGCTATTGACCAGCATTTACTGCCTGTCCCTAGTTGCCCCTTGAGAAGGTGGAGGAGGAGCTGCCTTCTTGAACCGCTGCCGTCCACCTGCTGTAGGTTGGCCCAAAGTGTCCTCAGGGAGGGAATTCCAGGATTTTGACCCAGCGACACTCAACAGAACAGCCGCCATCGCCTGCAATTTATGAGCAAGATCTGTTTCTCGTTTCTCACTTTTATATCTTTGTGGATTCAGCCCTTATTGTGAGCCCATGTAAATGCCTAATCTTAGTATCTCTTCTCCCACTTCATAACTAATCAACTCACTCTTTCTTCAACTCAGAAATGAACTTTAAATTGGCTCCTTTCAAAACATTAATTCACTCGGTCCAGTATAAGGGTGCCAGGGTTGGGAGCAGTTATAAATGATCCCTGTCCTTGACTGGGGTGAGGAGAGTGGGCGAATGGTGAGAGGGAACCAGTTGAACCCTCCCCATCTGAGAGTGAGGTGTCATTTCTGGAACTATAATGAACCGGAGGATCTTGCCCCTGGGATCTGGACCATGCATCTTTTAATATAATGTGGGGTTGGTGAATCTGTGTTTTCTCTTCATTCTGCCCAACGAGATTGCACCCCGGTGAGTAATTCCACAGGGCTGGGCTGTGAATGGATATTCATTGCGTGATAATGAAAGCAGGAGATGCCTCTAACCATTGCAGGTCGGGACGGCCGATAACGTCCTGAATATTTCAGAGACCGTAAGGTGAAAACTGTAACCCATTGCCAGGAATGTGAACTTCTGCGACCTCTTGTCCAACTTTCCAAGCGGTTGTCACTGTGGGAGCTTGCTGTGCCCCGATTGGTCAGTTTGCAGCAGGTACACTCCTAAAGCACTTCATTAGGGTGTCAACCGCTTTGGAACACTGTATAGTACCGTGTCTGTGTGGTCAAGGTGATTAAACAAACAAAAGCTGGGTTAGGGAGAAGTGATTTCCACTGGTGGATTTAATATCGTAGCTATTCCATTCCAGAATCAGGGATGCATCCCCTCACGAAGGACGGTAATAATCCAGAACATTCTGCCCCGAGCTGCTGACTGGAGTGTTGAAAGGATGGTGGCTGAAGCTTTCCTGGTTCATTGGCAGAGGGCCGGGGGCGGAGTGGGAAGGCTGCGGGAATGGAGGCCTTGCAAACCCTAACTGGTCAGCAAGACCAACTGAGCAGCTAAAAGGGACAGATTCGGGATGTTTCACAGCTCAGTGGAGATTTACTTCAGGCTGATTGGGGTGGTGCTGTCTGCCCAGGGAGACTGAGGACTTTGCCACCTCACCGGGGTGGGAGCAGCTCCTTGACGGGCAACCCCCCCCGTGGCAATGGATGTCCTTGTGCCAATGGGAAGCCCAAGGTCCATGGCCCTGGACACCCCCAGTATGCCTGGACCCTCCCTGAGTGTGTCCCCGCACCTGGTACTGCACCCACTTGTGATGGTGCCACTGAGGCCCTCACCCTCTGGTTAGGTCAACAACGTGCCAACCTGGGCCCCACCACCGGCCAGAGTTCAGGCCCGAGACCAGTGGATCACTTGTGGATGACGAGGAGGAGCCAAGATGGGCAAACATAGAAAATAGGAGCTGGAGTAGGCCATTCAGCCCCTTGACCAAGTTCTGCCATTCAATCTGACCATAGCTGACCATTCAATGCCCTGAACGGGGTTGAGGAACAATGTAACAGCTATGATTTAACTGAATGGGGGCATGGATTAGAAGGGCTGAGTGGTCACCTCCTGTTCCTGTGCTGCCACTTTGTCCCTCTTTCTTTGAGGGGAGGGTTTCACGTTGACCTTTCGATCATTCCCAGGTATAGGCAGTACTGCCAAGGTACCGGCTCCCATCAGCAGTGGGGAAGTGGCAACACATTGACTTGATTTGGATTTGACGTATTGTTGTCACAGTAACTCACCAAAGGGAGAAAGTGAGGGCTGCAGATTAGAGTCAGGAGAGTGTGGTGCTGGAAACGCGCAGCCGGTCAGGCAGCGTCCGAGGAGCAGGAGAATCGACCTTCCGGGCAAAAGCCCTGCTGGTCCTCGGACACTGAATGACCTGCTGTGCTTTTCCAGCACCACACTCTCAACTGTAACTTACAGAACTCTGTTTCTTCCATATTAATTTCAAATAGCCATAGACATGATAATCTGAGACACAGCAGCCTTTTGTTTGATTAGTTGGTTCGGGGAGTTACATACAGGCCAAGTCAGGCAAAGGCCTTATCTTTCCTTCCCAATAGCACAAGGGCTGACCTATTTGGTACCTTTTGATGGTACCATTTCCAGAATAAGCTTCCTAAGTCCGTGGGATTTGAGTTGGCACAGGCTCTGATTTGCAAGTCCACGACAACCAATTTTCTCAGGCGCCCTGCGGTCAGTCCTCAAACAGGTTTAAATCTCTGCCAAAGCAAACGAGCATCGGGTCACTCTCAACACAACTTCGAGTGCCTCCCCCCACCCCCCGGGCTTTTATCGTTAATTAAACATCAAAGCTTCAGACGAAATCAGCAGATGGATTTCAAAATGTTTATCCTCGCCAGTTTTCTCGACTGGAGTGTGTTCCTCTTTCTGACAAAATATAATAATCATGAGCTGTATCCTTAGCAACCGGGTGGAATGAAGTCAGGTGTTGTGCATGTCCAAGGATTCCATGGGGACACCGAAATAAGAGTGTCGGGTTGAAAAAGATTGAAAATAATGCAGTATAGGAATAAACACAGCCCCCAACCCCATTCCCCCACTGAATGTCTCCTTTCAGGATGTGTGGCTTTATCTCTATATCCAAGAATATCGATTCAAGAGAGTGGTTGGGAAGATAAGAATTTGTCTTCAAACATGGGCTTCTTTTGAACTCTGCTCATTGCGTTAAATTTTAAATAACCACATGCTTCATAAATATGAGATATACCAGCCTTTGATCTCACTGATATAATTTTCAGATTATTCCCTGCATATGCTTCTCTCATCCGATCTCTGAGAATCATAAAGATGTACAGTGTGGAGGTGGACTCTTCAGTCCAGACCAACCAGATATTCTCAACTGATGTAATCCCATTTGTCAGCGTTTGGCTCATATCCCTCTAAATCCATCCTATTCATTTGACATCCAGATGCCTTTTGAATGCTGTAATTGTACCAACCTCCGCCACTTCCTCTGGCAACTCATTCCCTACACACACCACCCTCTGTGTGAAAAAGTTGCCTCTTAGGTCCCTTTTAAGCCTTTCTCCTCTCGTTTCTTCTCTTCATCTGTTCTTATTTGTTCCTTTCTTCTATTCCTTGTTCTATCTAACTCCGCCCATGCTGTGCTATTTATGCCCAGAGAGTTGCCTCAGAGGCGCCAAAACTGATTGGCCATCAGCTGAACCCTGGTCCCCTTGACAAGCTAGATACCTGGGCACAGTCCTATCTCCGACCCTGAGCTCAACGCAAATCTAGGATCTGACCCCTCAGCCAGACCGATCGAGCCGATGGTGACCTCAACATCGCTAAGGATCTGGACGGAGACCAAGGGGAACTGAAAATATTTGGGCAGCTGACTCAGATTCTGCTCAAACCGCCTTGGAACCGTTAAACGGGCTCCTTCCCAGAAACAATCACGTCCTCAAGATGAATACTACTTGTTTGTAAAAGTTGCTGGAGAGAAATTGGATTGAGAGAATATTGCGCATCAAACCACTGATGAAGACGTACAGCTCAATGTACAGTACTTGTAATCACATCAGGCAACATCTTCCCATCCACAATGTAACAATTACAACAAGCTTTGGGAGGTTTCATGCTTCGAGGAGAATGAGCGTAACGTGTATTTATATCAACAATCTGAAGAGCTTTGATTTAATATTGCTCGCCAGCTGTGAATTAGGGAGATCACCCCGGCAACCACAAAAAGCATTAATTATCTCTCCCCCGATTGGATTCAATATTACTAACATAGTACTAAGTGTTTAGTCCGTCGGTAATCTGTTGGAGTGGAGAGAGAGGGGTTGGTGGTGAAAGAGAGGGACGAAGAGAAATAAGAAGTGAGAGAGCCGAATTGGGGGGGGGGGGGGGGGGGGGAAAGCGAGACAATACCCACAATTCTCGCATTTTATTGGGAACAAACATTGTTGATCCCCTCCTACAACTAATGTGGGAGCTCAGGCATTCTCTCGTTGTGAGGACAGGCTGTCCATAATTCCTTCCAAATCACTTTCACAATGTGGACGTGGGTGGTTGGCCCAGTGTATACTGCCCGTCCCGAGTTTCGCCATGAGAAGGTGGGGGTGGGCTGCCTTGCTGCAGTCCACCTGCTGCCAGTTAGGGTGGATTAGCCATGCGAAATTACCTGTAGTGTCCAGTGATGTGCAGGTTATGGTGCATTAGCCATGCTACATTACCCATAGTGTCCAGTGACGTGCAGGTTATGGTGGATTAGCCATGCTAAATTACCCATAGAATCCAGTGATGTACAGGGTAGGGGGGATTAGCCATGTTAAATTACTCTTAGTGTCCGGTGATGTGCAGGATAGGGTGGATTAGCCATGCTAAATTACCCATAGAATCCAGTGATGTACAGGGTAGGGTGGATTAGCCATGCTAAATTACTCTTAGTGTCCGGTGATGTGCAGGATAGGGTGGATTAGCCATGCTAAATTACGTGTAGTATCCAGTGATGTACACATGAGGGTGGATTAGCCATGCTAAATTATACATAGTATCAAGTGATGTGCAGGTTAGGGTGGATTAGCCATGCTAAATTACCCATGGTGTCCAGGGATGTGCAGGTTAGGTGGATTAGCCATGCTAAATTACCCATAGTGTCCAGCGATGTGCAGGTTAGGGTGGATTAGCCATGCTAAATTACCCATAGTGTCCAGTGATGTGCAGGGTAGGGTGGATTAGCCATGCTAAATTACCCATCGTGCCCAGTGATGTGCAGGTTAGGGTGGATTAGCCATGCTAAATTACCTGTAGTGTCCAGTGATGTGCAGGTTAGGGTGGATTAGCCATGCTAAATTACCCATAGTGTCTAGTGATGTGCAGATTAGGTGGATTAGCCATTCTAAATTACCCATAGTGTCCAGCGATGTGCAGGTTAGGGTGGATTAGCCATGCTAAATTACCCATAGTGTCCAGTGATGTGCAGATTAGGTGGATTAGCCATTCTAAATTACCCATAGTGTCCAGCGATGTGCAGGTTAGGGTGGATTAGCCATGCTAAATTACCCATCGTGCCCAGTGATGTGCAGGTTAGGGTGGATTAGCCATGCTAAATTAACGATAGTGTCCAGTGATGTGCAGGTTAGGGTGGATTAGCCATGCTAAATTACCTATAGTGTCCAGTGATGTGCAGGGTACGATAGATTAGCCATGCTAAAATACCCATAATGTACAGTGATGTACAGGTTAGGGTGGATTAGCCATGCTAAATTACCCAATGTATACAGTGATGTGCAGGTCAGGGTGGATTAGCCATGCTAAATTACCCAATGTGTCCAGTGATATACAGGTCAGGGTGGATTAGCCATGCTAAATTACCCATAGTGTCCAGTGATGTACAGGTCAGGGTGGATTAGCCATGCTAAATTACCCATAGTATCCAGTGATGTGCAGGTTAGGGTGGATTAGCCATGCTAAATTACCCATAGTGACCAGTAATGTGCAGGTTCGGGTGGATTAGCCATGCTAAAATACCCATAGTGTCCAGTGATGTACAGGTTAGGGTGGATTAGCCATGCTAAATAACCTATAATGTCCAGTGATGTGCAGGTTCGGGTGGATTAGCCATGCTAAATTACCCATATTATCCAGTGATTTGCAGGTTAGGGTGAATTAGCCATGCTAAATTACCCATAGTATCCAGTGATGTGCAGGTTAGGGTGGATTAGCCATGCTAAATTACCCAATGTGTCCAGTGATGTACAGGTTAGGGTGGATTAGCCATGCTATATTACCGATAGTGTCCAGTGATGTGCAGGTTAGGGTGGATTAGCCATGCTAAATTACCCATAGTATCCAGTGATGTGCAGGTTAGGTGGATTAGCCATGCTAAATTACCCATAGTGTCCAGCGATGTGCAGGTTAGGGTGGATTAGCCATGCTAAATTACCCATAGTGTCCAGTGATGTGCAGGTTAGGTGGATTAGCCATGCTAAATTACCCACAGTGTCCAGTGATGTAGAGGTCAGGGTGGATTAGCCATGCTAAATTACCCATAGTGTCCAGTGATGTGCAGGTTAGGGTGGATTTGCCATGCTAAATTACCCATAGTGTCCAGTGATGTGCAGGTTAGGGTGGATTGGCCATGCTAAATTACCCATAGTGTCCAGTGATGTGCAGGTTAGGGTGGATTAGCCATGCTAAATTACCCATAATATCCAGTGATGTGCAGGTTAGGGTGGATTGGCCATGCTAAATTACCCATAATGTCCAGTGATGTGCAGGTTAGGGTGGATTAGCCATGCTAAATTACCCATAATATCCAGTGATGTACAGGTTAGGGTGGATTAGCCATGCTAAATTACCCATAGTGTCCGGTGATGTGCAGATCAGGGTGGATTAGCCATGCTAAATTACCCATAGTGTCCAGTGATGTGCAGGTTAGGGTGGATTAGCCATGCTAAATTACCTATAGTGTCCAGTGATGTGCAGGTTAGTGTGGATTAGCCATGCTAAATTACCCATAGTGTCCAGTGATGTGTAGGTTAGAGTGGATTAGCATGCTCAATTACTCTTGGTGTCCAGTGATGTGCAGGTTAGGGTGGATTAGCCATGCTAAATTACCCAATGTGTCCAGTGATGTGCAGGTTAGGTGGATTAGCCATGGTAAATTACCCATAGAATCCAGTGATGTGCAGGTTAGGGTGGATTAGCCATGCTAAATTACCCATAATATCCAGTGCTGTGCAGGTTAGGGTGGATTAGCCATGCTAAATTACCCATGGTGTCCAGTGATGTACAGGTTAGGGTGGATTAGCCATGGTAAATTACCCATAGTGTCCAGTGATGTGCAGGTTAGGTGAATTAGCCATGCTAAATTACCCATAATATCCAGTGCTGTGCAGGTTAGGGTGGATTAGCCATGCTAAATTGCCCATAGTGTCCAGTGATGTGCAGGTCAGGGTGGATTAGCCATGCTAAATTACCCATAGTGTCCAGTGATGTGCAGGTCAGGGTGGATTAGCCATGCTAAATTACCCATAATATCCAGTGATTTGCAGGTTCGTAGAGTCATTGAGTCATAGAGATGTACAGCACGGAAACAGACCCTTCGGTCCAACCCATCCATGCCGACCAGATATCCCAATCCAATCTAGTCCCAGCTGCAGGCACCCGGCCCATATCCCTCAAACCCTTCCTATTCATATACCCATCCAAATGCCTCTTAAATGTTACAACTGTACCAGCCTCCACAACATCTTCTGGCGGCTCATTCCATACACATACCATCGTCTGAGTGAAAATTTGCCCCTTAGGTCTCTTTTATATCTTTCCCCTCTCACCATAAACCTATGCCCTCTAGTTCTGGACTCCCCCACTCCAAGGAAAAGACTGTCTATTTATCCTGCCCATAACCCTCATGATTTTACAAACCTCTATAAGGTCATCCCTCAGCCTCCGACACTCCAGAGAAAACAGCCCCAGCCTGTTCAGCCTCTCCCTATAGCTCAAATCCTCCAACCGTGGCAACATCCTTGTAAATATTTTCTGAACCCTTTCAAGTTTCACAACATCTTTCTGATAGGCAGGAGACCAGAATTGCACGCAATATTCCAACAGTGGCCTAACCAATGTCCTGTACAGCCGCAACATGACCTCCCAACTCCTGTACTCAATACTCTGACCAATAAAGGGAAGCATACCAAACACCTTCTTCACTATCCTATCTACCTGTGACTCTACTCTCAAGGAGCTATGAACCTGCACTCCAAGGTCTCTTTGTTCAGCAACATTCCCTAGGACCTTACCATTAATTGTATAAGTCCTGCTAAGATTTGCTTTCCCAAAATGCAGCGCCTCGCATTTATCTGAATTAAACTCCATCTGCCACTTCTCAGCCCATTGGCCCATCTGGTCAACATCCTGTTGTAATCTGAGGTAACCCTCTTCGCTGTCCACTACACCTCCAATTTTGGTGTCATCTTCAAACTTACTAACTGTACCTCTTATGCTCGCATCCAAATTATTTATTTAAATGACAAAAAGTAGAGGACCCAGCATTGATCCTTGTGGCACTCCACTGGTCACAGACCTCCAGTCTGAAAATCAACCCTCCACCACCACCTTTTGTGTTGTACCTTTGAGCCAGTTCTGTATCCAAATGGTTAGTTCTCCCTTTATTCCATAAGATCTAACCTTGCTAATCAGTCTCCCATGGGGAACCTTGTTGAACGCTTTACTGAAATCCATATAGATCACATCTACCACTGTGACTTCATCAATCCTCTTTGTTACTTCCTCAAAAAACTCAATCAAGTTTGTGAGACATGATTTCCCACGCACAAAGCCATGTTGACTATCCCGAATCAGCCCTTGCCTTGCCAAATACATGTACACTCTGTCCTTCAGGATTCCCTCCAACGACTTGCCCACCACTGAGGTCAGGCTCACTGGTCTGTAGTTCCCTGGTTTGTCCTTACCACCCTTCTTAAACAGTGGCACCATGTTAGCCAACCTCCAGTCTTCCGGCACCTCACCTGTGACTATTGATGATACAAATATCTCAGCAAGAGGCCCAGCAATCACTTCTTTAGCTTCCCACTGAGTTCTCGGTACACCTGATCAGGTGCTGGGGATTTATCAACCTTTATGCATTTCATGACATCCAGCACTTCCTTCTCTGTAATCTGGATATTTTGTAAGATGTCACCATCTATTTCCCTACAGTCTATATCTTCCACATCCTTTTCCACAGTAAATACTGATGCAAAATACTCATTTAGTATCTCCCCCATTTTCTGTGACTCCACATAAAAGCCACCTTGCTGATCTTTGAGGGGCCCTATTCCCTCTCCAGATACCCTTTTGTCCGGAATGTATGCGTAAAATCCCTTTGGATTCTCCTTAATTCTATTTGCCAAAGCTATCTCTTGTTCCCTTTTTGCCCACCTGATTTCCCTCTTAAGTATACTCCTACTTCCTTTATACTCTTCTAAGGATTCACTTAATCTATCCTGTCTGTACCTGACATATGCTTCCTTCTTTTTCTTAGCCAAACCCTCAATCCACAGGTGGATTAGCCATGCTAAATTACCCATAGTGTCCAGTGATGTGCAGGTTAGGGTGGATTAGCCATGCTAAATTACCCATAGTGTCCAGTGATGTGCAGGTTCGGGTGGATTAGCCATGCTAAATTACCCATAGTGTCCAGTGATGTTAAAGTCAGGGTGGATTAGCCATTCTAAATTACCCATAGTGTCCGGTGATGTGCAGATCAGGGTGGATTAGCCATGCTAAATGACCCATAGTATCCAGTGATTTACAGGTTAGGGTGGATTAGCCATGCTAAATTACCCATAGTGTCCAAGGATGTGCAGGTTAGGTGGATTAGCCATGCTAAATTACCCATAGTGACCAGTGATGTACAGGTTAGGGTGAATTAGCCATGCTAAATTACCCATAGTGTCCAGAGATGTGCAGGTTAGGTGGATTAGCCATGCTAAATTACCCATGGTGTCCAGTGACGTGCCGATTAGGGTGGATTAGCCATGCTAAATTACCTATAGTGTCCAGTGATATTAAGGTCAGGGTGGATTAGCCATTCTAAATTACCCATAGTGTCCGGTGATGTTAAGGTCAGGGTGGGTTAGCCATGCTAAAAGACCCATAGTATCCAGTGATTTACAGGTTAGGGTGGATTAGCCATGCTAAATTACCAATAGTGTCCAAGGATGTGCAGGTTAGGTGGATTAGCCGTGCTAAATTACCCATAGTGTCCAGTGATGTGCAGATTAGGTGGATTAGCCATGCTACATTACCCATAGTGTCCAAGGATGTGCAGGTTAGGTGGATTAGTCATGCTAAATTACCCATAGTGACCAGTGATGTACAGGTTAGGGTGAATTAGCCATGCTAAAATACCCATAGTGTCCAGAGATGTGCAGGTTAGGTGGATTAGCCATGCTAAATTACCCATGGTGTCCAGTGACGTGCAGATTAGGGTGGATTAACCATGCTAAATTACCCATAGTGTCCAGTGATGTGCAGGTTAGGGTGGATTAGCCATGCTAAATTATCCATAGTGTCCAGTGATGTGCAGGTTAGGGTGGATTAGCCATGCTAAATTACCTATAGTGTCCAGTGATGTTAAGGTCAGGGTGGAATAGCCATTCTAAATTACCCATAGTGTCCGGTGATGTTAAGGTCAGGGTGGGTTAGCCATGCTAAAGGACCCATAGTATCCAGTGATTTACAGGTTAGGATGGATTAGCCATGCTAAATTACCCATAGTGTCCAAGGATGTGCAGGTTAGGTGGATTAGCCATGCTAAATTACCCATAGTGTCCAGTGATGTGCAGATTAGGTGGATTAGCCATGCTACATTACCCATGGTGTCCAGTGATGTGCAGGTCAGGGTGGATTAGCCATGCTAAATTACCCATAGTGTCCAGTGATGTACAGGTTAGGGTGAATTAGCCATGCCAAAATACCCATAGTGTCCAGAGATGTGCAGGTTAGGTGGATTAGCCATGCTAAATTACCCATGGTGTCCAGTGATGTGCAGGTCAGGGTGGATTAGCCATGCTAAATTACCCATAGTGTCCAGTGATGTACAGGTTAGGGTGGATTAGCCATGCTAAATTACCTGTAGTGTCCAGTGATGTGCAGGTTAGGATAGATTAGCAATGCAAAATTACCCATAGTGTCTGGTGATGTGCAAGTTAGGGTGGATTAGCCATGCTAAATTACCCATAGTGTCCAGCGATGTGCAGGTTAGGTGGATTAGCCATGCTAATTTACCCATAGTGTCCAGTGATGTAGAGGTCAGGGTGGATTAGCCATGGTGTCCAGTGATGTGCAGGTTAGGGTGGATTAACCATGCTACATTACCCATAGTGTCCAGTGATGTACAGGTTAATGTGGATTAGCCATGCTAAATTACCCGTAGTGTCCAGTGATGTGCAGGTTAGGATAGATCAGCCATGCTAAATTACACTTGGTGTGCAGTGATGTGCAGGTTAGGGTAGATTAGCCATGCTAAATTACCCACAGTATCCAGTGATGTGCAGGTTAGGGTGGATTAGCCATGCTAAATTACCCATAGTATCCAGTGATGTGCAGATTAGGGTGGATTAGCCATGCTAAATTACCCATAGCGTCCAGTGATGTACAGGTTAGGGTGGATTGGCCATGCTAAATCACCCATAATGTCCAGTGATGTGCAGGTTAGGGTGGATTAGCCATGCTAAATTACCCATATTATCCAGGGATGTGCAGGTTAGGGTGGATTAGCCATGCTAAATTACCCATAGCATCCAGTGATGTGCAGGTTAGGGTGGAATAGCCATGCTAAATTACCCGTAGCATCCAGTGATGTGCAGGTCAGGGTGGATTAGCCATGCTAAATTACCTATAGCATCCAGTGATGTGCAGGGTACGATAGATTAGCCATGCTAAATTACACTTGATGTGCAGTGATGTGCAGGTTATGGTAGATTAGCCATGCTAAATTACCCATAGTATCCAGTGATGTGCAGGTTAGG
Source organism: Hemiscyllium ocellatum (assembly GCF_020745735.1). Taxonomy (NCBI): domain Eukaryota; kingdom Metazoa; phylum Chordata; class Chondrichthyes; order Orectolobiformes; family Hemiscylliidae; genus Hemiscyllium; species Hemiscyllium ocellatum. Next base: position 13,599,336 of record NC_083403.1, read on the forward strand.
GTGGATTAGCCATGCTAAATTATCCATAGTGTCCAGTGATGTGCAGGTTAGGGTGGATTAGCCATGCTAAATTACCCATAGTATCCAGTGATGTGCAGGTTAGGGTGGATTAGCCATGCTAAATTACCTATAGTGTACAGTGATGTTAAGGTCAGGGTGGATTAGCCATTCTAAATTACCCATAGTGTCCGATGATGTGCAGGTTAGGGTGGATTAGCCATGCTAAATGACCCATAGTATCCATTGATTTACAGGTTAGGGTGGATTAGTCATGCTAAATTACCCATAGTGTCCAAGGATGTGCAGGTTAGGTGGATTAGCCATGCTAAATTACCCATAGTATCCAGTGTTGTACAGGATAGGGTCAATTAGCCATGCTAAAATACCATAGTGTCCAGTGATGTGCAGGTTAGGTGGATTAGCCATGCTACATTACCCATGGTGTCCAGTGATGTGCAGGTCAGGATGGATTAGCAATGCTAAATTACCCATAGTGTCCAGTGATGTGCAGGTTAGGGTGGATTAGCCATGCTAAATTACCCATAGTGTCCAGTGATGTACAGGTTAGGGTGGAATAGCCATGCTAAATTACCCGTAGCATCCAGTGATGTGCAGGTTAGGGTGGATTAGCCTTGCTAAATTACCCATAGTGTCCAGTGGTGTAGAGGTCAGGGTGGATTAGCCATGCTAAATTACCCATAGTGTCCAGTGATGTGCAGGGTACGATAGATTAGCCATGCTAAATTACACTTGATGTGCAGTGATGTGCAGGTTAGGGTAGATTAGCCATGACAAATTACCCATTGTATCCAGTGATGTGCAGGTTAGGGTGGATTAGCCATGCTAAATTATCCATAGTGTCCAGTGATGTGCAGGTTAGGGTGGATTAGCCATGCTAAATTACCCATAGTATCCAGTGATGTGCAGGTTAGGGTGGATTAGCCATGCTAAATTATCCATAGTGTCCAGTGATGTGTAGGTTAGGGTGGATTGGCCATGCTAAATTACCCATAGTATCCAGTGATGTGCAGGTTAGGGTGGATTAGCCATGCTAAATTACCAATAGTGTCCAGTGATGTTAAAGTAAGGGTGGATTAGCCATTCTAAATTATCCATAGTGTCCGGTGATGTGCAGATCAGGGTGGAATAGCCATGCTAAATGACCCATAGTATCCATTGATTTACAGGTTAGGGTGGATTAGCCATGCTAAATTACCCATAGTGTCCAAGGATGTGCAGGTTAGGTGGATTAGCCATGCTAAATTACCCATAGTGACCAGTGATGTACAGGTTAGGGTGAATTAGCCATGCTAAAATACCCATAGTGTCCAGAGATGTGCAGGTTAGGTGGATTAGCCATGCTAAATTACCCATGGTGTCCAGTGACGTGCAGATTAGGGTGGATTAGCCATGCTAAATTACCCATAGCATCCAGTGATGTGCAGGTTAGGGTGGATTAGCCATGCTAAATTACCCATAGTGTCCAGTGATGTAGAGGTCAGGGTGGATTAGCCATGCTAAATTACCTATAGTGTCCAGTGATGTGCAGGGTACGATCGATTAGCCATGCTAAATTACACTTGATGTGCAGTGATGTGCAGGTTAGGGTAGATTAGCCATGATAAATTACCCACAGTATCCAGTGATGTGCAGGTTAGGGTGGATTAGCCATGCTAAATTATCCATAGTGTCCAGTGATGTGCAGGTTAGGGTGGATTAGCCATGCTAAATTACCCATAGTGTCCAGTGATGTGCAGGTTAGGGTGGATTAGCCATGCTAAATTACCCATAATATCCAGTGATGTGCAGGTTAGGGTGGATTGGCCATGCTAAATTACCCATAATGTCCAGTGATGTGCAGGTTAGGGTGGATTAGCCATGCTAAATTACCCATAATATCCAGTGATGTACAGGTTAGGGTGGATTAGCCATGCTAAATTACCCATAGTGTCCGGTGATGTGCAGATCAGGGTGGATTAGCCATGCTAAATTACCCATAGTGTCCAGTGATGTGCAGGTTAGGGTGGATTAGCCATGCTAAATTACCTATAGTGTCCAGTGATGTGCAGGTTAGTGTGGATTAGCCATGCTAAATTACCCATAGTGTCCAGTGATGTGTAGGTTAGAGTGGATTAGCATGCTCAATTACTCTTGGTGTCCAGTGATGTGCAGGTTAGGGTGGATTAGCCATGCTAAATTACCCAATGTGTCCAGTGATGTGCAGGTTAGGTGGATTAGCCATGGTAAATTACCCATAGAATCCAGTGATGTGCAGGTTAGGGTGGATTAGCCATGCTAAATTACCCATAATATCCAGTGCTGTGCAGGTTAGGGTGGATTAGCCATGCTAAATTACCCATGGTGTCCAGTGATGTACAGGTTAGGGTGGATTAGCCATGGTAAATTACCCATAGTGTCCAGTGATGTGCAGGTTAGGTGAATTAGCCATGCTAAATTACCCATAATATCCAGTGCTGTGCAGGTTAGGGTGGATTAGCCATGCTAAATTGCCCATAGTGTCCAGTGATGTGCAGGTCAGGGTGGATTAGCCATGCTAAATTACCCATAGTGTCCAGTGATGTGCAGGGCAGGGTGGATTAGCCATGCTAAATTACCCATAATATCCAGTGATTTGCAGGTTCATAGAGTCATTGAGTCATAGAGATGTACAGCACGGAAACAGACCCTTCGGTCCAACCCATCCATGCCGACCAGATATCCCAATCCAATCTAGTCCCAGCTGCAGGCACCCGGCCCATATCCCTCAAACCCTTCCTATTCATATACCCATCCAAATGCCTCTTAAATGTTACAACTGTACCAGCCTCCACAACATCTTCTGGCGGCTCATTCCATACACATACCATCGTCTGAGTGAAAATTTGCCCCTTAGGTCTCTTTTATATCTTTCCCCTCTCACCATAAACCTATGCCCTCTAGTTCTGGACTCCCCCACTCCAAGGAAAAGACTGTCTATTTATCCTGTCCATAACCCTCATGATTTTACAAACCTCTATAAGGTCATCCCTCAGCCTCCGACACTCCAGAGAAAACAGCCCCAGCCTGTTCAGCCTCTCCCTATAGCTCAAATCCTCCAACCGTGGCAACATCCTTGTAAATATTTTCTGAACCCTTTCAAGTTTCACAACATCTTTCTGATAGGCAGGAGACCAGAATTGCACGCAATATTCCAACAGTGGCCTAACCAATGTCCTGTACAGCCGCAACATGACCTCCCAACTCCTGTACTCAATACTCTGACCAATAAAGGGAAGCATACCAAACACCTTCTTCACTATCCTATCTACCTGTGACTCTACTCTCAAGGAGCTATGAACCTGCACTCCAAGGTCTCTTTGTTCAGCAACATTCCCTAGGACCTTACCATTAATTGTATAAGTCCTGCTAAGATTTGCTTTCCCAAAATGCAGCGCCTCGCATTTATCTGAATTAAACTCCATCTGCCACTTCTCAGCCCATTGGCCCATCTGGTCAACATCCTGTTGTAATCTGAGGTAACCCTCTTCGCTGTCCACTACACCTCCAATTTTGGTGTCATCTTCAAACTTACTAACTGTACCTCTTATGCTCGCATCCAAATTATTTATTTAAATGACAAAAAGTAGAGGACCCAGCATTGATCCTTGTGGCACTCCACTGGTCACAGACCTCCAGTCTGAAAATCAACCCTCCACCACCACCTTTTGTGTTGTACCTTTGAGCCAGTTCTGTATCCAAATGGTTAGTTCTCCCTTTATTCCATAAGATCTAACCTTGCTAATCAGTCTCCCATGGGGAACCTTGTTGAACGCTTTACTGAAATCCATATAGATCACATCTACCACTGTGACTTCATCAATCCTCTTTGTTACTTCCTCAAAAAACTCAATCAAGTTTGTGAGACATGATTTCCCACGCACAAAGCCATGTTGACTATCCCGAATCAGCCCTTGCCTTGCCAAATACATGTACACTCTGTCCTTCAGGATTCCCTCCAACGACTTGCCCACCACTGAGGTCAGGCTCACTGGTCTGTAGTTCCCTGGTTTGTCCTTACCACCCTTCTTAAACAGTGGCACCATGTTAGCCAACCTCCAGTCTTCCGGCACCTCACCTGTGACTATTGATGATACAAATATCTCAGCAAGAGGCCCAGCAATCACTTCTTTAGCTTCCCACTGGGTTCTCGGTACACCTGATCAGGTGCTGGGGATTTATCAACCTTTATGCATTTCATGACATCCAGCACTTCCTCCTCTGTAATCTGGATATTTTGTAAAATGTCACCATCTATTTCCCTACAGTCTATATCTTCCACATCCTTTTCCACAGTAAATACTGATGCAAAATACTCATTTAGTATCTCCCCCATTTTCTGTGACTCCACATAAAAGCCACCTTGCTGATCTTTGAGGGGCCCTATTCCCTCTCTAGATACCCTTTTGTCCGGAATGTATGCGTAAAATCCCTTTGGATTCTCCTTAATTCTATTTGCCAAAGCTATCTCTTGTTCCCTTTTTGCCCTCCTGATTTCCCTCTTAAGTATACTCCTACTTCCTTTATACTCTTCTAAGGATTCACTTGATCTATCCTGTCTGTACCTGACATATGCTTCCTTCTTTTTGTTAGCCAAACCCTCAATCCACAGGTGGATTAGCCATGCTAAATTACCCATAGTGTCCAGTGATGTGCAGGTTCGGGTGGATTAGCCATGCTAAATTACCAATAGTGTCCAGTGATGTTAAAGTCAGGGTGGATTAGCCATTCTAAATTACCCATAGTGTCCGGTGATGTGCAGATCAGGGTGGATTAGCCATGCTAAATGACCCATAGTATCCAGTGATTTACAGGTTAGGGTGGATTAGCCATGCTAAATTACCCATAGTGTCCAAGGATGTGCAGGTTAGGTGGATTAGCCATGCTAAATTACCCATAGTGACCAGTGATGTACAGGTTAGGGTGAATTAGCCATGCTAAAATACCCATAGTGTCCAGTGATGTACAGGTTAGGGTGGATTAGCCATGCTAAATTACCAATGGTGTCCAGTGACGTGCAGATTAGGGTGGATTAACCATGCTAAATTACCCATAGTATCCAGTGATGTGCAGGTTAGGGTGGATTAGCCATGCTAAATTATCCATAGTGTCCAGTGATGTGCAGGTTAGGGTGGATTAGCCATGCTAAATTACCTATAGTGTCCAGTGATGTTAAGGTCAGGGTGGATTAGCCATTCTAAATTACCCATAGTGTCCGGTGATGTTAAGGTCAGGGTGGGTTAGCCATGCTAAAATACCCATAGTATCCAGTGCTTTACAGGTTAGGGTGGATTAGCCATGCTAAATTACCCATAGGGTCCAAGGATGTGCAGGTTAGGTGGATTAGCCATGCTAAATTACCCATAGTGTCCAGTGATGTGCAGATTAGGTGGATTAGCCATGCTAAATTACCCATAGTGTCCAGTGATGTGCAGGTTAGGGTGAATTAGCCATGCTAAAATACCCATAGTGTCCAGTGATGTGCAGGTTAGGTGGATTAGCCATGCTAAATTACCCATAGTGTCCAGTGATGTGCAGGTCAGGGTGGATTAGCCATGCTAAATTACCCATAGTGTCCAGTGATGTACAGGTTAGGGTGGATTAGCCATGCTAAATTTCCTGTAGTGTCCAGTAATGTGCAGGTTAGGATAGATTAGCAATGCAAAATTACCCATAGTGTCTGGTGATGTGCAGGTTACGGTGGATTAGCCATGCTAAATTACCCATAGTGTCCAGCGATGTGCAGGTTCGGTGGATTAGCCATGCTAATTTACCCATAGTGTCCAGTGATGTAGAGGTCAGGGTGGATTAGCCATAGTGTCCAGTGATGTGCAGGTTAGGGTGGATTAGCCATGCTAAATTACCCGTAGTGTCCAGTGATGTGCAGGTCAGGATGGATTAGCCATGCTAAATTACCCATAGTGTCCAGTGATGTACAGGTTAGGGTGGATTAGCCATGCTAAATTACCTGTAGTGTCCAGTGATGTGCAGGTTAGGGTGAATTAGCCATGCTAAATTACCCATCGTGTCCAGTGATGTGCAGGTTAGGGTGGATTAGCCATGCTAAATTACACATAGCGTCTGATGATGTGCAGGTTAGGGTGGATTAGCCATGCTAAATTACCCATAGTGTCCGGTGATGTGCAGATCAGGGTGGATTAGCCATGCTAAATTACCCATAGTGTCCAGTGATGTACAGGTTAGGGTGGATTAGCCATGATAAATTACCCATAGTGTCCAGTGATGTGCAGGTTAGGGTGGATTAGACATGCTAAAATACCCATAGTGTCCAGTGATGTGCAGGTAAGGTGGATTAGCCATGCTAAATTACCCATAGTGTCCAGCGATGTGCAGGTTAGTGTGGATTAGCCATGCTAATTTACCCATAGTGTCCAGTGATGTAGAGGTCAGGGTGGATTAGCCATGGTGTCCAGTGATGTGCAGGTTAGGGTGGATTAGCCATGCTAAATTACCCGTAGTGTCCAGTGATGTGCAGGTCAGGATGGATTAGCCATGCTAAATTACCCATAGTGTCCAGTGATGTACAGGTTAGGGTGGATTAGCCATGCTAAATTACCTGTAGTGTCCAGTGATGTGCAGGTTAGGGTGAATTAGCCATGCTAAATTACCCATCGTGTCCAGTGATGTGCAGGTTAGGGTGGATTAGCCATGCTAAATTACACATAGCATCTGATGATGTGCAGGTTAGGGTGGATTAGCCATGCTAAATTACCCATAGTGTCCGGTGATGTGCAGATCAGGGTGGATTAGCCATGCTAAATTACCCATAGTGTCCAGTGATGTACAGGTTAGGGTGGATTAGCCATGATAAATTACCCATTGTGTCCAGTGATGTGCAGGTTAGGGTGGATTAGACATGCTAAAATACCCATAGTGTCCAGTGATGTACAGGTTAGGATAGATTAGCAATGCAAAATTACCCATAGTGTCCAGTGATGTGCAAGTTAGGGTGGATTAGCCATAATAAATTACCCATAGTGTCCAGTGATGTGCAGGTTAGGATAGATTAGCCATGCTAAATTACACTTGGTGTGCAGTGATGTGCAGGTTAGGGTAGATTAGCCATGCTAAATTACCCATAGTATCCAGTGATGTGCAGGTTATGGTGGATTAGCCATGCTACATTACCCATAGTATCCAGTGATGTACACGTTAGTGTGGATTAGCCATGCTAAATTACCCATAGTGTCCAGTGATGTGCAGGTTAGGATAGATTAGCCATGCTAAATTACACTTGGTGTGCAGTGATGTGCAGGTTAGGGTAGATTAGCCATGCTAAATTACCCATAGTATCCAGTGATGTGCAGGTTAGGGTGGATTAGCCATGCTAAATTACCCATAGTATCCAGTGATGTGCAGATTAGGGTGGATTAGCCATGCTAAATTACCCATAGCGTCCAGTGATGTACAGGTTAGGGTGGATTGGCCATGCTAAATTACCCATAATGTCCAGTGATGTGCAGGTTAGGGTGGATTAGCCATGCTAAATTACCCATAGCGTCCAGTGATGTGCAGGTTAGGTGGATTAGCCATGCTAAATTACCCATAGTGTCCAGGGATGTGCAGGTTAGGTGGATTAGCGATGCTAAATTACCCATAGTATCCAGTGATGTGCAGGTTAGGGTGGATTAGCCATGCTAAATTACCCATAGTGTCCAGTGACGTGCAGGTTAGGGTGGAATAGCCATGCTAAATTACCCATAGTATCCAGTGATGTGCAGGTTAGTGTGGATTAGCCATGCTAAATTACCCATAGTGTCCAGTGGTGTAGAGGTCAGGGTGGATTAGCCATGCTAAATTACCTATAGTGTCCAGTGATATGCAGGGTACGATAGATTAGCCATGCTAAATTACACTTGGTATGCAGTGATGTGCAGGTTAGGGTAGATTAGCCATGCTAAATTATCCATAGTGTCCAGTGATGTGCAGGTTAGGGTGGATTGGCCATGCTAAATTACCCATAGTATCCAGTGATGTGCAGGTTAGGGTGGATTAGCCATGCTAAATTACCAATAGTGTCCAGTGATGTTAAAGTAAGGGTGGATTAGCCATTCTAAATTACCCATAGTGTCCGGTGATGTGCAGATCAGGGTGGATTAGCCATGCTAAATGACCCATCGTATCCAGTGGTTTACAGGTTAGGGTGGATTAGCCATGCTAAATTACCCATAGTGTCCAGCGATGTGCAGGTTAGGTGGATTAGCCATGCTAAATTACCCATAGTGACCAGTGATGTACAGGTTAGGGTGAATTAGCCATGCTAAATTACCCATAGTATCCAGTGATGTGCAGGTTAGGGTGGATTAGCCATGCTAAATTACCCATAGTATCCAGTGATGTGCAGATTAGGGTGGATTAGCCATGCTAAATTACCCATAGCGTCCAGTGATGTACAGGTTAGGGTGGATTGGCCATGCTAAATTACCCATAATGTCCAGTGATGTGCAGGTTAGGGTGGATTAGCCATGCTAAATTACCCATAGCGTCCAGTGATGTGCAGGTTAGGTGGATTAGCCATGCTAAATTACCCATAGTGTCCAGGGATGTGCAGGTTAGGTGGATTAGCGATGCTAAATTACCCATAGTATCCAGTGATGTGCAGGTTAGGGTGGATTAGCCATGCTAAATTACCCATAGTGTCCAGTGACGTGCAGGTTAGGGTGGAATAGCCATGCTAAATTACCCATAGTGTCCGGTGATGTGCAGATCAGGGTGGTTTAGCCATGCTAAATTACCCATAGTGTCCAGTAATGTACAGGTTAGGGTGGATTAGCCATGATAAATTACCCATAGTGTCCAGTGATGTACAGGTTAGGGTAGATTAGCCATGCTAAATTACCCATAGTGTCCAGTGATGTGCAAGTTAGGGTGGATTAGCCATACTAAATTACCCATAGTGTCCAGCGATGTGCAGGTTAGGTGGATTAGCCATGCTAATTTACCCATAGTGTCCAGTGATGTAGAGGTCAGGGTGCATTAGCCATGCTAAATTACCCATAGTGTCCAGTGATGTGCAGGTTAGGATAGATTAGCCATGCTAAATTACCCATAGTATCCAGTGATGTGCAGGTTAGGGTGGATTGGCCATGCTAAATTACCCATAATGTCCAGGGATGTGCAGGTTAGGTGGATTAGCCATGCTAAATTACACATGGTGTCCAGTGAAGTGCAGTTTAGGGTGGATTAACCATGCTAAATTAAACTTGGTGTGCAGTGATATGCAGGTTAGTGTGGATTAGCCATGCTAAATTACCCATGTCATCCAGGGATGTGCAGGTTAGGTGGATTAGCCATGCTAAATTACACATAGTGTCCAGTGCCGTGCAGGTTAGGGTGGATTAGCCATGCTAAATTACCCATAGTGTCCAGGGATGTGCAGGTTAGGTGGATTAGCCATGCTAAATTACACATAATGTCCAGTGACGTGCAGGTTAGGGTGGATTAGCCATGCTAAATTACCCATAGCATCCAGTGATGTGCAGGTTAGGGTGGATTAGCCATTCTAAATTACCCCTCGTGTCCGATGATGTGCAGGTTAGTGTGGATTAGCAATGCTAAATTACCCATGGTGTCCAGTGATGTGCAGGTTAGGGTGGATTAGCCATGCTAAATTACCCATAGTGTCCAGTTATGTAGAGGTCAGGGTGGATTAGCCATGCTAAAGTACCTATAGTGTCCAGTGATGTGCAGGGTACGATAGATTAGCCATGCTGAATTATACTTGGTGAGCAGTGCTGTGCAGGTTAGTGTGGATTAGCCATGCTAAATTACCCATAGTGTCCAGTGATGTGCAGTTTAGGGTGGATTAGCCATGCTAAATTACCTATAGTATCCAGTGATGTGCAGGTTAGGGTGGATTAGCCATGCTAAATTACCAATAGTGTCCAGTGATGTTAAGGTCAGGGTGGATTAGCCATGCTAAATTACCCATGGTGTCCAGTGATGTGCAGGTTAGGGTGGATTAGCCATGCTAAATTACCCATAGTGTCCAGTGATGTAGAGGTCAGGGTGGATTAGCCATGCTAAATTACCAATAGTGTCCAGTGATGTGAAGGTTAGGGTGGATTAGCCATTCTAAATTACCCCTAGTGTCCGATGATGTGCAGGTTAGTGTGGATTAGCCATGCTAAATTACCCATGGTGTCCAGTGATGTGCAGGTTAGGGTGGACTAGCCATGCTAAATGACCAATAGTATCCAGTGATGTGCAAGTTAGGGTGGATTAGCCATGCTAAATTATCCATAGTGTCCAGTGATGTGCAGGTCAGGGTGGATTGACCATGCTAAATTACCCATAGTGTCCAGTAATGTGCAGGTTAGGGTGGATTAGCCATGCAAATTACACTTGGTGTGCAGTGATGTACAGGTTAAGGTGGATTAGCCATGCTAAATTACCCATGGTATCCAGTGATTTACAGGTTAGGGTGGATTAGCCATGCTAAATTACCCATAGTGTCCAGTGATGTGCAGGTTAGGATAGATTAGCCATGCTAAATTACCCATAGTATCCAGTGATGTGCAGGTTCGGGTGGATTAGCCATGCTAAATTACCCATAGTCTCCAGTGATGTGCAGATTAGGGTGGATTAGCCATGCTAAATTACCCATAGCGTCCAGTGATGTGCAGGTTAGGGTGGATTAGCCATGCTAAATTATCCATAGTGTCCAGTGATGTGCAGGTCAGGGTGGATTGACCATGATAAATTACCCATAGTGTCCAGTAATGTGCAGGTTAGGGTGGATTAGCCATGCAAATTACACTTGGTGTGCAGTGATGTACAGGTTAAGGTGGATTAGCCATGCTAAATTACCCATGGTATCCAGTGATTTACAGGTTAGGGTGGATTAGCCATGCTAAATTACCCATAGTGTCCAGTGATGTGCAGGTTAGGATAGATTAGCCATGCTAAATTACCCATAGTATCCAGTGATGTGCAGGTTAGGGTGGATTAGCCATGCTAAATTACCCATGGCGTCCAGTGATGTACAGGTTAGGGTGGATTGGCCATGCTAAATTACTCATAATGTCCAGTAATGTGCAGGTTAGGGTGGATTAACCATGCTAAATTAAACTTGGTGTGCAGTGATATACAGGTTAGTGTGCATTAGCCATGCTAAATTACCCATATTATCCAGTGATGTGCAGGTTAGGGTGGATTAGCCATGCTAAATTACCCATAGTGTCCAGGGATGTGCAGGTTAGGTGGATTAGCCATGCTAAATTACCCATAGTGTCCAGTTTTGTAGAGGTCAGCGTGGATTAGCCATGCTAAAGTACCTATAGTGTCCAGTGATGTGCAGGGTACGATAGATTAGCCATGCTAAACTACACTTGGTGTGCAGTGCTGTGCAGGTTAGGGTGGATTAGCCATGCTAAATTACCCATAGTGTCCAGTGATGTGCAGTTTAGGGTGGATTAGCCATGCTAAATTACCCATAGTATCCAGTGATGTGCAGGTTAGGGTGGATTAGCCATGCTAAATTACATATAGTGTCCAGTGATGTTAGGGTCAGGGTGGAATAACCACTCTAAATTACCCCTAGTGTCTGATGATGTGCAGGTTAGTGTGGATTAGCCATGCTAAATTACCCATGGTGTCCAGTGATGTACAGGTTAGGGTGAATTAGCCATGCTAAATGACCCATAGTATCCAGTGATGTGCAGGTTAGGGTGGATTAGCCATGCTAAATTACCCATAGTGTCCAGTGATGTAGAGGTCAGGGTGGATTAGCCATGCTAAATTACCTATAGTGTCCAGTGATGTGCAGGGTACGATAGATTAGCCATGCTAAATTACACTTGGTGTGCAGTGCTGTGCAGGTTAGGGTGGATTAGCCATGCTAAATTATCCATAGTGTCCAGTGATGTACAGTTTAGGGTGGATTAGCCATGCTAAATTACCCATAGTATCCAGTGATGTGCAGGTTAGGGTGGATTAGCCATGCTAAATTACCCATAGTGTCCAGTGATGTTAGGGTCAGGGTGGAATAACCACTCTAAATTACCCCTAGTGTCTGATGATGTGCAGGTTAGTGTGGATTAGCCATGCTAAATTACCCATGGTGTCCAGTGATGTACAGGTTAGGGTGAATTAGCCATGCTAAATGACCCATAGTATCCAGTGATGTGCAGGTTAGGGTGGATTAGCCATGCTAAATTACCCATAGTGTCCAGTGATGTAGAGGTCAGGGTGGATTAGCCATGCTAAATTACCTATAGTGTCCAGTGATGTGCAGGGTACGATAGATTAGCCATGCTAAATTACACTTGGTGTGCAGTGCTGTGCAGGTTAGGGTGGATTAGCCATGCTAAATTATCCATAGTGTCCAGTGATGTACAGTTTAGGGTGGATTAGCCATGCTAAATTACCCATAGTATCCAGTGATGTGCAGGTTAGGGTGGATTAGCCATGCTAAATTACCCATAGTGTCCGATGATGTGCAGGTTAGTGTGGATTAGCCATGCTAAATTACCCATGGTGTCCAGTGATGTACAGGTTAGGGTGGATTAGCCATGCTAAATGACCCATAGTATCCAGTGATGTGCAGGTTAGGGTGGATTAGCCATGCTAAATTACCCATAGTGTCCAGTGATGTGCTGGTCAGGGTGGATTAGCCATGCTAAATTACCCATAGTGTCCAGTTATGTGCAGGTTAGGTGGATTAGCCATGCTAAATTACCCATAGTGTCCAGTGATGTGCAGGTTAGGGTGGATTAGCCATGCTAAATTACCCATAGTATCCAGTGATGTGCAGGTTAGAATGGATTAGCCATGCTAAATTACCCATAGTGTCCAGTGGTGTGAAGGTTAGGGTGGATTAGCCATGCTAAATTACCCATAGTGTCCAGTGATGTGCAGGTTAGGTGGATTAGCCATGCTAAATTACCCAAAGTATCCAGTGATGTGCAGGTTAGGATGGATTAGCCATTCTAAATTACAGATAGTGTCCAGTGATGTGCAGGTCAGGGTGGATTAGCCATGCTAAATTACCCATAGTGTCCAGTGATATACAGATCAGGGTGGATTAGCCATGCTAAATTACCCATAGTGTCCACTGATATACAGGTTAGGGTGGATTAGCCATGCTAAATTACCCATAGTGTCCAGTGATGTACAGGTTAGGTTGGATTAGCCATGCTAAATTACCCATAGTATCCGGTGATGTACAGGTTAGGGTGGATTAGCCATGCTAAATTACCCATAGTATCCAGTGATGTGCAGGTTAGGGTGGATTAGCCATGCTAAATTACCCATAGTGTCCAGTGATGTGCAGGTTCGGGTGGATTAGCCATGCTAAATTACCCATAGTATCCGGTGATGTACAGGTTAGGGTGGATTAGCCATGCTAAATTACCCATAGTATCCAGTGATGTGCAGGTTAGGGTGGATTAGCCATGCTAAATTACCCATAGTGTCCAGTGACGTGCAGGTTAGGGTGGATTAGCCATGCTAAATTACCCATAGCATCCAGTGATGTGCAGGTTAGGGTGGATTAGCCATTCTAAATTACCCCTCGTGTCCGATGATGTGCAGGTTAGTGTGGATTAGCAATGCTAAATTACCCATGGTGTCCAGTGATGTGCAGGTTAGGGTGGATTAGCCATGCTAAATTACCCATAGTGTCCAGTTATGTAGAGGTCAGGGTGGAATAGCCATGCTAAAGTACCTATAGTGTCCAGTGATGTGCAGGGTACGATAGATTAGCCATGCTGAATTATACTTGGTGAGCAGTGCTGTGCAGGTTAGTGTGGATTAGCCATGCTAAATTACCCATAGTGTCCAGTGATGTGCAGTTTAGGGTGGATTAGCCATGCTAAATTACCTATAGTATCCAGTGATGTGCAGGTTAGGGTGGATTAGCCATGCTAAATTACCAATAGTGTCCAGTGATGTTAAGGTCAGGGTGGATTAGCCATGCTAAATTACCCATGGTGTCCAGTGATGTGCAGGTTAGGGTGGATTAGCCATGCTAAATTACCCATAGTGTCCAGTGATGTAGAGGTCAGGGTGGATTAGCCATGCTAAATTACCAATAGTGTCCAGTGATGTGAAGGTTAGGGTGGATTAGCCATTCTAAATTACCCCTAGTGTCCGATGATGTGCAGGTTAGTGTGGATTAGCCATGCTAAATTACCCATGGTGTCCAGTGATGTGCAGGTTAGGGTGGACTAGCCATGCTAAATGACCAATAGTATCCAGTGATGTGCAAGTTAGGGTGGATTAGCCATGCTAAATTATCCATAGTGTCCAGTGATGTGCTGGTCAGGGTGGATTGACCATGCTAAATTACCCATAGTGTCCAGTAATGTGCAGGTTAGGGTGGATTAGCCATGCAAATTACACTTGGTGTGCAGTGATGTACAGGTTAAGGTGGATTAGCCATGCTAAATTACCCATGGTATCCAGTGATTTACAGGTTAGGGTGGATTAGCCATGCTAAATTACCCATAGTGTCCAGTGATGTGCAGGTTAGGATAGATTAGCCATGCTAAATTACCCATAGTATCCAGTGATGTGCAGGTTCGGGTGGATTAGCCATGCTAAATTACCCATAGTCTCCAGTGATGTGCAGATTAGGGTGGATTAGCCATGCTAAATTACCCATAGCGTCCAGTGATGTGCAGGTTAGGGTGGATTAGCCATGCTAAATTATCCATAGTGTCCAGTGATGTGCAGGTCAGGGTGGATTGACCATGATAAATTACCCATAGTGTCCAGTAATGTGCAGGTTAGGGTGGATTAGCCATGCAAATTACACTTGGTGTGCAGTGATGTACAGGTTAAGGTGGATTAGCCATGCTAAATTACCCATGGTATCCAGTGATTTACAGGTTAGGGTGGATTAGCCATGCTAAATTACCCATAGTGTCCAGTGATGTGCAGGTTAGGATAGATTAGCCATGCTAAATTACCCATAGTATCCAGTGATGTGCAGGTTAGGGTGGATTAGCCATGCTAAATTACCCATAGTATCCAGTGATGTGCAGATTAGGGTGGATTAGCCATGCTAAATTACCCATGGCGTCCAGTGATGTACAGGTTAGGGTGGATTGGCCATGCTAAATTACTCATAATGTCCAGTAATGTGCAGGTTAGGGTGGATTAACCATGCTAAATTAAACTTGGTGTGCAGTGATATACAGGTTAGTGTGGATTAGCCATGCTAAATTACCCATATTATCCAGTGATGTGCAGGTTAGGGTGGATTAGCCATGCTAAATTACCCATAGTGTCCAGGGATGTGCAGGTTAGGTGGATTAGCCATGCTAAATTACCCATAGTGTCCAGTTTTGTAGAGGTCAGCGTGGATTAGCCATGCTAAAGTACCTATAGTGTCCAGTGATGTGCAGGGTACGATAGATTAGCCATGCTAAACTACACTTGGTGTGCAGTGCTGTGCAGGTTAGGGTGGATTAGCCATGCTAAATTACCCATAGTGTCCAGTGATGTGCAGTTTAGGGTGGATTAGCCATGCTAAATTACCCATAGTATCCAGTGATGTGCAGGTTAGGGTGGATTAGCCATGCTAAATTACATATAGTGTCCAGTGATGTTAGGGTCAGGGTGGAATAACCACTCTAAATTACCCCTAGTGTCTGATGATGTGCAGGTTAGTGTGGATTAGCCATGCTAAATTACCCATGGTGTCCAGTGATGTACAGGTTAGGGTGAATTAGCCATGCTAAATGACCCATAGTATCCAGTGATGTGCAGGTTAGGGTGGATTAGCCATGCTAAATTACCCATAGTGTCCAGTGATGTAGAGGTCAGGGTGGATTAGCCATGCTAAATTACCTATAGTGTCCAGTGATGTGCAGGGTACGATAGATTAGCCATGCTAAATTACACTTGGTGTGCAGTGCTGTGCAGGTTAGGGTGGATTAGCCATGCTAAATTATCCATAGTGTCCAGTGATGTACAGTTTCGGGTGGATTAGCCATGCTAAATTACCCATAGTATCCAGTGATGTGCAGGTTAGGGTGGATTAGCCATGCTAAATTACCCATAGTGTCCGATGATGTGCAGGTTAGTGTGGATTAGCCATGCTAAATTACCCATGGTGTCCAGTGATGTACAGGTTAGGGTGGATTAGCCATGCTAAATGACCCATAGTATCCAGTGATGTGCAGGTTAGGGTGGATTAGCCATGCTAAATTACCCATAGTGTCCAGTGATGTGCTGGTCAGGGTGGATTAGCCATGCTAAATTACCCATAGTGTCCAGTTATGTGCAGGTTAGGTGGATTAGCCATGCTAAATTACCCATAGTATCCAGTGATGTGCAGGTTAGAATGGATTAGCCATGCTAAATTACCCATAGTGTCCAGTGGTGTGAAGGTTAGGGTGGATTAGCCATGCTAAATTACCCATAGTGTCCAGTGATGTGCAGGTTAGGTGGATTAGCCATGCTAAATTACCCAAAGTATCCAGTGATGTGCAGGTTAGGATGGATTAGCCATTCTAAATTACAGATAGTGTCCAGTGATGTGCAGGTCAGGGTGGATTAGCCATGCTAAATTACCCATAGTGTCCAGTGATATACAGATCAGGGTGGATTAGCCATGCTAAATTACCCATAGTGTCCACTGATATACAGGTTAGGGTGGATTAGCCATGCTAAATTACCCATAGTGTCCAGTGATGTGCAGGTTTGGGTGGATTAGCCATGCTAAATTACCCATAGTGTCCAGTGATGTACAGGTTAGGTTGGATTAGCCATGCTAAATTACCCATAGTATCCGGTGATGTACAGGTTAGGGTGGATTAGCCATGCTAAATTACCCATAGTATCCAGTGATGTGCAGGTTAGGGTGGATTAGCCATGCTAAATTACCCATAGTGTCCAGTGATGTGCAGGTTCGGGTGGATTAGCCATGCTAAATTACCCATAGTATCCAGTGATGTACAGGTTAGAGTGGATTAGCCTTGGGAAATTCAGGGTTACAGAGGTAGGATGATCCTGGTTGGGATGCTCTTTGGAGGGTCAGTACCGACTCCATGGGCTGAATGGCCTGTTTCCACACTGAGATTTTCGGCAGCTGCAGAGCTGTCGTCCAAAGTTTGATCATTTGAGGACCATAAGGGAGTCCATCACAGGAAAAGGTTCCTTAGCATGATCCCCATAGCCCTCTGACAACAACAACCAGCATTTCCATAGCACCTTTACTGCAAAGCACCCAAAGGCAATTCACAGGAAGCTGTTTGACACTGAGGTTTAATTTACTGAGGATTGGTGTCTAAAGAATGCTGAAAATGGGTTCATTCACTGAACGGAGAAGATGCCTTTTTTAAAACATAACTGAAGGGAAACCGTGGGACACGTTTCTTTCAATCACCTGACATTGTTGAAGCCGGATAATCAGCCAAGGCTGATAGCTGCTGAGATTACTGGAACACACATGTCTTCAGTTTAGAAGCTTTGGAAAGGGTTCAGAGGATATCTACTACAATATTGCCTGTTATGGAGGGAAAGACTTAATGAGGAAAGGCTGAGGGATTCAGGCTGTTTTTGTTAGAGAGAAGCAGTTTGAGATCTGACTGAATTGAGACATATAAGATAATCAGAGGGTTTGGTAGGGTGGACAATGAGAGCCGTTTTCCTCAGATGGTGATGGCTAGCACGAGGGGACAT
Source organism: Hemiscyllium ocellatum (assembly GCF_020745735.1). NCBI lineage: Eukaryota > Metazoa > Chordata > Chondrichthyes > Orectolobiformes > Hemiscylliidae > Hemiscyllium > Hemiscyllium ocellatum. Next base: position 13,617,024 of record NC_083403.1, read on the forward strand.
AGCTTTAAATTGAGGGGTGATAGATGTAGGACAGATGTCAGAGGTAGTTTCTTTACTCACAGAGTAGTAAGGGCATGGAATGCCCTTGCTGCAACAGTAGTAGACTCGCCAACTTTAAGGGCATTTAAATGGTCATTGGATAAACATATGGATGAGTAGGTTAGATGGGCTTACGATGAGTTCCATAGGTCGGTGCAAAATCAAGGGCCGAAGGGCCTGTACTGCGCTGTAATGTTCGATGTTTGACATTCTATAACTGTCAGGACCGACTGGAAGTCACATGCCTGAGCTGGTGGCTGTCATGAACTGTGGCAAACATAAACTCCAATGGAAACGAGCCCAGCCTCCTCATAAGTCAACCCATTCCAGATATCAATTGAATCAAACTCCTCTGAACCTCTTCCAACACATTTATATCTTTCTTTAAATAAGGAGATGAAAAATGGACACAATATTAGGGATCTGGTCTGACTAATGCTCGGTGTAATATTTTATGTTTAGTAGAGCATCCCATTAAGCCCTTTCTGAACATTCCAGCACATGAACTATTTTCAGCTCATGCACTATGATCCCAAAATCTATCTGCGAGATTTTTACCTTCTCAATTAAATCCATAGCCTTTTCCAAGCTCCTTATTTTCATGGCTACACAGTGGCCCTTACTTAGGTCTAAGCTATTAAAACTAGACCCAATATTCTCCCTTGCAAACTGAACGTAAAGTTCAATCATATTGTAGTCGCAGCTCCCAAAGGTTTGCTTTCACTCTGAGGTGATTAATTAAACCTGTCATATGACACAATGCCAAGTCTAATAGAAGTTGCTTTCTGGTTTTGTTCCAGGATGTGTTGCTCTGAGGAACTACCTTCCCAGAATGCTATGAACTCCTTATTCAGGCCAATCTAATTGTCTGAAGAGAGATTTTTCTCACCCTGACTTGTCCATGTTTTATCTGATAGTTGGCCTTTCCCAGGACATTATGTGGTCCTCATGGTTAAGGAGTGCCTATAATTGTCAGGTATAACTTTAAACTTCTTTAAAATCTCCCCACGGTCTCATCCCTCCCCTAACCTTGGAATATTCCCCAACTCGCCAAAGTAGCTGCACAGATTTACCTCTGGCCTATTGATTATCCCATGCTTTGCAACATTCCATCAGCAATGTTAAAACTCACACAACACCCAGTTATAGTCCAACAGGTTTAATTGGAAGCACACTAGCTTTTGGAGCGACGCTCCTTCATCAGGTGGTTGCCGGGCAGGCAGCATCCGAGGAGCAGGAGAATCGACGTTTCATCAGGAATGAGGCTGGGAGCCTCCAAGGGGGAGAGATAAGTTGGGGGGGAGGTGGGGCTGGGGTGAAGGTAGCTCAGAGTGCGATAGGTGGATGGAGGTGGGGGTGAGGGTGATAGGTCAGAGAGGAGGGTGGTGGGATAGGTAGGAAGGATGATTTGTGATAGGTGGATGGAGGTGGGGTGAGGGTGATAGGTCAGAGAGGAGGTTGGAGGGAATAAGTAGGAAGGAAGATTGTGCGAAAGATGGATGGAGGTGGGGGTGAGGGTGATAGGTCAGAGAGGAGGGTGGTGGGATAGGTAGGAAGGATGATTTGTGATAGGTGGATGGAGGTGGGGTGAGGGTGAGAGTTCAGAGAGGAGGGTGGAGGGGATAGGTAGGAAGGAAGATTGTGCGAAAGATGGATGGGGGTGGGGTGAGGGTGATAGGTCAGAGAGGAGGGTGGAGGGGATAGGTAGGAAAGAAGATTGTGCGATAGGTGGATGGAGGTGGGGGTTCTGAACTATGCCCAGCCAGAAGTTGTAAGCCCACCGTTCTGCCTGGTGTTCTCCACCACTGGGCGTTAACAGGCTTTCAAACACACCCTGATTAACCATCCCATCACCGTCGGTGTTAACAGTAATGCTAGGAGCACAGCAGCTCTGTTCATATCAGCTTCACCTTGAAAACCCCATTTGGCTCCATTAACACTGGAGCAGTAGCACCACCTGCTGCCCCTACAGAAAACTGCAGGAGAACAATGACACTAACTGCAAAGACAGAGCAAGACTTTATACCAACTTACATAGTGTTTACAAGGGACTTCATGGAGGCTCAAGGTATTTCCTGAGGTCAGAGAGTGTTCAGTGAATAGTAAACAGATGGCCATCTAAAGGACAGGAGGTGCTCAGGAGGTGAAGGAGTACAGAGGGTGTGTGCCACCTTAAACTGACACTCAGCGCTGGAGATTCCTGTGAGTGAGTTGGCACCTTGAAGGAATGTAGACGGGGACATGGCATCGATGGTCAATGTAGAGAAACACAGTCACTGCAGAAAATTTCACTGTGAGGTGACAGACTCGAATTTGACAGTCGTCTGTGTGAGCTCTCCGAGGCCTGTAGCCCACCTCTAATGGATAAAGGGACATCACAGAAAGAGTGCAGAATATTCTGGAAGGGAGTGAGTGTGAGGTTATGGTACATGCCAGGATCACAACTTAGAGAAAGCAGGCATTGCAGCCCAAGGGTCAGGTTTACAGGATTGAGGTGTGGAAGCTAAACAGTAAGAGCTCAAAGTTAGTAATTTCCAGATATTTGCAGTGCGAGTGAGGCCAGTGAGTGTAGACACAGGAAGGTAGTGAGGGTTCAGTGATAGCAAGAGGCATGGGGCAGGAGAGAGAGCCCTCTTGGAGCGTTGTGACCAACTCTGCCATACATTCTAAAGACATAGAACTGGGGCCCATGCTCAGGTGACAAAGTTCACCCACTGTGTACGGGGCAGATTCAAATAAAGCTGTTAGGGCGATGGGAACTAACATCTCAAAGTCCAAAAGGGGAAAAAAGGTGCACAAAAGTTAGAATACAGGAGAAAGGTTTAGCTCTTTGAAATAGACCCACAATCTCGAGCGTTCTTTCAATCACTCCTCAAGGAGAATAATCAGGTTGATCCCACAACAAAAACAGGACGGAAGGATATATTGGCCTGGGGGGGAGCTCAGTGGGAATAGCGATCATAATTCTGTACGTTTTAAAACAGCTATAGATAAGGATAAGACTGGTACTCTGGTAAGCTAAGGGAAAGCTAATTACAATGGTATTAGGCAGGAACTGGAGAAATTAGATTGGGGTGGCTGTTTGAGGGTAAATCCTCATCTGTTATGTGGGAATCTTTAAAGGCCAATTGGTCCGAGTTTAGGGCCAGTATGTTCCTGTAAGGATGAAAGATAAGGATGACAAGATTCAGGAACATTGGATGACTAGAGATTTTGAAAAATTAGTTAAAAAGAGGAAGGAACATACTTAAGGTTTAGATTTCTTACAGTGTGGATACAGGCCCTTCAGCCCAACAAGTCCACACCGACCCTCTGAAAAGCAACCAACCCAGGTCCATTCCCCTACATTTACCCATTCACCTAACACTACGGGCAATTTAGCATGGCCAATCCACCTGACCTGCACATTTTTGGACTGTGGGAGGAAACCGGAGCACCCGGAAGAAATCCACGCAGAGAATGTACAAACTCAGCACAGTCAGTCGCCTGAGGCGGGAATTGAACTTGGGTCTCTGCTGCCGAGAGGCAGCAGTGCTAACCACTGAGCTGCCATGCCACCCACATTTAGGAAACTGAAATCAGACAATGCCAGAGCAACATGAAAAAAAGCAGGGAAGAACTTCAACAAAGAATTGGGCGGCACGGTGGCTCAGTGGTCAGCACTGCTGCCTCACAGCACCAGCGTCCTAGGTTCGATTCCAGCCTCGGGCAACTGTGCAGAGTTTGCACATTCTCCCCGTGTCTGCATGGGTTTCCTCCGGGTGCTCCGGTTTCCTCTCACAATCACAATGATGTGCAGGTCAGGTGAATTGGCCACGCTAAATTGCCCGTAGTGTTAGGTGCATTAGTCAGAGGGAAATGGGACTGGGCGGGTTACTCCGGAGGGTCAGTGTGGACTGGTTGGGCTGAAGGGCCTGTTTCCACACTGTAGGGAATCAAATCTAAACAGAATTAGAAGGGCTGAAAGTGGCCTTGAAACGTCCTTGGCAAGTCAGATTAAGGAGGATCCCAAGGCATTTTCCAGGTATATTTGGGACAAGATGGTATCCTCAGAAAGAGTAGGTCCAGAAAGGGAATGTATATGTGGAGCTCTCGGAAGTAAGCCAGGTCCTTAATGAGTCCGTCGCATCACAATTCACTCATGAGAGGAACGTGGATGATGGTAAGATTAGGGAGGGTTAAACTGATACCCTGAGGCATGCTATACTGAGAAGGATCCCACCATCTCTTGGTGGGACAGCATTTCGGTGAGAGTGATCACAACTCCATGATCTTTATGGTAATCATTGAGAGGGATAGGAGCAGACGTTATGGGAAACTATTTAACTGGGGGAGGGGGAACTACAATTCCTTTAGGCAAGATCTAGTGCATCTAAATAGGGAACAGATGTTCTCAGGAAAATGCACGACAGAAATGTGGAAGTTGTTTAGGGAGCACTTGCTGATAGCGCTGGATAGTTTTAGATTAGATTACTTACAGTGTGGAAACAGGCCCTTCAGCCCAACAAGTCCACACCGACCCGCAACTCACCCAGACCCCTAATCTAACACTAGGGCAATTTAGCATGGCCAATTCACCTGACCTGCACATCCTTGGATTGTGGGAGGAAACTGGAGCATCCCCATGCAGACACGGGGAGAACGTGCAAACTCCACACAGTCGCCTGAGTCGGGAATTGAACCCAGGTCTCTGGCGCTGTGAGGCAGCAGTGCTAACCACTGTGCCACCGTGCCGCCCACATGTCCCACTGAGGCAAGGAAGGCATGGTATGATCAAAGAACCTTGGGTGACAAAGGATGTGGAACATCTAGTCAAGGGGAAGAAGGAAGTTTGAGGAGGCAAGGATCAGTCAGGGCTGTAGGGGGTTACAAGGTAACCAGGAAGGAACTGAAGAATGGACTTCAGAGAGCTAGAAGGGGGCATGAGAAAGCCTTAGTGGGTAGGATTAAGGAAAATCCCAAGGTGTTCCGCATTTATGTGACGAACAAGAGGATGGGCAGAGTGAGGGTAGGGCCAATCAGGAATAGTGCAGGGAACTTGTGCCTGGAGTCGGAGGAAGTAGGGGACATCCTTAAGGAATACTTTGCTTCAGTATTCACTTGTGAGGGGAACCTTGGTTTTTTTGTAAGGACAGCGTGAAATTGTCTGATAGGCTCAAACAGGTTGATGTTAAGAAGGAAGATGTGCTGAAAATTTTGAAAAACATGAGATAGATAAATCCCCTGGGCCAGACGGGATAGACCCAAGGTTTCTACAGGAAGCGAGGGAAGAAATTACCGCATCTATAGCTATGATCGTTGCATCGTCACTGACCACTGGAATAGTACCCAGATGATTGAAGGGTGGCAAATGTTATTCCCTTGTTCAAGAAAGGGAATAGGGATAACCCTGGGAATTATAGACCAGTCAGTCTTACGTCAGGGGTGGGCAAAGTATTGGAGAGCATTTTGAGAGACAGGATTTATGATTACTTGGAAATCCATAGTTTGATTAGAGATAGTCAGCATGGCTTTGTGAGGGGCAGGTCAGGCCTCACAAACTTTATTGAATTCTTTGAGGATGTTACAAAACATATTGATGAAGGTTCAGCAATGGATATGGTGTATAGGGATGTTAGCAAGGTGTTTGATAAGGTTCAACATGGTAGGCTCATTCAGAAAGTAAGGAGGCATGGATACAGAATTGGCTGGCCCATAGAAGGCAGAGGTTGGTGGTAGATGGAAAGTATTCAGCCTGGAGCTCGGTGACCAGTGGTGTTCCACAGGGATCGGTTCTGGGACCTCTGCTTTTTGTGGTTTTTATAAATGACTTGGGATGAGGAAGTAGAAGGGTGGGTTAGTAACTTTGCCAATGACATTAAGGTCGGTGGAGTTGTGGATAGTGTGGGGGGGATGTTGCAAGTTGCAACAGGATATTGTCAGGATACAGAGGTGGGCTGACAAATGGCAGATTGAGGTCAACCTGGAAAAGTGTGAAGTCATTCATTTTGGAAGGTTGAATTTGAATGCAGAATACAGGGTTAAAGGCAGGATTCCTGGCAGTGTCAAGTAACAGAGGGATCTTGGCCTCCATGTACATAGACCCCTGAACGTTGCCACCCAAGTTGATAGGGTTGTTAAGAAGGCATATAGTGTTTTGGCTGAGGGATTGAGTTTAAGAGCTGCACTTCTATAGAGCCCTGGTTAGACCACATTTGGAATATTGTATTCAGTTCTGGTTGCAGAGGGTTTTAGACAGGGTGCAGAGGAGATTTACCAGGATGCTGCCTGGACTGGAGAGCATGTCTTAAGAAGAAAGGTTGAGGGAGGTAAGGCTTTTCTCATTGCAGCAAAGAATGGTCACAGGTGACTTGATAGAGGTGTACAAGATGATGAGAGGCAGATGATGGATAGTCAGAGACTTTATCCCAGGGCGGAAATGGCTATCATGAAGGAGCACAATTTTAAGGTGCTGGGTGTGTGGACTGCACTGTTGGCGGTGTCAGAGTCAGAGACATTAGGGACATTTAAGCGTCTTTTGGAAAGGCACAAGGAAGAGTATGTGGGTTAGTCTGAATTTAGAGTAGGATAAAAGGCCGGCAAAACACTGAGGGCCGAAGGGCCTGTACCATGCTGTACTGTTCCATGTTTCATGTTGTAACACCTGTAAAGACCACTTCCACTTTTGGACATTGTACTTAAAAATGGATAAGATACTCTTTTAAATCAGGGGATTGTGAAGATGTTGCAGTTCTAAAATAAGGATACCACTGGTGTATTGTGTATTGTACCCAGAAGGTGGCCTCATTAAAGTAGTGGGGGAAGGTTTTGATCTCAGCTCCCTTGGTGTATCCAGGGCAGTTTCGCTCGGTGCTAGACTGTGACTGGTTTTACACCGAGGACCAGTTGTTTTTGTGTGGGTTCAGGAACACTCAGCACAGTAAAACGTTCTTGATTGGTTCCAGAAGAGAGGCAACAGTTTGGTGTTTAGACAATCCAGCAGAAACATCCACCGGGAAAGGAGAAAACATCTCCTTCCCTCTCCTTCCTGTTAGTGAAGTAAAAAAGACATTCAGAGCAGTTAGCTACTCTCTCTCTCTCTGTCTCTCTGTCTCTCTCTATGTTCCTGTATATCTCTGCAAATTATCTCCTTAGAGTCACAGAGATGTACAGCACCCTTTGGTCCAACCCGTTTATGTTGATCAGTTATCCTAAATTAATCCAGTACCATTTGCCAGCACTAGGCCCACATCCCACTGAACCTTACCTATTCATATACCCATCCAGATAACTGTAAATGTTGTAATTGTACCAGCCTCCACCACTTCCTCTGACAGCTCATTCCATACACGTACCAGCCTCTGTGTGAAAAAAGTTGCCCCTTAGGCCTCTTTTACATCTTTCCCCTCTCACCTTATTCTTTTGCCCTCCTAGTTTTGGATTCCCCCACCCCAGGGAAAAGACCTTGTCAGTTCACCCTATCCATACCCCTCCTGATTTTATAAGCCTCTATAAGGCCACCCCTCAGCCTCTCCCATAGAACATAGAACATTACTGTGAAGTACAGGCCCTTCAGCCCTCAAAGTTGTGCCGACCTGTGAAACCAATCTGTAGTCCTTGCTCGACAGCTTCCTCCCTGCCTGGCAGGTACATACATATCAAAGACACGCAGTAGCTGTTCCTTGAATAAGCTCCACATTTCAAGTGTGTCCAACCCCTGCAGTTTCCTTCCCTATCCTATGCATCCTAAATCTTGCTTAATCACATCATAATTGCCTTTCCCCCACCTATAACTCCTGCCCGGCGGTATATACCTATCCCTTTCCATCGCTAAAGTAAACATTACCGAATTGTGGTCACGGTCATCAAAGTGCTCACCTACCTCCAAACCTAACATCTGGTCAGGTTTATTCCCCAATTCCAAATCCAATGTGGCCTCGCTCCTTGTTGGCCTTTCAACATATTGTGTCAGGAAACCTTCCAGTGCACATTGGACAAAAACTGACCCACCTAAAATACTTGAACTATAGTATTCCCAGTCAATATTTGGAAAGTTCACCATAACAACTAGCCTGTCACTCTTACTCCTATCGAGAATCATCTTTGCTATCCTTTCCTCTACATCTCTGGATCTATTCGGAGGCCTATAGAAAACTCCCAACAGGGTGACCTCTCCTTTCTTGTTTCTAAACTCAGCCTGTACTACCTCAGTAGATGAGTCCTCAAACATCCTTTCTGCCACCATAATACTGTCCTTGATTAATAATGCCACCCCCCCCCCCCCACCCTTTTACCACTTTCTCTGTTCTTACTGAAACATCTAAATCCCAGAACCTGCAACAGCCATTCCTGTCCCTGCTCTACCCATGTCTCTGAAATGGCCACAACATTGAAATCCCAGGTACCAACCCATGCTGCAAGTTCACCCACTTTATTCCAGACGCTCCTAGCATTGAAGTACACACAATTCAAACCATCTTCTTGCCTGCTGGTGCCCTCTTATCACCCTGAAATATTAGTTCTGACCTCACTACTCTCAACTTCCTGTATACTGGAACTGCAATTCAGGATCCCATCCCCCTGCCAAAATAGTTTAAACCCTCCCTAACAGCATGAGCAAAGTTCCCCCCCCCAGATATTGGTACCAGTTTGGTTCAGATGAAGACCATCCTGTTTGTAGAGGTCCCACCTTCCCCAGAAAGAGCCCCAATTGTCCAAGAATCCAAAACCCACCCTCCTGCACCATCCCAGTAGCCGCATGTTCAACTCCTCCCTCTCCTTATTCCTCACTAGCACTGGCACGGGTAACAAACCAGAGATAACAACTCTGTTTGTTCGAGCCCTCAGCTTCCACCCTAGCTCCCTGACTTTCTATCCCTATAGCTCAAACCCTCCACACTAGCAACATCCTTGGAAGTCTTTTAACTTCTTGAAAAGAGAGGAAACACTGAAAGGGCAACTGCTCAACAGATGAAAGACAGATTTCAAATTGGAGTGTCCTCAGTTGAGTGCGCTGTCTGAGAAGTTGCAATAAACCAGAATGGAAACATCTCACTGATGCCTGTGACTCAAACTGGTGGCAGAACAGACTTTCTTTCGATTGCTGCTTCCCACCAGCACTACCTACACCTCATTTGTCTTTGTGTGTCGAGACATTCCTTTGAAAAGGTCACAGTAACATTCATATAGAGGTGTACAGCATGGAAACAGACCCTTCGGTCCATCCCGTCCATGCCGACCAGATATCCCAACCCAATCTAGTCCCACCTGCCAGCACCCTGCCCATATCCCCCTAACCCTTCCTATTCATATACCCATCCAGATGCCTCTTAAATGTTGCAATTGTACCAGCTGCATGAAGGGCTTATGCTCGAAACGTCGAATTCTCTATTCCTGAGATGCTGCCTGGCCTGCTGTGCTTTGACCAGCAACACATTTGCAGCTGTGATCTCCAGCATCTGCAGACCTCATTTTTTACTTGAAAGGTTCCTGATGAAGGGCTTATGCTCGAAACGTCGAATTCTCTATTCCTGAGATGCTGCCTGGCCTGCTGTGCTTTGACCAGCAACACATTTGCAGCTGTGATCTCCAGCATCTGCAGACCTCATTTTTTACTCGCAATTGTACCAGCCTCCACCACATCCTCTGGCAGCTCATTCCATACACGTACCACCCTCTGTATGAAAAAGTTGCCCATTAGGTCTCTTTTATATCTTTCCCCTCTCACCCTAAACCTATCCCCTCTAGTTCTGGACTCCCCCACCCCAGGGAAAAGACTTTGCCTATTTATCCTATCCATGCCCCTCATAATTTTATAAACCTCTATAAGGTCACCCCTCAGCCTCCAACGCTCCAGGGAAAACAGCCCCAGCCTTTTCAGCCTCTCCCTGTAGCTCAAATCCTCCAACCCTGGCAACATCCTTGTAAATCTTTTCTGAACCCTTTCAAGTTTCACAACATCGTTCTGATAGGTGTTGAGTGTAAGTTGTAGACAATAACAGTTATGAGCAATTTGTGATTCTCTACCACCAACCGTAAACATCAATCTTTTTGCAATGAGTAGAAGCCTTCCTGTTAGTAGAGCAAGCTCAACATTTCTTTTATGTTCACCGGTCACAAAAACTGCCTCAATCACCCTTGTGTCCACGTGCTCCTGTCAATCACACAGTGCCCACGTGCTCCTGTCAATCACACAGTGCCCACGTGCTCCTGTCAATCACAGTGCCAATGTGTCCCTGTCAATCACACAGTGCCACGTGCTCCTGTCAATCACACAGTGCCCACGTGCTCCTGTCAATCACACAGTGCCCACGTGCTCCTGTCAATCACACAGTGTCCATGTGTCCCTGTCAATCACACAGTGCCCACGTGCTCCTGTCAATCACACAGTGCCCATGTGCCCCTGTCAATCACACAGTGCCCACGTGCTCCTGTCAATCACACAGTGCCCACGTGCCCCTGTCAATCACACAGTGCCCAGTGCTCCTGTCAATCATACAGTGCCAATGTGTCCCTGTCAATCACACAGTGCCCACGTGCCCCTGTCAATCACACAGTGCCCACGTGCTTCTGTCAATCACACAGTGCCCATGTGCCCCTGTCAATCACACAGTGCCCACGTTCCCTTGTCAATCACACAGTGCCCACGTGCTCCTGTCAATCACACAGTGCCCATGTGCTCCTGTCAATCACACAGTGCCCACGTTCGCTTGTCAATCACACAGTGCCCACGTGCTCCTGTCAATCACACAGTGCCCACGTGCCCCTGTCAATCACACAGTGCCCACGTGCTCCTGACATTCACACAGTGCCCACGTGCCCCTGTCAATCACACAGTGCCCATGTGCTCCTGTCAATTACACAGTGCCCATGTGTTCCTGTCAATCACACAGTGCCCACGTTCCCTTGTCAATCACACAGTGCCCACGTGCTCCTGTCAATCACACAGTGCCCATGTGTTCCTGTCAATCACACAGTGCCCACGTGCTCCTGTCAATCACACAGTGTCCATGTGCTCCTGTCAATCACACAGTGCCCACGTGCCCCTGTCAATCACACAGTGCCCACGTGCTCCTGTCATTCACACAGTGCCCACGTGCCCCTGTCAATCACACAGTGCCCATGTGCTCCTGTCAATCACACAGTGCCCATGTGTTCCTGTCAATCACACAGTGCCCACGTTCCCTTGTCAATCACACAGTGCCCACGTGCTCCTGTCAATCACACAGTGCCCATGTGTTCCTGTCAATCACACAGTGCCCACGTGCTCCTGTCAATCACACAGTGTCCATGTGCTCCTGTCAATTACACAGTGCCCACGTGCTCCTGTCAATCACACAGTGCCCACGTGCCCCTGTCAATCACACAGTGCCCACGTGCTCCTGTCAATCACACAGTGCCCATGTGTTCCTGTCAATCACACAGTGCCCACGTGCTCCTGTCAATCACACAGTGTCCATGTGCTCCTGTCAATTACACAGTGCCCATGTGCTCCTGTCAATTACGCAGTGCCCATGTGCTCCTGTCAATCACTGAGTGCCCACGTGCTCCTGTCAATCACACAGTGTCCACGTGCCCCTGTCAATCACTGAGTGCCCACGTGCTCCTGTCAATCACACAGTGCCCATGTGCCCCTGTCAATCACTGAGTGCCCACGTGCTCCTGTCAATCACACAGTGCCCACGTGCCCCTGTCAATCACACAGTGCCCACATGCTCCTGTCAATCTCACAGTGCCCATGTGTTCCTGTCAATTACACAGTGCCCACGTGCCCCTGTCAATCACTGAGTGCCCATGTGCCCCTGTCAATCACACAGTGCCCACATGCTCCTGTCAATCACACAGTGTCCATGTGTCCCTGTCAATCACACAGTGCCCACGTGCCCCTGTCAATCACACAGTGCCCACGTGCTCCTGTCAATCACACAGTGCCCATGTGTTCCTGTCAATCACACAGTGCCCACGTGCTCCTGTCAATCACACAGTGTCCATGTGCTCCTGTCAATTACACAGTGCCCATGTGCTCCTGTCAATCACTGAGTGCCCACGTGCCCCTGTCAATCACACAGTGCCCATGTGTTCCTGTCAATCACACAGTGTCCATGTGTTCCTGTCAATCACACAGTGCCCACGTGCCCCTGTCAATCACACAGTGTCCATGTGTTCCTGTCAATCACACAGTGCCCACGTGCCCCTGTCAATCACACAGTGTCCATGTGTTCCTGTCAATCACACAGTGCCCACGTGCCCCTGTCAATCACACAGTGCCCATGTGCTCCTGTCAATCACTGAGTGCCCACGTGCCCCTGTCAATCACACAGTGCCCATGTGTTCCTGTCAATCACACAGTGCCCACGTGTTCCTGTCAATCATACAGTGCCCACATGCTCCTGTCAATCACACAGTGCCCACGTGCTTCTGTCAATCACACAGTGCCAATGTGTCCCTGTCAATCATACAGTGCCAATGTGTTCCTGTCAATCACACAGTGCCCACGTGCTCCTGTCAATCACAGTGCCAATGTGTCCCTGTCAATCACACAGTGCCACGTGCTCCTGTCAATCACACAGTGCCCACGTGCTCCTGTCAATCACACAGTGTCCATGTGTCCCTGTCAATCACACAGTGCCCACGTGCTCCTGTCAATCACACAGTGCCCATGTGCCCCTGTCAATCACACAGTGCCCACGTGCTCCTGTCAATCACACAGTGCCCACGTGCCCCTGTCAATCACACAGTGCCCAGTGCTCCTGTCAATCATACAGTGCCAATGTGTCCCTGTCAATCACACAGTGCCCACGTGCCCCTGTCAATCACACAGTGCCCACGTGCTTCTGTCAATCACACAGTGCCCATGTGCCCCTGTCAATCACACAGTGCCCACGTTCCCTTGTCAATCACACAGTGCCCACGTGCTCCTGTCAATCACACAGTGCCCATGTGCTCCTGTCAATCACACAGTGCCCACGTTCCCTTGTCAATCACACAGTGCCCACGTGCTCCTGTCAATCACACAGTGCCCACGTGCCCCTGTCAATCACACAGTGCCCACGTGCTCCTGACATTCACACAGTGCCCACGTGCCCCTGTCAATCACACAGTGCCCATGTGCTCCTGTCAATCACACAGTGCCCATGTGTTCCTGTCAATCACACAGTGCCCACGTTCCCTTGTCAATCACACAGTGCCCACGTGCTCCTGTCAATCACACAGTGCCCACGTGTTCCTGTCAATCACACAGTGCCCACGTGCTCCTGTCAATCACACAGTGTCCATGTGCTCCTGTCAATCACACAGTGCCCACGTGCCCCTGTCAATCACACAGTGCCCACGTGCTCCTGTCATTCACACAGTGCCCACGTGCCCCTGTCAATCACACAGTGCCCATGTGCTCCTGTCAATCACACAGTGCCCATGTGTTCCTGTCAATCACACAGTGCCCACGTGCTCCTGTCAATCACACAGTGTCCATGTGCTCCTGTCAATTACACAGTGCCCACGTGCTCCTGTCAATCACACAGTGCCCACGTGCCCCTGTCAATCACACAGTGCCCACGTGCTCCTGTCAATCACACAGTGCCCATGTGTTCCTGTCAATCACACAGTGCCCACGTGCTCCTGTCAATCACACAGTGTCCATGTGCTCCTGTCAATTACACAGTGCCCATGTGCTCCTGTCAATTACGCAGTGCCCATGTGCTCCTGTCAATCACTGAGTGCCCACGTGCTCCTGTCAATCACACAGTACCCACGTGCCCCTGTCAATCACTGAGTGCCCACGTGCTCCTGTCAATCACACAGTGCCCATGTGCCCCTGTCAATCACTGAGTGCCCACGTGCTCCTGTCAATCACACAGTGCCCACGTGCCCCTGTCAATCACACAGTGCCCACATGCCCCTGTCAATCACACAGTGCCCATGTGTTCCTGTCAATTACACAGTGCCCACGTGCCCCTGTCAATCACTGAGTGCCCATGTGCCCCTGTCAATCACACAGTGCCCACATGCTCCTGTCAATCACACAGTGTCCATGTGTCCCTGTCAATCACACAGTGCCCACGTGCCCCTGTCAATCACACAGTGCCCACGTGCTCCTGTCAATCACACAGTGCCCATGTGTTCCTGTCAATCACACAGTGCCCACGTGCTCCTGTCAATCACACAGTGTCCATGTGCTCCTGTCAATTACACAGTGCCCATGTGCTCCTGTCAATCACTGAGTGCCCACGTGCCCCTGTCAATCACACAGTGCCCATGTGTTCCTGTCAATCACACAGTGTCCATGTGTTCCTGTCAATCACACAGTGCCCACGTGCCCCTGTCAATCACACAGTGTCCATGTGTTCCTGTCAATCACACAGTGCCCATGTGCCCCTGTCAATCACACAGTGCCCACGTGCCCCTGTCAATCACACAGTGTCCATGTGTTCCTGTCAATCACACAGTGCCCACGTGCCCCTGTCAATCACTGAGTGCCCATGTGTTCCTGTCAATCACACAGTGCCCACGTGCTCCTGTCAATCACACAGTGTCCATGTGCTCCTGTCAATTACACAGTGCCCATGTGCTCCTGTCAATCACTGAGTGCCCACGTGCCCCTGTCAATCACACAGTGCCCATGTGTTCCTGTCAATCACACAGTGTCCATGTGTTCCTGTCAATCACACAGTGCCCACGTGCCCCTGTCAATCACACAGTGTCCATGTGTTCCTGTCAATCACACAGTGCCCACGTGCCCCTGTCAATCACACAGTGTCCATGTGTTCCTGTCAATCACACAGTGCCCACGTGCCCCTGTCAATCACACAGTGCCACGTGCCCCTGTCAATCACACAGTGTCCATGTGTTCCTGTCAATCACACAGTGCCCACGTGCCCCTGTCAATCACACAGTGCCCATGTGTTCCTGTCAATCACACAGTGCCCACGTGCTCCTGTCAATCACACAGTGTCCATGTGTTCCTGTCAATCACTGAGTGCCCATGTGCCCCTGTCAATCACACAGTGCCCACGTGCTCCTGTCAATCACACAGTACCCACGAGCTCCGGTCAATCACACAGTGTCCACGTGCCCCTGTCAATCACACAGTGTCCACGTGCCCCTGTCAATCACTGAGTGCCCATGTGCCCCTGTCAATCACACAGTGCCCACGTGCTCCTGTCAATCACACAGTACCCACGAGCTCCGGTCAATCACACAGTGCCCATGTGCTCCTGTCAATCACTGAGTGCCCACGTGCCCCTGTCAATCACAGTGTCCACGAGCTCCGGTCAATCACACAGTGCCCACGTGCCCCTGTCAATCACACAGTGCCCACGTGCTCCTGTCAATCACTGAGTGCCCACGTGTTCCTGTCAATCACACAGTGCCCACGTGCTCCTGTCAATCACACAGTACCCACGTGCTCCTGTCAATCACTGAGTGCCCACGTGCTCCTGTCAATCACACAGTGCCCACGTGCTCCTGTCAATCACTGAGTGCCCACGTGCCCCTGTCAATCACGCCGTGGCGTGTCCCGCCCCCCTTTCCCCCTGCCCCGCCCCCTTCCCGCGCGGTGCCGGTGCTGCCTCCTCCCGGCGGGAGCCGTGCAGACGCCGTCCCGCGCCGCCATGGCCGAGGAGAAGCTCTTCAAGGCGGAGTACGCGAAGAGCGGACGGGCCTCCTGCAAGAAATGCGGCGAGAGCATCGCCAAGGAGTCGCTGCGGCTGGCCATCATGGTGCAGGTGAGCGGGCCGCTGTGTGAACCTGGGCGGGGGCCAGGTAGCTGCCCTTGTCTCCCGGGCTGCAGCATGCAGGCCTCGTGCTGCAGGTTCAGCCAACTCTGGGGGGTCGGGGTGGGATGCATCCTCCTCCTTTTGCAAATGCATCGGTTTTTATCTTGTTTCTGAAGGTTTCTGACCATTGCACGTTTTGCATCCCCCGTCCCCCCTCTTTTAATCAGCGTGCCTGCATTTTGCTGATGACTCACTGGAAGGCAGGCCTGCCTGCAACCTGCATTATTCATTGGGGGTAGGGGGGTGAGAAAAACAATCCTTGCAACTCCCATTCTGCCTGATGCTCTTTGGAATGTACTCATTCCAGCAGTTAAATATTAAAAAGGAAAGCGTGGTTTTCCAGTGCATAGCTGGGTAATTGCAAAATCCCCATCTCCACCTTGCAGACTGAACTCTAACATGTGCTCAGAGTGTTAGCAGGAAATTGCTGCAGATGCTGAAATCTGTACTGAAAACAGCAAACTGGAGATCAAACAGCATCCACAGCTCAAGAGTGGTCGTTCCCCTGGTGAAATCTTGCAGTCCACTTGCATTTTCCTTGGCACAAGTTCTTGCACGGTTCACTGCCCGGACAGAATCCGAGGGGGATTTTCAGATTTTTTTTAAAATTCAGAAATATTGTTGATGCACATCTGGATCAGCTGGGACTTGAACCTGGAGTTTTGTGGCTCAGACCATGCAAGTGGACGGAGGGGTCGGGAATATTGCAGGGGAATACAAAGTGTACTGTTAAAAGCAAAACAATATCACTGGGAGTTTGAGGTCTGAGATGCAAAGCTGAAAATGTGTTGCTGGTCAAAGCACAGCAGGCCAGGCAGCATCTCAGGAATAGAGAATTCGACGTTTCGAGCATAAACCCTTCATCAGGAATGCTTGTCTGAGATACAAAATCAAGACGTGCTCAGCAAGTCAGGAAGATATACACAGCATGGTCAGTCCATCTCAGTCCCACTGACCAGATATCCTAATCTGGTCCCATTTGCCAGCTTTTGGCCTATATCCATCTAAACCCTTCCAATCATGTCCCCATCCAGATGCCTTTTAAATGTTGTAATTGTGCCAATCTCGAGAGTGTGGTGCTGGAAAAGCGCAGCAGGTCAGGCAGTGTCCAAGGAACAGGAGAATTGACGTTTCGGGCATAAGCTCTTCATCAGCCCTCATTAAGTCTCCTCCACCTTTCCTGGGCATTCATTCCATACAGCCACTAGCCTCTGCTTAAAAACATTGCCTTTTCAATCCTTTTTAAATCTTTCCCCTCTCACCTGAAACCTATGCCCTCTAGTTTTGGACTCCCCTACCCTTTGGGAAAAGAACTTGACTACTCAATCTGTCCATGCTACTTGTGATTTTATACACTTCTATAAGGTGACCACTCAGCCTCCGATGGGAAAATAGACCCAGCCTATTCAGCTTTTGAACTCAGATTTCTCCAGTTTCCTCATTTCCCTTTCCCCCACCTTGTCTCAGTCGATTCCCTTGAACTCAGCACCGCCCTCCTAACCTGCAATCCTCTTCCTGACCTCTCCGCCCCCACCCCACTCCGGCCTATCACCCTCACCTTGACCTCCTTCCACCTATCACATCTCCATCGCCCCTCCCCCAAGTCCCTCCTCCCTACCTTTTATCTTAGCCTGCCTGGCACCCTCTCCTCATTCCTGATGAAGGGCTCCGGCCCGAAACGTCGAATTTCCTGTTCCTTGGATGCTGCCTGACCTGCTGTGCTTTAACCAGCAACACATTTTCAGCTCTGATCTCCAGCATCTGCAGACCTCACTTTTTACCCCCAGCCTATTCAGCCTCTCCCTATAGGTCTCAGATAATAACCACAGGTCAGCGTTTGATCAGAGCTAGGTAAGATTAGATTCCCTGTTGTGTGGAAATAGGCCCTTCGGCCCAACAAGTCCACACCGACCCTCTGAAGAGTGACCTTCCAAAGAGTAACCCACCCAGACCCATTCCTCTCTGACTAATATAACACAAGGTTTTCAGGCTCTGGGTGGAACGTGATGGGGCACAGGACGGGGAACGCCAGATGACCCGTCTTTCAGTGATTCAGAGCCAAAGGGAGTGATAATGGGGCAGTGAAAGAGAATTGTGGACAATCGTCTTCGGAAAGCAAATTGAGTGGAGTGGGGACTCAGGCCGACACCAGGAAAGGAAACGGGAGCGGGAGGGAGAGAGACAGGATTTACGTTCCGAGATTGTGGAGTGTGGAAGTCTCTTAAGGTGCCAAGTTGAACATTGAAACAAAGGGCAGGAGCTGGAGGTGTCACTGTGGGAGCAAGGTGGGGAGTTAAAATGGCCGCAGGAACCTCGGGATCGTGCTCACAGACAAACAGAGGTGTCTGCAAAGCAGGCCCCAGCGGAGAGGAAACCACAGCGTGAGCAGCAAATACAGTAGAGTGGATTGAAAGAAGAGAGTGTAAATCTACATACAGGCAAATGGGAGCAGGAGTCAGCCATTTAAGTAATCCCCCCCTGAGCCTGCGTTGTTCTTCAGGACCAAGATGTCTGATCATCCAACCCAAAGGCCATTGAGCCCGTGGCTGCAGTCCCACCTGAAGGTCCGAACATTTCGCTGAGTTTTTACCTCCGTTGCTCGCTGTGTGTGAGGCATAACATAATTCAGGTTCTGAACCCCCCCCTCGCTAAACATATCAGATTCTTAAGGGTCAATGCTGAGAGGATGTTTCCCCTCATAGGAGAGTCTAGGATCAGAGGGCACAGTCTCAGGAGAAAGGGGCACCAATTTAAGACTGGTATGAGGAGGAATATATTCACTTAGAGGGTCATGGAGTCTTTACCACCGAGACAATGTCCTTCTGGGGACAGGGTCCTTGTGGATATCAAATGCTGAGATCCTTGATCAGTCGAGGAATTGGGGGTTATGGGGAAAGGGTTGGAAAGTGGGTGTGGGGAATGTCTGATCAGCCATTAAATGGCTAGGTAGGCTCGATGGACCAAACAGCCTGCTCCTGTTGATGTACTCGGTGGCTGAAATCCCTCTAACTCTCTCCCTTTCTGTTTGACTACCTTTTCGTAGAATCCCTACAGTGTGGAAACAGGCCCTTCAGCCCAACAAGTCCACACCGACCCTCCGAAGAATAACCCACCCAGACCCATGCCCCTACATTTACCCCAGACGAGTGCACTAAGCCTACACATCCCTGAACACTATGGGACAATTTAGCACGGCCAACTCGCCAAACCTACACATCTTAGGATTATGGGAGGAAACCGGAGCACCCGGAGGAAACTCTCAGACACGGGGAAAATGTGACAGCTGGTTACCCGAGGCTGCAATTGAACCCAGGTCCCTGGTGCTGTGAGGCAGCAGTGCTAACCACTGAGCCACCCTGCAGCACCTTAGCTAGCTAATTGTTTCATTTCTCTGCGCCCATTGTGTGAATGTGAACCCTGGGGTTTGTTTGGACGTTCAGCTGTGGTAAAGATTCGCTGTAAATGCAGGTTGTTGTTGCTAGTGGGAGCAGAATTTACTGCTTCAGCTTTGAGCTAATGTCACCTACTTGCATACTTCATTTGAACGCTGATCATACACCACATTATAGGAAAGATGGGAACGCGTTGGAGGGAGCACAGAAGTGAAATACAAGACTTCTTGCCCAGATGGGGATAGATTGAAGAAACTGTGACAGAGCAGATTTCCCCGCTGTGTTCAGTCTCCTCGAGGCTTGTATCCTTCTGCAGAAAGGACTTGGCATTTGGGTGGCACTCAGCCAGACTGTTGGTGGTGGTTGTGAGATTTGTCCTTCAGGGGAAACACATTAAGGCTCCTGAGTTACTGACAAAAGCAGAGGCCACGACAATATTTGTTTGAGGTTAGTTGTGTGACTGAGCTGATCAGCCAGTCCATGTGCTGCGTTTCCTCAGAATGAGACGTTTCATGTCGTAGCCATTTTGTGAGGGAGAAGTTAGGCTGAGGGTTGATCCGATAATGGATGGCCTGGCGTGACCTGGATACAGAGGAAGCCCTTGTTCTGATGTAACGAGATCACACAGTGTACTACTTTGAATAATTCATGCCCTGTCTTTGATTTCATGAGATTGACTCGGACATGAAAACGTGGCAGACTGGATGAACCGAATCTTTGGGTAAAAAGATCAGGTCCCAGACCACTCTCCATCTGTCGACCCGCCCCGCTATTTCTTCCCCTGCCATAAGCTTAACTTACTTAAAAGGAGTCCTCTGTCTGAAATCTGTTCAGCAGCTAGAATTCCAACTTTTCTGAATGGGCAGCCTCTCAGTTGGAAAGGCATGGATTCAAACCTCATTCCAGGTAGTGGAGAGTGTAATCCCAGCTGACATTCCCAATGCAGTGCTGTGGGAGTGCTGCACAGTTGGAGGTGTTGTTCACTAAGATGAGGCATTGAATTCTTTTTCTCTCTCTCTCACACGCACGTGCGCTCACACAAGCATGCTCCCTCTCTCTCTGTCACACCCATGCGTGCTCCCTCTTGCACATGCATGCGGTCTCTCTCTCACACATGCCCACTCTCTCTGTCAAGCGTGCGCTACCTCTCTCATACACATGCCCACTCTCTGTTATGTGTGTACTCCCTCTCTCTCATACACATGCCCGCGCTCTCTCCCCCGTCATGCGTGTGCTCCCCCTCTCTCATACACATGCTTGTGCTCTCTGTCATGCATGTGCTCCCTCCCTCTCTCATACACATGCCCGCGCGCGCTCTCATGCGTGCGCTACTTCTCTCTCACATATGCATGCCCGCTCTCCCCTGTCATGTATGTGCTCCCTCTCTCTCATACACATGCCCGCTCTCTCTGTCATGTAAGTGCTCCCTCCCTCTCTCATACACATGTCCGAGCTCTCTGTCATGCGTGTGCTCTCTCTCTCATGCATGCGCACACTCCCTCTCACATGCTCACTCAGACAGACACACACACAGTCTCTCGTGTGATGTCTCGTGCACACTTTTCTCTCTCTCACACACACACACACACACACACGTGAATGTCGGAAATCCCACAGAGTTACTTTGAAACAGGGGATTTTTGCTCCCTGTCTACCAGTATTTATTGTCAGTTAGTCAGTGTTACTCTGTTAACATAGAACACAGAACATTACAGTGCAGTACAGGCCCTTCGGCCCTCAATGTTGCACCGATGTGTGAAACCAATCTGAAGCCCATCTAACGTACATTATTCCATTATCATCCAGATGTTTATCCAATGCCCATTTAAATGCCCTTAAAGTTGGCGAGTCTGCTACTGTTGCAGGCAGGGCATTCCACGCCCCTACTACTCTCTGAGTAAAAGTAACTACCTCTGACATCTGTCCTATATCTACCACCCCTCAATTTAAAGCTATGTCCCCTTGCGCTAGCCATCTCCATCTGAGGAAAAAGGCCCTCACTGTCCACTCTATCTAATTCTCTGATCATCTTGTATGTCTCTATTAAGTCACCTCTCAAACTTCTCTCTAACGAAAACAGGCTCCGGTTTCTCAGCCTTTCCTCATCAGACCTTCCGTCCATACCAGACAACATCCGGGTAAATCTCCTCTGAACCCTTTCCAGAGCTTCCACATCCTTCCTATAATGCAGTGACCAGAACTAGATGCAATACTCCAAACGTGGCTGCACCAGAGGTTTGTACAGATGCAGCATGACATCATGGCTCCAAAACTCAGTCCCTCTACCAAGAACAGCTAACCCACTGCAGCCCTATTAACCTGTGTGGCAACTTTCAAGGATCTGTGTACATGGACACTGAGATCTCTCTGCTCATCTACACTACCAACAATCTTACCATTAGCCCAGTATTGTGCATTCCTGTTACTCCTTCCAAAGTGAATCACCCCCTCACACTTGTCCGCATTAAACTCCATTTGCCACCTTTCAGCCCAGTTCTGCAGCTTATCTCTGTCCCTCTGTAACCTTTGACGCTGTCCACAACTCCACCGACTTTAGTGTCATCCGCAAACGTACTAACCCATCATCATCCAGGTCGTTGATGAAGATGACAAACAGCAGTGGACCCAAAACAGAGCCTTGCAGTACGCCACTAGTATGTGAATTCCAGGATGAACGTTTCCCATCAACCACCACCCTCGGTCTTCTTTCAGCTAGCCAAACCACTTGCTTAGTCTGTGGCCTTGCTGAGTGCTGCTTGGCTGTTGCTTTTGCAACACTGACACCATCCATTGGTCTGTACAGTGCTTTGAGCCACCTCCATGTCAGTAATCATTACTCTTCTTCCCTCCTTCATCCATGTTTTAATTCTCCAGGCTGCCTACTAGGGATGTAACTTGTAGAGTAGATGAGGGAGAACCAGTGGGTGTGGTACATTGGGACTTTCAGAAGAGTTTTGATAGAAGTCCCACAAGAGAGGTTACTGGGCAAAGTTAAGGGACGTGGTATTGAGAATAATGTGTTGGCCTGGATGGAGAATTGCTTCACAGCTCGGAAGCTACCTGGGAATAAATGGGTTATTTTCTGAGTGAAAGGCAGAGGTTAATGGAATACTGTAAGGATCAGTGCTTGCACCCCAGCTACTCACAACTTATAACTGACCTAGCTGAGGGAACTAAATGGCAAATTTTCAGGTTAGCTAACATTACAGAATTGCACAGGATTGAGAGTGAGGAGAAGGATGGAAGAAGGCTTCAAGGTGATTTAAACACATTGAGTGAGCGAGCAAACAGGTGGCAGATGCAAGATGGCATCGCTAAATGTGAAGCTGTATAATCCAGTGTGAAAATTGGAAAGGAAGAGAATTATTTAAATAGTGATGCACAGGAAAGTATGGATGTACAAAGCAATCGGACTGTCATTAGTCAGTGAAAGGAGACAGGTAAATGCAGGGAGCAGTTAGAATGTCAAACGGTATGCAGAGGAACCTCAATTATCCAGCATTCGATTATCCGAATTTTGGAACGTCCCAATGCTTGGCTAAACAGTGTTTTCTGGTGTTAGATTATCCAAACATATTCCCCGTCCATGTCATTGGGATAATCGAGGTTCCTCCGTACTGGTGTGCATTGCAAGATGATTTGAGTTCAGAAGGAGGGACGTCTTACTGCAGCTACGTGGGGTTTTAGTGAGACCAGGTCGAGAGTACTGTAGTCTACAATCTGAGAAAGTATATCCTTGGGAAGAGACAGGATGCAGTGGAGAATCATCGGGTTGATAATGGGGATAACAGGACTGTCGTGTGATGAGACGTTGGTCACTGGGCCTGTATTAACTAAACGTTTTGATTTGATTTGTTGTCATGTGTGTCTCAGTACAGTGAAAAGCTTTGTTTGTGAGCAGTAGTACAGATCATAGGGTGAACAGAATCTTAGAGCAAGACATACAGATTTCATCACACGGGACATGTACTGGGCAAGATCAACTTTATTTGAAGTTAGAGGCCATTCATTAGTCTAATAACGGCAGGGAAGAAGCTGCTCTTGAATCTGTAGGTGCCTGTGTTCAACCTTCTGCATCGTCTGGAGTCTAGAACGAGGGAATGTAGTCTCAGAATACAGGGTAGGAGATGAGGGCAAATGTCTTCCCTCAGCAGTGAACCCGTCAAATTCTGTCCCACAGAAGACTGTAGAGACCAAATCACTGAATATACTCAAGTCTGAGATTGATTTTAATTTTTTAAAGTTTAAGGCTGAAAGGGTATGGAGAGAATGTGGGACGTTGAGACCGAGGATCGGCCATGATCATGTTGAATGGTGGAGCAGACACGAAGGGCCGAATGGTCTGCTCTTCCTTGTTTGTATCTGACATTGCTTTGTTTCTCGGGAATGTCAGGAGCGGGGGGCTCGGAAACTGTCCCTGACAGCACCATGTCACCGAGGGTGGTGGGATCCTGAGCTCATTTCCAACTGCTGCTACCTACCATCGAACTGGTCTAACATATGAGGAACGGCTGAGGATCCTGGGATTGTATTCACTGGAGTTTAGAAGATTAAGGGGAGACTTAATAGAGACATCCAAGATAATACATGGCTTGGAAAGGGTGAATGCTAGGAAATTGTTTCCGTTAGGCGAGGAGACTAGGACAGCCTTAAAATTAGAGGGGGTCAGTTCAGAACAGAAATGCGGAGACATTTCTTCAGCCAGAGAGTGGTGGGCCTGTGGAATTCATTGCTGCAGAGTGCGGTGGAAGCCGGGAGGCTAAATGTCTTCAAGGCAGAGATTGATAGATTCTTGTTGTCTCGACGAATTAAGGGCTACGGGGAGAACACTAGTAAGTGGAATTGAAATGCCCATCAGCCACGATTGAATGGCGGAGTGGACTCGATGGGCCGAATGGCCTTACTTCCACTCCTATGTCTTATGGTCTTAACTGCTCTCGGCCTTTGCACTCCCTCTTCCCAGTTCCCCCGTCTCTAGAAATGCTGAAAGACTCAACTCTCGCCACCTTTCAAAAGGCCTCCTGTGCTCATCCCCCACCCCCCACCCACACTCGACTGGGCCTCCACTGGTTGAGAAACGCTGATCCCAAGTTGCAGCCATCACCCCCCCACCCCCCCCCCCAAATCCTGCTGCGGCTGTTCTCCCAGTCTGACTGTCGTGTGAAACCTCTTCCCCTACAGTCACCGATGTTTGATGGGAAGGTGCCCCACTGGCACCACTACGCCTGCTTCTGGAAGCGAGCACGGGTGGTGTCCCCCTCGGACGTGGACGGATTATCAGACCTTCGCTGGGATGACCAAGAGAAGATTAAAAAGGCCATCGAGACCGGCGGGACAGGAGGAGGTACCTTTTTTTAATATTGCTTCCACATTTAGAATCATAGAATCCCGACAGGGTGAAAACAGGCCATTTGGCCCAACAAGTCTGCACTGACCCTCTGAAGAGTATCCCATCCAGACCCATTCCCCTATTACTCTACATTTCCCCCTGACTAATGCACCTAATCTACCCATCCCTGAACACTACGGGCAATTTAGCATGGCCAGTTCACCTAACCTGCACATCTTTGGATTGTGGGTGGAAACCGGAGCACCCAGAGGAAACCCACACAGACACGGGGAGAATGGGACAGGAATTCCAAATCTACTCCCTGCACTATCATCGTCTTTTATCCCTGACCGACTCGGCCTCTCGCTTTTTCCATTTTACTCTCTGTTGATTTAGCTTTCAAAATAAATTAAATTAAATTAGGATGAAGACAGAACCTGTTATCTCCCTCCTAGAATCTGCTCGTGTTTCACCCTCCCCCCGGCTTTTATATTTAGGTCGCTTGATTTTTTTATTGGAAATGTTTTGTTGTTTTACGAAGGTTGAGGATGTTAATTCTTTGGTAGATTTTAATTGGATAAATAGTTCAAGATGGTAGATTGATCCACATGATTTTGAAACAAATGGAACACCTCGCCCTATTTTGGGAGCTTTTTCCTGGTTCCTCACTGTTAGCACGTTTAGTGATCGGTAATTTAAACGGTGAAATATTTGTCTCAACAGTTTGTTGCCTTTGAGCTCCCTGATATCAGTCCCATTGTCCTACACACAGGACATCTGATCATACTGAGGTGCACACCATACTTCAATCACATCAAAAGACGTTTGGCTTTCCATGATGTTTCAAGTATGCAAAATTAAGCTAAGTTTTTCTGAAGTAAACATCATCAGTTGTCTTTTTTAAGTGCAGTGCTATCTGAATTTCCATGGGACAGGCCCAGGATAAGGGTGCCCAGATTTCCCATACCCAGTCCAGCCCACTTCACAGACCATGCTCAGGGCCTGAGGAGGATAAGGGCTATTTGTAATTATTCCCCAGCTCCCTGGCTTCCCTTTGAGACCCTTGGACCAGACATTCTGTTCCTGCCTGTGGCTTCATTCCCTGTCCCACCATTTTGTTCTGTTTCCAATATTGTGACCCTTGGGTTCTGGGCTCAGCCTCATTGGTGGATTGATTCTAAGTTACAAACTGAGATTTATTTTACTCAGTGCCTTGTGCAGGCAGTGGGGAGACATGTTTAAACCTGCATTTACACCCTTCCCATATAGTTACAGAATAATAACAACAGAAATAGGAGGCCATTGAGCCTGTTATTCCCAAACTCTCCCACTAGTCTCACTCCCCCTGCTCTTTGACTGTATGTTTGTCTTTCCTCCCATCTGCGGGTTGGGTCATGGTCTTCCATTGGATTGGTCTACTCTTCTGGGCTAGATTCTGCAATGGTTTTTCTTTTAGATTAGATTCCCTACAGTGTGGAAACAGGCCCTTCAGCCCAACAAGTCCACACTGAACCTCCAAAGAGTAACCCATCCTCCTCTGACTAATGCACCTAATAACTATGGACAATTTAGCATGGCCAGTTCACCTGACCTGTTGGTTTCTGTGGAATGGCTGACCAGGAGACTCCCTGGCCTTTCCCAGCTGCCTTGAGGTGTACCCTGCGGGTCGAAAATCAATTCAGCCAGTAAGTGGCGGTGTGGGATTGGCTCAGAGGGAGGGACGCTACCCATTCCACCACAAGACCTCCCTGCTTTTTCATTACAACCCTGTATTGTTAACCCTCTTACAGGTATTTATCCAATTCTGTTTGGAAGGTTGTTATTGAACCTGTCTCCCACCGTGTTTGGAGGCAGCTGTTCCTCTCGTTCTTCTCCCTGTGCCTTGGAATCTGGGTCCTCGCCATGGCAACCAACCTTTCTGCCATTGGAAATGGGTTCTCCTTCCATACTTTTAACAGAACCATTTTTAATTAGGAGTGCCTCTATCGAATCACCTCTCGATCTTCTTTAATAAACAAACTTAGGTTCGCTTTCCACCAGAGAACAATTAGCAGGTGAGACCATGAGGCGTAGGTTGTGTCTGTGCAGTAATCTACAGTGGCCAAAACATGGAGACTTGTGGATTCTGGCAGAATATATGGGAATTGTTGGTTCCACTATCTTTTTGCTTCATGTGTTCTTTCTCAAACCCACAGGAAAAGGTGGTGAGCAGGGAGACAGTAAAGGGGAGAAGACCTTGATTGACTTTGCAGTGGAGTACGCTAAATCAAACAGGAGCACCTGTAAAGGCTGCAGTGAGAAAATAGAAAAGGTGAGAGGACATCACATGATCACTTCCAACATTGAAGAGTTAGAACAGCCCAACACGGGAATTGGGGCCTAGTTAGAATAACGGAGGCTGGATTTTGGGGCATACTTAGAATAGCACAGTTTGGTTCTTGGGGCCTTGTTAGAATAATACAGTCAGGATGTTGGGGCCCAGTTAGAATAACAGTTTGGTTGCTGGGGCTGGTTTAGAATTATGTAGCCTGGATGTTGCGGTCTAGTTAGAATGACGTGGTCTGGATCTTGGGGCCTAATTAGAATGAGGTGGACTGGAAGTCGTGACCTAGCTGGAACAATGCGGTCTGGATATTGAGGCCTAGTAAGAATAACGTGGTCTGGCTATGGGGCCTAGTTAGAATAAAGCAATGTGGAAATTGGGGCCTAGTTATAATAATGCAGTCTGGATGTTGGAACAGTAACAAATAGTAATACACTGTTAAAGTTAAAAATCTTCCAAGGGACTTTTCAGGAGCATTCCAATACAAAATATAGAACAGTACCATCCAGGAGTTGGCATTTGGTCTGTCGTTATGTTATTTTTAAAGTTACGTTATGCTGCAGGCAAGAAGAAAATAATCTCAGTTTCATTCAGACATCAGTGATTAGTGCAGACTGATATTTTCTGAGGATATGGTTTGTACTGCAGAGAAGTCACTTTATATTCAAGGCTGATAGGTGTGTGTAGGCCCAGAGCATGATGAGGCATTCTGGGATTGGGGCAAGGTTGAAGCCATTATGGTTTTCTTCACCAGCGTTCATTGCCGATTCCTCATTGCCCTGCGGAAGGCGATGATGAGCTGCACCCTGAACTGTCAGAGTTTCTGGGTGTGCAGGGACAGTCACAATGCCAAGAGATTGGAATTCCAGGATTTGGACCCAGTGACAGTGAAGGTACGGCGATATATTTCCAAGTCAGGATGGTGAGTGGCTTGGAGGGGAACTTCAGGTGGTGGTGTTCCCACGTATCTGCTGCCCTTGTCCTCTGAGATTGAAGTGGTTGTGGGTTTGGGACGTGCTGTCTGAGGACTTTTGGATGAATTTCCACAGTCCGTCCTGTAGATAGTACTCACTGCTGCTGCTGAGCGTGGGTGGTGGAGGTAATGGATGTTTCAGCTGATTTAGCACAGACAGGAGCCTAGCGCCCAGCTTCCTCCAATTTCACTGTGCTTTAAACATCTTGTTGTGTTTCCGACACACAGGATACTGTCCGTGTCTCCAAGAAAATGATTGATCCGGAGAAGCCACAGCTGGGGATGATCGATCGCTGGTACCATCCTGCCTGCTTCGTGACCAACAGAGCAGAACTGGGCTATCTGCCCACCTACAGTGCCACTCAGCTGAAGGGCTTCAGCACTTTGAGCGCAGAAGACAAGGCAGCACTAAAGAAACAACTACCAGCTGTCAAGAGTGAAGGGTATTTATAAATATTCATGTATCCATTAATATAACCTCTGCTCGGGATCAAGTGGTCTATTTCAAATTTGTTTGTCTGTAGCTGTGCTGTGCACCAAAATATTTCTAATTACCTGTGCATTATTCTATATATGAATCACCTGAACTCCTGAGTCTATTCCAGTCTGTAATCACTCCCAGGGATCCATTATTCTACGTATAAACCATCTGAACCCCTCGATTAGATTCCAGTCTGTAATCACTCCCAGGGATCCATTATTCTATATATAAACAATCTGACCTTTTAATTAGATTTTCACCTTTCCTCAGCCCTGCTGTTCTCAGTTCTATTGTTCCAGAATGTTCTCCAGTTTCGGTTTTTAATGAGTTCTGTGCAACAAGATACCACAGAACGGGCAATGTTCAAAGAGCAGATTTTGTTTTGACTTTGTTCTGTTGTAAAGGAATTCAACCGTCTGTGTTTTGAGTGAAGGCTGGTGACGTTCCATCTGGGTATATTTGAAAGATTCTTCCCGGTGCTTTTGCGGAATAGTTTCCAAGTCATTTCTGGAACCTGCACTGTTTGACACAAATATTCCACGTAACTGGGGTATCAAATGAGGGGCTCCAATGAGAGGAAAGGGAGGGGGAACATTTCCAACTGACCAGGATACGTGAGTAACTAAAGAGAGTCCTAGAGTTTACAACGTGGAAATAGACCCTTCGGTCCAACCTGTCTATGCTGACCAGCGTTCCCAAACCAAATAGTCCCACTTGCCAGCCTTTGGCCCATATCCCTCTAAACCTTTCCTATTTATGAACCTGTTCAAATGTCTTTCAAGTGTTGTAACTGTATTTACCACATCCTCTGGCAGTTCATTCCCCATGTAAACCACCTTCTGTGTGAAAAGGTTGCCCCTCAGGTCTCTTCTCACCTTTTAAAAATGTGCTCCCTAGTTTTGAACTCCCCTACTTTAGGGAAAAGAACTTGACTATTCACCTTATCCATGCCCCTGATAAACCTCTATAAGGTCACCCCTCAACCTCCTACTCTCCAGTGAAAGAAGTCCCAGCTTGTCCTTGCGACTCAAGTCCCGGCAACATTCTGGGAAAAATTTTCTGAACCCTCTCCAATTTAATAATATATTTCCTATAGCAGGGTGACCAGGGTGTTCTATTCCTGTCCAAAATTTTCAAGTCATTCATAACTTTGTTTAAAAAGGAACTTTTATTTGTTTCTTTTATTTATTTGGTGATGCAGGATTTGCTAATTGGGCCAACATCTATCGCCCATTTCTAGTTTCCTTTGAGAAGAGGGTGATCTGCTACAGTCCCATTGTCGTGTACCTATTATTCACAATTACTTACAAAGGAAAGTTCCAGAATAATGACACTGCGGGCAGGGAGGGGATGAAAACCTTGGGGAAAACAGGGAGAGTGTTGGAGGAGGAGAATGAGGATTCAAGAACAGGGGCAGGAATGTCTTTCTGCAATTGTACAGGACCTGGGTGAGACCACCCCCTGAGGATGGCGTGCAGTTTGGGTCTTGTTAACTGAGGAAGGATGATCTGGCTACAGAGGGGCTGCACCAGATGGATTCCAGGGATGACACGACTGAGCTATGCAGAGAGATTAAATCAGTTAGGATTATATTCAGTGCAGCTTAGGGCTTTTTCCCAGGTAGAGGAATCCAGAAATAGAGGGTCTATGAATAGGAAGGCTTTAGAGGAATATGGGCCAATGGGACTGGGTCAGATCGGGATGTCTGGTTGGGGTGGACGAGTTAAACTGAAGGGTCTGTGTCCATGCTGAATGACTCTGTATCTGTAGGAGCAACAACCACAGGTTTATTTATAGAGCACTTTAACATTAGTCATTTGCAATTACTCGCTAATGAGTGTGGCTGTCCCACTGGGAAACTCCACGTCGCTGGGTCATCGTTCTGTAGGTCCTTGTGTAACTGATCAGCCCAATCCTAGAGCTGTAGCACTGACCACACCTTTGGCAGGTATTTCCAGGAGGTGGAACTGGGCCTTAGCCTTGAGATCGCTGACATCCCTTCCTCCGGTTCCTTTTCCACACTTCCTCTTGCCCCAGGGTGTTCTCGAAGAGTTGTGTCCATTCATACATCAGCTTCCTCCAATTGGTCTCTTCTGAGCGAGGGTATGCATTGACATTTGTGTTGCGTTTCTTGAGGGAAGTCTTCAAAAGGCTTCCTTTGTCCCTCATCTTGTTGAGTCCCTCATCTTGTTGGGTGAAGAAGATTGCCTTTGGCAGTTGGAATTCAGGTATCCTGAGCACTTGGTTTGCGGCGAGGTTGGTTTTGGATGTTTGCGTCCTCTGTGTTGATGCTTTTGGCTAATGTTAATACACCTGTCCTCCCAACTGATATGGACAATCGGTCTCAAACAGCGTTGATGGTAATTCTCTGAAGTCTTGAGGTGACGCTGAAAGATATTCTCAGTTCAGAGCCACACAGAAGGGCTGCCTTATACACAAAGATCATGGTAACACAGATATCATGGTCGTAGGAGACTCATCCTTGGGCATCTGAAAGCGGTACTCTCAGAGTGGATGTGATGTTGCATCTTTGCCTCAATGCCAGCCTTCAGTGAGAGGTAGCCTCCCAGTTCAGGGAAATCTTCCACATTTGGGAGGATTTCCCTGTTGACCTTAACGCAGGGATAGCTGGAACTTGATCTGGGTTGGATTGGTAAAGATTTTGACTGTTCTTGACATTGAGGCTGAGAACCCATTCTTCAGTATGCTTCCCCAGAGGTGTTCGTTGAGGATTGAAGATTCTCTTCTGAGAGAGTGGGGGGTGACATTGTGATCCGCATACTGAAGTTCCACAAGCCAGGTCAATGGTGGTTTCTTCTGGGATTTCAGCCCATTGACGTTGAAACGTTTTCTAGCCATCTGGTCAGCACTTTAACACTAATATGACGCAGGATTAACTCCTGAGGCACATGAGATGTTGGGATTGGTGACCAAAGCCATGGGTTTTAAGAAGCGCATTGAAGGGAAATGAGAATGTAGGAAATAAGACCAGGAGAGGCTGGAGAAGGGAGGGAACTCCCAAGTTTGGCAGTGAAGCAGCTGAAGACACGGCCAGCCAAGTTGGAGAGATTGGAGTTGGCGTGGGGGGAGGGTCATACTTGAGGGGTTAAAACGTGGATATCCCAGAGAGATTACAGAGAAGAGTGGACTCCTGTGCTCAGTGCCAGTGTCAGGCTGGTCTGAATGGTTACACCTGCAGAAGGGTTTACTTTGGATGGCTCTGAGACTCCAGCCAGTGTATGTAGAGTCTTCTCAGATTGGGGGATTGTTTGTCCCTCCCCACTTCCAGCCTGGGTCACACTGGTCATCGACGAGAAGGAAAAGGGATTATTTGCTGGCTCTAAACTGTCAATACCACTCTGCCTGTGAAATGTGACTAATCGGTCACAAATCAATCTGTACTAGATATCCAAGGGTCTGCGAGCTCAGATTGATTATAATTGGAAAAACCTTGTACTATACTGATTAGATTACTTACAGTGTGGAAACAGGCCCTTCAGCCCAACAAGTCCACACCGACCCGCCGAAGCGCAACCCACCCATACTCCGACATTTACCCCTTACCTAACACTACGGGCAATTTAGCATGGCCAATTCACCTGACCCGCACATCTTTGGACTGTAGGAGGAAACTGGAGCACCCGGAGGAAACCCACGCAGACACGGGGAGAACGTGCAAACTCCACACAGTCAGTCGCCTGAGTCGGGAATTGAACCCGGGTCTACAGGCGCTGTGAGGCAGCAGTGCTAACCACTGTGCCACCGTGTCGCCCACATTCCAACTTTAACACACAATTCTGGGAGTTCCCCTCCCCGGTGAGTGGGATATGAAGGTTGGCTCAACACTCTGATGTTTCCAAGGAGGGCCAGGACAGGGTCACTGTCTGTGCAGCTCAGTTACTGAAGGCCTCCATCGTTTGGTCTGAACACTGTAGTGACCGGTCTGCATCAGGCTAGGGGTCAGGCTGAAGGTTAGAGAGCGGGTAAAGGTCAGCGTACCTCAGACTGAGGGTTAGAGAGAAGGGGGTAAAGTTCTGTGTGCATCAGACTGAGGGTGTGGGGCACAGCCAGTTGCTTGTGGCAAGGGGGTGGGGTGCTGGGGTTTCCTGGTGGGGCCGGTACGCGGGTGTTAACCTTGCCTTGTGTCAGGCTTGACCTGTGCGGGGCGACACAGGAACATGAGCTTGAAGGCCCTTCTGAAGGCCTTCATTTTGAAGGTGTAGAGGACCGGGTTGACCGCAGAGTTGGCGTGGGAAAGGATGATGGCGGTAAGCAGCAGTGGGAGGGGCAGAGGGCACTGCGGGCACATCAAGAGGACACAGTTCATCAGGTGGAGGGGCAGCCAGCAGATGGCAAAGAGGACCAGCACCAGGAAGAGTGAGCTGGCTGTCTTCATCTCCCTCCAGGATCCTGCTGCCCGCTCCCCTCGGGATGCCAGCTGCCTCACCTGAGTCAGCACGCGGGCGTAGATGAGGAACATGGCGGCTAGAGGCCCCAGGACGCAGCCAAAGAAATTGAAGTAGACCATGTAGGCCATGTCCATCACTGTGGTGAAGTGACAGTACCCATCTGGTGGTGGGGGCTGGTGCCAACCCATCAAGGGTACCAGGCCTAACAAGAGGGATAGGAGCCAGGTGATGGTGATGGCTGCGCCTGCATTTCTGGGCGTGACGATGGCGTGGTAACGCAGCGGGAGGAAGATGGCCAAGTAGCGGTCGAGGGCTACGGCCAGCAGGCTGAAGATGGAGCTCTGGGTGAGCACCACCAGGACGGACAGGGTCAGCACACACAAGCGGAAGTTGTGTCTGGGCATGCCCAGGTCGGTCAGCACGGCGCAGGGAATGGCCAGCGCTCCCACCCCGATGTCTGCTGCAGCGAGCGAGACCAGGAAGCAGTTGGTGATGGTACGCAGGCGGTGATCCCGCAGGACAGCAGCACAGACCAGAACATTCCCACAGACCGACATCACCGCTATCACCAGCTCTGCCAACGTGTACGGGAGGTTAAGGTTCACAGCATGAGGGCTCGCCGGCGTGACGTTTGTCTGCTCCATGCCTGTACTCCCCAAAGACGCCATTTTGTGTGCCTTATCAATAGATGTTTTTAGATGACAGGACCTGCTTCTCTCCTTCACCCTTGTTTGTAGGCCAGGTTCACCCTAGTGAGTTGGTCCCATTCTCCTTTGTCTTCCCCCTTGTAGGCCGTGTTCACCTCAGAGCAAGTTGGTTCCACCTCCTTTGTCTTCCCCTTTGCTTACAGAGTTGTCTTCACCTTAAATCTGATTCAGAGAGAATGGGCCAGTTATTGAGTAAAAAGTGAGGTCTGCAGATGCTGGAGATCACAGTTGAAAATCTGTTGCTGGTTAAAGCACAGCAGGTCAGGCAGCATCCAAGGAACAGGAAATTCGATGTTTCGGGCCAGAGCCCTTCATCAGGAAGGTGATGATGAAGGGCTCTGGCCCGAAACGTCAAATTTCCTGTTCCTTGGATGCTGCCTGACCTGCTGTGCTTTAACCAGCAACACATTTTCAGCTGGGCCAGTTATTGACCAGGTTTTATTTAATTCCTTGTTGCAATGTGGGTATCGCTAGCAAGGCCCAAGCGTTTTTGGCCTTCCTTCATTGTCCTTAAACTGGGTGGCCTACTAGATGATTTTAGAGGGCAGTTTAGAGATATCCACATTGCTGTGGGTCTGGAGTCACATGTAGGCCAGACCAGGTAAGGATGGCAGATTTCATTCCCTTAAGACGATAAGTGAACCTGATGGATTTTTACAACAATTGACAGGAGATCATGGGCCAGCCTTTTAATTCCAGAATTTCTGTTGAATTCAAATTTCACCATCGGCCATGGTGGGATTTGAACCCGTGTAGCCAGAACATTGGCCTGAGGTTCTGAATTACTAATGCAGAAACATGGCTGCTCCAGCACCACCTCCCTGTAATGGTCCAGTTTTCAAGGGAGTATAGGAACAGAGAGAGCTGGTGAGTCAACACTTAAATCTTTGAAGGTAAATATAATTTTTGTCTTAAAAAAAAAGCATCTTTGCCTTCACAAATGGAGACACAGTGTGAAAGCGAGGAATTAGCTTTTACACGTGCACTGGGGGGTGAAAGAGTGGACACCTTGCTAAAGGAAAATACAGAAAATCATTTGACAAAGGGTAATATCGTGATAATAGTGTGGATTGGGAAAGGAGAAATTGTAATAGAGCGACCTGAATAATCTTTGAGAAGGTAGCAGCTGGTGGGAATGCAGTAGATGTAATTGATTTGAATTTTGAGAAGGTCTTTGGCGTGATCTCCCATAATAGACTCCTGAATTAGGTTAGAGGGGTGTGACAGAATGCATTGCTAGCTGGCTTCAAGACCGAAAGTCATTCAGAGAGGCAGAAGGTGGGACGTGGTGTTCCACCAGGATCCTTGCAGGGACCACCACCCATTTGCATTCACAATTTAGACTTTGAAACCAAAAATACGAAGATGGGCGAGGATTCCAACACATTGAGGAACAGAAGGACTACTGGGTGTAACCACAAGGGTCACAGCATGGGTTAGCAAGGGCGTGAAAGGAGGACGTGCAGGCACTAGGCTTGATTTCCAGACACCTTGACCGAAAAGAAGGGAAGGTTTGCTCACCTGTGTGTTGAACATTGGTTTGACCTTAGAGTACTGTGTTCGGCATTGGCCATCAGAAGAAAAATGTAGCAAAGAAAGTTTACAAGAATGGGAGGTGAAAAGTCTAATTACAGATATCGGGAAAGGATTGACAAACTCTCGAAGGTAGGACTGAGCAGCTGCCTGCCTGTGAATGATCCCGGGGGTGTTGTTTTGAAACTGGGTATTGTGCTGCGATCTCAAATTTGCTGAGAAAGTGAGGGCTGCAGATGCTGGAGGTCACAATTGAACAGTGTGGTGCTGGAAAAGTACAGCAGGTCAGGCAGCCTCCGAGGAGCAGGAGAATCGATGTTTTGGGCATAAGCCCTTCATCAGGAATCCTAATGAAGACCTTATGCTCAAAACGTCGATTCTCCTGCTCCTCAGATGCTGCCTGACCAGCTGTGCTTTTCCAGCACCACTCTGTTTGACAGTAATTAAAGTTGCAGTCTGTTTCATAGAATCCTAAAATCCCCATCGTGCGGAAAGAGGCCGTTCAACCCACTGAGTCTGCACTGACCTTCCAAAGAGGATCCCCCATCCTGTCCCTGTAACTCTGCATTTTCTATGGCTAATCCACCCGACCTGCACATCCTTGGACTGTGGGAGGAAACCAGAGCACCCGGAGGAAATCCACTCAGATGGGGAGAATGTGCAAACTCCACACAGACAGGCAGTCACCCGAAGCTGGAATCAAACCCAGGGGGGCCTGGTGTGGTGAGGCAGCAGTGCTAACTTCTGAGCCGCTGCTTCCTGTTGAGTGTGTAACCCGTAGTGGGAACTCTCTGATTCAGTCCCTGATTCAGTCCCTGAGTCCTTCACAATCTTGTTCCAGGAGCTGAGCGTCCATAAGCTGGTCCAGACCATCACTGGGATACCCCTCGCAATGTAACTAACCCCTCCTCCTCTCTCTCTTCCCCCACCCCAGCTCTGAGACTGTGTATCCTTGCAGTCTGACTCCACATTCAGACTCTCTGACCATCACCAGTGCATCCTGTCTGCTTTGTAGGATGTAAACTCTCAGTGAACCACGAACC
This sequence comes from Hemiscyllium ocellatum, assembly GCF_020745735.1. Classification (NCBI taxonomy): domain Eukaryota; kingdom Metazoa; phylum Chordata; class Chondrichthyes; order Orectolobiformes; family Hemiscylliidae; genus Hemiscyllium; species Hemiscyllium ocellatum. Next base: position 13,653,005 of record NC_083403.1, read on the forward strand.
CATTTCCATCACTGCAGCCCTCCCCCACCACCTTCTACGGCCCACTGTTTGATAACTGCGGTGGGACGTTCTGCCCTCTTACCTGGCTGACCTTTATCCAGCGGCCTCCCCAAAACAGCTGATCCCGTCCATTAATGTTTCTGGAATCTTGCTATGCCCCAGTTGGCTCGGTTTGTGTGTCACCGTAGTGACTGCCAGGCTTTTCCCAGGTTACTGAAGGGGTTGGGAGGGACATAAAGGTTACTCCATTTCACTAAGAAGGCTGTCGAAGTGTTTAACCATGCTGAAAATACTGGCTAAAGGCCATGTCCCTGTGCCAACACAGCGAGGGAGATCGTTAACGATTCAGAGCACTTGAGCCTTCATCAAAACTGGGAGATATTCAAATCTGATTTATTATGGCCAACTGCAGAGCAAGGAAGAAAGGTAAGATCGATTTTAATCATCTCCCAGTTCTGATGGAGACTCTCAGATTTGAGACATTAACTCTGCTTCTCTCTCCATTAATGCTGCAGCCCTCATTTTGAATTTCTCCAGTTCTTGTATCCAATACACTCAGTCGTATCTGTCTTCCCCTCTCTCTCTCTCTCTCTCTCTCTGGCTCTCTCGTGTCTCTCTCTCTCTCTCTCTCTCTCTTGAGCTCTCTCTTTCTTGCTCATGCTTTCTCTCACTCACGTGTTCTCTCTTTCTTTCTCGCGTTCTCTCTCTCTTTCTCAGTCTCTCTCTCTCTCTCTCTCTCTCTCTCTCTCTCTCTCTCTCTTTTCCCCCCCCATCTCTTTCTTTCTTTCTCTCTTTCTTTCTCTCTTCTCTTTCTCTCTTTCTTTCTCTCTTTCTTTCTCTCTCTCTCTCTCTCTCTCTGGCACTCTCTTTCTCACTGTCCCTCTGTCTTGTTCTCGTCCCTCCAGCTTCCATCCTCTCTCCTTTCCTTTTGCTATTTCCGTTGCCCTATACTTGCAAAGCCACGCTGCTGAACTGAGTGTTCCTCTCTGGGATCCTGTTCTCCACCTCCGCCTCCGAGAATCATACAGTACACAAGAGGCTGCTCGACCTCCCAAAAACTACACTGAATCAACACTAATCCCACTTGCCTGGATTTGGACCGTAGTCTGCAATGTTATGACACTCAATGCTCACCCAGGTACTTTTTAAAGATTAAACCTCTTGCCTATCACCTTAAAATTATGCCCCTTATTATTAATCATTCAGCTAAGGGAAACAGCAGCTTTCTATACACCCATAAACACCTCATTCAGGTCCCCCTCAACCTTCCCTACTTTAATAAGTACAATTCGAGCTTCTCCAGCCTCTCTTCACCATCTCCATCGCAGGCAACTTCCCGGTGAATCTCCTCCAAGTTTCCTGTTTGCCTTCCTAATGACCCTATTAACCTGTCCTGCCATCTTCAGGGATCTATGGACAAGCACCCCCAAGATTCCAAACAAAAACAGACATTTCTGGAGAATCTCGGCAGGTCTGGCAGCATCTGAGGATTAGATTAGATTACTTACAGTGTGGAAACAGGCCCTTCGGCCCAACAAGTCCACACCGACCCGCCGAAGCGCAACCCACCCATACCCCTACATTTACCCCTTACCTAACACTACGGGCAATTTAGCATGGCCAATTCACCTGACCCGCACATCTTCAGACTGTGGGAGGAAACCGGAGCACCCGGAGGAAACCCACGCAGTCACGGGGAGAACGTGCAAACTCTACACAGACAGTCGCCTGAGGCGGGAATTGAACCCGGGTCTCAGGCGCTGTGAGACAGCAGTGCTAACCACTGTGCCGCCCACAAGAGGAGAGAAAGCAGAGTTCATGTTTCAGGTCCAGTGATCCTCGTTCAGAACAGGTCTCTCTGTTCCTCTGAGTCTTCTAATACCCTGCCATTCATTGAGTCCCTCTTTCTGCTAGAGTGTTGTGAGTCACATTTTAGCCAGTGTTAGAAAATGCTGCTGACTCTGAGTGAGAGTGGGTAAGGGTGAACCACATTGGCTCTGGGTCTGGAGTCACTTAGTCCTGGTGAGAATGGCAGATTTACTTCTGGATAGGAAATTAGTGACCTGTTACTCCAATCTGAAACTAGCTTGTAACCTTCCTTACCTGGGCGGCATGGTGGCTCAGTGGTTAGCACTGCTGCCTCACAGCGCCAGGGACCCGGGTTCGATTCCCGCCTCGGGCGACTGTCTGTGTGGAGTTTGCACATTCTCCCCGTGTCTGCATGGGTTTCCTCCGGGTGCTCCGATTTCCTCCCACAGTCCAAAGATGTGCAGGTCAGGTGAATTGGCCAGGCTAAATTGCCCACAGTGTTGAGGGATGGATAGGGTAGGTGTATTAGTCAGAGGTAAATGTAGGGCAATAGGGTAGGGGAATGGGTCTGGGTGGGATACTTTTCAGAGAGTCAGTGTGGACTTGTGGGGCCAAAGGGTCTGTTTCCACGCCGTGGGGATTTTATGCTGATCCAATCTTATTCTATTCTTTTCTATTCTGCATTGATTGTGTACCTGGGCCATCCGTGTGTCACACGATGCACTTGATTTGTTCATCTTGAGGAGCTGTAACGTGTTGTGAGGAGCTCTCGAGCCTGTGTCTTGCTGCTCTCGTTAAGAAGATACTTATAAGGCCCAGGTCACTGGAGGCGGGCTGGAGCTGACAGGACACTGAGGGAAAAACACGTTGCTTGCTCCTCTGTACTCCGGGGGGGAGCTGGGGAAAGGAGCTGATCATTAGTGCCGGTGTGTTGTCAGATTTCCTTTCAACGCCACCAGTGGCCTACCAACCAGGACCTTCTTGAGAACAGATTCCCCTTGTTCTTACCCCAGAGGGAGACAAGGGATTGACTGACGAGCCATCTCCCATGAATAGGAGCATCGAAAACAAAAAATTGCAAATGTCAGTGGTGCGGACTTAGTGAAAAGAGAAAGAGATTGGAGGTGCAGATTTTAATGTTTGCCCCTTAGTAACATATTGTGAAACATTTGGGTGCTATACTTGGGGAATTTGTTAATGTGACCCCCCCCTCCAGTTTGCCCACAGAGATGTGCCCCTGATTTTATATAAGTACCTCTCTGTGAGCTCAGTGTGTTTGGGGAGGAGGTGATGACCCAAGATGAAGAGGAAACAGCGTCCCACTGTGTCTCCGCTCACTGACTCAGTGCAGCAGAGTACTGCCCTGTCAGGCAAGGCTTAACACAGCTACACACGACAGTGTTAGTTTGTCCGTGGGATATGAGTGTTGCTAGCTGATTGATTGACTGCCTTTGAACGCAGTGGCTTGCTTGACCATTTCAGAGGGTTGAACACATTGGCTGTGGGTCTGGAGTCACGTGTAGGCCGGCAGAGTTCCCTCTCTTGAAGGAGGAGAGTGAATCGGGTGGGTTTTGACGACAGCGGTTATATGGTCTGCCGTCTAGTTTAACAATCTGCTGGGCTGGGACTGGAACCCATGTCCCCAGAACATGACCGCAGGGTTCTGGATAACTCGCCCAGTGATATTACCACTCTGCCAGTGCCTACCTTTGCTTTGGCTGGCAGGCAGGATGTGTACAAGTGCAAGTCTTATTCTCGGCTCACCTGGGACTGTGACACTGTGTCTCAGCCAATCAAGTGTTCCGTCAGTGATGTAATGGCATATTGAGGCCATGTTGGTCTGTTGAGGCCATGTTGGTCTCCATTACCAATCCAGTCTGAAGCCAGCCCTTTGGCCCACTCTGTCCCTGGAGCCTTGCAGATTGCCTTCAGGTGACTAGACAATTTCCTTTCTAGATTATACTACCGTTGTTGAGATTAGTAAAAGGTTCTTCCTCCCGTTTCCCCTCTCCTCTCTCTGTCTTTGTCCAAAACCTTAAATCTGTGTCCCCTCATCCACGGGCGATTATTTCATGGGGAGGGAAGGTGTGCCTTCTCTGACCCTACCATGGTCTAGATCAGCTGAAACACACCAACCCTTCCTCACAATTCCCGGTGAGAAAATCCCAAGTCGGTTTCATCTTTTGGGATTTGCTGGAATTCACCCCCCCCCCTTCTTCTCGCCACCGTTTAATAGTTGCTGCGTTTTGCTTCCAGGAAAAGAAAGGGAGATGCAGTCGATGGGGAAGCGACAGCCAGGAAGAAAAATAAGAAGGAAGACAAAATTTCAAAGCTGGAAAAGGAGCTGAAGGTGGGGACGGGGGATTGTGGGGGAGAGGGGGACGGGGGGGATTGTGGGGGAGAGGGGGTCGTGGGCGTGGACTGGGGATTGTGGGGGAGAGGGGGTCATGGGCGGGGACGGGGGGGATTGTGGGGGAGAGGGGGTCGTGGGCGGAGACGGGGGGATTGTGGGGGAGAGGGGGTCGTGGGCGGGGACGGGGGGATTGTGGGGGAGAGGGGGTCGTGGGCGGGGGGGATTGTGGGGGAGAGGGGGTCGTGGGCGGGGGGGATTGTGGGGGAGAGGGGGTCGTGGGCGGGGGGGATTGTGGGGGAGAGGGGGTCGTGGGCGGGGGGGATTGTGGGGGAGAGGGGGTCGTGGGCGGGGGGGATTGTGGGGGAGAGGGGGTCGTGGGCGGGGGGGATTGTGGGGGAGAGGGGGTCGTGGGCGGGGACGGGGGGGATTGGGGGGGAGAGGGGGACGGGGGGGATTGTGGGGGAGAGGGGGTCGTGGGCGGGGACGGGGGGGATTGTGGGGGAGAGGGGGTCGTGGGCGGGGACGGGGGATGGTGGGGGAGAGGGGGTCGTGGGCGGGGACGGGGGGATGGTGGGGGAGAGGGGGTCGTGGGCGGGGGGGATTGTGGGGGAGAGGGGGTCGTGGGCGGGGACGGGGGGGATTGTGGGGGAGAGGGGGTCGTGGGCGGGGGGGATTGTGGGGGAGAGGGGGTCGTGGGCGGGGACGGGGGGGATTGTGGGGGAGAGGGGGTCGTGGGCGGGGACGGGGGATGGTGGGGGAGAGGGGGTCGTGGGCGGGGACGGGGGGGATTGTGGGGGAGAGGGGGTCGTGGGCGGGGACGGGGGATGGTGGGGGAGAGGGGGCCGTGAGAGAGTACAGGGGTTTGTGGGGGCGAGGGGGCCGTGAGAGAGGACAGGGGTTTGTGGGGGCGAGGGGGCCGTGAGAGAGGACAGGGGTTTGTGGGGGAGGACGCTGGTTTGTGAGGGAGAGGGGGTTGTTTGGAGCACAGGGGTTTGGGGAGGGAGTGGGGGTTGTGAGGGAGCACAGGGATTTGTGGGGGAGAGGGGGTTGTGAGGGAGGACGGGGATTGGAGAGGGAGTGAGGATTGTGAGGGAGGATGGATTGGGGAGGACGGGGGGATTGTGAGGGAGGACGTGCGTTTAGGGAGGAAGTGAGGATTGTGAGGGAGGACGGGGGATTGGGGAGGAAGTGGGGGTTGTAAGAGAGGACGGGGGGTTGTGGGGGAGAGGGGGTTGTGAGGGAGGACGGGGGTTTAGGGAGGGAGTGAGGATTGTGAGGGAGGACAGGGGTTGTGGGGGAGAGGGGGTTGTGAGGGAGGACGGGGATTGGAGAGGGAGTGAGGATTGTGAGGGAGGACGGGGGGTTTGGGGAGGGAGTGCGGGTTGTCGGGGAGTACGGGGGTTTGGGGAGAGAGTGGGGGTTGTGAGGGAGTACGGGGGTTTGGGGAGAGAGTGGGGGTTGTGAGGGAGGACGCGGGGTTGGGGAGGGAGTGCGGGTTGTGAGGGAGGACGGAGGTTTGGGGAGAGAGTGGGGGTTGTGAGGGAGGACGGAGGTTTGTGGGGGAGAGCGGGTTTGGGGAGGGAGTGGGGGTTGTGAGGGAGGACAGGGGTTTGGGGAGGGAGAGGGGGTTGTGAGGGAGGACGGGGATTGGAGAGGGAGTGAGGATTGTGAGGGAGGACGGGGGGTTTGGGGAGAGAGTGGGGGTTGTGAGGGAGGACGGGGATTGGAGAGGGAGTGAGGATTGTGAGGGAGGACGGGGGGTTTGGGGAGAGAGTGGGGGTTGTGAGGGAGGACGGGGGTTTGGGGAGGGAGTGAGGGGGTTGTGAGGGAGGACGGGGATTGGAGAGGGAGTGAGGATTGTGAGGGAGGACGGGGGGTTTGGGGAGGGAGTGGGGGTTGTGAGGGAGGACGGGGGTTTGGGGAGGGAGTGGGGGTTGTGAGGGAGGACGGGGGTTTGGGGAGGGAGTGGGGGTTGTGAGGGAGGACGGGGGTTTGGGGAGGGAGAGGGGGTTGTGAGGGAGGACGGGGGTTTGGGGAGGGAGTGGGGGTTGTGAGGGAGGATTGTGAGGGAGGACGGGGGGTTTGGGGAGAGAGTGGGGGTTGTGAGGGAGGACGGGGGTTTGGGGAGGGAGTGGGGGTTGTGAGGGAGGACGGGGGGTTTGGGGAGAGAGTGGGGGTTGTCGGGGAGTACGGGGGTTTGGGGAGGGAGTGGGGGTTGTGAGGGAGTACGGGGGTTTGGGGAGAGAGTGGGGGTTGTGAGGGAGGACGCGGGGTTGGGGAGGGAGTGCGGGTTGTGAGGGAGGACGGGGGTTTGGGGAGAGAGTGGGGGTTGTGAGGGAGGACGGAGGTTTGTGGGGGAGAGCGGGTTTGGGGAGGGAGTGGGGGTTGTGAGGGAGGACGGGGGTTTGGGGAGGGAGTGGGGGTTGTGAGGGAGGACGGGGGTTTGGGGAGGGAGTGGGGGTTGTGAGGGAGGACGGGGGTTTGGCGAGGAGTGGGGGTGGGTTTAGTTAGGAACAGCCCCCTCTGGGGGTAAATCTGATTCCAGGGTCTGACCATTCAGCCCCCCAGCCTGGGATCACACGCACAAACAAAACCACACAGACTTTCAGGGAGAACTTCACCACTGTCCCCTCAGCTGCTCTGCTTCCTCCAGGAACCTTCTCTCACTCTCTCATTCCCTCTCTCTCGCTGACACACTCTCTGCAAGAACTCCCTTCTTTTTCTGTCTCTCACTCTGTTTCTCTTTCTCCTTGCAAGAGCTCTCTCTGAATCTCTCTCTCTGTCAGTCTGTCTCTCTCTCTCTCTCTCTCTCTCTTTTTCTCTTTCTCTCGCAGTGTTTTCCCTCTCTCTCTCTCAGCAGGATCACTCACACATGCTCTCTCTCTCTGTCTCTCTGCAGGAACAGAGCCAGCTGATCTGGAATATTAAGGACGAATTGAAGAAGTGCTGTTCTACCAACGATCTCCGAGAGCTTTTAATTGCCAACAAGCAAGAAGTGGCTTCAGGAGAGGCAGCTGTAAGTGACATCAGTCCTTCCTCTGTCAGACGCAGAGTTGTCAGCCAGTGGGTGATGAGAATCTGTACCCTGTCCACAGCCCAGTCAGTGAGTCTGAGACCGAGGTTCATCAAGTTTGCCCCTCACATTGACAGCTGGAATCGGTTCTCCAGTCATAGGGATTTAACATCACAGAAAGAGGCCCTTCAGCCCATCAGGTACATCCCAGCCATCAAGCATCCATCCATTCTGATCTCACTTTCCAGTGTGTCCTTATCTGTTATGGTGTTTCAGGTTCTCTGTGAAATACTACTTATATGTTCTCGAAGGTTCCCACCATTTTGGTGCTCCCTGTTTACTGATACCTCTACTATGGGGAAATCATTCCCAAAGAACTCCACCAGATTCTCCCCTCAGCCTTCCCTGCTCAAAGGAAAACAAGTCCAGCCTCACCAGTCTCTCTCAGTAGGTGAATCCCTCCATCCCAAGCGACATCCTGGTGAAACTCCTCGACACTGTCTCCAGTCACACCACATCCTTACGACAGTGCATTGAGCAGAACCGCACACAGTACTCCAGTTGTGGCCTAGCTTAATGCTATGTACAGCTCCAACATAACCTCCATGCTCTTGTATTTAATATCTTGACTAATAAAGGCAGGTACCCCATGTGCCCTCCTAACCACCTTCTCCACCCTGTCCTGCTGTATTCAGGGATCTATGGACATTCTCACCAAGATCCCTCTGATCCTCTGTACGTTCCCGGGTCCTACCCTTCACTCCTTTACTTTGTTAGTTTTCCCACCTCTCTCTCTTCAGGGTTAAATTCCATTTGTCACTGTTCAGCCCATCTATACCATCCTATAATCTCAGGTTTTCCTCCACATCACCAGTTATCCTGTCCTCTGTGAACTTACTGATCATTCCTCCTACATTCATGTCTAGATCATTAATGTACACAACTTGGAGGGAGCTCTGAACCCTGTACAACACCAGATTGGACATAGGCTTCTGCTGTCACACACACACACGCAGTCACACACACACAAAGACACTCACTCACTCAGACACTCACACACAGACACAGACATGCGCGCGCACGGACACCAACACACACACACACACACACACACACACACACACACACTGGCACCTACACACACACACACACACACACACACTGGCACCTACACACACACACACACACACACACACTGGCACCTACACACACACACAGTCTCCTTTCCCTGCTGACAAGCCAATTTTGCCAAATAGCCCTGGATCCAAATAGCTCCTAATTTTTATTTAGATCAGTCTGCCATGTGAGACCTTACCAAAAGCCTTACTGAAGTCCATGTAGATGACATCAACAGCACTACTCTCATCTACAATCACAATCACTACCTTGTTTTGTTAGATTATGACCTCCCCATGCCAAGTGGAGATGAATTCTCCCTCTGTGTTTCCCCAGCACAGCTATCAGACTCACTGGCCTGTAATCTCTTTGTGCTTTATCTTGAATACCACAATCGCTGCCCTCCAGTCCTTGGGCATCTTTCCTGTGGCCAGAGAGGGTTTGAATATTCATGCTGGAAGGCTCCTCCCTTGACTTCCACAGATGCCTGGGATTCGTGCCATCTGACCCTGGCGATGTATGTGTTTTCAAGACTGTTCAAACTGCGAATACCTCCTCCCTCCCTCTCTGTTCCAGCGTGTGAAAGTAAATCTTAATGATGTGAGTTTTCATTTTGAACGTCCTTGACAGGGTTGGTTTGGAAAGCAATCTGTCAATCTGGAAGGAGGGCCTGGTATATTTAAAATGTTACCTAATTGTCCAAATGCCCCATTGGCTTCTTCACCTCCAATCCTGCCCAACCATTTTGATTGGCTCACCTACCGCTGCCTCCCCTGCTGTGATTGGCTCACCCGCAGCGGCCTCCCCTGCCGTGATTGGCTCACCCGCAGCGGCCTCCCCTGCCGTGATTGGTTGATCCGAAGCGGCCTCCCCTGCCGTGATTGGTTGATCCGAAGCTGCCTCCCCTGCCGTGATTGGCTCACCCGCAGCTGCCTCCCCTGCCGTGATTGGCTCACCCGCAGCGGCCTCCCCTGCCGTGATTGGCTCACCCGCAGCGGCCTCCCCTGCCGTGATTGGCTCACCCGCAGCGGCCTCCCCTGCCGTGATTGGCTCACCCGCAGCGGCCTCCCCTGCCGTGATTGGCTCACCCGCAGCGGCCTCCCCTGCCGTGATTGGCTCACCCGCAGCGGCCTCCCCTGCCGTGATTGGCTCACCCGCAGCGGCCTCCCCTGCCGTGATTGGCTCACCCGCAGCGGCCTCCCCTGCCGTGATTGGCTCACCCGCAGCGGCCTCCCCTGCCGTGATTGGCTCCCCCACGGCTGCTTCCCCTGCCGCGATTGGCTCCCCCACGGCTGCTTCCCCTGCCGCGATTGGCTCACCCGCAGCTGCCTCCCCTGCCGCGATTGGCTCACCCGCAGCAGCCTCCCCTGCCGCGATTGGCTCCCCCGCAGCTGCCTCCCCTGCCGTGATTGGCTCTCCTGCCCACTGCTCCCGCTCCTGGACGCGACCTTCCAAAATGACAGCTGAACAACTCTGCTGTGGTTATAATTCTGTGGTCAGTCAGTGTGTTTGAATGGTGTTTCCTCTACCTCATTGATTCCCTAGGGTGTAGATAGAGGTAATTTGGCCCATTGAGTCCACACTAACTCTATGAAAAGCATCCCACCCAGAACACCCCTTACCCCTGTAACCCAGAATATCCTATGGCTAACCCACCTAGCCTGCACATCCCTGGACATTATGGGGCAATTTAGTGTGGCCAATCCACCCTAACCTGCACACCCTTGGACTGTAGTGGGAAACTGGGGCACCCATGGGAAACCCATGTGGACATTGACCTTGGTACTGTGAGGCTGCAGTGCTAACCACTGTGCTACCACTGTATGTCCTGGTGAGTATTGATACCCCAATTCTTGGTGCCTAGTGGCACCAGAGTGCAATGGAGTGTTGGTATCAGTGCCCTGGAGTGCTGTGATGGCATTGAGGCACAGAGATGGCAGACACCCATGGTGTAGTGCCCTTCCAGTGGGTGCTGGTGGTGAGATTGGAGCCTGTGTGGCAGCATGCCCTTCACGTGTATTTGTTCTGGTGTAGATCTTGGACCAGGTGTCGGACGGGATGGCGTTCGGAGCACTGCTGCCCTGTGAGGAATGCAAAGGGCAGTTGTTGTTGAAAGGGGATGCCTACTGCTGCACTGGTAACATCACTGCCTGGACCAAGTGTAGTGCCAGCACCCAGACGCCCGCTCGCAAGGACTGGCTCACTCCGAAGGTGCGTGACAGGCCTCTTCTGCTGGTTGCGGTCTGTTTGTTCTGTCTGGTGAAGCTTGGGGAGTTCATGACCCACTCTGGATTGTAGGCTGGTAGTCCAGCGCTGCACTCGGTAAGTGCTACTGTGTCAGAGGAGCACGCCTGTTGCTCAGTGTTGCCCCTGTTTTGGAGGAGAGCAGGGGAGTTAGCCCTCAACCAGCATCACAAAAGCAGATTATCTCCTTACTATGTCTCATTGCTCCTTGTGGGATCTTGCTTTTCTAAACTTGTGACACTGAGTGACAAACGTACATTTCTGTAGTGTTTTATGTGCCCTTAGTTTGTACAGAAGTGTTTTACAGCGAAAGCACTCCTTCCAAGTTAAGAGTGCATTCATTGTCTGAGGAGCTCTGGGCTACAACGTAAAAGGACCCCAGTACCTGTGACGGACAGGGATTTGGAATATGCTGAAGTTGCTAATTAATTGCAAGTTCCTTCCATTGTCCTTGCTGGCCAGGGGTTGGCACCTCTCTGCTGCATGTCACTTGGCTCAGAGCATTTGCTGCTTAGATGTTCTGGGCTTACATCTTTTGATCTTCCATTTGCAGCCTCATACTTCCATTAGATGCTGTTTATCCGGCTCTGGATCAGTGGTGCTGGAAGAGCACAGCAGTTCAGGCAGCATCCAAAGTGCAGCGAAATCAACGTTTTGGGCAAAAGCCTTTCCTGATGAAGGGCTTTTGCCCAAAACGTTGATTTCGCTGCACTTTGGATGCTGCCTGAACTGCTGTGCTCTTCCAGCACCACTGATCCAGAAACTGGTTTCCAGCATCTGCAATCATTGTTTTTACCTCGTTCATCTGGCTCTGTGACGAGCGGCAGTTTCGGTCCTCCACCATCAGGTGGCATGAGGAGGCAGCACAGAGCACTACCGCACAGACCCCATAGGGGATGGTACCATAGCTGCCAGGCTAACTCTGGGCTAGTAAACTCCACACCGCGTCGGCCGCTCAGCTGTCACTTCCATTCCTAAATAAGACCCGGTCAATCCCAAACCCGAATCTGTGGTCAGACACTGCTGCAGCTTCATCAGCTGTAAAGGCGAGAGACCGGGGAGGGCTGGGGGGGGTCTCAGCTGGGCAGGTGCGATGTGATCTCCACACTTTTTTTTAGTAAAAGATGTGAAGACGAGGATTCACCATGTTCTTCGATCCTTCCTTTTAAAGCAAACACAGAGTGTGGAGAATGTGACCCAGTGAGAGTTGGAACAGGCCTGTGGGGCTATTGACAAAATGGCCCCCTGTGGTGTGTCACCCAGGGGATTGCAAATCGTCCCTCCTTAGGTTCTCACTTTTCTAAACAAATTATTGGCAGTTGATTAGCAGAGCAGCTCTTGAATACAGATGCAACCATTTCTCAAAGCTTCACACCTCTTATTCATCAGGGCAGTTTGTAAGAATAGTGGTTCAGTGGGAAGAAAATAACACTTATACTGCATGAGGGGAGAGTGCAGATGGACTCTGATAGAGGTAGAATGCAGCAATAATGATGATTGACAGTTAACTGCCAAGTTATGTTCTAAACTTTAACCCGGGCAGACACAAGTTATTTGTTAATGTGTATTTCTAAGGTTGACCTCCCTCTTCAAAGACTGATTGTATGATTTCCTTTTAGAAGTGTAGTTGGAAGTGATAAATGAATTCTGCAGAAATGTTTCTCTTCTGCTGATTGTCTGGTACACAAAGGGTTTAGTGGATGGTGGTCAGGATATCCCGGATTGGAGGGAGTCAGCGAATGGGTCTTCAAATCCCGCGAGGGCTGTTTTGCCGTTTGCATTTTAGATTGAAGATGGTTTTGATTCTGAGGAACAGCTTTTTGAGTGGATGTTGAGCAGGAGACTCGGGGGTTTGCGGGCTGGATGGACCTGCTCTTCCCCCACCCCCCCCCCCTCAGGCTGGCCTCTGTCCACACGATTAACCTTCACCTGTGGAATTCTGTGCTCTCCAGGAATTCCATGAGATTCCCTACCTGAAGAAGTTCAAGTTCAAAAAGCATGTCCGGATATTCCCGCCTGCCGTCCCAGCGTCGAGCGCCGAAATTCCAGCCTCTACTGATCCTGCCATTCCCTTGGAACCTGCAGGTAGGGAAAGCCTGATGTGGGATCGCACTGTGTAAGGCAAGTCTGGCCCTCGCCTGGGGCATCTCTCTTATTGCAGTATTCCAACAGGCGAGAGGAATTTAAAAATAATCTCTTCAGGAGAGTGGGAGCTGGATTGCCTCTCTTGGGGTAGTGAGTGTGGGATCTGTTTGAAAAACCTTTCTGAAAAAGTTTAGAGGCTGGATAGATGGATGGGGGTGGAGCTGGGCACTGAGAGGAGGAGGACTGGAGCTGGAGGAGGGAGCTCCAGCACAGAGCTGGGACTGGGGCTGGAGGAGGGAGCTCCAGCACAGAGCTGGGACTGGGGCTGGAGGAGGGAGCTCCAGCACGGAGCTGGGACTGGGGCTGGAGGAGGGAGCTCCAGCACAGAGCTGGGACTGGGGCTGGAGGAGGGAGCTCCAGCACAGAGCTGGGACTAGGGCAGGAGGAGGGAGCTCCAGCGCGGGGCTGGGACTAGGGCAGGAGGAGGGAGCTCCAGCGCGGGGCTGGGACTAGGGCAGGAGGAGGGAGCTCCAGCACAGAGCTGGGACTAGGGCAGGAGGAGGGAGCTCCAGCACAGAGCTGGGACTGGGGCAGGAGGAGGGAGCTCCAGCGCGGGGCTGGGACTGGGGCTGGAGGAGGGAGCTCCAGCACAGAGCTGGGACTGGGGCTGGAGGAGGGAGCTCCAGCACAGAGCTGGGACTAGGGCAGGAGGAGGGAGCTCCAGCGCGGGGCTGGGACTAGGGCAGGAGGAGGGAGCTCCAGCGCGGGGCTGGGACTAGGGCAGGAGGAGGGAGCTCCAGCACAGAGCTGGGACTAGGGCAGGAGGAGGGAGCTCCAGCGCGGGGCTGGGACTAGGGCAGGAGGAGGGAGCTCCAGCACAGAGCTGGGACTAGGGCAGGAGGAGGGAGCTCCAGCGCGGGGCTGGGACTAGGGCAGGAGGAGGGAGCTCCAGCGCGGGGCTGGGGCTGGAGGAGGGAGCTCCAGCACAGAGCTGGGACTAGGGCAGGAGGAGGGAGCTCCAGCACAGAGCTGGGACTGGGGCTGGAGGAGGGAGCTCCAGCGCGGGGCTGGGACTAGGGCAGGGGCAGGAGGAGGGAGCTCCAGCACAGAGTTGGGACTGGGGCTGGAGGAGGGAGCTCCAGCACAGAGCTGGGACTGGGGCTGGAGGAGGGAGCTCCAGCACAGAGCTGGGGCTGGGGCTGGAGGAGGGAGCTCCAGCACAGAGCTGGGACTGGGGCTGGAGGAGGGAGCTCCAGCACAGAGCTGTGACTAGGGCAGGAGGAGGGAGCTCCAGCACAGAGCTGGGACTGGGGCAGGAGGAGGGAGCTCCAGCGCGGGGCTGGGACTAGGGCAGGGGCAGGAGGAGGGAGCTCCAGCACAGAGCTGGGACTGGGGCTGGAGGAGGGAGCTCCAGCGCGGGGCTGGGACTAGGGCTGGAGGAGGGAGCTCCAGCACAGAGCTGGGACTAGGGCAGGAGGAGGGAGCTCCAGCGCGGGGCTGGGACTGGGGCTGGAGGAGGGAGCTCCAGCACAGAGCTGGGACTGGGGCTGGAGGAGGGAGCTCCAGCACAGAGCTGGGACTAGGGCAGGAGGAGGGAGCTCCAGCGCGGGGCTGGGACTAGGGCAGGAGGAGGGAGCTCCAGCGCGGGGCTGGGACTAGGGCAGGAGGAGGGAGCTCCAGCGCGGGGCTGGGACTGGGGCTGGAGGAGGGAGCTCCAGCACAGAGCTGTGACTAGGGCAGGAGGAGGGAGCTCCAGCGCGGGGCTGGGACTAGGGCAGGGGCAGGAGGAGGGAGCTCCAGCACAGAGCTGGGACTAGGGCAGGAGGAGGGAGCTCCAGCACAGAGCTGGGACTGGGGCAGGAGGAGGGAGCTCCAGCGCGGGGCTGGGACTAGGGCAGGGGCAGGAGGAGGGAGCTCCAGCACAGAGTTGGGACTGGGGCTGGAGGAGGGAGCTCCAGCACAGAGCTGGGACTGGGGCAGGAGGAGGGAGCTCCAGCACAGAGCTGGGACTGGGGCTGGAGGAGGGAGCTCCAGCACAGAGCTGGGACTGGGGCTGGAGGAGGGAGCTCCAGCACAGAGCTGTGACTAGGGCAGGAGGAGGGAGCTCCAGCACAGAGCTGGGACTGGGGCAGGAGGAGGGAGCTCCAGCGCGGGGCTGGGACTAGGGCAGGGGCAGGAGGAGGGAGCTCCAGCACAGAGCTGGGACTGGGGCTGGAGGAGGGAGCTCCAGCGCGGGGCTGGGACTAGGGCTGGAGGAGGGAGCTCCAGCACAGAGCTGGGACTAGGGCAGGAGGAGGGAGCTCCAGCGCGGGGCTGGGACTGGGGCTGGAGGAGGGAGCTCCAGCACAGAGCTGGGACTGGGGCTGGAGGAGGGAGCTCCAGCACAGAGCTGGGACTAGGGCAGGAGGAGGGAGCTCCAGCGCGGGGCTGGGACTAGGGCAGGAGGAGGGAGCTCCAGCGCGGGGCTGGGACTAGGGCAGGAGGAGGGAGCTCCAGCGCGGGGCTGGGACTGGGGCTGGAGGAGGGAGCTCCAGCACAGAGCTGGGACTAGGGCAGGAGGAGGGAGCTCCAGCACAGAGCTGGGACTGGGGCTGGAGGAGGGAGCTCCAGCGCGGAGCTGGGCCTGAGTGCTCCAGAGCAGAGCTGGAGGGAGCTCCAGTATAGAGCTACATGAAACGCAGTGTGCCTTACCTTGAAGTCAGTCGTAGGCTCCTGAACAGCAAATGAGGCTGGAGCTGTCTCCTCTCTGGGTCAGTGCAGTATCACTGGGATAGGGCAGGGTAGATATTCCACCTCTTTAACTGGATCCTGCTTCTCTGCTGTCTGTGTCTGTCTGTGTAGGTTTTCCTCTCGCAGACATGAAGGTCCTCATCCTGGGAAAGCTCTCAAAGAAGAAGGACGAGCTGAAGACCCTGGTGGAGGAGTTTGGAGGGAAAATCACAAACACGGCCAGCAAAGCCAAGCTGTGCATCAGCTCTCAGAGTAGGTGAATGATCAGTGGTGTTCCGCACAGCAGGAGCCCAGTGTATAACCCACCCCCCTGCCCTCCCCTCCCCACGTACCGTACCCCACCCCTAACCTCTGGCAGCTCACTGCCTCCATTTCCACATTGGATTGAGGATGAGGATGAAGCTCGCACTCCTTGCTATCTCACCCCCTCCCTCTCCATCCTCACTCCCCCTTGCCCCACCTCTCTCACTTCCCCTTCCCCACTTGGCTGCGCTGGGATTGGCAATGATGCCCACGGGTTGGGTTTGTTTTCTGTGCTCCTTCTGCCTTGCGCTTTTAGAGTGTTTAATGGGGACAGCATTGAGGGAGCTTTACTCTTTTGAACTGAAAGTAGAGGAAGCTTTACTCTGTGTCTAACCCAGTGCCGTCCCTGCCCTGGGAGTCTGTGATACAAACACTGAGGGAGCTTTAAAAGAGGAGATGGAGAATTACTTCCTACTTGCAAGAGTAGAGATAGCTTTACCCTGTGTCTCACTCTGTGCAGTTCCTGTCCTGGGAGCGTTTGATGGAGAGAGTGTTGAGAGAGCTTTACTTTAAAAGAGGCAGCAGAAGCTTTACTCTGTCTAACCCTGGGCTGTGCTGTGCTGGCACTGTTTGTCGGAAAGTTTACTTTCTATTTAAAAGCTTAGAGGAAACTTAATCTTGTATCATCCCGTGCTGTATATTTCCGGGGAGTGGAGGGAGGTTTATTTTCAGTTTAAAAGATTAAATGGAGCTTTATTCAGTGTCTAACTCCTTATTGTCCCTGCCCTGGCGGTGTTTATTGGGGACGTTGTCGCAGAACTTCTGTTTTCTACTTGAAAGAGTAAAGGGAGCTTTCCTTTCTGTTTGAGAGATTACAGGGCTTCCAGTTAGTGTTTCTCTGCAGTGGTAGTACGGGTCTGGGGGACTGAATGTCCTCCTGTTATGTTCTTTAACAACAATAGAAGAAGGCCTGATGGGCTGAATGGCCTGTTTCTGTTGGGTCTTTCCCCTGGATGGTTCGGACTGATTGATTGCTGGTAACTTTTTTTTTCCCCCCCACACAGAGGAGTTGGACAAAATGTCGAAGAAGATGGAGGAGGTGAAGGAAGCCAATGTCCGTGTGGTTTCCGAGGATCTCCTTGACGACTTGCGGTCTGGGAAAGGCCTTCAGGAATTGTTGTCGGTGCATGGGATCTCATCGTGGGGAGCGGAGCTCACCCCTGAGGTGGTGCCGGAGCCCCCTGTCGCGGGGAAATCCACCGGCAGTAAGGTTACAAAGAACTCCAGTGGTAAAGCCAAGCAGGAGCAAGGTAATAGAGCTTCACTCAAAGAGCTGCATTTATATAGTGCCTGTTAGTACTCCAAAACCTCGGAGCCGCACAATAACTTCTGTTGTGTAAATGCTAGTAAGTTAGCGACACAACAGCTAATTCTGCACAGCACGATCCCACGAACGTCAATATCAGAAGTAACTTGATAAGGTCTCGAATTTGTAACAATGGGCAGGTTGCTGTTGGGACGAGTATTCCACGTCACACGCTTCCAGAATCTTCCAATCCCGTGCTGCCACCTATTCCTTCCAGAATGTTCCGAACTGTGCTGACACGCCTTCCTTCCCAAATCATTCAGTCCCGCGTCAACTTTCCGGAACCTTCCGATCCCGCGCTGCCATCTTTTCCCTGCCAGAATCTTCTGATCTATGCTGACACGTATTCCTTCCAGAATCTTCTGATTCCGCATCATCTTTCCAGAATCTTCCAATCCAACACTGCTGCGTATACCTTCCGGAATCTTCCGCTCCACACTGTCCTCCCTCAGTACTGAACCCCATTATATACTGAAGTCCTGGTGTGGGACTCCTTCCCATTGGCTCATGCAGTCAGTCAGTGTAACTGAAGAGTTGGTGATTTATTTGGAATTAATTTACGGGATATGGGCTGTTTTGTTGGGCCAACATTTATTGCCGAGTTCCAGGATTCCCTTCCTGAGACGATGCCAAGTTGCTGCAGTCCGTATAGGAGGTTCGGTTCTGGGTTTGGGTGGAGTGAAGGGATTTGTTCAGGAGGCAGGCCCCACGGTTAGAAAACTAATCTTTGTGTCGTGGTGACATTGTGCCCTGCTCATGTTTGCCTCTTCCAGAATCCGGCAAATCGGAGAAGAAGATGAAGCTGACGGTTAAAGGTGGGGCAGCAGTGGACCCTGACTCTGGTACGTGGACCTGAATATCAGCAGAAATTATCCCCACCAGTATTGACTGTGGTCAGTGCGGTCTCCCGGTCGGTGGTGTGTGTGGTTCCCTGGTCAGTGCAGACCCCACACTCCGGTCAGTGGTCAGTGCGGTCTCCCAGTCAGTGGTGTGTGTGGTTCCCTGGTCAGTGCAGACCCCCACATCCCGGTCAGTGCGGTCTCCCAGTCAGTGGTGTGTGCAGTTCCCCGGTCATTCCAATCCCCACGCCCCGGTCAGTGGTCAGTGCTCCCAGTCAGTGGTGTGTGCGGTTCCCCGGTCAGTGCAGACTCCCACCCCCCCGGTCAGTGCGGTCTCCCAGTCAGTGGTGTGTGCGGTTCCCTGGTCAGTGCAGACCCCACGCTCCGGTCAGTGATCAGTGCGGTCTCCCGGTCAGTGCGGACCCTCACGCCCCGGTCAGCGTGGTCTCCCAGTCAGTGGTGTGTGCAGTTCCCTAGTCAGTGCAGATCCCCACGCCCCGGTCAGTGTGGTCTCCTGGTCAGTGGTGTGTGCGGTTCCCCTCCCCCCGGGTCAGGACTGGGTGTGGTTACAAGCTGCTGGTGGGCTGTAGGGGTTTGACGGGAGGTTTCGACACCCCCCTGGTACCTCGGGGATACCGGAGGAAGGGTGATCAGACCGGAGAGGGATATGGAGTGAATCTGAGGATCCCATAACCCTCCTGGTTGATGTGTTTTTCAGGGTTGGAGGATTCGGCTCATGTCTTTGAGCAGGGTGGCAGGATCCTGAGTGCTACTCTGGGCCTGGTGGATATATCCCGCAGTCAGAACTCCTACTACAAGCTGCAGCTGTTGGAGGACGACAACAAAAAGAGGTTCACAGTGCACGCAGTCACGGGGGTCTCCAAGGACCAGGGAGGTGTGGGGGTGGTGGTTCCAGGGTCGGGAGGGTGGTCCCAGGGTCACTGCGGTTTCCCAGGGTCAGGACCAGGGAGGTGTGGGGGTGGTGGTCCCAGGGTCGGGAGGGTGGTCCCAGGGTCACTGCAGTTTCCCAGGGTCAGGGAGGTGTGGGGGTGGTGGTCCCAGGGTTAAGGGGGCGGTCCCAGGGTCGGGGGGGCGGTCCCAGGGTCACCGCGGTTTCCCAGGGTCAGGGAGGTGTGGGGGTGGTGGTCCCAGGGTCAGGGAAGTGTGGGGGTGGTGGTCCCAGGGTCGGGGGGGGGGGCCGGTCCCATGGTCAGGGAGGTGTGGGGGTGGTGGTCCCAGGGTCAGGGAAGTGTGGGGGTGGTGGTCCCAGGGTCGGGGGGGGGGGCGGTCCCAGGGTCAGGGAGGTGTGGGGGTGGTGGTCCCAGGGTCAGGGAAGTGTGGGGGTGGTGGTCCCAGGGTCAGGGAGGTGTACTGTGTGTGTGGTGTATGTGTCTGCGTGTATGTGGTGTGTATGGTCCCAGGATCAGGAGGGCAGTCCCAGGATTGGGAGGGCTGTACCAATGATGGTTCTTTCCCACACCGAGGGAGTTCCAAGGTGAGGGTGGGCCAGGGCAGGGGACACTAGTGTCATGGGGATTGTTTCCTGCTGAATCACTTGAACCCTGTCAGTGGGTACACACACATACATGCCATACACACCACACACGCGCAGACACACACACACCATACACACCACATACATGCAGAAACATACACCACACACCACACACAGCACATACACGCAGGCACATAAACCCCACACACAGCACATACACGCAGACAAATACCCCACACACACAGCATACACGCAGATATATACACCACACACACCATACACACCACATACACGCAGACACACACACTACACACACATCACATACATGCAGACACATACACCACACATACCATACACATTACAGGCACACAGACACATACACCACACACCACACACATCACATACATGCAGGCGCACACCACACACACGCAGACACACACCACACACACGCAGACACACACACCACACACACGCAGACACACACACCACACACACCACACGCACCATACACATCACATACACGCAGACACACACACACCACACACCACACACACGCAGACACACACACCACACACACCATACACCACACACCATACATACCACATACACGCAGACACATACACCACACACACACCATACACATCACATACACGCCGACACACACACCACACACACCATACACACAGACACATACGCCACACACACACTATACACATCACATACACTCAGACACACACACCTCTCACATCACATACACACAGACACATACACCACACACACACTATACACATCACATACACGCAGACACACACCACTTACACACAGATGCCGCGCACACACACTGCATACACTCAGACACGTACACATGCAGACACGCAAACACACACACCACATATACGCAGACACATGCACACCATGTGCGCGCACACATACACTACATGCACGCAGACACACGCACACATACACCACATACACATGGACGCACGTGCACACACACCACACACTCAGACACACACGCACGCACACACACCACATATATGCAGACATGCACACACCACATACACACAGATGTGCACACGCAGACACGCGCATACACACACACCACAGACACACAGACGCACCCACACAGCTACCGCGCACACACTGACATGCGCAGACACGGGCGCACACTGGCAGTGAGTAAGTCAGGGAGAGGGCAGACTGAACAGACGAATTGCAGGACAGAAGAGTCAGAGCAGGACTTCACATTCCTGGATCACTGGCTCTGTGTCTGGGATCGTTGGAGCCTGTCCAATTCCAACAGGTTGTATCTAAACCGGAAAGGGGCCAGGAATGTCGCTGGGGCAGGGAGGGAACGGTGCTCCATAGTGCAGCTGATGCAGGTTAATGCTAAGTTGGCAGGAAGATGGGATACGATATCTGTAAACGTGAGGACTGCAGATGCTGGAGATCAGTGTTGATGGTGCTGGAAAGGCACAGCAGGTCAGACAGCATCTGAGGAGCAGGAGAATCGACGTCTTGGGCAAAATGATTCCTGATGAAGGGCTTTTGCCTGAAATGTTGATTTTTCTTGCTCTTCGGATGCTGCCTGACTTGCTGTGCTTTTCCAGCCACTCACTCTGGGATATGGTATAGATTAGATTACTTACAGTGTGGAAACAGGCCCTTCAGCCCAACAAGTCCACACCGATCCGCCGAAGCACAACCCACCCATACCCCTGGATTTACCCCTTACCTAACACTATGGGCAATTTAGCATGGCCAATTCACCTGACCCGCACATCTTTGGACTGTGGGAGGAAACCGGAGCACCCGGAGGAAACCCACGCAGACACGGGGAGAACGTGCAAACTCCACACAGTCAGTCGCCTGAGTCAGGAATTGAACCCGGGTCTCAGGCGCTGTGAGGCAGCAGTGCTAACCACTGTGCCACCGTGCCGCTCACTATATAGGACTGTAGTGGTGAGAGACTGACAAGTATGGTTAAAGAATGAAATCAGTACAAGTCAGAGTGTAAAGATAATCAAAGGAAGGTGCGAGTTTTATTGAAAGGAGATTTGTGAGTAAGGCAAATGAGTTGACAGGCGTGTTCCTTCCCACATGGAGATGTGATATTGTTGCTGTCAGGAGGAGCAGGATTGACTAATTCACCTTGAAAAATTCAATCAAATTCGATCTCCCCTGATGAAGCCATGCTGTAGATCCTTCATTGATTAATGCCTCTCCAAGTGGAGATTAATTCTGTGTCTCAGAACTGCTGCAGTAGTTTCACTATCATTGATGTTAGACTGACTGGCTTATCGTCTCCTGCTTCAGCCTTTCCTGAAACCCTGATCCCATTTAGCTGTCCTCCAATTCTGTGGCCAGAGAGATTCTGACAATTAATGTCAGAGCCCCAGTAATTTCCTCCCTTGCCTCCCAGCATGGCTTGGGATCCATCTCACCTCAGCCTGGGATGTATCCGCCTGTTAAAACCACAGGTACCTCCTGTCTCTCGGATGTTAATTTGTTCAAGTGTATCACTGTTTCCCCCCGATTTCTGTATCTACAACTTGCTTCTCTACAGTAAAAAGAGATGCAGACCAGTCATTTTAAACCTCAGTTCACATTTTGGCTGCCCCACCCTGACTGGTGGTCTGTGGTACACTCCCAGCAAAATGATTGATTGCCTCTTTTTGTTTTTAAGTTGCACCCATTTGCGGAATATTCTAGTATGTCATCCGCCTCTCTGCAGTGACTCCTTGGTCAGTATTGCAGCCCCCCCTTTCCCTTTTATGTACCCCTCCCAGTGTCGTCTGACGATCCCATGCTCCTGAGGTGACTAGGTGTGCAGATGAGGATTATACGGTTGATACAGTCCATGTGGACTTCAGAAAGGGTTTTTGACCGGGTCTCGCATGGAAGATGTTCTGGGGCAACTTGGCTTAGTGGCAGGAAGCAGAGGATGATGGTTGAAGCTTGCTTGTGTAACTGGAAGCCTGTGTTCGTTATGTACCACGGGGTTCAGAGCTAAGAGTGCACCTTAATGGTGAGACCCTAGGAAGTACAGAGGGGTCAGCGGATTGGTCCGTGGAAACAGCAGCACAGGGTGGATAAGGTGGTTAGGAGGCCACATGGGATACCTGTCTTTATTTGATAAGAAAGGCCGATCTCCCTGAACCGGCCTGAGAGTAGGGGCAGGAAGGTGATGGTTGGGAGGGGGTTGGGTTGGGTTGGGGTCGGGGGGAAGGTTGTTTGCTGGTTTCGGAGCTGCGGGCGGCGATCTGACCGGGTTCGCGGCCGCTCCCTGACACTGCTCGGTTCCGACGCCGCAGGTACTGGGTCTTCAGGTCCTGGGGCCGAGTGGGGACCACCATCGGCGGCAACAAGCTGGAGAAGATGTCCTCCAAAGAGGAGGCCGTCGACCATTTCCTGGGCCTCTACGAGGAAAAGACGGGCAACGCCTGGCACTCCAAAAACTTCACCAAATACCCTAAAAAGTTCTACCCGCTGGAGATCGACTACGGCCAGGTGAGTACCACTCCCGCCCCCCCCGTCACAGAAAGATCCGGAAGCTTGGTCAGTTGGCCCACTGTGTCTGTGCCAGGCCTTGAAGCTGCTGCCCAGTTAACCTCTGGTTCCCTCCTGTTCTGCTCAGGACCCCACCCCACACACCCCATTATCAATGACGCACCCTCGCTGGGCTAAAATCCTGTCTGTTTTTCCCCCTTCCCCTTTGCCACTGATTATAAACCTGCCTGTCTCTGGCTCTTGGTCCTCCTGCCTCTCATTCCAAATCTTCCGTGACCTTTGAACCCTCCCCAGTGTCAGATTGCCTCTAACTTCAGCATCATGGAGATTTTGCTGTGTACACAGAGGCCATGAGGCCCATCCTGTCCCCTGCTGGCCCTGGAGAGCTGATCCATACTGTCATTTCCTGCTCAAAGGAGACTAAATGCAGCTTCTCCGGCCACGGCCTCTGGACTGAAGTCCCACCCTGGCTCGATCTCGTTGACACTGGGGGACGTCTGAGGCCTCGCTGTCCTCCTGAGATGGTGGGCCCAATAAATAAACTCGAGACGGGAACGCAGTCATCTGCAGGAAACGTGGCCTGAAGGCAAAGTTTTCAGGAGGTCAGTCAGTGCCGAAGGTAGATCATTGACCCGACTGGTTAACTGCGTGAGTGAGGATTATGCCCAGCTGAGGCCTTGTTTTTGTCATGTTCTGTACCACTATTAGTAAAGCCAAGACGGTACTGCACACTGCTTTTGGTAAGGAGCCCCCTGAATTCAAGTGCTGGCCGCACTTGTCGCTAGAATTCAAATCTACTAATAATGACCCTCAGAAATCCAGAAAGTAAGAATACTGGTTGGCCATTCGGCCCTTCAAAGCCTGCTACACCATGGCTGACCATCCAACTCACTAGGCTGCCCCCATTTTTCTCCCCACAGTTTTTGATTCCCTTCAGCCCCAAGAATTGTACCCAACTCCCTGTCGGAACATTCGAGCATTTTGGCCCCAAGCACCTTCTGTGGTAGTAGGTTCCACAGACTCTGGGTAAAGACATTAATTACTTCATATCTCAGTCCGAAATGGCCAAGCCTACATCCTTAGACCTCTGGTTCCGCACTCCATGGTCGTCAGGTAGATTTTACCCAGTCTAGGCCTGTTAGAATTGTTGAAGTTTTTACAAGATGCAACCCCTCACCACCTTCATTCTACTAAACGCCAGTGGAATATCGCTGTTTCTCAATCCCACAGGATGAGGAAGCCGTGAAGAAACTCACTGCGAATTGTAATACCAAATCCAAGCTGGACAAAGCAGTCCAGGACCTCATCAAGACCATCTTCGATGTAGAGAGTATGAAGAAAGCCATGGTGGAGTTTGAGGTATGGCAGGTTGCAGGAGAGGGGGCACGGTGGGGAGGTCATTCTGGGGTCATGTGTGCATTCTGAGAAAAAGAATATCCTTCTAAGGAAGTGTTCAGTTGACAGATTGTGGGGGAAACCAGAGCGTGTCGCCAGCGTTACCAGCAGCTCCATTCAAACCCCCACTCTGGTTTCATTTGAGAAGTTTGGAACTGATTCAGCTCATCATGTCTGTGTCATTGCATTGAAAGCTGTTCAGTTGGCCTCCCTCCTGAAATATTAGTAACTGCTCCCTATAAAAGGACTATTGTATGATACCATGAAATACCTACAGATGAACCTCCTATATTTCCTGCCCGTGAGTTTTCCGTCTTTTACATTCATCGTCCTAGAGATGTCCAGCATAGAATCAGGCCATTTGGTCCAACCCGTCCATGCCGACCAGATATTCTAAATTAATCTAGTCCCATTGGCCAGCACCTGGCTCATATCTCTCTCAACCCTTCCTATTCATATACCCATCCAGATGCCTTTTAAATGTTGGAATTGTTCCAGCCTCCACCACTTCCTCTGGCAGCTCATTCCATACATACACCACCACACACTGTGTGAAAAAGTTGCCCCTTAGACTCCTTTTAAATCTTTCCCCTTTCACCTTAAAGCTATGCTGTTTAGTTTTGTACCCCCCTACCCCCAACTCCAGGGAAAAGACCTTGTCTATTCACCCTATCCATGCCCCTCATGATCTTGTACTTCTCTATAAAGTCATCCCTCAGCCTCCGTTGCTCCAGGGAAGATAGCCCCAGTCTGTCCAACCTCTCCCTACAGCTCAA
Organism: Hemiscyllium ocellatum; assembly: GCF_020745735.1. Taxonomy (NCBI): domain Eukaryota; kingdom Metazoa; phylum Chordata; class Chondrichthyes; order Orectolobiformes; family Hemiscylliidae; genus Hemiscyllium; species Hemiscyllium ocellatum. The sequence continues at coordinate 13,677,979 of NC_083403.1, forward strand.
ACCCTCCAACCCTGCAACATCCTTGTAAATCTTTTCTACACTCTTTCAAGTTTAATAACATCCTTCCTATTCGCAGGGAGACTTCCAAAAGTGGCCTAAACAATGTCCTGTACATGACGTCATGTCCCAGTGTTTGCATGCACTTTGTGGTGTCAGCATTGACTGTTGAAACAAGCTGTGTGCATTTACAATAGGATTTCTCTATGTAAACAGGTCCTGGTCACACTGTATTCACAAGCTGCAGCCACCAGGTGGTGCTCTGGTGGTGGAGGGAGCAATCACTGGACTGATTGGTTATTCAGCCGTGCAGCTCTGTACTGGACTGCAGGGTGTAATCATTGCCTTTTCCTGGGTCATTCAGAGACTGAATGGAAGAGAACCAGCAAATATTTTCTTAACTCTGCAAACTGCATTGTATTTAAAATGAAAGTTAAATATACACAACACCAGGTTTATTTGGAAGTACTAGCTTTCAGAGCTGTACTCATTCATCAGGTAGCCAGTGGGGCAGGATCATAGGACACAGACTTTATAGCAAAAGGTCATGCAACTGGTGCGATATATTAATCAAACCTAGATTGCTGTTAAGTCTTTAATCACTTAAATGTGGATTTCAGTTGATTAATATGTAAATCCCAGAACTTCTTTCAAGTCACAGTCCCAAGATAACTTAAGGTTTTATTTAAAAAGGTGACAGCTCAGCTCAGTCAATGCATTAAAGGTGCAAGGTTAGAGTCAGGTTTAAAATGGAAGTCTTCCTTCTGTGATGTCTGAGCATACATATTCTTTCCTATTTACAAAGTTCATACACGCTTAGTGTGGGCATTCTGTCATATTTGTTATTTCTGTGGAACCGTCTGATATTTACTGGCTTCATCTTTGTCGGTTTTCCCAACAGATTGACCTTCAGAAGATGCCCCTGGGTAAACTGAGCAAGAGGCAGATCCAGAGTGCGTATGCCATCCTCAGTGAGGTGCAGCAGGTAGGCAGCAGTTCTCTCTCTCTGTACAGTACCCACTGGTTAGGGATACAGGATAGCAACTTCACAGGGTGAGATTTCAAATCCCACTGTGCTCAGCAAGCTTTGAGAAGATTTGTAGCTCAGGTTGAGGTTTTTGATGGTTTGCTTACAGAGCTGGAAGGTTCATTTCCAGATGTTTCGTCCCCCTACTAGGTAGGCCCAGTGAAGGTGTTATCTAACGAAACATCTGGAGATAAACCTTGCGGCTCAGCGAGCACACCTACAACCTACTGTGCTCAACGTGAAAGTGTTAAACCCTTACCTTCCCTCCCTCCAGTGTATCACTCTGTTCTGTGCACTGGACACTGTAACACCCTGCTCTGTGTACCTCACTGTGCGCTGGACAGTGTAACGCCCTGCTCTGTGTACCTCACTGTGCGCTGGACAGTGTAACGCCCTGCTCTGTGTACCTCACTGTGCACTGGACAGTATAACACCCTGCTCTGTGTACCTCACTGTGCACTGGATAGTGTAACACCCTGCTCTGTGTACCTCACGGTGCACTGGACAGTGTAACACCCTGCTCTGTGTACCTCACGGTGCACTGGACAGTGTAACACCCTGCTCTGTGTACCTCACGGTGCACTGGACAGTGTAACACCCTGCTCTGTGTACCTCACGGTGCACTGGACAGTGTAACACCCTGCTCTGTGTACCTCACTGTGCACTGGACAGTGTAACACCCTGCTCTGTGTACCTCACGGTGCACCAGACGTCGTGTACCTCAGTTGTCTCCAGTCAAGGGCAAGAACAGGAGCTGTGAGCTGTGATGTACATACTGAAACCTCTGTCTTTTCCTGTGCTAAGGTTGTGGCTAACAATGGGGCGGAGTCTCAGATATTGGACCTGTCCAATCGCTTCTACACACTCATCCCACATGACTTCGGAATGAAGAAACCACCTCTCCTGAACAACGAAGATTATATCCAGGTAACTGGGGAGGGTAATATGTGTACAATACTACAGTGTTGGTGATGGTGGTGGGGGAGGAGTGAAGGCCCTGTGCTAATGGCACTAGATCATTAAGCCAGCACCATCCTCATGATCTATCCTATCTGTCCGTCTTCGCTCCACCCTCCTCTCCATCCTATCACCTTTACCCCTTCCTCCATCCACCTATTGCACTCTCAACTACCTTCTCCCTAGCTCCACCTCCTTTCTGTTTATCCCTCTATCCCCGAGGCTTCTGGCCTCGCTCCTGATGAAGGGCTCCTGCCTGAAACGTAGATGTTCTTGCTTTTCGGATGCTGCCTGACCTGCTGTGCTTTTCCAGCACCACTCTAATCTTGACTGTAATCTCCAGCATCGGCAATCCTCACTTTCATCCATTAACTCAGAGACCCTGGTAATATCCTGGGGACGGTGTTCGTATCCCACTATACTTAGATTTAATAAAATTCTGAAGTTAAAAGTCTAATGATGACTAGGAAACCATCTGGTTCGCCAATGTCCTTTAGGGAAGGAAACTGCTTATCCTTACCCGGACTGGCCTATATATGGTTGACTTGTAGCTGCCCTCTGAGCCAGCAACACTTTCATTCTGTCAACAAATCGTAACTTCAAACGATTCAGAATTTTTCTATTTTCCAAAATTTTGGAGTAGTTGGGGGTGGGGGGGTAACTGTGGTTAGGAGAGTCGCTAACCGAGGCATTGGATTGAAGAGAATGGGTAAAGGGGCCAGAGAGCGAAGGGAAGGAAGCTTTGATGCAGGACTGGGTTGGTGAGGAAGGTGGGGGACAGTGGGTTGGATTTTGAAGAATTGAGAGCCGTCCCCTGGGGGCTGAGAAAGCTCAGTCCTCCTGATATTCCAAAGGAGAATTGCAGACATCATAACAGCCAAGGGGATTGTGCAGGGGAGTGGAGCTGACTGGGTAACTCTGTCACAGAGCGAGCATGGGTTACATGGCCACCTGCTCCAGTGATGCATTTGGAAATTTTACTGCTGACTTAACAGTACGGCCCCGTTCGGAATACTGCGTGCAGTTCTGGTCGCCCTGTCATAGAAAGGATATCATTCAACTAGAGTAAGAACAGAAAGGATTTACTGGGATGCTACCAGGACTGGACGGTTTGAGTTATAAGGAGAGGCTGGAAACGTGGAGACTTTGAGGGGATGACTGTACAGAGGTCTGTAAACTTAAACAGGGGCATGGTTAAGGTAGTTGGGAGTCTAAAACTAGAGGGTGTAGGTTTAAGATGAGAGGGGCAATTGTTTCACACACAGGGTGGTGAGTGTCTGGAACGGGCTACTGGAGGTAGTCGTGAAAGCACATACAATTTTGTCATTTAAGAAACATTTGGACGGTTACATCGATGTGATAGGTATGGAGGAATATGGATCAAATGCAAGCAAAAGTTTAATTGTGAAAACTGGGGCAGCCTGGACAGGTTGGGCCGAAGGGTCTGTTTCCATGCTGTAGATCTCTGTTACTCTACAATAAATTCCTTTTCAGCGCTCCCCTCTCAGTAAATGCTGCACCTCTCACTATTCCCCTCAGACCTGAGGTTGCTCACTTATTCGAGCCAGTTGTTTCTTGTCCCTAGCTATCAACTCAAGTCAAGATTACACTCTTGGCGATAGAGAGAGAGAGAGCTCAGCTTGATATCTGGGGACTGGATTCATGGTCTTAAGGGCTGAAAGGGGAGGTGTTTCCCACAAGACAGGGCTGTACATTCCGCAGCATTCTGGGCACCAGCTGGCTTTCCCGTTGTGAATCCCCTCAGCCAGGAATTCGGTTTCAGAGTCAAGCTGGCAGTAAAGTTCACTGAAGCTTCGCCACCTTTGAGGCTGGGTCACGGCACGCAAAATTTGTCACGCGCGCTGTCCGCCACTCACTGCGTCATTCCTGAGATCTGGAATGCACTGGGAGGTGGGTGCGGGGGTGGAGGGCGAGGTGTTGAAGAGTGGGGCCTAGCTAGTGGGCACCACCAGTTTCCCAAGAGCTACCACAGGCATGAAGGATCCAGTGGCCTAGTCCAGTGTCGCTTCCACTACGGCCGCAGATACTTTCAAGAATTATTTGCCGTGCCATTATAGTTTGTGAAATATCCAGAGGGTTTTTCAGATTCTGTCCAGTTTCTTGAAGAATGTCAGGACTATTGCAGAGTTGAGTTGAATCTTAAAGACACCTCTGTGCCTCTCTTGCTCACTGTAACTCACTGCACTGCTTTGTCCTTGTTTGGTTGGACTGGAGGTGCGTCTCTGTGGTTGTGTATCGGGTAACTGGGAATGGTCCTCTCTTCCTCAGTGATCCATGAAGTCTGTGGAATAAGTGCAGGATGGGATTTGAATGTCCTGATGTAGAAGTTCAAAGAGCCTGTGACTTTACTCCCTCGTCCCTATCTTTGCTGTGCCCCTCTAAGTTGGACCTCCTTACCTGAAGGAGACTTGCTTAAGAGAAGTGGAGCCAAGATTTACCAGATTGAGTCCTGACCTATGAAGGGAGACTGGGTCCCTTCACTGGAGTTTCAAAGAATAAGGGGCTGAATCTCAGAAACGTATAAACAATAACAGGACTTGACAGGGTAAACACAGGAGCGCTGTTCCCGATGACAGTGGAGTCCCCAACCAGGAGTCACAGGTTTTTTTTGTAGATATTTTTATTGAAATTTAACATTTTTGCAAATTTACAAAAATAAACAAAACTCTCAAATACAAACATTGATGTACAATTAAATCATATATACAATAGTCATAATTTAACAAAGAAAAGAGAAAGAAAGAAAACAAAAAGAGAAAAAAAAAGAAACGAAAAAAGAAAGAAAAAAAGAACTCAACTTTTTACTAATCTAACCTATAACTAACCAGAGTGTATACCTAAGTCTCTTACATGCTCGGAATGTATAAACATCAAATATAATAAACCCGTATTCGCGCAGGATTCCTCTCCCAAGGGGCCCTGGAGCAGCCCGGTCTGAAATCTTCACTAAATAAAAGCCCTTGTTAGGATAGCCGAAATATCTGCATTTATATAATTCAAAAAGGGCTGCCATATTTTATAAAATAATTCAGTCTTTCGGTGCACCATATTTGTGAGGAAGTCAAGGGGGATATATTCCATAAGGAGTCACAGTTTAACAATATGGGCGTATGAGATGAGGAGAAATTTCTTCACCTTAGAGTGGTGAACCTGTCAACTTACCTGCCCGTTTTGTAGCCAAAACATTAAGTGTTTTCATAAAGGAGTTTAATATATTTCTAAGGGATCAAAGGGTTTGGGGAGAAAGCAGGAACGGGGATAGTCAGCCATGATCATATTGAGTGGCTGAGCAGGCTTGAAGGGCTGAATGGCCTACTCCTGCTTTCTATGTTTGATCCCAGTTTGCTCCTGTCACCCAGCTCTCTAACTGTATCCCTGTTGTTTGCTGCCTCCCTGACCTTGCTCTTTCTTTCTGTGGTTTCCAGGCCAAGGTGCAGATGTTGGACAGTCTCCTGGACATTGAGGTCGCCTACAGTCTCCTCCAAGGTGGCAAGGAAGACGACGCCAAGAACCCCATCGACGTCAACTACGAGAAGCTGCACACACAGATCAAGGTGACTCTGGGCCCCCCTCCACTTCAGCCAAACGGCAGTGACCTTTCCCCGCCACCTTTCGGTTTGCTCTGTTGGCTGGACAGCTGCAGAGCGTTGCTGAAGTTACCACAGAGGTCCCACTCTCTCAACTTCGCCCCTTATCTGAGGCGTGACCTTCCAGATGAACCACCCCCAGTCATCTCCCCCCGATGAGATAGCAGGCCGATGGTTTTCTGCTCCCCTTCATTACAGTTATACTTTTTGCATTACACGAACTCTTGCATTCTTCCGGGCAAAATGAATCAGTTGAGCTTCTCTCCATTAGATTTCATCTGCCACTTGACTGTTTGTAGACCTGTCTCAACTCAGATCAATCAATCCACATTGGTCCATTTGGAAACTAATTCTGGGTACCATAATTTTTATTAAAATTCACATGTAAATTGATAACAGCAAGAAAAATCACAATTGCAAAAATCTGACTGGTTAAATGAATGTAAAAGGACTAGTTCAGTGAGACATGAAGCTGGAAACACTGAGCAGGATGTTTCTTAATTTGTGGCCATTGCTAGACTTGAAGCCACTGATTGCTTTTCCCACCCCTGTTCCTCTTGCTAGAATTCCTAAAGAACGCCACTCCAGAAAAGTAAATAATGAACATAGTCCATGGAAAAGGCTGCGGTGCAGGAAATGGGCGGGAAGCTGACTGGTGTAAAGCTGCCGTGGTCGAGTAGTACATGTGTCTGTCTTAGTCTTTCTTTAGAAACCAGATAAACATAAAAGGAATTAAACTACTTCGAGTCATTAAGTCTTCCAGGTTGGAAACAATACCCTACGGTCCAACCAGTTCATGCCAACCATAATCCCAATCATAAACTCGTCCCATGTACCTGCATTAGGCCCGTATCACTCCAAATATCCCCTTGTTCATGAACCGGTGTTATCACCAGACTATTAATCCAGAGACCCAGTTAGGATTCTGTGCACCTGGGTTCAAATCTCACTTCCGCAGATGCCGGAATTCAAAATCTACTGATAATCGTGAAACCATTGTCGATAGTTGGGAAAAACCCATCTGCTTCAGTAATGTCCTTTAAGGAAGGAACCGGCTATCTTCCCCTTGTCTGGTCTACATGTGACTCCAGACCCACAGCAATATGGTTGACTCTCAACTGCCCTCTGAAATGGCCCGAGCAAGCCACTCAGTTCAAGGGCAGGTGGGGATGGGTGGCACTGTGACTCAGTGGTTAGCATTGCTGCCTCACAGCACCAGGGTTCCAGGTTCGATTCCAGCCTCGGTCGACTGTCTGTGTGGAGTTTGCACGTTCTCCTCGTGGGTTTGCTCCGGTTTCCTCCCACAGTCCAAAAGATGTGCAGGTTGGGTGAATTGGCCACGCTAAATTGCCCCTAGTGTTAGGTGCATTGGTCAGAGGGAAATGGGTCTGGGTGGGTTACTCGTCAGAGGGTCGGTGTGGACTCGTTGGGCCGAAGGGCCTGTTTCCACACTGTAGGGGAATCTAATCTAATCAAATACTGGTCAGTCAGCGAGGCCCATATCTGACAAATTAATAAAAAATAGTTGACCAAATGTATTGTAACTGTACCCACATTCTCCCGCCCCTTCCCGGAAATTCATTCCACTCACGGACCATTCTCTGTGTTATCAAATAAAATTACCCCTCAGGACCTTTTCAAGTCTTTCTCCTCTCACCTTAAAAAATATGCTCCCTATTTTTGAAATTCCACAGCCTGGGGAAAATACAGCTGCCATTCACCTTATCCACATCTCTCATGATTTTAAAAACTTCTGTAAGGTCACCTGTCAACCTCCTGTACTCCAGTGAAAAATAGTCCCAGTCCATCCAGCCTCCCCTTATGATTCAAACCCTCCGTTCCCAGCAACGTCCAGGTAAATTTCTTCTGAACCTTCTCCAGCTTAAAATATCCTTAAAGCAGGGCATATACTTAAAGCACGCAGTCCACTCAAAACCAACACGTTTGAAAGTGTTGGATAACAAATCTATCCAATTCTGGTCTCCTTCCTATCGGAAAGATGTTATGAAATTTGAGAGGGTTCAGAAAAGATTTACAAGGATGTTGCCAGGGTTGGAGGATTTGAGCTACAGGGAGAGGCTGAACAGGCTGGGGCTGTTTTCCCTGGAGCATCGGAGGCTGAGGGGTGACCTTATAGAGGTTTATAAAATTATGAGGAGCATGGACAGGATAAATAGGGTTTAGGGTGAGAGGGGAAAGATATAAAAGAGACCTAAGGGGCCACTTTTTCACACAGAGGGTGGTACGTGTATGGAATGAGCTGCCAGAGGAAGTGGTGGAGGCTGGTACAATTGCAACATTTAAGAGGCATTTGGATGGGTATATGAATAGGAAGGGTTTGGAGGGTTATGGGCCGGGTGCTGGCAGGTGGGACTAGATTGGGTTGTGATATCTGGTCGGCATGGACGGGTTGGATTGAAGGGTCTGTTTCTGTGCTGTACATCTCTGTGACTCAATGACCAGCTTCTATTCCCATCCCCATGAGTGGTGAGGAATAAAGGAGGGAAAGAGAGTAGATGGGAGGGGGAAGTGAAGAGCTGGGTTTATTCTTTTATTCCCATGTGGGGATGTAGGCATTGCTGACGAGGCTGGTATTTGCTGTCCATGCCTGATTGCCCTTGAGCGATTTGGCTGCCAAGACCATTTGAGAGGGTAGTTAAGAGTCAACCGCAGTGCTGTGTGTCTGGAGCCACATACAGACCAGGCAATGACATATGAACATACAAACATTTAATAGCAAATTTCCTTCCCTATTGATGTTGGTGAACCAAGTGAGTTTCTACAATTGGCCTGGTCGCCATTTTAATGTGTCTTTTAATTAAATTTTGCCGCGTGCCTTGATGGGACATGAATCCGTGTCTCCAGTATTACCCATACAGGGAGAACAGTGATGTAAATACAGAGGGAGAGAGAGAGAGAGATTGGACAGAAAGTGTACCACACAGAAAAGGGGAAACTGATACCATCTCAAATGTGAATATAAAACAATTAGGATGTGCATTATTTCAACATTGCATTTCATGTTGAGGACGATATTCCAGTTTCACTTCAAGTCTGCAGATATTTCACATCATCTGTCTTCGCTTCATAAATCTTAAAGGACAATACAGGTTTGGCAAGTTGAGTGTGGACTATTTTGAAGAACAGCTCATTAAATGAAATAGTGTGCCCCATCCAAAACTCGCACGAGGGACTATTTCAGGAACTAATCATGAACAGAGGAATATACTTTCTGAAATGTACTCCTGGCTGGCTGCTAAAGTTTTAACCTTTTGAAGTTTGACACTCATCCTCACGGATCACAATACTTCCAGGTTTCATAGCACCCGCACATTTTAAAATGGTGCCCATACAGTAAAGTCTCTGTCATTAATATCAGCCAGGAAGAGCGGGGCTCCCTGAGGAACACAAGTACTGTCTTATTTAAAGACATTCGCTGTTGTTTCGTGTCACTCACCCGATTTCACATTCACGTTGTAGCCATTCCATCGTAGCTTGGTTACTGCGGAGCTAACGTTGACAATACTGCGTGTTTCATCATCACTCGGTTCCTTACTGTCTTTTAAACTCTGTGCCTTAGGTTCTGGCCAAGGAGACAGACGAAGCCAAGTTAATCGTCGAGTATGTTAAAAACACACACGCTGTGACACACAACCAGTACGACCTGGAAGTGATGGAGGTGAGTGCTGTGGGGGCGTTTCATGGCCTGTGTTTGGTCAGGCCTTTCGGACAGTAATGTGAGGTTTGGAGTTGCCTCCCTTTCCGAGGAGGCGCCTATCAGAGGCCAGGCAAAAGTGAGGACTGCAGGTGCTGGAAATCAGAGTCTAGATTAGAGTGGTGCTGGAAAAGCACAGCATCTGAGGAGCAGGAAAATCATTGTTCCAGGCAAAAGCCCTTCATCAGGACTGGAGGGAGGGAGCCTCCAGGTTTTACCAGAGGCCTGCAATTGTTTCCTGTCTCCAGGGGGCAGTTCCTGACACTGATAGAGAACACCATCTTACAGAGCAGAAGGAGGCCATTCAGCCCATCATGTCTACGTATGCATTGTGGCATAATGGCATTCTGCCTTTTCCCTGTAACCCTGCACACATTGTCTTTTCCCTGCGACATTGAAGGGAATCCAGGGCGGGGACCTAGCTCCTGCCCATTCATTTCGGTGCCTCCTCACTAACACTCTGATAACAGGGCAGCCACGTGACCGGTGGGATACGGGCCCTTACGTCTCACCGGCTCCCTGGTTTCTCTCTGTGGGTGTGACTCCCCTGTTAAAACCAGCTCCCAGGTTTGTTTCAGGTGAATTAGTGAGGAGGGAGGCCTTCGACAATCAAATATCTAGCTAGCCCAAGGTGCCACAGGAAGAATGGGCAAGTAGTCAGCTCCAGTGTGACAGTGTGCAACACCTTCACTGGTGCGTGTGGGTCTGAACTATATCCTTGGTGCTGGTATATATTCACCCTGAGTCTTTACAATGGAGCCCTCAATACGTGGAGGTGGGGTGGCGGGGAGGTAAATGTGGGCATTCTGTGGCGTGTGGATTCTGGCACATTCTGGGGCCTTCCTTTCTCTTTCTCTTTCTGACAGATCTTCAAGATTAAGCGCGAGGGGGAGGAAGAGCGTTTCGAGCCCTTCAGCGAGCTCCACAATCGACAGCTGCTCTGGCACGGCTCACGCATCACCAACTTCGCCGGCATCTTGTCACAGGGTCTCCGCATCGCTCCCCCAGAGGCCCCTGTGGTGAGTGACGGTGGACGGGGAGGGAGGTGTGAGGGATTGGTGAGAGTGAGAGATGGGGGCGGGGAGGAGGGGTGAGACAGAGACTGGGTTGCGATTTAGAGAGGGGTCTGGGGAAGAGGGAAAGGGAAAGAGTGATAGAGAGAAAATCCAGGTGAGGGGAGGGTCCAGGGAGAGACAGCAAGTTCAGGCGAGAGTGAAATGGGGTTTGGGAGAGAGGTCTGGGGTTCCGGTGAGAGACAGAGGATCAGGGCTAGGGAGAGAGACAGGTGGAGGATTTAGGCTAGAGTTTACAGACAGAGGCTCCGAGAGACAAAGACAGACTTAACGTCCAAGAGAGTAAGACAGACAGACAAAGGGTCAGAGATAGAGGGAGGGGAGGGTCTGTCCTGGGTCAGAGTCAGTAGCAGATTGTATGAATGTTCCACCATTTTACTTTTTATTTGTTCTTTCTCTTCCCAGACCGGCTACATGTTTGGTAAAGGAGTCTATTTTGCTGACATGGTTTCCAAAAGTGCCAATTACTGTCACGCATCACAGGCCGAGCCTGTGGGGCTCATTCTGCTCGCAGAGGTGGCTTTGGGAAACATGTGAGTAACAGAATGGCTTTTCATTGTCTCTCTGTGAAGCTGTAAGCTGTCATTCATGTAACTCTGATCTGAGATAGGAACCTCCTTTGAACCTGCACTGTTCCTCACTGATCTGTGTCTCAATTCCATTGACCAACCTAAATCTTTAAAATTTTTAATTGAAAACACTTGGCCACTTCAGAATAAGTTCTCTTTATCTATACAGACATTAGCCCCAGCATGGATCTCCGCTCTGGGATTGGAGCTGTTAGCCCCAGCGCGGAGCTCCGCTCTGGGACTGGAGCCGGTCGCCCCAGCGCAGAGCTCCGCTCTGGGACTGGAGCCGGTCGTCCCAGCGCGGAGCTCCGCCCTGGGATGGAGCCGGTCGCCCCAGCGCGGAGCTCCGCCCTGAGATGGAGCCGGTCGCCCTAGCGCGGAGCTCCGCTCTAGGACTGGAGCCGGTCGCCCCAGCGCGGAGCTCTGCTCTGGGACTGGAGCCGACAGCCCAGTGCGGAGCTCCGCTCTGGGACTGGAGCCGACAGCCCAGTGCGGAGCTCCGCTCTGGGACTGGAGCCAGTTGCCCCAGCGCAGAGCTCCGCTCTGGGACTGGAGCCGACAGCCCAGCGCGGAGCTCCGCTCTGGGACTGGAGCTGGTCGCCCCAGCGCGGAGCACCGCTCTGGGACTGGAGCTGGTCGCCCCAGCGCGGAGCTCCGCTCTGGGACTGGAGCCGACAGCCCAGTGCGGAGCTCCGCTCTGGGACTGGAGCCAGTTGCCCCCTGTGATGATGAATAATTAACCCTTCCATTGATTATTTTGTCTTCAGGTGTTGATCCCAAGGATATTGACTGTTGAATATTGTGTTTTCAGGCACGAGTTGAAACGAGCGAATCATATTACAAAGCTACCGAAAGGCAAACACAGTGTGAAAGGTAAACTCCGTGGTGGGGTGTCAGGCTGTGCTAAGGGCAGTGTGGGGCAGCGGGCAGAGGTTGAGCCCAGGGAGGGAGGCAGTGGCGAACAGAGTGGAAATGAGAAAGTGAACACTGGCTCTGGGCTGGGGAAGGTGAACACTGGCACTGAGCCGTGGAAGGTGAACACTGGCACTGAGCTGTGGAAAGTGAACACTGGCTCTGAGCTGTGGAAGGTGAACACTGGCGCTGGGCCGCGGAAGGTGAACACTGGCGCTGAGCTGCGGAAGGTGAACACTGGCGCTGAGCTGCAGAAGGTGAACACTGGCGCTGAGCTGCGGAAAGTGAACACTGGCGCTGAGCTGCGGAAAGTGAACACTGGCACTGAGCTGCGGAAGGTGAACACTGGCTCTGAGCTGCGGACGGTGAACACTGGCTCTGAGCTGCGGACGGTGAACACTGGCTCTGAGCTGCGGAAGGTGAACACTGGCGCTGAGCTGCGGAAGGTAAACACTGGCTCTGAGCCGCGGAAGGTGAACACTGGCACTGAGCCGCGGAAGGTGAACACTGGCGCTGAGCCGCGGAAGGTGAACACTGGCGCTGAGCCGCGGAAGGTGAACACTGGCGCTGAGCCGCGGAAGGTGAACACTGGCGCTGAGCCGCGGAAGGTGAATACTGGCACTGAGCTGCGGAAGGTGAATACTGGCGCTGAGCTGCGGAAGGTGAACACTGGCGCTGAGCTGCGGAAGGTGAACACTGGCGCTGAGCTGCGGAAGGTGAACACTGGCGCTGAGCTGCGGAAGGTGAACACTGGCGCTGAGCTGCGGAAGGTGAACACTGGCGCTGAGCCGGGGAAGGTGAACACTGGCGCTGAGCCGCGAAAGGTGAACACTGGCGCTGAGCTGCGGAAGGTGAACACTGGCTCTGAGACGTAGAAGGTGAACACTGGCTCTGGGCTGCGGAAGGTGAACACTGGTGCTGAGCTGCGGAAGGTGAACACTGGCGCTGAGCCGGGGAAGGTGAACACTGGCGCTGGGCCGCGGAAGGTGAACACTGGCGCTGGGCCGCGGAAGGTGAACACTGGCGCTGGGCCGCGGAAGGTGAACACTGGCTCTGGGCTGCGGAAGGTGAACACTGGCGCTGGGCTGCGGAAGGTGAACACTGGCGCTGAGCTGGGGAAGGTGAACACTGGCGCTGGGCTGCGGAAGGTGAACACTGGCACTGAGCTGAGGAAGGTGAACACTGGCAGTGAGCTGCAGAAGGTGAACACTGGCTCTGAGCTGTAGAAGGTGAACACTGGCAGTGAGCTGCAGAAGGTGAACACTGGTGCTGAGCTGGGGAAGGTGAACACTGGCGCTGAGCTGTAGAAGATGAACACTGGCACTGGGCCGCGGAAGGTGAACACTGGCACTGGGCCGCGGAAGGTGAACACTGGCGCTGGGCCGCGGAAGGTGAACACTGGCGCTGGGCCGCGGAAGGTGAACACTGGCGCTGAGCTGCGGAAGGTGAACACTGGCGCTGGGCTGCGGAAGGTGAACACTGGCACTGAGCTGAGGAAGGTGAACACTGGCAGTGAGCTGCAGAAGGTGAACACTGGCTCTGAGCTGTAGAAGGTGAACACTGGCAGTGAGCTGCAGAAGGTGAACACTGGCGCTGAGCTGGGGAAGGTGAACACTGGCGCTGGGCTGTAGAAGATGAACACTGGCTCTGGGCCGCGGAAGGTGAACACTGGCACTGGGCCGCGGAAGGTGAACACTGGTGCTGGGCCGCGGAAGGTGAACACTGGCGCTGGGCTGCGGAAGGTGAACACTGGCGCTGAGCTGGGGAAGGTGAACACTGGCGCTGGGCTGCGGAAGGTGAACACTGGCACTGAGCTGAGGAAGGTGAACACTGGCAGTGAGCTGCAGAAGGTGAACACTGGCGCTGAGCTGGGGAAGGTGAACACTGGCGCTGAGCTGTAGAAGATGAACACTGGCTCTGGGCCGCGGAAGGTGAACACTGGCTCTGGGCTGTAGAAGGTGAACACTGGCGCTGGGCTGCGGAAGGTGAACACTGGCTCTGAGACGTAGAAGGTGAACACTGGCTCTGGGCTGCGGAAGGTGAACACTGGCGCTGGGCCGCGGAAGGTGAACACTGGCGCTGAGCCGGGGAAGGTGAACACTGGCGCTGGGCTGCGGAAGGTGAACACTGGCACTGAGCCGCGGAAGGTGAACACTGGCGCTGAGCCGTAGAAGGTGAACACTGGCAGTGAGCCACAGAAGGTGAACACTGGCGCTGAGCTGGGGAAGGTGAACACTGGCGCTGAGCTGTAGAAGATGAACACTGGCTCTGGGCTGCGGAAGGTGAACACTGGCGCTGGGCTGCAGAAGATGAACACTGGCGCTGGGCCGCGGAAGGTGAACACTGGCTCTGGGCTGTAGAAGGTGAACACTGGCGCTGGGCTGTAGAAGGTGAACACTGGCTCTGAGCTGCGGAAGGTGAACACTGGCGCTGGGCTGTAGAAGGTGAACACTGGCTCTGAGCTGCGGAAGGTGAACACTGGCGCTGGGCTGTAGAAGGTGCCCAGTGCGATTTATTCCGGGGGATTTCTCTCTCCTGTTATTTGTGACACTGATGAATAATAACTTGCTGCCAGTGTGTTGGGCTGAGATCACCGACTCCGGGAAACGCCACCACTCCTTGTTAGACCTGGTCCCTGGAGTCCCCTCTCCCCTGGTTCCTGGTGCCAATTCCGCGTGACTGTGTGCTAGTTTCCTTCTGATGGCAAAAGTGTGGGCTGAGTTACATGTAGCATTCCTGTTGGTTAGAAAGTAGGAATGAGCGTGGACCATTCGGCCCTTCGAGCCTGCTGTGCTATTCAGCATGATCATAGCTGATCATCCCGTTTCACTCCCGTGCTCCTGCTCTCTCCCCATACCTTTTGACCCCCTTCAGCTCTAAGACGTTAACTCCTCCTTGAAAACATTCCATTTGACCCTCGAGTGCTTTCTGTGGTAATGAATTCACCTCTGGGTGAAGACACTTCTCCTCCTCTCTGTCCTGAATGCCCTGCCTTGTATCCTTAGACTGTGATCCCTAGTTCTGGGCTCCCCTGTCATCAGGAACATCCTGCCTTTACCCACCAGCATTTTATCAGTGAGACCCCACCCCGCATTCTCCTAAACGCCGGTGAATCTAGCCTGGAGCGCTCCAGCCTGCCTTTGTAAGTCCATATGATATGCGATATGTGCTTGGTGGAGGGGCCAGGCAGCCTCACTCTGAATTCAAGATGGCGGCAGCTCAGGGAGGGGAGGGGGGGAGCTGTTGTGTATGAGGGGCTGGCCTCGCTTCCCTGTTTGGGGGTGGGGGGGAAGGGGAGTGGTGCTGGTGGTGAAGTGGGTTCTTCCTGAAGAGCAGCGCACTACCCACACGTCTATCGGAGCGAATAAGCCTCTTCCTCCTGTCTTCCCCACAGGCATCGGCAAGACTGCTCCGGATCCTAATGCCACGGTCAAGATGAATGGAGTGGACATCCCATTGGGAAAGGGTGTCCAAACACAAGTCACCGATTCCAGTCTCCTGTACAACGAGTATCCTTCTCTGGGGAAACAGGGAAAATCTCAGCAGGTCTCGCGGTATCTGGAGAGAGAGAGAGAGAGAGAATGAGAGTTAATGTTTCCGGTCGCTCCTCCTTCAGAGCTGAAGGGAGTTGGAAATATGATTTTTTTTGTCATCGTTGGTATGGGTGGAGAAAGATTCATTGGCCAAATAAGACACACATGCAAATTTGAAATGGAGCACAGTACTCCTGGTCTGGAGTTACTGAATCCAGAATTGTTACAGCGTAGAAGGAGGCCTTTTGGTCCATCAGGTCTGTGCTGATTCTATCCAATAATGCCAGTCTCCTGCCTTTTCCCCATATCCCTGCACAGCATTACTATCCAAATAACCACCAAACACCCTCTTGAATGACTCAGTTGAATCTCATCATGCTTGCTTTGATTAAACGTCACTTTAAATCCATACCTCCTTACTTTTCTGAGTTAGATTCTCTAGTGTGGAAACAAGTCTTTTGGCCAAACAAGTCCACACCAACCCTCCAAAGAGAAACCCACCCAGACCCATTCCCCTACATTTTACCCCTGACAAATGCACCTAACGCTGTGGGCAATTTAGCCTGGTCAATTCACCTGGGCTGTGGGAGGAAACCAGAGCACACGGAGGGGACCCGCACAGAAACGAGGATAATGTGCATTTCCACACAGACAGTCTCACGAGGTGGGAATCGCACCCAGGTGCCTGGTGCTGTGAGGCAGCAGTGTTAGCCACTGTGCCGCCTCATCTACTCTGAGCTCATGACTTTGAAATCAAACCTCCTTTCAGTCTTCTGTCTAAGGAGCAAAGACCCAGCTTCTTAACTCTTTGTTGTTCTGCTTCTTTAATGATTGTATGACTTTTGCTATTTAGACAGTTTTCCATTATTCTGCCAAGAACACTCGCTCCGAAGCAGTGCTTTATCTCTTTGCAGCACTGATGGCTTTACTTTTGTTCCATAACATCTTTGTTATTTTCTCCCTCCTGCCCTCTTGCATTCACCTCCGCCACTGTATTGGACTCTAGCAGTTAGCTCTTTTCCTCTACACAGACGCTGCCAGACCTTACTCAGCATTTCCAGCACTTGCTGTTTTTATTTTAAATTCATTGATGTCACTTGTCACAGCGAAGGCCAGCTCCTGAGCTGTAAAATGTTGCTCAGAAAGTAGGATGCTTGCTTCTGAATAAATGTTCTGGGTTCACGTCCCACTTCTGGACATACGCCCTCACATCCAAGCCGGCATTCCTGTAGTGAGGGAGAGCTGCCCTCTTATTAGTGGCTGTTATGGTACATTGTTGGTGGAGGCCCATGTTCAAGTCCCACCTGCTCACAAGGTCTGAGCAAGTTGATTAAAACATCAGGAATGGATGCGATTCTGAGTGAAACGGGCTTGGATTTGATAGGAGAGCTGTGCTGGGGGATGACAGCAAAAATCAACAAGAGTGAATCCTCTCGTACAGACTGCACACTTGCTCTCTCCCTCTCTCTCAATGTCACACTTTTTTTTCTCTCTCTCTTTCGCTCATATTCCCTCATCCCCTCATATTCTCTCTTAATCTTATGCATTCTCTCCTTCTCAGTGTCACATGTTTTCTCTCTCTCTCTCTCTCTCTCTCTCGCACACATTCACAATGTTTCCATCCCAACAATTAGGAGAAGGGCCTTTCCTGTAATAACACGATGTAGAGAGAGGCCATTTGGTGCCCATGCTTTGAAAGCCTCTGTCAGTACTAATCACTTGGCTGAGGTAGTCGGAGTCCCTTTGTGCTGTCATAAAGTCCAGGCACAGCCACCTTCCCCACCCCACCCCCCCATCCCATACAGACTGGGACAGTTTTCCCCCAGCCCCTCCAAACCCATGGGACACTATCCCGCCACTGCCAACAGTAGGTAAGTGTTCCCCTCCCCACCCCACCCCACCCCACCCAAAACACCGAATGAGGGAAATAGTGTCCATTCCCCTCTCCCCCACAACAGTGAGTGGGAAACAGCAGATTAGATTACTTACAGTGTGGAAACAGGCCCCTCGGCCCAACAAGTCCACACCGACCCGCCGAAGCGCAACCCACCCATACCCCTACATTTACCCCTTACCTAACACTACAGGCAATTTAGCATGGCCAATTCACCTGACCCGCACATCTTTGGACTGTGGGAGGAAACCGGAGCACCCGGAGGAAATCCACGCAGACACAGGGAGAACGTGCAAACTCCACACAGTCAGTCGCCTGAGTCGGGAATTGAACCCGGGTCTCAGGCGCTGTGAGGCAGCAGTGCTAACCACTGTGCCACCGTGCCGCCCACTAAGATAAGAATCAACCGGATTGGCTGTGGGTCTGGAGTCATGTGGAGGTCAGACCAGGTAAGGACGACAAATTTCCCTCCCTCAAGAACCAGCAGATGACAGCAACGATGGTTATATGGTAGCTTTGAGGCTAGCTGTTCAATCCAATTGGATTCCGATTTCCCCACCTGCCCTAGTGGTATTTGAAACCCTCTCTCCAGGGCGTTAACCTGGGGTTCTGGATGACAGCACCACCTCCTGGTTTGGTGGTGGTGAGGGAGCTGGGGCACAGTCTGCACTGGACAGCCAAGACTT
This sequence comes from Hemiscyllium ocellatum, assembly GCF_020745735.1. NCBI lineage: Eukaryota > Metazoa > Chordata > Chondrichthyes > Orectolobiformes > Hemiscylliidae > Hemiscyllium > Hemiscyllium ocellatum. The sequence goes on from NC_083403.1 coordinate 13,695,950, forward strand.
GGTGAAGAACAGGCCACAAGGGAAATTACCGGGGCGGGGGCTGAACTGGGGATGTGTAAGGAATGAGAGGCACGGCATTTCATTGACGGAGTTGTCTCCTTGACCCATGACCTTTCAGGTACATTGTCTATGATGTGGCCCAGGTGAATCTGAAGTACCTTCTGAAACTGAACTTCAAGTTCAAAACCTCACTCTGGTGAACGCACTGCTTCTTTGGAACCTCCGCTCCCTAAATAAATTTAAAAAAACACCATTTGCAAAATTCCAGGCTACCGGGGGCAGTGAAGGATGGGAGGGGGAGGTTGCATCTTGCAAAGGTTTGTTGGGGGGGGGCTGAATATCAGATCTCCCCTTCATCTGCTCAGCTGAGCTGTGCTGGGGGGGAGGTGGGGAGGGGAGCAGAGAGCTTTGGTAAGCTGGCGTGGTTGGGAATGGTGTTAATATGGCACCCTACCCCCAATCGACAAACTGACAAAAGCCATAAATTAGGATGATTGTTGTTAGAATTCTTTTTTTATATATAAAAAGGAAAATGTGCAAGGCTGACTACATATTTTTGGGTTTGAGTGTCATAATGGCTGTTAGTTTTAATTCAGCCAGTCAAGTGGCTTTACTGACTGTTGGGAAGCATTTACTTTACTTGTGAAAGTCCTGACTGGGAGGAGAGAGGGAGGGAACCCACCTTTATTAAGGCAGGCAGATCCAGCACTGTCTGGTTTTGCTTTGTATTTGCTACCTTCCCTTCATTTGATGGGCATTTTTCTTTCTCTATAACTTCATCCTTCACTTCAATGTTTTGTTTTTCCATTTTATATTAGGTGAGGAATAAAGGACGGCTTTAAAACAAAAACCATTGGTACGTCTGTGTTTATTATAGTGTGAGAATAATTGGAATCCCTACAGTGTGGGAGCAGTTCACATTGACCCACCCACAGCCATCCCATATTCCCATAACCCGGCATTCCCTATAGCTCACCTGGACACTGGCCAAACCGCCCTAACCTGCACGTCTTTGGTGGGAGGAAACTGGAGCAGCTGGAATTGACCTTGGGCCCCTGGTGCTGTGAGGCAGCAGTGCTCACCACTAAACCATCATGCTGCCCAGTTATGGGATGAGTTGTGCCTTTGTTAGTGTGAAGGGGGTTTTGCAGCAGGTAAGGCTGGTAACAGGTTTTTTTTAAATTCATGCATGAGATGAGGGCATTGCTGGCTAGCCTGGCATTTATTGTCCATCCTTAATTGCCCAGTGCCCATTCATGGCAATCATTAGACTTTGAAGTCCTGATATTTGTTGAAGTCAGATTTCACCAACGGGCCTGGTGGGATTTGAACCCAAGTCCCCAGGATTCTGTATTAACAGGCTGGCGATAATACCACTAGGCTATTGCCTCACCTGTTGGCTCCCTACGTTGCACTCCAGCCTGAGGCAAAAGTTCACAGGTTCCAAGTGCGGCAGGATTTGAACCCATAATGCACGCTGACACACCACCTGTAGTACATGGGGAATGCTGGGCAGGAGGAGGCGCTGTCCTCCCACTGTAATCTTAAACCCTAAGTGTTGTGCACACATCGGTGTCCTTCCTGCAGCCTGAGATTGTGGAACAACTTAACAGCTTGGCAGTCATCCCAGAGACTGGAGAACTCACTGCGCCTGGCAAGCTAAGAGCAGCTGGATGACACAAACCAAGAGTTGGGGCTTGTGACAGAGTAGAAACCATTTGGATTGATCATTCATCAGTTTTGATCTTTAGGGGAGTGAGAGGTGAGCATAGCTATTGAAACTTTCTCGAGTAATACTTGGAATTGTGATTACTGTAAATGAAGTTTACTCATTAGACCGAACAAGTGATGGCTCTCGGCAAACTGACCTAGGGAGATGCTTAATTAGTGTCTATAAGACAGGCAAGGTCCTAAGCACACCACCTAGCCGTGGAGATCAAAGTTATTAACACAGGAGAGAATGCAGCTGTCCGCTCATTTTCCATGATAAGTTAATTAGGTCTACACTGTCCAAGAGTGAGGATCACATGGTTATTTACCTGTTTAGCCTGACTTTTTCTTTAAAAAGAGATGTTATTTTTCCATTTACCTCAGAGTGGATCTAATTAATTATTTAAAATGTTTGGCCCTAGGTTTAGTTCACTGTTCAAGATTTTATGTGGTATCTTATGTGTGTTGATTCCTGATATCAGCACAGCAGTCAGCTTGGCAGGACCATGGTGGCTCAGTGGTTAGAACTGCTGCCTCCCAGCACCTCAGGCCTGGGTTGAACTCCAGTCTCGGATGGCTGTGCTGAACTTGCACGTGCTCCCTGTGTCTGTGTGGCTCTCCTCCCACAGTTGAAAGCTGGACAGGCTGGGTGGATTGGCCATACTAAATTGCCCATAGAGTACAGGCATGTGTAGGTTAGGTGGATTGGGAAAATACAGGGATGGGTGGGATGCTCTTCAGAGGGTCAATGTGGATGCGATGGGTTGAATGGCCCAGTGAATGACCCAGTGAATGACCCAGTGGCTCTAACTTCCTTAATCATAAAGTGTGCTGAGAGGCTGGTCATGGCCCACATTAACTCAAGTCTCCCAGCCTGCCTCGAACCAAGTCCACAGTGAACGCCATTTCCCTAGCCCTGCACTCATCCCTGGAACATCTGAACCACAAGGGCACCAATGTCAGGCTCCAACTCATCGACTACAGTTCCACCTTCAACACCATAATCTGTATCAGATTAATCTCAAAAATCTCTGACATAGGTCTCAGCTCCACCCTCTGCAACTGGATCCTTAGCTTCCTGACCCACAGACTACAATCAGTGAAGATGGACAACAGCACCTCCTCCCCAAAAACACTCAAACACTGGAGCCCCCTGCCACCCCCAAAGGATGTTTTCTCAGCCCCCTACTATACTCCCTGTACACTCACAACTGTGTCTCCAACTTCTGAATAAATGCCATCTCCAAGTGTGCTGATGACACTAACGAGGTAGGATGGATATCAAACAATGAGTCAGAATACAAATAAAGGGCTTGGTATCATAGTGCAATAATAACAACCTCTCTCAATGTCAGCAAAAGAAAGGAACTGACCATTGACTTCAGCAAGACAGCTGGAGGACACCCCCATTTACATGAACAGAGCTGAGGTGCAGAGGGTCAAAGGTATCGAGTTCCTAGGGGAGGCAATAACCAACTATCTGTCCTGGACCTCCAATGTGGATGCAACAATCAAGAAGGACCCTTACCAACTTTTACAGATGCAGCATGCTCTCTGAGTGCAGAATGGGCTGGTATGGCAACTGCTCTGCCCAGGACCGTAAGAAACTGCAGAGGGTGGTGTGTACAGCCCAGACAGCACGGAGGCTGACCTCCCATCCACAGACGCCATTTACACCTCTTGTTGCTGCAGTAAAGCTCATCAAAGACCCCTCCCACCCCGGTAATGCTTTCTTCCAGCTTTTTCTGTCAGGCAGAAGATACACACCCACCAACCGGTTCCGGAGCAGCTTCTTCCCTGCCATTATCACCCTGCTGAATGGACTTCTCCAACGGCAAATAATGTTGATCGTGCTTTGTGTACATCCTGCTCAGCCATAACCTTGTATACCTCGCTCTGTCTGAGCACCCTCTAACCTGTAAGACCCTGTGATCTGCCTGTACTGCTCAAAACAAAACTTTTCGCTGTACTTAGGTACATATGATTATAATAAATCAAATCAGTTAGCCTATTCTCTTCCTTACGCATGTTTATTTCTTAAGACATATTGAACACTGCACATTTTTTTTTAAGATTGGATTCTGGAAACAGGCCCTTCCCCTCTAAAAGAGGACCCAGTTTCCTCTGACTAATGCACCTAACACTATGGGTAATTTAGAATAGCCAATTCACCTGGCCTGCAGGAGGAAACCCACGAGGGCACTGGGAGAACATGCAAACTCCACACAGACAGTCACCCAAGGCTGGAATCGAACCTGGGTCCCCCAGCACTGTGAGGCAGCAGTGCTAACTGCTGTGCCACCCCAAAGCCTACTACATCTGCTAGTCCCAGGCAGTCTCCCATCCAAGTACTAACCAGTCCTGAGTCTACTTAGCTTCTGAGATCAGACGTTTTCAGACTAGTATGGTCATAGGCACTGGCAATTGAGTGGCTATAAACTGTGAAAGGTGCGTTCTGACCTTGTTCAGTAGCTCTAAGTAGTCTTGCATTTGCAGATTTGTGCTACAGTATCCAAACATTTGGTATATAATCCAGCCTTGTTTATCAGGCAAATGGTGCATAACGTCCAGGCAGAGATTTTAAACTGAGGAATTTGTCCCTTAAATGAATTTACAGGATCCTGTGGTGCTATTTGGAAGAATAGGGAAGTGTTATCATTTGTCCACTGGCTCAGGACAGGTGATTAAAAGAGCATATAGGATACTTACCTATGTTAGTCAAGATTTTGGAATACAAGAGAAGGGAGATTATGTTAGAGCTCTACAGTATACAGTATCATGTTAGTCAGGCTACACCTGCAGCACTGGTGGGTGGCACGGTGGCACAGCAGATAGCACTGCTGCCTCACAGCGCCAGAAACCTGGGTTCAAATCCCGCCTCAGGCGACTGTGTGGAGTTTGCATGTTCTCCCTATGTCTGTGTGGGTTTCCTCTGGGTGCTCCGGTTTCCTTCCAAAGATTAGGTGCAGGCCAGGTGAATTGGCCATGCTAAATTGCCCCTGGTGTTAGGTGAAGGGGTAAATGTAGGGGGACGGGTGGGTTACGCTTCGGTGGGTCGGTGTGGACTTGTTGGGCCGAAGGGCCTGTTTCCACACTGTAAGTAATCTAATCACTGTGCAGTTCCAATCAGCAAACTACAGAAAAGATGTGTTTACAATGGGGGGAGCGCAGAGGCAATGCATGAGGATGTTACCTGAGCTAGAATTCAGCTATGAAGAGAGACTAGACAGTCTGGTTGTGTCAATGCATTCTAAACAGCAATTGCTGGAAAAGCTCAGCAGGTCTGGCAGCATCTGTGGAAAGAGTCAGAGTTAACATCTCTAGTCCAGTGAATCTTCTTTGGACAGTTCTGCCCCCAGATGCTGCTGTGCTTTCCCAGCAATTTCTGTTTTTCTAGGCTGGACTTGTTTTCATTTGAGCAGAAAATATTGGAGGTTGGGAGTGGGGGTGCAGGACTGAGGTCAACAAAGTTCAGAGGGGCATAGACAGTAGATAGGGAGAAAGTTTTTGTCTCAGTACATGGATCAATAACCAGGGTGCACAGTATTAAGGTAAAGAGCAAGAGCTTGCAGAGGGGATCTGAGCAAAATGTATTTTGCCTAGACGCTATCTAGAACCCATTCACTAAAAATTGAATTGAATTTATTGTCACGTGTACCGAGGCACAGTGAAAAGCTTTGTCTTGTGAGCAATACAGGCAGATTACAGAGTGAAGTAGCATAGATAAATCAATAATAGGTAAACAGCAGCAAAAACAAAAACACAGGTACAGGCGAACGCTAAGAGTCTGTGAGTCAAGCAAATGTGTGAAGCAAATGTATGAATTCCCTAAAACATTTGAGGACTATTCAGATGAACATTTGGTACACCATAGACAAACAAGGCTAAGTGTTGGAAAATGGGATGGATAGAATAGATGGATCACATGGACACAATGGGCCGAGAGTGTTTAAAACTTAATAATTAACATCACACTAATTGTATTCAGTACATACATGGCCTTGAGCATGATTTTTTCTCTGGTTAAGAATCACACAACATCAGGTTATGATTTGGAGATGCCAGTGTTGGACTGGGGTGGACAAAGTTAAAAATCACACAACACCAGGTTACAATCCAACAGGTTTAATTGGAATCACTAGCTTTCGGAGCAGCATTCCTTCATCAGGTGGTTGTAGCGTATACAATTGTAAGACACAGAATCTATAGTAAAAGTTTACAGTGTGATGTAACTGAAATTATATATTGAAAAATATCTTGATTGTTGAGTCTCTCATGACCATGATAGTTTCACTTTTTAGATTATAATCAATCTAAACATTATGGCACAGACAGGGAACACAGTGGGCTAACACCTTCAACATCTTAACATCTTATCTGGGCTAACACCAATTGTTACAGTTAACCTGAGAATGTAACTCTTCAAAAGGTTTTGTGATTTACACATGAAAGAAGTGAAACTATCATGGTCATTCTAACAGATGAGAGACTCAACAGACAATCAAGGTATTTTTCAATGTATAATTTCAGTTACATCACACTGTAAACTTTTGCTATAAATTCTATGTCTTATAATTGTATACTCCACAACCACCTGATGAAGGAGCAGCGCTCGGAAAGCTAGTGCTTCCAATTAATGCCTGCCTTGAAGAAGTTTTCCTCCTCTCTCTACAAGAATCTCAGGGAGTCCCTCTCCCATTGCAACTACTCTATGCTACTTTCTCCCCACCCCCACCCCCACCCTCCTCTAGCTTATCTCTCCATGCTTCAGGCTCACTGCCTTTATTCCTGATGAAGGGCTTTTGCCCGAAACGTCCATTTCACTGCACTTTGGATGCTGCCTGAACTGCTTTGCTCTTCCAGCACCACTGATCCAGAATCTGGTTTCCAGCATCTGCAGTCATTGTTTTTACCTCTTCCAATTAAACCTGTTGGACTCTAACCTGGTGGTGTGTGATTTTTAACACCAGGTTATAGTCCAACAGGTTTATTTAGAAGCAATAGCTTTCAGAACACTGCTCCTTCATCAGGTGGTTGTGGAGTCTAAGACCATAGGACACAATTTATAGCAAACGTTTACAGTGTAATGTAACTAAAATTATACATTGAAAAATACCTTGATTGTTTATTAAGTCTCTCATCTTTTAGAATGGATAAGTTAATTTCAGACCTTTTTAAATGTAAACCCAGAACTTTCTTAAAGTTACAATCTAAAGTGAACTTTAACAGTCCACGTTGGCCCAGGTAATGCACTGGAAGGTGTGAGGTGCCCTCTGTGAGGCTGTCAATGAACTTGAGAATGTAACTTTAAGAAAGATTTACACATGAAAGAACTGAAACCAACATGCCAATTCTGGAAAGGTGAGAGACTTGACAAAACAATCCAGGTCTTTTTCCAAGATAAAATTTCAGTTACTCCACAACCACCTGATGAAGGTGGCAGTGCTCCCACTTAAACCTGGGGTGGTGTGATTTTTAACTGAGCTGCCATCATATTTTCTTTGGGGTGATCACTGGGCATCTCTCAGCCCTGTTCACACCGTTATTAATCAGGGGGAAATCCCCAGCCTGCTGAATGACTGAGGAATTGGGATTGGAGCAGGGTCGGGATTGGAGCAGGTCGGGACTCGAACCCCCCCCCCCGTGCCACCTGGTGCTGCCCCGCTGGCCTGTCAGCCGAGGGGACGATCGCGCGGCGCCACTCGCGGTTCGGCGGCGCTGCCCGCGGCCGCCCTCGGGCTTTTGTTTCTGCCGCCCCGGGATCACCCAGAATGCCGCGCGGCTCCCTTTGAAAAGCGGCGCGGCCGATTCAAGATGGCGGAGGTGGAGGAGCTGCCGGATGAGAGTGAGTCCGGGGGCGGCCTCGGAGGAGGAGTAGGCGGCGGCGGGGAGGAGGGGACCGGCAGGGTAGACGAGAGGGACAGACCCCTACACCCACCCCACCCCACCCCTCTCAACCACATCCCCTCCCCGTGAGCAGGAGGTCGAGTCTCCGGCGGAGTCTGCCCGATGAGGGCCGAGGATCCGGCACTGACTGACAGGCCGGGGCCGGGGACAGGGACAGATCCGGGCCCCCCCCCCCTCCCCAGGGTCGGGGGGGGACAGCAGAGCCCAGCTCCCGGATCCGCACCGCAGACTGAGAGGGTGGGGGAACCTACCGCTGCTGGAGACGGTCACCCCCCCCGCCCCCGGGAGCACCTCACCTCCACCTGGAGCTGTCTGTGGCTGTGGGGCGGCTGTCAGACTCAGGCTGGTCTCCCCCTGCCCCTGGCCCCTGCCCCTGGCCCTGTATCCCGGGGCCCTCCGCCTGGGGCCAGGCTCTCCTTCCCCTGACTCTGAGTGAGGGGCTGACGGATCCCCGGCTGGGAAAAGATAAATCACAGCAGGAGAGTGGGAGCTTTAACACACTTCCCCCCCCCCACTGTTGGAAGGAAAGTTGTGCTGCTGTTTACTTAAATTTGAAACTGAGTGTAGATCCTGTGCGTTTATGTTTTGTTTTTGTTTTTGTTTGATGTGAATTTTTGTACCTGATGGATTTGAAGGCTGCCTGACCAATGTGACTTTATGCTGGGGTTGGTTCTGCTTTGCCAGAAGACTGGGTTTGTTTGGATCAAAGAGATTCTTGGGATCCCCCTTTTTCTTTTTGGAATAAGTGGCTTGGCGGTGTGGGTGCTGCAAATGTATATGAGGGGCTGAGTGACCTGTTCCTGTTCCTGTAAAAGGTGTGTGATGCTGTGTAGCATATTGTATTCAAAACACTTCTCACTGGCCCATCATCCAAAACTATCACCAGTGATTCTGATGAGGTCCTGTTCCTGGATCGCCTTTGCTAATGTGGTCCCAAAATAAATTTCTGGAATTCCCTATCATGTTTGCAAACCTACTCAATTGCTTTAACCCTTCCTATCTTTGTAATCTTTTTCAGCATCTCCATCCTCTGTAATCTGTGCTCCTCTAATTTTGGAAAAAGTGAGGGTGCTGGAGATCAGAGTTGAAGAGTGTGATGCTGGAAAAGCACATCTGGTCAGGCAGCATCCGAGGAACAGGAGAGTTGACATTTCGAGTATAAGCCTTTCATACGAAGAGGGCCGGAAGATAAATGGGAGTGGGATGGGGCTGGAAATGGTAGCTGGGAATGCCATAAGTAGATGAAGGTGGCAAGGCGATGGTGATAGGTTGGAGTGGATAGGTGGGAAGGGAGATGGACAGATAGGACCACCTTCATCTACTTATTGTATTCCCAGCTATCTTCCCCAGCCCCACCCTCCCCCATTTATCTCCCAGTCCCCTTGGTCCCATCCCCTCATTACAGATGAAGGGCTTATGTTGGAAGCGTTGACTTTCTAGCTCCTCCGATACTGCATGACTGGCTGTGCTTTTCCAGCAACTCACTTTTCAACAACTCTAGTTTTGGCCTTGTTATTAATTCTGTCCACATGGGCAGCCATTCCTTCATTCCTGAAATTCTGAAATTATCCCCCGCGAACTTCTCTTGTCTCCTTTGAGACAGTCCTTGGAAAAAATGCTACTTGGATCAAGCTTTTGGTCAGCTGCCCTAACATTGGTTTAGTGTCAGATTTTGTTGCTTCACTTCTGTGCAGCAACTTGCAATGTTTTACAATGTTTACAGTGCTCTGTAAGAGTTGTTGCTGAAGGTTTTTAACCTGTGGTCTGAGGCTGTCCTGGTTAGAGAAGTTATCAAATTTTTATATTTGCTGTTTATTCCCTTGTGTAAGTGGCGTTGGCACTTTTTATGTTCAATGTGTGTAAATTTTGATGCATTTTCCTATTTACTATTTCTGTAATTGTGAAATAAGACATTTGTTTATGTTGGTTTTGGATTGGTGTCCATGTGACTTTTTTTTTAAAAGAGAGTGATGGGTTTATCTTCTCACTCTAGGGGGAAAATAATAGCTTTTGGTGAAAGGGAAAGTTTTTTTTTGTGTATGATTTAGATGATTTTTGACATTTAAAAACATGCTGTGCTGAATGAATGGTAAAGCAGCAATGAAAAACAATGACAGTTTTGTGTACTGCACAAGAACTCTTAACAAATTGCTTCTTTAGAATGAATCAAACTGGTAGTGCATTTGTGAATCACCCATAACCCTGCAGCATAATCACATCTCAAGAAACGGACTAGCAGTCAGTCTTTTTCTAAAGTCTAACTTTTGACAGAACTTGCTTGCGAAGGATTTGGTATATCCTTGGAAAAAAAGAGAAATTTTAAAGGGATTTGGGGAAAGAGGTGTGGAGTACTCAAACAAGTATGCTGTTTTGGAAATTGAGGGGTGATGGATTCTCAGGGAACATAGCACAAACAGGCAAGTTTCTGTATTGAGACTGGCTCGAATGCAATGAGGGGGTAGGTTGGGTTCCAAGAGATCGATTGTGTTAGGGGACCCTCTAGTCGAAAGTACAGACAGATGTTTGTGGCCAGCAGCGAAAAATCAGAATGGTGTGTTGCTTCCCTGGAGCTAGGATCAATGATCTCTCAGAGAGGGTGCAGAATGTTCTCACGGGGGAGAGGAGCCAGCAGGGGGTCATTGTTCACATTGGAACCAACGATGTAGGAAGGGAAAAGATTGACATTTTGAAGGGAGATAAGAGTTAGGATGGAATTTAAAAAGGAGGTCCTCGAGGAGTAATATCTGGATTACTGCCGGTGCAACGAGCTAGTGAGGTAGGAGTAGAATGCATGGCTGAGGAGCTGGTGTATGGGAGAAGGATTCCCATTTTTGGATCATTGGAATCTCTTTTGGGGTAGAAGTGACCTGAACAAGAAGGACGGATTGTGCCTGAATTGGAATGGGACTAATATACTGGCAGGGAGATTTGCTAGAACTGCTCTGGAAGATTTAAACTAGTAAGGTGGGGAGTGGGACCCAGGGAGATAGTGAGGAAAGAGATCAATCTGAGACTGGTACAGTTGAGAACAGAAGCGAGCCAAACAGGGCAGGCAGAGGCAAAGCAGACAACAAGGTTGGACTGATAAATTAAACTGCATTTATTTCAATGCAAGAGGCCTAACAGGGAAGCCAGATAAACTCCGAACTCAGGGCATGGTTAGGAACATAGGACTGGGATATCATAGCAATTACAGAAACATGGCTCAGGGATGGGCAGCTTAATGTTCCAGGATACAAATGCTACAGGAAGGATAGAAAGGGAGGCAAGAGACGAGGGTGAGTGACATTTTTGATAAGGGATAGTATTACAGCTGTACTGAGGGAGGATATCCCCAGCAAGTTATTTGGGTGGAACTGAGAAACAAGAAAGGAGTGACCACCTTATTGGGATTGTATTATAGGTGCTCTAATAGTCAGAGAAATTGAGAAACACATTTGTAAGGAGATCTCAGCTATCTGTAAGAATAATAGTATGATTATGGCAGGGGATTTTAATTTTCTAAACATAAACTGGGACTGCCTTGGTGTTAAGGGTTTAGATGGAAGTGTGTGCAAGACGATTTTCTGATTCAGTATGTGGATATACGTACTAGAGAAGGTGCAAAACTTGACCTACTCTTGAGAAATAAGGTAGCACAGGTGACTGAAGTGTCAGTGGGGGAGCACTTTGGGGCCAGTGACCATAATTCTATTTGTTTTTAACTAGTGATGGAAAAGTTGAAGTTCTAAATTAGAGGAAGACCAATTTGGACGGTAGATTAGATTCCCTACAGTGTGGAAACAGGACCTTCAGCCCAACAAGTCCACATCGACCCTCAAGAGTAACACCCAAATCCATTTCCCTCTGACTAATACACTATGGGCAATTTAACATGGCCAATTCACCTGCCCCCAGGGCTGTTTTCCCTGGAACATCGAAGACTGAGGGGTGACCTTAAAAGGTTTATAAAATCGAGGGGCATGGATAGGGTCAATAGAGAAAGTATTTTCCGGGGAGTCCAGAACTAGAGGGCATAGATTTAGGGTGAGAGGGGGAAAGATATAAAAGAGACCTAAGAGGTGATTTTTTTTTTCACGCAGAGGGTGGTACGTGTATGGAATGAGCTGCCAGAGGAAATGGTGGAGGCTGGTACAATTGCAACATTTAAAAGGTATCTGGATGGGGTATATGAATAGGGAGGGTTTAGAGGGATATGGGCTGGGTGCTGACGGGAGGGACTAGATTGGGTTGGGATATCTGGTCGGCATGGACAGGTTGGACCGAAGGGTCTGTTTCCATGCTGTACATCTCTGACTCTACTGTTAATTGGCTTGCTCCTTTTGAGCTGGTGTAAGCAGGATGCTGTCCTGTACTGTGACTCTCCATTCCATTCCCTTCCCCTTTGGACTGGAAGATGGAAACTTATACGGAGGGTTTCCATTTTAACCTCTTACCTCCCTCGGTTCTAGTCTGGGATCAGTAGCTAATGGTGTCAGTAATGACATTGATACAATTGAACAGGTCTTAATTGTGTCCCCAGTGTGATTATTGCTGAACAGTAGCCAGGCCTCTGAGAAGTATGTCATTGTACAACAGTGAAGTTCTGTGTGACTAACGTGTTTAGTAGAATTGTTAGGCCTGTCCAACATGTTGATAGTGATACATGCAAAAGCGTTTACTTTGATATCTGTATGATGCCAGAGCACTCACTGTTACGCATTACCAGTGACCGATCTGCAGCTAACAGTATGACTTTGTCCCCAAGTTATAATGCTCACCGTGTTGTCTGCAGAGAGCCAGCTGAGTTTGGAATTTTTGGATTTGATGAATGTCTTGTACAAATCTCACATACTTAAGATTTTAGTGAGATCACTTCTGCTTGATTTGAATTCATTTAATTAAACCAAACCATAATTCATTCTACAATGTGGTCATTTGTAGATAAACAAACTGCGCCACAATTATTATACTGCAATGAGCCCCTCTGTACATTAAAAGCCTACCATCTGAGAGTAACTTGAAAGCCATAATCTTACCTTGGATCCATCCACCACATCACAAGGTCACACAAGTTATTACTGTTTAGATCAAGCAGAATTTTCTGTTCATTCATCCATGAGAAAACCTGCAGTTCACTTCCTCTTCCCCTCACAACTGGTTTTAAATATGCTTTGGTTCTGACATTTCTGATTTCCATCTTTCATTTCCAGTAGCATTGTTTTGTTGAATTTCCGTATGTTTAATGGACTAAAATGACCAGAATTGTACAGAAGGCTGTTCATAGCGGTAGGTGTCCCTTAGAGTCAGTGACTCTGTTATTTGTTTCACCAACCCAAAGTATCAGTGCTGCAGCCTTGTGAAGCTCATGTCAGAAGCACCAAGTATAAAAGCACAGTTTAACGTAGTCCCCTATATTTAACCCCTTTCAAGTTCTTTCGTGCAAGACCCAAGTCCAGACAGTATTCAGTCATTCAAATGGAAGCGCAAATCTCTGGGGCAGCTCAGAATGGGCCTTGCCAATGTCACCCATACCCCAAGAGCAAATTTTCAGAAATCTGCTGATGTTCCACACTTGTAGATTATCAGCCAGTTGGCTTTGTAATGTTTCTATCTTCATGATTCATCCTCCACTTGAATGTGTTTATAGTATAAAGAAATCTACCTCCTCTGCGCCACTCTCTCCCTCCTATAACCACCACTGCAACCACAGCCTAGCCATTTCATGTTCGGTGATGTCCATGTTGTGGGACTGCAAAGTAAGGTGAATACTAGCTTCTGCTAGTATTTAAAAATCATACCAGACTTCTTCCTCTGGCATATCCCTCTGCTGACAAGTCTGGGTATGATTCTGTTTTACTTATTTCCTAATTTTCTGTTGCTTTCTGTAGTAATTCCTTCATCAGTTTATCGATATTTGTAAGTACAGTAATACAATGGCTGGAAGTTTGAGAACACAGTTAATGAAGTCTGTAAGCATTGGAACAAGGATGGAGATGATTGCATTCATGATATTGTCACTGGACTAGTAACCCAAAGACCCAGGCTCTGATGAAATAGGTTCCGATCCCACTACAGCAGCTGTTAACTTCAGAAAATTTGCATTAAATGCTAGATTCATTTGGGTTCATTTTAAGGTGCCTTAAGGATAGAATCTGCTGTATTTCCCTGGTCTGACCTACATATCATTTCAGTTAACTGCATTGCTGTGGTCTGTTAACTGCCCTCTGAAATGGTCTAGCCCTAATATATCACTCCGTTCAAAAGCAATTAGGGACACTTCCAACCCATGAAAGAAAAAAGGAGAGCATTGAACTGACAGGTCCTTGTCTGGAATGCTGCTTCTCTCTGCTGTTTTCAGATCTGTATGTGCAATCTGAACTTGTTTAGCTTTCCACCCTCCATTTTTGTAATTGCAGGTGATGTGTGTGTGTGTGTATATATTTTTTTTGTATGCAAAACAAAGTAATTGTGTTTTTGTAGATTTTGATAGTGGTCATCACAGTTTGTTTGGTTTGAACCTGACTTCACTGAGTCTGATCTGATATGGCTTTCTAGAGAGTCTTGCTAATTCTGCAATTGGGACATTAGAAAGGAAGATGGCTGGCTGCTTTCCACTTGTCTAGTACAGCGACCTTCTGATTACTGTGGAGCTTAGGATATAAATAGAACCAGGCTTCAGTGACAGGGAGTAGCAGGTGTCTGTGTTTGTCCCCTCGTGTCCAGTCAGTTTAAAGCCTAGTCTTAACTGTTGTCTCCATTTGGAAATATATATACATGTGAACAAACCTCAGGAGCCAGCCACTTGGGCCTTCAAGCCTCCTCCACTGTTCAATATGATCATGGCTGATCAGAGTTTTAACCTTCAATCCAGTTTCCAATCGACTAGCAAAACAGATTCTTGCTGAGCAAGATAGTGACATCAACCTCTTCCTTAAAGATGTTCAAAGACTCTGCCTACATTACCTTTTTAGAAAACATTCCAGAGATGCTCAACCTTCTGAGAGGAAATATATTCTTCGCATCTGCCTTAAGTGACTACCTTTTGTTGTTTGTTTTGTTTTAAACAATGACCTCCTAGGTATAGATCTCCAACCAGAGGAAATATCCTTCTCGTATTCACCCTGTAAAGTCCCCTCAGGATCTTGTATATTTCAATCAAATCGCCCCTTGAATTTCAAAAACTGCAGTGGATGCAGTCTACTCTTCATTATACAGTGCAGCCATTCTAGGTGTTGGTCGAGTAAACCTTTTTCTGAACTGCCTCCAGTTCATTTACATTCCTGCTTAAAGAAACACACTAGCTTTCGGAGAGTCACTCCTTCACCAGGTGATTGTCAGGTGAGTTGCTCCGAAAGCTAGTGTGCTTCCAATTAAACCTGTTGGACTATAACCTGGTGTTGTCCTTTTATAACTTCTTAAAGAAGGCGACCAGTACTGTACACAGTATGTCAGATGTGGCTTGACCAGTGTCCTATCTGAGTTAGCTCAATTAGCTGAAAAGCTGATTGTGATGCCAACAATGTATGTTAAATTCCTGCACTGATGAAGTGATCATGAAGGACTTTTTCTTTCCTCAAACTCTCCCCTTGCTTGAGGCATGGTTAAACCTCTGGTTAAACCACCACCAGCCATCTCTCTCTAATGAGAGATGAGCCCTATGGTCCTGTGGGACTATGGCGATCTTAATTTCATGTTTATAACCTGAAGCATCTTTACATTGATTTCCCTCATAATAAATAATAACATCCTTAGCTTTCCCAATTACTAAGCATATCTGCATACTAAATTCTTACAACTCATTTGCTTGGACACCCAGATCCCTCTGCATCACAGCTGTGGAATCTCTTATCATTGTAATGATGGCTTTTACATTAATCAGTATATCATCGTGGGGCCAGAGTCCTGGTGAATTACTTAACTAGGGCTGTGGGTGGGGCATTAACTAAATTATGGGGGAGGGTGAGTTTTAGTTACATGGAAAATTATGGAAAAAATTACAGTGCGGAAGGGCTCAGCAG
Source organism: Hemiscyllium ocellatum (assembly GCF_020745735.1). Taxonomy (NCBI): domain Eukaryota; kingdom Metazoa; phylum Chordata; class Chondrichthyes; order Orectolobiformes; family Hemiscylliidae; genus Hemiscyllium; species Hemiscyllium ocellatum. Next base: position 13,711,567 of record NC_083403.1, read on the forward strand.
ACATTTATTTAAGCTTCCCATAAAAGTAATAGGAGAGTGTGGAAAGAGTTAGGAATTTAACTTCTGGCACAGCAGATGAGATGACTGAGAAGGAGGACAGTCAATGCAGGACTGAGGATGTTGCACTTAAATGTGCGCAGTATACAAAGCAAGGTAAATGAGTTTGTAGCGCAGATTGAAATTGGGAGGTATGATGTTGTGGTTATCACAGATGTGGCTGTGAGGCGATTGAGGTAGGAACTAAATATTCAAGGAGACGGATCCTTTTGAAAGGACAGGTAAGTGGACAAGGCAGTGGGCTTGCCTTGTTCGTAAGAAATTAAATTAAATCAATAGCCAGCAGGCATATCGAGTCGGATGGTGTAGAATCTCTGGGTAGAGTTGAGGAACTGCAAAGGAGAAAATACGCCTCTGAGAGTTATGTACAGGCCCCTTAGCAGCGGTCAGGATGTGGGGAGGGACATAAATCAGGAGGTATGAAGGTACTATTAAAATCATCATGAGGAATTTCAATATGCAGGTGGGCCTGGAAAATCAGACTGCGGATCTCGAGAACAGGAATTTGTGGTGTGTCTATGGGATGGTTTTTGGAGCAGCTTGTGGAAGGGCCCACTACAGAGCAGACGGTCTGATTTGGTGATGTGTAATTAGGCAGAGTTGATTGGAGAGCTTAAGGTGAAATAACTCCTGAGGGGGCAATGACCATAATAAGACAGAATTCACCCTGCAGTTAGAGAGGGAGAAGCTGGAATCAGATAGAACTATATTGTAATGGAGTAAAGGTAACTACAAAGACATGAAGGAGGAGCCGAGCAGTGAGATGGTCGGGCAGTAATAGCAGGGGTTTCTGGGGTAATTTGAGAGGTGCAGCAGAAATTCATTCAAAGGAAGAAGAGCCTACCAAGGGGAGGCTGAGGCATGGATGGCTGACCGGGCAGGTTAGAGACAGCAGAAAAGCATACAGTATGTTGAAAATTAGTGGGACGTTAGAGGATTGGGAAGCCCTTAGAAGCTAACACAGGGAAAAGGAAAGAGCAAAAATGGGGGAGGAGAAGTTGAAATGAGAATCAATTAGCTGGTAATATAAAAATATTGCAAGAGTTTTTTTTAAGATCTCTAAAAGGCAAGAGCGTACATTAGACCATTGGAAAGTAAAGCTGGGGAAGTTGTAATGAGAGCAAAGAAATGGCTGAGGAACTAAATAGATACTTTGCATCAGTTTTCACAGTGGAAGACACCAGCAGTACACAAAAATTTCAAGAGAGTCAGGCGGTAGAGGCCATTACTAAGAAGATGAGGCTGGGGAAGCTGAAAAGTCTTTAGGTGGATAAATCCAGTTAGTAAGTTTGCAGATGACACCAAAATTGGAGGTGTAGTGGACAGCAAAGAGGGTTACCTCAGATTGCAACAGGATATTGATCAGATGGACCAATGGGCTGAGATGTGGCAGGTGGAGTTTGATTTCAGATAAATGCGAGGTGCTGCATTTTGGGAAAGCAAATCTTACCAGGACTTATACACTTAATGGTAAGGTCCTAGGGAGTGTTGCTGAACAAAGAGACCTTGGAATGCAGGTTCATAGCTCCTTGAAAGTGGAGTCGCAGGTAGATAGGATAGTGAAGAAGGCGTTTGATATGGTTTCTTTTATTGGTTGGAGCATTGAGTACAGGAGTTGGGAGGTTATGTTACAGCTGTACAGGACGTTGGTGGGGCCACTTTTGGAATACTGCATTCAATCCTGGTCTCCTGCCTATCAGAAAGATGTTGTGAAGCTTGAAAGGGTTCAGAAAAGATTTACAAGGATGTTGCCAGGGTTGGATGATTTGAGCTATAGGGAGAAGCTGAACAGGCTGGGGCTGTTTTCCCTGGAGCATCGGAGGCTGAGGGGTGACCTTTATAGAGGTTTACAAAATTGAGGGGCATGGACAGGGTAAATAAGCAGGTTGGGGAATCCAGAATTAGAGGGCATAGGTTTAGGGTGAGAGGGAAAGATATGAAAGAGACCTAAGGGGCAACTTTTTCACACAGAGGATGGTATGTGTATGGAATGAGCTGCCAGAGGAAGTGGTGGAGGCTGGTACAATTGCAACATTTAAGAGGCATTTGGATGGGTATATGAATAGGAAGGGTTTGGAGGGATATGGGCCGGGTGCTGGCAGGTGGGACTAGATTGGGTTGGGATATCTGGTTGGCATGGACGGGTTGGACCGAAGGGTCTGTTTCTGTGCTGTACATCTGTCTCTAAATCACCCAGACTGGCTGGACTACGTGCAGGATCTAAAGGAGATAGCTGAGGAAATCTTAGGGGCATTAGTGGTGATCTTTCAGGAATCACTGGAGTCAGGGAGGGTCCCAGAGAAGTGAAAAATGATTAAGTTAGCACTCCTGTTAAAGAAGGGAGAGAAAGACAAGCTATCGGCTGGTTAAACTGACCTCCATCTCTAGTAAGGTTTCAAAGTCCATCAAGGATGAAATTGCATGGTATTTGGAAGTGTGTAGTAAAATAGGGCTGAGTCAGCATAACTTTGTCAAATGGAGGTCATGCCTGACAAATCTTGTTAAGATTCTTTTGAGTAGGTAAAGAGCAAATAAAATAAAGGAATACCAGTGGATGTGTTCTGTCTAGATTTCCAGACAGGCCTTTCACAAGGTGATGCACAGGAGGCTGCTAAATAAGACAGCCTTTATTTTCCTCAGGATGGCAGCTCCCACAGAACCAGGGTTTTAGAGTAGGTTTTTGTGGTTTTAGAATTGATTGTGGAAACTGCCACGCCCCTCTCTACCAGAGATTTCTCTTGGCGTTCTTTCTCCCTGGACTGGAGAAACACTGCGTGTGAGACCATGTATTTTCCTAAATTTGCTTTTGCCAAGGCTGTGTTTATGGGATGATACTATATTGGAACAGCTACTGTTTAGTCATTAAATAATCTAGTATTCTGTTAAGTTTTCCAATAATGTCAATTATACCAGTTCTTCTTTCATTTTTTGTTTGTTAGTATTTTAACTAGAGGAAAGGATAGTGTGTTTCGCTTAAAGCCAAGTAGTATGACCAGTCAAATTACACCTGGAACACAACACCTTCCACTTGCCTTTAAATAAAGATAAAAATTAGGATCTAGGCTATCTCCTTGATCTATTTGAAGGGGCTGTGTGGTGCTGGAAAAGCACAGCCAGTCAGGCAACATCCAAGGAGCAGGAAAGTCACTGTTTTGGGCATAAGCCCTTCATCAGGGATCCTTTATCTTATGGTTTTATGCTGAGTCAGTTTGTGAACCAATCATTTTCATATATTATAAAATTTTAGTTATGCCTAAAACATCAACTCTCCTGCTCAGATGCTGCCTGACCTGCTGTGCTTTTCCAGCAGCACACTGTTTGAATCTGATCTCCAGCATCTGCGGTCCTCACTTTCTCCTATGCTTTGAAGAGGGTTTGGTCTGGTCCATAGTAATGTATAGCTTTGTGTTTCTCTGTTTTCATCTTTAGTCTCCTCCTTGCCAATTCAGCTTTTTTTGTACATATCTATATATTTACCTTCTCTTATATTCATTCCGGGCATGCATTCCTCGGGAGAGCTTGGTTTTGACATCAACTATATTTCCCTCTCCTCAAATGTTACTTGACTTTCCTGGAAGCCCAATGTTTATTGTCCATCCTTTATTTCCCTGTGAAAGAATGGTCTGAATTTAGAGTCATAGAGTATGGAAACTGATCCTTCAGTCCAACTCGTCTATGCTGGCCAAGTTTCCCAAACTAAACTAGTCCCATTTGTCGTGTATCCCTAAATCTTTTGTCTTCATGTACCTATCCAAATGTCTTTTTAAATGTTATAACTGTATCTGTATCTACCACGTCCTCTGGCAGTTAATTTCACATATGGATGAACCTCTGGAAAAAGTTGCCCTTCAACTTCCTTTTTAAATCTTTCCCCTCTTGCCTTAAAAATGTGACCCCTAGTGTTTAACTCCCCCACCCTAGGGAAAAGACCTTCAGCTATTCACCTTATCTATGCTCCTCTTGATTTTATTAACCTTTTATTAGGTCATCCCCCAACATCTTAACACTCCAGTGGAAAAAGTCGTAGCCTCTCAAACCGTCCTGGTTAATCTTTTCTCTACCCCCTCTAATTTGATGACATACTTTCCATAGCAGAGAGACCAAACTGTACACAGTACACCAAACGTGACCTCGCCAACATCCTGCAAACTGCAATATGGCATTCCAACTCAGTGGCCTGAGCAATGAAGGCAAACATACCAAATACCTTATTTATCACCCTGTCCACCTGTGATGCAACTTAGAAAGAACTATATATCTGAACCTCTCAGTCTCTGTTTGACAACATTCCTGGGGCCGTACCATTAAATGTATATATCCTGTCCTCATTCGTCTTACCAAAGGAAACATCTCCTCTGTGTGACTCCTCAGCCCTTTTGTCCAATTGACCAAGATATCGTTGTAATCTTAGATAACCTTCTTCATGATCCACATATCACCAACTTTGGTTTCATCCGCAAAGTTGCTAGCCATGTTTCCTAAATTCTCATCCAAATCATTGATATCAATGACAAACAACAGTGGACCCAGCACCGATCCCTGTTCACAGTGCTCCAGTCTGAAAAACCATGCTGCATCACCACCCTCTGTCTCCTACCATCAAACTAATTTTGTGATCAATTGGCAAAATCTCCCTGAATCCCGTGTGATCTGATCTTACGAACCTGTCCATCATGTGGAACCTTGTCGAAGGTTTTGCTTAAGTCCATGTGGGCAACGTCTCCCACTGTACCCTCATCTATCATCTTGGTCACGTCCTCAAAAACAACTCCATCAAGTTTGAGAGAGACAGTTCCCCATGCTGACTATCCCTAATCGGTCACAGACTCCTACAGCATGGAAACAGACCCTTTGGTCCAAATAGTCCCAATATGCTGACCCTGTTCCCAAACCAAACGAATCTCACTTGACTGCATTTGGCCCACAGCCTTCCAAACCCTTTCTATTCATGTACTTAACCAAATAACTATTAAATGTTGTCAATGTACCTACTGCATCAACCACTTCTTCTGGCACTTCATTCCACACACGAGCCACTCTGTAAAAAGAACAAGTTGTCCCACATGTCCTTTTTAAACTTATTCCTCTCGCCTTAAAAATTTGCCCCCTAGTTTTGAAACGCACCCCCACCCTGGGGTAAAAACCCTGACCTATGCCCCTCACGATTTTATAAGCCTCTCTCCAGTCACCCCTCAACCTCCTATGCTGCAGTGAAAAAAGTCCCAGCCTATCTAGCCTATTTATAATAACTCAAACGCTATTGTTCCAGCAACATCCTGGTCAATCTTTTCTGAACCCTCTCCAGTTTAATAATAATACCCTTTGTATAACATGGCGAGCAGAACTGGGCATAGTACTTCCAGTTAAATCTGTCCAATCTGAAAAAGATCCATTAATCCTAACTCTGCCTTCTGTGCATTAACCAATCCTCAATCCATGCTAATATGTGGCACTTAATATCAAATGACCTTATCTTGTGCAATAACCTTTTTTTTAAAATATGTCGAGCTTGACTCTGGAAATCCTAACCCATCACATCTCTCTGTCGTCAAATCTGCTCATTATATCCCCAATGAACTCAAGCAAATTTGTCAAGCATGAATTCTCTTTCAGAAGACCCAAACACTGTTTGGTTATGTTTTTCTAAATGTCCTATTATTTCTTCATTAATCGTGGACTCAAGAATTTTCCAAACAGCAGATATTAGGGTAACTAATGTATAGTTTCCTGTTTTCTAATTCCCTCTCTTCCTTGAATGGAGTTCCATATCACTTTTCCAATCCTGATCTTTGTCTATGTCCTAGCCTGCATTAGTTGATGGACAGTAATTCTTTTGAAATCACAAGTTCAAAGTGTGCAGCAAAAATATTCCAGTGAGGAAGAAGGATTCTAGGAAGGAGATAAACTGACCATAGTTAACCAAGGAAATAACAGTATCAAATTGTACTTTTTTTTTCAATGTGGCAAAATTGAAGATGAAAGTCTCTGGTGTTGTGTAGTATATGGGTATCGATAGGGCTTTGGCTAACTAATAGATGAGAGTGAGTTGGAGTTGAGGAGTCACTTTCAGGATCTGCTGATTCACCAGCTAAGGCCAGGCAGCACTGGTAGTCAGCAGCAGGTTTCCCTCCCCACATTTGACCTGATGCCAAGTTGACAAGAGTCAAAGTTGAGGACTTCCAGGGCAATCCCTGTATGCCTCTGTGCCACCAGCTTTGGTGTTTCTGATGCTGATTAGTTCAGGATCTATGCAGGGATGATGATGGTGGTGTCTGAGACATGAACTGTAAGGTCTGAGTCTGTCTGTATGACCATCAGGCTATTGCTTGACTGCTCTATAAGGCTACTTTCCCAATGTTTGGTACAAGTGTGTAAAAGTTAGTGAGGCCTGTGCACTGTCTACTGGGCAGAATATCCCTTTTGCTCGCAATGTCTGGGTTGGATGTTGGCTGGTCCGCTAAGTTTTTTTTTTGTTTTTATTTGACTTTTCTATGGCAGCTCGACACATCTGTGACTATAACTGTGTGGCTTGCCCTGACCATTTCAGAGTGCACTTAAGAGGTGATCGCACTGCTGTGGTTTGGATACATGCGAACCATCAGATAGGGAAGGGAATCTGCTATCCTTACCCTGGTCAAGTATCAAGTTTGGTTTTCGGCAACAGCTGCTTGTTTCATGATCATCCATTACTGACGCTGGCTTGTTCTCAGATGTAGTTGATCTGTTGAAAGCACTTTAGGATGTGCTGGAGTTTTCTGAAATTCTACAGAAATTAAATACCTTCCTTTAAATCTCTAAAAAGAAATATTTGTATTTATGGAGTACCTTATTGTGTGTCACGTGGCTACATGAGGAGATATCTGGGGAGAAGTCAGAAAATGGTGAGGAAGATGAAGAAAAGCTGTGAAATTAAATTGTCAAGGCACATAAACATTGCAGTGAAATATTTTACAGATATATCATTTTTAAAAAAAGGTTGATGGGCGTTGGGTAATTTGAGGCACAGATCAGGTAATACTAGATGTGCCTCTATTTACCAGGTAAAGAGAAAATGTAAAGGTGGCATTGAAGGATGATCTGAAGAACAAGATAAGTGAGTTTAGAATAACGAGGGATTGATTGGGGGAAAAAAACCAAGCACCCTCAAAGAGGGCAAAGTTCCTGGTCTGAATGGATTGCATCCAAGTATTTCCGAAACATCAAGGGAAGAGATAGGAAAGGCATTAGAGAAAATATCAAAACAGCAGAGGACTAGTGAAGAGCTAATGCCCTTCCTCTAGTGTCATAGTGATGCACAGCACGGAAACAGACCCTTCGGTCTAACTTGTCTATGCTGACCTGATAACCCAACGTAATCTAGTCCCTTTTGCCAACTGTTGACCCATATCCCTCTAAACCCTTCCTATTCATATACCCATCCAGATGCCTTAACTGTTGCAACTGCACCAGCCTCCACCACTTCCTCTGGCAGCTCATTCCATACACGTACCACCCTCTGTGTGAAAAAGTTGCCTCTTAGGTCTCTTTAATATCTTTCCCCTCTTCCCCCTAAACCTATGCCCTCTAGTTCTGGACTCTCTGACCCCATGGAAATGACTTTACCTATTTACCCTATCCATGCCCCTCATAATTTTGTAAACCTGTATAAGGTCACCCCTCAGCCACTGACGCTCCAGGGAAAACAGGCCCAGCCTGTTCAGCCTATCCCTATAGCTCAAATCATCCAACCCTGGCAACATCCTTGTAAATCTTTTCTTAACCCTTTCAAGTTTCACAACATCTTTCCAATAGGAAGGAGACCAGGATTGAATGCAGTATTCCAAAATTGGCCCCACCAATGTCCTGTACAGCTGTAACATAACCTCCCAACTCCTGTACTCCATGCTCTGACCAATAAAATAAAGCATACTAAACGCCACCTTCACTATCCTATCTACCTGAGGCTCCACTTTCCAGGAGCTATGTACCTGTACTCCAAGGTCTCTTTGTTCAGCAACACTCCCTAGGACCTTACCATTAAGTGTATAAGTCCTGCTAAGATTTGCTTTCCCAAAATGCAGCACCTCGCATTTATCTGAATTAAACTCCATCTGCCACTTCTCAGCCCATTGGCCATCTGGTCAAGATCCTGTTGTAATCTGAGGTAACCTTCGCTGCCCACTACACCTCCAATTTTGGTGTCATCTGCAAACTTACAAAATGTACCTCTTATGCTTGCATCCAAATCTGACAAATGTTAGAGGACCCAGCACCGATCCTTGCGGCACTCCACTGGTCACAGGCCTCTAGTCTGAAAAGCAACCCTCCACCACTACCCTCTGTCTTCTACATTTCAGCCAGTTCTATATCCAATGGTTAGTTCTCCCTGTATTCTGTGAGGTCTAACCAGTCTCCCATGGGGAACCTTGTTGAACGCCTTACTGAAGTCCATATAGATCACATCTACTGCTCTGCCCTCATCAATCCTCTTTGCTACTTCATCAAAAGACTCAATCATGTTTGTGAGACATGATTTCCCACTCAAAGCCATGTTGATTATCCCGAATCAGTCCTTGCCTTTCCAAATACGTGAACGTTCTGTCCCTCAGGATTCCCTCCAACACCTTGCTCACCACTGACATCAGGGTCACTGATCTATAGTTCCCTGACTAGTCCTTACCACCCTTTTTAAACAGTGGCACCACGTTTGCAACCTCCAGTCTTCCGGCACCTCACCTGTGACTGTCGATGATACAAATCTTCCATCCCCTTCTCCATAGCAAACACGTGCAAAATACTCGCCCATTAGTATCTCCCCCATTTCCTGCGGCTCCACACAAAGGCCGCCTTGCTGATCTTTGAGGGGCCCTATTCTCTCCCTAGTTACCCTTTTAGTCCTTAATGTATTTGTAAAAGCCCTTTGGATTCTCTTTGACCCTATTTGCTAAAGCTATCTCATATCCCCTTTTTGCCCTACTGATTTCCATCTTTGAATATACTCCGACTGTCTTTATACTCTAAGGATTCACTCGATCTCTCCTGTCTGTACCTGACATATGTATTTAAGAACGGGATGGATCATATTCAACATTAACTTCTGTTGTCGGAAAAAGAATCCTCACTAAAGAGGGAACAGGAGGATGCCTTGAAGAGTGATATAACAATGAGTAGACTGACGGAGGGAGAATCTTGCTAACACAAACTAGGAACAGGCAATTCAGCCCCCTGAACCTGGTTCACTATGTAACATGGTCATAGTTGACCTCCTGTGGGCCTCTATTCTCTATTCCCTAATAGAGTATAAAGACAGTGGGAGTATACTTGAGGGAATCAGGAGGGCAAAAAGAGGATATGAGATCGCTTTGGCAAATAGAATTAAGGAGAGTCCAAAGGATTTTTACAAATACATTTAAGAACGAAAGGGTAACTAGGGAGAGAATAGGGCCCCTCAAAGATCAGCAAGGCGGCCTTTGTGTGGAGCCACAGAAAATGGGGGCGATACTAAACGAGTAATTTGCATCAGTATTTACTGTGGCAAAGGATATGGAAGATATAGACTGTAGGGAAATAGATGGTGACATCTTGCAAAATATCCAGATTACAGAGGAGGAAATGCTGGGTGTCTTGAAACGTATAAAGGTGGATAAATCACCAGGACCTGATCAGGTGTACCCGAGAACTCTGGGAAGCAAGAGAAGTGATTGCTGGGCCTCTTGCTGAGATATTTGTATCATTGATAGTCATAGATGAGGTGTCGGAAGACTGGAGGTTGGCTAATGTGGTGCCACTGTTTAAGAAGGGTGATAAGGACAAGCCAGAGAACTATAGACCAGTGAGCCTGATGTCAGTGGTGGGCAAGTTGTTGGAGGGAATCCTGAGGGACAGGATGTACATGTATTTGGAAAGCAATGACTGATTCGGGATAGTCAACATGGCTTTGTGTGTGGAAAATCATGTCTCACAAACTTGATTGAGTTTTTTGAAGAAGTATCAAAGAGGATTGATGAGGGCAGAGCAGTTGACATGATCCATATGGATTTCAGTAAGGCATTCGACAAGGTTCCCCATGAGAGACTGATTAGCAAGGTTAGATCTCACGGAATACAGGAAGAACTAGCCATTTGGATGCAGAACTGGCTCAAAGGTAGAAGACGGAGGGTGGTGGTGGAGGGTTGTTTTTCAGACTGGAGGCCTGCGACCAGTGGAGTGCCACAAGGCTGGGTCCTCTCTACTTTTTATCATTTATATAAATGATTTGGATGCGAGCATAAGTGGTACAGTTAGTAAGTTTGCAGATGACACCAAAATTGGAGGTTAATGGACAGCGAATAAGGTTACCTCAGAATACAACAGGATCTTGACCAGATGGGCCAATGGGTCGAGAAGTGGCAGATGGCATTTTAATTCAGATAAATACGAGGAGCTGCATTTTGGGAAAGCGAATCTTAGCAGGACTTATACACTTAATGGTAAGGTCCTAGGGAGTGTTGCTGAATAAAGAGACCTTGGAGTGCAGGTTCATAGCTCCTTGAAAGTGAAGTCGCAGGTAGATAGGATAGTGAAGGCAGTATTTGGTATGCTTTCCTTTATTGGTCAGAGTATTGAGTACAGGAGTTGGGAGGTCATGTTGTGGCTGTACAGGACATTGGTTAGGCCACTGTTGGAATATTGCGTGTAATTCTGGTCTCCTTACAATCGGAAAGATGTTGTGAAACTTGAAAGGGTTCAGAAAAGATTTACAAGGATATTGCTAGGGTTGGAGGATCTGAACTACAGGGAGAGGCTGAACAGGCTGAGGCTGTTTTCCCTGGAGTGTCGGAGGCTGAGGGGTGACCGTATAGAGGTTTATAAAATTGATGGACATGGGTAGGGTAATTGAAAAAAATCTTTTCCTTGGGGTCGGCTAGTCCAGAATTAGAGGCCATAGATTTAGGGTGAGAGGGGAAAAGTATAAAAGAGACCTCGGGGGCAACTTTTTGATACAGAGATGGTATGTATATGGAATGAGCTGTCAGAGGAAGTGGTGCAGGCTGGTACAATGACAGCATTTAAGAGGTATTTGGATAGGTATATGAATAGGAAGGGTTTGGAGGGATATGGGCCGGGCGCTGGCAGGTGGGACTAGATTGGGTTGGGATATCTGGTTGGCATGGACATGTTGGACCGAAGGGTCTGTTTCCATGCTGTGCATCTCTATGACCAGAAGAGATGATCTAGCAGTAACTCCTTGACATTCAGCTGTGTTATCATTACTGAATCCCCCACTATCAATGTCCTTGGGGTCATCATTGATGGGAACTCAATTGGACTAGCCGTATAAACACAGTGGCTACAAGAGCAAGTCAGAGACCAGGAATACTGCAGTGAGTAACTCTCCACATAACACTCAAAAACCTGTCCACCATTTATAAGGCACAAGTCAGGAGTGTGATGGATTAAGCTCCACCTGCCTGGATGAGTGCAGGTGCAATGACAGTCAGGAAACCTGACACTTTCCAGGTCAAAACATTGGCACCACATTCACACGCATCCATCCCCTCCACCAGTGATGCTCATTAGCAGCAATATCTATAGGACCAACTGTAGTAATTCACCAAGACTCCTTAGACAGCATCTTGCAAACCCACAATCGCTACCATCTGGAAGGACAAGGGCAGCAGATACATGAGAACACCACCATCTGCAAGTTCCCCTCCCAGATGCTCGCCATCCTGACCTGATCCTCCACTTGCTGGGTTGAAATCCTGAAACTTCCTCCCTACTGGTATTGTGGGTCAACTTCCAGCACATGGATTGCAGCAGTCAAGAAGGCCGCTCATCGCCAGCCCTTGAGAGCAGCTAGGAGCAGGCATTAAATGCTTGTCCAGTTAACAATGCCCACATCCCACAAGCAAATTTTTTTTTTTAAAAATGCAGTGTCATTACCTGAATTTCCAAAAGGACTTTGATAATATGTCTCATAAATTAATGAATAAGATTCAAGAATTTGGAGTTCAAGCGTGAGTGATCGACTGGAATGCTAGCTGGCTTCAAGATTTAAGACAGAATGTGGGAATAAATGTTATTTACTGCACTTAGCCTGAATTTTGCTGCATATGGACATGACTGCTTTGGTTTCTGAGGAATTGCAAAAATGGTGTTAAGCATCTGTCTTTCTCTCTTTTTCTTTTTTTCTTTTCTTTCTCTCTTCTTCTTCCTCTCTTCTTCTTCCTCTTTTTCCTCGGGCGAGAAAAGCAGAATTAGGAATCAACGAGTGCTTGCCAAGAAATCCAGTAGGAAATTCAGAAGCGATGTCTTTATCCAAAGAGTGCTGAGAATATAGAACTTTCTCCTGTTTGCTTCTCTCGCACCTTGTGGTATCGGTGCGTGGAGGAGTAACCTAGACAAGTAGGTGAAGGCGAAGGGATTAGATGTCTACCGTGGTGCATTTTAGGTGTGAAAACATGGAAGGAAGCTCAAGTAGAGCATTCACACTAATATGAATGTTTCGACCTAATGTGTGTTTATGTGACAAGTGTCCCGTATAAGCAAACACCTTTCAGCATTTCTCCGACTGCAGCAGGATCCCACAAGAATTAATTCTCTCTTTCTCATTATCCCTGTACATGCTACATTAGCACCTGATCTGGGAATTCCTCAACTTTAAACCTATCCTTGTTTCCAAATCTCCTGTGGCTTGTTACTCCCCACTGCTTTAACCTCCTTTAGCTCACTGAGCAATCTGCAGTCCTCCAGCTGAGATATTTGGGCACTCTGTAGCCTTCTTGTTTTGTGAGATATGTGGATCGTAATCTTTTGGATTCCTTCTTCAACCATGCCCACCCTGCCTTCCCCGTCTCCTTTTGAGTCACTCCTCCTTAGTAAATTATAGCAATAGAGTCATACAGCACAGCAACAGGCCCTTCAGCCCAAACTCCTCCATGCTGACCTCATTTCCTAAAGTAAACTAATCCTGTTTGCCTGTGTTTGATCCCTATCCCTATAAACCTTTCCTATTCACTTACCTGTCCAGATGTTGTAATTGTACTCACCTCTACCACTTTGGCAGCTTGTTCCATATACACACCACACTGTGTGAAAACGCTACCCCTCAGGTCCCGTTTCAATCTTCCCTTCTCACCTTAAACCTATGCCCTCATAGTTTTGGACTTCCCTATCCATACCTCTCATGATTTTATAAATCTCTATAAGGTCACACATCAGCCTCGTATGCTCCAAGGGAAAAAGTCCCGGCCTATTCAGCCTCCCCTTATAACTCAAACCTTCCAATCTTGGTAACATCCTTGGAAGTCTTTTTTGCACCCTTTCCAGTTTAATAACATCCTTCCTATAGTAGGGCAACCAGGATTGTATGCAACACTCTGATTGTGGCTTTGTTAATGTTTCATACAACTGTATCATGTCCCAACTCCTTACTCAGTGCTCTGACCGATGAAGGTAAGCATGGCTTCACTACGCTGTCCAACTCTGATGCAAGGTTTTTTTAAAAAAAAACTATGTCCCTGCACCCCGGGTCTCTCTGTTCGTCAATTTTTTTTTAAATCAAGCTTTCACTCACCTGTCATAATATTTCCTCATGTGACTGTCAGTTTCTGTCGGCAAACTTCTCTGTGAACACCTTGGGATGCTTCGCTGTATGAAAGTATTTTGTAACTGTAGTTTTGCTGGCTGTGTTGGCTGAGATTGGAATGCTGGATTCCTTGTTTTGAGCTGTACCTTCAAGACAGTGTTAGGCACAATGCAACCTGTGAAAGTTCAGCACTCTCTCTCACTGGAACATTAGCTTATGTGGCTTGGACCCACAGCTGTGCAATTCATACAAGCCACCTAAACCAAGGGGATTGAGAGATACCCTGCTGGATATTTGTTTGGGTTGCTTCGGTGTTTTCAAGCTGAATGACGTAATGAGTCACTGAAAAGATAAGCGACACCTTAATGCAGTAAGTTGCTTCTGCTCTGCATAATAGATTCTAGAATGCTTTCCAGTTTAAACTCAACATCCATAGGCTTTGAATGACTGACTGAGCACCATCTGATTGGTGGCCTAAAAGAGAGAAAGTTAAGGGAGGACATCATCAGCTATACAAGATGTGAAATTGTATAGATAGGAAAAGAGTCTCTCTTCACTGGGTTAACTTAGAGTGAAGTGGTAGAAAAAGAGTATTGAAGCAGATATTAGGAATAACAGGGATCATTTTAAGTCTTTTTGGAATAATCTGCTGAAGGGATAGTGGAATAACAATGGCAGATAGAGTAGGTGAGTTGGAATACCGAGAGGCTGAACTCCTTGGAGCTAAATATCCTGTCATGACTTTTATGGAATCCCATTAAGTGAACAGGCTACGTGTTGGTAATATCTTTCTGATGCAGTGTTCAGGATTTCTGGGTTTATTAGTTTTTTTTTGTACTCTGGCAACTTCTGAGTTATCCAATGCGAATGTTATTATCTGTGTACACTAACTGGAGGATGATACGCAATGGATTTATTTGGAACGTTCAAAAGGACAGTTCAAAGAGCATAACTGAGTTATCTGCCCTGACGAACAAGTTACATGCCTTCTGTGCAACATTTTCCACGTCACTGATTCTTATGTTATTGCTGCTCAGAAGTTTCACCTGACCAAATGTGCTGCCCTGTAGGAGAGGATGTCATGCACCACTGGTGCTTTTTTATTCATGGAATGTGACCATAGCAACACTTTTCACTCCTCTCTGATTGCCTTTGAACTGATTGTCTTCCAAGGCCATTTCAAGGGGCAGTCAATCAGAGTCTGGGCACACGTCAGCCAGATTTCCTTCCTCAGAGGATGTTAGTGAACCAGATGTGTTTTTAATGACAATCAACAGTAGTTCCTTGGTCACGATTAAATCTAGTTTTTAATTCCTGATTTATTCATTGATTTCTGGTTTCACCATTATTGTGGAATCTGAACCCATATCCCTAGTGTTTGAGTTTGCATCTCTGGAGTGCTAACACAGTGAATGTACAACTATGTCATCACCTCCACAACAGCCTCCCCATAATGCCTATATGTCATGCAGGAAGATGCCTTTGAGTTTTACTTCAGTCTGTATTGAGTTGGTTCATTTTACTTAGAATAGAATTCAAATTCCTGTTGTTTTGAGTGACCATGAGCTGGGAATGATCATAGTGGCCACACAAACTCTCATTGATATCAAGATTTTCGGGCCAGGCACAGCATTTCAGGCAGTGAGGCATCTGTTGTAAAATGCATGTATGTAACTTTCAGATGAGAATAGTATCTGGCAGGACCCTGCTCTCCCCTTTGGTTGCTACCTGGCTTCACATAGACACGATGTTATTTGGGAAGAACACTGCATCAGCAGGATGCCAAAGCAAAGGTTGGAACCTAAAGATAAAATAAATGAACGTGCTTCCATTATTCTGAGACTGGGTATGCAGAAGGTGATTGCTGGAAGTTAAATGAGCGAATAATTTTAGTAGTAGGAATGCCCAACACACCCTCAAGAAAACGTCTATCAGGAAATGAAATGGGTATCAAAACTATGGCAAGTGGAGTGTATTGCCTCGATCTACGAGGAAGGGGGAGTTGGCTCAGAACAATTAAAAATCTTCCTCTGTTTTTGCTAAAGAGATATGGAGCATTGGAATTTCAGAGTGCGTTATTTCAAAGGGAGAGGTATGGCAGTATCCTTAATAATCAATAAGTTAAACCATTAAAGATATTGAGAAAGATAGGGACAAGTTGGACACTGCTGGCTGATACAATTAGTCTTCCAGAGGGGCGAATAAAGAGGAAGCATTAGTTATACACGCAAGTTATAAATGGTCCCATTTATATAGAAGTGGTTTAAAGAGGGATTTAATAAATGGCGAAGTTTTGTTGTGAATGTGATTTTGTCATATGTACTGAAGTACCACGAAAAGCTTTGTTTTCGAGCCATACAGACAGGACAGAGTAAGCAAGGATGTACCCAACAGAGACGGTAAAAAAGACTTTGAGGCATACAGGTTACATTACAGAGGACGTGCACTGGGCAAGAACAATGTTAGCAAGATCGGCATTATTTGAGGCTAAAGAGTCCATTTATCAGTCTAATCACGGCAGTGAAGAGGCTGTTCCTGAACCCGAAGGAATGTGTATTCAGGCTTCTGTATCTGCTGTCGACAGAAGAGACTGTAGGAGATCATTACTGGGTTGTGATGGGTCTTTGATGTTGGCAGCCTTTCTGCAGCAGCGAGCTATGTAAGTGGAAACCTGGCTTGGCCTAGGTTGTGCACACCACCTCCTGTAGTTTCTTGCGTCCCTGGGCAGAGTAGCTGTTATGCACCCAGAAAATATGCTTTCAATGGTGCACCTGTAGACGTGGCCTTGTGGACATGTCAATTTCCTTGAGCTGTCTGAGGAAGAGGAGGCATTGTTGTGACATCTTGACAGTCTCATTTACATGGGAAGGCCAGGGCAGGTTGTCAGTTATCGTCACTTTGAAGAACCTGATACTCTCCATCCCCTCAACCTCCATTACATAATATTAAGTGGAGGCGTGTCCTCCTCCTTTCTGAAAGCACTTCTTTAGTTTTGCCAATGTTGAAAGAAATTGTTCTCATTATTCAATGTCACCAAGCCCTTCTATATTTTAACTTGTTGCTAGATGTCCGCCCTACTACAGTCATGTCGTCAGCAAACTTGTAAATGGTATTCTTTTGGAATTTGGCAAAACAGCCCTGTGTGTACAGGGAGTACAGTAGGGGTCTGAGGATGCATCCTTGGTGGGGGGGCTACAGTGTTGTGTTAGTGTGGAGGAAGTGCAGTTACCCATCTTCACTGTGGTCTGTGGGTTAGAAAGCTTAGGATTCAGTTGCCGAGGGTGGAGTCAAGACCAAGGTCAGAGTTTTGAGATCAGTCTGGAGGGGATAACTGGTGTTGAAGGCAAAGCTGTAGTCAATGAGCAAGAGTTTGACATAAGCGTGTTTGTTGTCCAGATGTTCTAGGGATGAGTGCAGGGCTAGGGATATGGCATCCGCTGTGGACCTGTTACATTGGTAGGCAAAATTGTAGGGTTCGAGGCAGGCTGGGAGACTGGAGTTGATGTGAGCCATGGCCAGCCTCAAAGCATTTCATGACTTTTTTTCTCTGTTTTTCCCCCACACTACCACCTAACAGTGGTAGTGCTTATTTTTTTACCTGTGTCTGTGTGACACAGTGAAGAGCAACCAAGTGTGTAAATCTTAATTTATATTCCACCACCAGGAAGAAAGCAAACACCCAAGTGTCTAGTGACAAGCAGTGCTCTTCACGACAAAGGATCAAAAAGTGTGATCATAAAGTGAAGGGGAGGGCATGGATAAAATCAAAATGGAGTTGGAGGGGGGAAATAAAACACTCGACTCCCTGCGGTGCCCACCTCTCTCTGAACAGCTCCAAGGGGTTGGTGGACACTGTGTGCTCCTTCTCCAGAGACACCCGGGCTCTCATGTAACCGCGGAAGAGGGGCGAGTAGTCAGCCCTAATGGCCCCCTGTTTATGGCCAGGTCAGGCAGCATCCAAGGAACAGGAGACTCGATGTTTCGGGCATAAGCCCTTCTTCAGGAATGAGGAGGGTGTGCCAAGCAGGCTAAGATAAAAGGTAGGGAAGAGGGACTTGGGGGAGGAGCATTGGGAATACGATAGGTGGAAGGAGGTTAAGGTGAGGGTGGTAGGCCGGAGTGGGGGTAGGGGCGGAGAGGTCAGGAAGAAGATTGCAGGTCAAGAAGGCGGTGCTGAGTCTGACGGTTGGGACTGAGAAAAGATGGAGGGAGAGGAAATGAAGCTGGAGAAATCTGCATTCATCTCTTGTGGTTGGAGGGTTCCTAGGTGGAAGATGAGGCGTTCTTCCTCCAGGCATCGTGTTGCCATGGTCTGGCGATGGAGGAAGCCAAGGACCTGCATGTCCTTGGCAGAGTGGAAGGGGAAGTTAAAGTGTTCAGCCACGGGGCAGTTGGGTTGGTTGGTGCGGGTGTTCCAGAGGTGTTCTCTGAAACGTTCTGCAAGTAGGCGGCCTGTCTCCCCAATGTATAGGAGGCCACATCGGGTGCAGCGGATGCAGTAAATGATGTGTATGGAGGTGCAGGTGAATTTTTGACGGATATGGAAGGATCCTTTGGGGCCTTGGAGGGAAGTAAGGGAGGAGGTGTGGGCGCAAATTTTGCATTTCTTGTGGTTGCAGGGGAAGGTGCCGTCAGTGGAGGTTAGGTTGGTGGGGGGTGTGAACCTGACGAAGGAGTTGCGGAGGGAGTGGTCTTTCCGGGGAGGGAAATATATCCCTGGTGGTGGGGTCTGTTTGGAGGTGGCGGAAATGCCGAAGGATGATACGATGTATCTGGAGGTTGGTGGGGTGGTAGGTGAGGACCAGTGGGGTTCTGTCCTGGTGGCAATTGGAGGGGCGTGGTTCAGGGTGGAGGAGCGGGAAGTGGAGGAGATGCGGTGGAGGGCATCGTCAACCACGTCTGGGGGGACATTGCGGTCTTTGAAGAAGGAGGCCATCTGGGTTGTACGGTATTGGAACTGGTCCTCCTGGGAGCAGATGCGGTGAAGGCAAAGGAATTTGGAAAATGGGATGTTTTATAAGGGGTAGGGTGTGAGGAAGTGTAACCTAGGTAGCTGTGGGAGTCGGTCGGTTTATAGTAAATGTCTGTGTTGAGTCGGTCGCCCAAGATAGAAATGGAGAGGTCTAGGAAGGGGAGGGAGGAGTCTGAGATGGTCCAGGTAAATTTTGAGGTCGGGGTGGAAGGTGTTAGTAAAGTGGATAAACTGTTCAACCTCCTCGTGGGAGCACGAGGTAGCGCCGATACAGTCATCGATGAAGTGGAGGAAAAGGTGGAGGGTGGTGCCAGTGTAGCTGCAGAAGATGGACTGTTTCACATATCCGACGAAGAGGCAGCATAGCTAGGGCCCATGCTTTCTCAGTTCCCCTCCCCCCCCCACCTTATCTCAGTCCCAACCCTCAGACTCAGCACCGCCTTCTTGACCTGCAATCTTCTTCCTGACCTCTCCGCGCCCCCCCCCCCCACCCCCACTCCAGCCTATCACCCTCACCTTAACCTCCTTCCACCTATTGTATTACCAATGCCCCTCCCCCAAGTCCCTCATCCCTATCTTTTATCTTAGCCAGCTTGGCACACCCTCCTCCTTCCTGAAGAAGGGCTTATGCCCGAAACGTCGATTCTCCTGCTCCTTGTGGGAGCAGACCCACAAGGAGGTCCTCTGGTTTCTCTCTCCCGCCCCCCCGGGCATGCCCAAAGAGCATGAGTGTGGGGCTGTAGTTTAATTAAAAACAGAAGGTTTTTATGAAAATCAAAAAGGGTGTGCAAAGGCAATCTATACAAGGTCCACAGCACCACAGAACAAGCAGTTAGGCAGGGAGTCTGTGAACCACCGCAACCTGTGGTTGCAGGGGACTGCTGCATGCAGCACCCTCAACCCTAGATCCCTAAGAGAAAGGGGGAAGACTTGCACATAGAGAACCCTCCACTGGGGATCCCCACCACCCAGTGGCAAATGGGCATGCCAAGGCCTGTCCAGGCAGTGGATGAGGGAGAAGAGGTGGATGGTGAGCAGCAGGTGTGGACTTCAGCCTGTAGGAGGGAGAGGTTGAAGATGTCAGTGAAGACCACCATCAGTTGTTCCGCACAGGATCGGAGTGCTCGGCCGGGGACACCATCTGGGCCTGTTGCTTTCCTTGGGTCAAATCCCAGGGAAGACCGATCTGACGGAGGGAATAGATGTGTCTGGGGCTGTCATCACTGTGCCACTGACATTTTGCTCAAACCGAACAGAGAAGGCATTTAGCATGTCAGGGAGGGACAGAGCTTTGTCTGCAATTTCAAGCTGCTTTGAAGAATTATTGAAAGGAAGGCAAGAACTTTGAATGGTCAAAAGAATGTCTGTGTATCTGTGACAATTTGAAACCTGTTCCTGGCTGCCATTCTGGTTTCTACAGCACACAATGATGTCAGGCAATTTAAACTGACTGGTGCCTTTGACATCTGTGCAGGTACAAGATGGCAAAACAGAAACCAGCAGCCAATCAATTATTTTTCAAGCAAAGTAAATTCATTGCAACAGAAATACTCAGCTGTGGAAATGAAACCTTTTTTAGTTTGGTATCTCTTCTGCAACATTTTGAAGTCTATAAATCTGAGACTGATTGATTTTATATAGATCGTAAACCTCTCTACTTCAAAAGATTTCATACCAAGAGTTTGAGCGGTTAATTGGAGTTTAATGTTTCAACCATACAATTTGAAAGTCTTTGGTCTGCTGTCTTCTGAATACATTATAGATGATTCCTCATCAAGATCAAATATGAAAGAAAACTTTTGTCACAGTTAAAATGGACTTTTGGTAAATGATTTATTATGGAAAGTTCTTGTGTGTTGCTGCTGAAGTGAAATGAAGTTTCATGGTACTAATTTCATGGTTTGGAAACATGTGATACATGGCTCTTTGGAACCCTAAGTTTGATTTTATTTCTGCATCGTTATAAGAGGCAGAGTCACTGTTTTAGTTTAGTGTTTATGTGTACCCACTTTAAGTGTTTATAACCCTTGTGGTGAACAATCCTGTGCATGAGAAACAAGAATAGAAGACAGAAAATTGCAGTGCCTAACAAGGTATCAATGATTAAGGGAGACAGAACCATCCAGAGGGCAAGTAGTGTGTGTAAGTTTGGTCAAAGTTTTTAAAAAAAAAAACCCCACTGTTGGTGTAGCAGTCTGTAAAACCAGCCAGGGTTCAAGGAAAATGTGCTGAATGGCTTAGAAACTTCGAGGAGCAGAAAGTCTCTAGAAACTGAGTGTGCAAAACCAGTGTTTGATGTGATAGTATTTACAAGTCTTTAAGAAAGCTCTAGGAATCAATTATAGGCTTGCCAACCGAAAAACGTCATCAGTGTGGTGACAGGGTAACTGCTCATCAGTATCTGAAAATGTGTTGCTGGAAAAGCGCAGCAGGTCAGGCAGCATCCAAGGAGCAGGAGAATCAACATTTCGGGCATGAGCCCTTCAGGAATCATCAGTATCTATCAGGTTGATGTGGGTAAAAGGGTTGAATCTTTTATTTCTGATATTTGTCTTAAGATTGGTTCAATTTTGTTTTCGTAGAAAGCTTTTTCTTTTGGTAAAAACAAATTGGCTGTCCCTTGTGAACTGTTCACCACGATGATTAAATAACAAAAATAAAACTTTCAAGTCAGCTTAGTTTGGGATATGATTTAGCCAGTAGTATCGATTGTGATTGTAACACCCTTAAAAATAAGAGATGGCCCATTTTAGAGATGGAATTTTCTTTTCTCAGAGGCTCATGAGTCTCTGTAAATCTTCAAAAGAGAACGAAGAGTCCTTGAATGTTTTTTAAGACCAAGCAAGAAAGGGTACAATGATCCGTATTGAACATCATGGCGGGGGAATAGAGGTCCTGAGCAGGAGCTTGTCTGCTCCAACTGCCTTTCTTTTCCTTTCCTTTTTCACTTACCTCTTGACTTGAGCTTGGACATCATTGATGGCAGTGAGGAACGACAGCTTGGACTTGAGGGGACCCAGTGCAGACCTTGTGGCAGCAGCAAGTGAGCCCCTGCGTACTACTTTAGGGCAGGCATGGGACCTGGCATCGAAATCGGTCGAGGTGACATCAATGAGGTAGGCCCAGCAGTGAAAGATGGTGCCTGAAGATCGGCGACTTTGTTATTGGTTGGTGGCAGTGAAGCATTGGCGGAAGGGCGACACAACAATAAAGAGGTGGGCCCAGTGGCGATGTTGGGTCTGGCATCGATGGTGGGGAGGCAGTGGCTGAGGAGTATCGGCCCAACAACCAAAGATGGTGCCTAAAGAGTGAAGACTTCATTGTTGGTTGGATCCAGTGTAGACAGCGGTGGAGGACGGATGACTGCACAGGTGTTGATGATGAGCAGGCTCAGGACTGTTGGACTCTCTGTAAGCTATATCTTTCCTTATTTTTCCTTATTCTCAAGTCTATTGGCAGCATGGTGGCTCAGTGGTTAGCACTGCTGCCTCACAGCGCCAGGGACCTGGATTCAATTCCAGCCTCGTGCGACTGCAAACTCCAAACAGATGCTCTCCCTGAGTTTGCATGGGTTTGCTCCAATTTGTTCCCACAGGCCAAAGACCTCCAGGTGAGGTGAATTGGCCATACTAAATTGCCCATGGTGTTACAGGATGTGTAGGTTAGGTGTATTAGTGAGGGGAAATGTCGATTAATAGGGTAGGGAAATTGGTCTGGGCAGGTTACACTCTGGAGGATCCATCTGTATTTGTTGGGCCTAATGGCCTGTTTCCACATTGTAGGGATTCTATGATGATTCTATTCAAAATGGTGCTGATCTGCAGACAGTGGGAAAGCATTTTGTTATGTTGCTGTTTCTTTCTCACTAAAATGCATGTGATAATAAAATCAGTTAAAAATCACGCAACACCAGGTTACAGTCCAACAGGTTTAATTGGAAGCACACTTGCTTTCGGAGCGACGCTCCTTCATCAGGTGATTGTGGAGGATCGCCTGATGAAGGAGTGTTGCTCTGAAAGCTAGTGTGCTTCCAATTAAACCTGTTGGACTATAACCTGGTGTTGTGATTTTTAACTGTGTACACCCCAGTCCAACACTGACATCTCCAAATCATGATAAAATCATTCATTCAGAGTATAAATGATCTTCAGGATAGACCCTTGATCAGTAGGAAATCAATAGGTACAGAGAAAATGCAGGAAAGTGAGCATGAGGAATGTTGGATTGACTGAAGGGCTCACTCCAGGGACTGAACTGCCTACTTCCGTTCCTATTTCTTATGGTCTCTTGAGTACGCAGGAACGTGGAGTATTAGGATCATCTGGAATGGTGGAGCAGTCTGGACGGCTGAATTGCCGAATCCTGCTCCTAATTGTCCATGTGACCTCTTGTATTGTAATAAATCTGATTCTATAATTTTTGGGGTCAAAGAAGAAATTTCCATTTCTGGTGTGCTTTTCACAACTTTCTTTCCTAAGCACTTTATAACCAATGAAGTCCTTTTTAAAGTGTGGTCATTGTTCGAATATCTGGTGGGATGTTCTCATCTCCAACTGCACCCAGAATTTTAATTTCTTTCTCTGGTGTGGGTATTGTTTTATTTTGTGGACCATTCCGTGTTGCAGCTCAGAAAAAGGATGTTTTGAGAAGCAATCCAACACAAACACGTCAGACTTGGTAAATTCTTCCCGATATTAACACAATTTGACTATTACAGAAGGCAATGTATTTAGGTTACTTTTGTTTAACATGGAATATTAGCAGCTGTAATCAAGTCCTGTGACAACCCTGTTTTCATCCTTTTGCTAGCTGAATGATTGAAACACTAGGGCTGAATTTATGAGAAGATTTTTTTAACCTGTGGACTATGGAGTAATAGGACACGGAAACATTCTTCAGTCCAACTCATCCATGCTAACCAAGTATCCCAAACAAAACTAAACCCACTTGCCAGCATTTGTCCCATATTCCTTTTAAATCTTTCCTATTCATGTACCTGTCCAAATGCATCTACCGCTTCCTTTCACATTCCAACCATCTCTTTATGGAA
Organism: Hemiscyllium ocellatum; assembly: GCF_020745735.1. Classification (NCBI taxonomy): domain Eukaryota; kingdom Metazoa; phylum Chordata; class Chondrichthyes; order Orectolobiformes; family Hemiscylliidae; genus Hemiscyllium; species Hemiscyllium ocellatum. Next base: position 13,735,195 of record NC_083403.1, read on the forward strand.
AAAATTACCTCTCTGGTCCCTTTTTAAATCTTTCACATCTCTCCTTTAAAAAAAAATGCCCTCTAGTTTTTAACTCCACCTTAAGGAAAAGACCTTTTGTTATTCATCTTATCAATGCCCCTCATGATTTTATAAACCTGTGTAAGGTCACTCCTCCAGTTCCTACGCTCCAATGAAAAACGTCCGAGCCTATTTTTATAACTCCAACCCCTCCAGTCCCAGCAACATCCTTAAATCTTTCCTGCACCCTCGCCGATTTAATAATGTCTTTCCTAAAGCAGTATATGAGAAATAAGTCCCATACTTCCCTTGACTGAGGAATCTTGCTTCTGAAGTAGGCTTTTCTATTTGCTGTGTACAATTATTGATAAGCTGCTTGTCAGTCAAGCCACTATTGTTCATGTTGAAATACATACTTGTGTCTGGTTTGATTATTCCACTTAGTCTGTCAGCCGTGATTCAGTTGTTTAAAGCTCACCTCCGAGTCAAAAGATTTTGTCCTAATCCAGAACCTAGTGCGGAAAATTCAGGCTCACTGACCGAGTGATTGGGTGAGCACATAACTGGTGATATTGCATAGGCTGCTGTTGTGATAAATAAACACGACTGCTTTTTATTTGGAGAGGGAATTGAAAGTGCTGCAGGGGAAAGTTGTACCACTCTTCACAGTTATCAGTGCAATGACTGAACAATTGTGCTAACTTAAGGTCAATAATTCTTGAGCCAGAGAAGATGCATCCAAGGATTCTCAAGGAACTTGCTATAGCTAAGGCACAGTTCTTCCAAGAATTACTGGAGTTTTGCTTGGGGAACAGGGAAAAGGCAGATATTGCTTATTTTCTTACGAAAGTGGCAGAACTGACCCTTGGAACTAGAGATTGATATTACTTGCTAAACTTAAGTAATGGTATGGAAACACTGTAAAGGTTATAACCCAGTCAATGGCAAAGCGAGAAAAATCATTCCTGACCCCTCTCAAAACCTTGGTGAGACGGTGCGATATGTCAGCGGTGAGGATTCTATCTCCTCTTCGATTGTATTGTCCACTCATTGTGTGTTCCTAATATGGAGCTCCAGAGAAGTTAGCAAGCTGTCCAAGCAGCTAACCCCATTAAAGAATTCTCTTCAACCAAGCAAGGAATAAATAGTACTAAAAGCTAATTAGTTTCTGAAAAATAAGGAAAAATAAAAAAAATTGGACCAAAATATGCAGTGATGGTAGAGGATATTTATTCAGTTAGAATCAAATTGGTTGGCCAACTGACTTTGATTTCTGCCTTCGGGGAAGGGTAGAATTTGTTTGCAGCACCACTTAACCTACAGTGGAACTGTGAGGGAGTGACCACGACAGACAGTCCATTTCAGTGGGGGAGTGGTAGCACACACTGACAGTTCACCATCAACCACCAGCACCATCAAATCCTGGCTAAGATTATAACTGAAAATGTGTTGCTGGAAAGGCGCAGCAGGTCAGGCAGCATCCAAGGAGCAGGAGAATCGACGTTTCGGGCATGAGCCCCTCTTCAGGAATGAGGAGAGTGTGTCCAGCAGGCTAAGATAAAAGGTAGGGAGGAGGGTCTTGGGGGAGGGGCATTGGAAATGTGATAGGTGGAAGCAGGTTAAGGTGAGGGTGATAGGCCGGGGTGGAGAGGTCAGGAAGAAGATTGCAGGTTAGGAAGGTGGTGCTGAGTTCGAGGGTTGGGACTGAGACAAGGTGAGGGGAAGGGAAATGAGGAAACTGGAGAAATCCTGAGTTCATCCCTTGTGGTTGGAGGGTTCCTAGGCGGAAGATGAGGCGCTCTTCCTCCAGCCGTCGTGTTGCTATGATCTGGCGGTGGAGTCCAAGGACCTGCATGTTCTTGGTGGAGTGGGAGGGGGAGTTGAAGTGTTGAGCCACGGGGTGGTTGGGTTGGTTGGTCCGGGTATCCCAGAGGTGTTCTCTGAAACGTTCCGCAAGTAGGTGGCCTGTCTCCCCAATATAGAGGAGGCCACGTCGGGTGCAGCGGATGCAGTAAATGATGTGTGTGGAGGTGCAGGTGAATTTGTGGCAAATATGGAAGGATCCCTTGGGGCCTTGGAGAGAAGTGAGGGGGGAGGTGTGGGCACAAGTTTTGCATTTCTTGCAGTTGCAGGGGAAGGTGCCGGGAGTGGAGGTTGGGTTGGTGGGGGGTGTGGACCTGACAAGGGAGTCACGGAGAGAGTGGTCTTTTCGGAACACTGATAGGGGAGAGAAATATATCCCTGGTGGCGGGGTCCATTTGGAGGTGGCGGAAATGACGACGGATGATGTAATGTATATGGAGGTTGGTGGGGTGGTAGGTGAGGACCAGTGGGGTTCTGTCCTGGTGGCGATTGGAGGGGCGGGGCTCAAGGGCGGAGGAGCGGGAAGTGGAGGAGATGTGCTGGAGGGCATCGTCGATCACGTCTGGGGGGAAATTGCAGTCTTTGAAGAAGGAGGCCATCTGGGTGGTTCGGTATTGGAACTGGTCCTCCTGGGAGCAGATGCAGCAGAGACTAAGGAATTGGGAATATGGGGATGGCGTTTTTACAGGGGGCAGGGTGGGAGGAGATTGTAAAGCAACTAGGTAGAAATAACACTGCAGTCAGTGAACTTGCAAAGCAACAGCTCTGTCACTCAAGCTGATTGCATGACAATGGCCTTTTGGAGTAAAAGCACTGGATTTGGGCTGCTTGAATTTCAAGAGACCTTTACAGTTCCTCAAAGTCTAATGGTGGATGTAAAGAAACTAGGAATCAGAAATTATTTGCAATTGAAACTTAATTTGTTGACCAATAGATCCCCAAGGCAGTGAACCCTGGTCTTGTGGCCAGCCTGGGAGAATCTGGGCTAATCATATAGAGACCGATCTAATGTAATCACCCCACTCAGTAGTCGGGTTGATGGAGTCCAAGGTTGTGGAGGATTTTTGAGCAAGTTGTTGATAACATGAAGGATGCTTCATCAGGTTGAACAGACATTTAGTACTCGAATCGAGAGATGTAGACAGCAAGCTGTTTATTTCACTTCATGACTGATGCCAGATGGACCAATATGTTTGCTGTGTTCCTGTGCACCTGTGTTAGATTGAGCTGAGCTGAAAAAAATTGGGGTCAACTGGATTTAAGACTGAAGCTTGTAGCCCACCTCCTTGGGGAATGATCGGAGCTTATTTTAAAGTTGGTAAGATTGTGTAGGGAATTCATTAGTAGTTTTTCCAGGTTAATTGCTCAGACAGAGAAGAGTTCAAATATCATGGGAGGAGAGTTCAAATTAAAGTTAGAAGGCAAAGAACTGAGCAACACATTTCACCCAAAAGACTGGAGTATGGAATAAATTAGGGAACCCAGGCAATGTAAATAGGTTTTAATGGATAATTATTACGTTTCCATTGAGAGGTGATGTTGTTATGTGGTGAATTGGCAGCATGAAATGTGTGAAGTAACAGTCTGTTCTAGTATAATGAGTTTTCCCCCATGTCTGGTAGTTATTTTTGAGACAATGTGCGAACCCATTATTTTCAGATCTATTTCACTTGTCAGACTTTATTCTTTTCACTGATTTTTTTTTTGAGAGGGATTTGGATCCAGCTTCTCAAAGTAGAGTACCATGCTCACTCGTCCTTTTTTCGTCCCACTCCCCCCTCCTGCCTTTTGAATATAACAAAATAACTGTGTTGTGAACTCTTCTGAAAGCTCAGGTGAGAATCGGAACATCCACCTGTATGAGTGATCTCTCGCACAACCTCCTCAGTAGGTTATCTCACTCAAATTGCTTTTCAGTGACCTCTGCACCCCAAGTGATGGGAATGTGGGACGTGCTATGGGAAGGAATACGGGTGTAGTTGAGATAAATAGTATAGATGCATTTACTAGGAAACAAAAGGTAGATAAACAATAAGTGGGAATCAATAAGTGGGTTGGTTGAAGAGTAAGAGGGAGGCCTTGTGGAATACAGGCATTGACATGGGCCTGTTTCTGTTCTGGAGATTACATACACATTATATACAGGTTGTTTAAATCTGCTTCCAGACAGCTGTTCTTTTACAGCAGCAATATGCAAATATGGTAAATTTTACAAATTTTGTCTTTGTGCTACACCAAGCCATCAGTGTTGTGCATGTTGTATTTGGTTGTTAGCGATGCATCCATTACTTTTTATTTGTATTTCCTTATTGTCATTGCTGTCAACCTGAAGAGATTCACAGCTCTCCACCCCTCTTCTGTAGCATTCTGAACTCTGTATAAAATCTCCATGTTTGGGATTAGCACTACCCACCTGGGTAACACTGCATTTAGCTACAGTGAGTGTCATGTTCCAGATGTGGGCCTGTTACCCTAGTAACATCTACATCTGATTTTAATTTTTCACCTAGTTTAGATCTTAAAACATGCAGCAAATTGCATCATCTATGAATAATACGTACAATTTGTGTGCATTTTTTTTTAAGAGTTGAAAAAGTTAAGGCAGATATACAAGACAATATAAGATAAATAGTTTTATTGCCTTACCCACAGTACATCTAATCAGAAATTTGTCATTCTTAACTGGTCTGGTCTCACTCCAGACCTACAGAAATGTGGGTGACTCTAAACTGCCCTCAGGCACATAGGCTTGGGCATTGAACACTGGCCTAGCCAGTGATACCCACATAGGCATAGGATTCCTGATGAAGGGCTTTTGCCCAAAACGTTGATTTTCCTGCTCCTCGGATGCTGCCTGACCTGCTGTGCTTTTCCAGCACCACTCTAATCTAGACAGTGATAACCACATCCCATGAATGATTTAAAAAAAAATCCTATGTTCTTACCTAGACTATCAGAAGTCTCAGAAACTTTGAATATTCACATCTATGTGTTTTCCACGCTGCCCATATCCAACAATTTTCCCAAAAAAGTTATTTTCTGAATTTTGGAATGGTTTCTTTGCTGTGCTGGGACTTTTTAAGTCACCCTTTCTTCATCCCAAGTGGGCCTGCAGAGAATCTGGAATGACTGCTTTCCAGTAAGTTGCTAATTAGTGAACTCCAAATGAAGGACAACGACCCTGGTAGATTGCAATCGACAGATCGATCATGGAGCCTGACAATTGATCTCACTGCCTGGATTCCTTCACCAGATGCATATCAATATTATGTAGCTGCGTGACATCCACTTCCAAAGCTGCGTGGCTGCAGAAAAGTGCATGCTGTTCACCTGCTTTGCCTGCATGCTGCATTATATTTCATTTCAGCTCCAGTTTCAGGGTAAGGCAACTGATTTTTTTAATGGTAGCAATATAAACAAGTACATTAGAAATATACTAGGAACTGATTTTTCAAACTTAGGTTATTCAGCCCGTCATGTCCATGTGGACTCTCTGCAAAAACAGCTCAATTTGTCCAACTCCTTTAACCAGTCTCTGTAGACCTGAAGTATTTGTTTCTCTCCTCAGCTACTTTAATAGGGATGTGCAGGATAGAACATAGAAAAATACAGCGCAGTACAGGCCCTTCGACCCTCGATGTTGCGCCGATCCAAGTCCACCTAACCTACACTAGCCCACTTTCCTCCATATGCCTATCCGATGCCCGTTTAAATGCCCATAAAGAGGGAGAGTCCACCACTGTTACTGGCAGGGCATTCCATGAACTCACGACTCGCTGAGTAAAGAATCTTCCCCTAACATCTGTCCTATACCTACCACTCCTTAATTTAAAGCTATGCCCCCTCGTAATATCTGACTCCATACTTGGAAAAAGGTTCTCATGGTCAACCCTATCTAAACCCCTAATCATCTTGTACACCTCTATCAAGTCACCCCTAAACCTTTTTATCTCCAATGAAAACAGCCCCAAGTGCCTCAGCCTTTCCTCATACGATCTTCCTACCATACCAGGCAACATCCTGGTAACCCTCCTCTGCACCCGTTCCAGTGCCTCCACCTCCTTCCTATACTATGGCGACCAAAACTGCACACAATACTCCAGATGCGGCCGCACCAGAGTCTTATACAACTGCAACATGACCTCAGGACTCCGGAACTCAATTCCTCTACCAATAAAAGCCAGTACGCCATATGCCTTCTTCACAGCACTATTTACCTGGGTGGGAACTTTCAGAGATCTGTGTACATGGACACCAAGATCCCTCTGCTCATCCACACTACCAAGTATCTGACCATTAGCCCAGGATTAAGACTAATTACCTGGAATATTGCAACGTCCCAATCCAATGTCTGAGCAAAGAAAGCCACAGGTACTGGAAATAAATTTCCATTGCTAAGTAACCTCCCGTGCCTCCACACTCGAAGACAGCCATTGACCTTGTGGATGTTTGAGGCCCGATTCCAGAGGCCTGCCTGTAGCAGAACTGGCGGCACAGCGACATGACCAACTACAGTGTGAAGCAATAATGATGAACCTGGAAAGAAACCACAGATGTATAACTTCCACATGGAATGGGAATATTAATTTCTACTCAACTGTAAAAGAGTTGCCTTGTAATGACCAAAGTATGTTGCTAATTAAAAAAAAGGGAATCTGAAAAGACACATGCACAGTAAATTCGAGGATAATTTTCCCTCAAAATGCATGCTTCAGACCAAGAAAGTTGACAAGTTGAAAGCCTTTTTGAAAGTTTTCAAAATAAAATTGCAGCAAAAGCACTGAAACATCGTTGAATATTTGCCATGTTCTGGCAAAACACAGGTCACAGATAGCAAAGTATTAAAGAAGCATTGACTGTTGACATTGTCTCTTTACTCAAAGATTTTAAGAAGAAATACTAACTGCAATCCAGAGCATGTCCCTTGTTGCAAGATGAGTGGAATCTTTGAAGATAACTTTTAACAATTACAGCAGGTCCTGAGGATTATTATTATTCATGCTTCTCATTGGCCATTTAGTTAATACATCAACGCTACTGACCTAGTTTTTGTGCACATGGCTGTTAAGGACATTACTAAAAAGGATCTTCAAATCTCTTTTGCCCCTCTTAAAGAGAGAAAAAAGGGTGACAGTTTCTACAATACATTCAAAAGATGTGTGCTTGAGAAAACCAGTTTCAATTTTTTTTTTAAAAATTGATTTACGTCCCAATTAATGGTGCGCCCACTCATGTTTGATGCAAGTATGGGCTTTGCATTTTGCTGAACTGATCCTGATTCTTCTCAATTATCACTGCAAAATCCATTAGCAAGTAAATTTATGGACTTGTAATAAAAGTTATGAAGATTGCAAACTTGATTCAAGCAAGACCCTTTCAGCACGGCTTGTTTAAATTCTTACTTGACAAACTCTCTGCTGCCTACAGTAAACAAATCCTCTGTTCTGATGTAACATCGTTAAGTTGAGTCATGAATCATCACTTTCACTATGAATGAAGTGTGAGCTGTCAAACAATGCATGGTTGCTCAACTTCAAGTTTCTTACAGACCTTGTGTTCAAACAGAACATACTGAACTGTGAACTTTAGAGAAAGGACAGGGTTGGAGTATGTTTAGTGCTGTGAATGTATTTAACTTAAATCAGTGTGTGGGCCTACCTATTAAAACATAAAACATTGTGACACTGTCAGAGTCTGAAGAAAATACTAGGGGAAAAAAAAGAAAAATATTCTACCCAGGCAATTATGTGCAGCTCTGAAGATTTTAGCAGGGAAATTCAATGTGTGTATTTAGAAATTAATGTGATAGAACAAATCTTCATGTTTGCCTCTAATCCATTCATTGAAATTGACCAGTAGTTTTCAAAGGGTGTGCCATGGCACGCTCGTGTGCTGTAAGAACTGCCCAAATGTGCTGTAAAAGTTAGTACAATAAAGGTAAGGAAATGCTTCATCTGAAACACAAACCAAAATTAAACTAAAACTCATAAAATAATCATCAAATTAGAAGCAAAGTATTGGTCTTGCGATTCTAAAACACCAAACCTTCTAAATACAAGGGATCATGGGAAAAATTGAGAATTTTTGACAATTTGAACTAGGAACTAAACAACAGTGTTCATGGTTTTATGCACCTGCACCCTTGGTACCTTTGTTTAGCAACACTCCCCAGAGCACTACTTTTGCAATTCACTTGAACATTTCTCTGAGTTTCACTTCTGTATCAGTTAAATGCAGTGAGTGGAACGGGTTTTAGTGGTTCGGGTTTTAGGCCGGTGAATAGTTAGAAATAGTTGAGTTGAGCAGATTTTGAAAATATTTTGTCGTGAAATGTGAAACTTTCATGCATTTGATCTTTATTTAGCTTGTTATATATTGCAAACTTCGCCAGTAAAACCATAACTGGAGTGAATGTGATACTTATGAGTAATTAATTTAGCTGAAAAAAGTGAGTGTTCTATGGCATTGTCTCATTTTGAAGTGTGCCTTGTCATTGAAGTGTTCTTCCAGCCTCCTGTCTGTTGTCACCACCCCCTTTTATTTACAGCTCCTCTCCCCCACCCCCACCTCCCCTACACACACACATCCAGTCCTGAGCAAGGGTTACACCTAATCATCGATTTCTCCACCTCCTGATGCTGCCTGGCTTGCTGTGTTCTTCCAACCTCCTGCCTGTCTATTTTGTCATTGAAGTAGACACTGTTGGGTTAGCTACAGATGTCCATTTAGATGTTTGATTTACAATGCAGTAGAGTTGAAATGGAAAGAATTACTATGCAAAATGATGTAGTGCTGAAAGTCGGCACAAAGGGCAGTGATTCTTGCTCCCACCCAACCCCCTGCCTTCAGATTTTTGGCATTCCTAGCCAAAACAGTACCCACTTATACCATCCTTTCCTCTTAAAGTGAAAGCATACTTTAACTCCACTTACGTCTGAGACCGCATTCTCCAAAATACAGGGAATCTAATCCAAGTTTCGCACCCACCTCTCTGCCATTTAATGGACTGTTGTGGTTCTGCTCGCCGAGCTGGAAGTTTTTGCTGCAAACGTTTCGTTCCCTGGCTAGGGAACATCATCAGTGCTGTTGGAGCCTCGTGTGAAGCGCTGCTTTGATGTTTCTTCCGGTAGAAACATCAAAGCAGCGCTTCACACGAGGCTCCAACAGCACTGATGATGTTCCCTAGCCAGGGAACGAAACGTTTGCAGCAAAAACTTCCAGCTCGGCGAGCAGAACCACAACAACGGATACCCGAGCTACAAATCTTCAATCAGATTTTAAATTTAATGGACTATATATGTCGATTAGCTCAAATATCAAGGCACTGGTAGTTAATGTGCAATCACTGGGGTCATATTGAGACTTGGTGAGTAGAAGACCAAATATATACATATGCTTTGTTTTAGATTTATATGGCATTAAAAGTCATCCATTTATTCTCTATCTTTGGGATTGATCCTGGATTGCACCTCAATTCAAGAAGTGATTTTGTACTTTAAAAAGACCGATACTTTGTCTGCCCTATCCTCTGGTCCTAATTCACACCTCAAACGCTTATCTTCTCTCTGGGAGTAATCCCCGATCCGAATAAATTGGGCAAGAGCCACACTGAACACGTTGAATATCATCAATACTAGCAGCTCCCATGTGGTTTAAGAGTTCTTATTCTATTCACTATCCTTGTGCATTCACTTTGCAAGGCCTGTTCACTGCTTTATTAGTTAGTTTGGTTTCAATTTTGATAGTCACCCACGTGAAGTTGTCAGGTTTTTGAAGTCCACCTTATGCCCCGCCTTATCCAGATTCATATTTGGTTGCTCTTTTCTAAATTTAAGGTTTTGGTTAAAAGTCTCGTGCCACAGCTTCAGCATGAAAAGCAAACCCGATACTGCAATGCAATACTTGAGGTGCATACCTTTCTGATGAGGCATTAAACAGAAGTACGGTAAACAGGGGTAGGTTAGTCACGTGGAATGTGGCTGATCATCTCAATGCTATTTTCCCCACAATGTCTCCATACCCCCTAATGTCATTAGACCCCAGAAAGCTACTGGTTTTCTGTCTTGGACATGCGCAATGATTGAGTTTTTAAAGCCTCCCTTAGGTAGAGTATTCCAAAAATTCACGATTTGCCAGCTCTTGGCCCATATCCCTCCCAACTCTTCCTATTCATATCCCAATCCAGATGCCTTTTAAATGTTGTAACTGTACCAGCCTCCACCACTTCCTCTAGCAGCTCATTCCATACACATACCATCATCTGCGTGAAAAAGTTGCCCCTTACGTCCCTTGTAAATCATTCCTCTCTCACCTTTAAACGTATGCTGTCCAGCTTTGGACTCCCCCAGCCCTGGGAAATGATGCTCCGGGGAAAACCGCTTCAGTCTATTCAGCCTCTCCCTATAGCTCAAACCCTTGAAGCCTGGCAACATCCTTAACTCTTTATCTAAATCCTTTTCAAGTTTCACAACATCCATCCTACAGCAGGGAGACCAGAATTGCACATAGTATTTCATTAGTGGCCTAGCCAATGTCCTGTACAGCCACAACATGACCTCCCAACTCCTGTACTCAATGCACTGACCAATGAACGCAAGCATACCAAATGCTGCCTTCACAATTGTATCTACCTGTGACTCCATTATCAAGGATCTAGACTCCTGCACTCCAAGGTCTTGTTTGTCTAACAACACTCCCTAGGACCTCCCCATTAAGTATGAGTCCTGCCCTGATATGCCTTTCGAAAATGCAGCACCTCACATTTATCTAAAATTAAAATCTATCTGCCACTCTTTGGCCCATTGGCCCAAGATCCCACTGTACCCTGAAGTAAGCTTCTTCACTATCCATTACACCTCCAGTTTTGGTGTCATCTGCAAACTAGTCATATCTCCTATGTTCACATTCAAGTCATTTATGTAAATGATAAGAAGCAGTGGACCCAGCACCGATCCTTGTGGCACACTGGCCACAGGCCTTCAGGCTGAAAAACAATCCCCCTCCACCACCACCCTCTGTCTTCTACCTTCAAGCTAGTTCTGTATCCAAATGGCTAGTTTTCCCTCCATTCAGTATGATCTAAGTTTGCTATGAGGAACCTTTGTCGAATGCCTTGCTGAAGTCCATATAGATCACGTCCAGGCGCTCTTCCCTCATCAATCCTCTTTGTTACTTCTTCAAATTCGTGAGACATGATTTCCCACACACAAAGCAATGTTGATTGTCCTTAATCAGTCCTTGCTGAAAATGTGTTGCTGGAAAAGTGCAGCAGGTCAGGCAGCATCCAAGGAACAGGAGATTTGGCGTTTCGGGCATAAGCTCCTCTTCAGGAATCCTTAATCAGTCCTTGCCTTTCCAAATACATGTACGTCCTGTCCCTTAGGATTTCCTCCAACAACTTGCCCATCAGCAATGTCAGGCTCACTGGTCTATATTTCCCTGGCTTTCTTATATAATGGCACCATGCTCACCACTTTGCAATCTTCTGACACTTCACTCGTGGCCATTGATGATTGAAATATCTCAGCAAGGGGCCCAGCAATCACTTTCCTAGCTTCCCAAAGAGTTCTGTGTTACATCTGATCAAGTCCTCTGGAGTTATTCACCTTTATGCCATCTAAGACGTTCAGCATCTCCTCCTCTGTCATATACACATTTTTCCAAGACGTTGCTATTCATTTCTCCATGTTCTCTATCTTTTTATCCTTCTCCACAGTAAACACTGATGCAAAATACTCATTTAGTGTCTTCCCCCCCCCCCCCCCCCCCCCCCCCCCATATCTTCTGTTCCACACATAGATGGCCTTGCTGATCTTTAAGGGGCCCTAATCTCTCCCTAGTTGCTTTTTTCTCCTTAATGTATTTATAAAATCTGTTTTTGGATTCTCCTGAACCATATTTGCCAAAGCAATTTCATGTCCCCATTTTTGCCTTCCTGATTACCCTCGTAAGAATATTCCTACTGCCTTTATACCCTTCTAGATATTCACTCTATCCCTGCTGTCTACATGTGATGTACCAATCAGCTGAGGCCTCAGCTGTTTACAAACCATATTAATAACTTTGACAAAACAGAACATTCAATACAGGTCTCACCCTTTTTTATATATAAAACATTCAAAGCTTACTGACCAGTTTCATAAAAATTCTAAACCTAAATCTCCATCTAGTTTAACTTGCACCGCTGCAGGAAATGTTTGTCTTCTCTCTTTAGCATTGAACTGAGGTGCATTTGGCACAGAGGCTGAATTAGATGCCAGGAAATTTAATTGAGTCTGAAGGAACTCTACAGTTTCTCTGCTAGGTATTGAAGCAGCCTTCCACACTGGTGTAACTTCCTGTTCTCCTGTGATGCATGCAGTTTCATATTAACCTCAATCAGTTCCACCTGTCCTTGGATATCTGTTCTGGTCCGTATTTTCAGAGGAGTTGGTTTATAAAACCTATTACCTTCTCACGATTGCCATGTAGTTTTTGTTTAAATTTCTCAAATAATCATGGCAAAACTCCGTAGACAAAATGAACAGCAGATTGTCTATTTAAGGCATTTTTGTCCATGGAATTGCAGAAATTCCTTGGGCCAGTTTTACAGAAACTGTCACTCTAGGCCCCTGTTTATGCTGGAGTGTCTTTATTGAATATTTATCGTTGGTTCTGTGAATACATTTTTGAAATTACATCCTGCAGTTTTATCAACTCTTTTGAAACCTGAAACCTAAATTGCACAGAGGAGCTGTAATTTTCTGTGACCAGATTTGTGGTCTTGTCTATTTTCATTTATAGAGTCATAGAGATGTACAGCAAGGAAACAGACCCTTCGGTCCGACTCATCCATGCTGAGCAGATATCCTGACCTAATCAAGTCCCATTTGCCAGCACATGGCCCATATCCATCTCAACCTTTTGCTATTCCTATACCTATCCAAATGCCATTTAAATGTTATCATTGTATCAGCCTCCACCACATCCTCTGGTAGCTCATTCCATACACGTACCACCCTCTGCGTGAAAAAGTTGCCCCTTGGGTCTCTTTTATATCTTTCCCCTTCAACCCTGGCAGCATCCTTGTAAACGTATCTGAAACCCTTCAAATTTCACACCATTCTTCCGATAGGAAGGAGACCAGAATTGCATGCAGTATTCCAAACATGGCCTAACCAATATCCTGCACAGCCGCACCATGATCCCTCAAATCCTACACTCAATGCTTTGACCAATAAAGGAAAGCATACCAAATGCCACCTTCACTATCCTATCTACCTGCAACTCCACTTTCAAGGAGCGGTAAACCTGCCGTCCCAGGTCTCTTTGTTCAGCAACACTCCCCAGGACCTTACTATTAAGTGCATAAATCCTGCTCTGTTTTGCTTTTCCAAAATGCAGCACCTTGCATTTATCTAAATTAAACTCCATCCACCCCTCCTCAGTAACCTTCTTTGCTGGCTACAGCACCTACAAGTTTGGTGTCTTCTCCAAAATTGCTAACTATACCTCCTGTGTTCACATCCAAATCACTTATATAAATGTTGAAAAGCAGTGCACCTAGCACTGATCCTTGTGCCACACTGCTGGTCAAAGGCTCCAGTTTGGAAAGCAACCCTCTACCAAAACCCTCTGTCTTCTACTTTTGAGCCAATTCTGTATCCAAATAGCTAGTTCTCCCTGTATTCCATGCGATCTAACTTTGATAGCCAGTCTACCTTGAGGAACCTTATCGAATGCTTTACTGACGTCCATATAGATCGCTCTGCCCTCATCAATCCTGAATTAAATGGGATTCTTTTGGAAGATTATTAAAGTGTATATTTGCAGGAATTGATCTGTTGCAACACCTTGGTGTCGCAGGTAGATAGGATAGTGAAGGCGGCGTTTGGTATGCTTTCGTTTATTGGTCAGAGTATTGAGTACAGGAGTTGGGAGGTCATGTTGCGGCAGTACAGGACATTGGTTAGGCCCCTGTTGGAATATTACATGCAATTCTGGTCTCCTTATCAGAAAGATGTTGTGAAACTTGAAATGGTTCAGGAAAGATTTACAAGGATGTTGCCAGGGTTGGAGGATTTGAGCTACAGGGAGAGGCTGAACAGGCTGGGACTGTTTTCCCTGGAGCGTTGGAGGTTGAGGGGTGACCTTGTAGAGGTTTTACAAAATTATAAGGGGCATGGATAAGATAAATAGACAAAGTCTCTTCCCTGGGGTGGGGGAGTCCAGAACTAGAGGGCATAGGTTTAGGGTGAGAGGGGAACGATATAAAAGAGACCTAAGGGGCAACTTTTTCACACAGAAGGTGGTACGTGTATGGAATGAGCTGCCAGAGGATGTGGTGGATGCTGGTACAATCGCAACATTTAAGAGGCATTGGATGGGTATATGAATAGGAAAGATTTTGAATGATATGGGCTGGGTGCTGGCAGGTGGGACTAGATTGGGTTGGGATATCTGGTCGGCATGGATGGGCTGGACCGAAGGGTCTGTTTCCATGCTGTACATCTCTATGACTCTATAACTAAATATCTTTCAAATTACAACGAGGGGCTGTACTTTGCAGAGTCTTTTCAGTACGTGCCAACAGTCTGACTAAACATGAGGTGATATGCAGTCTGGAGTTTGGAGATTGTTAACATGTTCGAAGTAATACAAAACGCATGGCAAGCTCACCACTTGTGTGAAAAGAGAATAGACCAACTTAATATTGAGGACGTTTTCTAGGGAAGGAAATCTGCCATTCTCACCTGGTTTGGCAGCCAGTGCCTCCAGACCCTCAGCAATGTGCTTGACTCGTAACTATTTCAACTTCATGGCCTGGCATATGCCCCACTCAACTTCTGCATTCAAGCCAAGGGATCAGCTCTGGTTCAACAGAGAATGCAGGATGGCATGCCTGGAGCAGCATCAGACGTACTTTAAAATTGAGTGTCAACTTGGTGAAGTTACCAAACAGGATTACTGGCATGCCAAACTATAAACAGCAACTGACAGCCAGAGCTAAGCAATCCTACAACCAACGAATCCAATCTAAGCTCTACAGCTCTGCAACAACCAGTTATGAATGCTGGTGGCTAACGAACCAACTCATTGGAAGAGGAGGCTTCATAAATATTCCCATCCTCCATGATGGAAGAAGTCAGTACATCAGTGCAAAAGAGAGCTGAAGCATTCACAACAATCTTTTGTCTGGAAGTATTGAGTGGATGATCCATCTCTGCTTCCCCCAGTGGTCCCCAGCATTACAGATACCAGTCCTTAACTAGTTCACTTCACTCCACATGATATCAAGAAGACACTGAATACTGCAAAGATTTTGGGTACTGACAACATTGGGTACTGACAAGTGGGCACAGTGGTAGTGGGCGGCACGGTGGCACAGTGGTAGTGGGTGGCACAGTGGTAGTGGGCGGCACGGTGGCACAGTGGTTAGCACTGCTGCCTCACAGCGCCTGTAGACCCGGGTTCAATTCCCAACTCAGGCGACTGACTGTGTGGAGTTTGCACGTTCTCCCCGTGTCTGCGTGGGTTTCCTCCGGGTGCTCCGGTTTCCTCCCACAGTCCAAAGATGTGCGGGTCAGGTGAATTGGCCAAGCTAAATTGCCCGTAGTGTTAGGTAAGGGGTAAATGTAGGGGTATGGGTGGGTTGCGCTTCGGCGGGTCGGTGTGGACTTGTTGGGCCGAAGGGCCTGTTTCCACACTGTAAGTCTAATCTAACATTCCAGCAAAAGTACGAAGTCTTGTTCTCCAGAACTTTTTGCACCCCCGACCAAACTGTTCCATTGTAGTTACAAGCCTGGTATCTAGCCAACAATTAGAAAATTGCCGAGGTGTGTCTTGCATACACACAGCAGGACAAATTCAACCTGCCCCATCAGTCTATTTTTGATCATCAGTAAAAGGATGGAAAGTGTCATCAACAGTGCTATCAAGCAGCACTTGCTCAGGTTCTGCCAGGGCCATTCAGCTCCTAACCTTATTACAGCCTTGGTTCAAACTTGGACAAAAGAGCTGAACTCCAGAGGGGAGGTGAGAGTGACAGTCCCTGACATCAAGACTACATTTGTCAGAGTGTGACATCAAGGAGCCCTAGCAAATTTGAAATCAATGAGTATCAGGGGGCAAGCTCTACACTGATTTGGAGTCATAACTGGCACATAGGAAGATGGAATGTGGTTATTGGAGATCAGCTCCAGAATATATCTCTGCAGGTGTTCCTCAAAGTAGTGTCTAGGCCCAACCTCCTTCACCTGCTTCATTGATGATCTTCCTTCCAACATAGTCAGAAGTGGGAGTCATTAACGAATAATGGTCAGCACCATTTGCAACTCCTCAGATACTGAAGCAGTTCATGTTGAAAAGTAAGATCTGGACAATTGGCAACTAACAGTTGTACCACATAAATGCCAAGCCATAACTATCTTCGAGAAGAGACATTCTAGCTATCATCCCTTGATATTCAAAGGTGTGCCATCACTGAATTCCCCTATTGTCAACATCCTGAATGTTCGCATTGACCAGAAATTCATCTGGACTTGCCACATAAGCACCATGACTATAAGAGGAGATCATAGTCTAGGGGTACAGTGGTGAGTAACTCCCTTCCTCACTCCTCCTCCGAGCCTGTACACCATCTACAAGGCACAAGTCAGGAGTGACGATGAAATACTTCCCTGTTGCTTGGATATGTGCAGCTCAAACAGCACTTGAAGCTTGATACCATCTACGACAAAGCAACACGCTTATTTGGCAACACTTCCACAAACATCCATTCCCTCCACCACTGATGCTCAGTCAGGGCAGTGTGTACTATCTACAAGAAATTCACCAAAGATCCTTAGATAGCACCTTCCAAACCCATGGTCACTTCCTCCTAGAAGAACAAGGGCAGCAGATATTTGGGAATGCCATCACCTGCATGTTCCCCTCTAAGCCACTCACCATCCTGACTTGGAATTATATTGCTGTTCCTTCACTGTGGCTGGGTCACGGTGTGGGTCTACCTACAGCATATAGACTGCAGCCATTAAACAAGGCAGCTCACCGCCATCTTCTCAAGGGCAACTGGAGATTGGGAATAGATCTTGGCATTCCTGATCAAGGGCCTTTGCCCAAAACATTGATTTTCCTGCTGCTCGAATGCTGCCTGACCTGCTGTGCTTTTCCAGCACCATTCTAATCTAAATTCTGGTTTCCAGCATCTGCAGTCCTCACTCTTGCCTAATAGATCTCGGCCAGCCAGCAACACCAATTTCCCATGAGTTAATGTTTTTTGACAAGTCCAGTAATTTTATTTTTGTTATTAATATCTCTGCATGTTGCTGCCTGACTTGGTGAGCAGTTTTGATTTTTCACTTTGTGGTTTTGAGAAGTATTCTGCTTTTGTGCCATCTTGTCGTCTTGATTTGCACTTTTTTTTTTCTTTAGTTGCTGCCCAGTTTCAAGTTGTCTGAATCAAACTCTGTCCAGACTGATGATTTGTCTCATTCTAAGATGCAAAATGCTTGTTCAGATTCTGGAAGCAGTGCAGAGAGAAAGCTGTGGCCAATCATGAACGTCTGGGTTGTGAGGAAATACTCGGGAAACTTGGGTTATTCATCCTGGAAAGGAGCCGCCTGGCAGATTACACTCCCATTTCGAGTACAGTATTTAAGTTTTGCCTACTTCTCACTGGGAGGATATATTTGCCTTGCAAGGGGGTTGCAGATTAACTAGATGGTATGAGTGCAGAGGGGTTAAATCATGAGGGATAATTATGCCTTGTTTTCCCTTGAGTGAGGAATTTAAAATGCTGTCATGATTTGATTTGATACACGTTAAGTCAGGAGTGCTCTGCCTGGAAGCAGCTCCTTGGCTTGTTGTCAGCTCAAGCTTTACCCTGAGCCATTTTTTTTTTTTGGGCACTATTTTTGCTGTTGCTTTCTAATCTTGGACAGAGTAAAGAGGCAAGTCCGAGGTCTGCCTCAGCCAGAGCAGCAATGGAACGGTTGCTGTCGACTTTATCCTGAACCGTGTGCTTCCTGCCTAACTAATGGAGCAAACCTGCCCTCTGATGGGGAAAATCCAGAACAAAGGATACAATGTCAGCACTTGAGATGGACAATGAGAGACATTTTCTGTTTAAAATTTAAATATGAAACTCTATCCCCTCTGAGAGCTGCTTGACACTAGGCCAGTTAAAAATGTCAAGACTTTGATACATTTGAGGTGCAGCCCAGTCATGTTCTGAATGGAAGAGTTTTCTCAAGAGGCTTCTCCTGCTATGGTCTTACATGAACCTAAGGTGCTGCTTTGTAATAGATTACTAAAATAGGGCAAGGTAATGTTTCCTAATATCAGAAAGTACTACACTGAAAGCACTTGACTGTTCAGATGCTGCCTTGTGAAGTTGATAAATGAGTTTATAATTAATGATGAGCTCAGTAGCTTGTTCATCTATATTCATTCAGGTAGGACATAGTGGTCATGGATGGCTGTGCAGTATTCATTTAGTAGAATGATACCTGCATTCTAAAGATTTAAGTCAGGAGACAACACAAGTTATGTTTGTTTGTTTGAAATTTAGAGGATTTAAAGGTGAAATCAGTTTTCAAAATATGAAGGGAAAGAGATTGGATAGCTCCAGCCTACTTCCACATTTTCTTGTTTCTGGGTCAGATAGGCATTGCCTGAAATTCAAGCCAATCCTTTCAAGTAAAATTTGGCAATGCTTTAATACACAAAAGGATGGTAACAGCTCAGTGCTGGTTGATGCCAAATCAGTTCTTAAATTTAAAAACTGAGACACTACATAAACCAAAACTCCTGTGCTCCACGACTCTATTAAAAGACATGGGATGTGTGGGTGAGTAGGTGGAGTGAAGTCACATATCAACCTTGCTTAAATGGTGCAAACTTCCAGGTGCTTTCCTGTTCCCCATTTTCCTCAACTTAGGATTTCCCTCCCACTGTGGGTGACATGGTTCTCAGCCATGTCCCTCCCATTCCCTGCACATCTGCTCTTACCCATTTCACTACCTTCCCAGGCAAGTCACTTTCCATCCCACTGCTTCTAACATTGTTCTCCAACAGAATGCCTACACCAAGCACACCTTCCTTCTCCTCCATTGTCAGCATTCTGTGGGGAATGTTGCCATTCCAATACACTCTCCCCTGTCACTGCGAACACCTTTTTCACCCTCTTCCTGGCCATGCCATGTTTCAGTCTTGTTGGCTTTGCTTTCAGAAGAGTGGACACATTTCTCCTTTTTCATACTGGTCATTTTACATCATTATCTATTAATGTTCTTTGATGACGCCTCCGTCATCTGTTCCACTTGGTCCTCCTCTACCTCTCAACAGTATAAAAGCCACTCCTTTTCCAGTACCTTTTCAGAGTCTGATCAGACTTGAAATGTTAACTTTGTCTTTTTCTACACTGCTGGATTTTTCAGCAGTTTTCATTTTTGTAAAGTGAGTTAGTTTGGTAAGGATGTGAATATGTGCCCCAACACCTTTACTTAGCTATAAAGCTGGATGATACTTCAGTAATGGGGCAAACAGCACCCCCACCCTCCAAACGGTACCAGTTCACTCCCTAAGGTGTATGTATCTAATTATTCAAGGTGCATTTTAATTACAATCTTCACAACCTATGCCCATTTGACCAACTCCCAGTTATGGACCTTTTGAGTAGAACAGCGATGATTATCTTATTGGTACAGAAAATTGAAAGAACATGATGACGAGTAAGGAACATTTAGAGAAAACTCAATGTATTTTGAGTGGGAGCGGAGTCTTTTAGGGAAAATGAATCTGACAATGCAGCACAATCAGTAAGTCACCTCTGTTTGCTCCTGTTGCTGGCACAAATGCCACACCTGACTATGGGACAGCTGAAAACTCCCTCCAATCATTGCAAAACATTGTGGTGGCCATTGTTCCCAACCTTAGCTTAATGGTAACACAGTCACCTCTGAATGAGAAGGTTGTGGTTTCACTTTATACAGGCAAAGGCAGGATAATGGGCTTGAGGAACACATCGGCCATGATAGAATCATGGAGCAGGCTCAATGGGCCAAATGGCCCAATTCTGCTCCTGTCATCTTATGGTTTTATGGGCATGTGTAATCCAAGTTAAGACTTCAGCACTGTATTGTAGGAATGCAATGTCTGGTCGTAACATCCTTCAGCTATCCCAGGCTATGTCTGGGGCTGCAAGCTCAAAGATGTTCAAGTTAGATCATGCTAAATTGTCAGTGGAATCCAGTTTTGTGCAGGTCTGGATGGATTAGCCATGGGAAATGCAGGGATAGGGAAAGGGGTGGGTCTTGCTGGGATGTTCTTTGAATCCAAACCAACCTTTGATGAGCTGAATCACCTTCTTCCACACTGTTGGGGTTTAATGATTCTAAGGAGGATTATAAACCTTTGCAACAACTGCACAGGATGTATTTTATAAAATCCTGGGTGACACAGTGGCTCAGTGGTTAGCACTGCTGCCTCACAGCGCTAAGGACCCAGTTTGATTCTAGCCTTGGCTGACTGTGTGGAGTTTGCACGTTCTCCCTGTGTCTGCGTAGGTTTCCTCCGGGTGCTCCGGTTTCCTCCCACAATCTAAAGATAATCAGGTCGGGTGAATTGGCCATGCTGAATTGCCCATAGTGTTAGATGTATTAGTCAAAGGGAAATGGGTTTGGGTGGGTTACTCTTCAGAGGGTCGGTGTGGACTTGTTGGGCTGAAGGGCCTGTTTCCGCACTTTGGCGAATTAATCTAAAACAACTGCTTGCACTTATGTGGTTCTTTTAGCATAGTAGTGGATCTCACGGCACTTTAGGGGAGCAATTGTCAAACTAAGTCAAATGACCTCCTATATGTCTCCCTCCTATAGGAAGGATGTTGTGAGACTTGAAAGGGTTCAGGAAAGATTTACAAGGATGTTGCCAGGGTTGGTGGGTTTGAGCTATAGAAAAGACTGGGGCTGTTTTCACTGGAGCATCGGAGGCTGAGGGGTTACCTTTGTAGAGGTTTATAATATCATGAGGGGCATTAGTAGAGTAAATAGGAAGGGTCTTTCCCTGGGGTAAGGGAATCCAATCCTAGAGGGCATAGGGTTAAGGTGAGAGGGGAAAAATTTGAAAAGGGACCAAAGGGGCAACTTTTTCTCAGGGTGGTACATATATGGAATAGGCTGCCAGAGGAAGTGGTGGAGGCTAGTACAATGCAACATTTAAAAGACATCTAGCTGGGTATATGAATAGGAGGAGATAAGGGCCAAATGCTGACAGGTGGGACTAGATTGGATTGGGAGATCTGGTCGGCATGGATGAGCTGGACTGTGCTGTTCAGCTCTCTGACTCTGACAAATGCAATGAAAAGAGAAGTGCAGGTTCTGTCTCCTTCATACCAGCTAACTGAAAATCTGGTCTTCTGAGTAGTTTCGATCCACTTTATAAATCCATCAGTCTTCCACACATTTTTGAATCCCTCGTCTGACTCTGCTATTTAGGTGATTGCTCCATCTTCAGCCCTCATGCAGGTTGGAGTGCATAAGATGTTGCAAACGTCATACGAATGACTTTATAATGAAGATCCTAGGCTACAATCTTCAATGAAACCTGTTTGCAACCCTAAACTATAACCTGCCCAAACCACAGTAGATTGGGTAATGGATTCGTAAAATTCACCACAAGGGTACACAGGAAAACAACGCACACAGACCAAGTCCTAAACTATGAAAGTAACCACCCCAACACACACAAACGAAGCTGCATCAGGACACTATTCAAAAGAGCTACAACACACTGCAGTACACCAGAACTGCGAAAAGAGGAAGAGGAACACCTATACAAGGTATTCGCCAAAAACGGATACCCACGCAACTTTATCAACAGATGCCTAAGAGATAGACCACAGAACGAGGACATGCCACAACCAAAAGGACTAGCCACACTACCATACATCAGGAGCGTTTCAGAACTGACAGCCAGACTACTGCGACCCCTAGGACTCATAACGGCACACAAACCAACAGCCACGCTCAGACAACAACTTACTAGAACAAAGGAGCCAATACCCAACATGAACAAAACTAATGTAGTTTATAAAATACCATGCAAGGACTGCACAAAACACTATATAGGACAAACAGGAAGACAGCTAACAATCCACATACATGAACACCAACTAGCCACGAAACGACACGACCAGCTATCCCTAGTAGCCACACACTCAGACAACAAGCAACATGAAGTCGACTGGGAAAACACTACTATCATAGGGCAAGCCAGACAGAGAACAGTCAGGGAATTCCTAGAGGCATGGCATTCATCCACAAACTCCATCAACAGACACATCGACCTGGACCCAATATCCAACCACTACAGCGGACAGCTGAAACTGACACCCGGAAGCGGCAAGGACAGACCACTATAAATGCCGGAAGAAACATCAAAGAAGCGCTTCGCAGGAGGCTCCAGAGCACTGATGATGTCTCCTAGCCAGGGGACAAAACGTTTGCAACCAAAACTTCCAACTCTGCGAACAGAACCACTACAACAAGCACCCGAGCTACAAATCTTCGCACAAACTTTGGATTCGTAAAAGGCAAAGTGACAAATTTTCAGTCTGTGACTGTAGTCAATCAGATTAGAAGATGAAATATAGTGACTCTGGTATCTCATACACCTGCACATCATAAACTCCGTGTTCTGGCTTAACCACATGAATGTAAAGCTGTTGTTGGTTGCACTTCTACATAAAGAAATAGAGATCCTATAGTGTATTATTACCAATCCACGTAAGGGAGGGGAAAAAGACATTGTATGATTGAGTCTTTTATGATTATTAAGGTTAGTCTCAGTAACCTCTCAAGACTTCATTGTTTCAATTTCTACATAACATGCATCGGTCTGAAATTCACTGGTTGGCCATTTTAAACAAAAGTTTAGAGCAAAAAGAAACGTTTGAAATGTAGTCACAATAGTGAAGTAGGAAGATGGCCCATGTGAATTCATTTTTTTCAGATCACACCAGCACAGGCAGCAGCTTTGATTTAAAGACACTGCATTTTGGAATTTGGTAATTATTGATGATATCCAAATATTTCATGCGTTTGAAAGGTGTGTCCTGTATCCTGATAGAGCTCACGAGACTTTAACGCTATGTTTATGAAACTCTTCACACTTCTGAAAATAGTAAATTTGCAATCCACTGTCACCAGCTCCGAACCCACATAGTGATGTTTTGCAATTACCACTTCTGATTGCAACCTAAGTGCAAAAGGAGTAATTTCACACACAGTCTGCTTTAGTTGTAATAAAATGAGAACTAACATGGTTGAAATTGCATTGATTTTGTTCAGCTGAAATTAGATAGAAATTTAATATTGAAACTCACTGAATTTCAGTTGGGAAAGTGGCTGAACATTAATCTAGGGGGATGCGATCTTGTCACTGAAGGGCAAAAACATCATGTGAACACCATCTGCTCCAAGCTGTGTATAATCCTGACTTGGATACGATCATTGTCACAAAATCCTGAGCTAACCTCCTCAGCACACAGACTGGAGCAGTTCAGGTTGAAGGTCCACCACTAGGATCTATTAACTTCTAATTCTAACATTGCCTCTCCTAGTTGTCATCCTGTTCACTATATTTTCATGCATATCCCAGGCATGTGAATTAACAGCAGCAGGAATGGGCTGCATGATCTTGCTCTACCACATAATAAGATCATGGTTGATGCGATCACTATATATTCCTGCCTTCTCACAACAGCTTTTCAAGTCCTTGCTCACCAGCAAAAATCTACCTCTGCTATTAAAAATATTTAAGGATTCTCCTCTCCTCAAAAGGTAGTAGAAGCCATTCCAAAGACTCGTGGCCTTGGGCGAGAAAAGCTTTTGCTTCATTTCTGTCTGGATATTACTAAGTTTGCAGACAATACAAAGATAGGTGGAAGGACAGGTAGTGTTCAGGAAGTAGGGAGGCTTCAGACTTGAACAGACTAGGAGAGTGGGCAAAAAGGTGGCAGATGGAATATATTGTGGGAAAGTCGGAGGTTATGCACAGTGGTAGGAAGGTAGGGGCGTAGACTATTTTATAAACAGGGAAAGGCTTTAGAAATCTGAAGCCCAAATGAATTTGGGAAGCCTAGTTCAGGATCCTCTTAAGGCTAACCTGCAGGTACATTTACCAGTTAGGAAGGCAAATGTAATGGTGGCATTCATTTTGAGAGGGCTCAATTACAAGAGCAAAGATGTACTGCTGTGTCTCAGAATGGTTATGGCCGTGATGGGGTTCAGAGGAGGTTCACAGGAATGTTCAAGGGAATGAAAGGCTCCTCATGAGCATTGAGGACTCTGGGCCTTTACTTGATGAGGTTTAAAAGCCTCATTGAAGCTTACAGAATCTTAACAGGCATCTTATACATTCTAGTGTTTGGAATAAAACTAATCTGATTCCTGGTTAAAACTGAGACAGATTCTAAACAAAGCCTCACATCTACAATTCAGTGTCTGACCTGAGATGTCAGGTATGTTCCTATCTCTCTGCCTGTTTGACATGACGGTATAGCACTGACCATGACTTTACAAATACTTGACACACTATCTAACGCTCTTAGTCACCTGCAGAGATGTATTATCTAACACTGCAGTCGCACTAGTTGTATGATCTTTTGCGCTCTCTGCCTATAAACTTGTCTATGTGCCTGTCTGTCACTGCACCTGTCAAAAGGGCTGTGCTCTGAAAGCTGGTGTGATTTCAGATAAACCTGTTGGACTGCAACGCAGTGTCCTGTGACTTCTGACTTTGTTCACCCCAATCCAACACCAGTACATCCATGTCATTGACAGGCTGGAATACAGTGGGTGTGGAGATGATGGTTCCACTTGTAGGTGAAGTTAGGGCCCAAGGACACAGCCTCAGAGTGAAGGAACGATCCTTCAGAACTGTGCTGAAGAATTTCTTCAGCAGTAGTGTAGTGCATCTGTGGAACTCGCTCTTGCAGAAGGCTGTAGAGTTTAGTTTAGATAAATGTTTGAATTACCAAAAAAGCAAAACCTGACAAGGACAGGACATACCACTCAGGGCCTTAGCATTAATTGTGTGATATGGAACAGAGAGACCTAGGGGTTTGGGTACATAGTTTATTGGAAGTTGCACCACAGGTAGACAGGGTGGTTAAGAAGGAGTTTAGCACGCTTGGCTTTCATTGCTCAGACCTTTGAATATAGGAGTTGTGACATATTGAGTTTGTACAGGGTGTTGGTGAAGCCTCTTCTAGAGTACTGTGTCCAGTTCTGGTCACCTTGTTACAGGAAGAACCTGATGAAACTGGAGACTGTTCAGAAAAGATTTATAAGAATGTTACAGAGAGTGGAGGGTTCATCTATAAAAAATAGACTGGAAAGAATGGGACTTTTTTCACTGGAGCTTAGGTCACTGCTCAACCTC
The DNA here is from genome assembly GCF_020745735.1 of Hemiscyllium ocellatum. Lineage (NCBI taxonomy): Eukaryota > Metazoa > Chordata > Chondrichthyes > Orectolobiformes > Hemiscylliidae > Hemiscyllium > Hemiscyllium ocellatum. The sequence goes on from NC_083403.1 coordinate 13,760,479, forward strand.
CTAATCGAGTTTTATAAAATCATGAGGGGCATAGAGAAGGTGAAAAGCAAAGGTCTACTTCCTAGGATGGGGAATTCAAAAGTAGGGAACACACTTTGAAGGTGAGAGGGCAAAGATTTGAAAAGGACACGCAGTCTTGTGTGAAATGAACTGCCAGAGGAAGTGGTGGATGCAGGTAAAGTTACACTATTTAATGAAGCTGTGGAGAAGTCATCGAGTTCACCAAGAGTCAGTATCCTGATTTATATTAATGACCTACGTCTAAGAGCCTAGGAGAAAGTGAGGACTGCAGATGCTGGAGATCAGAGTCGAAAAGTGTGGTGCTGGAAAAGCGCAGCCGGTCAGGCAGCATCAGAAGAGCAGGAAAGCCCAAAACGTCAATTTTCCTGCTCCTCGGATGCTGCCTGACCTGTGCTTTTCCAGCGCCACACTTTTCAACTACATCTTGGAGACATATATTACAATGCTTCAAGTTTGTATAATCGATGAAGAGGACAGTTAAGAACTCTGAATGGATATGGATATGGACATGTTAGTGGAGTAGGCGGCAGATGAAGTTCAATGGAGAGATTTGTGAGGTGATACATTTTGGTAGAAAGATCATGGAGAGAATGGATGAAATAAAAGGTACAATAAAAGGGTATACAGAAATAGAGCGAGATCTTGGTGCATTTGTTTAAGATGGAGGGCATGGTTAATAAACCATGCAGTATCATAGTGTCATACAGCATGGAAACAGATCTTTTCAGTCCAACCAGTTCATACCGACCACGTGCTCAAACTAAACTAGTCCCACCTGCCTGCGCTTGGTCCATATCTCCCCTTTTTATAACAAAGGTTTTCCAACTTCTCTTCGGAGAAATGATTTACCCAGATGTTGCCTGGTCTGGGGGATTTTAACGATGAAGAAAGGTTAGATAGACTGGGTTTGTTTTCACTGGAATGCAGGAGGTTGAGAGGAGCTGATAGATCTTTATAAGATTGTGAATGACATGGATGGAGTTGAAAGTATCAGGCTTTTTTTCTCCCAAAGTGGAGGGGTCAATTATTTGGGTACACAGGTTCAAGGTGTGGGAGCAGGGTATTCTTAAAAGAGATGTGCGAGGCAGGTTTTTCACAGAGGGTAGTGAATGCCTGGACCATGCTGTCAGAGGTGGTGGTGGAAGCTGACACAATTGCAGCATTTAAGACTCACATGGGCAAGTACATGAATATATGGATCCTGTAAGCGAAGACCGTTTTAGCCTGGAAGGGCAACATATTAGCGCAGGCTTGGAGGGCTCAAGGATCTATTCCGATCCTGTCTTGTTCTTTGGTTCTGGCTGATTTGGCCTAGCTCCATTCTTGCCCCATTAAAGTCTGTGCTCTCCCAGTTAATTATTCTTACCCTGGATTATTCCTTGTTCTTTTCCACAACCATCTTTGACCTATGATACAAGGATCACTATCCTCTAAGTGATCTCCCATTGATACTTGGTCTACTTGGTCTAAGTCATTCCCAAGAATCAGGTCTAACAGTACCCGTTTCTTGTTGCAGTAGACACAAACTGCTGTGCAAAATTTCTCCTGGATACAACCTGCGACTTGCCCTTAATGTTACCACTGTACCAGTCTATTTAATGAAGATCCAAGATGTGGTGCTGGAAAAGCACAGCAGGTCAGGTAGCATCCGAGATACAAGAATCGGGAACACTTGTGTTCACCACTAAACGTGACGTTGTCTTCAAGCCAAAACATTGTTCTGCCTATCACACAAATGAGTCGTGTGATATATAAATTTCAACATCTGAGTTCCTGATGAAAAACATGTGCCCAAAATGTCGATTCTCCTGCTCCTCAGATGCTGCCAGACCTGCTGTGCTTTTCTAGCACCATGCTCTCTACTCTGATCTCTAGCATCTGCAGTCCTCACTTTCTCCTATTAAGATGCCCCATTAATATTAATATGTAATGTATAGCTGAAGAAAGACACATTTTATCACAGCTTTTTGCACTCATCCGGACACTTCGCAAAAATACCAATTTAAGGGGAATACCAACATTTATACTGCATGGGAGGAGAACAGCGATTGGTTGGCAAGTGAACACTGGTTAGGCTTTGCCATGGAGAATGCATCTGATTGACAGCTAATAGCCGGCTTTGTTTAAATTTTAAGCCAGTCAGATTAATGCTAATTTTGCCTGGGCATTGGTACAAGTTTGCAGCAGTCTGACTGATCATCCTAAATTGTCTGACAGTGTAGTTTCACTCACTTTCTGCAATTTGCTGGAAAATCCTGAATCATACCTAGTATTAACCGTGAGCTGATTGTCACTAACTTGTTCCAAAAAGGTAAAGGGTTGTGCTGATTGATGCGATCCACCAGTCTTTGAGACGTATAGCTTATATACCTGGCATCTCCCAGACACTGAAATTCATTTTCCACGTTACTCGTTTGTGTGATTGGCTTGAAGACAGCATCTTGTTCGTGGTGAACACAAGTCATCCTGCTACTGAAACAGCTAGTTTCACCTTTGCTGAAACCTTTGCTCACCACGAGCAAGATGCTGTCTTCATGCCAAAAAGGCATTCTGCCAATCACATGAATGAGTAACTTGGTATCTCAATTGCAGTGCCGGTGTGATGCAGGGTAAATAGGCCGTACATCTCAAAGGCTAGCAAATTGCATCAAATAGCATTTGATTCGGCTGTTCCCAACAAACAAGGTACTGACCATACCCAACCAACCTGTACTGGCAAACCTCACAACGGTGTCTAAAGTTTAGATGTGATTCTTCAATTGGAAAACATTTACTACTTAATCCAAAATGTGCAAGGGATTACGCTGACGGCATATTTATGGATCTCAGTGTGGCACTTGAGTATACTGGAAGTGGCATTCACAGGGCCCTGTTGTTTTCAGAAAGAAAGAACATGTAAAATTACTGCATCTTTTTCAATTTCACAAAATTGGTGCCTGCTATTCTCTGAATTATTTATCAGGGCCATGCTGTAACTAGTCAGAGTCAACCTGCCTGGTTCAAAATTTAGACAATGTCTGCTATTAACTGTCAGTCAGTATTAAAGTGTATTCTCTTTGACAGCGGCCCGAACAATCTGAGACCACTTACCAACCAATCAGAACTCTTCATTCATCCTGAATAAATGTTGATTTTTCCCCTTAAACTGGTATCCTTGCAAATTGTCCTGATGGGTGCAAGGCAAAAAGTTTTGGCAATTTTTTTTCAGCAATACTCCAGTTCTTGTGCAGCCAAGCAACTGTACCTATAACACTTGGTCTCTCTGTAATTTCCTTGTAGATTTATTCGTCTACATTCTTCCCATTAGTTGTTGACTACATTAAGCGATAGAACTGCACACATCATGTTCCTTAGCTCTGGCTCAATCTACATAACCTGTCCTCAAAAGAAAATTCCTCCACACCTCCAGCACGGTGGCTCAGTGGTTAGCACTGCTGCCTCACAGCACCAGGGAGTCTTGTTCGATTCTGGCCTCGGGTGACTGTCTGTCTGTGTGGAGTTTGCACATTCTCCCCGTGTCTGCATGGGTTTCCTCTGGGTGTTCTGCTTTCCTCCAGGTCAGGTGAATTGGCCATACTAAATTGTCCCTTGTGTTCGATGCACTAGTAAGAGGGAAATGGGTCTGGGTGGGTTACCCTCCAGAGGGTTGGTGTTGACTTGTTGGGCCGAAGGGTCTGTTTCCACACTGTAGGGGATCTAATCTAAACTTCTCCAATACTGCATTACTGTTGTTAACCTGAAAACCCTGTAACTAAGAATATTTATTTGCCTTTAAGATGGTGTTAGCACCATGATATCATAATTGTATGTGGCAATCTGTAGCTATAACTCACCAATCGTACTTGCTCTATTCCATGCATCCACATGTATCATTGCCTCCATCAGAATGGAAAACCAGTTAACGAGAAAGACCTCTGGGGTCTCCTGCATGGTTCTCTTGGACTTTCAGAAGTACAGATATATCAGAGTTGGAAAGTTTTGGGCATATTCTAGAAATGGGTTGAAGATAATAAATATTCCAGTTAACTGCAGTGAATAGAAAGGTTTAGATGGGAAGTAGTTTAACAATTATTTGCAGTAACTGAAGCGATATTCATCAATAATCTGCTTAAGTGAATAGGACTGCTGACTAAGTATTAATAGTGCTTGCTAAACTGGAGTGATGCTAAGAAGCTCTGAGAGCCATTGTGTGTCTGATTTTAAACCTCTATGAATTCAGTTCTGTCAATGAAAGGCTTCTCTTAATGTTTTGAAATGTTAGCCCATCTCCTGTGAACTAATTTAACTGTCAATCATTTCCACTTACAGGCTCTTCAGCAAAGGCTCTCGTGAGTTTGAAAGGTGAGAGGTTTTATTTTGTATTTTTATCTCCCATATACTGCTTTCTTTCGCCTGTCACCATCTTTTCTTACTGAGTCATCCATTAGCCTATTAAATAAGATTGCCACTGTGTTTCAGTAACCTAGAACCTAACAAACTGCCCAAACTATTTCACATCATACCTTTCTAGCCAATAGAGAAAATGTCTCATTGGTTCCAATCTAGTCAAAACTACTGTTTCCTAGGCAAAAGGCCCAGCGTGGATTTTTTTTCTTTTTGATCAACCTGTCTAATGATTTGATGACCTACCTCTGGAGCCGGTGAGACCTGATCCTGGGCCTCCTGACGCAGAGGTAGGGAAGCTACCAGTATATCACTCAGTTGACCTTTGTCTCAGGCTTCCTAAGAAAACAACTAGCTTTTCTGCTAAATGTGTGCCACACAGCTGGCTGACTGGCATTGTTAGCCTCTAGCTGATTTGTGAGCACTTGTTATTTCCATTATTCCGTGGACACAGTCCCAAGCGGAATCATTCAAAATAGCAACTCTTGCCTCTTGACATGGTGGCTCAGTGGTTAGCATTGCTGCCTCATAGCACCTGGGACCTGGGTTCGATTCCCCCTTTGGATGACTGCCTGTCTGTGTGGAGTTTGTACATTCTCCCTGTGGTTGTGTGGGTTTACTCTAGGTGCTCAGGTTTCCTCCCACAGTCCAAAGATGTGCAGGTTAGGTGGATTAGGCATGTTAAATTGGCCCAATAGTGTTCAGGGTGTGCAGGGGAGGTGAGTTGGCCATGGGAAATGCTGGGATAGGGTAGGGGATGTGTTTAATTCGGATTCCAGCACCCTGTAGTTTGTGAACTCACTCGCTGCCCCTACCTCAGTACTCACAGCAATAAAACCAGTTCTCTTGTCTGTGCCAAACTCCTGAAGAAACCAGAGCTTAAAAATGTGTTGCTGGAAAAGCGCAGCAGATCAGGCAGCATCAAAGGAGCAGGAGAATCGACGTTTCGGGCATGAGCCCTTCTTCAGGAATGAGGAGGGTGTGCCAAGCAGGCCAAGATAAATGGTAGGGAGGAGGGACTCCTCCCTTAGCCTGCTTGGCACACCCTCCTTATTCCTGAAGAAGGGCTCATGCCCGAAACGTCGATTCTCCTGCTCCTTTGATGCTGCCTGACCTGCCGCGCTTTTCCAGCAACACATTTTTAAGCTCTGATCTCCAGCATCTGCAGTCCTCACTTTCTCCTGAAGAAACCAGTCCTTCCAAGTTTGTCACCAGGATGAAGGAGACAGAGATTGAGTAGGGTGACTGCAGGGAGCCTGCTGCCCTCTCGTGGAATCCAGAAATGATCTGTGCCGTTAGGAAACCAGCTTTTGTTTGTCACTTCATGGTGTTCAGATTGTAACTGGTAATCTATGAGATTGTGCTTAATCTGGGGCACTTCACTTCACTCAGCCTGCTGAGTGAGTTATAACTTATAAAGGAAGCAGGAGGAGGGTAGCCAGCCCACCTGGCCATTCAGTAAGACCAGACTTTGAATCATAACCCATCCGACTTCACTCTTTACCCATGGTCAGAAAAATGCTGTCAATCTCTTATTTAAAATTTATTATTTGATTTATAGCAGCCTCTGTAATTTCTGGAGGAGAGTTTCACGTTGCAGCACCCTTACATGAAAAAATATTTTTCAACTTTTCTCTCCCTTGTTAAGATTTTACGATTATGATCATTTGTCCTAGATACCTGCAAAAACTCAATGTTTTTACTCCCTCAGTTCTTCAAAAAGTTATTAACTTTTGAATCAAACCATACGTTAGACTTTTAAATACCAAACAATATGGGCCCCACTCAAATAATTGCTGCTGTTACTTGAACCCTTAGAGCCCTGGTAATGAATAGGTGAATCTGCATTCCCTGCATCCTATCTATTTTAACATAGGGTGTGCAAAACTATGCAGAGTACTCAAGATAGGACTCTAAACAGCGCTTTGCAAATGCGTTGCCCAAACCTGGATGCTGTATTTTGGTGATTTATATAGCCTTAGAGTTATCTCTGCTTTTTAATGTTTCCCACCCTCTTTCTATTTTGTTACTGTTTAATCTCCACGACCAACTTAATGGTTGCAACCTTTTTGGAATATACACATTCAAACTGAATTATGGATATAACACATTGAATGTTTTTTAATTCATATGTAAAGCTGTTATTTACACCCCAGCCCTACCATCATAGATACCCTACGGTGTGGAAACAGGCCAATTAGCCCAACAAGTCCACACCGACCCTCCAAGAGTATCCCACACAGACCCATTCCCCTACCCTATAACTCTACATTTCCCCTGACTACACATCCCTGAACGCTATGGGCAATTTAGCATGGCCAATTCACCTATCCTGCACATCTTTGGATTGTGATAGGAAATCTGAGCACCTGGAGGAAACCCACACAGACACTGGGAGAATGTGACAATTGCCAGAGGCTGGAATCGAACCCAGGTCCCTGGTGCAGTGAGGCAGCAGTGCTCACCACTGAGTCAGCATGCCACCCCTATCCTTGGAAAGGTCAGCTAATATATAACCGTGTGGCTTGCTAGCTGTTTTCAGTGGGCAGTTTAGAATCAACCACATTGCTGTGGGTCTGAACTCTCGGGTCAAACCAGATAATAGTGTCAGACTTGCTTCCTAAATGTTACATTTTGAGATAAATTTGAGATTAAATGGCAATAAATAGAAAGAAGGTGGGAAAAATTTTAAAAAGAGATGTTGCTAAAGCTGTATAATTGTCTGGACTAATTCATTGGCACTATGGTCACTGTTGCTGTTAATTTTTAATTAGCTGAATTTGAATTCCTATGCTACCGTGACCAGGTTTTGAGTGTGCCACTGACAATCATTAGGCATGTCCTCCAAGTTACTAGAAAGGTAACACGCCACAACCGTACCCCAGCGATCATCTCATTTCAGAGGTTTAACCTTGTTTCAATGTTCAGACTAGGCACTGCTTGAACTTTGCTCGCAATTTATGACTGTAATGGTCTGGCCTTCAAATAAACTCTGGTTCCTGTTCTCTTTGCACAATTGGAAATCCTGCATGCAGCATGGTAAATTAAGTTTTAACATGCATTCTAACAAAATTGTGAACTTATTGGATGGCAAGCATAACACAAAATTGTAATGTAAATCCACAGTCACTCAGTTATACTCCTGAAAAGGACAATGTCAGGTGTCAGCCTTCAGTCAAGGCGGTATATGACCTTTTAGTTTCTTGTCAGGAATACCAAACAGGAAATCTTTATCTATACATATACAATATCACTATCTTTAGACTCCTGATGTCCATTTTTGTGTGTGCGCTTAACTCTTAAAATCACGTCACAAATGGTGCACAGCCCGGCCTGATTATAGGAAAGTTGAATGGCCTGGCATAAATACCTACCTGAATAATTAGTGTTTTGTGCTTCTGAATGTGGGCTGACTTGGGCATTTGAGGTGTATATCACATTCAGGTAAGTGGTGTAGTATGAGTGGGAGCTTGCAGCGGTTGCTGTTGGCAGCACTCAGGGGTCAGGTATTAAGAGAATCATTCGAAGTCAAAGCATTGGCAGAAAAAGGCAAACATTTCTGTGGCTAGCTTCACCAAACTGTAAAGTGAACCCAGAGCTAGTGTTGTCTCCCCAATCTCTCTGATGTGTACAACTTTCGACCATATGTATTCGCCCGCCAGGCATCAGCAAGAAAGGGTGAAGGTAGTTTCTGAGACCCAGTGTCTTTGTCTCCAACAGAAGGAAGCCTGTCCAGTACATGGAACGAGAAATACATTGCATTATCCAAGACTCCTCCATGGAAAGGAAGAAACGCCTGCTCACTTGTTCAGACTGTAAGGCACTTTATTGTATTTGTCATCTTTGAAACAGTTTTTAATGCTTGATGGAAGGGATGAAAGGGAATGCATTCTCTTCTCTCTGCTAAACATTGCTTTGAAAAGAAATGGTGTGTTTGATGATATAACTGGCCAGTTTGATCACGACAAAATGTGGTCAACTTTTGTACAGTTTTGTTCTTGAGCAGGACAGCTGACTTGTGAAGGAAAAGTGCTTCAGGTCTACAGTAATTGGATTGGTCTGAAGCAATCTGACCATTCTTCTCCCAGTTCTACATGTAGCTTGATCCTACAATACAATAACATTTCATTGATAGAGCATCTTCAATGGAGTAAACTGTAATTCATGAAAGTATAATAATAAAGAACTAACCCAGAGCAAAAGAAAATTAGGACAATTGTCAAACGCGTGGTGCAGCATTTTCAGGGAGAAAAGCCACAGAGAGAGAGAGTGTGCTGAAGGTTCAGATACTGTTATTACTATTTGAAAACTCAGGTTTGAAGTTGAAGAACTATGTATTGCATTAGATTAGATTAGACTACTTTAGATTAGATTAGATTAGACTACTTACAGTGTGGAAACAGGCCCTTCGGCCCAACAAGTCCACCGAAGCGCAACCCATCCATACCCTTACATTTACCCCTTACCTAACACTACGGGCAATTTAGCATAGCCAATTCACCTGACCCGCACATCTTTGGATTGTGGGAGGAAACCAGAGCACCCGGAGGAAACCCACGCACACACGGGGAGAACGTGCAAACTCCACACAGTCTGTCGCCTGAGTCGGGAATTGAACCCAGGTCTCAAGCGCTGTGAGGCAGCAGTGCTAACCACTGTGCCACTGTGCCGCCCACTGTTTGTTATATATCTCTATATTGTATGAGTTCAGGGAAGGATGTTTTTGTTTCATTTTTGAGTTCTGAGTGGTGCATCGTTGTTTGGCAATGTGTTTACATGCACTTAAATAAGGCTTTAAGAAGTCCTTAAGGAAAATAGTTTAGTTCTTTAGAAAATAGTGTAGAAGAGAGAAAACAAGGGATTACTGCTTAGCACTAAGATGCCTTATGACGGGGAGGCTGAGACAGAAAAGTTGTTTAGGAAAGACAGAAGCAACTAAGAGGTCAGTAAATATACAGGTTTCTTTCAGAGAAGCAGGTCATTCAGAGTGACAAGGTCTGTAAAAGCAACACTTCAGTGTAGTAGTCTCCAAAACAATCAATGCAGAAGAAATTAAGTTCTGAGTGGGTGAAAGAGAGAAGCTCCAGAAGCAAGATATGGAAGTGGAGTTGAAGGAACCGATGTTAAGAAATAAGTGAGCTGTGTTAGTAGTTTAAGTGTCTCAGGAGGAGACATTGACTAAAGGAAATTGAGTAAATGCAGAAATGCGCCAAAAATAAAACAATTACAGCTATGTCAAATGAACAAGGATTTTTTTTCAAAGTGGAGACCGTCACATTTCACTGAAGTTTCAATATCTGTAAGATTCTTGACAGTAAAAGGGTTGAATTTTTATTTCTGATATTTGTAATAAGTGTCATTTAACTCCTATATAGTGTAAAATATGTTTTATTTCTTTTTGAGTGAAATGAACTTTTTTTTATTAAAAGTACGTTGGAAATCCTGAGGCAATTATGTTCAGTGACTGACCACAGTAAACAAATAGCAAAAATAAAACTAATGATCTACGAAGCAGAAAGTTTGTGAATTTCTCGAGTGTGCTGGGACAGTTTCCTACAGCAATATGTCTTGAATGTGACAAGGGGACAAGCAATATCAGATCTAGTAATGAGCAATGAACCTGATTTAATTAGTGACCTCGTTGTTCATGGGCATCTATCAAATAGTGATCAAAGCATCAGGTTTCATGTAGCTGATGTAAGAGATGAACTAACTTCAGATACTAGAATTTTGGGTTTTAGTAAGGCAGACTTTAATGGGATAAGACAGAGACTCCACAGTAGAATGGAAAGCTCTGTTAATAGTAAAGCAACTGAGGAACAGCAATGATATTTGAATCTATTTACAAGCTGTTTGTACCCATGAGAAGGGAAAGCTTCCCCTCACAACAAAATAGCTGTGGACACGTAAGGGGGTAAGGGACAGCATAAAATTTAAAAAAGGGCAAAGAACAGTACAGATCTCACAGAATAGGATGAATACAAAGACCAAACTGTGGTCTCACAGTAGCTTATAAGACCAGCTAAGAAAGCTTATGAAAGGAGAATTGCAAGGGACAGAAAAGACAATAAGAAGTGATTTAATAGTTAAGAGTATTATTGGCCCACTGAAGGCTGAGAGTGGGGATATTGTCAAGGACTATGGGGAAATGGCAGATATGCTCATCGATTAGTTTGCTTCAGTATTCACAACAGCAATGGAGGATAGCTGACGGGAAATCCGAAAAAAAAATCAGAGGATTGGGGACAGAGTCAAAATAGAATTAGATGAAGTAAACCATCAATAACGGGGAATTTAATGGAGCTGAAGTGTGACAAATCCACAGGAGCTGATGGTTTCCATCCACGGCTGTTAAAGGAGGTAGGTGAGCACATTGCCACTGCTCCTAATCATCATCATTCAGAGTTCCCTGGATTCGGGAAGTGGACCTCTGGATTGGAAATTTACCCTCGTGTCACTTTTAAGGATGACAGAGGGAAACCAGGGAAGTACATATCAGTTAGCTCAACATTTGTAATGGGGAAATTGTCAGAGTTGATAATCAAGGAAAGGCTAGGTTCATCAGCTCAAAATTTCAGTTAATCAGGGAAAGTCAGCGTGCAGCCATGAAGAGTAGATCATGCCTGACAAACCTCATATAGAGTTTTTTGAAGAGGTGATATAGGTGGTAGACAGAGGTAAGTTGATAGATGTTGTTCATGTAAACTTTCAGAAGGTATATGATGAAGTCCTGTCCGAGCTGAGTGAAAACCTACAGGTTTGAGGGTAAATCATTGACATGTGTAGGAAGTGGTTTGAGTGACAGGAAATAGAGATTTGGAGTAATGAGTAGGTGTTCAAATTGGCAAGATGTAGTGGTATCCGGCGGGGATTTGTGTTGGGGCCTCAATTATTCACCATAATGATTTGGATAATGGCGCAAAATGTCAAATATCCAAATTTGCTGATGGCACAGAATTGGTCAGCATTGTAGACAGTGTTGATGACAGGATAGAATTACAAAAGGGTATTGTTAGATTAAGGTGAATTAGCAGAAAGTTGTGGCAGATGGATTTTAATATAAGGAAGTGTGAGGTTATCCATTTTGGATGGGAGAGGATAGATCAGGGTATTTTTTTAGAACCAAGTTAAATATAGTGCATGTCCAATGGAATTTGGGGATTCAGGTGCCTCTCTCTTTAAAATCTCATGAGCAAAGTGCAGAAAATCATCCAAATGTAATGCTGGCCTTCATACCTAAATGGCTGGATTATAGGGATGCAGACATTGCGCTGCAATTATACAAAACCCTAGTTAGACCCCACTTGGAGTACTGTGGGCAGCATTGGGCACCACATTTTCAGAAAGATATTTTGTCTGGTGGCAATTCAATGCAGGTTGTTGACACAGGTTGATACCTGGACTTAGGGGTTAAATTATGAGGAAAGATTTGGCTTTTGTTGTTTAGAATTTAGAAGCTTAAGGGTAATCTGATCAAGGTTTTCAGGACATTAATAGGGAAAGGCAGGATAGATAGAATTTTCAACAAGTGAAAATAGTTTACAATCAGAAGGCAATAGTGAAGAATTGGAGTGGCCACTCAGGAGAGATGTTAGAAAGCATGCAAAGAGCCACGGAGGTTTGGAACTCTCTTCCTCACTCGGCAGCCAATGCTAATTCAATTGTTAAGTTTATACCTGAGATAACCAAATGTTTATTAAGCAAGAGTATCAAGGGATGTCAGCCCAAATTGGGCATATGGAGTTAGGTGACAGATTAGCCATGATCTTATTGAATGGTATGACAGGCTTGAGGGACTAAATGGCCTACACCTGTTCCTATGGGACTTAACCATGGGATCTGACTTGGTCTAGTATTACTGTCAGCTAGGATCATAGAGAAATCTAGATAAGCCCTAACTACTGCTGATGGGACAGGGTGCACAAGTGACCCATCTTGGAGGATGACTGGGAAATCTGGGAATTGTAAGGCTGATGGGATTTCAGCAATGGGCAGGGGAGAATATAGAACATTGGGATGAAAACTTTGTATGTCAATGAACACTGTGGTGATGAGTGGAAAAAGATCTTGTGCAAAACAATGCATGCAGTGAGACTGTAGATTTCTGAGCAGTAATGCAACACGGTGGTCAGCACGGTGGCACAGTGGTTAGCACTGCTGCCTCTCAGCGCCAGAGACCCAGGTTCAATTCCCGCTTCAGGCGACTGACTGTGTGGAGTTTGCACATTCTCCCCGTGTCTGCGTGGGTTTTCTCCGGGTGCTCCGGTTTCCTCCCACAGTCCAAAGATGGTGAATTGGCCATGCTAAATTGCCCGTAGTGTTAGGTGAAGGGATAAATGTAGGGGGATGGGTTTGGTGGGTCTGTGTGGACTTGTTGGGCCAAAGGGCCGATTTCCACATGTAAGTAATCTAATCTAATCTAAACTAATGAATCCCCTGCCATAGCAGAAACATATCAAGTGTTGACAGCAAACCTCTGACCAGATTGTGTTAATAAAATTATTGGACAGCTTGTTTCCTTCCACTCAGTACATGAAAATATCCACTCTCTGTGCATTGACTCATTGTCTAAATGTGTGGCATTGAGTAGTCCACCCAGAAAACAGGTCACCATAGTGGACTTAACACCCAGTGACATTGATATGAGTAGTTGTGTTTAGATTCAGTGGAATCAGGTGAACAGGGAAGTTGGGAGTAAAACATTTTTAAGTGTTTCTAAGCACAGCCTTAATTTGCTATTTCTTCCGCAATTACTAAAATGGTATGGTGTTTTGGATAATATCTAAAGATTCTTAGTGCTTGTATTCCTTAATGTAGGTCACATTCATAAATGATGGTTCTGTGCATTTGCTTTTAAAGTATTGACTCTAGATACCTGATTCCACTTAGTGTGAAATTTAATGATATACTTGTCTCATTTTCTCTTCATAATGGATATTGTGGCCTGAATTATTTCTGTAATTCCATTCCCACACCAGTAAATCTCCTTTGGTGTTGTTTCTGCTGAGTCAGAAGGTCCACTGTTTAATGGCAATAAGTAAATAGTTTGGAAGGCGGGTCAAGTACAGACACTGGCACAAGCTAGTTAGGTTGAATGGCCTGTTTCTGTATTGTAAATTCTGTGTAACAAAGGTGACAGAAGAAAAACCAGAAAGTAAGTGAAGAACTTTCAGAGCATGAACTTGTAGGTTGAACATTTTACACTTTAATACAATAGGATCGTTCTGACCGTCTCACTTTTTGCTATTGAAACAAAACTATTTTTTTCAAAACCAGAGGCAGAATGTTGTCCATTTCACACTGGTTTCTGCCCCTGGGCACTCCAATACACAATTGTCTGACCTTTTTTCCCAGCTGACCTCCATATATTTTTGCAAGAGGCCTGGCAGTATTATTGATCCTGAAAGGTGAGATTAGCAGCAAAACATCGCAGCCATGCTAAAGAATCTCTCATATTAACAATGGAGATTATGTCACCAGACTATTTGTACCAGGGCTGCTTTCAAATCTGCAGTTCTGGGGGTCTGCCTCCGAGAATTCACCCATGTGATCGGGCTTCTGATGAGTTGTGAGTGATAGTACTGCATTTACTCCACTGTCAGAGCAGGGAGATAGATACCGGACATTTATTGACACAGTCTGTCACTGAAGTTCAAAGTAAACTCAGTATATTCTTTCAGCTTCCTCCCTCAAATTTACAGCATTTAAAGCCTACGTTCATTGTTGGCAGAGCAAGCTTTAATTTAAATCCTGACCTGCTGGTAGTTCTCTTGCTGTAAGCTTATCCATATTGAGTTTCCAGTTTGGACTCTTGCTTTCCTATTGTGAATGGGCTGGCTGGATCTTCTGAGGACACCTTTATTCTACTATTTGCTCTGTGTTTGGGCTGTTTTATCATTTGTTATTAAATGGTCAAAAGTGCATTCAATGCTCAGGAGTAATTATATGGATTTGCAGAGCAAAGAAGTACAAGCCAATATCCGTCCACATCATGTCTGGAGCCTCTCCCAACCACATCACTCCCATTTACTACTAGGAGCAATATCTAGGGCCCTCTGTGCCCGTGATGAGCTAGGGGCAGCACTGGGGTCCATGAGTACTGTCCCTGCTTGTGCTGCATCCCACCAACCCAGAGAGGCCATGTCTGAGTGTCCCACAGTCAGTGTGATCCCAGGTTTGTACCAATGCAAATGTGGAGAAGAAGAATATTGGCACCACATTGACACACTCCTTCCAGCCCGCAGTGCAGCCTTTCTTACCTACTGTCTGTTCCCATGTATTCCTGGTTGAATAAACTCTTGTCGCTAGCTGCTGTAATGATTTGAACTAAATGAGTCCTGAAGTTAAATCACAGCTGAGTGCATTGCCCTGTGAGAACCAGGCAGCTCCCAGGTCAGATCCTCTGTCTATTCCAGAGTAGTTGGTAAAAATGGCTCTGAGAACTTTCTATTTGAAATTGAGGATCAACTTAGACTCCTGCCCCAGATCCCTGTCCAGAACAGTGTGCGTGTATAAGTGCAAGGTTGTGGAAATGATCAATTCTGCCTGTGAGGCCCTCTGTCAAATGCCAGGTCTGTGCTATTGTTTTCATCTCAGCTCAGCATTGGAAATGGCCGAAAAGATAAAATGCTGGAAGGTATAGAAAACATAGACAAAGAGGAGGTTGGCACCTTGATTCAGCAGAAAGTGGCTTAGAGTCATACAGCATGGAAACAGACCCATCAGTCTCAATATCAACCAGTCCATGCTGACCAAGTTTCCCAAACTAGAACTAGTTCTGCTTTGCCTGCAATTAGCCCATATCCCTCTAAACCTTTTCTAGTTGATGTACCTGTCCAAATGTTATTTAAATGTTGTAACTGTACCAGCAGTTACCACTTCCTCAGGCAATTTATTCCACAGACGAACCACCCTCTGTGAAAAAGCTGCCTCTCAGGTCACTTGTAAATCTGTCTCCTCTCACCTTTGAAAATGTCCCCTAGTTTTGAGCTCCCCCCATCTTGGGGAAAAGACCATTATTATTCACCACTAAATTGGTGAGGTTCCTTAGATCTTGTACTCTGTAATAATATATTTGTGATGTTAGGACAATCCCAATAATTGATAGAAATCTCCTCTTGTGTCTGTGGATCTGACTTTTGGTGCACTGTTGTATTCATCCAGCCAACAAGAAGCATGAAAAGGAGATGCCTGTTGAGTGAAGAGGAGGAGAGGCAGCTGCAGAGCACCAAGTCTCCCAAAAGGAATCCGAGAGTTGCCATGCAACCTCAGGTATGACCTCCAAAAGTATGAAAAAATGTTTTCTGACCCATTTCCTGCACTTCAGCCTTCGCCTCCCCCCCCCTTCCCGCCACAGCAATGATAGGGTCCCTCTCGTCCTCATCTACCATCCCACCGACATCCACATCAAGAGGATCATTAGCTGCCGAATCTGTCACATTCAGCGAGATGTCACCACCAGACACACATTCCCCTCCCTTGTCAGCCTTACACGAGGTCCGTTCCCATCCCAGGACACCCTGGTCCACTCCTCCTTCACAACCAACACCCCCTCGCAGCCCCATGGCACCTTCCCCTGCAACTACAGAAGGTGTAATACCTCCCGTTTATTTCCTTTCTCCTCCGTATCCAAGGGCCCAAACACACTGTCCAGGTGAAGCAATGCTTTACCTGCACTTCACTCAATCTAGTTTACTGTACTCACTGTTTATAATGCGGTCTCTCCCCCATTGGGGAATTGAAGCGTGGATTGGGCGACTGCTTTACAGAACACCTTCATTCTGTCTGCAAAGATGACCCTGAGCTTCCAGTTGCCTGTCACTTCAACACCCCACCCTGTTCTCTGGTCAGCACCTGTCTCAGGCTAGCTGCAGTGCTCTAGCGAGGCTAAACGCAGGCTGGAAGAACAGGAGCTCAGTTTTGCGGCTTGGGAACTATACAACCTCTGGACTCAATATCAAGTTCCCTAATGTTAGGGCTTGATTCACCTTCTCCAAGACCTTACCTCAACCCCCACACACCAGGGCTTGTTATCACATCTTCCGCTATTACACACAACCCATTGATAGCTGTTAATAGTCCCCATTGTTAACTATTTATTTTCCTAAGCTGATGGTTATCCACTCCTTTATCTGTCTGACTGTTCTTCTTTTTTCTTGGCTCTATTTTCGCCCATCGTTTACTCTCTACCCCCTCTCCCCCCACCTTACCTTCTGCATGAAAAAAAAGCGTGTTCCTAGTTACTATCAATTCTGAGGAAGGGTCACTGGACCCAAAACATTAACTCTGATTTCTCACCACAGATGCTGCTGGACTTGCTGAGCTTTTCCAGCAGTTTTTGTTTTTGTTTCTGATTTCCAGCATCTGCAATTCTTTCATTTTTTTAATGTTTTATGATTGGCTGGTGTGAAGAACTTTGTTAGAAAAGTTCACAGGATAATGGTTTGTCTGCAGTGTGTATGATCTGTGACTGTAACAGCTGTAACATTGGCCAGAGCAACCTGATGGTCCATGTTAATCCTCCAGCAACTCCCTTTATTCTCTGTAGGGGAAGTCTCTCCTGCCTACTTTGCACTTGTGAAAACCACTCCAACCAGACAAAATGAGAATAACTCCAAAGTCATACAAGGTAGAACCAAGGATGTTGTTCCTAAGCCGAATGTGAAGTGCTGGTTGTAACAGAGTGAGTGCTGTCTTGTTCTCACTGAGTCATGTCAATAAATATTTCTGGGAGGAGCTTGGAAATGACCTCACAGCAGCAAACGTCAAAGACACCTGGTGCTTTCAGTCTTCAAAGGGGGTGACTGAGCTGAGAATTTGCTTCAGTATATAACATGACCAAATAGAGCAGTAAATTGAATAATGATAACAGGACATGGCTTAAAATGGCAAGCCTAGGCTTGGCACTGGGAGTGTACTGTGATCTTGAAATGAATTTTCTAAAACAGTAGTGGGACAAAAAGACTGAACTTACTCAACAAACACCTGGATTGTTATTGGGAGACGAGAAGATTTCTTTCCAGCTAGTTGACTGCAGTTACCTGTGATGTCCTCTTTGCTGCTGCTTACCCTCAGGAACCGGCTGTATTACATACGGATGAAGCCCAGAACCCTGAAACTCTATTATACAGTAACACACTAGTTTTACTCTGAAGGTTGCATTTTTACTCCTGAAGATAATTGTGAGCAAACTACTGAAATACTTATTCTCCTCATGTCTGAGGAAGTTGATGCTAAATAGTGACATTTGTCTTTCAGTACAGGACTGAGTGTTAACCTCAAACACTCTAGACCAGGGTTGGCCTTGGCCCTGGAAATGCTCCTGACCCGGCTCAGACTGGAATTGGTCCTGGAACTTCTCCTGGCCCAAGATTTAGATGCAATCTAAAACTGCTGATTTCTGCTTCAACAGGTAGCAGCTCTTTCAACAACACAGTGATGTTTTTCAGTTTCTCCCGACACCAGTCATCCGAAAGTTCCTGACCTGGCCACACTTTGGTCTTCTGGGTTTTTGATTCTTGCCTATTAGAAATGGAGCCAAGGCTGTCCAAACATGTTCCTCACGGTGTTTGTAAAGTCAAAAGGTTTTCGCTCTATTACTGTGGGTTGGCTTTGACACACGTGTAACCAGTCAGTGTAAGCAAAACCCCTCCCCCCCCCCCCCCCCCCCCCCCCAAAAATGTCTGGAATTTTGCTGTTTCCTCATCAAAACTTAAAACATTCGAATTCTGTCTTTTTAAACACCATTTTGTTTTTAAATGTGCATATCTTTTCTATTTTCAATAAACTTGATCTCTTGTCAGAAATATTCTGCAACCATGGCAACGCCTGATAAGAAAGTCGCTCAGAAGATTGGCTTGCGCTTGAGGAACTTGCTGAAACTTCCCAAGGCCCACAAGTGGTGTATCTACGAGTGGTTTTACTCAAATATCGATAAGTATGCTTCATCTGACTTTCCTGATATTTAATTCCACAAGTTGTGCATTTCTTTCTCTATCCCTTGTGTGCAGGTTCTAATCCATTCTGCTTCTTAGGCCACTTTTTGAAGGCGATAATGATTTCTGCGTGTGCCTGAAAGAGTCCTTCCCAAACCTAAAAACCAGGAAACTGACCAGAGTCGAGTGGGGCAAAATCCGGAGGCTAATGGGAAAACCCCGACGGTAAGTGTAGCGAGGAGGGTGATAACACAAGCACACAGCTTCAGAACTCAAGAGCCAAGTCCATCTCCGAAGTCTCAAGGCACCAGCTAATAGTCCAGCAGGTTTATTTGGAATCACAAGCCCCAAGCAGACCTCCGAAAGCTTGCAATTTCACATAAACCTGTTGGACTATAACCTGGTGTCATGAGACTTTTGACTTTGTCCACCCCAGTCCAACACCAGCACCTCCACATCAAATGCATTTCATCATGGCCCCATTGTGAATTTATCTCTGGGCAGCTGCCTAAGTCATAGTCATAGAGTCATAGAGATGTACAGCGTGGAAACAGACCCTTCAGTCCAACCCGTCCATGCTGACCAGATATCCCAACCCAATCTAGTCCCACCTGCCAGCACCCGGCCCATATCCCTCCAAACCTTTCTATTCCGATACCCATCCAAATGCCTCTGAAATGTTGAAATTGTACCAGCCTCCACCACACCCTCTGGCAGCTCATTTCATACACATACCATGCTCTGTGTGGAAAAAGTTGCCCCTTAGGTCTCTTTTATATCTTTCCCCTCTCACCCTAAACCTATGCCCTCTAGTTCTGGACTCTCCGACTCCAGGGAAAAGACTTTGTCTATTTATCCTATCCATGCCCCTCATAATTTTATAAACCTCCATGAGGTCACCCCTCAGCCTCTGACGCTCCAGGAGAAACAGCCCCCAGCCTGTTCAGCCTCTCTCTCTTTAGCTCCAATCCTCCAACCCTGGCACCATCCTTGTAAATCTTTTCTGAACCCTTTCAAGTTTCACAACATCTTTCCGATAGAATGGAGACCAGAATTGCACATAATATTCCAACCAATGTCCTGTACAGCCACAACATGACCTCTCAACCCCTGTACTCAATACTCTGACCAATAAACGCCTTCTTCACTATCCTATCTACCTGTGACTCCACTTTCAAGGAGCTATGAACCTGTACTCCAAGGTCTCTTTGTTCAGCAACACTCCCTAGGACCTTACCATTAAGTGTATAAGTCCTGGTAAGATTTGCTTTCCCAAAATGCAGCACCTGGCATTTATCTGAATTATACTCCATCTGCCACTCCTCAGCCCATGACCAAAGCTGCCAGATGGGTTTGAGCATCCAATTGGTTTGCTTCAGTGAAAGTAACCCTGCCACATCTGCCTGGCCTACTTGCATCCCCTGTTTCACAGTCCTGTCCCATTGCCCCTGTGGAGTGATCTAACAAGCTGCGACGTTGTCCAAACAGTATCTCTGACTGTGTAAGGAAGTTGAACAAGTGTTGAATCTGGTTTGCAGTGTTCATTGACCGCATTGCAGGCTAAGAGACAAAGGCAGCAATTTGCTGTACAATAATAACCCTGTAATAATGTACATTGTGTAATAGCCACTTCACAGGAACATTATAAATCAAAGAATGACATTGAGCCACACGGGGAAGTGTTGGGTGAGTTGATCACGACTTGCTAAAGAGGGTTTAGGGAGAGAAGTTTAGAGCTCAGGCCCTAGGCACATGAAGGTATAGCCACTTTGGTGGAGCAGTGAAAAGCAGGGATGCTTAAAGACCTGAATGCAGATCGTCAAGTTGTGAGCCAGGAAAGAAGAAAGACAGAGAATGGTGAGGCAAGACATTGACTGACTGACTGACTGGGAGCCCGTGTAGGTCTGTAGAATAGAATAGAATCCCTGCAGTGTGGAAACAAGCCCTTTGGCCTAACAAGTCCACACCTACCCTCCGAAGAGTAACCCACCTAAACCCATTCCCTACCCTATTAGTCTACATTTACCCCTGACTAATGCACCTAACCTACACATCCCTGAACACTATGGGCAATTTACCTTGGCCAATTCATCTGACCTGCACAGGTTTGGATTATGAGAGGAAACCGGAGCACCCAAAGGAAACCACGCAGGCATTGAGAAAATGTGCATACTCCAGGATTCGAACCGGGGGTCTATAGAACATAGAACATAGAAGGATACAGCGCAGTACAGGCCCTTCGGCCCTCGATGTTGCGCCGACCGAATCCTACCTAACCTATACTAGCCCAATAACTTCCAAATGCCTATCCAATGCCCGCTTAAATGACCATAAAGAAGGAGAGTTCACCACTGATACGGGCAGGGCATTCCATGAACTCACAACCCGCTGTGTGAAGAATCTACCCCTAACATCTGTCCTATACCTACCACCCCTTAATTTAAAGCTATGTCCCCTAGTAACACCTGACTCCATTAGCGGTAAAAGGTTCTTAGTATCTACCCTATCTAAACCCCTAATCATCTTATACACTTCTATCAGATCTCCCCTAAACCTTCTCTTCTCCAATGAGAACAGCCCCAAGTGCCTCAGCCTTTCCTCATAAGATTTTCCTACCATTCCAGGCAACATCCTGGTAAACTTCCTCTGCACTCGTTCTAAAGCTTCCACATCCTTCCTATAGTATGGCGACCAAAACTGCACACAATACTCCAGATGAGGCCTCACCAGAGTCTTATACAACTGCAACATGACCTCAGGACTCCGGAACTCAATTCCTCTGCCAATAAAGCCCAGTACACCATATGCCTTCCTCACAGCACTATTTACCTGGGTGGCAACTTTCAGAGATCTGTGTACATGGACACCAAGATCCCTCTGCTCATCCACACTACCAAGTAGCCTACCATTAGCCCAGTAATCCATCATCTTGTTATTCCTACCAAAGTGAACGACTTCGCACTTAGCTACATTGAATTCCATTTGCCACATTTCCGCCCAGCTCTGCAACTTATCTATATCCCGCTGTAACCTACCACTTCCTTCCTCACTATCCACAACTCCACCGACTTTTGTGTCATCCGCAAACTTGCTTACCCAGCTTTCAAGTCCTTCCTCTAGATCATTTATAAAAATAACGAAAAGCAATGGTCCCAAAACAGATCCTTGTGGTACACCGCTAGTAACTGCGCTCCAAGATGAACATAATCCATCAACTACTACCCTCTGTCTCCTTCCAGCCAGCCAATTCCTAATCCAAACCTCTAATGTATCCTCAATGCCATACCTCTGTAGTTTTAGCATTAGCCTACCATGGGGAACCTTATCGAACGCCTTACTAAAATCCATATACACAACATCTACTGCTTTACCCTCGTCCACTTCCTTAGTCACCTTCTCAAAGAACTCAATAAGGTTTGTGAGGCACGACCTGCCCTTCACAAAACCATGCTGGCTATCCCTGATCACGTTATTCCTACCCAGATGTTCATAAATCTTATCCCTTACCATTCTCTCTAAGACTTTGCCCACCACTGAAGTCAGACTCACTGGCCTATAGTTACTAGGGCTATCCCTACTCCCTTTCTTGAACAATGGGACCACATTCGCTATCCTCCAGTCCTCTGGTACTATTCCCGTTGACAATGACGACATAAAAATCCAGGCCAATGGCTCTGCTATCTCCTCCCGAGCTTCCCATAGGATCCTGGGGTAAATGCCATCAGGCCCAGGAGACTTATCTATATTCATCCTTTCCAATATTCCCAAAACCTCTTCCCTGCATATTTCCAGGGCATCCATTCTAATTATTTGTGATTCCATATTCACATCAGCAACAGTGTCCTGTTCCTGAGTGAATACTGATGAAAAGTACTGATTTAATGTCTCTCCAATCTCCTCCGCCTCCACACACAACTTCCCACTACTATCCTTGACTGGACCGATACCTACCCTAGTCATCCTTTTATTCTTGACATACCTATAGAAAGCCTTTGGGTCTCTGGTGCTGTGAGGCAGCAGTGCTAACCACTGAGCCACCAAGTAAGATAGGGGTGTTAAAGGAACAGGGTTTGATACAAGTTAAGATTGGGGCAGCAGAGCTTTTGATGTCCTCAAGTTTAAAGAAGGTAGGATATAGCAGACCAGCTATAACTGTTTAATATTATCAAGTCTAAAAGCAACATTTAAGGTTTCAGCTATAGAGGAGCTGAGATGGGTAAAGTCAGGCAGTGGGTGATGGACAAAATTCAGGGGTGGAACTGACCAATCACAGTGGTGGTGTGAATATGTGATCAGGAGCACATCTCAAGTTCTGAGATATGACCCGTAATTGTCTGGTTTAGTCGCACACTGTCTGGGAGAGGGATTGGGTTGAATGCTAGGGATAGGAGATTGGAAACTGAAAACATTGGTGTCCATCTTTCCAGTATTTAATTGGAGGAAATTTCTGGTCATCCCATACTGAAGTTTAGATGAGCAGTCTAACAATTTAGCAAAGCAGAAGAGTTAAGAGTGGTGGCAGTGAAGTGGAACTGGATATTATTAGCATACGTCTGAAAACAAATGCTGTGCCTTTGAATGTCTGTGGGGTTTTTCACAGGGAGGTCAAGGTTAAATCTTTGAGGGACACAAGAAGAGAAAGTGACAATGATGATTGATGAGAGTAGGGCAATGGATATTGTCTACATGGACTTTACTGAAGCATTTGACAAGGTCCATCATGGTAGCCTGGAATCTACGGTGAGTTGGTAAGCGGGATATAAAATTGGCTTGGTCACAGAAGACAGAGGATACTTTAGCAGGGTGTTTTGGAGCAATGTGGCCTGTGATGGTCCACGGGATTGGGTACCAGGACCTCTTATTTGTAATATATATATAAATGATTTGGATGAAAATGAAAGTGGTCTGATTAGTAAGTTTGCAGATGTCAGAAAAATTGGAGTTGTGGATAGTGAGGAAGGTTTTTAAAGGATACAGCAGGATCTAGATCAGTTGGAAAGTTGGGTAAGAAATGGCAGATGGAGCTTAGATTGGGCAAATATTTGGAGATCAAATGCAAAAGGAAAGTATAAAGTAAATGACAGGACCCTTAGGATGATTACTTTGTAGAGGGATCTTGGAGTCAAGTCCATAGCTCTCTGTAAGTGGCAACACAAGTGGATAACGTTATGAAGAAGGCGTATGGCATGTTTACCTTTATCAGTCGGGCCATTGAGGGCCCAAGGTTGCCACGTCATGTTGCAGTGATTATAAAACTCATAGTTAGGTCACATTTGTACTGATATGTATACAGTTCTGGTTACCACAACATGGGAAGGATGTGGTGGCTATGGAAAGGATGCAAAAGAGGTTTACCAGGATGTTGCCTGGATTGGAGCGTATTAGCTATAGTGAGAGGTTGCACAAACTCCGATTGTTTTCACTGGAATGCCAGAGGCTGATGGACAACCTGGTAGAAGTGTAGAAGATTATGAGAGGCATGGATAGGGTAGATAGTCAGTCTTTTTCCCAGGGTGGACATGTCAAATATTATAGGGCATAGGTTTAAAGTAAGACTGGTAAAGATTAAAGGAGATGTGCAGGGCAAGTTTTACACAGAGGGTGGAGGTGGCAGGGGAGGTGGTAGAATCAGATACAATAGTAACATTAAAGAGGCATTTTGACAGACACAAGAAAAGGCAGGGAATAGATGGATATGAACCACGTGCAGGCAGCTGGGGTTAGTTTAGAATGGCTTCATGGTGAGCACACACATGATGGGCTGAAGGGCCTGCTTCTGTGCAGTACTGTTGGCAATTTGACTTGGTGTGATAGTGTAGGGTGGGGCACATCAGATTTCAGGCTTGTGGGCTTCTTGCTCTGATTGTTGGGAGTGTGGATAGAGGAGATGTAGGAGGCATTTAAGATGACCAAAACTGGATGTCAGCACAGCCAGAGCCAGCTAGAAGGAAGCATATGATGGGCTGCTGTGGTTCCTTTTGTAGATCTTTTCATTTGTCCATTTGCAGGGTCCCCTATTTCCGCCAGCATTCCCTCATCCAATGCAATTCTGTTGGAAATGGGCACATGCTCACTTCTGGGGCTTAGCTGAACTGCCTTGGGGCAGGTCGACCAAGTGTGGCAGCACTACTCCTTGCTAGTCCAACAAACTGCACCCCCACTGTGGGAGAGCAGCAGCTGGGGAACTTCGTGTAGCCCAGGACCCCAGAAAATATGTTACAGCCTGCAAGCATTCAGCGGTCTCTGTCAGCTGTTTACCAGGACACGCAGACACTGTGTGATAAAAGCTACTGATTTAACTAACTTCGTTTCCTCAGTCGTGTTTTTGCTGCTTTTCCTTCCCTGCAGTGACGTCGATAAGCAGCAGTTTCAAAATCGGAGCAGAAAGGTAAACGAAGAGTAAAGATGAGGACGTAGAGATACACACCTACTAAACCTAGCATAAAACCGTACAGACTCAGGTGTTTAACCTAAGATTCTGCAGAAAGTTAATCCAGAGCTACCTTATTGTAGTGATGTGACTCACTGGGGCTCCCTCTGATAGAGGGAGCTCCTAAGGTCTAGGGGGATAAATCTAGGGTGATTACAGCCAGCGAGTTGGAGGTGTAGCTGGCACACAGTTGTAACCCTTTCTCCTCTGCTGCAGCTGTTCGGCAGCTTTCTTTGCAGAAGAACGGTCTGCCTTACAACATAAACGACAGAAAATCAGACTCCTGCAACAGAGGAAGGTGACAGAGCTGTCTCAGTACAAAGACCTCCCAGATGAGATCCCATTGCCTCTAGTCATAGGAACAAAAGTCACCGGTAAGTCAGTCACCCCTGCACTATTCTGCTTTTTGTGATCACACCCCACTGCTCTCACTCTAATTATTGTGCACGGCTCTAATCTCCAGATTACAAAAAGCACAGAAGAGGGTCTAAGAATGATGTCAGAATTGAGAAGTTATACCAATCATGAACAAGCTGAGACTTGGAAGCACTAGCTTTCGGAACGCCACTCCATCAGGTTCGTCACAACCACCTGATGAAGGAGTAGCGCTCCGAAGCTAGTGCTTCCTATTAAACCTGTTGGACTATAATGTGGTGTTGTGTGATTTTTAACTTTGTACACCCCAGTCCAACACCAGCACCTCCAAAAGCTGAGACTTGTTTGCTTTTTCAACCTGGAAGAAGTTACTAGGGTTTTGATTGGATAGACTTGGAGATGTTTGTGAAGAAGACAGTTACTAATACATTCATCAGGAAATTCAGGAGAAATGTCCTGACCCCAAGAGTTGGAATGTGAAACTTGCTAAAGCCACAGTTTATCACAAAACATAGATGCAGATGTAGGTCTTGGATTGCTAGATCTAAAATGATGAGTTGTCATTCAGTAACATGTTAGACCTTGGTTAAGTTTGTCATCATTTCTCCACTTTGTCACTCCACTCTTTAGCACGACTTCGAGGTTTTCACGATGGCCTGTTTACAGGACAAATTGATGCTGTTGACACTATTAACGCCACATACCGAGTCACATTTGATAGGACGGGATTGGGAACACACACTGTACCTGATTATGAAGTTCTTGTAAGTAAATAACGGTGGTTTTTATGTGCACAATTCTCAACTATGAGAGGCAAAGCTAAATGATTTTACCTGCATTTTCCTTTCTTTTATTTAATTATCTAAAAATTAATATCCTCTGGTCCAAATCCTACAACCAATGGGACCAGTTTTACCCTGACTGCTCAGTTCAGACTACTGATAATTTTGAACACCTCTTGCTATATGTACATCAACTGTCTACAGTCCCCGACATTTCCAACTTACTGAACTAAAATGTGTTCTCATCCCTGGAACCACCCAGAGCAGGCTTGAATGGCCTCCTCCTGCTCCTGTTTTCCTATTACCTACATCTTTTCAACATCTCTCTAAAGCCTTCACATCCTTCCTAGGAATGTAAGAGCAGGAGAGAGTTTTCAGCCCCTCAAACCTGACCCATCATTTTCAGTCCAGACCCATTACATTCCTAGGAAGGATGTGAAGGCTTTAGAGAGATGTAGAAAAGATGTAGGTAATAGGAAAACAGGAGCAGGAGGAGGTAGTTCATCATCTACCTCAATGCCATATTTCAGTGTAATCCCTCTGGCCTTATGGGTGTTTAGCCTAAGCCTGGAAAAATCCAGAATCTTCTATCTGGAGATCTAATGCACAATGTTTACTTTGTTCACTTGTAAATTTTCAATGTAGAGATTCCCATTACTCTCCAAGAAGTCTCTTTCTAAAAGTGTGTTTTAAAAGAAACCACGTGACTACAAAAATACAAGTCCACCATTAAACCCCTTGGACACTTTACCATGCCTCACTGAGGTAATGTCCTGGAAACCAAGCTCCGCTATTCTCAAAGCTTTCACAAAAGTTGAAGGTTTTTTTAAATGTACACACAATTCCCCAAGTTACCTGACCAAAATCAACCAGGTTTATATACTTAACAAGAATTACTATTTACCTCAAATAAAAAGACTCTAGCTACAGGTAAACAATTATGAAGAATTGGCATATAACTTTACTAGTTTAAACTCTTGACCTCTTATAAACTCCCCCTCTACATACAGAAAAAAAGAGAGAGACACAGACATACAGGAAAAAATGAGTATAATAGGCAGAGAGAAAGATTGGGAAAGTAATTCAGTCATTCATGTTAACATGATTTGATATGATTTTCATGCTGTTCAGAACCCTACTTCTCGATTGATCTTCAATTTTTTCACTGGTTGGTAGGAGACCCAGGATGACTAGTTCACAATTATGAAGGTCTCTGACTTAGTAATGAAAGGTCACAGCTTGCAGCAAATGCTGAAGGAAAGTGATGAAATGATTTTGATCAAACTTGAAGTTTATTTTCACTGAGAACAGAGACCACTCCTGATCAGAGACTTGATAGCTTCTCCAATCCCCAAGCTGTTCAGCTATCTGGGAGCCAATCATATTGTTGTTGGCAGGCAGAAGGCCTTTGTCATCCAAAAACTGGAGCACAGTTACTTGTTGCCAGCTGAATCTCTTATTTCAACACATCCTATACCTGCGATGAACCTAGTCCCCTTTCTCTGGACTGCCTCCAATCAGTATATCTGTAAGGGGATCCAAACAGTTCACATCATTGCAGCTGTGATCGAACTAGTGCTCTAGAGCTGGTGCTAGGTCTTCAATAATTGTTTGTACAGGCTCACACAGACATGCAGGCAGCTTTAAACGTTGAATATATAGCATAGGACCAGAGTTGCTTGTAGACCAAGACCAGAGAATAGTGTCAGGTTCCGTTCTTTTGAAAGATGTGAGTTAATCCATTGAGTTTTTGAACTACAATCCAGGAGCTTCTCATGATCATTTTATTTTTTGTAGTGTGTGCCCAGTTTCTAGTATAAGGGTCCTCCATTTCCAAACATCCGATTTGCGAGCACTCATACTTGAGTACAATCTCACACAAATGTAATTTTAAATATCCGACATGCAAGCATTTCCTATACTAATGAACAGCTGCTTTACATTGTCCTGCATTGTGTTCCAACTCGTCTCCAAATTGACGAGTGAATAGACTCAGGGACGGAACCCAGTCACGATCCGGGGACTGCCTGTATTTAATGACACCATTCATCATGCTGGGGATTTGTACTCACGAATTTTTAATTTGAGTTGTGATCTACACTGCTGCACTTATTCGTTGCAGTATGAATGTGTTTTTAGAAAACTCCACACTTCTATTTGCATTGAAAATTTTAATGCATTTTTGCTGTCATTCTCAGAGCAACGAGCCTCATGAAACTATGCCTATCACTGCCTTTGCTCAGAAGCAGCGACCTTCCAGGTATTACTTGACACCACCACGGCTGCCTTACACTACCAGCACCCAGTCTCCTATCACAGTAAGTTGCATCTTTTGCTTTGTGCTATTACTATCCTATCCAGTATGTGAATGCACCTACGAGAGAAGGTGCAAAATTTGACCTACTCTTGGTGTCAGTAGGAGAGCATTTTGGGACAACTATTAATGCTATTAATTTTAACATAGTGATGAAAAAGGATAGACTGGATCTAAAAGTTGAAGTTCTAAATTGGAGGAAGGTTAATTTTGGTGGTATTAGGAAAGAACTTTCCGAAGCTGATTGGGCCCAGATGTTCGCAGGTAAAGGGACGGCTGGAAAA
This sequence comes from Hemiscyllium ocellatum, assembly GCF_020745735.1. Taxonomy (NCBI): domain Eukaryota; kingdom Metazoa; phylum Chordata; class Chondrichthyes; order Orectolobiformes; family Hemiscylliidae; genus Hemiscyllium; species Hemiscyllium ocellatum. The sequence goes on from NC_083403.1 coordinate 13,789,002, forward strand.
TGGGAAGCCTTCAGAAATTAGATAACGAGAATCCAGACAAAGTATATTCCTGTCAGGGTGAAAGGAAAAGTTGGTAGGTACAGAGAATGCTGGATGACTAAAGAAATTGAGGGTTTGGTTAAGAAAAAGGAGGAAGCGTATGTCAGGTACAGACAGGATAGATCGAGAGAATCCTTAGAAGAATATAACGGCAGTAGAAGTATACTTTGAGGGAAATCAGGAGGGCAAAAAGGGGACATGAGATAGCTTTGGCAAATAGGGTTAAAGAGAATCCAAAGGGTTTTTACAAATACATTAAGGACAAAATGGTGACTGGGGAGAGAATAGGGCCCCCTCAAAGATCAGCAAGGCGGCCTTTGTGAGGAGCCGCAGGACAGAGGGCAAGATACTAAACGAGCATTTTGCATCAATGTTTACTGTGGAAAAGGACATGTAAGATGTGGAATGTGGGGAAATAGATGGTGACATCTTGAAAATGTCAATATTACAGAGGAGGAAGTGCTGGATGTCTTGAAACACACAAAAGTGGATAAATTCTTAGGACCTGATCAGATGTACCCTAAAACTCTGTGGGAAGCTAGAGAAGTGATTGCTGGGCCCCTTGCAGAGATATTTACATCATCGATACCTCACAGGTGAGGTACTGGAAGACTGGAGGTTGGCTAACGTGGTGGTGCTACTATTTAAGAAAGGTGGTTAGAACAAGCCAGGGAACTATAGACCAGTGAGCCTGACGTCGGTGGTTGGCAAGTTGTTGGCAGGAATCCTGAGGGACAGGATTTAATGTATTTGGAAAGGCAAAGACTGATTAGGGGTACTTAGCATGGCTTTGTGTGTGGGAAATCACATCTTACGAACTTAATTGAGTTTTTTGAAGAAGTAACAAAGAGGATTGATGAGGGCAGAGCAGTGAACGTGATTTTATATGGACTTAAATAAGGAGTTCGACAAGGTTCCCCATTGGAGACTGGTTAGCAAGATTGGGTCTTATGAAATACAGGGAGAACTAACCATTTGGACACAGAACTGGCTCAAAGGTAGAAGACAGAGGGTGGTGGTGGAGGGTTGCTTTTCAGACTGGAGGCCTGTGACCACAAGAACTGGTGCTGGGTCCACTGCTTTTTGTCATTTATATAAATAATTTGGGTGTGAACATATTTAGTAAGTTTTCAGATGATACCAAAATTGGAGGTGTAGTGGACAGCGAAGAAGGTTATCTCAGAATACAACGGGATCTTGATCAGATGGGCCAATGGGCTGAGGAGTGGCAGATCAAGTTTAATTTAGATAAATGTGAGATGCTGCATTTCTGAAAAGTAAATCTTAGCAAGACTTATACACTTAATGGTAAGGTTCCAGGGAGTGTTGCTGAGCAAAGAGACCTTGGAGTGCAGGTTCATAGCTCCTTGAAAGTGGAATCACAGGTACATAGTATAGTGAAGAAGGTGTTTGGTATGTTTTCCTTTATTGGTCAGAGCTTTGAGTGCAGGAATTGGGAGGTCATGTTACGGCTGTACAGGACATTGGTTAGGCCACTGCTGGAATATTGCGTGCAATTCTGGTCTCCTTCCTATCGGGAGGATATTGTGAAACTTGAAAGGGTTCAGAAAAGATTTACATGGATGTTGCCAGGGTTGGAGGATTTGAGCTATAAAGAGAGGCTGACTAAGTTGGGGCTGTTTTCTCTGGAGTGTCAGAGGCTGAGGAGTGACCTTATAGAGGTTTACAAAATCAAGTGTGGTCTGGATAGGATAAATACAAAAGGTGTTTTCCCTTGGTTGGGGGGGTCTGGAACGAGAGACCTAGGTCAGGGTGAGAGGGGAAAGAAATAAAAAGGACCTAAGGGGCAACATTTTCACACAGAGGGTGATGCATGTATGGAAAGAGCTGCTAGTGGAAGTGGTGGAGGCTGGTACAATTATAACATTTAAAAGTTAAAAATCACATAACACCAGGTTATAGTCCAACAGGTTTATTTGGAAGCACTAGCTTTCAGATGGATTGCTCTTCGTGATATGGTTGTGGAGTATCTGGATGGGCATATGAACAGGAAGGGTTTAGAGGGATATGGGCCAAGTTGTGGCAAATGGGACTAGATTAGGTTAGGATGGTCATCATGGACGAGTTGGACCAAAGGGTCTGTTTCTGTGCTGTACATCTCTGACTCTGTGATTCAGTCATGTCCTTTAGGGAAGGAAGCTGCCATCCTGACCTGGTCTGACCTACATGTGACTCCAGACCCACAGCAATGTGGTTCACTCTTAACTGCCCCCTGGGAAATTAGGGATGGGCAATAAATGTTGGCCTAGTCAGCGATTCCTGAAGAAGGGCTCATGCCTGAAATGTTGATTTCTCCTGTTCCTTGGATGCTGCCTGACCTCCTGCACTTTTCCAGCAACACATTTTCAGCTCTGATCTCCAGCACCTGCAGTCCTCACTTTCTCCTAGTCAGTGATGCCCTCTTCCTGTGAATGAATATTTTAAGAATTCAAATCTACATTGCCTGGTTATTGGCTTTTCAGTAATTTCAAATGGTGATTTTCAAGCTTTTCCTACTATGAGTCCATTTCAGTGCTTAACAATTTTGTTGCTAAGATGTAGGAGTGGAGGAATGGCCAAGCAGTCTCCTCGCTCTTGACCCTACTTAAAGTCCCCAATGTGAAGTTCGGCCCTGAATTGACATGCACATTGTGAAACATTACAATATTTATGGTTTTATTTGCTTCCGTATAATGCATACAATACAACATGCTCATAATCATGACATTTAAAATAATTGAAAATTCAAATACATCAGTGGACATGGTTTGTTGTTAAATGTTTGTTTTGATTAGGTGTTGATCAAACTTTGGCTTCTCAAAGGAGAGAAAGAGAGAGATGTACTTATTTTGAAGGATGAATAGATGTTGTAAGGTGGTGTGGCTGTTTAATGGGCCAGTTCAGGCGCAGGCCCGGGCGAGGGGACGGGCCGGTTCGGGCGCAAGCCCGGGCGAGGGGACGGGCCGGTTCGGGCGCAGGCCCGGGCGAGGGGACGGGCCGGTTCAGGGCTGGGGCCCGGGCGAGGGGACGGGCCGGTTCGGGCGCAAGCCCGGGCGAGGGGACGGGCCGGTTCAGGGCTGGGGCCCGGGCGAGGGGACGGGCCGGTTCAGGGCTGGGGCCCGGGCGAGGGGACGGGCCGGTTCAGGGCTGGGGCCCGGGCGAGGGGACGGGCCGGTTCGGGCGCAGGCCCGGGCGAGGGGACGGGCCGGTTCGGGCGCAGGCCCGGGCGAGGGGACGGGCCGGTTCAGGGCTGGGGCCCGGGCGAGGGGACGGGCCGGTTCGGGCGCAGGCCCGGGCGAGGGGACGGGCCGGTTCGGGCGCAGGCCCGGGCGAGGGGACGGGCCGGTTCAGGGCTGGGGCCCGGGCGAGGGGACGGGCCGGTTCAGGGCTGGGGCCCGGGCGAGGGGACGGGCCGGTTCGGGCGCAGGCCCGGGCGAGGGGACGGGCCGGTTCGGGCGCAGGCCCGGGCGAGGGGACGGGCCGGTTCGGGCGCAGGCCCGGGCGAGGGGACGGGCCGGTTCAGGGCTGGGGCCCGGGCGAGGGGACGGGCCGGTTCGGGCGCAGGGACGGGCCGGTTCAGGGCTGGGGCCCGGGCGAGGGGACGGGCCTGTTCGGGCACAGGCCCGGGCGAGGGGACGGGCCGGTTCGGGGCTGGGGCCCGGGCGAGGGGACGGGCCGGTTCGGGCGCAGGGACGGGCCGGTTCAGGGCTGGGGCCCGGGACGGTTCGGGGACGGGCCTGTTCGGGCACAGGCCCGGGCGAGGGGACGGGCCGGTTCAGGGCTGGGGCCCGGGCGAGGGGACGGGCCGGTTCGGGCGCGGGGACGGGCCGGTTCAGGGCTGGGGCCCGGGCGAGGGGACGGGCCGGTTCAGGGCTGGGGCCCGGGCGAGGGGACGGGCCGGTTCGGGCGCAGGGACGGGCCGGTTCATGGGCTGGTGCCCGGGCGAGGGGACGGGCCGGTTCGGGCGCAGGCCCGGGCGAGGGGACGGGCCGGTTCAGGGCTGGGGCCCGGGCGAGGGGACGGGCCGGTTCAGAGCTGGGGCCCGGGCGAGGGGACGGGCCGGTTCGGGCGCAAGCCCGGGCGAGGGGACGGGCCGTTTCGGGCGCAGGCCCGGGCGAGGGGACGGGCCGGTTCAGGGCTGGGGCCCGGGCGAGGGGACGGGCCTGTTCGGGCACAGGCCCGGGCGAGGGGACGGGCCGGTTCGGGGACGGGCCTGTTCGGGCACAGGCCCGGGCGAGGGGACGGGCCGGTTCAGGGCTGGGGCCCGGGCGAGGGGACGGGCCGGTTCGGGCGCAGGGACGGGCCGGTTCATGGGCTGGTGCCCGGGCGAGGGGACGGGCCGGTTCGGGCGCAGGCCCGGGCGAGGGGACGGGCCGGTTCAGGGCTGGGGCCCGGGCGAGGGGACGGGCCTGTTCGGGCACAGGCCCGGGCGAGGGGACGGGCCGGTTCGGGGACGGGCCTGTTCGGGCACAGGCCCGGGCGAGGGGACGGGCCGGTTCAGGGCTGGGGCCCGGGCGAGGGGACGGGCCGGTTCGGGCGCAGGGACGGGCCGGTTCATGGGCTGGTGCCCGGGCGAGGGGACGGGCCGGTTCGGGCGCAGGCCCGGGCGAGGGGACGGGCCGGTTCAGGGCTGGGGCCCGGGCGAGGGCGCGGGCCGGGGCGAGGGGACGGGCCGGTTCAGGGCTGGGGCCCGGGCGAGGGGACGGGCCGGTTCGGGCGCGGGGACGGGCCGGTTCAGGGCTGGGGCCCGGGCGAGGGGACGGGCCGGTTCGGGCGCAGGCCCGGGTGAGGGGCCGGGACCGTTCGGGCGCAGGCCGGGGCGAGGGGACGGGCCGGTTCAGGGACGGGCCCGTTCGGGCGCAGGCCGGGGCGAGGGGACGGGCCGGTTCAGGGCTGGGGCCCGGGCCGGTTCGGGCGAGGGGGCGGGCTGGTTCAGGGCTGGGGCCCGGGCCGGTTCGGGCGCAGGCCCGGGCGAGGGGGCGGGCCGGTTCCGGGCTGGGGCCCGGGCGAGGGGACGGGCCGGTTCCGGGCTGGGGCCCGGGCGAGGGGACGGGCCGGTTCAGGCACAGGCCCGGGCGAGGGGACGGGCCGGTTCAGGGCTGGGGCCCGGGCGAGGGGCCGGGCCGGTTCAGGGCTGGGGCCCGGGCGAGGGGCCGGGCCGGTTCAGGGCTGGGGCCCGGGCGAGGGGACGGGCCGGTTCGGGCGCGGGCCCGGGCGAGGGGACGGGACTGGACGAGGGGCAGGGCCAGAGCGATGGGATGGTTCAGCCACATGCCTGGGCGACAGGCTGTCTCATGGTCTGACTGAACCTGTTTGGTTCTAGTTTTACCAACTTGGCCACAGCCAGAGAGGCAGCTGCAGTGATCTGTGTACCGTCTCCCACACTGGTACTTCTACTTCTCATCCACTGTCCTCACCAACAACATGTGAAAATACAACATGCTGAGAACCTGCAAGATCACCTCAGCCCCAACACTCTAGAGCCTCTGAACTCTTTCCAAGTGATCAGACTATTTATCCAACATCCAATAGTGGATGAGAAAAAGTTTTCTAAATTATATCCTGGGAAAACCTGCAACCTCCAGCTGAATCCTCATTCCTATAATTGTGAGAGACTGAACCAGTCTCTGTCTTAGAATCAAATGGAATAGACATTTGAGGCAAGATCCAGAATACCTTTTTGTCTTGATGTAATATTGCCCAACTTCATCCCTGACTCAACTCCTGTGCTGCTGAACTCCTCCTCCCATGCCTGTGTTACATCTAGACTTTAGAATGCATTCCTGGCTCGTCTCCTGCCTTCCATTCTCCTTGAACCTCAACTCAGTCAGAACCCTGCTGCCTGTATCCTATCTCCGATCAGATCCCACATGTAATCAGCTGTGCAGCAGCTCCCAGTTATACAGCAACTGTTTTAGAATCTTCACCCTTGTTTATAAACCCTTCTATAGTCTTGTCCCTCCGTATCAGCCACTTCCAGCTCTACAACATTCCAAGATATCAGACCTCTCCCATATCTTCCTGACTTGGATGACTAACGTCAATATACGGTAGCCAAGTCTGCAGCTGAGGCAAAAATAGGTGGGCAGGCACGCGATGAAGGCGATTCACAGCGTCTGATGTGGACAGGTTAAGCAAGTGTCCGGAAACTTGACAGATGCAACATAATGTGGAGAAATGTGAGGTAATGGTCTTTGGCAGGAAGAATACAGGAGATAAATATTATTTGAATGCAGAAAGACTACAGAAAACGATGGAACAGAGGGATTTGGGACCTTTCATCCATGAATCTCAAAAAGCTAGCACCCATGTTCATTGGGCAGTAGGGAAGCCCAATGATGTTTTTACATTTATTTCAAAGGAAATGAAGCCTAAAAATAGGGTTAAAATGTTACATGGCACTAGTCAGACCACAGCTGCAATATTGAATAGTACCACAGACATTGGAGGCTATAGAGGGACACAGATTAGATTAGATTCCCTACAGTGTGGAAACAGGCCCTTCAACCCAACAAGTCCACATCGAGTAACCCACCCACTCTCATTTCCCTCTGACTAATACACCATACTATGGGCAATTTAGCATGATCAATTCACCTGACCTGCACGTCTTTGGACTGTGGGAGGAAGCCAGAGCACCCGGAGGAAACCCACAGAGACACTGGGAGAATGTGCAAACTCCACAGAGATGTCGCCCGAGGCTGGCATCGAGCCCGGGTCCGTGGCACTGTGAGGCAGCAGTGCTAACCACTGAGCCACTGTGCTGGAGGTGTGGAGGAATTTTCTTTTGAGGAGAGGTTATGTAGATTGAGTGTGTACTCACTAGAATAGAGGAGTGAGAGGTGTCCTGACGAAAACATGGAAGATTCTTAGGGGATTTGACAGAGTAGATGCAAAGGGTTGCTTTTGTTTGTGGACCAGAGGGTGTAATCTCAGAATAAGGAGTCCTACATTTAAAACAGAGATGAAGAGGAATCTCTTCTTTGAGGATCGTGAGTCTGTGGAATTTGTTTTACTGCAGAGGGCTGTTGAGACTTAGTCATTAAGTATGTTCAAGGCTGAACTCTTGATTCAGTAAGAGAATCAAGAGTTATGGGGGGAATGCAGGAAAGTGGAGTCGGGGATTATCAGGTCAGCCGTAATCTCATTGAATTGTGGACCAGGTTCAATGGGCTGAATAGCCTCCTTCAATTTCTGCATCTAATACTCTCATGGCCTGTTACCTATCCTCAGTGTTAATCACTCCACCATTGCTGCCCAGACATGAAGTCCTGAAATTCCGCGCCCCCCCACCACCACCTGATTAGATTAGATTAGATTAGACTTACAGTGTGGAAACAGGCCCTTCGGCCCAACAAGTCCACACCGACCCGCCGAAGCGCAACCCACCCATACCCCTACATTTACCCCTTACCTAACACTACGGGCAATTTAGCATGGCCCATTCACCTGACCCGCACATCTTTGTGACTGTGGGAGGAAACCGGAGCACCCGGAGGAAACCCACGCAGACACGGGGAGAACGTGCAAACTCCACACAGTCAGTCGCCTGAGTCGGGAATTGAACCCGGGTCTACAGGCACCTCTCTCTCCCTTCTTAAGTTGCTCCATTAAAAACCATCTCTGAGCAAAGCTTTGCTCAATGTCAACTTTTGTTTGGTGTGAAGCTTAGCATATCGTAGTACACAGAAGATACTTTCTAAACATAAGCTGTCATTATTGTTGTTTGTTGAGGATTGTTGGTCAGGTGAGGATGTTCAGACGTGATAGTTTTATACTAAAGTGGAATAGCCTCCTGAGGTTGAATGAGCCTAGAATAGACATGATTGCTAACTTCCTGGAAAATTCACTGTAAATGTGAGACTTAACTATACAGTGCCAAAGACCTGGCATTAGCGGAACACTGCATTATACCAGAGCTCCCTTTAGTGGAAATAGACAGGACTGCAGAAACATAATGGTAGGACAGAAGAATAACTAAGCTTCACAGCCAGAGGTACAGTTACTTTTGTAGGGTAGGCAAGATCCGAGAAAACTACATGCTTCTGAGTGAGGTCTCTTTCTCATCTCACCTGAATGAAGGCACCTCTGATAATGTGTCAGTTCACTATTGCACAGGTCAAATAAAGAATTTAGGGGAGGGTTCATTACACACCCAGTTATGAGGACGTGAAGCTTCATAGAATCTTACAGCACAGGAAGAAGCCATTCAGTCCTCATTCCAGCTGTTTGGAAAAATCATCGATTAGTCCCACTCCCCTGATCATTCTCCATAGCTCTCAAATTATTTTTATGTTGTCTTTGACAGTTATTGTAGAATCTGCTACCCCTCAGGCAGTGTACACCCAGATCGCAAAAGCTGCCTTTGTAATGTTTTAAAAAAACCTTTTCTTCATTCGTTACTTGCAGCTTTCCAAATCCCACACTTCCTACAAGATGGACTGCTAAAGGTATCTCCACCAAACTGTCCCATTTTTGGTCACTTTTTAACAGAGCCCCAAGACGGGGCATTAAGTTATATATTTGTATTGGAAGAAGTGCAGAGAAGGTTTGTTCAACAGATTCCTGGGGTGAAGAGATTATCTTATCAAGAGGGGCTGGGGCAGTTCAGAAAAGTGAGGAGCAGTTGCTTGACAGGGATGGATGCTGAGATGTTTCCTCTCATGGGGACAAAGTTTTGGAAATAAGAGATCTCCTAGAGAAAGAGATGAGAATTGTCTTCTCTCTGAGGGTCATCAGTGTTTGGAATTCTTTACTGTGGAGGACAGGTTATTGAATATATTTGAGACTGAGTCAGACAGACTGAGGCTGTGGGGACAGACATGGGAGTTGGAGTAAAGGTCACAATCAGGTCAGATATATGTTCTTATTGAAAGATGGAGCAGTCTCACTCGCTATCAGTGGGCTGAATGGCCACACTCCTCCAATGAGTGGCATTAGCAATCAAGAGATATCTAAATGGTGGTTGATATCATGACTGGGTGGTGGGGAGGTGGCGAGCTGCTCCGATGAGGATTGAAAGGGCAAAGATTTCCCAATTCTGAAAGCAGTAGTTCCTGGGAGACCCCTGGAAAACCCCAGAAGGATCCGGAATGCTCAGCAATCGTAACTGAAATGTCATCACGTAACATGCTGACAGCTCTGGAAAGAGAAGGGAGAGTGCTGCCATTAAGTCAAAGCTAACTTCAAACCTGTGACCTTGCATTAACGGTGCCTCATTTTATTCCCCTGTTGTTCATGACAGGACAATGATCCACTTCTGGGTCAGTCGCCTTGGAAAAGCAAACTGTCGGCTACTGAAGGGGACACACTTGGGGGATTTCCTATCGAATTTCTTATCCAGGTGGTAAGTACGTGCATTCTTTATGTTTCAGACTTCCCTCTACATGTTTACTCTGGGTAAACACATCAATTATATTGAGGAAATGGCTGAAATTCCATTAAGGAATGTTGAAGGTAGGGAGCTGAGAAATGTGCACCATCCATTCTGCTAAATGAGGCTGAAAGCCAAGCATTATCAAACCTAGTAGAAAACAAAGTTCCATTCAAAATTTCATTACACTTCCAATTAAATGACTCATTGCGGAGTCTGAAACTGGGCATGGCTCTGTTGCATGCAGAACTTGTGGTTAAGTATCAGACTGTCAGTCCATACAGACGTCAGTGTTGTGAATCTCCTGTAAACACGGAGAGGCTGAATTCTGCAAAGAGCTGATCAGCTGCCCACAAAAACACAGTGTTGTCATTACAGGAAGTGTGAGTGGGTCTGTCAGCAGCTTATGTGTTCTCTCTTTCAGTTTCTCTTTTCTTTATTTATTTCCCTCCCCATGTATTTTTAGATAAAGTTTTACATTTAGATTTTATTGTCACATGTACTTAAGTACAGGAGTACAGAGAAAAGTGTCTGATGTTGCCCCACACAGTGCCTCTTACATACAAAAAGCTTTAGTACACACTAGTGAGAGAAACAAAGTTTCAAACATTAATCATTACAGACTGTCACAGAATAAGTAGAAAAATAAAGCGATAAGGTAATAGTTAACATTAAAGTCCTTCTTCATATAAACTAGAAAAATAAAGGAATAGATTTAAAATTTCGACAGTCTTTGAGCTTAGTTTGCTCTCCAGGAGACCTCAGCTGCCTGTTCTCGATGCTGCCACCACAGTTATCAGTGACCTTCCTCACCACTCGCCCTTCCTGTGTTGGGCCACTGGTGCCATCGTGCAGCTGAACCTGCAGTCTCTGACCTCATTCCTGCTGCCTCTGGAACATGCTGGGGTAGGACACACATGCATGCCGAGACACTGCCAACCTGGGCCAAGAGACCAGGCCGAGACCCACCTTGCCAGGTCCACACTGAGGACGAGAGGAGAAGGAAACGAGAAATAAAGGGACAGACTGGACAAACTCCAGCTGAAGCGTCCTACTCCACTGCCATCTTGGATATTGCTTCCTCAACAGAGTTCCAAATATACCAATTATTGTCTAATCATAGACATTAGATTTTTATGTTCCCTATATTCAAATTTACAAATTGCAAGCCTCCGATTAGGAATTAGGAATATTGCTTCCAACTCCGGATCCTGTGCTGTAGAAGGGATTTTAAAGCTTTGGAAAATGTGAGGAAAAGCTTCATAACAGGAGCAGGAACAGACTGTACAGCCAATGTGCTTGCTCCTCGATTCAGTACAATTGTGACACTTTCCCACCTGATCCTCATCATCCCTTGACTCCTGTCAGTCTACACCTTGATCACCTCCACCTACACTCAGTCGAGTGACACCCTCTGAGTTGGAGAGTTCCAAAGATTCGCTGTTCGTTTTTAGGGGAAGAAATCTCACCTCATATCAGTCTGATTGATCCTTAATCTGGAGACTGCTTCCTGGATTCTGGACTCTCAGGCAAAAGCTAACAACCTCTCAGCATACCCTACAAAAACAAAGCTCCCATCTTCCCATGCTACCTCAGCATCTTGTATGCTACAATGACCTATCTTGCATGCTTCTAAACATCGCACAACATTGGGCCATTCCAATTCTTCAGTGATCATAGGAATCAGCCAAGTGAGCCCTTGCTGATCTGCCCCAAAGGAAACTTCTCTTTTCTTAGGTAAAGATTCCACCAAAACTGGTCAAGTGAGTAGTTATTACATGGGATCAAATGAAGATTGGCATCCGGTCAGATAGTTCACTGTACGCTCATGGATGTTTGCTATTACAGGACTGAGCTGATATTTGAATATTCTGCTGAGCTATCCTGTTGTATGTGGCATTTTGGCTGCTGAGTGCCCTGACATGAGATTATTTCACCAGAAGGAGGGTCCACACCGAGTGGCACAGGGACAGAGCTCCTGGCCACAAAACGTATGCAGTGCCAGTGATTTTTGTCACAGTGACACACTTCCTACAAATTTCTGTGTTTACTGCCTACTCTTTACAGTTTGCTGTCAATATTACACTGTCATCCACTGTATCAAGTTACTTGCCCTCATTGTGTGACCAGGAAAACAGTTCCTATGATGTGTGAAGCAAGGTTCTTGTCCGATTTCTGTTACAGTTTGTCTTTATTTTCTGCTTTTAGACAAGGTTATCAAAAATTCTCATGATCAAGAAAGAACACATCAAACAGTTAAAAGAAATGAACACGGAAGCAGAGAAACTGGTAAAGAATCTCCTCGATTTTATTGTCCGGTTTTAAATGAAACACTTGATTGTGGTTATTTACTTCAAAGGATGTCCAGCCAGAAATCAGAATTGGTTTTGGTATTGGTTGAGGGTATTATGTCAGCCAGAGCGACAGACCTACCTGCCTCTGCTCCCTTCAGGTCAGCTGGACGTTTGACCCACTTGATTTAATTTCTATCTCCAAGCTATCTAAAGATCCATGTCCAGCCTCAGGATTCTGTCTACCTGGAGGTCAGTGCAGACTCTTTCTGTCCGATAGGCATCCATCCTCCTCTCCCCAATCCTGGAGAACGTAGGTCACTCAAGCCCTGGCTCTGCAGATCAAAGTTCACAGAGGCACCCAAATTGCAAAGGGGAAGTCAGGAGAAATTGCTGGTTTATGCAAAAGACATGGATGCCCTGAAATAGAGTCCACAGTAACTTGCAAAAGGGAAGCTGATTATTATTTTTGGAGAAGGAAGAAATTGCATGGGGATCATACAGTGCAGTGAAATTAAGCTGATAACTCTGTGGGCCAACAGAGGTGCAGTGAATTAAATGGGCGGTTTGAATGTTGATTCTACTAAAGCTCAATGTCTGAAGTCTGTCGGCCACATTTCCCCTTTTCATGCCAACGTTGACTGGATAGTCTGTCAATGACATGAGGTACTAACATTCCTGACTGTACAAACACTGGCCACTGCTACAGGCCAGCAGCTCTCGTTGTCTAGGTGTTGGAGAAGGCCCAGTGGCCATTTACATTGATGTCAACTGAGACTCTAAGAGTTTATAAAGTATTCACACCACGATGTAACTGCTGTCAGGGTGGATTGTACAATATAAGTATCCTGGTACCTGAATTTCTCAATGATAAAAGACCAAGTTCCATCTCGTTCACTTTCTACCATCTGCAGTAGTCACAGGGAGAATGAAGTTCCTGATCAGTTATAGCAATCAATCTGTATGAAATAGTCACCAGCAGACCCAGCCACGGGGCAACTATCAGCCCTTACTGGAATAAAGATGTCATGGAATCCCAGGCTCTAAATCGCTTGTTCCTCCCAAGCATATTATCTTAGGATATATCAAATTGCTCCCAAAATATTTTCTGATAGTGTGCTATCACTTCTACAGTAGTCAAGTGACCTCAAGGCATTGTATCAAGTGTTGTGGGTCACAGCATACAGAGAACACAGAAATTCTGTCCTCACATTTAGACACAACCAAGTGAATGATGTGAAAAATGGATATCAAGGTGGGAAAGGCGAGATTCAAGGAATTACCTTGAAGAGTATTTTCAGGAGATTTCTTTAACAGAGGAGGTAAGTATATGGGAGGCAGTTCCAGAGGATAAGCCAATAGTGATGGGAAATGGGGGTGAGCAGGAGATCAGCAGCTGTTCTATGGTGGAGCTTTGGAGTGGTGAGGATGGTAATATGAGGCTGGAAGAATTTGCTTGAATAGTGAAAAGCAAATTCACAGGGGTTTGAGGATGAGAGATTTTACATTCAAAGCCTTCAAGGGTGAAAATTAGTGTAGGAAAATGAGGATGAAGCTGGTGAGTGATTAGGGTTGGGAGGAGTGTAGTGCAGGGGAACACGAGTAGAGTGTTGTATGAGCAATGAGTGATTCATATCATTGCTCTTCAATCCTGTATTTGGCAACTGAAGTAACTAAATATCAAAATTAGCCTGTTGTGTATGAAGTACTTTCTAGTATGTGAGAACTGATGATGCACACTATTCCTGCTGAAGTGTTTACAATTATAAAATTTTTTGAGTAGATGGGGAGAAATTATTCCGATGGACAGGAGGGTCAATAACCAGATTAAAAGTAATGGCACAAAGTCATGGAACATTTTTTTGACAAGTTATTGGCTGAAGTGCGCTGTCTGAAAAGGCAGTGGGAGCAGATTCAATAACTTTAAAACAATATTGGATAAATATGAGGAAATAAATTATGAACAGAAGTACACCATTCAGCCCTTCAACTCTGCTCCATCATTCAATACTGATCCTATCAAAGTACTTCAAAGGAAAATCTTTCAGGGCTTTGGATTAATGTGAGGAGTGGAACTAATGTTTTAAATCCAGTGACCCTTCCTTATGCCTTTCGTTTCGGTTTTTAGTAGGTCCAGATCTCCAGCATCTGTAGTTTTGTTTTATTTCAGTCTATTACTTTTTTAGCAATGGTAATTGAGAGTGGAATGTTTAGTGATTATTCCCGCAAATATGAGCTCTTCTATTTTCTCCCATTTCCCTCCTTGCCCACCCAGTCCTACACTTTGGCTGTTGACTTTAAGGACAGTATCAGACCAGTTAAGGTAGGAAATGACTGACCAATTTCTCACTCCTTCAGAAATCATACTCTGCTCCCATTGGAATAGACTTTCAAAAACGATATGCGACGATTGTTTTAGAATTGGAGCAGCTAAACAAAGACCTGAACAAGGTTCTGAATAAAGTCCAACAGTATTGTTATGAGGTGAGAATTTTTGCGTTGTTTGCCTGGATCTGTTAATCTTGTAATCTCAGCATGGAGTTTCGTCACTTTTACTCCTCCTGTGTAGGCCTTGTGTGCTATTTGTGTGAACTTTTGAGCTTACTCAGAACTCTGCTTTCCATATGCTAATCAGCACCAAATCCTGCTCACCCATTACCGTGTGCCTGCTCAAATACATCAGCTGCTTATCCAGCATCCCCTCAATTTTAAAGTCCTCATCCTTGTGTTGATGGCCCTGCTCCCTCTCTGTCTCTGCAATCCCTTGTAGCCCTACAACTCTCCAATACCACTGCATTACAGGGGGTGTGATGGATGGCAGTTTCAGGAAGGTAGAAAAACCACAGACACAATTAGGTAGCTGGATTACTGCTGAGAAAGGTAGGAGAGATTGGCAAGAAGTACAGGAGGTTCCTGTGACTATCCCAATCTCAAACCAGTGTGCTCTTTTGGATTCTGTAGGAGTGATGGCTTCTCAGGGAGGTATAGCACTGACAACCAGGTTTCTGGTGCCCTGACTGGCTCTCCTGTAAATAAGGGTATATCAGGTTCCAAGCGATCAGTTGAGATTGGGAACTGTCTGGACAGGAGCCCAGCCAGATGTTTCTGCAGCCATCAGCGAGACATCAGGATGCTGTGTTGCCTCCCTGGTGCCAGGATCAAGGATTTCTCGGAGCTGGTGTAGAATATTCTGAAAAGAGAGAATGACCAGCAGAAGCTCATTGTACATGTTGGTACCAACGACATAGGTAGAGAAAGGGACGAGGTTCTGCAGAGAGATTATAGAAAGTTAGGCAGGAGGTTCAAATTTAGGTCCTTGAGGGTAGTAATATCTGGATTACTCCAACCACTGAACGACCATGCCGCCCTGATAATGCAAACCGGACCAGACTTGTACAGCTAATGGCAGGGCCCTGGGAGTGTTGCTGAAGAAACAGACAGAAGGAGTACAGGTGCATAGTTCCTTGAACGTCATGTCATAGGTGGAATGTATGGTAAAGAAGGCATTTGGCACGCTTGCCTTCATTAGTCAGTGCTGTCAGTCTCGAATTTGGGACGCCATGTTGTGGCTGAGCAGGACATTGAAGCCACTTTTAGAAGACTGTGTTCGCTGCAGGTCTCCCTGCTATAGGAAAAAAGGATATTGCTGGGATTAGAGGGTTTGAGCTATAAGGTGAGGCTCATTCAGCTGGGGGTTTTCCCTGGAGTGTTGGAGGCTGAGAGGTGACCTTCAAAAGGTTAATAAAGTCATGAAGGGCATGGATAGGGTGAATAGTCCAGATCTTTTTCCCACAGTAGGGGAGTCCAAAGTAGAGAGCATAGGTTTAAGGTAAGAAGAGGAAGATTTAAAAGGGACCTGAAGGACAACTTTTCCATGCAGAGGGTGGTGCATGTATGGAATGAGCTGCCAGAGGAAATGGTGGAGGCTGATACAATTGCAACATTTAAGCAGCATTTGGATGGGTATATGAATAGGAAGGGTTTGGAGGGATATGGGCCAAATGCTGGCAAACGCGACTAGGTCAGAGTGGGATTGTGGTACACGTGGCCGAGTTGGACTGAAGGATCTGTTTCCGTTTTGTATAACTGTGTGTGACTCAATGCATCCAATTCTTAATTTTCATCATTCCACCCTTGTTGGCAATATCATCTGCTGCCTCAGTTCTGATATTTGCTCCTGAAATCTCTCTTCAGTTGCTCCTTAACCTACAGTCACCAATCCTTTTATCTCTTTTTATACAGCCCAATGTCAAACTGAGGCTCCTGTGAACTGTTTTGGGAGTCACTCCCTAAAATGCAGCTTGTTGTCTCAGCTTTGTGTTGCGCTCTGTCAGTCTAACTTTAGGCAACATTTGATGTGCAGTGGCTGAGAGTTTGTGCATTGGTTCACCTTGCCACATTTGCTTTTTTGTCTTAAAAATGATAGCTTGCTCCTGACCAGGGTTTGCAACCCATGGACCAGCCCACAGATATGCGCAGGAGGTGTGAGGAGGAAGCTCATGAACTTGTACGACAGGCAAACACATCACAAACTGGGCAGGCCAGCGTGAGGAATGAAAATCTCACTGATCTAATAGCCAGGTTGACAGCTGTGCTACTACAGATCAAGGTAAGGCCAGAGTTCAGATCTGTGATCTTCTCTACAGTCTGGGTAAATTGTGAAACTTAATTTCATAGTCCTGTCATTTGAAGTTCATTGCCAGATTAAAAATTATTGGATTTGCAGCAGAAACCACAACTCACTCAGTATTGTCATACCAAATCCAGCCGCTGCCTATATCTAGTGTTGCCTACAGGTGCTCCAGTCTCTATAGTTGTTGATGCTATATAATACCACCCTGTGTGGTCAAGCAAGTCATCTAGTTGCTCTGTAGTGTAACTAAAGATGGACCTTTTGAGTTTCACTGACATCCTGAGAATCTTTTAAAAAGCCACAGATCTGAGGTTTGTGCCATCAGGTTTACTCTGACATTGCTGCATGTTAGTGGGAGACAGAAAAATCCTGCTTAGTAACTGAGTACAAATCTTATTAGTCTGCACTTTTTACACATATGGAATGAATTTAGAGAAGGGAAAAATTCAATCCATTGTCTCCATATCAGCTCTTTGAGAAAGCGATCTGATGAATTCCACTTTTCCTGCTCTTAGAACAGTACAGCATGGGAACAGCTCCTTCACCCCCACCATGTCTGTGCCAACCATGATGCCATTCTAAAGTAATTTCATCTGCCTGCAACACGAGTGATATGGATCTATTCCTTGTCTGTCGAGGTATCTGTCTAAATGCCTCTTAGACCTTGCTATCCTATCTGCCTCTATCACCGCCCTGGCAGCATGTTCCAGGAACTTACCAGCCGTCTGTGTAAAATCCCTTCCTCACACACCTCCTTTAAACTTCCCTCTTAAATTTATGCCTCTAGTATTTCCGACTTGGGCAAAAGCCTCAGACTATCCACCATATCCATGCCTCTCATAATTTTATTTACTTGCAAAAGCTCACCCCCATCTTTCAAAGCTCTAGTAAAAGCAATTCAAATTTGTTCTTCTTATCGTCCTAGATAATTCCGTCCAATCCAGTTGACATCCTGGTAAACCTCTTTTGCATCTTTCTAAAGCCTCCAGATCCTCTTACTCTATGACCTTGCAAAATATAACTTTCTGGTATTCAACGAATTTCTTCTTGTGATGTAACCATAGCCCAGTTCAGCTTCCAAACCATCCAATAGAATCCTTAGTTATAGAATCATAGAGATGTACAGCACAGAAACAGACCCTTCGGTCCAACCCGTCCATGCCAACCAGATATCCCAACCCAATCTTGTCCCACCTGCCAGCACCCGGCCCATATCTCTCCCAACCCTTCCTATTCATATACCCATCCAAATACCTCTTAAATGTTGCAATTGTACCAGCCTCCACCACTTCCTCTGGCAGCTCATTCCATACACTTACCAAGTTGCCCCTAAGGTCTCTTTTATATCTTTCCCCTCTCTCCCTAAACCTATGTCCTCTAGTTCTGGACTCCCCGACCCCAGGGGAAAGACTTTATCTATTTATCCTATCCATGCCCCTCATGATTTTGTAAACCTCTATAAGGTCACCCCTCAGCCTCTAACGCTCCAGGGAAAACAGCCCCAGCCTGTTCAGCCTCTCCCTGTAGCTCAGAACCTCCAACCCTGGCAAAATCCTTGTAAATCTTTTCTGAACCCTTTCAAATTTCACAACATCTTTCCGATAGGAAGGAGTCCAGAATTGCACGCAATATTCCAACAGTGGCCTAACCAATGTCCTGTACTTCCGCAACATGACCTCCTAACTCCTGTACTCAATACTCTGACCAATAAAGGAAAGCATACCAAATACCGTCTTCACTATCCTATCTGCCTGCGACTCCACTTTCAAAGAGCTATGAACCTTCACCCTAAGGTCTCTTGTTCAGCAACACTCCCTAGGACCTCACCATTAAGTGTATAAGCCTGATTTGCCTTTCCAAAATGCAAGCATCTCACATTTATCTAAATTTAACTCCATCTGCCACTTCTCAGTCCATTGTCCCATCTGGTCAAGATCCTGTTGTAATCTGAGGTAACCACCTTTGCTGTCCACTATACCTCCAATTTTGAGATCTTTGAGATCTGCTGATGGGATTGAACAGAGTTAAGTTCTGGTACCAACACACCTTGCATGTTCTCCTCTTTGTCACATGCTTTCATCTCATCTGAAGGTTGTTTACTTATATACTAGAACTAAGGGAATGCTGTGTTTAGTCTTACTTGCCTGAGATCCAAGGCAAAGATGCATCAAGTCTTCAGAGTGTTTCTTGATACTGACAAACCCATACTAATAAGACACCCCTGTATCAGCAAATGGACACACTTCCTCAGACCTGCAAAGAGCTTGATTTAATGTCAGCATCAGGAAAACAGACTTCATCGTACAGGATGTCGCCATACTGTCTTTATTAGCACTGATAACATGACATCAGAGACTGTTGATAGCTTCACATATCTAAGCTTCACAGTCACCAGTAATGTATGTTTGATCCTGAAATCAGCACACATGACAAAAGCTGCAGCTGTTCTAGCCAAGATGAATGAGTGTGGAATAACAGCAGCCTGCAGATCTACCAAACGCGAGTCTTCATCCCACCAGAGTGTGGAAACCTGAACACAAAGGCTGAACTGTTTCCAACTTCACTGTCTCAAGCCTATCCTGGGTGTCTCTTCACAACTTGGAGGTCTTGGAACATGTCAATTCAGTACATTCATTGCTAAGTCAACAACATCTGTCCTTGTTCAGCCACCTTCATCAGATGGACAACAGGACTTTAACTTTGTATGGTGAACTGTCACTGGGTTATGACCTCCTGGGCATCTGTACCTCTGCTACAAGGAAAGTAGTGAATGAAGATCATAGAAAATCACAGAATCCCTACAGTGTGGGAACAGGCCATTTGGCCCAATGAGTCCATACCGACCCACCGAAGAGTAACTCACCCAGACCCATTCCCCGACCCAATTACTCAACATTTACCCTTGACTACTGCACCTAACCTACACATCCCTGAATACTATGGGCAATTTAGCTTGGCCAATTCACCTAACTTGTACATCTTTGCACTGTGGGAGGAAACCAGAGTGCCCAGAGGAAACCTACGCAGACACTGGGAGAATGTGCAAACATCAAATAGACCGTCATTTGAGGCTGGAATTGAACCTGGGTCCCTGGCGCTGTGAGGCAGCAGGGCTAACCACTGAGCCACCGTGCCAACATCAACACAGTCACAGAGGAAGGAGATGTGGCTTTGAAAGCACATTTGGCCAATACTTTATAAAATGCTAAGAGGGGAATAGAAAGCAATGTGAGCGAATAAACTGAAAGATTCAAACAGAAATCCCATCAGAGAGAAAAGCAGAACTTCTTCAAAGTAGGCATATGGAGTCATAGAGGTAAAGAGCACAGACACTGACCCTTCGGTCCAACTCATCCATGCCGACCACATATCCGAAATAAATTTAGTCCCATTTTCCAGTATTTGGCCAGTATACCTCTAAACCATCCTATTCATATACCTATCCAGATGCCTTTTAACCATTGTAATTGTACCAGCCTCTACCACTTCCACTGGCAGCTCAGTCCATACACTCACCACCCCCTGCCGAGAAACAGTTGCCTCTTTAGTCCCTTTTAAATCTTAAACCTATCCCTCTAGTTTTGGACTCACCCAGCCTGGGAAAGGACCTTGTTTACTTATCCTATCCATGCTCTTCATGATTTTATAAACTTCAGTATGGTCACCCTTCAATCTCCAACTCTCCAGGGAAACTAGCCCCAGTCTATTCAGCCTGTCCTATAACTCAAACCCTCCAACTCTGGCAGCATCCTTATAAATCTCTTATGAATGCTTTCAACTTTCACAACCTTCTTCCTACAGCAGGGAGACAGAATTGTATGCAGTATTCCAAAAGTGACCTAATCAACGTCCTGTGCAGCCACAACATGACCTCCCAACTCCTACACTCAATGTATTGATCAAATAAAGGAAAGCATACCAAATGCTGCCTTCACTGTCCTACCTACCTGCGACTCCACTTTCCAGGAACTATGAACCTCCACTCCAAGGTCTCTTTGTTCAACCATACTCTCCAGGACCATGGATGAAAAACAACCCTCCATTACCAGCCTCTGTCTTCTACCTTTTGAGCCAGTTCTGTATCCAAATAGTTAGTTCTCTGTCTATTTCATGTGATCTAACCTTGCTAACCAGTTTACCATGAGGAACCTTGTTGAACACCTTACTGAAGTATATACAGATCACATTCACTGCTCTGTCCTCCTCAATCCTCTTCGTTACTTCAAAAAACGCAATCAAATCAGTGAGACGCTATTTTCCATGCACAAAGCCATGTTGACTGTCCTGAATCAGTCTTTGCTACCTTCTCCCCCCCACACTGCTATCTCTCCACCCTGGAAACTCCCTGCCTCCATTCCTGCTGAAGGGCTTTTGCCCGAAACGTCGATTTTCCTGCTCCTCGGATGCTGCCTGACCTACTGTGCTTTTCCAGTACTACTCTGATCTAACCCATGTCCTGAATTAGTCCTTGCCTTTCCAAGTACATGTAAACCCTGTTCCTCAGCATTCCCTCCAAAACTTGTTTGGAGAAGTGGCAATGAATTAAACATGCAAATAAAGGCAAAGTACTACAAATGCTGGAGAGAGAAACAAAGTTAGTGTTTCAAGATCAGTGTGACTCTTTTTCGGAAACTCAAGAGAAAATGTCATACTAGACTAGAAACGGTAACTCTCTTTCTCTATCCACAGCTGCTACCAGACCTGCTGAGTTTCTCCAGAATTTCTGTTCTTATTTCAGATCTCCAGCTCCTACAGTACTCTGCTTTTAATCATCACAATCTCTGTTGGTTGTGACCTCTGGAGGCTGGCTGCTTGGAGAGGCAGTAGAAGAGGCAAGCAGTAACCAAGAAACCTCAGCTGGCCAAGGAGATGGTCTAGAGAAAGAAGAGGCCAGCAAATTATCCTTCTTTTCAGCCCACCGTCTCCCTCTGCTGTGTGGGACTTTGGAGGCACACAGTCGATGCTTAGCACAGAGTCAACTACTGCCGCAAGCCCCCGTCGTAACGAGACAGAAGGCTGCTAACATTCCTGTGCAAAGCCTGTGGCGAAGAGATTTCAGGGAGAAATCTAGGGTGGTAGCAGAGAATGAAGAGGGAGTAGAATCAGGTGAGATGCCCAAAGGAGGAAAAGGTGCTAGAGGATAGGGTGACAGACCCTGGTGAAATCACGTCTGTGAACAGGGCTAATGAATAGTGAGAAACTAGCATGAGCATGACAGGCGCAGGTTTACCCTGGCCAGTCAGAATGTAGATTTGATGTAGTGACATTGAGCAGAGCTAATTGGTTTTTGTAAGTGAGTGGCAGTCACTGAGTTAAGTTGGCATTATGCACTACTCATTTGCCTTAGTTGAATTTATCCAGCAGAAATTGGCCATTCAAACTAAACATTTGTGTCAGTGTTCTTGCTTTACAAAGCTTCTTCCCACTCCACATCATAGTCAAAAAAAAACAGTGCACCTTCTAAATCACTGTGAACTGTGTGGGTGTGGGTGTAGAGGAACAAAGGAACAGGTGTAAGCCATTCAGCCCCTTGATCCTGTTCTGTCATTTGTGAGATCACAGTTGTCTGTAGTCTAGCTCCATATACTCGCCTTAGATCCATATCCCTTAATACCATGGCTTATCAAAAATGTATCTATCTCAAATTTAAATCTAACATCTGATCTAGCATTCACTGTCATTTGTGGAAGAGAATGTGAAATATCTATCGCTCTGTGTGTACAAGTACTTCCTAACACCCCTCGTGAACGATCCAGCCCTAATTCTCAGAATGTGCCCCCGGTTCTAGAATCCCCAACCAGTGGGAATAGTTTATCTACCCTGTCTTCTCCTGTTAATATCCTGAAGACTTCAGTCAGACTACTCCTTAATCTTCTAAATTCTAGAGAAAACATGCCTGATGTGTATAATTGCTCCTCGTAACCCTATGAAGTCCAGATATCATTTTTCTAAACCTATGTTGTATTTCCTCCATGGCCAACGTATGATCCCAAAAGTGTGGCGCCCAGATCTGCTCAGAGTACTCCAAGTGGGGTCTAGCCAGGGATTTGTGGAACTGCAACATAACTTCTGCATTCTTATACCCCTGTCCTCAGGATATAAAAGCCAGCTTTCCACTATCTGTCTTGATTATTTTATGCATCTGTTTGTGACATTTTAAAGATCTATGCACCTGAATTCCGCCCAGTCTCTTTGGACATCAATTGTATTCATAACCACTTAGAACATACCTTGATCTGTACTTTTACAGTCTAAAGTGGATAACCTCACACTTACTTACATTGAACTCCATCTCCCACAATCTTGTCCGTTCACCTAGTCTATTAACATCCCTTTGCAATTTTATTTTATCATCTGCATATATTATACACGTCTATTGTGCCGTTGCTGTAAAATAATTAACACTGCAGATTAGTTTAGACCACCTCTTCTTTCTTAGGTTGAAAGCGTTGGCTTTTCTACTGAGCTACAGGTGATAAGGCTTACCCTAATGTACCTTTCTGCAAATGGTCACTGTCCTTTGAGCAAGGCCACCCCCTGTGTGTCAGCAACCTGTCCTCACAGGTCCACAGTATAACTCTCTCCACACCCACATTCTTGCAAAAGCTGTAGCAATGTGTAGACTAGTGGCAGGTCTTCATCTTGACTGAAGCAATTGTAGCAGCATTCACTACTCATCCCAGCTCAAACTGGCTATGTGAATCTGAACTAAGATCAAAGGAGAGATCCTCCTAATCTCTCAAGTCATGCAGTAATAATGGGGCAATTGTCACATTGATTCTATGGTCTGACCAAGCCTTTCGCCTTGTACGAGACAAGGTTCATAGTCTGGCCGTCAGTCCTTGAACAATAACTCCATCAGGAATTATCTGACGGAGAGTTGAGGGCTTCAGTCAACAATCACTGTGGATTTTGAGCAATGGTAATAGCTAAGCAGAGAAACGTGAATACCAGGCTGCACTTGCATGATTTTCAGGGCAATCATAAGAAAAGGCCCTGGGAGCAGCCCAGGGGAGTGACTGGAAGTGTTGTCATTGTCAACTACACAGACACACACCACCCAAGTCTGCTCTTGTGGTCCCAAGCAGCTCCCCCACCACATTGCACATGACCTCTGGTCGTGAATGTTTGGACAAACAGAGGTGGGAAGAAACAGAATAGAAGATCTGGATGTAGGTTTGTTCGCTGAACTGGAAGGTTCATTTTCAGACATTTCATCACCATATTAGGTAACACATTCAGTGAGCCTCCAGATGAAGCACTGCTGGTGTTTCCTGCTTTCTATTTATAAATTTGGGTTTCCTTGGGTTGGCAATGTCATTTCCTGTGGTGACATCATTTCCTGTTCTTTTTCTCAGGCTGTGGTAAATGGGATCCAAGTCAATGTGTTTGTTGATAGAGTTCCGGTTGGAATGCCATGATTCTAGGAATTCTCATGCATGCCTCTGTTTGGTTTGTCCGAGGATGGACGTGTTGTCCCAGTCGAAGTGGTGTCCTTATCTGTGTGTAAGGATACTAGTGAGAGGGGGTCATGTCGTTTTGTGGCTAGTTGATGTTCATGTATCCTGGTGGCTGGTTTTCTGCCTGTTTGTCCAATGTAGCATTTGTTATAGTTCTTTCTTGGTATTTTGTAAATGACATTAGTTTTGCTTGTTGTCTGTATGAGGTTTTTCATTAGCTGCTGTTTGTGTGTTGATGGGTTTGTGGGCTACCATGATGCCAAGGGGTCTGAGTAGTCTGTCAGTCATTTCCGAGCCATAAACTAGCCACCAGGATACATAAACATCAACTAGCCACAAAACGACATGACCCTCTCTCACTAGTATCCTTACATTCAGATAAGGAAGGACACCACTTCGACTGGGACTACACATCCATCCTCGGACAAGCCAAACAAAGACACGCACGAGAATTCATAGAGTTCCAGTTGGAATGCCATGCTTCTATCAACAAACACATTGACTTGGATCCCCTTTATCACCCCCTGAGAAAAAGAACAAGAAATGACCCCACCATAGGAAATGATGTCACCACAGCAAATGACATCACCAACTCCAGGAAACCCAAATGTATAAATAGAAAAGAGGAAACACCAGCAGTGCTTCATCTGGAGGCTCACTGAAGATGTTACCTAGTATATTGGAAAGATGTTGTGAAACTTGAAAGGATTCAGAAAAGATTTACAAGGATGTTGCTAGGGTTGGAGGATTTGAGCTATAGGGAGAGGCTGGGGCTGTTTTCCCTGGAGCATCATCAGAGGCTGGGGAATGACCTTAGAGGTTTACAAAATTATGAGGGGCATAGACAGGGTAAATAGGCAAAGTCTTTTCCCTGGGGTCGGGGAGTGCAGAACTAGAGGGCATAGATTTAGGGTGAGAGGGGGAAGGTATAAAAGAGACCTAAGGGGCAACATTTTCTCACAGAGGGTGGTACATGTATGGAATGAGCTGCCAGAGGAAGTGGTGGAGGCTGGTACAATTGCAACATTTAAGAGGCATTTGGATGGGTATATGAATAGAAAGGGTTAGAAGGGATTTTGGGCCGGGTGCTGGTAAGTGGGACTAGATTGGGTTGGGATATCTGGTCGGCATGGACAGATTGGACCGAAGGGTCTGTTTCCATGCTGTACATCTCTGTGACTCTATTGTGACGAAATGTCTGAAAATTAACCTTCCAGCTCAGTGAGCAAACCTACATCCAGAACCTCAACCTGAGCTACAAATCTTCTCAAAACTTGCTAACAGAGTAGAAGAGTTGAGTTTTGATGGGCTGACTTCTATGTTCTAAAGTCATGCACATTTTGCATTTGAGTTTAAGTATTGACTGCCTTTTTTTAATTGAACTGAATTCACTGAACTTCTATCTTCCTGACCCCCCCACAGTGTCTGGCAGAAGGAGGGGACTTAAACTCTTTTGAATTCAAATCATTGACGGACTCTTTGAATGACATCAAAAGTTCTATAGATGCTTCGAACATAAGGTAGGTGGATCATGGTTTCCTCCTAAACAATTTCAGCCAGGAGGGATGTGCAAGATGATGTTGTAGTGGTAATGCTGAGGTAAATGCTCTGGGGTCATGGGTTCACATCTCCTCCTGGGTGCTGGTGGAGTTCAGTTCAGGAATGTAAAATTGATAGCTGGCCTCCACAATGGCGACCAGCTTGTAAAATCGCTTGTTGTAAAAACAGATTGGTTTAACCAATATCCTTCAAGAAAGCAAATCTGCCATCCTTACCTAGTCTGGCTTGGCTCACACGTGACTCCAGACCCACAACAGTGGCCTCAAGTCAACTGTACTGTCCGGCTGAAAGTACCTAATGGCTACTTTTTAAGGCTTGATCAAGATTAATACATATACATCTGCATATATTTAAATATGAAGCAGATCGATTAGCTTAATTTACTTAGCATATATTAGAGACAATAAGCAAATGAATGAGTGAATCTATTAAACTGCATAATATGCTTATATAGCATAAATATCGGAGTCTCACACTGCCTTCTCTTCATTGAGGTCTCTGGTGACAATGACACTCTGGGTTCTGTCTCACATTCCATGGCACTAGCCCTGCAGTGAAAAGTCTGATGAGTGGAGAAAGGTCCCTGATATTGATACTTTTCTGAATCAAGATTTGGTGCTGCACCTCCTCCTCATAATGACTGCAGTACTTTTCCAAAACAGGCTGAGAAACAAATCCAGATAGCCCCATGTAACTGCACAACAAGACACTTCTCACAGAAAATAATGTCACATGGTTACCTCCCAGTCAAGGCAGGCTCTTCTTCATGTACTTTTCCACTTTCCTTCAATTGCTCATTGCCATCAGCAATTAACCCTTAATGGTCTGGTTTGATATTGGTTTTAATCCTAACATACTGTCACTCCATTCAAGACGATAAGAGATGGGCAGCAAATGCCTGTCTTGCCAGTATCACCCACATCCCATTGAAGAATTTTTAAAAACACCCTCTCTTATCTGTAAGAGTTGCCTACTGTTCTCTTGATCCCATTCCTGCTAAACTGCAGGCCATTCAGCTTCCCTTCCTGTCTCCACACCAGGTGGTATTGTTTGTTTCCAATGGCTGCCTTTCCTGAAGAATTGTACTTTCCCGTTTAAATTTATCACCATTCACTGCCTTAAGAAGATTCACTCTTCCAGACATGTTCCCAGGATGGTGGGAGTGTTTAACGAAGAGAGATTGCGCATACTGTCCTGTATTTTGTAAAGTTTTGAAGAATGAGAGGTGATCTCACTGAAACGTACTGAATACTTTAAGGGATATAGACAGTGTAGATACAAGTCAGATGTTACCACTGGTTGGAGAGTTTCGAACCAGAGGCACAATTTAAAAATAAGGGAGTACTACTTCTGGCCAATTTAGAAATTAGTTTACTCAAAGGGTGTGATCCTTTGGAATTCTCTACTTCAGGAGGTTGTGGAGGCTCAGTCTTTGAGTATGTTGAAGCTGGAGATTGATAATTTGCCGATGGCCAACAACTTGTAGGCTAATAGTGATGGGGTGAGTAAAAGACACCGAATTATTTGATCAGCTGTGATACACATTCAATGGGCTAAATGGCCTACTCCTCTTGCTATGTTCCTATTAATTTTCTAGTCTTGCAGACAATGATCCCATCTGTAATTCCCTTTTCCCTTAAGTATGTGAATGTATCGTCATACCAAATCTGTGCCCATCTCTGCGAGACTTCCTTGTTTGAATCTCTTCAGTTTTCAGCCCCTTGCCAGAGAACCAAAACATCCTTAATCAGTGTTACAATCCAAGTGACATCCTCTGTGACTCTGGTAAACGTAAACCTTTCCTCCTTGCCCTTCTCAAGCTTTTGATTAGAACATTCTCATTCTGTACCTGGATGGAACTGCCTCTCCCTTTCCCATCACAGATGGGATTCAGTGTCAGCAATAAAAAAGAGCTTTTATAGATCAGGTGGCATGAAGTTAAATATAATGGATATCCAAAGAGACCTCAGGGAGGGCTTCAGGTGTATTGAAGCTTCAAAAGTCATGCAGGTACAGAAAGTCGGGAAGAAAGCTAACAATGCTGACCTTTCTATCTCGAGGACTGGAATACAAGGATGCAGTTGTACAAATCCCTGGTTAGACCCCTCTTGGAGGACTTTACGTAGATCTGGGCATCACACCTCAGGAAGCATATATTGGCCCTGGAAAAGTATAACATAGATTCACAAGAATGATACCTGGACTTCAAGTTTTAAGTTATGAGGAATGATAATACAAATTAGGCCTGTTCTCTCTCAAATTTAGAAGGTGAAGGGGGGTCATCTGATCAAAGTCTTCAAGATATTAACAGGAAACTGCAGAGTAGATAAACTATTTCCATTGGTTGTAGACTCTACAACTAGGGGACACATTCTGAGAATTAGGGCCAGACCCTTTAGGAGAGATGTCACGAAGCACTTCTACACCCACACAGTGGGAGATGTTTGGCACACTCTTCCACAAATGGCAATGGATGCTGGGTCAGTTGTTAATTTTAAATCCAAGATGGATAAATGTTTAGAAAATCTCAGCAGGTCTGACAGCATCTGTAAGGAGAGAAGAGAGCTGACGTTTCGAGTCTAACTAACCGTTTGACAAAGGGTCAGTTAGACTCGAACCGTCAGCTCTTTTCTCTCCTTACAGATGCTGCCAAACCTGCTGAGATTTTCCAGCATTTTCTCTTTTCATTTCAGGTTCCAGCATCCGCAGTAATTTGCTTTTATTTTATGGATAAATTTTTGTTAAGCAAAGGTATTAAGGGATTTGGGCCAAAGACGGGTATGTGGAGTTAAGCCACAGATCTGCCATAGTATTATTGAATGGTAGAACAGGCTTGAGGGGCTGAATGGCTGTTCCCAAGTTGCCTAGTTCCACTGCACCCTATCAGTTATATCACTTGCAAAGGTTTTTATTCCCATTCCCACTCTTACCTCTGGAATCCCTCCTTGGCCTCCTTTTATTCCTGATCTAAATGCAACATTATCCAAAATCCACCATTACTTTCCACATCTGTCATGACACTCCTCATTAGCTCTATGCACTGCTCCTGTATCATCACACTGCTCACCTGATGTCTTGTCACACCTTTCACCATCACCGATGCCAGGTCTGACAATTTCCACATTTCCAAACTACATTTACTCCACCACTGCTGGCCATGTCTGCAAGTTGCCAAAATCCTAAGCACAAGAATTCCCTCCATCCCTTTCCCTTCTTTCTGATTCTCAAAGTCTGCCTCTTTGGTTAACCTTTTGGTCTAATCTGCTTCAAAATGTTCTGCCTCCTTAAACGGGTGATCTAAACACAAGTTATTGTTTCCGCAGCTGCTTCCAAAACAATGTGGAAATCCACGTTGCCCACATCCAGAGTGGCCTCAGCCAGATGGGGAACCTCCACGCCTTCACAGCCAACAACACCAACAGGGATTGAAGGAAACTGATGAACTTTTGTCCAGGACAGCCGGATGGGTGAAGCCTCAGCCAGTGAGTGGCAGAAGGAAAGAAGAGGTTTTTTTAAAAAAATTAACTAAAACACATGTGATAAGGAGAGCAATTTCTGTGCTCTTACTCTGTACTTTTTCATTAAATATGTAGCGCCGCAGCAGCAGCAGCCTGAGCTCTTCAGGAATCTGATTTATTTTTGTATGTTTGGCCATTTAAAGGTTTATTACTCATGCTTTCTCTAACTGTAAATAGTAACTGTAAACTGAGGTAGATATTGACTTATCCTGAGGGATGTCGAGCTGAATTATGTAAAAATGTAAATAGTTTTTATTTTTAAAAACACAAAAAGGAATGTGGTGACGGCCATCTCCAGATGCACTGGTTGCATCTTCCAGTCCTGGAGTTCCCTGGTGCTCAAGATTTTTCATCTGCTTCTGTTTTTGTCCTGATTTCTCTCCTGCAGCATTTGAGACAGGTTCTGGTCACTAAATGGCCTGCTGTCCCACTCAACAGGTTTAGTCAATGTAGCACCATCAGCCCCCAACCACAAGACTATGTTCCTCCCTGGCTTTGAGGAAAGATCCCAAACTCGTCAGATCTATTTTGTGCGATCCTCTGCACTGCCGGTGGGGTCATAGTGAGGAGTCTGGAGAGGAGTTGATACTGTCAGGAGACATTGGTAAAATGTGTATCACTTCATGCAACTGAGGAGCTTTCTATTCCCCAATGTGTAAACAAGTAGTTTATTGTGATGGTTGGGATTCTATTGAAAATATCTTGAAGTTCTCTTACACCACACTGCCCATCCTTTCTCTTTTGCACCCATCTCTCTCCAAATCACAAGACTTTCATGCAAGAGATGCAATGGAGCAAACCTGTCATGTGAAAGTTGGTCGTTCTTTTTAAATGTGTTTAAATGTTTATATTGTAATGAGTGGGTAAATAAATGTTTCCAGTTTAATGTAGATTATTGTAAAGTTTTGAATCTTTAACAAATTTCCAAATTGAAATGTAAGTTTAAGGGGAATCGATCCAAATAACCCATTTTTGAATATTGAGCAATCCTGGGATGGAGAAACTGAGGTGACTTTTTAAATGTTTAAAAAAAGCAAAAAAATGTTCACAGAACTATTATTTTCGAACTTTAACAAGTTTTGTACTTGTTTATGGTTGAATTTTTTTAAGTCTGTATCTTCTGTTAGTACTAGTGCCTCTGTTTTTTTTCTTTCTCCCTTCCTAGTTTTCAGTGTAAATAGAACCTTCCCCTTGCACTCTCAAAGTTTCTTGGAATTTCAACCAGATAGTTCTATATACTGTTGTAATTAAATCAGAATTAGTGTATGTAGTACTGCCTTTTCAGATATGTTACCTTTTGTATGGTGTATAAAATTGAAAGCAGCTTTAAATATTTATAAATAAAGATAATATATAATTAAAGATGAGGCTCTCTCCCATCCATCTGTTTAGTTCCTTCCGTAAGTTTTTGATTTTTAATCTTCTTTTGTCTTTTTGTCTTTCTCACACTAAAGTCTAATACTTTCTCCTTTTGTACAGTCTGTGTTTCTGCTTTCTAATGTACTGTACCTCTTTTCTCTGTTTTAAGTGCTCTGGTGTACTCTCTCACTATCCTGTGTACACATCTTCCTTTCTCTCATTCACTTTTTGCTTTTATGTGCACTCTTTCCCTTCCTGTTGTGCCTTGTATTTTGTTGTTCTGGTCACATGTTCGCACAAAACTACTAATTCACTTTGTGCCGAAGAAGTGATCTGGTGTGTTGTGGAGTCCTTTTTGTTACAGTGTTAAAGATTGACGGAAGATCATTGTAAGTGAATTAATATTTCCACCACAAGCATTGACCTCTAAGATATGTAGATTAGAGTGGTGCTGGAAAAGCACAGCAAGTCAGGCAGCATCCAAGGAGCAGGAAAATCAATGTTTCAGGCAAAAGCCCTTCATCAGCTGATGAAGGGCCCGAAACGTTGATTTTCCTGCTGCTCGGATGCTGCTTGACCTGCTGTGTTTTTCCAGCACCACTCTAATCTAGACTCTGGTTTCCAGCATCTGCAGTCCTCACTTTTGCCTCTAAGATGTGTAGTCCCGCTGCAGTTCAGAACTTAATGTGCAGGGGGACAAATGAAGCATGCACAAGAAAGTATGCAGCAGTCTTAAAGGGAGTGGGGCAGTGTAATAAACTAGGCATGCACAACAAACAGGATTTGGATAGGACATTGCTAATGTGCAATTTTTTTTATAACCAAGTTCCATTTTACACAAATATGACCTAATACCTTCCAGTTTTTGACGATAACTGTGATGGATGTGGTCCAACAGAATCAGAATCCACTACCTGTTCACCTGAGCAAGCTGATCACTCATCCATTTAACATATCCCTCAAAAAGGCAGTATCTCCAACCATTTCGCATTGCCTCTGTGGTAGACTGTCATGTTACTATCATTCGAGGTCAAGTCCCCGCTGCTCCGGACCCCACGTCTGTTTTTCTTAATCTTGTTCCCAGCTCCTGTCTTTTCCAAGTTGGTCCATGAAGAAAGCCCCCAAGTCAAGAAAACGACAAACCGAAGAACAAGGCTGCAAATCAAAAATATAGTTTTATAATGTCAAGCTTCAAAATTGTATGAAACAAATTACATGAGCTGCAAGCACAGATTCAAGCTAGAAACAATGAGAGAGTAACCATTACAGAGATATGGCTGCATGATGGTCAGTCCTCATGAGGGACCAGATCCTGATGAGGACTAACCCCTGAAGAAATCTGGTCCCTGACTAGGGCTAGCTCCTGACTCTGACCTTTTGTTGACATCCTAATTCTAGGAACTGGTAAATATCTCCTTTTTCAATCCTTTTCACCAATGGATTTGGAAAAGGTCCTTCCAATGTCAGAACAGCAATCATCTCCTTGGAAAACCCTTCCTCGAGGTCAGCTCACATTTCATACAAAATTCTGTTTATCTTAAGCAACCAGGGCATAAAGCATCAGTGACCTGATGGTCTTCATTACTTTCATTTTTAACTGGCCTTTTAAAACCAGAAATTGTAGAAGCAGTAATTGGCCATTCAGCCCACTAAGTCTGCTCTGCCATTGAGATCATGACTGATCTGATAATCTACAACTGAATTCCTACCTTTTTGATTCTCTTCCTGATTAAAAATTATGTCAGCCTTGAATATACTGCATGATCCAGCATCTACGACCCTCTGCAGTAAAGATTTCCACAAATTCACTTCCTTCTGAAAGAAGAAATTCTTCCCTCCCTCTGTCTTTAACATGAGACCCCTCATTCTGAAATTACACCCTCTGGACCTAGGCACTACAACAAGGGAAAACAACCTTTCTGCATCTGCCGTTCATATCCCCATTTGTCTTTTGTTAGAAATTAATTATTTGAATACATAGACATATTTCTTATAGAGATAGTCAGGAATAATGAAGACTGTAAACATGCAACATGCAGAACAATCTTGATGAAGATAAATTATTGTTTCTAAAAGCTATTGATTTATATACACTGGATTGGACAACAAATTTATTTTTACAGCATAGATGTTCACCTATTGGATTATCAGTAATCTGACACATTGCACTGCCATTTTCTCTTCATTAATATAACAGAATACAATGACGCAGCAAGTTCTGAGTAGCCATGAGCTCCCTGGCAACTCAGCAGTGTTTACAAAGGTCCATGAAATGTCTCCGTATTTACAGGGGAATCCCTGGGGAGTATGTCAGTACTTACAGTGGGCAGTCCCTGGGGAGTGTCTCAGTATTTACAAGGGGGTGTGTCAGTATTTACAGGGGAGTTGTTGGGAGTTGTTAGTATTTCCAGGGGGATCTCTGGAGTGTGTGTTAGTATTTACAGGGGGATCTCTGGAGTGTGTGTTAGTATTTACCTAGGGTGGTCCCTGGGGAGTGTGTGTTAGTATTTACCTAGGGTGGTCCCTGGGGAGTGTGTGTTAGTATTTACCTAGGGTGGTCCCTGGGGAGTGTGTGTTAGTATTTACCTAGGGTGGTCCCTGGGGAGTGTGTTAGTATTTACCTAGGGTGGTCCCTGGGGAGTGTGTCAGTATTTACAGGGGAGTCCCTCAGAGTGTGTCTGTATTTACATAGGGTTCTCTGGTGGTGTATCAGTATTTAAAGAGGGTTCTGGGAGTCTGTCAGTATTTACAGGGTGTTTCAGCATTTGCAGGAGTCTCTGACAATAAGTATCAGGCAGTGGGTTAGCATTCCTCGGATGTCCCGGGGATGGATTAGCATTTACAGATAGTCTCTCGATTTGTATTAACGTTATACAGAAGTGGCTCAGTCTTTACAAGTTACCAGGAATGTGCTGGATCCCCAGGAAATGTCAATATTTACAGGTGGTCTACTGTCACATAGTCCAGTGAATTCAACATCAAAGGGCGATTTAGTAATGTTTTAAACCCTTTTTTATTCACTTATGGGATGTGGTTGGACCAGCATTTATTGCTCATCCCCTGGTTGCCACTGAGAAAGTGGTGGTGAGCTGCTGCAGTCAGTGTGCTCTGGGTTGCTCCACAATGCCATGAGGGAGCGAATTCCAGGATTTTGACCCAGCAAGACTGAAGGAACAGTGATATATTTCCAAGTCAGAATGCTGAGTGCGTTGGAAGCGAGCTTGCAGACGGTGGTGTTCCATGTATCTGCTGCCCTTGTCCTTCTAGATGGAAGGGGTCATGGGTTTGGAAGATATTGTCTCGGATCCTGGATGAATTTCTGCAGTGCAACTGATTAGTACATACTGATGCAACGGAGTGTGGAGGGAGTTGATGTTTGGATGTGGTGCCAACCAAGTGGATTGCTTTGTCTTGAATGGTGTCAAGCTTCTTAAGTGCTGTTGGAGTTACACTCATCCAGGCAAGTGGGGAGTATTCCATTGCCATCCTGATTTGTATCTAATAGATGTTGGTCACGCTTCAGGGAGTCAGGAAGTGGGTTATTCTCTGATCTTTGGTCTATTTTCAAGAGGGAGTAGTAGCCTTCTGGATGAGAACTGAGGGAAGTTGAAGGGAGTGATATTTACTCAGGCAATTCTTACGAAGTGGAATTCAATGCCAGAAAAGCTGGTGGAAACATCTTCAGTAATAACTTTAAAATGGAATGGGACAAATACCTTTAGAGAAATCTTTGTGCAGCACTCTCAGGATAGGGGAATGTAAGTAAATAAATGGATAATTCTTTCAAAGAGCAGGCACAGGCCTGATGTGTAGTCAAGACAGTGAACTGTCATCAATTCCTTCAGGTAGTATATGAGGTGTTGAAATTTAGGTCCAATTAAATGCCTAATCAACATATATCATAGAAATATGTTTCTGAATTACAAATATATATCTGTCAATGGGGTTACGGTCAGAGACTGTTTCCTCTGTCACCTGTGGAGAACTGACATTGAAGTTTCCCGGTAAAGGTCCTGAAATTGCCCCACCCTATACTGGGCTGTGTTTCCAATTCCACAACACTTTCACCCAACTGCAAATGGAGGCAGTTATCCAGTCATCTCGTGTTGTTAAAGTTGCATGCCAAGACCAAGCCTCCTCACAGGCACTTAGGAGTGGACAGTAAATGCTGTCCTGGTCAACAACACCCACATCTCTTCACCAAACAAGAAATAAAAACTGATTTGAACATGACCATCACCACACTCACACATGTGCCAAGAGGTCTGAGGTCCCTCCAGAGACTTCTTCAGCCTTTTATTTTAAACTATGGCACAAGTCTACTTGGTGTAGCTTCCTGTAGGAGCTCATAAGCCCGTGTTCAACTATTTCTGAGCGTATATTTGACTGACCAGACTGGGCTGCCTCACTGGAGGCTCACTTAAGCGCAAATCTAACTTTCTAAAGGTTTCCAACTGGCTAACTGTGCTTCGGTTTTTTAGATTGTGTTCAAGAGAATTTCTAAAGCCGGGCATTTTCAGTTCAACAAGGAAGAAGCCATGGCTAGACCTAATTCTTGGTAATTAGATGGGGCAAGATCAAATGCCAGAGTGAGAAATTTTAGGGGACAGTGATCATTATAAAAGGTTAGGGATGACAATGGAAAAATACAAAGAACAATCCAGGGTGAGAATAATGGGGCAAACTGACTTCAAAGGTGTGAGAATGAAGTTGACCCAGATACACAGGAATCAAAGGCAGACAGGAAAAATGGTAACTGAACAATGTTCTACCTTCAAAGAAAGTACAGTGAAGGGAAATTCCATGAAAAGTGAAAGATAGGGCAAGCAAATCCAGAATACAAAAGAAGGAGAAGTTATGATAAGGGAGAAATGTCTGGTTGAAAACACAGGGCAAACCCTGTATCCGGGAAATCGTTTTCTGCGGTTTCAGTTACCCATGGAGTTTACCGTGGGCTGACCATATTATAAACAGCCTTCCGGAACCAGGGACCAGGAGGCTTCCAGGAAGGCACGTTTCCAATTGAAGTGAATGGCTTTGCTCCTATCCACGGTTTTGGGTTTCCGTGGTAGGTCATGGAATGTATTCCCCGCGGGTACGGCGAGGACTACTGTATAATTGAGATCCAGGCTGAATATAGAGATTAAAGAGTCATCAAAATGCAAATGTAAAGCAAAGAGGGAATATGAAAAGATACTGGCAGCTAAAACAAAAGGAAAGCCCTTTTATTAGTAAAAGGTAGTAAAAGGAATTGGGGGCAATTAGTTTTCACTACACTCCAGGGGAACAAGGTTCCAGCCTCTTCCTGTAACTCAAACCTTTCAATTCTGATGGCATCCTAGTAAATCTTTTCTGCACTCTTTCTGGTTTACTAACATCCTTTCTCTAATAAGGCGACCAGAACTGCATGCATTACTCCAAATACAGCCCTATCAATGTCTTGTACAATTGCCACAAGACCTCCCAACTCCTATCGTCAATGCTCTGACTAATAGAAGCAAATATGCCAAGCGCCACCTTTACCACCCTATCTACCTATGACTCCATTTTTTTATATAGATATTTTTATTGGAAATTTAACATTTTTACAAGTTTACAAAAATAAACAAACCTCTCAAGTACAAACAATGATATACAATTAAATATTAAATAAATAATAACCAAAATTTAACAAAAGAAAAATACAGAGAGAAAAAAAACAAAACTCAACTAACTACTAATCTAACCTACAACTAACCAGAGTTTATAATTAAGTATCTTACACTATTCAAATAAGAGAAAGAAAAAAAAACAACAGATAACACAAATTGGATAGTGAGATACATGCTCGGAATGTGTTAACATCAACTGTAACAAAACCCGTATTCGTGTGGGATTCCTCTTCCAAGGGGCCCCGGACCAGCCAGGTTCACAATCTCAATTAAATAAAAGTCCTTGTTAGAATGGCTGAAATATCTGTATTTATATAATTCAAGAAGGGCTGCCATATTTTATTAAATAATTCAGTCTTTCGGTGCACCATATTTGTAAGGAGGTCAAGGGGAATACATTCCATAATTAATCTGTGCCAATTTGAAAGTCCAGAGGGGCCCTCAGCCACTCAGTTTACCAAAATTTTTTCCTTGCACAGAAAAAGAGAATAGAAAATAATCTCTTCCCGTGCACATCCAGGGAGGGAAAGTTCGAAAAGCCCAAAAGGAGAGATACAGGGTCCACTTTAATTTCCGTTCCTAAAATTTCTGTCAGGGTACTTGCTACTTTAGTCCAGTATCTACGAATCTTATGACAGGTCCATAGGCAATGTACAAGAGTGCCCACCTCTATTTGACATTTGGGGCACATTGGAGATGCTCCTGCCTTAAATTTTGCCAATCGATCCGGTGCTATATGGGCCCTATGAAGTATCTTCAGCTGGATAGCCTGAGTTCTGTTGCAGATGGTGATTCTTCTGGCGTTTTCCCAAATGTCATTCCACGTTTCTATAGAGATTTCTAGTCCCAAATCCTGATCCCATGTTTTAAGCAGATTGTCCATATCTCCTGATATATCCTTCATCATGTAGTAAATGATAAATAGTACTGACGGAAGATACCCCCATCGGTCATAGCACTCTACATTCTCTATCTGATTTATAAAGACTATCTAATAACGTAGTCTTTTTCTGTATATAATCTCGAATTTGGAAGTGTCAAAAGAGGTCTCCATTAGGTAATCCGAATTTCTGACACAGCTGTTCAAAAGACATCAGGACCCCTTCTTTAAATAGGCCCCCTAGACATGAGATACCCCTGGATCTCCAGAGTTTAAAAGTGGTATCTGTAAACCCCGGTTGAAATCCCCATGCGCGCACTATCGGAGCATAGGGGGATGTTTTATGTGAGTTGTCCTCATTTTGCTGCATTACATTCCAAGCTTTAATTGTGTTTAGTATCATAGGGTTTTTACAGTGATCTGTAATGATTTTCCTCTTGTCTGAAAATAAAAGGTTAATAAGTGGGCATTTTACTTGAGAGGCCTCGATGCCCAGCCAGATTGATTGCGGGTCAGACAAGACCCAATCAGCTATGTAACTTATTAGGGAACTTAACCGATATTTCCTAAAATCTGGGAAGTCCAATCCTCCCCTTGCCTGTGGAAGCTGTAGCTTCTTCAGCTTAATGAGGGGCCGTCTACGATTCCAGATAAAGGAACCCAGCCAGCCATATAATTTACGTAGTGCCAGCCTCGGCAGCATCACCGGAAGCATTCTCATAGGGTATAGGAGACGAGGCAGGACATTCATTTTAATTAGTGCTATTCCACCCAGCCAGGAAATTGGAAGGTCTCCCCAACACTGGAGGTCCTGCCTTATCCTTTCCAGTAAATGCACAAAGTTAGCCTTGTATAACTGACCAAATACTGGGGTAATAAAAATGTCTAAATATAAGAAACCCTCCAGGGACCACCGAAAGGGAAAGTGGGATCCGTCCACTAAGTGGGGTATCATAGCAAGGCCACCCATTGGCATAGCCTCCGATTTTGAGAAATTAATTTTATAGCCTGAGAATGCACTAAATGTATTAATAACTTGGATTAAGCGAGACACGGACATCAGAGGATTACTGAGAAATAGAAGAACATCATCAGCATCAAGGATAATTTTATGTTTACCTGTACCAATCCTCGGGGCTGTTATATTAGGATCAGCCCATATAGCATCTGCTAGTCGTTCAATTATTAGCATAAATAACAATGGCGAGAGAGGACATCCCTGACGGCAGCCCCTACCCACACTGAAGCTATCCGAGCCTAATCCATTGGTA
Organism: Hemiscyllium ocellatum; assembly: GCF_020745735.1. Classification (NCBI taxonomy): domain Eukaryota; kingdom Metazoa; phylum Chordata; class Chondrichthyes; order Orectolobiformes; family Hemiscylliidae; genus Hemiscyllium; species Hemiscyllium ocellatum. The sequence goes on from NC_083403.1 coordinate 13,827,037, forward strand.
ACCACAACTGCTTTGGGATCACTATACAATGTTGAGACCCATTTGGTAAACACCTTTCCAACGCCAAACCTTTCCAATGTGTAAAACAAATATGACCATTCAACCCTATCAAATGCCTTTTCCGCATCTAATAAAACTACTACTCCTGGTATCTTTCCCTGATGGCAGGCTTGAATCATATTCAAAACCCTTCTAATATTATTGGATGATCTCACGGCCCTTAATAAACCCCGTCTGATCCTCCTTTATAATATGTGGCAATACCCTTTCGTGACTCCATTTTCAAGGAGCTAAGAACCTGTATTCCTAGATCGCTTTGTTCTATAGCACCCTTTCAGGCCCTACCATTGACTGTGTAAGGCCTGCCCTGGTTTGACCTTCAAAATGCAACACCTTGCATTTTTCTAAATTAAACTCCATCTGCCATTCCTCAGCCCACTGGCCCAGTTGAGCGAGATCTACTGTATTCTCAGATAACCTTCTTCATTGTCCATTATCTTAGTGTCATCTGTAAAATTACTAACCATACCTCTCTTATTCACATCAAATCATTTATATAAATGATGAATAACAGAGGACCCAGGACTGATCCCATGGCACACTGTAGGTCACAGGCCTTCCATTTGGAATACAACCTTCTACTATCAAGCCAATTTTGCATCCAATTGATTCGCTCTCCCCAGATCACGTGAGATTTAACGTTACTCAAAAACCTATCATGCAGTCCCTTGTCAAAGGCCTTGCTAAATTCCATGTAGATAACATCTACCACACTGCCCTCATCAACTTTTTTAGTCACCCCCTCAAAAAAACTCAATCGAGTTAATGAGACATGATTTCCCATGCACATAGCCGTGCTAACTATCCCAAATGAGTCCTCGCCTCTCCAAATGCCTGCACATCCTGTCTCGCAGAATCTCTTCTAACAACTTATCCACCACAGATGTTAGGCTCACTGGTCTGTTGTTCCCAGTCATTTCCCTACAGCCATTCTTAAATAATGACACAACATTAGCCTCCAAGCTTTAGGCACTTCACCATTGGCTATTGATGATACAATTTTTTTTATTCTTTAACAGGATGAGGGTGTCAGTGGCCTGGCAGCATTTATTGCCCATCCCTTTGTGGGTCTGGAGTCACATGTACGCCAGATCAGGTAGAGACTTCCTTCCCTGAAAGGCATTAGTGAACCAGATGGTTTTTTTGTCAGTTGGCAATGGATTTATGGTAGTCATTCGATTCTTAATTCCAGATATTTATTGAATTCAAGTTCCACCAACTGCCAAGGTGTGATTCAAACTCAGGTCCTCGGAATGTAACCTGGGTCTCTGGATTAACAGTCCAGTGATAATATCACTAGGTCATCGCTTCCCCTCCTCCCTAGCCTCCCACAAAGTCCTGGAGTATACTTCATCAGGTCGCAGGCATTTAAGACGTCCAGCACTACATTTTTTGTTAGACTACTTACAGTGTGGAAACAGGCCCTTCGGCCTAACAAGTCCACACCGACCCTCCGAAGAGCAACCCACCCAGACCGATTCCCCACCCATTCCCCTACATTTACCCCTTCACTTAACGCTACAAATTCACCTAACCTGCTCATTTTTGGACTGTGGGAGGAAACCAGAGCACCCAGAGGAAACCTGCACAGACACGGGGAGAATGTGCAAACTCCACATGGACAGTTGCCTGAAGTGGGAATTGAACCCAGGTCTCCGACGCTGTGAGGCAGCAGTGCTAACCACTGTGGCACCGTGCCATCCATACTTCTGTATTATGGATTCTCTTCAAGACCTCACTATTTATTTCCTCAACTTCCCTAACATCTATAACTTTCTCGATGGTAAATACTGACGAGAATTATTCATTTAGGATCTCACCCATCTATTATGGCTCTGCACATAGACAACTTTGTTGAACCTTAGAAGACTCTACTCTCTCCCTAGATATTCTTTAGCCCTTCACGAACTTGTAGAATCTCTTTTATTCTCCTTTACCTTATCTACCACAGCCATCTATGTCTCCTTTTAGCCCTCCTGATATCTCTAAGTGTACTCTAACACTTTCTATACTCAAGAAATTCATTCGATCCCAGCTGTCAATACGTGTCATATGCCTCCTCCTTTTTCTTGACTAGGGCCTCAATAAGTCTAGTCATCCAGGGTTCCCTACTCCTGCCAGCCTTACCCTTCACTCTTAACAGGAACATGCTGGCCCTAAACACTCCTTAACTAATTGTTGAAAGCCTCCCACTTACCAGACATCCCTTTGCCTTCAAACAGCCTCCCCCCAACCAACTTCTGGAAGTTTCTGTTTAAGACCATCAAAATTGATCTTGCCCAATCTTTAACTTGCGGACCAGATCTATCCTTTTCCATAGCTGTTTTAAATCTAATGGATTTCTGGGCCACTGGTCCCAAAGTGCTCCCCCCACTAACACTTTTGTCACATGCCCTGCCTAATTTCCCAAGAGGAGGTCAGGTTATGCCCATCCTTGTGTGGGATATAGGTAAATTAATGTTACTTCTGCAATTATAATTGATTATATAAAAATAAGTGAACTCGCATCAGTGTGTAATTGTTTCAGCCAAGAGCTGAGTCAACAAAAATGGAAACTATGTGGAGGAAATGCATAATTGTTTTTTAGTATTAGCTAAAAATGTATACAAGAAAGAAACAGGACTGCAAAACAATGGTAGATAATTCAGGCTGTGAAGAGAGGCAGTTAAACCAGATATGCCTGTATAAACAATAGGTATAAACATCTGTTTCCCACTTTTACAGAAACACAGGAACAAACCCCAATTAAAAGGGCTTAGTGATAAGATGCTGCGAGGGGTGGCACAGATGGAAGGAGTAGATAATGGTAAGGCAATTACAACCCCATTATTGTAACAGTTATCTGTGGCCTCCTTAGATATTTATTCCTCAGTCTCTCTCTGACCATTGAGGTGCCCAGGGAGGACAGCCCCAGCCTCTCCCTGTAGCTCAGATCCTCCAGCCCTGGCAACATCCCTGTAAATCCTTTCTCAACCCTTTCAAGTCTCACAATGTATCCCTCCCCCGGCCATGCTTCCTTGTGGTAAATATTTATCTGGAACTGCACTCACTCACTTCACAACGAGACACGTTTAACGTGAGGCGCCAGGCCTCTGGAAACTAACGAGGCCTAGCTTATCCGTCTCCTAGCAACGACGCCATCCGGGTGTCCCCGGCGGGGGCGGGACTACAGGTGAGGGGGCGGGGCGAGAGAGGTGCGCGTCCTCCTGCTCTCGTCGTTCGATTGCGATTGTATCCGATGGGGGGCGCGTCCCGCCTGGAGGGCGGGGCACTGGGGGTGAAGGGCGTGGTGTGGGCAGCCAACCGCGCGGAAGAGGGGGCGGGTCTCTTGGCGAAGTGGGCGGTGCCGTTTTGAGTGAGCGAGGTTCACAAAGTGGGCGGGGCTCAGTGCTGGGCACGTGGCCGGGTTGGGGTTGCGGGTTGGGGGGGAGCTGAGGGGAGTGGGTCGGGCTAAGGAAAGTGGGCGGGAACAATTGGGCGTGGGCGGGGTTGAGAGCGACAGTGGCCTCGCGGCCATTGTTTCGTCAGGATGGGTTAGGGGGCGGGGCGGGACAGTGGGCGTGACCGAACCCGTGGGCGAGAGCTGGCGTTTGCGGTATTGTTTCCGGTGAGGGAGTCGGATGTGACGCATTGGGCTGGTGACGTGGCGGCTGTGTCGGGAGGGAGGTCCGGGGTGGTGGTGGTGGTGGTGGAGGAGGAGCGGCCGCGGCGATGCTGGAGATGATGGCGGCCGCGGCGGCCCAGGGCGACTCCGGATCGATCAGTGGCTCCGCCGCCCGGCTGGAAGTCTCCATCGACGGCCTTACGCTGAGCCCGGACTCGGACGATGTGGAGCAGGGGGGCCGAGGGCAGTGGGAGGCCTCGCCCTCGCCCTCGCCCCCTCAGCCCAGAGCAGCAGCAGCGGCGGCCGAGAGCGGCCCGGCTCTTGGCGATGTATCAGTGGGAGAGAAGCAGGAGCAGGGTGGACAGACACAGGCCGAGGAGATGGAGAGACGCTGGGGCTTCCATCTGACTGAGCTCTACTGCCTGGCTCTCAGGTTCTTTAAAGGTACAAGCCCCCGCTCTGTCAGCCACAGACGCTGCTGGACCTGCTCAAACCTTCCAGCAATCTCTAGTCTTTCCTTCCCTCCTCTTGTCGGGATTGCTGTCCTGTTAATGGTAAACATATATTTATTGCGGGAAGGTCCAGTATCAAGGCAAGCCCTGTGCCTCTTTAGTTTCCTGTTAGTCCCACTCCATTAGTATTTCCCTGTAATTTATTTTCCCCCTTCGGGTATTTATCCAACTCCATTCTGAGTGATATTAATGCATCTGCAAACCTCCCTTCTGGTTATTTTGTCAGTGGTCATAAATCCTTGTCCCTTGGTTCCCAACCCAGTGGAAATGGCTTCTCCTATTACCCAAGTGCCTTGTAATTTTATGTCTGTCCATTAAATTTCCCTCTAATCTATTTGCCTGTTATGGGAACCATCCTAGTTTGTGTCTCAATTGTGTACAGTGTAGCTAACACAAAAATGTGCACTTGCAAATATTAAAGGCACTGTTTATAGCTAACATGCTTTTTTTGTAATTATGAGCTGATTTCCCCTGGTGTATTGCAGGAAGTTGGGCTGTTTGAAAAGTGAGATTAGAAAGCTAAAGTGTATTTGACAAGAGGTGAAAATGACAGTTTGGCCCTTGCTTAATTTATTGTATTGAAAGTCCCCATTTACATTGCCAATTAGTCAAGTTACTTTACAATGGTGCAAATGTGCCATTGTTGGCAAAGGTATCTCCTTGGTGTAATTGTAGGTTGTGGCTCTTAGTTTCAAATTTTTAATGTGCATATAATGGAAAAAGTAAACAGGACTTGTAAGATTTTAGCACTTATGTCATATGCAAAATAATTTGTGTATATTTAAGTGCTTCATCATTTAAAACACTTTAAACAATCTTTCTCTTTGAAATCCTCCATGGTTTTGCCCCCTGACTCACATCCCAATTCCATACCCTCCTCTGTTTTTACAGATCTCTGTTCTCTGCACTCATATTCTTGGTTTGTTTTTTGGTGGTGGGGGGGGGGGGGTGTCTAGCAAAAGGGTAGACCCAGGAAAGTGGAGTTTTTGCTCATCTAGAGAAGCAGCTGGGCTGAGTAGCCTGTAGCTGTTGTAAATTCAATGCTAAAGGTATTGTGCAAAACTAAAAACTGTTTTGTTGCCCCTAAATTTAGAACTGAGTGAGATTAGAGAGGATGTTTCAGCCAATGTGTTGTCTGTAACTTGATTAAGTGTCCTCGACAGATTCTGTTTGGATTATACAGTTCTCTTTTCCAGCCCAACGTGACTGCCTTGATTCTTGATGGGACAGGGAATTGTCATAGAAGAGGGTTTAAAAGTGACCATTCTTTTTAGATTAGATTACTTACAGTGTGGAAACAGGCCCTTCAGCCCAACAAGTCCACACCGACCCGCCGAAGCGCAACCCACCCATACCCCTACATTTACCCTTACCTAACACTACGGGCAATTTAGCATGGCCAATTCACCTGACCCGCACATCTTTGGACTGTGGGAGGAAACCGGAGCACCCGGAGGAAACCCACGCAGACACGGGGAGAATGTGCAAACTCCACACAGTCAGTCACCTGAGGCGGGAATTGAACCCAGGTCTCTGGCGCTGTGAGGCAGCAGTGCTAACCACTGTGCCATTGTGCCGCCATTCTTGAGGTTGAGTCTGTATAATTAGCATGACTTGTTTGCATGAAGGTATATGTAAACTTGTCTTCACTTGCCTGAACTGTTGGTAGTTTCCATTGTAAAGCTGGTATACACTTTGACTTGCATTCCCCTTACCCCTCCAGACAATCCAAGTGCTAAATTTTGATGTTCCAAACAAACCACCAATGCAGTTGGCAGTCCTCAGGTGATGGGGAATTGTTCCGGATGTATTTGGATCTTAGCTGAGCAATAAAAGTTCAAAGCGCCTTGCACAAACACCGGACTTCTCAAAGGGCTTTCCTGCAGTACAGTACGAATCATAGTGTAATGAATGTTGTAAAGCAGGCAGATGGTCTCTGATCTGTTCAAACACATGCCTCACTGTTTGCAATTTATGGAGGAAGGTTCACGTGCACAGTTTTATAACAAGTCATAGCCTTAATAAAACCACATGGTTCATTTTCTGTTCACTATCTCGTGGGTCATAAAGGAACCATCAGAACTAAACAAGTTGGGCTTCGTCACCATTCTTCCTGCTTCCCCGCCCTTCCATTTCAGCCACTGTTGCAGACATGAAGGTTGAGCTTTGGTACCTGTGAGACCCGTCTTCTCAACGTGAGTTAGCACCTTCAACAGTGAAATGCATTGAGTAATATTTGTCTTTTCTATTCTGTTGCTGAAACATCCCGATTGTGTTTAAACACAGCAGCTTCCTGCTTCCTAAAAGATTACTTTGTGGTTTTTCAATGGTGCTAGGAGCTGTTTGGTATACACTTACAAATGTTTTCTTTGCTTAGCTGTACAGTTACAATGCAAGCTTGCAATTTATCAGAGTGTGGTACGCGTTGTACTGGTCTCTGGCCTCTCTTGTTTCTAATGATCCTTTATCTCAACCTTGTTTTCAAATCCTCCAAGGTTTTCTTATCTCCATAATCTTTTGCAGCTACATGACCGTCAAGATCTTTGTACCCCCCCCTCTTGAGAACTCAGTTTTCATTGCTCAACTGTTGGTGGGTGTCTTTTTAGTTTCCAAAGCCCTGAGTCTAAAATTTTTCTTCTAACTGGGCTGGTGTGATTTATCCTTGGATTCTCTGGGAAGCCAGGGAGGAGATTGCTGAGCCTTTAGCTTCGATCTTTATGTCGTCATTGTCAACAGGGGTAGTGCCAGAAGACTGGAGGATAGCAAATGTAGTCCCCTTGTCCAAGAAAGGCAGTAGAGACCACCCTGGTAATTAGGACCCGCCGACTCACATCCAGGCCATCATGCCAGCACTCCAGGAGGGGGACGTCGGGTGGCAGAAACTGCCCAAGAGGTATGCAGGATGGAGAGAGTGGGAATTTGAAAAGTGGCAAAAGCTTAAATGTCAAGGGGCAAACATTCAGTGTTTCAGAGACAATAGGATCTCAAACTCTTGGCTGAAACCAGCGATCCAACAGAAATCCTTGCTTATAAACAGCTTGCTCTTGCAGTGTAATCTCTACCCGACGAGAGCCACCCTCTCAAAGAGCAAATAGAAACCAAACTTACCGAAGGTGTGGGTCGGCAACGAGACCATCTCTCACATCTCAGGATGCTGCCCATTTGTCAAAAACACTTGGATAAAATGCCATAATAAGGTCGCAGACCAGCTGCGAAGCATGTCAGTAAGTTTGGCTGGCCATCATACTTTGAGCCCAGGGTTATTCGCAAAAGACAGCTCACTGTGGAAACCCCATCCCCTTTTCAAGAAAGATCAAAAGAACGCGGTAGTTGATGTCGGTGCAGTACAAAAACGACAGTAAAGCACTGGAAATGACCTGGAGTGAAAAAAAGCGAGCAATGTAAACGCCTTAACGCCGTGATAACAGAATTGACGGGAGGCTGTGAACCCAAGTACATTCGCTTTATGATGGGCACAGGAGGAAAGTGGCTGGGCCTGAATAACAGCCTCATGAAATACCTCGGCATAGAAAGATGCAAAACCTTCGCCCAAAAGACATCCAGCCTCACGTTCTCACTGATGCTATGAGTATTACAGTGAGAGGTGAGCAAACTGCCCTTAGCCAGCTCTGGGTGGAGTCTCGGACTGGCCAACCCCCACCAAACAAATGAACTAAGAATGGGGGCATCAGTCCACTAATACCGGACTGATGGAAGATCACCTAACATGAGCCTCATATAGCACCAGTACCATCCCGGCCCTTGGCCTGTGGTGATGCTAGAAAATCCAAAACGTCAACGGGTGACATAAAGACTCTTGTGAATGTTTCGAAATAGACCAGTGACCCTTACTTCTGTTGTGGTAAAGTGTTGGAAAGGATTATAAGAGAAAGAATTTATAATCATCTAAAAAGGAATAAGCTGATTAGGTATAGTTAACACTGTTTTGTGAACGGTAGGTCTAACAATTATATTAAGTTCTTTGAGAAGGTGTCCAAGCAGGTGGATGAGGGTAAAAGGTTGATGTGGTGTTTGATAAGGTTCCTCTTGGTAGGCTATTGAAGAAAATATAGGGCATGGGATTGAGGGTGATTTAGGGGTTTGGATCAGAAATTTGCCAGGGTAGTGGTTGAAGGGAAATGTTTATCCTGGAGTTCACTTACAAGTGGTGTCCCGCAAGAATCTATTTGGGGCCACTGCTGTTTGTCATTTTAATAGAGACATACAAGATAATCAGAGGGTTAGATAGGCTCTCCCTATCTACCCTTTTTCCAAGTATGGGGACAGCAAACACAAGGGGACACGACTTTAAAGTGAGGGGAGATAGGTATAAGACAGAGGTAGTTTCTTTACTCAGAGTAGTAAGGGTATGGAATGCTTTACCTGCAACGGTAGTAGATTCACCAAGTTTAAGTACCTTTAAGTCGTCATTGGACAGGCAAATGGACGTACATGGAATAGTGTAGGTGGGATGGGCTTCAGATTAGTATGACAGGGTGGTGCAACATCAAGGGCCGAAGGGCCTGCACTGCGCTGTAATGTTCTATGACCTGGATGAGGGTGTAGCAGGATGTGTTAGTAAACTTGCAGATGTTTTTATTCCGTAAGAAAGAATCATGCATTTTTGTAGTAATCTTCAAAGAGCTTTCTAGTTAAAATCTCACTCATTTAAAGTGTGAAATAGACTAACCCACTGCCTAGCTTCAGTTCAAACACACTCAGTCTTTCATTTAGGGCATTCCCTCTGGAAATTATTTAGGATTGCATCGTGTAAAACTTGATAAGACTATTGAATCCATTGTAAAGTTCCATTGCTGGCTGCAAATTAAAATGATCTTATTTCTGTGATCCTGGACTCTACAGCATTTTATTTTTCCCCCCCAAGTGTTCACCTTGGTGCTGCTTAACTCATCCACTTTTGTCTCCAAAATTCCCTTGTAAAAATGTAGTCTTTATCCTAAATTGATTCTTCCTTGTTACTACCAAAATGTAATAGTCCTCCACTGTGGGTGGTGACCACTGGAGAAGCTGTGACTGCTCCCCTTACACAAAGTTAATAGAAGATTTTAGAAGAAGTGTTTAGAGCTCGCAAACATCCGTTTGGTCAGTAAACCAGTCATGAGGAAATATTAATTTAAGTAACTAATTGAACCTTTGCGTAAAGAATCACTACTAGAGTCATTAGGTCAAAGCTGTTTCCTTCAGCAGAAGGATTGGTAGCCTAGCCACTGATGAACACGTTCCGTAAAGAAATAAAACAAATGAGCCAGAGGTGAGATTTGGAAATAGCTGACTCTGTCGCAATTATGACCTAGCATTCATTATAACCTCCAAGTTAGTTTCCGGTGATCAATATTTTGAAGAAAATGTCACCTTTTCATCATTATTCTTTCATCTTCAAGACTCTTCTGTAAAGCCCCCAAAGTGACGTAGTTGAAGTAGAGCTATTCAGCTCTGCACAGATCACTCAAAGATACAGTTAGGTCATTTCCCTACTCCTAGAAAGATGACCGGTTCAGGATTGTGAATGACAAGTTTAGCTGCCATAGGATATCCAATTTGTGTGTTTTTGTGGATGTGTTGTCAAGTCAAAAAATCAGTAAAGCAGCTACACATTAAAGTGCAGTAATGGCACTACAGGAGTTTCCTCGAGCTGATGTATGGATATGTTGCTTTAACAGTTTATTTCTCAGGTGAAGTTTGAGTAATTCGGCCCTCCTTCACTCCAATTTCTCTTAAACCCCCCCCCCCCTCCCCCCCCAAAAAATCGTTTGGTGGATTTATTCCCCTCCATCCTAACACCACTTGTGTACCTTCTGTCGTTGGCTATGCACAGATACTCACTTGCACTGTGTCTCTGACTTTTTCAAAGTGGGGAAATGCTGATGCTTGGTTATCAGATCCTGTAGGATCTGTAAACCTTTTGGATCTGCCATGGCCCTGCTTCAATAGCTCCAAATTACTTGCTCGATTCACAAAGTTTCCTTGTTCTAGTATGCTGGCTGTGTTTTCTAATTTGAAAATTAAACTAAATTGGAAAGCTCTGAGATGTAATTTATTGCGGTCTTTCATGCAAAATATTGTAATTTTCTCTCCATATCTTCATTAGTTTCTGCAGTGATGTTTCACCTTTTGCCATACATTTCTGTAATAGCCAGGAGAAAATGCCATTCATTCCTTGGTGTTGCTTCTCTAGAGGCATCCTGTCAATCACACCAGGCCTCTGGCTTGTGTTTATTCAGTTTTGTAACAGTTGAAAGTTCATCCTCTAATATAAATAGGACCACCCTTTGTCCAGGTCTTTTACAAAAGAAATGATCCACAGATTATCCCCTTCAAATTTGGATATTCCAGAAATTTGTCACCACCTTTTTGCCTTCTGTACATCCAAGTGTCAGCTGTGTCCCTTCCCAATGGGACCAGAGCAGACCCTGCCTTAGTGAAGGCTGTGTCATCGAACCAACCCAATTCTCTTTTTTATTTGTAATTTTGAGAAGGAGTCTGCAACAGTGATCTGGAGCTTTAGTTCTGCATGTTCACACACCAGTGTTATCACCGTGCTGAGGCTCTGAGACTGAAATTGGAGTGGTTTTGCTTTTGGGTTGCGCAGTTTCACGTCTTTTCTGTGGTCTTATTCCACGCCTCAGTGATAAGTTTCTGCAAGTTAAATAATGCCCATTGATTGGGAGTGGGAAGTGAGTCATCTTTGATCCCAAGGGACTATCTAAAGTGATTAAATTATATACTTTCAAAATTATTAAATTAAAAATAAGAACAAAATATCAATTTAAGCGGAGGCTGGATGAAGCTATCTACCTTGATCAAATTATCCCTTACTCCATCTGATCTGTGCATTTTCACTCAATGCTCCTTTCAAATGTCAGAAAAAGACTGAAATAATTTCAGGTTTTTTTTCCTTTTCCTTCCTCCCACAGCTGAACTTGTACGTTCGAAGTGTCACTGCCTCTGGAACATTGTGCTCCATTTGAAATCTAACCTTTATAAATGTTCAGCTTGGTGCTCTTCTGACAATCCTGTTATTAATCTCATGGTTTTTAAGATTAAGCAGAGGCTTCTCATTGATAAGTGACCTTTGGAAAGCAGAGCCACATTGTGAAACTTAGTGCTTTCGATCTGTTGATGAAGTAGACAGTTTAAATGGATCTCTGGCTCAGTGTGCTCTGGATTATGTGCATTGCCAGGTTTCCAAGACACTGCCAGTTCTGAGAATACTGAGCAGGAACACAACATGCTATGCTACATTGAGGTGAACTAACATTGAACATTGAGGTTTGGTGATGTGGTTTTGTTACTGGACTAGTGAGAAAGAAAAAGCTTATATTTAGCATCAATCAAAGCTTTGGAGGATCATAAAATGCTTTAAGTGATGAAGTATAGGCAATGTAGCCAATTTACATCAAGCTCTGGCAAGCTGCAAGAAATGGTGATACCTAGGCATGGCTTATTGCTGGTTGCAGAGTTACTATTGGCCACGCAACCATGGAAAACACTCCTCTTTGTTTTGAAACAATACTATAGATATTCTTTGTCCATCTGACAAGGGGTTAAACTCTGCTTAGTGTCTAAAAGACAGCTCCAGTATCAGTCTAGCATTGACATGTCAACCTAGATTCTGTCTCAAGTCTCTGGAGTGACATGTGAAACCGTAACCAGTTGTTTTAGACACTGTTAAATCACAATACCTAGATGGAAAATTATTTCAAAAAATACTGTATTTGTATTAATGTTCAAATACATATTAATAACATAATGTTCTGGGTGGTGACCTATCAACATAATGGCTCATTGTAACGCTAACTGATTCCTGTTGGAGATGTTGCTGGGGAAATTATAATTTCAAATTATCACCACTCTCTATGTTGAGGAGAGTTCCTAAAGTCACTCTTGTAAAATCTGGTTGTACATTTGAAACTATTCCCTCTCACTTGTTGCATTGTTTCTCCCATTCTTTCTATACGTTTTCCCTTAAACCTCCCGAAAGAGAACAATAGAAAATGGTATTAAAATAAAAATAAGGCAGTAACATTATCCAGACCCACCTTCAAGCCTTTGTTTTCACTCATACATAAAGGTAATTCAGGTGAATTTCGAATTTGAGCTCTTCTCATAATGACAATAGACAGTAGGTGCAGGAGTAGGCCACTCTGCTCTTCGAGCCTGCACCACCATTCATTATGATCATGGCTGATTATCCTCAATCAATATCCTGTTCCTGCCTTATCCCCATAATCCTTGATTCCGCTATCCTTAAGAGCTCTATCCAACTCTTTCTTGAAAGTATCCAGAGACTTGACCTCCATAGCCTTCTGGGACAGAGCATTCCATACACTCACCACTCTCTGGGTGAAGAAGTTTCTCCTCAACTCTGTTCTAAGTGGCCTACCCCTTATTTTTAAGCTGTGTTCTCTGGTTCAGGACTTACCATCAGCGGAAGCATTCTTCCTGCCTCCAGAGTGTCCAATCCTTTAATCTTGTGTCTCAATCAGATCCCCTCTCGGCCTTCTAAATTGAGCGTATACAAGCCCAGTCGCTCCAATCTTTCAGCGTAAGATAGTCCCGTCATTCCGGGAATTGACCTCGTGAATCTACACTGCACTCCCTCAATAACCACAATGTGACCCACAAAGAATATGCAAAAACAATTGATATCTTCCAACATGTGAGTAATAGGGTGATTGGGATTGCAGGCAAGATTTCTTTGTATGTGCAAAAGCAAAATATGGGAGTTAGTTACTTATCTCCACCTGTGTACGTATGACACTAACTGATCTTGGGTTCAGTGCTTTGCCCACTGTTTCTTGCTCTTTAGGGAATACAGTCAAAGAGGGCTGTATATGGAGGTATATAGAGGACTGCATGGTGTGTTCTTGGCATCTAGCAGAAGTAATTATTGTGAGGATGTGCCAAACCTCCGATTAGTAAGTGTGAAGCACAATGGGAAGCACTTGCTACTTGTGGAACAGGTGAAGAACTTGAGTAACTGCCACCAGCCGGGGCAAGTGTAAGCAGTACTTGACAGTTGAGCTTCCAACCAAAATGTTGCTTTCACTCCTATGAACTATGGTAATCCGTGAAGATCGGAATGTAAATAAAATAACAGTGGGCAAATCCATTGATTTGTAAGTAATTTCTTTCTATCATTCCATTTACAGAGAAAGACGGTAAAGCTTTCCACCCGACGTATGAAGAGAAATTGAAATTTGTCGCTTTACATAAACAGATCACAGTTGGTCCTTACAGCCCTGATTCTTGCCCAGAAGTTGGCTTCTTTGACGTTCTTGGCAATGACAGAAGGTAATTGTAACCTGAACGAAGTCTGAAATAACAATGTTCCCAATTGTAGCACTCAACTAGACAACTTGGTCTATCTTAAACAAAATGCTCTGATTTAATTTCTTCTACTTAATGGATATGTGACATTAGTTGAATTGTAAATTCATATAAATACAATAAACCTAGAACACTGATGGGTTGTGAAACAGCAAATGCTGAATCTATAATGAACAATGCTGTAGAACATTTACAATACCATACAAGAACAGGTCCTTCAGACCACCAAGCTTGCATTGATTCCTAATTCTTATGTAGATCCACAACTTGTTGCCTATATGCAGTTTCTATCCCTCTGTGTGCCTCCTGTTTAATGTATCTATCAAGATATGCCTTAAACATTGCTAACGTGCACAGCCTCCATTGACAGTGCACTCCAGGTATCCACAACCCTCTGTGTGAAAAATTTTCCCCTCACTTCTCCCCAAAACTTGCCCTCTCTCACCTTGAACATGTGCCCTTTTGTGGTTGATCTTTCCACACTGGGAAAAAGCCTCTAACCATCTATCCCATCAATGCCTGTCATAATTTTGTAGACCTCTATCAGGTCGCTCCTCAGCTTCCAGCTTTCCAGTGAAAACAATCCGAGTTTATCCATCCTCTCCTCCAACCTAAACCCTCCAGATCAGGCGACATCCTGGTAAACCTTCACTTAACCCTCTCCAAAGCATCCATATTCTCCTGGTAATGTGGTGACCAGAACTATGTGCAATATTCCAAATGTGGCCTAACTAAGGTTTTATGTAGCTGTAACATAAACGTTGATAAGTTATATTCAGTGCCCCCACCAATGAAGGCAAAACGTACTGTGTGCCTTCTTGATCATCTTATCCACCCGTGTTGTCACTTTCAGGGACCTGTACACCCAGATCCCTGATACAACGGAAAGCATTTGCTACTTGTGGAGCAGGTGAAGGACTTGAGTAACTACCACCAGCCAGGGCAAGTGTAAGCATGCTGCGAAGGGTTCTGCTATTTATTATATAATTTGCACCTGAATTTGATCATCCAAAGTGCTCCACATTGCATTTGTCCGAATTAAATTCCATCTGTCATTTTTGTGCCCAAATCTGCAATCTCTCCATATCTCTCTGTATCCTTGATAATCCTCCTCACTGTTTGTTACTTTGCCAATTTTGGTGTCATCTACAAATTTGTTATTCGTTTTCCTCCAAACCATTTTACGTATATATCAAACATCGAAGATCCCAGCACTGATCCCTGTGGATCACCACTAGTTACTGATATCCATTCTGAAAAGCACCCTTCCATTGCTACTCTGTCTTCTAAACCGGTTTTGTATCTATTTAACCAGTACACCCTGGATCCCATGAGACGCTACCTTTTGTACTGGCCTGCCATGAGGTAGCTTCTCAAATGCATTCCTAAAGTCCATGTAGACAATTTGGGCTGCTTCTGAGAGGTAGAGTTGTGATGCGAGGTTCCAACCAGAAAGTTAACTGACATTTTCCTCCTCCTTTGAGATGCTGTGTATTTGATATTCTCATTTCTCAACTCTGAATTCTGATCTCTAGCCCAGTCCGTGTTGCCATGGCACCACCATTAGTGGTGAGGCTTTGGTTGAATTGGTCTTATGCTCTGGAACCTCCTCACAGATGAACAACACCCCCCCGCCCACCACAATGCAAACCTGAGTGTGCGCACACGTGCCCCCCCAATATACGCAGTCACACCACATGCGCTTGCACACATAGAACAGCCTCTTTTAAGAAACTCTTAATTAAGCCTTTTTGTCTCCAGCTTTCTCTAATATGTTCCACAATTTCCTTCTGTGGCTTTGATTGTTCTCCTGTGAACTGCTTGAGCATTTTACTATGTTAAAGGTGCTACATAAATGCAAGTTGTTGATTAATTGAATTCCAGACCTGGTTCCATTGCACTTGCTATAGATTGAATGGCACACATTAGGCTTCTGAGATTCCTGTCATCAAAGCTTAGCTTAACCTTTGCATTTTGGGGCAGACACATCACATCAGCTGAGTTCCCGCCAACACTGAACCCATCCACCAACTTGTCTCCCTCTGCTGTGCAGGAACAAACCCTTGACAAATAATACTGCAAATGCACAGCGAGGTGGTCTATGTCCGTGGGGAGAGAGAATAATTCATCTTTCAGACTTATGACTTTTCATTGGCTCTGTCTCCTCAGCTGCAAGCTGACAGTAACTGCACTTTCTGCTGTTTAATGTAAAATTTTCCATGTATTTTTCTCTTTGAAAACAAGAAACGCTTTTGTGCCTTTCTATACAGCCTTCTATCCAATTCCTAACCCCAGTGCTATTATTTTGAATCTGTTAGAAGGTGGTTGGTTTTCAAGTCCAACTCTAGACCTTCACACCATCCTGGATGACATGTCAGTTGCATGCTGAGGAAGTGCTTCTTGTTAGAGATGAGCAATTAAAGCAAATACTTGGCTGCCCATTCAAGTTGACAAAATATTCTATTTGAAGAACAGCATTGTTTCTATTTGATAGTTTTCAACTAGAAAGCAATTTATATCCTGTGACTGATATGTTTCTGCTGTGTAGCTTGAAAGTTGGACTTTTTCCACAGCAGTTGGTCAGATGCAGTGCACAGCCTTGTGTACCTCTGCCGAATAGTGCATTTCAGAAACTCTTTAACCTCAGCGTCCACCTCTTGCCACAGTACTGGGTGTTGGTTCAGTTCTCTATATTCACAAGATAAATAAAGATGAAAGCTGTTTAAATTAAATAGGCTTATTCATTTTGTTAGACCTTATTCCCTCAGCACCAATCGTCAGCTTACTTTTATTTCTAATACGAATTCAGGGCTTATTTTGTCCCTACTCAATCTGTACTCTTCACTACTTGTGAAGAAGCTCTCAACAAACATCTGGGTTCCAATGCCCTCATCCTTGTCTTTTAGTTTAGAGTCATTTTTGGTTAAATATCCTTTTTGCATTTCAGTTTTGTGTACATCATCACTTCTGTCATCAACTAAACTGAGTTTCAGCAAGCAATTTGTAACTGTGAATTTGTGTACCATTAGGGAAAGGAGAGTCATAGAAATTGTAATGTTCCAATATATTTTAAAAGGGTGTTTTGCTGTGAGAATCTCATTAGATCAAAATATCTGCAGAGAATACATTGTTCTCCTTCTGCTACCTTGTTGCAACCCTTTTAGAACCCAGTACTCAATGTACCAGAATGACAATCCACAGTACTTTAGAGAAAATAATAATCTCCATTATCTGGATTTGTTTTAAGTTCACTTATCAATAAATGAGACCATAGAATCCCAAAGATAGAAGCCTGACTAACTCTGACGAACAGCTAAGTTTCAGTAAAAACTGAAAGAACTGCAGATGCTGTAAATCACAAACTCAAATTGCAGGAAAAGGTCAGCAGGTGTGGTAGCATCTGTGGAGAGAAATCAGAGCCAACGTTTCTGGTTGAGCGACCCTTCCTCATAACACCTCGACCCGAAATGTCCACTCTGATTTCTCTGTACAGATGCTGCCAGACCTGCTGAGCTTTTCCAGCAGTTTCAGCTAGGATTCAGTGATAGGTAGATCTTTAGCTTTGAATGAGTTGAATTTTGGTTCTGCCTTTTTTTTTGTCTCGTGGAGTGATTCAAAAACAAACAGACTGCTAACAGAAGTGACCAAACCATTAACAATAAGTAAATATATAAGCATATTAAAAGACATTTCGTGCAAGGGAAACAAAATGATGTGTTTGTTTGTGATGACAGTTTTTAAATTCATTAAAGGCCCTCACTGGCTAGGCCTGCATTTAGTTCCTTTATCTAATTGTTCTCAAGAAGGTGGTAGTGAGCTCCCTCCTTGAAGCACTGCAGTCCTTGGCAAGCAGGTGCACCCATAGTGCTGTTAGGAAGAGTGTTCCGTGATTTTGAGTCAGTGAATCTAATTCCAAATCAGGGTGACTTAGAGGGGGAGCTTGAAAATGATGTTCTCATGCATCATTTTTCTTTATCCTGGGTGGTGCTGGCTGTGGATTTGGAAGGTGCAGCCCAAGAGGCCTTGGTGAGTTACTGTAGTACATCTTTCTGCGTGCTGGAGGGAGTGAACATAGAAGGGGTTGTGTGGGATGTCATTCCAGTGGGCTCTATTGTCACGGATAGTGGCAAGCTTGTCCTGTTAGAGCTGCATTCATCCAAGCAAGTGGAGCATATTCCATTGTATTCTTGACTCGGGTGGTGGTCAGACTTTGAGGAGTTAAGTGCATTACTTGTCAGAGCTTTTGTCCTGCTCTCGTAACCACCATGTCGATGTGACTGGTTCAGTTCAGTTTCTGGTCAGTGATAATCCTCAGGATGTTGATAATAGGGGCAGTATTGATACCATTAAACGCTAAGGGCTGATAAATGAGTTCTCTCTTGCTGTACTTGGTCAATACCTGGCATTTGTATGGCAACAATGTTATTTGCCATTGTTTAGCCCAGGCCTGGATGTTTTCCAGGTCTTGCTGCACTTGGGTACTGACTGCTTCAGTGAATTTGCATATATTCTAATTCCAGCACACTGTGTTGGGTATATTGACGTAGCTACGAATGAAGAACAGCTGAAGTGTTTGCTTTACAGATCGTTACGCTATAATGCATGTTTCATTCACACAAATTGGCTATAATGCAATTGATGAATTGTGGACGTGGTTTGGATAACACAAACTTACTATAGTGGTCTTCTGCAGTGCAATTTTTTAAAGTGCGAGGTTGCAAAGGGCGATAATTGTTGCATTCTAGCAGAATGACCTGTGTTTAGCTTTCTTTCAGTGTTCGTACTCAAAATCTGAGTCTGGGATGTGTGGGCACAGAGTGTGTTGTTTGGGAGTGCTGCTTTATTAAATAACAATAGAGTACAATTGATTGTAAAAGAGGAACCTTGCAAAACCGATTAGCAGAAACTGCCAAATCTGGCAGGTGGTCACTGTCAAAACACTGAAATTGAGAAGCGATCCGAGAGAAATATTTAACGTTGTGAAATGACCTGTTAGGGTTGGAAAGAATGTAATGACCCCAAAGTTAGTAAAGATAAGGTTTTTAACTAATAAAGCCGAAAGGGAATTCAGGAGAATCGGCTTTTCCCGGAGAGTAGTTGGAATGTGGAACCTGCTATCAGATGTGGAATTGAAATTCATACCGGTGCATTTAAGGGCAAGTGAGCTAAATTCATGATGGGATGAGGAATAGAAGGTTCTGCTGATAGGATGAGATGACCCAAGGCAGAGGGGAGCTCGGCACAAATCAAGTGGCCAGCTTGTGTGAACGTTGCTGAGGAATATTTTAGAACAATAGAATAATATATTTCTGTGCTGAGAAGTAGACTTAACATTTCAGATTGCGGACCTAATATTAGTTCTGTTTCATTCCCCACAGATGCTTCCAGAGGGCTAAGTATTTACTGCATCTTGTGCTTGATGAGTCAAAAAGTGTGGCGCTGGAAAATCACAACCAGTCAGACAGCACCTGAGGTGCAGGAGAATCACCCAACCCTTCAAGAATGTGCTCTGAAATGTCGACTCCTGTTCCTCGGATGCTGCCTGACCTGCTGCGCTTTTCCAGCGCCAAACGGTTCAGATCTGATCTCCTCGCATCTGCAGTCCTCACTTTCTACTAGATGCTGGATGAGGAGTCCAATAACTGCACTACTTTGCTCATAGAATGTTAGTATTGCTTTAGTTTTGTGTGGCTGTGGGTTGAATGGTTAATGGGGCAACTTTTTAAAATTAACTTTTGTGTGGGCGAGACTGAGTTGAACCCAACATCTATCCTTTTGAGTGTAGGTGTGAACCACCAACCCTACAAGTGGTTTTCAGACTTCACAAAATTTGATGCATCTTTAGGCAATCACCTGTCCTAATTTAACCATGAAAAGCAAACCACCTGCCTTCAGGAAATCTGGGCCTTTGTTGGGTGTTTTTTCAGACTTTTGAAATAAAAACAAAATGGATTGTCACCTGCAACGAAGAGTAAGGAATATTGAAATCTCAGAAGCTGCAGGGAATACTCAGTTTTAAATGAGCAAGAGTCTAGCCTTGCCAGCCTTATGTAATCCAGAGGCCAGTCTGAATAGCTGTCCCTTCCAGCGACTGCATGTTCTGTGGGTTTAAGGACAAGAGGTTGCGTTTACAGTCATATGCCAAGCTGGATTCTATTTCAAAATATCTTCTCATTTCCTTACTTGCTGTCTCAAATCTCCATCCTAGCATGAAACAAATGATCAGACTTCTGTTTTCCAACATCTTAATTAAAGTCGTCTTTCCCATAAGCAGTCAGAGGGGAAGAAGCCAAGATTGGTCACCAGGAGGTGGAATTTGAGCAAGGTACTGAACTAGAAGCTGATGGCCCATGATCCTGCACCTTACAGGGAGATGTTAAGATTAATTAGCAGTGTACAGCTAATGCTTTCAGAACTATGAATGGAGAGCGGATTGTTGCTCTGGTTACATTTTATTTCTCTCTGTGACCTGTGTGAAGTTGAGCCACGGATCAGCAATGATTCTATTTAATGGCAGAACAGGCTCAAAGGGGGGAAATGGCCTATTCCTATTCCTGTGTTCGTCTCCAATCCAGATTTGCAATTAGATTCTGAGGTTATATCGAATCTTGATGAACCTTTGGCCAACTGTAGTCTGCAATACTCTGAGCAGAATTTGGCTGGAGCAGCTTTTAAATACTGTGTTGACAAGAGCATTTCCAAGGCTGGGAATTTAGCAGTGACTAACTGATTCCCCAAAGCTTGTCCATCACTTGTAAGTTACAAGTATGATGTAATTGTACTGCATTTTTAACTCTTGAATTTAAAGCTGTTGCATTAATGGTCATGCAACTGTTGTCAACTGTAGTAAAAACCGATCTAATTCATTAATGTACCTTAGGGAGAGAAATGTGCCATCCTTACCTGGTCTACATCTAACTCCAGACCTACAGTAATATGGCTGATTTTTAACTGCTCTCTAAATTGGCCGAGCAAATCATTCACTTTGACAACGATTAGAATTGAGCAACTAATAAAGGGAAAAAAGTGTTTTGTATTTCATCATTAAAAATCTCTCAACGCCAGATTTATGTGGAAACACTAGCTTTTGGAGCACTGCTCTTTCATCAGTTGGTTATAGAGTATAAGATCATATTTGATATCTTTTATTCTGTAGGGTACTTAGCAACCAAGTTATTTGTGTGTCTCGCATTAACTTAAAAGCCAAGAGATTTCGTGGTCACAAGAATTAGGAGCAGGAGGCAGCCATTAGGTCCACTGTGCACAGATTGAGGCTGTGACTGAATGTTGCTTAATCTCCGCCTTCCTGTTCATCCCTAAGACCCTTTCTTCACTCATCAATCACCAAAGCTAACCAACTCAGCCTTGAATATATTCAATGACCTGGTCTCACTGCCATCTACAGGTAAAGTTCAAACACTACAACCCCCTGAAAGAAGAGAATCATCCTTCAGGGGTGAAATCATTATTTTTAAACTATGTCCCGAGTTGTCTCAGCATCTACGCATTTAATCCCTTTCAGAATCTTAGGTGATACTACTGGCACATATCATTCTCTTGCTAACCCTTTGCTTCTAAAACGTACCCTTCATCCCATGAGCAAGCTGGTGAATATTCAATATATTCCTTAATTAAGGAGACCAAACTGTGTACATTGCTCGAGATGTTGTCTCCCCAAGCTTGTTCTACTGCTATCCTGCATGTATACCCCTCAATGCAGCAGAGGAAATGAATATGCCTAGCCTTAGGATTCAAGAATTGAGGTGGGAGGCATGACTGATGAGCTTGAAAAATGGTCGTGTAAATGGAACTTGCTCCTCCAAAGGACTGCTTACCTTGAAAATTTCAGATTAGAGCAAGATAAGTGCTTATTTGTTAAGGGTGAAGGTAAGACCAGGAGCCCAAGGCAGCCAGCAGCACCTAGATGACAGCAAAGAAGGTTACCTCAGATTACAACAGGACCAATGGGCTGAGAAGTGGCAGGTGGAGTTTAATTTAGATAAATGTGAGGTGCTGCATTTTGGGAAAGCAAATCTTAGCAGGACTTATACACTTAATGGTAAGGTCCTAGGGAGTGTTGCTGAACAAAGAGACCTTGGAATGCAGATTAATAGCTCCTTGAAAGTGGAGTTGCAGGTAGATAGGATAGTGAAGGAGGTGTTTGGCATGCTTTCTTTTATTAGTCAGAGTATGGAGTACAGGAGTTGGGAGGTCATGTTGCGGCTGTACAGGACATTGGTTAGGCCACTTTTGGAATGCAGATCTGGTCTCCTTCCTATCAGAAGGATGTTGTGAAACTTTGAATGGTTCAGAAAAGATTTACAAGGATGTTGCCAGGGTTGGAGGGTTTAAGCTATAGGGAGAGGCTGAATAGGTTGGGGCTGTTTTCCCTGGAGTGTCGGAGACTGAGGGGTGATCTTATAGAGGTTTATAAAATCATGAGGGGCATGGATAGGACAAATAGGCAAAGTCTTTTCCCTGGGATGGGGGAGTCCAGAACTAGAGGGCATAGGTTTAGGGTGAGAGGGGGAAGATATAAAAGAGACCTAAGGGGCAACTTTTTCTCACAGACCGTGGTACGTGTATGGAATGAGCTGCCAGAGGAAATGGTGGAGGCTGGTACAATTGCAACATTTAAGAGGCATCTGGATGAGTATATAAATAGAAAGGTTTTGGAGAGATATGGGCCAAGTGCTGGCAGACTGGACTAGATTGAGTTGAGATATCTGGTCCCCATAGACGAGTTGGACCGAAGTGTCTGTTTCCATGCTGTACATCTCTGACTCTAAGCTGGTGCAAGGCGGACCTGAAAGAGGAAGTCAGCATCATCTGGAGGAGTGGATGAGATGATGACGTGGAGACAGGCAGAAGGTACCGCCTTGAGGAGTGAAGGGGAGGTAAGGTTGAAGATCATAAACCAGGCAGTCAGCAGAATTGGGTGGAGCAGTGGAAAAAATAAACCTGTAGCAGGTAGAGGCAAAGCTGAATTCAGTGGAGATGATTAGAAATGGCTCTTGCTATAGCACAGAGAAAGAGAATAGCCAGAGAAAGAGGTGAGTCTGTGCTAAGTGGTAAGGTCTTAAATTTTAACATAGTATATAAATTGGTGGGAAAATTTATAAGATGTGTAACAGACCACATGGGAGTGAATAACTTATTTAATTCAAATTTATTGGGAGTGGCAGGGGAAGTGATCTGTTAAACGTGCCATGTGGGAACTCCTCAGTACTGTCGTCATCTAGGGCAAATGTACCTTGAAGTGTGTGTTCGATGTTTGTACAGTTTGGTTCAGAGTTTGAGCTGGGAGCTGAACTACAAACACTGACATCAGAGAGGTGGAAAATTATGTGGATTGTTTGGAACAGGGGACAATCACACTAGTTAGATGAGGGTCTTCTCATTTTGTCAGCGATAGGAGGGAGGGAATCATGCTCTGCAATTGTTCAGTAAATCTTCAGATTTAAGTAAAATCTGAGAACTGCAGGGCAGATGAGCAAACTGGACCATGTGGAAGGAAAGCCAGTCAGGTGGGGCAACAGCAACGCGTGGTGTAATAGCGGACAGTATAGTGATGGCATTGACGCCATTCTCTGCAACAAAGTGTCTAGACAGCTGTGTTACCTGCCTGGTGCCAAGTTTCAGGATATTTGTTCAGGGGTGGAAAGGAACTTGCAGTGGGAGGGTAGGTAGTCCAGATAGGTGCCAGCAATGTAGGTGAAACTAAGAAAGAGGTTCTACATTGAGAGTATGAGGTGGAAATGGTTGAGAGCGTCAAATTCCTAGGAGTGACAATAATCAATCTGTCCTGGGCCACCCATATTGATGCAGTCAAGAACACACAGCGCCTCTTCCCCAGGAATCTAAGTAAATTCGGCATGTCTATAAGGATTCTCCCCAACGTTTATAGATGCACCATTGAAAGCATTCAATCTGGATGCATCACGGCTTGGTACGGCAACTGCTCTGCCAGGACTGTATGAAACTGCAGAGAGTTGTGAACACAGCCCAGTCCATCATTTCCACCTGTTGGTGGCCATAATTCTATTAGATTTAAAATAATGATGGAAAAGGATCTAAAAGTTGAAGTTCTAAATTGGAGAGAGGCCAATTTTGATAGTATGAGGCAAGAACTTTCAACAACTGATTGGGGGCAGATGTTCACAGGTAAAGAGACGGCTGGAAAATGGGAAGCCTTCAGAAATGAGATAACAAGAATCCAGAGACAGTATGTTCCTGTCAGGGTGAAAGGAAAGGCTGGTAGGTATAGGGAATGCTGGATGACTAAAGTAGAAAAAGAAGGAAGCATATGTCAGGTAAAGACAGGATAGATCGAGTGAAATCATTAGAACGCTATAATGGCCGTAGGAGTATACTTAAGAGGGAAATCAGGAGGGCAAAAAGGGGACATGAGATAGCTTTGGCAAATAGAATTAAGGAGAATCCAAAGGGTTTTTACAAATGCATTAAGGACAAAAGGGTAACTAGGGAGCGAATAGGGCCCCTCAAAGATCAGCAAGGCTTCCTTTGTGTGGAACTGCAGGAGATGGGGGCGATACTAAACGAGTAATTTGCATCAGTATTTACTATGGAAAAGGACATGGAAGATATAAAATATAGGGAAATAGATGGTGACATCTTGAAAAGTGTACATATTACAGAGGAGGAAGTGCTGGATCTCTTGAAACACATAAAGTTGGATAAATCCCCAGGACCTGATCAGATGTACCCTAGCACTCTGTGGGAAGCTAGGGAAGTGATTGCTGGGCCTCTTAGTAAGACGTTTGTATCATCGATAGTCAGAGGTGAAGTACCAGAAGACTGGAGGTTGGCTAACGTGGTGTTTAAGAAAGGTGGTAAGGACAGGCCAGGGAACTAGAGACCGGTGAGCCTGATGTCGGTAGTGGGCAAGTTGTTGGAGGGAATCCTGAGGGACAGGATGTTCATGTATTTGGAAAGGTTAGGACTGATTAGGGATAGTCAACATGGCTTTGTGTGTGGGAAATCATGTCTCACAAACTTGATTGAGATTTTTGAAGAAGTAACAAAGAGGATTGATGAGGTCAGAGCAGTAGATGTGAAGAAGGTGTTTGGTATGCTTTACTGGTCAGAGTATTGAGTACAGGAGTTGGAAGGTCATATTGTGGCTGTATAGGACATTAGTTAAGCCACTGTTAGAATATTGCATGTTCTGGTCTCCTTCCTATTGGAAAGCTGTTGTGAAACTTAGAATGTTTCAAAAGATTTACAAAGATGTTGCCAGGGTTGGGGGATTTGAGCTATAGGAAGAGGCTGAACAGGCTGGGGCTGTTTTCCCTGGAGCGTCAAAGGTTGTGAGGGGTGACCTTTATAGAGGTTTATAAAATCATGAGGGGCATGGATAGGATAAATAGACAAAGTCTTTTCCCTGGGGTGGGGGAGTCCAGAACTAGAGGGCATTAGTTTGGTGGGGGGGGGATAAAGATATAAAAGCGATCTAAGGGGCAACCTTTTCATGCAGAGAACGGTGTGTGTATGGAATGAGCTGCCAGAGGATGTGGTGACTAGTACAATTACAACATTTAAAAGGCATCTGGATGGGTATATGAATAGGAAAGGTTTGGAGGAGTATGGGCCGGGTGCTGGCAGGTAGGACTAGATTGGGTTGGGATATCTGGTCGGCATGGACAGAAAACTCTGTTAATGTGCTGTACGTCTCTAGGACTCCCTCTACACTTGCTGCCTCAGGAAGGCCACCAATACTGTCAAAGACTCCTCCCACCCCAGTTACAATGTCTTCCATCAAGCAGAAGATACCGAAGCTTAAACACGTAACAACAAGTTCAAGAACTGCTTCTTCCCTGCTGTTGTTAGACTTCTGAATGGACACCTCAAATTTCAAATGTAATGTTGCTACTGCTTTTAGTGCACTGTTTCTCTGCAGCCGTAACCTTGTATCCCTCGGTCTGTTCGAGCACTTTATGCCCTTTTTAGGTATGACTGTCTGCACTGCATACAAACCAAAACTTTTCACTCTACCGAGGTACGTGTGACGATAATAAATTAAATCAAACATTGAGACCATGAAATTAGAGAGGAAGACATAATTCTTGTTAAACGAGGAAATCACACATTATTGCAGGTAGTTGGACATGTGGAATTCTCAATAGAAACCGATCAGCCATGATCTTATTGAATGGTAGAGCATGTTTGGGGGCCAGATGGGCTTTAATTTGTATATTCAGAAAACTGGTTAAATAGACTGTGGTGTGATCAAATTGAAGGACAGAATGGACCAAAGAGGCAGTTTCTCTTATTGTTTTGGTTTAATAAGAGATGTTTCTGAGGGATCCAGTAGAGCTACATACTCTACATTGTGACAAAGAATGCATGTTCAGCACATTAATTTCAGACATGCAGGCCAGCAGGATAAGATGGCACAAAATCACTGCTGTGAGCGATGAACTTACATCACATGCCAGGAATTATTGAAATAAGTCTTATTAAAGTCAACACATTTGGATTCAATTCAGCAACATAGGTTGTCTTATAATAAGCTGTTTGCTGTAAGTGAAAACTAAGTGCAGGTTTCTTCTTGGACTTACTTTGATCCAGTGTTATTACCAGAGGTGCTGTCTTTTAGGTGAGACAGCCAAATGAGGGTCTATTCTCCTGACTGGATGGATCTTAAAAATATTGTGCCACTGCTTTGAAGAACTGATTGAATTCCTTTTGCAAGCCATCTCCTCAATCCAGCTAAATAATGGAATAGCTCCGATCAGGCTGCACTTGGGTAGCTTGCTCACTTAAACAACAGTGCAAAAGGTAGATTGGCTGAATAGTCATATTGCTGACAGATCTTCAATGTCTTGATTACTTAAGTGCTTGCAGTTCAAAATAACCCATTATATTCAAAGTAGTTTGTGATACCCAATATTTTGTAAGAAACTGCATGAGTGTATGTCTGTCTTTTCTCACTGCGCTAATGTTTCTCATCAGGAGAGAATGGACTACCTTGGGTAACATGTCGAAAGAAAATGCCATGGTGGAGTATGTCCAGTTGTTGAACAAGTGCTGCAATCTGTTTGAACCCTATGTCACATCCCATAAAATAGAGAAGGAGGAGCAAGAAAGGAAGAGGTAAGAGAGATTTCCTGCCTGTTCAGAATTGTGACTTAAGAAGGAGTTCACAGTGCTTATAAAGAACAAGTATTTATCTGAACTGTTCGATCATGTGATGTCAGTAGTGGCTTTGGGCTAGTACTCTCAACTGGAGACTATTGATTTCAACAAGATCGTTGCTGACCTTCGCCAGGCCCCAACTCCCCTTCCATGCCAGTTTGTCAAATCCTTGATATTTCAAATATCTACCTGCTCCTTTAAATTGTGATCCAGCTTCTACAACTCTCTGGAATAGAGATTTCCAAGCATTCACTAGCCTCTAGGAGAAGAAATTCCTTTGCATCTAAGTTTTAAATGTGACCCAATATTCTGTAACTTTGTCCCGTGGTTCAAAAGTCCCCCACTTGTGGAAATGTCTTCTCGACATATGCCCTGTCAGTCTCCCTCAGGATCTTGTATGTTTCAATTAGATCACCCCTTATTCTTAAACTCTATTGAATAAAAGCCTAACCATGACAGATCAGCCCTTCATTCCAAGGAATCCACCTAGGTGGTACCACTTCTGAACTGCTCCCAATGCCAGTGTATCTATTCTTAGATACAGGGACTGTACACCGAACTGAGTGCAGCTTCACCAATGCCTTGTACAGTTGTAACAAGAGTTCCCTTTTTTAAACTCCAGTCCCCTCACAGTAAAGGCCAGAATTCCATCTGCCTTAACTTGACACACGTGCATGATGATTTTCATACACAAGAATATCCAGATCTTTCTGTGCTGTGCAATTTTTAGCGTCTCTCGATTTATCGGTCTTCAGTCCCATTTGTCTATCAAATAGCTTGTTCCTCGTTATAGAGTCTGGTACAACATTACCCTACTTAACTGTTTCTTTTGGGATGTTTATTATGGCCTCTCCCATGAAAACAAATGAAAAATGTTGATTTAAATTATTCACCACCTCCTTGTTTCCCCAGTTGCATTTTTCCAAGTGTCCCACACTTCGTTTAGCTACTTTTTTTTTAGAAGCTCTGGCTGTTTGTTTTTATATTTCTTGCCAGTTTACTTACATAATTAATTTTCTCCCTCTATTCATCTGGTTCCTTTTAAAAAGTTCCCAATCCTTTAGCCTACCACTAGTTTTTGTCATTTTATATGCCTTAGTTTTTTTTTATTGGACGTACCTTTATTGCTCACTGGATCTATCCTTTTCATTGAGACATTCTTGACTGGAAAATTTTTTGAAGTGTTATGAAATGTCTACTCACCTACTGACTTCCCTCTTAATCTGTTTTTCTAGCCTGCTTTGGACAGCTCATCCTTTGTACCTCTGCAAATGCCCTTATTTAGGTTGAGGACACAGGTTTGGGACCCAAGTTGCTCTCCCCCACATTGATCTTGAAACACCCCCATGTTATGATCAGTATTCCCCAAAGAATCCTTAGCAATGAATTGTCTTATTACTCCTACCTCAGTACACATTACCAGATCTAAAATAACCAGTTCCAAGGAAGTTTTCTGCAATGTGTATTACTCTAAGAACAAATCACTGTTGACTATAAATTTGACTTGTTACCTTTCCAACTTGTCCATTACATATACAAATTAAAATCACCTACGAACATTGTCACGCCCTTGCATGCCTCTATTATGACTTGATTTTCAGTTTGTCCTACAGTGAGGCAACTCTTTGGGGCCTATAGGTGACTCCCACATGTGACTTCCTTTCCTTGGTATTCCTTTCACCACCCACATCACAATCCATTACATCTATGTCACTATTCACCACCACACTGATCATCTTTAACCAAGTTGCTTTTTTTTTTGCCTATTCTTCTTGAACGTCAAATGCCCTTGAATTCCCAGTTTTTGGTTACCCTGCAACCATATCTCTGGGTATCAAGTCAAAATGTTACAAGCAAGAAAGGTGATTGTGGAATATTTATTACAATTTGTGCGCCAGCTCTTCCGCTTTCTAACAAATGCTGCATGCGTTCAGGTAAGGGCTTTGAGCTTTAACATTTTACCCATTAACCTTACACTGGTTTTAATTTTTGCTGCAGTCTTCTGTGCATATTTTCAACATCCTTCTTGTCACACCTTGACTTATTCACTATGCTGCACCTCTTGTTCCTTTCTCCATGTAAGAATTTTATAAATTTCAGTAAGACTGCCTCTCATTCTTTGAAACTCTAGAGAATGCAGGCACAGTCTCGTCAATCTCTGCTCAGTGGACAGCACTGCCATTCAGGAGCCAGGCTGCTGAGCCTCTTCTGCACTCCCTCTATAAGTAATCCTACCTTTCCTCTGGTATGGTAGAGCAAAGCTGTATGTTATTCCAGGTGTAGTCTTGCCAAACTTCTGTGCAGTTTCTTTATGCAATCTCGGCTCTGTGCACTTAAATCCCCTAGCAATAAAGGCCAAGATACAATTTGCCTTGCTTATTGCTTGCTGCAACTGAATATCAATTTTAAATTACTCGTTGGCAGAAATACCCAGGTTCCTCTAATACCAAAGTGACTATGCTTTGAAAATGTCAGACACTTGTGTGCTGGCTGGGCATCTAAGCTCCAGGAAGGCACGACTGTATTACACGTTCCTTTTTTCCCCATTTTAATTAGTCCAACAAACATGAATACTTCCATAACTCTTTGATGTAGGAGCAAATTATTGCAGGTACTGGAACCTGTCCTGAAAACAAGGCTAGAAATCACAGCGGATCAGGCAGCATCCCTGTTGTGATTTCCAGCATTTCTTTTCCACCTTAAATCTGCCAACTGCAGATGTTTGATTTCTCATACTGCCTCCTTGTCACAAATCTCCTTTCTTGATTGTTGCGTTTTGACGTGGTAGGTTTCCACTTAACTACTTTGGAGGATTACTCAGCTTGCTTTCTCCAGTGTCATGGAGATCAAGTTTTTGTTTTTAAACAATCAAAATAAACTGAAGAGCAAGGAGAATTATGGGCAAAATTCACCATTTTCTTTGCAAACCATGTCAAAATCCTTTCATAGCACTGTCAGCTCAGGACTTCAGTTCAAACAGGCAGCTCACCAGCAGCCCCTATGTAGGGCATATAAAGATGGGCAATAAATACTGACCTTTACCAGCAAACCTGTATCCCAAGAACTGATTGAATAGTTGCCTGGACAATATTTTTAAGTTTGTGCAAAACTGGGAAACTTAGAATTGCTCCTGGTAACGTGACAGGGTTATGGTTAGGAATGCCAATGGGGGTGAAAAGATTAGATTCGATTCCCTACAGTATGGAAACAGGCCCTTCGGCTCAACAAATCCACACCGACCTTCCGAAGAATAACCCACCCAGGCTCGTTCCCCTGCATTTACCCCTGATTAATGCACCTAACACTGTGGGCAATTTAGCATGGCCCGTTCACCTGACCTGTACATCGTTGTATTGTGGTGAGATATAGAGAAAATAATACTATGGTAAAAATCACAGATTATTAACGTTCAAGCCAACTTGCTTTTTGTGAAAGATATCCTGGGGATTTTCAATATTAGTGACAGTCAAACAATGGAAATCAGATGCAGGAGGAGCTCTGCAGACTCCTCATTATTGAAGGTGCATATCATTTCAACCATTTAGAGCATTGTTATTAGCAGCAGAACAGCGTGGTAATAATTAAATAGTCAAACTGTTTGTAGATGAATGCACAATCACCTGTTAACCCTCCATTTTGCTTCCTGAATCCGTACATTGTTGCACTGAAAAGAAAAGGAAGAAAGCTGCATTTTAAATCTCGGAGGTGAAACTGGACAAATTAAGTGACAATGATTGGAAAATAGAATCATATGCATCCAATGTATAACTAGAAAAGGCTAGTGTTGAAAGGAAATATAGGCTGGGACCTTTTTTTCATTGGAGTATAGGAGGTTGAGGGGTGACTGTAGAGTTTATAAAATCATGAGTGTAAATAAGGTGAATAGCAGGTGTCCTTTCCGTAGTGTGGGGAAGTTCAACCCTACAGGGTATGTTTTTAAGGTGAGAGGAGAAACATTTAAAGACACGAAGGGACAAATTTTTAAACGGGTGTGTGTCTGGAATGAACTTTCAAAGGAAGTAGTGGATGCAGGTACAAATACAACGCCTAAAAGACATTTAGATAAGTAAATGCATAAGTGTTTGGAGGAATATGGACCACGAGCAGGCTGGTGGGACTAGTTTCGTTTGGGATTATGGTCGACATGGACTAGTTAGACCAAAGGGTCTGTTTCTGTGCTGTCTGTCTCTATAAATACTTCTAAACTAGAAAAGACCAGATTCCAGTGAGAAAGGGGATCAAATCAATTAAAATATTGATGGGTTGGCTGTGGGAATATGGAAAAGGTTATTACAAAATAAGTAAATACCCCCACCTGATTCAGTAGGGTTGTATCAACTCTGTCGATACATGGGCTGAGAGATGAATAACACCAAACTCTGTAGTTAACAGTATTATATACAGCTTTCCGTTGCTAATGATCAAAGTTACCAAAATTATTACGGTGCAGGAGGAGGCCATTTGGTCTATCGTGCCTCCACTAGCTCTGTTACCTAATACAAATCTCATACCTTTTCCCTAAATTCCCCAACACAATTGTTATCCAGATAATCATCTGATAGTCTCTTGAATGTCACAGCTGAACCAGCCACCACCTCACTTTCAGACATAGCCATTCTTCACAATGATGCCAAAGATACACACCTGTAATTTTGAAAAGAGGCTTTCATACGTATGACAGCGTGGCCCACTCCAATTTGCCTATGGAATCAATAAATCCACGTCAGATGCCATATCATTTGCCCTTCACTCCTCCCTAAAACATCTTGACACCAAGAACAGCTATGTAAGAATCTTACTCATTGATTACAGTTCAGCCTTCAACACTATTATCCCCTCAAGACTGATTACTAAACTTTGATCTTGGTCTAAGCCCCACTCTCTGCAACTGGATCCTCAGTTTCCTGACCCACGGGCCACAATTGGTGAAGATTGGGGACAATATTTCATCCTCACTAACACTCAACACTGGAGCCCCCAGGGGTGTGTACTCAGCCCCCTACTGTACCCACTGTATACCCATGACTGCGTCGCCAAATACCAGACTAATGCCAATTGCAAGTTTGCTGATGACACCACCATAGTTGGTCGAATCTCAGATGGCGATGAAACAGACTACAGATGGGAGGTGGAAGTCCTGGAAAAATGGTGTACTGAGAACAACCTAGCTCTCAATGCTGGCAAAACCAAGGAACCTATTATTGGCTTTCAGCGGGATATTACTCATGCCCCCCTACACATTAACAGCACAGAGGTGGGAGGAATGGAGAGTGTCAAGCTCCTGGGAGTGGCCATCAACAGCAAGCTTTCTTGGACTCTTCATGTGGATGCACTGGTTACAAAGGTCCAACAACGTCTCTTCTTCCTCAGGCAGCTGAGAAAATTTGGCATGACAGCAAATACCCGTGCCAACTTTTATAGGTGTGCCATTGGCAGCATTCTGTCTGGATGTATCACTACCTAGTATGGCAACTATACCATTCAAGATCAGATACGGTTACAGAGAGTGGTGAACTCTGCCTGGACATTCACAAAGACCAACCTCCCATCTATAGAATCCGTCTACCAAGCCCACTGTCAAGGAAAGGCCGCCAGTATTCTCAAGGATCCATCCCACTCTGGCAATGATTTTCTATAACCTCTACCATCGGGGAGAAGGTTCAGAAGCCTGAACACACGCAGCCGGTTTTGAAACCATTTCTACCCTACTGTTGTTAGAATACTGAATGGACTCAAACTCTTAACATTCGCCTGTACCTGAGTTTTTGTTTTTGCTGCTGTTTACTTATCTATACCACTTAACTCTGTGACCTGGCGGTATTGCTCGCAAGACAAAGCTTTTCACTGTGCCTTCGTACACGTGACAATAAATTCAATAACTGGTCATTCTGCAACTTAATGAATTTTCCTCAGAATGAGCTGTCATCCTTTTCATGATAGGGGAGAAAAAAATCCAGAATTTTTTTAAAAGGGTATCAGTAAAAAGTGAACAGAGATGATCATAAAAGGCCAGCTTGTTTCACCTTGTAATTTGAAGAAGGAAGGTTGCTGTCCATAACATGGTGCGTAAATCCTGTTCCCAGGGCAACGTGTTGATGGAAGTAGCCGAGCAAACTACTGCATTGTGTTCATGGCAACTAGGGGTGGGCATGACAGTGACAGCCCTGGTATCAGTGCCCACATCCTGAGATACTGAGAAAATGACTTGCAACTTGATCTATTTCCAGTGCAGTGGAGATAATTTAATCAAGGTTCTGCTAATAAACAACGACTGCAGAGCTGGAAACCAGATTCTGGGGTCGAGTGGTGCTGGAAAAGCACAGCAGTTCAGGCAGTATCTGAGCAGCAGGACTGTGTAGCCTGGGATAGAGGTCATCAATTTAAAATAACCACTGGGTGTGGGGAATGGGTTTAGGGGAAACTTTGAGTCTTACGCGCGTTATACCTGGCTGCAGATCACAGTGTAAATGGTAACAAGCTCAAAACTAGACGAGTACAAACATTTCAGGATCCAAGTACTGAAATCATTAAAAGCTTGTGGGCAGCTACAAAACTAATGAAATATGCTCAATATTGATCATGATCTCAAGGCATTTGAAATACAAAGGACTGCAAGTTATACAGTCAATCATAAAGATATGTAGTGTGGAAACGGACCCTTTGGTCCAACTCCTTCCGTGGCACCCAGATATCATATAAATCTAGTCCCATTTGCCAGCATTTGGTCCTCTAAACTGTTCCTATTCCTATCCATCCAAATGCCTTTTACGTGTTGTAATTGTGCCTGCCTCCACCACTTCCTCTGGCAGCTCATTCCATACACATACCACCCTCTGCGTGAGAACGTTGCCCCTTCGATCCCTTTGAAATCTTGCTCCTCTCACCTTAAGCTATGTCCTCTAGTTTTGGACTCACTCATTCCAGAAAAAGTCCTGGTCTATTCACCTTATCCATTTTTAAAAATCTCACAACACCAGGTTATAGTCCAACAGTTTTAATTGGAAGCATTAGCTTTCAGAGCACTGCTCCTTCATCAGGTGGTTGTGTGGAGGAAGAAGCAGCACTCCGAAAGGGGGGCGGAGGGAGGAGGAAGGAAGAGAGACTCTTTCTGAAGTCCATATAGATCACATCTAAGTTGTTGCAGCTTTGTTTCACCAATGTTCATCTGTGGACCTTACGCCCCTCAAAGATTATTGGCCATGTTGTACAGGTTTACCAGGATTAAATCAATTAACGTAAACAGTTCGTATTCAGTTGAGCACAGAAGATAAGTAAAATGATTGAATAGGTAAAGTGAAACTGTTTCCTCTGATCGAGAAAGAGGTTGGATGATGGGTTGGGATGCAGAGTATCCATGTTAAAATTGATTGCAAAACAAGCTGAAGGAGGTGAAAGGACTTTGTATTTTCCTATATTTTTATTCCATCCTGGGACGGAGGCATCACTGGCTGGACCAACAATTGTCTAGAGACAAAAAAAAACTGCAGACACTGGAATCCAAAGTAGACAAAACGGGAGGCTGGAAGAACACAGTAAGCCAGGCAACATCAGGAGGTGGAAGTCAATGTTTTGGGTATAACTCTTCTTCAGGACTAGATGTGGGGCCCAGTGGACAGTTAAGAGTCGAACATATTGTGGGTCTGGAGTTACTTGTAGGCCAGAGCAGATAAGGTTGGCATATTTCCTTCCCAAAAGGGCATTGGTCAACCAGATTTTTTTTTCCCAACAATCAACAATAGTTTCATGGTCATCATTAAACTCTTATGTCTAGATTATTATTGAGTATAAATTTTGCCATCTGCCATGGTGGGATTTGAACCCAGGTCCCTAGAAAATTACCAGATCTCTGGATTAATAATCTAGTGATGATGCCACTAGCCATCACCTTCCCTTTTTCTCATACATCTTGTGGTTGAAGCAAAAGTCTTGACCCCTTTAAGGGTAAATTGGACAGGAGTTTGAAGCACAGGATGAGAACTGTGACAGCACAGGATTTCAGGGTTGACTTGCAAGTAATCTACACTGGTCTGGTAGGTCGAGGAACAGTTCCCTGAGTGGTAAACTTCCAAGTTGCATCATTAGTTGCCTCTGGTTTGAGGTCGTAGCCCTACTGTTCCCTTCTATTTACTCGATTCTGTCATTCAGCAGCCTCTGTTTCAAGTTGAAGGAATTTAAATGCAGGACTAATTTGTTTTAATCTGGAATCTGATCAAGCAGTGCCCACGTCTGTGCATGTTGGTGTGCATTACTGAATATGCCCAGGCATCGACTTGTGCCAAGGCTGCTTTGTTTTGCAGAATATTGCATGTTATTTTATGGTGCAGGAGAGAAGAGGAGGAGAGGCGACGGAGGGAAGAGGAAGAGCGAGAGCGTTTGCGGCAGGAGGAAGAGAGAAGGCGACAAGAGGAGGAAGAGAAAAGGAGGCGGGAAGAGGAGGAGAGGAGAAGGTTGGAGGAGGAACGGCTTCGAATGGAACAACAAAAGTAAGTTGTTAGTCTGTAGTTCACATGCTTTATATACCATTACTATTAAAATGTTATTGCTTAATAATCACACTTTGATTCTGTTAGTAGCTTTGTGGGTAAGCAGGTTATACTTTTAAGACACTAGGAGATGGTAAGTGGAATTACAGTTGACAATCTGTCATTATTTTATTGCAGCTTCATCCCAGTCTTAAGTATTGTGTAGACTGATCATATTCCTAATTCTTCAATTCTTCCTGTGATTAGACTGTAATGGAAGTATAGAGTGCTGCATTAGCAAAGGTGCATTCCCTTAGAATGAATATTAAGCTGAGGTGTGTTTGATCCATGAAGCCATTTTCTGAATTGCACTTTTTGAATAAAGGCTGGGACCTCTGCTGATATCTTGGCTGACAGCTTTCCACAGCTACCACCAGGGCACAAAGGGTCAAGTGACTGACTCATTGCTGTTTCAGGAAGATTGCCATCGCAGAATGATGGCTATGTTTGCCCTCCAGGTTCAAAATTAAATTAATTGCGCAGTGTTCTGAATGGTTAGCCAACTTTTAAGGCATTAATATTTATCATTCTTACCTCCTGATCCCAACAGGTAGTCGTCATGTCTGTGGTGCATTATGGAAATGAATATCAGTTGTCCCAAGAGTGTTTTTGCTTGATTTACCAAGTAGTGAACATGAGTAGCACCAGGATGAAATGTCACCACAAATTGCTCTGTCAGATGATGCTAGCAGGTGATCGGTTCCAATTCTGCAGACACCATGGTCCTTGCATGCCTTCAACATGACCATTCTTCATGAGCTCAATCTTAATGTTAGATTTTCAATGTGTATACAGCACCTTCCAGTCGGATCGAGGGTTGCTTAGGAGCCCAGGCTGATTTATTCCCTTGCTTGTCTGGTGGTGCAGACACCAATATCAGCGGTTCCCTTACAGCTGCCTTGCTAAAATTGGAAAGGCTCTCCGTTCTAAGCTCCCTGCTGGGACCTCTAGGCCACCATGCTTGAACCTGGCACTTGGCTGTGGAGTTTTGAAAGGAGCACTTACCTGTCAGACTATTGGCGAGGAGCAAGAAGAGCTTCTGAAATATCAGTGCCTTGTGTAAATGTGAGGAACTTAAACTTGATTTTTTTTTTCCCTCTCTGAACCTTCGATTTCAGGCAACAGATCATGGCTGCCTTAAATGCACAGACTGCAGTGCAGTTCCAACAGTATGCAGCCCAGCAGTACCCTGGCAATTTTGAGCAGCAGCAACTCCTAATTCGCCAGCTTCAAGAGCAACACTATCAACAGTACATGCAGCAGTTGTATCAGGTGCAGCTGGCACAGCAGCAGGTAAGGATGGTTATGCCAGTGGCCAGTCAACAGGATAAGTTGTCTATGAATGAAGCTTCTGTTTTTTCAATTCAAATTCAGTAGCTTATCCTCTGCCTGTTGCTGCTGCGTGAATTCAGAATGTTCCAGAACTTATAGACTTTAATTGTGCAGAATGGACTGCAAATATCACAGACTGACTGTGTAACTCTGCTGTTGCCAATTGACTGATTTAAAGTTCTTGAGCAAGTTAAATTTAGGGAGTCAAATGAAAATTCCTGGCCCAGAGAGGACCAAAATCAACTCCGTTGTAGAGACATTGCATCACAGAAGGAGGCTTTTTGTGCATTCTGGCTGCCCAGGCCATTCCCATTCGCCCTGCTCTGTTTGCATTTCCCAACAAGTTTATTTCCTTTGCATGTCCACCGAATTTCCTTTTGAAATGATTGATGGTCTCTGCTTCCACCATCCCAGTAGGCAATGAGTTCCAGGTCATTGCTACTCGCTGCATGTATCCCTTCCACCCCTTACCAAAACTGTAATTCTGCAATCTATAGCACTCCACCAAAGACATGCAGGTCCTTGGACTCCTCCATCGCCAGAACATAACAACACGACGGTTGGAGGAAGAGCGCCTCATCTTCCGCCTGGGAACCCTCCAGCCACAAGGGATGAACTCGGATTTCTCCAGTTTCCTCATTTCCCCTCCCCCCACCTTGTCTCAGTCGATTCCCTTAAACTCAGCACCACCCTCCTAACCTGCAATCCTCTTCCTGACCTCTCCGCCCCCACCCCACTCCGGCCTATCACCCTCACCTTGACCTCCTTCCACCTATCCCACCTCTATCGCCCCTCCCCCAAGTCCCTCCTCCCTACCTTTTATCTTAGCCTGCCTTGCACCCTCTCCTCATTCCTGATGAAGGGCTCTGGCCCAAAACGTCGAATTTCCTGTTCCTTGGATGCTGCCTAACCTGCTGTGCTTTAACCAGCAACACATTTTCAGCTCTGATTTCCAGCATCTGCAGACCTCACTTTTTACTCCTCCTACCATCAGCAAATTCTTTCCTTGTCTGCCGTATCAAAACCGGGCATCATCTTGTATACTTGATCAAAACTCCCCTTAATTAAATGCCTTTACGTTGAATCACTCTATTTGGAACAATCCTATGCAAGGGGAAGCAAAGCTAAAATTGTGGGATGTTACTCGGGAAGGACATGTAAATAAACAAAAAAAAATGTCTGTGTTTCAGCTGGGCAAGTTCCTGGAGAGGGAGGGTTTGGGATATGGCTTCATGTAAATTAGTGCGTTTGGGTGTAAGGTTTATTGAGTACTACGATTCTTTCCCAAGCATTCCTGCCCCACCTGAGGTCCTGTGGGTGTGTGCAGATTGTGTAAGTTTTATTGCTGTTCATTTCTGACATTCACCAACATTGGATTGGTGAGGGGTTGTCTGGACTTGAGAAGATGGAGGGTGATCCGTGACCCACCCCAATTAGTTGAATCAGCAAATTGGCCGAGGCATGTTGATTTCCCAGCAGATGAAGACTCGACAGTTGAACTGTATAAACCATAGTGGCTGCCCCAATCCATGTTCAAGTTCTTTGTCCCATTATATTTAAGCTCAGTGCCTTAGATTGGAGGGGAAAGGCCAAGCAGCATTCGTGCCCCAATCCATCTCAAAAAGCTCTAATTACTGGCATACCTGTATCGTTGAGCAATGGTCAGATTAGCTGTGATTGCCCCTATAATCATTACATTGAACACGGGCCATTGGGTCCATGTCTGTCTGTAGTTAAGATTAAGGTTTACGAGTCATATATCCCCCAAATAAAGGGAATTGAGCTTGACGGTATTTTTCAAGTATGGTTGAGTATTGTGGTTAAACATAGAATGGAAAAACATGACCTGTCTGTCAACATCCTTGTTACCTGGAGCTGGTAGTTTAACCTACATCAATTGTTTGCTTGGTCCTATCTGGCCACTAACCAGAGGTCAGCTACCCAAGGTGTCCATTATTTTGGTCATCCTCAACTTGTGTTTATTCCGCTCAGATCAAATCCTTCCACCACCAATGTTGAGTTGCAGCATTGTGTACCCATCTACACGATGCAGTGTAGAAACTCACCAAATAACCATGGGCAGCACCTTCCAAACAAACGACCACTTCAGTCTAGAAGGACAAGGGTAGCAGTTACATGGGAACACCACCACTTGCAAGTTCCCCTCTGAACCACTTAGCCATTCTGACTTGGAAACATATTGCCGTTCCTCCACTGTTGCTGGGTCAAAATCGGAAATTCTCTCCCTAAGAGTATTGCAGGTTTATGTACAACACATGGACTGCAGTGGTTCAACAAGATCACCATGAACTTCTCAAGGGCAATAAGGACCAGGCAAGGCTAGTCAGCCAGCAGCACCCATGTACCACTAGTGACTTTAAAAAAAATTGTGCCATCCATTAACTTCTGCTGGACCTTGTCTAAATTCTCCTTGGCCATTATCTCTGGCCCTGTCTTTGACCAGAAAGTACATTTTTTTCCTGAAGTGAGACATGCAAAACAGTGTCTTAGTGAGTTTGCAATTTTAAAAAAAATTATAAATATCCATTCCATCTCCTAAAGTTGCCCCGTGGTCCTGCAGGTTTTTTTCCCCTCAAGTGACCATCCAATTTCCTTTTGAAATCATTGGTCAGCCCCACTCCCACCACCCGTATGGATAGTAGGCTCCAGGTCATCACTACTCACTGAGGAAAACCGGGAGGTGGGATTTTACGTACAAGTTTTTAGTTTGGAGAAGCAGGGTTGTTCTCCTTTGCAGCAAAAGGAATGAGGGAGGATTTGACAGAGGGACACAAGATTATGATTCTCCTAGAGTAAAACAGTTCTTTATCACTTTCCCTTCCAAGCCCACATTTTCTGCCCAGGATCTTAAATTTGTGCCGTCTAGTTTTTGTACCATCAATAAACGGGAACAAATTTTCTTTGTTCACCTTAATTCTATCATAGACCACAAGAAATAGGAACCGGAGTATTTAGTTCAGCCCCTCAAGCCTGCTCCACCATTCAATAGGATCATGGCTGATCCCGACATTCCTCCTATCCACTTTGCTGGGATTTCCCCGCAATCATTGATTCCCATACCTGCCTCAGCCTTAAATATACACAAGACATTTTTTTGGCAAAGCGTTCCATGGACTTCGACCCCTCTGAGAGAATCATAACCTTGCGTCCCTCTGTCAGATCCCCCCTCCATTTCTTCTGCTGCAAAGGAGAAAAGCCCCGCTTGTCCAAACTAAACCTAAAATCCCCCCTCACTGCAATAATTCTTTCAGATCTTCTCTGTACCCCCTCAAGTATTCTCATTTCTTATTAGGTGTAGCGACCAAATCTGAATGCAGTTGTCGCATTATACTTCTCCAGATATTAAAAATGTTCACAATCTGTCTTATCTTTGTACTTGGTGCCTTTGTCAGTGCAACCATATGCTTCTCATCATGTGCTGTCACCACCTATACACAGCCCCAGTACTTTTGTTGCTGTATGTCACAACTGTGCTATTAAATACACAGGTTAAACCGATTGCAAAAGCTTGTGTGAACAGTGTCCATGTGAGCAGCACACCAAAGGATATCTCTTGTCTTAGCAGCCACACCTCAGTGTAACTTTTAGTATAATAGGTGCAAAAAAATGCTGTTCTACTGTTGACTAATGAAAGCGACTCCCATCAAGAATCTTAATATGCATCTGTTATGTTGTAGGATCTGTACAATAAATATTTGTACCGAAGCTTATGCTGTGTTTGGGTATCTCTGGTTCCTACAGGCGACGCTACAGAAACAGCAGGAGCCGATAGTATCAACAACCCACATAGGGGTAGGAGAGGTACCAACAGTGAATGGACAGACAACTTCACATACAGAGCTTTCAGAAGAAAAGCCAGAGCCAGAATCTTCAGAAGAAATATTGGAAAATGGACCAAAAGGTAGAAATCTGGATTTATTAACCAGCCTGTGTTCTTTTCCACCTCTACCTCCCCAACAAATGTCCCCTAAAGACTGGAATTTGCTTTTACGTTCAATCCACATTCCTTGATCACATAGTTATGTTGGAACTGTGCAGTACCAAAGTATGACTAGATTGCCAAAGGTATCTGTTGTGAAGCCCTGCTTGTTTAATAAGGTGATGGTTATAGAACCAAAGTATTAGAAGTTGCCCCAAGTTCAGTGACCTACGCTTCCCTCTCCTCCAACCCTTCTGGATATCAGCCAATATCTGGAAGATGTCTTTAATAGTAAGCTTGCGTGATATTGTGTAGAGGACGATGAGAATGTGGATTTCCGATAAAAAGCAGCCCTGCTCTATATTTGCCAAGTTCCAGTTCACATACTATGTATTATTGGAGCTTTCATTCCAGAAAGGAGGATGTTGAGTTTGAGCATGCAGATAAAGGCTGCTTTTTTAAAAAAAAGGGGTTAGGAAGTAAAAGCATAATGTTGGCTTAAGAGAGTTAAAGTTCTCATCAGGGAAGTTGGTAATCTGTAACAGTCTGGTGGCTGGGAGCAAAGGGGGTCGGGATGTTGCTGGACTAATGACTCAGGCCCAGACGTAATATTCCAAAGACTCACCATCCCATAAGGGGATCATCCATTGAAGATAGATGAGGAATTTCTTCTCCCAGAGAGTGGGGGAATCTGTGGGATCCGTTACTGCAGAGGGCTATCTGGGCTGGGTTGTTAAGTGTATTCAAGGCTGAGAGAGACAGGTTTTTAATCAATAAGGGAGTCGAGGGTTTTGGGGAAAGGGCAGGAAAGACGAATGGAAGATTATCAGATCAGCCATGACCTCGTTGAGTGTTAGGGCTGACTTCACGGGCTGAATGGCCTGTTCCTGCTCCTATGGTCTCGAGCTTATTCCTTGTCCCAGTCACAAATGGTTTGCCAGCATCCAGGTGGGATTGTCATGAAGAGGAATACATCAGACACAACTGTCACGACACATACAAGGTGGAATGCTATTTTCTGGTTCCGCACATGATCTGATTCAAGTCTTTAAAGAAATTAACAGGAAAAGACAGGGTAGGTAAATTATTGCCATTGGTTAGGGATCCTAGATTTAGGAGGCACAGTCTGAGAATTAGGGCCAGACTGTTCAGGGGAGGTTTTGGGAAGCACTTCAACACACAGGATGGTAGGTGCTTGGAACGCACTCAGTGGATGCTGGACCAGATGTTAGTTTTAAATCTGCAATAAATGCATTTTTGTTCAAGTATTAAGGGATATGGCCAAAGGCAGGTATAGGGAGTTAGGCTGCAGATCAGCCATGATATCTTTGAGTGGCAAAACAGGCTTGAATGGTTAATGGCCTACTCCTGCTTCCACACGCACAGGCTGGGATTTGTTCTTCACCCATACATGCTTAGAATTAGAACACCAAGGGTTGCTAAGTGCAGAAAGGGAAAGTACTAAACAGCATCCAGTTAATGTGTTTCTATTTGCACAACCCGTTTATTTGAATTCCCAGCATGCTTCCCATTGCCCATGGGCCAACCTCTGTGATACATTTCGGGTTGTGCATGCTGCTTACAAATTGTTGGCATCAGATATACGCAGGAGATAGTGAGGACTGCAGATGCTGGAGATCAGAGCTGAAAGATATGTTGCTGGAAAAGTGCAGCAGTTCAGGCAGCATCCAAGGAGCAGGAAAATCGACATTTCGGGCTTATGCGTGAGATATACTCAGTGGAAATCTTAAGCATTTGCTTTTTGATGTTACTGGGCCTGAAATGGTTATTTCGCATCATCCTGGTTTGGAGGTGTTCGTCTCTAGAGTCAATTACTTCCATACAGGGTCATGTAGAACATCACAAATACCTTCATTCCAATTCTCTGTATTTTAGATTCCATTAACAACTGGATCTGAATTTAAAACTGACTTTTGCAATGATCATATAACCATTTCAGATATAATTGCATTAGTGCATCTGAGAATGAATAGCTACAGCAAGTTGTTTGTGTAGCTGTTTGTATGCAAAGAAAGATCTTTTTGCGTAGAGGTTGTGGAAAGGGATGTGATAGTTAGATTTAGATTAGATTACTTAGTGTGGAAACAGGCCAGACCCATACTCCTACATTTACCCTTCACCTGACACTACGGGCAATTTAGCATGGCCAATTCACCTGAATTGAATTCAATTCACCTGACCTGCACATTTTTGGATTGTGGGAGGAAACCGGAGCACCCAGAGGAAACCCACACAGTCATGTGGAGAATGTGCAAACTCCACACAGTCGCCTGAGGCGGGAATTGAACCTGGGTCTCTGGTGCTGTGAGGCAGCAGTGCTAACCACTGTGCCACTGTGCTGCCCAGTTGGGAGAAGGGAGTTGAACAAAAGCTTCCAGGTTGTCTGTAAAAGGCCAGGGAAGATGAGGTAGTGTGGAAGGAGTGACATGGAAGTGTAAAGTGGCCATAGGCTGCCCCCAATTAGAAAGAGAGAGACAACAGATGAGAGTTTAACCTGAGGGGGATTGCACTCCGATGGGGCCTCCATGGTGATTTCCATGAGTATGGGAAATGAACACCCTCCCCAAACTACACTCTGCATGAGTGTATCCAAATATCCCTCTACCCGCCTCAAATGACACCCTTGGTACCACCCAGTGAAAATGAGCTTTTTCAACACAGCTCAGACATTGAACCTGCCTCCTGTCACTCTGCCTCTATTGCAGACAGGTTTAACAGCACCAGGAGAACATGCAGCTCATTGTGTCTGAGTCAGTACTTTGCACAAGTGATCTAAAACAGACCCTTGTTTTCTCTTTCTGACCCTTGCTGTGTGTTTTAAAAATTTATTCATTGATTACCCAAAATGTTGTGGCCTCTGCTTGAACCACAGCCTGGTTCTTAGGCCAACAGCACTCATTGCAACCAAACTTGCTAAACTGGTTGCTAAGACAATAATTGCCTCTTTGGGAATGTTGACGTGAATTTTCTTTCCAATTCATTGTTTTCTCACCTTGCACTGGTTTGGTCCATCCCCAGAGTTGAGTGGCTGGGTTGGTATGGGCAGTTTGCCTGTTCAACCCTGGCAAGTGACGTGTCCATACATGTTTAAAATGGAGAGAAAATCTCGTTATGTAGAAGGTAATGAAATAACTTCCACTTGTTTCGCACCATTGCAACAGCCGAACGTCCCGTGTGCTTCTCAGTTATCCACATAGTTAGCACTGAACCAATTAGTTTCTGGAACAAGTGACCGGTAAACTTGGCTTTGGAGATTTGAGGAGAGGAGGATACCCAGAACTTTAGACCCAGAGCTGGAGCAGTTAATATTGGGAGAACACCAAAGGCCAGAGTTGGAGATCTGATTCTGGTGTCAGTTAGCCGCCTCTTCTCTGTCTAGTTTTTCTTTTTGACTTAGCAATTCAGTTCTTGTTTCTGTCTCCCTGCAGACACAGCTGCAGTCATAGCAGCTCCCTCCATGTGGACCCGACCACAAATCAAAGACTTCAAGGAGAAGATCCGGCAGGATGCGGACTCTGTCATCACGGTGGGCAGGGGGGAGGTGGTTACCGTGCGGGTGCCTACTCACGAAGAGGGCTCTTACCTCTTCTGGGAATTTGCTACAGACAATTATGACATAGGCTTTGGTGTCTGCTTCGAATGGACAGATTCTCCCAATACCACAGTGAGCGTGCATGTCAGTGAGTCCAGTGATGATGACGACGATGATGAAGGTATTGTAATCACAACCTCTGCTTTGTTGGGGGGAAGGCAGGGGAGGCTGTGAGGAATCAAGGGAATGTTTAGCTGCTTGTTACTTCTTTTGGTACTTTCATCGAATATGGAAGTTGTGTTGTGTTCCTCATTTCAGGCGTCCCTACGTTGTTACGATGCTCAAACGAGGCACAAGTGAATGCCTGGGGTCATTGGGTACCCTCCTCAGGAGCGAGAAGTCCCACTGTTTTCTGGTGTCTTTTGTCTCCTATCTTCCTAGCCCAGGGACACTGAGACTGATTACAGCATCTGGTCTGGCTGACTGGTTCGCTCCACCCTGGGACCTTCCTGCATCCTGAGGAATTGTCACATTGTGCACGTTG
The DNA here is from genome assembly GCF_020745735.1 of Hemiscyllium ocellatum. Lineage (NCBI taxonomy): Eukaryota > Metazoa > Chordata > Chondrichthyes > Orectolobiformes > Hemiscylliidae > Hemiscyllium > Hemiscyllium ocellatum. The sequence goes on from NC_083403.1 coordinate 13,871,613, forward strand.
TTCAGGCGAGCTGTTGTACAAAGTGCCTGCACATATACCACAAGGCTGCTCTTGCCTTGTTTGCACAGCTCAGTTTGATACTGCACTGCACCCACCAACTGACTGAACCCTGCTGCATTGGAGACATGGTGCAGGAAGATGCCAATCTGTCATGGCACTGCCATCTAACTTACCAGAAACCTCCATGGCCCTATATTAGCAAGCTGCGCCTCAGACTGAGACCCAGGTGCATTGAGAGGTTGCATCATATTGGGCTTGGCAGGAATATCCAATAGTCCTTTGTGAAATAGTTTTGAAATGCAGTGATTGTATGACCATGTGGGAGTGGGGGAGTTGTGTGACAATCAGTCTCACTGCCGTGTTGGTCTTCCTTCGCTGTTGGCTGTAGGAACAAAGTCAGCTAGACACAGACTGCTCCAATTTGATCTTTAGTGGTGGCCTGTAAAAATAGGTGGTACCTGTATTTAACATTCCACCCGAGATGAGGAGCATCCTTGCTAGTGTGTTACATCCCTAATAGTGCACTGGAATTTCAGCAGTGATTGTGTGGCCCTGAATCAAAACTCTTCAGATCCAGAATGAATATCAGAACGGTTTAGTTGCAACTCCTGCTTAGTATTTACTGCCTGGGCCGATGAACGACAGGACTGGAATACTAAACGTTCAGTGTGAAAGACATTTAGACAATACAGGCAAATGTCAGACAAAAATAGTTCAGAGGAGACCCGATCTGAATGGTCCTGCACCTATCATTCATACTCAGAGAATAGAACTGCAGAGCATCTTATCCCAATATAACTGAATAGAACTCTGAACTCCATTATATTGAAGCTAAGCTGCTGCCTCACTTTAAGTACGGTGTTGAATGGAAATTTTCTTGCAGGCTGCATTTACAAGCATTGTTCCTCTTGTCTGGAAGTTTGTTTGCTACTCCTAGTTACCTAGCAGCAGGTGCTCAGCGGCTACTGATTTTTGGCGTTTTGTTTTCTTTCTCTTTCATAAGATGTGGGTGTCACTGTGAAACCAACATTTATTACTGGGCATAAACAATCTAGTCACTGTGTTGGCTTTTGAACTCAACTGAGGCTTGTTCATCCAAGCTTCTGCATTGCTCTTCTAGCTAGAACCACTGAGCTATTTTATCCCCAAGTCAGAAGTTATGTCCCAGAAAACTGAGCTTACAATGTCGGCTGGCACTCTGGTGCGGTACTTTCAGGTGAGATATTAAAACAAAGAGCATTTCTGTCCCCTCAGATGAAACTAAAATATCTCCTGGCACTATTTTTGAAGAAGAGAGGGGAATTATGCCAGAGTCCTAGCCAATATTTAATGCCTCCGCCAACTCCTAAAAGCACATATTCAGGTCGTTATTGTAGTGAGAGCTTGCTGTGGACAAAATAATGGCTAGATTTCCATTGTTAGAACAGCGACAACATTTTGAAATTGTTCATTGCTTCTTAAGCCCTTTGGGATAACATGAAGTTGTCTGGAGTGGTACTGAGATTTTTCTTTTGAATATGGGCCGCCATTTCAGCTTTTGGGAGACATGACACTGGGAGAGGAAGTGGGTGCGATAGACCATAAAAAAAACTCGCACATTTTGCCTTTCATCCATGCCCCAATCCCCAACTATTGTACTGTAGAACCCAGCACGTGAAATGACTGACTCTGCCTCTGTTATGGGAGCAGGGAGATCCCACTCATTTCCCCAAATCGCAAAGGTAAGTCAGTGAGGTTAGCATCTTCGGACACAAATCTTGACTGTTTCTTGATATAAAAAAGGATGTATTTGTAAATTTTGACACTGTGTCTTGCATTGTTTCTTGCAGATAGTCCCAATGAAGTAGAGAAAACCAAGAAGGAGGCCAGCAAAGTTCAGGTAGATGAGGTGGTACCGGTCTACAGACGAGATTGCCATGAAGAGGTGTATGCTGGGTCCCATCAGTACCCAGGCAGAGGGGTCTACCTCCTGAAATTCGACAATTCCTATTCACTCTGGAGGTCAAAATCTGTTTATTACAGAGTTTATTACACCAGATAAAACCAAGCTAGCCCACGCTTGGCTCTCGCTTCTTTTTGTTTTATTTTGTAAACTTCAATTTGCACATTGTGCATTGAAATAATTATCTAAATCGTTCTATATAATAAATTGGGTGAAGGATCTTCTACTGCAGTAATGAAACTCACTGCCAGGTATTGGTTTCATTAGCCTTCTTCAGAGTCATTGCTATACTCAATTGTTGCTGGCACTGATAACCATTTGTATGTTGCATCATGAGGAGTGGTTAATGCAAGCCTCTATAGTCTATAGAGTCTAAAAGCAGAGGGTAGTTTAAGAAATGCTTGGCTGGATGCATAGAAATCACCTTGTCGGTTTGCCCCTATAAATACCACTGTGTAGTTATCCCCAGGAAATGTAAAAGCAGCTTTGCCTGTTTTGCTGAACCCTGGTGTTCCGAAGTCTCAGTTGGGTTTGCTTCGTAAAATGAATCGCTGGTCACTAGAACTGGGGCTGGCATTTACCACGAGGTGTGGTCAGGCTGCTAGTTGCATGGTGTGAAAATCTGCGATTGAGTAGGGAAAGGTGAGGTAATGGTTTGTGCATGACTGCCCTTGTGCCCAAAGCATCTCATCAGTCATCTTGTTTCTCAGACAATATTTGGCCCTCTGTTCATTCTGCCTAAACAGGGGTGGGACTTGTGAGTCCAGTCATCCAACCTTTAATTTTTTTTTAGTTTCAATTATATGGAAAAGCTTTGATGCACTCAGGATTTGAAAAGTCCCCCTTGGTTAAAAACATTGTCTTAGTTTACCTCCTTAGTCTATCCTGTTCAGTCCAGATAATGTGTTGTCCCACACAGTAGGAGGAATACTTGGGGCCTCTTAGGGTTCCTCTGTACAGCAGCCTTTCCTCGATGTTAACAAGCTGGGTTTCCTTGGAGACCTCCTTCCTGCATTGAAAGTGCCTCTTGAGACCCCAGAGCCATTTACCTGAGCTCTTCAGCGAATGCCTCGTTCTAGAGGAGAGAAGATAATGGCCAATGGCAGACTGGTGGGATACTGTGGCTGTACATAGCCATGTTTTGCTGGGGTTTTATTTTTGTTTGAAAATTGACTTCACAGTCTCGGAAACATCCCTTTTTAAATCCCCATCCCAAATATCCCTGACCGAAATCCATTCCATGCCACGTAATAGCTATGACACTGAGCAGCTGCGTTTTCTGCTGTACTAAGTTACTTGATCTTGGCCACAGTAATGGGGAAGTTGTTTCCCTCGGTGTTTGGAGCTGAGCTCAGAGGTGTTTGAGGTCCTCCTCGCTGCCCAGTGATTCCCAGCTCCTGGTTTGTTAGGTGAGAGCAGGGTGAGCTTTCCTGTGGTGTCCTTTGTGCTTCATTATTCTGCTGCCAGTCTGTCTAGACTGTGCAGGTAAGGGTTTTTATTCATGTACACCAGTTTGTCATGATGTTAAGCAGCTGGTAACGAATCAAGGCACAATCATGCTGCATCCCATCAGACTGGCCTCATTGAGGTGAGGTGGAGACTTGAATCCAGTTTAACAAGTGAGTTGCTGGAGTGTGGGCTGGCCATTGCACAGGAACTTGAGCAGTTTGACCTGGCTTTTGCTTTAACCAGTTGTTGACCAAACCCCTCCTGGCACAGAGTATCTAGTCCACAGTTCCTTCTTACAACCTTCATCGGTTATGTGCAGTTGTGCTCATTCAGAGAGAGAGAGGGAGAGTGCGAGCACCCAACAATTAATTGTTGTGTTGAGAGGAAGGATTAAAACCAGTAGAACAGAAATAGTGAGCAGGCTTCCCTCATTGACATGAAGGGAATAGTGTAGTGTCTGACGGTGTGACACAAGAAGGCTCTTGCTTTCTCTCCTCTCTATAAGGATTTGCCTTTTGTAATTTTTATTTTTCAACAAAGCTGTTTATCTCTGGGTTTAATGAGGGTTACACATTATATTGATAAGAAATGCATATAACCTTGATGGATCTCCCATGGTATTGTCCACTTTACTGATCCTTTCTCCCTGTGGAGATGATGGTGAGCTTCTAAATTCCTGAGATTGGCCGATTGAATGCGAGTTTTGGGTTCTAAGGTGGAAGATTGCGGCCTGTGCACTTTTTTTCTGAAATGTACAAAGTTTGCATCGATTAGTGGAAGTTAGATAGGGAGGCCCAGTCGAAGTTAGACTTTCCGATATATAATTTAACATACTCGCTTCCCTGTTTTATTCAGCTGATCAGGGGTTGCAGCTTGTACCTAGAGGACCTTGTTGTCACCAAAGCATCTTAATTAAGAATAGTTTCAGATTTCCTTTTGAAATCACTTCTTTCATTTCTCAGAGTGCGATTCTGTTGTACCAGTACAGCTGCGACCTGCACAGTTCAGAGATCGCAGTTGTTTCTGCAAGTGCTTTTGTTTTGTTTCTCCCCCCCCCCCCCCCGTATAAATAATTGTTTCATTAACACTTGTATATAATGCTTTCTCCCCCCCCCCCCCCCATTTCCTTTTTGTGGATTGTATTTACTGCTGTTTTCCTAATTACAGGCACCACCAACTGTTTTATATATGGTTTGAATTAGTCTGATTTTCAGTGAAACCGAAATGTAATGGCCTCTCATTTAGCAAGGTATGTTGTTGGAAATGTGGCCTGATGTTCTGAGCTGTTAGTCTGACAGAAGTTTCCAGAATATTAAACTTGGAAAGATTTTATTGCTGTGGCTTTTTTTAATAACCTGTGCAATTTTGGAAACAGTTTCTTTCAATAATCTATTTAATCTCTATTAAACTTATGTTTATCTGTACTTTTTACTTTCCTTCCCTTTCTTAGTAAATAAAATGCTTTTCTTTTGTGGGTTTTGTCATTGGCTTGAGGTTAGGCGCATCACCACTGCATCGATTTTTCTCTGTTCTGGATGGCGACCAGGATCAGTGTTAGAACATACGGTGAGCCGGGGAAATGTTAACAGGTTGGGTTTGCTCATGTATCCTGCTGTATCTGTCAAATTCGCTTTCACTCCTGTCACTTGGGCTGCCACCTTGGACCGCGGGCTGCATGGTCAAGATCAGTCTGCAATGTAGGAGCTTTTGAGCATTATTCGGAGATCAGGTAAGAGCTGGAGCGTCGGAGGCTGAGGGGCGACCATATCGAGGTTTACAAAATCATAAGGGGCATGGATAGGATAAATAGACAGTCTTTTTCCCTGGGGGGGAAGTGTTCATAACTAGACGGCATAGGTTTAGGGTGAGAGGGGAAAGATATAAAAGAGACCTAAGGGGCAACTTTTTCACACAGAAGGTGGTACATGTATGGAATGAGCTGCCAGAGGAAGTGATGGAGGCTGGTACATTTAAGAACCATCTGGGTGGGTACATGAATAGGAAGGGTTTGGAGGGATATGGGCCGGGTGCTGGCAGGTGGGACTAGATTAGGTTGGGATATCTGGTCAGCATGGACGGGTTGAACTGAAGGGTCTGTTTCCATGCTGTACACCTCTATGACGCACGCTGCATCCAAAAGGCTAAGAGCATTGTGGAATACCCCACACACCCCTTACTCAAACCCTTCTCCCTCCTGCCGTCTGGCAGAAGACACCAGAGAATCCGTTCTCTCACAGCCAGACTGTGCAACAGTTCCTTCCCCCAAGCCATCAGGCTCCTCAACACAGTACGATCGGACTCTTGCCCATCTGAAATTCTTTGCACAGCTTTGATTTGCTGCTGGAAAAATGTCTTCTCATTCTTCTATCACAGTAACTTGTGTGGTTTGTGCTGTCCATGTAGCACCATCAACCCTGGAGGAACACTGTCCCCTTCTCACTGTATTGGTTGTGTATGGTAGAAATGACAAATAAAAGCCACTCTGCTCAAACCACTTCCTTTGGTGAAAAGTTCCACAGATCTGCCACACTCTGGGTGAAAAATTTGTCGTCCTAAAAGGCCTACCCAGTTTCTTTTGACAGTAATCTAAGGTCAATGGGAACATCCTCCATGTTTACCATGTCTAATCCTATGAGATCTTTGTTTTTCTAAGCTCCAGTGAATATCATCCTAACTGAATCAGTGTCCTACACCAGTGCTGTCGTCTCAGGAAGCAGCCGGGTAAATCTTTGTTGTACTCCCTCCATAGCTAGTTGATTGAATGAGTGTAGTGCCTCTTGGATTTTGTAATCGTTTAAATATGTGACACTGGCCAGGCCTTTGTGAATAGGTGATGATGGATCACCCTGTCGACCTGGACTGAGGGGGCTCAGGGACCATCACATTGGCTTCTTATTGTGTGACATTTGTGTTGAAGGCTCTGGCTTATTCTCTATTGACGGTCTACATTAATGACTTGGGTAATGAGACAGAATATGTAGTCGCCAAATATCTGGCAATCCCAAGGTGTGGTGAAAAGCAATTTTCAAGAAGGATGCACAGTCTTTAAAGAGACGTGTAAGTGGGCAAAAAAACAGTGGCAGATTGGGTGTAAAGCAGGGAAGTGAGTTTGTCTACTTTTGTAGAATAATAAATGAAAGAGTATTTAATGAAAGACTATAGATTTAAAAATATGTGGATGCTGGGTGAGAGCATGGCTGTTATACAGTAATTGCTGTAGTGAAGGTAGCTCCTGATGAGTCAGTTGCGGTCTTTGGTATGGATGCACCCACTGTCCTATTAGGGAGGGAGTTCCAACATTTGACCTGATGACAGTTAAGGAACGGAAGTCAGGTGGTCTGTCTTGGGGGAGTGGGGGGGTAGTTTTGAGATGCTCTATTGCCTTTGTCCTAGGTGGTAGAGGTTTGGACGTGTCTGTCAAAGGAGCCTTAGTGAGCTGCTACGTCCTGCTGTCCTTGTCTCAGTAGTTGGGGTGGGGAGGTGAATGTTTAAGATATGGATGGGTGCTCATCAAATAGATGGTTTTGTCCTGGATGGTGTTAGCTGCTTGTTGGAGCTGTCCCCATCCAGGCAAGTGGGGGATATTCTATCACCCTCCCTGACTTGTGCTTTGTAGATGGTGGCAGGCTCGGCAGAGTCAGGAAGCAAGGTCCGTGCTGCAGTATTCCTCGCCTCTGACCTTCTCTTGTAGCCGTGGTGAGTCCAAGTTCAGTTTCTAGTCAGTGATAAACATTGGCCATTGATGTTGTAATATAGAGGGACCTGGCTATTCTTGTGCATGAAACATAAAAATTAGCAAGCAGACCCAATGAATAATTTGGTGGACAAACAGAATGTTTATTGTAAGATCAAGGATTGAGAAGTTATTCTTGCTTCAGCTGTACAGGGCATTAGTGAGACCACAGCTGGAATACTGCTTAGTTTAGATTTGATGTACTTATTTAAGGAGGGATTTGCTTGTCTTGGAAGCTGTTCAGAGAGGATTTCCTGACCTATGCTGAGGGGCTTGTCTGATGAGGAAAAGTTGAGCAGAATGGGACCCGTATTCATAGAAGTTCAGAAGAATGAAGGGTTTCTCCAGTTCTCTCTCTGATATAATTCAGTTTCAACATGTTCACATGACATACTCGATACTTTTTTTTCCCCTATCTGTTTAAAGATGTACAGTTCTGAGGGGATTTGGCAGGGTAGATGCTGAGAGAATGTTTCCAGTCCAGGGGGCAACCAGAGCTAAGAGGCACAATTTCAAAACTATCCTATTTGAAGGGAGGATAAGGAATGTCTTCCCTCATCAGCTTGATAGACTTGAAATTCTCCTTCCCAAAGAGCAGTGACGGCTGGGACATAGAACTTTAACTTGGCTTTGAATATATTCAAATGGGCTAAGGAGTCTCAGGGTCATGGTGGGCAGGTAGGAAAGTGGAAGTTAAGACCACAATTTGGCAGAGCTACTTCTGTGAGCCAAATACCGTATCCCTGCTTCTGTTGCTTATTAACTTATCCGGAGGAATGAGAGAGATTGGCTGGATCTGAGAACTTGTGCCATCCTGAGACAAATAGCTGTCTATCTATCCCACACCTCAAGGATTCTTCATTTTTTAAAATCTATTTTGAGGCAACTCAAAATCCACATCATCTGGATTTGATTCCTCACTCTGCAGGGTAGTAACTAACACCTGTTTCTCCAGTTCTCTCTCTCTGATATAATTCAGTTTTAACATGTTCACATGACATACTCTGTACTCTTTTTTCCCCCTATCTGACATCTTTACTAAATAGTTCACTTGACTCCCCTTTTTCTCAATTTGATGGGGACCACTAAACCTGGCTTTGAAGGGATCTCCTATCATTGGTAACAGTATGAACACATTGTCCCCCGGGATAAAAACTCTTAAGATATCAGAGTCTCAGAGCTTTTATTTGTCACCTGCTTCATGCTACACTGCACCCTCTTTAGCTGCTGTTTAGCTAATTCTATTCTCCCTCAGCTCCGATACATAATTATGAGATCTTCAACATTTGGTCCTATCAATTTTTCTTTAATTTCAAAAGATCTCTCACTTCATGCCCGAATATTAATTTGAAGGGAGTAAACGGAGGAGATTCATTTGGGGCATCTCAAATGGCAAACAATACGAATGGGATACCTTTATCCCAATTATTCGGGCAATCCAACATTCCTCAAACCACTTTCCTGCTCTTTCCCCATAACCCTTGATTCCTCAACTAATCAAGAATCTGTCTCAGCCTTAAATATTCACATCTTCCTCCTCATCTCAGGGGAAATTCCCCCTCATCTCCATTTTAATTCTCCCAGTATTTACCGTGCCAAGCCATTTGTAACATACACCATTCTTATTGTCGTTCTTCCAATCTCTAGTGTTTAGTGTTTGCTCATAAGACAGTTTCCCCACAGCAGGGATCATCCTAGTGAACCTTCTCTGCACTGCCTCCAATGAAATGGTATCTTTCCTTTATATAAAGGGACCAAACCTGCTCTTAATACTTTGGATGTGGTCCTACCAGCAATAGACAATAGGTGCAGATGTTGGCCATTCTGCCTTTCGAGCCTGCACCACCATTCATTATGATCATGGCTGACTATCCTTAATCAGTATCCTGTTCCTGCCTTATCTCCGTAACCCTTGATTCCACTATCCTTGAGAGCTCTATCCAACTCTTTCTTAAATGTATCCAGAGACTGGGCCTCCACTGCCCTCTGGGGCAGAGCATTCCATACAGCCACCACTCTCTGGGTGAACAAGTTTCTCCTCATCTCTGTCCTAAATGGTCTACCCCTTATTTTTAAACTGTGTCCTCTGGTTCGGGACTCACCCAGCAGCGGAAACATGCTTCCTGCCGCCAGAGTGTCCAATCCTTGCTGCAGTTGCACTCCTCCAACCTGCAATCACATTCCATTAGCCTTCCTGATTCCCTGCAGCACTAGTGTGCTAGCTTTCTGTGCTTTGTGACCAAGTACCCGCAGCCCCTCCCTGTTGCAGCTTTCTGCTGTTTTTCTCAAAATGATATTCAGAGAATCCAAAGTGTGAAAGCAGGCCATTCAGCCCATAGTGTCCACACCGACCATCCAAACAGCATTTGCTACTAGCCCAGTGTTCACATGGCTAATCCACCTAGCCTACACATTCCTGAACGCTATAGGCAATTTAGCATAGCCAATCCATCCTAACCTGCCTTGGACTGTAGGAGGAAACTGGAGCAGCTGGAGGAAATCCACATGGACAGTTCCCTGAAGATAGAATCATACCTGGGTCCCTGGTGTGTGAGGCAATGGTGCTAACCACTGAGTAACCATGCTGCCCAATCCTTCCAAATTGGACAATTTCATATTGCCACATTATATTCAGTTTGCCACCATTTAAATCACTTGACCTATCAATCTCTGTCTGTAAACTATTCCATTCACAACCTGCCTTTGCACCTATTTTAGTGTTATTTGCGAATTTGGCCACAGTCCATTCCCTTCCTCCCTCAAAGTTGTTGACATACCTGGTAAACAGTTACCCTCCCAGCCCTGCTCCCTGTGCAACCATACTGGCCATTGATCACCAACCTGAAAAAGAAGCCCTTATCCCCACTCACTGCTTCCTGCCATGAGCCAATTCTCTATCCACATCAAGATGCTATCTCCAACTTTGTGGATTCTTACAACTTTTAGTGAGACACCTTTTTTTTATTGTCCAGTGATTTCCCTGCAGAGGTTCCGCCCAATCAGTACAGTTGGACCAATCTTCTGTTTTCAGCCTTTTTCCTATGGGGATCAGTGTAGGGATGCTATGATTCAAGGTTACCCAATGTGGAAGCAAGCTATTTTGCACATTCCCATTCCATCCCTGTAATCCTGCATTTCTCATGAGGTGGGGAACCCACCCAGTCACGGAGAGAATGTGCAAACTCCACACAGTGCAGTTGCCTGAGGCTGGAATCGAACCCGGCTCCCTAGCGCTGTGAGGCACCACTGAGCTACCAGATTGCTGGTGATTAACAGACATCCCTCTAAAATAGTGGGACAAAAGGGTGCCATCAGGAGCTAACCCAGTACATTCCTGACTCTGTTACTAGCTCTGAATGAATGGCAGTATAGGGGGCAGCTTGCTCTGTGTTTGCCCTATAGAGGTGGATGGGAAAAGGATGAGTTAGCTCAGATGTAGGCTGTGGCATGGAATTACAGCCCCTCAACATTTACTCGGTCAGACTGCAGCAGTTAACACTTCTCCTCTCACAATGAGCTGCATGGGTCCTGGTGTGTCCCAAAGTGGCTGGACTGAAAACTAATGCCTTTAGTTAGTATCATTTCTCTTGCACTTCTTTGAATAGCTTAATAAATTCTTTAAGACTTGTGAAAGATGTTTTTACCTGGACTGGGTCTTGTAACTAACGGTGAACGTTGATTGAAGAAAGCCAGCTTGCAATTGTAAACTCTCTCTGCTCACTTTGAGTTGAAGTTGTTTGCTATATCTTTAATGCTCTTGCATTCAGACACAAACACAAATCGGAATGATTTTAGCCTCCTCGACAGGTAGTTGCATGATTGGTGTTACCACGAGGATATAAATCCCGGAACAGTTCTATCAAGGAGCAGCTGCTCAGTTTGGGTTCTGCCGGGGTCACTCAGTTCCTGCCATCAGCACAGCCTCGGTTCAAACCTGGAGAGAGCTGAATTCCAGCGGGGAGGTGGGAGTGACGGCCCCTGACATCAAGGAGCCCACGCAAAGCTGGAATCAGTAGGCAATAGGGAGCAGACCTTCCACTGGTTGCAGTCATACCTAACACAGAGGAAGTTGGTTGTGGTTGTTGGATGTCAGTCATCTCAGCTCCAAGACAGCACAGGGGTTCCTCAGGTCCTGGTCTAGGTCCAACCATCTTCAGCTGCTACATCAATGACCGTCCCTAAGTTTGCTGATGATTGCAAAATGCTCAGAACCTTTCAGGTTTTCTCAGGTCTTGACTCAGTCCACGTTCAAATGCAACCAGATCTGGAGAATATTCAGGCTTGGGTTGGCAAGTCACACTTGCGCCACACAAATGCCCAGCAATGACCATGTCCGTCAAGAGAGAAGCTAAACGCCACCCCCTTAACATTCAATGGTGGGAGGTTCTGTGACGGTACCACTATCAAAATCCTGGGGCTTACCATTGAGCAGAAACTGAAGTGGACCTGCCATATAGTTGCTGTGGACACAGGAGCAATTAAAGAGCTGGGACTTCTGCACTGAGTAACCCACATCCTGACCCACCAAAACCTGTCCACAGCCTACAAGCAGGTCAGGATTATGATGGAATACTATTTGTCTGGAGGGGTGCAGGTCCATAAACCTGAAGATTGACGATATCTGTTGTGATTTCACTAAAACAGCCTGTGTCCCAGATGTCAGTTTCATAGTAAGGAGGAACTTGTGTCTTCCAAAATCCTTTGATTTTATAAAACATGGTCCAGGCAGCAGAATTATACAAACTGTATTGAAACACGTGAAACTAGCAAGTTCTGAGAAGATTTGTAGCTCAGGTTGAGGTTCTGGATGTAGGTTTGCTCACTGAGCTGGATGGTTCATTTTCAGACGTTTTGTCACCATAACTAGGTAACATCTTCAGTGAGCCTCCGGACAAAGCACTGCTGATGATTCCTGCTTTCTATTCCTGCAACAAACACATTGACTTGGACCCGATTTACCACCCCCTGAGAAAAAGAACAGGAAATGATGTCACCACAGGAGATGACATCACCAACCCAAAGAAACCCAAACATATCAATAGAGAGCAGGAATCATCAGCAGTGCTTCGACTGGAGGCTCACTGAAGATGTTACCGAGTATGTGATGAAACATCTGAAAATGAACCTTCCAGCTCAGTGAGCAAACCTACATCCGCATATGAAACGGTTTAGGTTGGATAACTTGTAATGTTTCAGGTACCAATTCCCCTTTTGTTAAGTCCTAAGTCAATTGCAATTGCAAACAGGCTTTCTCAAACCTTAACCGTCCTGATTAGTTACAAGATCCGTTCGGGGTAAAAACACGTTTCACATGTTTTAAAGAATTTAAGTTATCCAAAGGTGTAAAAAAGTAATAGTACTAAAGAAAGACATTAGTTTTTAGTCCACTCACTTTGCAATGCAGGTTTGAGGCACTGGTTGCCTAGGTACAGGTCTCCTGTCTGAAGTTTTCCTTCTGTCTTCAGTCTTACTTTCTTGTGCATCCAACCACTAAACCTTATTGATCCCCCACTGTGTAATCAAAGGCATCCTGAACTCTAATGGACTTATCAGTGCATGACCAGCTCATGATCAATCTTGGATTGGTTAAACAGTTTGTACCTGATTGGCCTGGAAATTGAGCCTCACGATCCCAAAGTCATCACAAATGTTAACTTGTGACCAAATTGAAATGTAATTACCGGGCTTGGTTAATGTCTGAATGTGACCACTGTCTCAGGTAAAATCTTGAACCAGGTTTCATCAATGAGTAAGAACCCATCATCATAGAGCTGTACAGCACGGAGACAGACCCTTCAGTCCAACTTGTCTACGCCGACCAGATATCCTAAATAAATCTAATCCCATTCGGTCCATATCCCTCCAAACCCTTCCTATTCATATACCCATCCAGATGCCTTTTAAATGTTGCAATTGTACCAGGCTCCACCACTTCCTCTGGCAGCTCATTCCACACACGTACCACCCTCTGCGTGAAAAAGTTGCCCTATAGATCTCTTTTATACCTTCCCCCTCTCACCCTAAACCTATGCCCTCTAGTTCTGGACTCCCCGACGCCAGGGAAAAGACTTTGTCTATTTACCCTATCCATGCCCCTTATAATTTCGCAAACCTCTATAAGGTCACCCCCTTAGCCTCCGATGCTCCAGGGAAAACTGCCCCAGCCTGTTGAGCCTCTCCCTGTAGCTCAAATCCTCCAACCCTGGCAACATCCTTGTAAATCTTTTCTGAACCCTTTCACATTTCACAGCATCTTTCCGATAGGAAGGAGACCAGAATTGTATGCAATATTCCAACAGTGGTCTCACCAATGTCCTGTACAACCACAACATGACCTCCCAACTCCTGTACTCAATACTCTGACCAATAAAGGAAAGCATACTAAACGCCTTCTTCATTATCCTATCTACCTGCGACTCCACTTTCAAGGAGCTAGGAACCTGCACTCCAAGGTCTCTTTGTTCAGCAACACTTCCCAGGCCCTAACCATTAAGTGTATATGAGTCCTGCCCTGTCAGCCTTTCCAAATGCAGCACCTCACATTGATCTCAATTAAACTCCCTCTGCCACTCCTCACTCCGTTGGCCCATCTGATCAGTTTAAGCTTGTATATTAATAGATAATAATTGTTTGAATCCAAACCCACACTCATTCCTTCACAAACAGGATGAACAGGGCAAATGGGGCACATAGGCTTTCAGGAATATCATGGGTGGAAAATAAACAGGCAAGAAGGGACCAAATCTGTGGATCAGGAGGAAATGAGGTGACCTTCTTGCGGTCCTTCTTGGGCTTTGGTTCACCAGCGATTCTAAAATCAGTAGCCAGTCATTTAGACGTAGCCCTTGGTGCAGCTTAGAAGTTTTCTTTCTTTGTTGAGTTTCTGGGTGCTGTTCCTTTGTTAATCACAGAGAGAGTGATCCGGTTTGCTGGCAGACTTCTGAAGGTCCAATTGCTCTCTCTCTCTCTCTCTCTCTGTTTCCTGTCAAACTACTACTTTGACCAATACGAACACTGTTGCTGAGCAGTTTTGGTTTCAATCGAAAGCCCCCTGATGCCAGAACTCCTCACAAAGGTATCAATGCGAGCTGCTTCAAAACAAAACGAGGGGCCCTGGCTAATCAATAAGTGAGCACACAATGCTATTTTTCCTTTACCTCATAATAAAAAGTGGCCATCTTAGTGACATCCCTTGCTGTTCTCTCCTCATTTATTTTTTTAAACATGTTAATCATTTTAGATTATTCTTATAGCACCTTGTTCCCCATGGTTTACCAGCTCCATAGACCTTTACCAAGAAATGTTGGCACCATTTATCTGTCTCCCTGGAGTGTACAGTGTTTGGTTTTAGCGATTACCTATCATCCAAAAATATTTTCACTTCAAAGCGTTCTCTCACACATGGACCTAAGTTTGCATTAGTTTGAGCCATGTAAGTAATCTTGGACTGATAGCCAAAGGCTCTCTTCAGTTTACAACTGAGCCTACTTAAAAAGAATATAATTTAATTCCTCACTTGCTCAATAAAATCAAAATGCTTGATCATTGAAAGGTCACGCAATCCGACAAAGGGATAAATGTCGTCCAGGGCAGCAGGAAGAATATCTCCATTTGTCATTGAGTAATGTCCTGAACCGTTTAACAAATATCTCGTGTTCTCTTTACATTTAGATAGAGGATCAGCCACAATCAGGGTGAGTGATGCAGTGAGACTGCAGTTCAGACAGTCCCTTGGTTGTAAATGGGCTCTGTTCCTGTATATTAATTGGACCAGGAGAGGCCATTCAGCCCCTCAAGCCTCACCACTATCCAATGAAATCACAACTGAGTTGTGGCCTAACTGCATATACAGGTAACTGCATTATGGATAGACCAGGGTACTTCCTGGATGGTGAGGGGTTAAGTACAGTGGCATGTCCACCTTGGGGGAAGGGGGGGAGAGGGTTCAATAAAATATCACAAACAGCTGCAGAAAATAATGAAGAAAGCTAATGGTATGCTGGCGTTCACTGTGTATCGAAAGGCCTGGATCCAAAGGTTACACTGATGTTATACAAAACCCTGCTGAGAGCCCATTGTCTGCTGATCTGGGCACCACACCTTAGGGAAGGATCTTTTGGCCTTGGGCAAGAATGATACCTGGACTTCAGGGGTTAACTTATGAGGGGATATTAGACAAATTAGGTCTGTTTTCTCCAGAATTCAGAAGGTGAAGGAGTGATCTGATCGACGTCTTCAAGATATTAACAGGAAAAGGCAGAGTAGATAAACTATGCCCACTAGTTCGAGATTCTAGAGCTAGGGGGCACGTACCGAGAATTAGGGCCGATTGTTCCCGAGAAGTGTTAGGAAGCAGTCCTACACACAAAGGAATGGGAGATGTTTGGAATTCTCTACCATAAATGGCATTGGATGCTGGATCAATTGTTAGTTTTATCTGAGCATAGTTTTCTGTTCAGCCAATGTATTGTGGGATATGGAATTAGGCCACAGATTTGACTTGATCTCAGTGAATGGTGGAACAGACTCAAGGGGCTGATACTTTAAAATAGAACCTATTTGCTACCAGGGAAGTGACTGAACAACGGTCTCGCTGCACCCTCCTGTGGCAGCTGCTAGATACAGCAGGCAATTTATCCGAGGTTCAGAAAACACACAATTAGTCACAGAGAGATGTCCAGCACAGAAACAGACCCTTCGGTCCAACCCGTCCATGCCAACCAGCTATCCCAAACCAATCCAGTCCCACCTGCCAGCACTCGGCCCATATCCTGCCAAACCCTTCCTGTTCATATATCCATCCAGATGCCTTTTAAATGTTGCAATTGTACCAGCCTCCACCACTTCCTCTGGCAGCTCATTTCACCCTCTGCGTGAAAAGGTTGCCCCTGAGGTCTCTTTCATATCTTTCCCCTCTCACTCTAAACCTATGCCCTGTAGTTCTGGACTGCCCCACCCCATGCCTATCCATGCCCCTCATAATTTTGTAAACCTCTATAAGGTCACCCCTCAGCCTCCGACGCTCCAGGGAAAACAGCCCCAGCCTGTTCAGCTTCTCCCTGTAGCTCAAATCCTCCAACCCTAGCAACATCCTTGTAAATCTTTTCTGAATCCTTTCAAGTTTTGCAACATCTTTCCGATAGGAAGGAGACCAGAATTGCATGCATATTCCAACAGTGGCCTAACCAATGTCCTGTACAGCCGCAACATGACCTCCCAACTCCTGTACTCAATACTCTGACCAATAAAGGAAAGCATACCAAATGCCTTCTTCACTATCCTGTCTATCTGCGACTCTACTTTCAAGGAGCTATGAACCTGCACTCCATGGTCTCTTTGTTCAGCAACACTCCCTAGGACCTTACCATTAAGTGTATAAGTCCTGCTAAGATTTGCTTTCCCAAAATGCACCACCTCGCATTTATCTGAATTAAACTCCATCTGCCACTTCTCAGCCCATTGGCCCATCTGGTCCAGATCCTGTTGTAATCTGAGGTAACTCTCTTCACTGTCCACTACACCTCCAATTTTGGTGTCATCTGCAAACTTACTAACTGTACCTCTTATGCTCGCATCCAACCCATTTATATAAATGATGAAAAGTAATGGACCTAGCACCGATCCTTATGGCACACCGCTGGTCTGAGGCTGTCTTATTTATGATTTGCAGTGATTCTATTGGGGCATTTATAAAGTTGCAACTTCAGTGGCATAGTGAGGCACAGCTTTTCATAAAGTATACAGGTGTCTGGAGTTTGGGTGGGGGGTAATTAGCATTCCCACTGTAGTGATTGTAGTGAGGTCAGTTTGATCAATCTCATAGAATATGAGCTGTCTGATTGGAACTGTTAACCTGGTCCAATCAGGGAACCCTGGCTGACAGGAATGTTTGCACTCCCTTTTTGATTTTCTCAAAAACCTCCTCCTCTGCTTTTGGTTGCACTTCAGTCCCACGCTCCTGATCTTCGGGCACCCGGTGCGGAGGAGGGAGGGCAGGTCTGAAGACCTCCTCGTGGGTCTGCTCCTGGGCCTGGCCAAACTGGCCATAAACAGGTCCAGGCAGCGGGCCGTGGAGGGGGTCGTTAGGGCCGACTGCCTGCCCCTCTTCCGCGGTTACGTTAGAGCTCGGGCGTCCTTGGAGAAGGAGCAAACGGTGTCCACCAACACCCTGGAGTTGTTCAGGGAGAGGTGGGCGCCACAGGGAGTGGAGTGCATCATTTCCCCCTCCAACTCTATTTTGATTTAGTCCCTGCCCTCCCCTTCACTGTTTGATCACACAGCATTGCCCTTTGATGTGAAGGGCACTGCTTGTTACAGGCAACTCGGTTATTTCCTTTCTTCCTGGTGGTGGAAATTAAATAAAGATTCGTGCACCTTGTCTCTCACTGTCTCACACCTGCACACACACACCATGGGTGCTGAGGAAAAATAAGCACTACCGCAGTTAGGCGGCAGTGTGGGGGTTAATAAAGAAAAAAAAAGAAAGAAAGAGAAAAAAATAAACAGGAATGTCTAAGATTCTGTGCACTCTGAGGGAACCTGATTAGTGTTAAGGATTCTCCAGATGTAAATAAAGGGTGATTAGGTGACGAGGTACCAGAGTTATGTTACCCACCTGTGAGTCAGCCTCAATCGAGCGTGTAATGCAAGCTGACCCTCACAGTCCAGATGGAGAGTTTTCCCACCTTTTCTCACATCGCAGATGTCAGAGCTTTGAGGATCTAACTCCTTCTCCAGGGACTTTATCCATTTTAGTGGGATGTGGGCATAGCTGGCTGGTCCAGCATTCATTACCCGTCCCTAGTTGCCCCTGGGGAAGGTGGGAGTGAGTTGCCTTCTTGAATCGCTGCAGTCCATCCAGTTGGGCCACAACGCCATGAGGGAGGGAATTCCAGGACTATAACCCAGGGACAGTGAAGGAATGGTGATGCATTTCCAAGTCAGGATGGGGAGTGGCTTGGAGGGAATTTGCAGGGGGTGGTGTTCCCGTGTGTCTGCTGACCTTGTCCTTCTAGATGGAAGTGATCATGGATTTGGAAGATGCTGTGGAAGGATCCCTGGGAGTGATTACAGACTGGAATCTAATCGAGGGGTTCAGATGGTTTATATATAGAATAATGGATCCCTGGGAGTGATTACAGACTGGAATCTAATCGAGAGATTTAACAGGTCTATACACAGAATAATTGATACCTGAGAGTGATTACAGACTGGAATCTAATCGAGGGGTTCTGATGGTTTATATACAGAATAATGGATCCCTGGCAGTGATTACAGACTGGAATCTAATCGAGGGGTTCTGATGGTTTATATATAGAATAATGGATCCCTGGGAGTGATTACAGACTGGAATCTAATCGAGGGGTTCAGATGGTTTATATACAGAATAATGGATCCCTGGGAGTAATTACAGACTGGAGTCTAATCGAGGGGTTTATATATAGAATAATGGATCCCTGGGAATGATTACAGACTGGAATCTAATCGAGAGGTTCAGATGGATTATATATGGAATAATGGATCCCTGGGAGTGATTACAGACTGGAATCTAATCGAGGGGTTCAGATGATTTATATACAGAATATTGGATCCCTGGGAGTGATTACTGACTGGAATCTAATCGAGGGGTTCTGATGGTTTATGTATCGAATATAGAATCCAATGCAACAGCTTCAGTCTTCCCTATGGTCAGTCAAAATATACATTTGCTTCATCCCGTGTTGGATATTAAAGTGTGATGATGTAAAAAATTCAGAAGTCACAGGACACCAGGAGCTGAGCTCCGAAAGCTTGTGATTTCAAATAAACCTGTCCGTCTATAACCCGGTGTCACGTGACATCTGACTTTGTCCAGCCCAGGCCGACACCAGCATCTCCAGGCAGTGCAGGAGTAGAGAGGGGAACTGGTGAGCTCCAGATGTCTCAGCATCGTGGGAGAGGTAGACATCTGGTATTCTGGAAATAAACTTGGAAGATAAAGAGATTTGAAGTATTTTGTAGCAGACAGGAGGTCATAGTTTTATAGTAATTTGCGAAGACTTATGGTGTTGGTTTTGTTTTGAAGAAATGAGTGTCGGCTGAGGGTTTAAGAGGGGAGAGAATTGACAAAAGCAAACTGTGTATAGTGTTGACTCTCCTTGGAGTGGCAGGAGAAGTTGATTCATTAGGTGTTTACTGGGAATAGGATTGCTGGAGCAGGAGAGGAGCTCATGAACAAGATTGACAAATTTAGGAACCATTAAAGGGACCTGACTCAGACAGGCAGCTGATTGGATCACCGCACTGAATGCCGTACAGTGTGGAAGCAAGTCATTCAGCCCATCGAGTCCACCCTGACCCTCCGAAGACCATCCCACCTCGCCTCACCCCCAACCTTATCCCTTGGCTAATCCACCTAGCCTGCACATCTCTGGACATTATCAGTAATTTAACATGGCCTATCCACACAAACTGCACATCTTGAGAGAACACTCAGGCAGACACGGGGAGAATGTACAAACTCCACACAGTCACCCGAGGTTGGAATCGAACCTGGATCCCTGGAGCCGTGAGGCAGCAGTGCTAACCACTGAGACACCCACAATCTTGATCTTAATGACAAAGATATGCATGAGGCGTTCACATTTATTTTTGGAAGTGAGAATGGAGGGAACAGGGGTGAGAACCTTTACGAAGCTGGGTTTTCCATGGATAAACCTGGAGTTACCGCTACGATCCAGCTCGACTCTGGAAGTCTGATTAGTTTTCACAGATGATAGCAAGACCCGATAATATTCTAAGTGGTCAATCAGAGGTCAGCAAAACTGTTTGCCACAGAGTCCTGCGTTCTTTGGACTTGAGGGAAGAGACATAAGGGCCACACTGGGAGAAATGGGCAGAGAGAGGGGGGCGGGGGGTGGGAGATTAATGATTTGATTAGGGACATTGAAGTTGAACACAAGGAGATAGTTGGTGGCTGCGGGACCATTGGGACAGAGGATGGATAGTGGCATTGTTAAGAGTCGAAGAGTGTGTTGCTGGGAAAGCACAGCAGGTCAGGCAGCGCCCGAGGAGCAGGAGAATCGACCTTTCGAGTATAAGCCCTTCATCAGGAATGACCACATTGTTCAGAATGCAGACTTTAATGTACAGACAGAATCCAAAAACAAGGATTCTGATGAACCTGCATAAAACTGCATGCGGTTCTGGGTGGGAAGAAGACATTGGAGTGGGAGTAAGGCCATTCGGCCCATCGAGTCCACTCCGCCATTCAATCATGGCTGATGGACATTTCAACACCACTTACCCACACTCTCCCCATATCCCTTAATTCCTTGCGAGATTAAGAGGTGATAAATTGAGAGAGAGCTGTTGACATCAGCCAGAATGAAAAATACCTCCCACCCAGCTACCTGTTTACAAAATGTCATGGGTTCAACCATGATATCCAGATGAACAGTGCAGCACTCCCTGTGTACTGTTATACCATAAGACATAGACATAGGAGTGGAAGTAAGGCCATTCGGCCCATCGAGTCCACTCCATCGAGCCCACTCCATCGAGCCAAGGGATAAGGTTGGGGTGAGGCTAGGTTGGATAAGGGACCTGGACGTGGGGAAGTAGAAAATAGTTGCAGGAGTAGGCTACCCAGCGGGAGAGAATCCCACAGGTCCACAACTCCAGGTGAAGATATTCTTCCTCATCTCAGCCCTGAATGGCCTAGCCCTTCTTCTTAGACTGCCTGGAGCTCCCCAACATCGAGGACATTCTTCCTGCCTCCAGCCTGCCCAGTCCCAGCAGGGTGTGAAAGAGATTCCTCTCCTCCACCCACCATCTAAATTCCAGCCAGTACAAACCCAGTCGGCCCACAACCAATACAGAAATTGCTGGAAAAGCTCGGCAGGGTCTGTCCGGCAGCGCACCATGAAGAGAAGTCAGAATTAACGTTTCGGGTCCGGTGGCCATTCCTCAGAACTATCGACCCAGTCCCTCTTCCCACGCCAATCCTGCCATCCCGGGAATCGGTCAGGCAAACCTTCGCTGGACTCCCTCGGCCTAGGAGCTAACGAGGTCGACAAAATAAGCAACGGTAACATGAGGGAGAATTTTCTTCTTTAAAAAATGCCAAGTGGTCAGGATTTGGAATGCACTACCCCAGAATGATTGCAAGGCTCATACTAAATTCTCATCTTTATTGGTAGTCTCTAGCTGCAATAGTCACATTGTTACATTCAACCAGGTTCCCCGTGGGAGACTGGTTAGCAAGGTTAGACCACACGGGAGAACTAGCCATTTGGATACAGAACTGGCTCAAAGGTAGAAGACAGAGGGTGGTGGTGGAGGGTTGTTTTTCAGACTGGAGGCCTGTGACCAGTGGAGTGCCACAAGGATCGGTGCTGGGTCCACTACTTTTTGTCATTTATATAAATGATTTGGATGCGAGCATAAGAGGTACAGTTAGTAAGTTTGCAGATGACACCAAAATTGGAGGTGTAGTGGACAGCGAAGAGGGTTACCTCAGATTACAACAGGATCTGGACCAGATGGGCCAATGGGCTGAGAAGTGGCAGATGGAGTTTAATTCAGATAAATGCGAGGTGTTCCATTTTGGGATAGCAAATCTTAGCAGGACTTATACACTTAATGGTAAGGTCCTAAGGAGTGTTGCTGAACAAAGAGACCTTGGAGTGCAGGTTCATAGCTCCTTGAAAGTAGAGTCACAGGTGGACAGGATAGTGAAGGTGGCGTTTGGTATGCTTTCCTCTATTAGTCAGAGTATGGAGTACAGGAGTTGGGAGGTCATGCTGCAGCTGTACAGGACATGGGTTAGGCCACTTAGATTAGATTAGATTTTACAGTGTGGAAACAGGCCCTTCGGCCCAACAAGTCCACACCGACCCGCCGAAGCGAAACCCACCCATACCCCTACATTTACCCCTTACCTAACACTACGGGCAATTTAGCATGGCCAATTCACCTGACCCGCACATCTTTGTGACTGTGGGAGGAAACCGGAGCACCCGGAGGAAACCCACGCAGACACGGGGAGAACGTGCAAACTCCACACAGTCAGTCGCCTGAGTCGGGAATTGAACCCGGGTCTTCAAGCGCTGTGAGGCAGCAGTGCTAACCACTGTGCCACCGTGCCGCCCACTTTTGGAATATTGTGTGCAAATCTGGTCTCCTTCCTATCGGAAAGATGTTGTGAAAGTTGAAAGGGTTCAGAAAAGAGTTGCATGGATGTTGCCAGAGTTGGAGGATCTGAACTATAGGGAGAGGCTGAACAGGCTGGGGCTGTATTCCCTGGAGCGTCAGAGGCTGAGGGGTGACTTTATAGAGGTTTATAAAATCATGAGGGGCATGGATAGGATAAATAGACAAAAGTCTTTTCCCTGGGGTCGGGGAATCCAGAACTAGAGGGCATAGGTTTAGGGTGAGAGGGGGGAAAGATATAAAAAAAAGACCTTAGGGTCAACTCTTTCCACACAGAGGGTGGTACATGTATGGAATGAGGTGCCAGAGGAAGTGGCGGAGGCTGGTACAATTGCAATATTTAAGAGGCATTTGGATGGGTATATGAATAGGAAGGGTTTGGAGGGATATGGGCCGGTTGCTGGGACGAGATTGGGCTGGGATATCTGGTCAGCATGGACGGGTTGGACCGAAGGGTCTGTTTCCGTGCTGTACATCTCTATGACTCAATGACATAGCTGCAAATGTGTTGCTGGTCAAAGCACAGCAGGTTAGGCAGCATCTCAGGAATAGAGAATTCGACGTTTCGAGCATAAGCATGCTCGAAACGTCGAATTCTCTATTCCTGAGATGCTGCCTAACCTGCTGTGCTTTGACCAGCAACACATTTGCAGCTGTGATCTCCAGCATCTGCAGACCTCATTTTTTACTCGAAGATTTTGACTCAATGACATAGGCCTAGGTCATGAGTCTCCATGTTCTAACTCAGCCTGTATTCAAGTTTCAGACTCTCAGATTCACTGATAGATAAAGGATTTGCTGTTGCTGCTTCTGGGGTCCAATATCTGACAGTGTAGGAGCTGCAGGTACTTTTTCAAACATAATAATTCCACACCCAACGCTATTATGTTTCAAATACTTTAATAGGAAAATGTTATCGGAAACAGCACAAGAGGGCACACAAATATTTAAAAATAGTTACTAAATACAACAAAAAAAGTCTCATAAAAAGTAAAGCAAACAATGGGATCTACATTATGAAAAATATTACATTTTATATTTCAGATCCAATAAGAAAGTTTGTACTATATAAAAAAAAACTCCAAAAAGCCAGCATTGTTCAGAAATCAAAAACTGTTTTAAAATATTTTCAAAGCTGCGTCGTTGGAAAACAAAAAAAAAGAATTACATAAATCTGCCTGCTCTTTAAATTTCTCTCCCTTTTCTCATCAAAGATTCACACAGTAGGCAGCAAGATCTCTCAGCACGTTCATTTCAAGGTCGTTCCACCACCTCATGACCCAATACCCCTCCAAGTTAAAATCAGTTAAATCTCAGGGTCCTCAACTGAGTAAAACACCCCACACTCTCCTCCAACCTCACCCCCCACCCCACTCCACCAGCGTAACCCACAGACCCTCCCACTCCATTTCCCACACTCTACTCTTCCCCCATTGTAACCCCAGTCCCTCCCTCTCTGCCATATCCCAGTGTCCTCTCTGTTCGCCCAGATTTCCAACACTCACTCTCGCCTTAGCCCCACTCCCATTATAGCTGTCTACCATCTAGTCCTACTCAGTCTCCTGCCTTCACCCTACCTCCTGCAGGAAATAAAATGATAAAAACAACCACTGACTACTACCAGAGGAAGAATAGACCGATTCTTTTGTTTATTTGGGGTCGGGGGTGGAGGGGGTGGGAAAGAGAAGGCGGGGGGTGGGGAGCACGGTCAAGACAGAGGTTAGGAAGCTGAAAGCTGGTTTAGAGAAAAGATGGATATTTGCCCCCCGCTGCCCCTGCCCCGCACACACCCACCCCCTCCCCAGGGTGACAGGACGTTTAAGCACGCTCCCCACGAATGCGGCGAGCCAGCTGGATGTCTTTTGGCATGATGGTCACACGCTTGGCATGGATAGCACAAAGGTTGGTGTCTTCAAACAGTCCCACCAGGTAGGCCTCACTTGCTTCCTGTTGAGGCAGGAGGAAACAGAAAGCGAACCGTCATTAATGCGCAACACAATGGTCCCTCAATCAAATCCAACATCCCACTCTCAGTCAGAAAGCGATTACTCGTGGCTTACGTCCTAGTCCCTCCCTATTCTCCCTCTATCTCGGAGACACAAACAGACTTCACTGAATCCCCCACATCTGCATCACGGCCTAACTACCGGATATACTCGAGTAATAGTCAATCTCATGTCAACGTCAACCCTGTATTTTTGGCTAAGTAACCTGAAATGTCCCATATATCTTGTGTAACAGTCAACCCTGGTTCTTCACAGATAAGAGACCAATGTTTACGAGTCAGTGTCCCGCTCCAGTTATCCAGTCTGTTGGTTGTTCCGCTCCGTTCCTGGTCTTCCCGATTCCGGATGGAGGGTTCTTGTCCGAAACATCGATTTTCCTGCTCCTCGGAAGCTGCCTGACCGGCTGTGCTTTTTCAGCACCGCACTCTCGACTCTGATCTCCAGTATCAGCAGTCCCCACTTTCTCCCAGTCTGCTGGCTGTTGTGGTCCGCTCCGCGTTTTCAGAGTTACCATAATTCAGTTTTGTTCCTTTATTCGTTTAGAGATCAGTTGGGGTTCTGCTAACGAGGCAGTATGAACTTTGACGGGCAGGAGTTACAGCCCCTCAAAAGTAGTATCTTTGTAATAGTCAACTAAATTTCACCTTAAAAAGTAGTCAAAAATATTCAACCATTACTCGAGTATATACAGCACTCTGCAGGCTTCTTTAACCAGACCGTCCCCTGACAATTCACTCTGTGCTGTCCCTCGCTGTTGGCTGTTCCACCCGGCTATTGGAGCTGTTCCCTGCCCCCTCTGCCTGAAATCGGACAGTGCCATATCATCATCCCTTCTTCCCACCACTGACCCCCAGGTGTGGACGCTGGGTATGGTCTTTGTGGTGCGGAGTGTCCAAGTATGTTCAATTCTGGACACTGCACATTAGGCAGGTCATCAGGATGTTGGAAAGGGTGTGGAGGGGATCGACTAGAATGGTGTCGGGGATGAGGGACCACAGTCCCCGAGGACAGTGGGAGAAGTTGAAGCCGGTATTGCACTTCGGTAAAATAAACAAGGGGCAGGACTCCTATGGTTGGGCCTGGGGCAGTGTTGCAGGACAGAGGGACCTAGGAGTTCAGGTACGTAATTCTTTGAAAATTGCTTCACAGGCAGCCAGGGTGGTTAAGGAGGCGTTTAGCTCAGACCTTCGAGTACAGGAGTCAGGACATCATGCTGATGTTGAAGAGGAGGTCAGCCTCTTCGGGAATACTGTGTCCAGTTCTGGTCACCCAGTTATAGGAAGGATATTATTAAACTGGAGAGGGTTCAAGAAAATACTTACCAGGACGTTGCTGGGATTGGAGGGTTTCAGTTACAAAATTAGACTGGGACTTTTTCCACTCGAGCGTAGGAGGTTAAGAGATGTCCATTAGAAACCGTGAATAGCAAAAGTATTTTCCCTGGGGTTGGGGAGCTCTAACCTAGGGGACACATTTTTAAGGTCAGAAGGGAAAGATTTCAAAAGGATGCGAGGGGCAATTTTTTTTCTCTACAGAGTGTGTGGAATGAACTTTCCAAGGAAGTGGTGGATGCAGATACAGTTACAAGATCTAAAAGACATTTGGATATGTTCATAAATAGAAAGGGATATGGGCCAAGTGCAGACAGATGCAACTAGTTTAGTTTGGGAAAAATGGTTAACGTGGACTAGTTAGATCAAACGGCCTGTTTCCGTGTTGTGTGACTCTATGGATACTTGATAGAGATGTTCGCAATAATGAAGAGTAAATAATGAGGAACTGTTTCCAGCAGCGTTTAGGTCAAAACCTGAGAATAAAGATTTAACACATCTGACAAAAGGTCCAGTACCAGAGTCTGGCTGCAGTAATTTTGCCCATCCTCTCCGTGCTAGCCCTGCACACCAACAAGGCACCTGTGACCATCGTCTTGCCTTCCTCCTGTCACCCTGCCCAGGTAACTATTCAACTTCCCCTTGAACGTCTTGAATTGATCTGCCTCTACCACATTCACAGGCAACACATTCCAGACCCTAACCATTCGCTGCATGAAAAAAAATTATCCTCAAGTCTCCATAATTTCTGTTACCAATTGCTCCAAGTCTGTGTTCTCAGCTTCTCGAGCCTTGTATGAGTGGGAGATGTTTCTATCTACTCTCGTCATTTTTTAACATCGCCATCAACACTCAAGGAAAACAGTCAACTTACTGCCTTACATTATTGACAGCGTTCATCCCTGGAAGCATTCTTGTCAACCTTTTCTGCATCCTAATTCTTTCACGCTCTTTCCTAAGTAGTGGCTCCCATAACTGGCTGCAAATAACTAGACCAGTTTTCTATAAACGTGTAATGTAATATCCCTGTATCTTAATTTCAATCTCCCCCTCTTATCAAAGCTACAGATGTAGGTTTCTTTAATCCTCATCTCAAACAGTCCTGGGTGTCCTCAATGACTCTGTACATAAACACCCAGGCACCCTGTAAATTTGTCCTTCTTATTTTCCATCTGGGCGGGACGGTGGCACAGTGGTTAGCACTGCTGCCTCACAGCGCCTGAGACCCGGGTTCATTTCCCGACTCAGACGACTGACTGTGTGGAGTTTGCACGTTCTCCCCATGTCGGGGTGGGTTTCCTCCGGGTGCTCCGGTTTCCTCCCACAGTCCAAAGATGTGCGGGTCAGGTGAATTGGCCATGCTAAATTGCCCGTAGTGTTAGGTAAGGGGTAAATGTATGGGTGGGTGGCGGGTCGGTGTGGACTTGTTGGGCCAAAGGGCCTGTTTCCACACTAAGTAATCTAATCTTTCCTCTGCATTCATCCAACCAAAATTAATTAATCTCACCATTCTCCACATTAAATTTCATTTGCCATAAGCCTGCCCACTCTTTGCCCTTTTACGGCTGTCTGTTCCACCCCTTGCAGTTTACAGTGTATCCAGGCTTCACCTCAGAGGTCACTCAAGGAGATATTATAGGACAGCAAGTTTATAACCTGCCTAAAAAGGAAGGTGAGATTATACTCAGTGGTAACATTTCAAACAATAAAAAGAGCTTCAGAAATTCTCGTAGGGGTAAGCACTAAAGGGCTATGGAGACAGAGCAAGGTTAGTGCTGAGTTGGGAGGTTGGAACTGGGGTAAGATGGCAGGAGAGGAAATGAGGAAACTGTTGAAGTCCACATTGATGCCTTAGGGTTGAAGTGTTCCAAGATGGAAGATGAGGCATTCTTCCTCCAGGCATCCGGTGGTGAGGGAGCGGCAGTGAAGGAGGCCCAGGACCTGCATGTCCTCGGCAGAGTGGTAGGGGGAGTTGAAATGTTGGGCCACAGGGCGGTGGGGTTGACTGATTGGTGACATAGCATTATTAAAAGGTACAATGGACAGAATGGTCCCCTTCTATGTTCTGAGATGTCATGGCACAAAAACCCTCTTCATCTCTTACTTCAGCTTCGAAACCTAGAAAACCTCAAACTGACCCCCAATCTGCACCATTTAGGTAGTTTTCCAACACATTCACAGTTCATATCCTTCCCTGTATTGTGGCTTGGAGGTATATGGACAGGTATAACTGCTTATACAGGTATAACCGCATCTCCTCCACTTCCCGCTCCTCCGCCCTTGAGCCCCGTGCCCCCAACCGCCACCAGGACAGAACCCCACTGGTTCTCACCTACCACCCCACCAACCTCCCTATACATCGTATCATCCGCTGTCATTTCCGCCACCTCCAAACAGACCCCACCACCAGGGATATATTTCCCTCCCCTCCCCTATCAGCATCGCGCAAAGACCACTCCCTTCGTGACTCCCTCGTCAGGTCCACACCCCCCACCAACCCAACCTCCGCTCCCGGCACCATCCCCTGCAACCGCAGGAAATGCAAAACTTGCGCCCACACCTCCTCCCTTACCTCTCTCCAAGGCCCCAAGGGATCCTTCCATATCCGCCACAAATTCACCTGCACCTCCACACACATCATCTATTGCATCCGCTGCACCCGATGTGGCCTCCTCTATATTGGGGAGACGGGCCGCCTACTTGCTGAACGCTTCAGGGAACATCTCTGGGACGCCCGGACCAACCAACCCAACCACCCTGTGGCTCAACACTTTAACTCTCCCTCCCACTCCACCGAGGACATGCAGGTCCTTGGACTCCTCCATCGCCAGAACATAACAAGACGACGGCTGGAGGAAGAGCGCCTCATCTTCCGCCTGGGAACCCTCCAACCACAAGGGATGAACTCAGATTTCTCCAGTTTCCTCATTTCCCCTCCCCCCCACCTTGTCTCAGTCGATTCCCTCAAACTCAGCACCGCCCTCCTAACCTGCAATCTCCTTCCTGACCTCTCCGCCCCCACCCCACTCCGGCCTATCACCCTCACCTTGACCTCCTTCCACCTATCACATCTCCATCGCCCCTCCCCCAAGTCCCTCCTCCCTACCTTTTATCTTAGCCTGCCTGGCACCTTCTCCTCATTCCTGATGAAGGGCTTTTGCCCGAAACGTCGAATTTCCTGTTCCTTGGATGCTGCCTGACCTGCTGTGCTTTAACCAGCAACACATTTTCAGGTATAACTGATTACAGTTTAGATGAGAATGGTGCTGGAAAAGCACAGCAGGTCAGGCAGCATCCGAGGAGCGGGAAAATCGACATTTCAGGCAAAAGCCCTTCATCAGGAATAGAGGCAGGAAGCCTCCAGGGTGGAGAGATAAATGGGCAGGGTGGGGCTGGAGAGAAGTTAGCAAAGAGTACAGTAGGTGAATGGGGGTGGGGATGGAGGTGATAGGTCAGAGGAAAGGGTGGAGCCAATGGGTGGGACAGGTAGGACAGGTCACGAGGTCAGTGCTGAGTTGGGAACTGGGATAAGGTGGCAGGAGAGGAAATGAGGAAACTGGTTAAGTCCACATTGATGCCCTGGGGTTGAAGTGTTCCGAGATGGAAGATGAGGCGTTCTTCCTCCAGGCGAGGGGTGGTGAGGGAGCGGCGGTGGAGGAGGCCCAGGACCTGCATGTCCTCGGCAGAGTGGGAGGGGGAGTTGAAATGTTGGGCCACAGGGCGGTGGGGTTGACTGATAACTGATTGCAGCAGAACCTCGATTATCCGAACGAGACCGGCGGGGAGTATTTTGTTCAGATAATTGATCATTTGGATAACCGATCTGATCGCAAACACGCGGTAATTTATGAGCGCCGGTTATCTGGTAATGCATGCCATAATGCCGTTTAACCGATAACTGAATGCTGAAATTCCTAATGCCATTTTTACAGGAACTTGAGATCTTGTTTGAATAATCCAAAATTCAGATAATTGGATGTTTGGATAATTGAGGCTGTACAGGTGCTGCTGCAACATGTCAATGCCCTCAGCATAGAACCCCTACAGTGTGGAAGTAGGCCATTCTGCCCATCTAATCCACACCACTCCTCCAAAGAACATCCCACCTATCCCTGAAACCATGCATCCCCTATGACTAATCCATCAAGCCTGCACATCCCCGAGTGATGTGGGTAATTTAGCGTGGCCAATCCACCTAACCTGCACTTCTTTGGACTGTGGGAGGAAACCCACACAGACACGGGGAGAATGTGCAAACTACACAGTCACCTGAGGCTGGAATCGAACCTGGGTCCACAGGACTGTGAGGCAGCAGTGTTAACCACTGAGTCACCCCGAAACATTTTTCCAGTCCTTGCTTGCCCTGTTATTTACATTCAAAAGGATGAAAGGATTACGTATTCAGGTTTGCGTGCCGATGAATTACAGGGGACATATTCTTCCCTACTGAAAACCACTAACTCAATGCATTTGCTCTCTCACTCTTGCCTCCTACACCCACTGAACAGTCATTGCCTCTATCAGAGCCACTGGGTGTGGAGCGAAGGCTCATACAGCAGCAATAGCCCAGTGTCGTCGTAAGAAATAGGAGGCCATTTGGCCCATTGGGATCGGGAGGAATTACTTCCCTCAAAGGGTTGTGGGTTTCTCGAGCCTGGAGTGCGGAGGATGCTGGGACATTAAGTAAATTGGAGGAGGAGAGGGACAGATTTTTTTTTAAATCAGTGAAGGTTTGAGGGGAGTGGGCAGAAAACTGGAGTTGGGGCTGAGGCGAGATCATTGAGGAGAAAGTGAGGTCTGCAGATGCTGGAGATGAAGAGCTTATGCCCGAAACGTCGAATCTCCTGTTCCTTGGATGCTGCCTGACCTGCTGCGCTTTTCCAGCAACACATTTTCAGCTGAGATGAGATCAGCCATGATCGCATTGAATGGCCTCGCAGGATTGAGGGGCTGAATGGCCTACTTCCTGCTCCTAGTGTTACCCACTAAAGCCACAGCTATCACTCTCGTTACACTCTGGAAGCCTGGCTGAAATACAAGTGCTTTCTGGTGAAATATTTGATATCGACGTCAAGGCTGACCTGCGAGTCACCCAGCCAAGCAGTTCCCTGCAAGAGAGGAGGGGAGGGGGTAAAGTTCAAAGTTAAATCACCTGCAGGGCGCCAATGGCCGCACTTTGGAAGCGCAGATCCGTCTTGAAGTC
Organism: Hemiscyllium ocellatum; assembly: GCF_020745735.1. Taxonomy (NCBI): domain Eukaryota; kingdom Metazoa; phylum Chordata; class Chondrichthyes; order Orectolobiformes; family Hemiscylliidae; genus Hemiscyllium; species Hemiscyllium ocellatum. Next base: position 13,902,469 of record NC_083403.1, read on the forward strand.
CTGAGCAATTTCACGGACGAGACGCTGGAACGGCAGCTTGCGGATCAGAAGTTCGGTGGATTTCTGGTAGCGCCTGATTTCTCGTAGCGCCACAGTGCCCGGGCTGGGAAGAGTAGGTTATGTAGGTTAAAATGATCAAACTCCAGCTACATAAGCGTTTCAGAATAGCTTGCGCACATTTTGAACAACTTGGACTCAACAAAAAACAAAACCTCCAAATTTTCCTTTGGGGAAAGATCAATTGAGAAAAGGTTGAATTAAAGATAGATTGGGTCGGCCTTCGACTCTGAAAGGTCTACAGCACAGAAAAATGGGCAAATGCCCAACTTCCACTGTTTGAGCTTCATTCACTCAAGAGCTGTCTTTAAGGCAGGGAGCTGTGACGTGGAAATATAATGTTGGGATGGTGGGAGTAGGATCAGTTCAACTTTTCAAGAGGGAATCAGATAAATGCAGGAAACACATGGAGGGCAATTGAGGAATAATGGGGTGAGGGAAAAAAAGGTGTTATTAATTGGATCTCTCTTTCACTGTGCTGGCACGTATCTCAGAAAGGGGATGGAGAAAGCCAATGGATAAAATACAATTACCATATTTATCTCATCACCAACACAATAAGGTGCACCCTGGCTTAAATGCGGAGACCCACCTTGGATCAAAATAGGATAATTCATTCCCAGGGACTGTATCAAGGTGGCAGAGTTCCCAAAGGGTCTCTCCATCCCCACTTGCTATGAGGTTTGGAGTCTCTCAGAAAGGCTATAGACAGACATCAGTGACCCAATGTCAGACAAGAGGTCAACATGCCATTCCTGAACAGTTGACAGAGTCCTGCTGATCAAGTGACCGCTTTCTCTTATGACAGTGGGGTTTGGGGATTGGCAGTGATGTTGCAATATCTGCCCCTGGGGTGCGGGCGAATGCCTCATCGATACTGCACCCCGACTATACATCGGGGCAAAGGGAGGGGGGGGGGGGCTGGATGCTGAAGAACCAACTGAGATAGAGCGGAGATGGGCACAAGCCCAGGTCAACACCCGAGTCCAGAGGTCAGTCACTGACCGGTAACGGTGAGGCTTCTTTACCCCACCAGTGGATGGGGCACTTTTACGGGCGGCTTTAGTTGCCAGCTGCTTCCTTGGTGCCTTGCCACCAGTGGATTTACGGGCAGTTTGCTTGGTACGGGCCATTTTCCTTCCTCCTGAGTCGTCCTAGGGTCTGAAATATAGAAACAGGGTGCCAGGTCATTTCAGAACATCCCTGCAATCAACTGCATCACTCAAGGGCAACACCCACCAGGAGTGCTTTATATGAAGTGCGGGCTTAATGTTAGAGAAATCACCACTGTCCTTCTAGATCGAGGTAGCTTTCCAAATAATTTTTGACATGTTGGTGTGGGATACCAATTTCCCCCATCAACACAGACACACACAGACAATGGTGAACAGAAGCCTTGGTCAATGACATCTCTCCTCTAACCCAGGTCACTCACTTCCACAGAAATGAGGACACAGCCCCGTAACACAGCAGCTCCCCGGATAAATTCACTCAGTTAAAAAAAAGGGGGGAGAAACACCAAATGACATCTCGCTTCCTGTCACTCAATAGGACCGCCCACTCCAAAAGGAATACGACCACAACAAATGTTGGACCTTCTTTCACAGGAAGTTTCCAACAGACGGCATGACTTCACTAAGAAAGTTAAAAGCTGTTCCGTTCCATCCCGGAATTCAGATGACAATACGGAACCGTGGCCTCCCAAATTTATGACTGATCATCAGAATCCCATTGGACGTTACTGGTGGAATTTTAAAGACAAAAACACCACTCATTATGATCACCAGAGATTACTTTCCAGTTCCTGACCCACTCACTGACAATTAAAATTCCAGAAACTTCCACAGTGGGGTCTGAACCCATATCACATTTGTCCAGGCCTCTGTGTGACTAGTCCAGCAGCACTACCACTGCACTACCATGCCTTGCCAACCTCAGTTGCTGTTCCTGAATGTATCATCTCTCAGTCTGTGCATTTGGTACCTTCATCTATCCAACCTCCTGGGCTGATGTCACCTCTACATTCCAAGGCTGCAGGAGCAGAAAGAAGGGAGACTCAGAACAAAAAAGTTGACGGAGAGGTGGTGGAAGGTAAGGACTCCCTTTCACATGGTTCAATGTGTAAACCCAACAAATTAAACCAAGAAAAGGACCTTTCTTGGACATATCTATAGTGCGGTGCTAGAATTGGGTAGACTTGGACGTCTATTGACCATTGTTGCCCAGCGCCACCTGCTGGCAGCAAGGAATTCAGCCAGTGACCCACTAAAAACAGAAACTGATGCAAGTGTGACGCCCCCCCAAGTCAAATAGCCTGCCACCAGCAGCTAGCATGCGATTAAGAGAAGTGGTAGATACAGTCATCAGTGCTGCCATCGGACTTTCCTGTCCAGTGTTCTGCTCCTTTCCCGTTTCTCCCAATATTGAAGCCACGCCCCCCAACCCCAGGTCAACTCCTAGAAGTTGATTAGCATCTTAATTGAAAATGGACACTCAGATCCCCCAACCCTCACATCCATAAGACAGTTAGAAAAGGAAACTTGTAGACCAGTGTGAAAGGTTAGTCAGTGGAGAAACAAACCTACCTGCAACAAAAACAGACAACTTGCATTTATGCAGCACCTTCTATATGGAGAAACATTCGGAGATGATTCACAGAGCACAGTCTCTCTCTCACACACAAAAAAAGTCTTTGACACCCAGTCACAAATGGAGATGCAGGAGCAAATTACTGCAGACGCTGGAATCTGTACTGAAAACAAAATGCTGGAAATCATAGCGGGTCCGTGGATGCTGCCCGCCCCGCTGTGATCTCCAGCATTTCCTTCACAAAAATGGAGATGTCCAGTTTCGGTGGATCAGTGTTAAAAAAAGATCATCATACCATGAGGATAAAGTTCGGGTTGCAATTTTCCAAAACTTGGGTTGAAACATTGTAAATCTTTTAAAATCCCTGCTGTTGAAGCATTGGTTAAAAATTTAAAAAGGTGTGGGGGGGGGGGGGGGGGGAAGAGGTGGGGTGCATGATCGGGACAGTGTTTGTAAACGGGAGCCACTTCCAGAGGGACATTGATGATCATAATTGCTGTCCAGACTTCAGTCAAATCGACTCCATTATACCTGACTTGTCAAACAATGAATGGGGAAGAATTAATTTAAAAATAAAAGAGAACCAACTCCAAACAAAGAGGCAAACTTTTCACTCAAACTTTGTACACTAAGAGAGCTCCTGAGGAAGTAAGATCAGTAAACACCCTGCTCCAGCTAACCTAAACATTTCAGTCTTCAGCCAGCAAGCAGACACTCACATACTCATTAACACTAGCACTCCAGGGATTTCCGGTCTTCTTTATTTTCAAATTTAAAAAAACCTTTGCACTCATTTCCAAAAAAATTTAAAACAAATTGCACGCTTCTTCTCCGCCCCCCACCCCCCTCCCCATCCCTGTCTGAGCGAGCAAGGTGGAAATTGCAAAGCAAATCTATATTCTTTCTTAAAAATGGGCGATGCAAGAGAAAAAAAAACAGCCACCGGAACAAAGATGGTGAAACGTTGCAGCGAGGGAAGGGGAGGAACGAAAGGAACAATTGAAGAAAACAAAAATTAAACATGCTTTGGAGAGAGAGAGAGAGAGGGGGAAATAAAAGTTTTGCGACAAATATATAATAGTAGCAAACACTGGTTTTGGAAATGGGAAGGAGGGGGGGGGGGAAACAAACCCCTTAATGGTTCTAATCAGTCGATCGGCCGTGAGCATTGAAGGCGAAAATTATTTGGAAAAAGGAAAAAAGAAACGGAATGAACCGGGCGAAGGAGACAGGGAAGAGAGTGAGAGAGCGGACAGAAAGGAGCGGGAGGGCAGCGCGGATGGAACGTTGACCCAGGAGCTCGTGAATTCGCTACAATGTTGCAGCCACAAAATGGATACCTTAAAGTTTGCTACAAAGAGCTGGATACAAAGTCGATGCGAAATGGGGGAAGACACTTCCTACAACATTTCCCACTTCGTGCATCGCGCTGCCCCTTACCTGTTCTCTGTTTGTTTTTTTTTGTTTTTGTTTCCTTCCCTGCCTCGCTTGGGGTTTTTTTTTTGGTTGGCTCTTTCAAAGAAAACCAAACTTCTTCCCCTTGCCCCCCGCGCGAGCCTCCTCTGCAGAATTGCCTTTTTGAGATTTTTTTTATTATTTATATATATATCTTCCCACCAACCCCAACCTCACTGCAAAAGCACAATATGGCTGACCGAGGCCTTCCCATAAGCTCCCGCGCCTGGGCCCCGTCTGTCAGAAATACACACACCCACTCCAATGCAAGCGATTCACAGCTTCTAGTTGAGTGGAAAAGGGGATGAGAGTGATGGAGAATGGAGAGGGAAAATGAATACTTTGTCCTCAATCCAAACAGGCATTGCCAACTGATAGGCTTGCCAACTCCCATCTGTGGCAAATTAGGACAAGAACACATCCACAAATTAAATATTTACCTAGTTTTAACAGTCACGTCTTCAAGTAAACAGGTTTCACATCTAGTGCTAGCCGTTCCCTTGCCTCCTTTTCCCCATCCAGGCCTGTGTTTTAATGGCAACCATTACAGTTCTTGAGGTGGCATGCACCACCTTGGCCTGGCCTAGTGTTCAGGTTAAATGTGAACACTGCAGATGCTGGAGATCAGAGTCGAGAGTGTGGTGCTGGAAAAGCACAGCAGGTCAGGCAGCATCCCGAGGAGCAGGAGAATCAACGTTTCGGGCATAAGCCCTTCTTCAGGAATCCTTTGGAGAGCTGACAAAGACACAAGAGGCTGAATAGCCACCTTCAAGTGCTGTGACAATTCTTTGAAACACTGCATCAGCACCAAAGATTGGAGTGGATTGGAGGGTGAAAGAATAATATTTCAGGAGAATGGGAATGGGCTATTCAATCCCTCAATTAGTTTGCAGCTGATTACTACCTCAACACCATATACCCGACTCTTGACCCATATTTATTAATGCAATATCCAACTCAAACTTGTGTGATCCATTCTTGAACGGACTAATTGATCACCAACATCACCACACTCTTATGCAGGGTAGAACTCCAAATATTAAGGGATAAAGGGTGATCGAGTATGGGAATTAGGTAGGTAAATGCGCTCAGGACTATTTTCCGCTCAGAAGGTAAACACTGACACACGGTGATTATGCTAAATAACTTGTTTGTGTAGTAGCTTTTAATGCATTTTAATGCTTTCTTTCTCTTATTAAAGTCACAAATGGGATCCAATGTGACAGTGACATAAGTAAGCTAGCCCTCTTTATCCTGCTTGACTTGTCTGCAATGTGTTAACCACATCATCCCTTACCAATGCCCTTCCACTGTTGTCCAGACAGGTGACACTCTCCTCACCTGGTTCCATTCTTAACATAGAAAGTTTGTTGAAAAGTTTAATCTGGAAAAGGTTCTTGCATTTCTGCACTGTTACCTCAGGTGTCTACAAAATAATCGATACTTGGCCCACATCCATTTCACATTTATAACTCACGCTTGACATCATACCAAAACATAGCATTAGTTTGTCACACGTACTGGTAACAAATAGGGTAAATAAGAGGGAACAAGTAAATGTAATGTTTTTGGGTTTTCAAAAAAAGTTCAACAACGTATCAAGCATAAGGCTACTTAATAAGAATGCACAGTGTTGGAGGTAACATATTAGCATCTATAGAGGCTGGCTAAATGATAAAAGTTGGGATATGGATGACATTTTCAGGATGGCAAACTGTAACTAATAAATGAATGATTTATTTATTGTCACAGATGGAGTGCCACAGGGATCAGTGCTACAGTAGCAATTATTTACTATATACAGTATATTGATGACTCGAATGAGGAAAGTGAAAGTACTATAGCCAAGTTTGTGAATGATACAAAGCAAATTGAAAGGTAGGAGTGAGGATGACAAGTTAAATAAGTGAACAAAACCTTGGCAAATGAAATATATTGTGGGAAAATGGTAAGTTATGCACTTTGGCAAGAAGACTAGAAGGGCTGCATATTATTTAAATAGGGAAAGATTAGATTAGACTTACAGTGTGGAAACAGGCCCTTCGGCCCAACAAGTCCACACCGACCCGCCGAAGCGCAACCCACCCATACCCCTACATTTACCCCTTACCTAACACTACGGGCAATTTAGCTTGGCCAATTCACCTGGCCTGCACATCTTTGTGACTGTGGGAGGAAACCGGAGCACCCGGAGGAAACCCACGCAGACACGGGGAGAACGTGCAAACTCCACACAGTCAGTCGCCTGAGTCGGGAATTGAACCCGGGTCTACAGGCGCTGTGAGGCAGCAGTGCTAACCACTGGGCCACCGTGCCGCCCACATTGCAGATTGCAGAAAGATACACAATAGAGGGATTTTGAAAACGGGGGCAAACTCTCCACTGGTAGGAATCATACCTAACCCAAAGAGAGACAGTAGTGGTTGTTGGGGGTCAGTCATCTCAGCTCCAGGACATCTCTGCAGGAGTCCCTCAGGGTAGTGTCAGAGGCCTAGCCATCTTCAGCTGCTTCATCATTTAACACCCTTCCATCCATACAGTCAGAAACTGGGGATGTTCGCTGATGGTTGCATGCTGTTCAGCACCATGCAGTTCTTAGATACTGAAGCGGTTAACGTGTGAATGCAGCAAGACCTGGAAAATATCCAGGCTTTGGCTGACAAGTCACAAGTAACATTGGCATCTCCCAAGTGCCTGGCAATGACTCTCTCCAAAAAGGGAGATTGCAACCAGTGCCCCTTGACATTCAATGGCATTACCATGGCTGAATCCCCCACTGCTAACATTTAGGCTCACCAAAATTAATGCACCAGTCCAAAGCACAACATCCAGAACGAAGCAACCCTCCTGACTGGTAACCTCTTCACTAGCACATTCGCTCCCCTCCAGCACCAACTCAGAATATCAGCTCCAAGATGCACTGTACCAAGCCACGAAGGCCTCTTTGATTACCTTACGCTCTGCAAACTCAACAACCTAGAAGGGCAAAATTAGCAGATACATCCAAACACCACCACATGACAGTTCCGTTCCAAGCCTGTCGTCATCCTGTCTTGAATTGCAGTTCCTTCAGTGTTGCTGCGTCAAAATTCGGGAGCTCCCTTCTTAACAGCACTCTGGGAGTTCCTACATCACATGGACTAGTGATTCAAGAAGGCAGTTCATCACTACTTTCAGGGATAGTTAATAAATGTCACTGAGGCACAAATCCAATAAAGTACATGAACAAAATGCCACATAATGAAATCATTTGAAAGAATTTTCGAGTTCTAATTGAACGATGAGCTTTTGGTGGCAGGTATGTTTGAGATAAATGGGATAATGTCTTTGTTAAGTGAAGAAACTAATGCAAACACATTAACACATCTGCTACTCATATTCAGCTAGATCTCTGCCAAGTGCAATATTTCTCTCCTGGGATGGATTTAGCCATTAAGTAAAAGTGAGAAAGTCACAAAATTGTTTCTTATCTCCCAAGTGGATCATCATAACCAATTAATATCTGGGAACCCACAAAACAGTTTACAACTTTAAATGTGTTAGAAGATGTAATGAAAAGAATTAATAGACTTACCTATGATTATTCACACTTACACTGTTCCTTCATAGATTCCTAGAATATTACAGCACAGATGAAGATCACTCAGCGGGTTGTGTTGGATTTTTGAAAGTGTTGCCCGAATAATTCCACACCCTACCCTTTCTCCACAGATATGCACCTTTTACCATTTCAAGTATTTACCCATTTCTCATTTGAAAGTTATTAAGGAACCGGCTTCCACCACCCTCTCAAGTAAAGCAAGACGGCTTACTCTTCACCTTCCATTCCTTTCACCAATGTCCCAATCTGAAGCACATGATATGGGCTATGGTGGAAGATGGCAGAGACGTGTCCAACTGCCTTAAAAGTAAGGGAGAGAAATAGTAAGGGGGGGGGGGGGGGGGGGGGGAAGTTAGAAAGAATGGGACCACAACAATAGAATGGTGGACATTAACAAGATTGGATGCACAAGATGTCCAAAACTGGCTTAGGAACAGGAGACACAAGGTGGTGGTCGAAGAATGTGTGTGACAGGAGACCAGTGTTCATTAATGTATCACAGGGATCAGTGCTGGGTCCCTTATTGGTCGTGATAAAGAGTCATAGAGTCATAGAGATGTATAGCATGGAAACAGACCCTTCGGTCCAACCTGTCCATGCCGACCAGCTGTCCCAGCCCAATCTAGTCCCACCTGCCAGCACCCAGCCCATATCCCTCCAAAACTTCCTATTCATATACCCATCCAAATGCCTCTTAAATGTCGCAATTGTACCAGCCTCCAACACTTCCTCTGGCAACTCATTCCATACACATACCACCCTCTACGTGAAAACGTTACCCCTTAGGTCTCTTTTATATCTTTCCCCTCTCACCCTAAACCCATGCCCTCTAGTTCTGGACTCTCTGACCCTAGGGAAAAAAACTTTGCCTATTTACCCTATCCATGCCCCTTATAATTTTGTAAACCTCTATAAGGTCACCCCTCAGCCTCCAACGCTCCAGGAGGGAAAACAGCCCCAGCCTGTTCAGCCTCTCCCTGTAGCTCAAATACTCCAACTGTCACAACATCCTTTCAATAGGAAGGAGACCAGAATTACAGGCAATATTCTAACAGTGGCCTAACCAATGTCCTGTATAGCCGCAACATGACCTCCCAACTCCTGTACTCAATACTCTGACCAATAAAGGAGAGCATACCAAACGCCTTCTTCACTATCCTATCTACGTGCAACTCCACTTTCAAGGAGCTATGAACCTGCACTCCAAGGTCTCTTTGTTCAGCAACACTCCCTAGAACCTTAGCATTAAGTGTATAAGTCCTGCTAAGATTTGCTTTCCCATTCACATTCATCTGAATTAAACTCCATCTGCCACTTCTCAACCCATTGGCCCATCTGGTCCAGATCCTGTTGTAATCTGAGATAACCCTCTTCGCTGTCCACTACACCTCCAATTTTGATGTAATCTGCAAACTTACTAACTGTCCCTCTTATGCTTGCATCCAAATCACGTATAAAAGATATCAAGGATTATAATAATTAAGTTTGCAGATGACACAAATATTAGCCAATGATTAATAGTGGAGGGAGATGTTTCAGGAAATTTTTACAGGTTGGTTAGATGGGCACATCAAAGCCAGATGGAATTTAACCTTGAAAAGTGTGCAGTGATGCACTTTGGAAGAAGGAATCAAATAATGGAGTCCTCAATGAATGGCAAGACACTAGGAAAGTCAGAGGGACAGAAGGATGTTGAAATGCTTGTCCATAGTTCCCTGAAGGTGGCAGGGCTGGTTATAGAGTCATAGAGATGTACAGCATGGAAACAGACCCTTCGGTCCATCCCATCCATGCCGACCAGATATCCCAACCCAATCTAGTCCCACATGCAAGCGCCTGGCTCATATCCCTCCAAACCCTTCCTATTCATATACCCATCCAAATGGCTCTTAAATGTTGCAATTGTACCAGCCTTCACCACATCCTCTGGCAGCTCATTCCATACACGCACCACCCTCTGTGTGAAAAAGTTGCCCGTAGGTCTCTTTTATATATTTCCCCTCTCACCCTAAACCTATGCCCTCTAGTTCTGGACTCCTCTCCCCCCCAGGGAAAAAACTTTGTCTATTTATCCTATCCATGCCCCTCATGATTTTGTAAACCTCCATAAGGTCACCCCTCAGCCTCCGACGCTCCAGGGAAAACAGCCCCAGCCTGTTCAGCCTCTCCCTGTAGCTCAAATCCTCCAACCCTGGCAATTTCCTTGTAAATCTTTTCTGAACCCTTTCAAGTTTCACAACATCCTTCCGATAGGGAGGAGATCAGAATTGCACGCAATATTCCAACAGTGGCCTAACCAATGTCCTGTACAGTCACAACATGACCTCCCAACTCCTGTACTCAATACTCTGACCAATAAAGGAAAGCATACCACACACCTTCTTCACTATCCTATCTATCTGCGACTCCACTTTCAAGGAGCTATGAACCTGCAGTCCAAGGTCTCTTTGTTCACAACACTCCCTAGGACCTTACCATTAAGTGTATATGTCCTGCTAAGAGTTGCTTAACAGGGTGGTGAAGAAAGCATGCAGAACATTTACTTTTATCAGTGATAACATTGATGATGAGAGCTGGGAAGTTATGTTGGAGCTGTACAGAACTTTTCTTATGTTACAGCTGGTGTGCTGGGTGCAGTTTTGGTTCTCTTGTTTGAAGAAAGATATAGTGGCATTAGAATCAGTTCAGAGAAAATTCACTAGATTGATTCAGGGTGTGGAGCAACTATCTTACAGGGAATAATTGAGTAAGACCATAAAACGTAGGAGTGGAAGTGGCCCATCAAGTTCACTCCGCCATTCAATCATGGCTGATGGGCATTTCAACCCCACTTACCCGCACTCTCCCCATATCTTTTAATTCCTTGTGAGATTAAGAATTTATCAATCAAACATTGGACCTGTAGTCTTAGGATTTTAGAAGAATGAAAAGTGACCTTATTATAACAAATACGATTCTGAAGGGATTTGACAGGATTAGTGAAAATGTTTATTCTCCCTTGTCAGAGAGCCTAAGAAGAGAAGGCGTAATCACAGAGTCAGGGCTACCCACTTAAGGCAGAGATGAAGAGGAATGTCTTCTCTCACAAGGTAATTAACCTGAGGAACTCTTTACCACAGAGGGCTGATGAGGCAGGGTCAGGGCTAAAATGGTCTGATTTTTTTTATCAATAAGGGAATCAAGGGTTGTGGAGAAAAGTGGTTTTAAGGGGATTATTCATCCGCCACAATCATATTGAATAGTGGAGCAGATTTGATGGACTATATTAGTTCCTAAATCTTATCGGCAATTTATCTCTTTGAGGAACCCTATCTCAAAAATCTCAATGTTTGCAAGGATTCGCTTTGAAAAGAAAGACTTGGATTTCTATAATGCTTTTCTTGTATGCAGGACAATGCGTTTTACAGCTGATATACTTTTGACTTTTGAGTTGGACCCCATCTTGGAATGCTGGGAACATGGCAGTCAATTTTCCACACCCCAACTTGTTCATGGTCAATCTGTTTTGTTGATGGTGTTTGACGGATAAATACCATTCACAACTTTGAAGCTCTTTCGTTGAAGTACTACTGGATTTTGAAGAAAATCTTACATTGTCTTTTACTTTTGAGAAGTTAGCATCAATTCAACACTTCAAGGACCTTGGGCAACTTGCAACATTATTGACACCAATACAAGAGGAAAGTGCTGCTGAGGCAGGAAGGACGAAAAAGTTCAGGACAGCTTAGTGGTATTAATGCTGGACTATTAATCCAGAAACTCAGCTAGTGTTCAGGGGGACACAGGTTCAAATCCCAACATGGCAGATGGATCCAGTAACTATTTATCTGGAAGACTGAGAACCTACTGATGACCAATTACCGATTGTGGGAAATCCCCATCTGGCTCACTAACGTCCGTTAAGGAAGGAACTCTGCTTTTCTCACTTGGTCAGGCCTACGTTTGACACCAGACCCACAGCAATGTGGCTGATTCTTAACTGTCCTCTAAATGATAGAGCCAGCCACTTAGTTGTATCAATGACTATTCTCTCAATAAAGAAATGAAAGTGGATAGACCACCTGGCATCGACCCAAAACGACAAGGCAGAAACAGCCCAATCAGCCCTGCATGCTCTTCCTAATATCTGGGAGCTAGTGCCAATGAGAGCTATCTCACAGACTAGTCATACAACAGCCTGACATAGTCATAACTATGGAATCATTACTTACAGGCAATGTCCTAGACACCACCATCACTGGATATGTCCTGATCCAGCAGCAGTACAGACCCAGAAGAGGTGGCGGAATAGTGGTATATAGTCAGTGTTATATCGCCTCCCGAGTTCTCAACATTGGACTTCATACCCCAAGATGTCTCATCTGGTAAACATGGGCAAGGAAACCTCCTGCCGATTACCACACTGGCTGATGAATCAGTACTCCTCCATGTTCACACAGAGGGTGGTGCATGTATAGAACGAGCTGCCAGAGGAAGTGGTGGAGACTGGTACAATTACAGCATTTAAGGGGCAGCTGGATGGGGATATGTATTGGAAGGGTTTAGAAGGATGTGGGACAAATGCTGGCAAATGGCACTCATTTAGGATATCTGGTCGGCATGGACGAGTTGGACTGAAGGGTCTGTTTGTATGCTGAACATCTCTATAACTCTATATCGAACAACCCTTGGATGAAGCACCAGGTATGGTAAAATGTACTCTGGGGGTGGGGGATTTCAATGCCCATCACCAAGATGGACATTGCTCAGCAGTAGCACCACTGATTGTGCAGGAGGGCATGCCAGGAACAGCACTAGGCATACCATAAACTGAGATGTCAACCGTTGTGTAGCTACCAAACAAGACTAATTGTGTGCTGAACAGCATAAGCAACAAGTGATCAACCAAGCAATCCCAAAACCAGTGAATCAGATATAAGGTCACAGTCTTGCCACATTGAGCCGTGAACAGCGGTGGACCGTTAAACAATTCACTGGAGGTCGAACCTCCACAAATAGCGCCACCCTCAGTGCCAGCAGACCCCAATGCATTGGTGCAAAGGACAAGGCTGGCTTAGTTACAGACAAAAAAAAACTGCAGATGCTGGAATCCAAAGTAGACAAGCATGAGGCTGGAAGAACACAACAAGCCAGGCAGCATCAGGAGGTGGAGAAGTCAGTGTTTCGGGTGTAACCCTTCTTCAAGAACGGAAGTAGTGATAGGGGTAGGGGCAGTTGCAGATAAAATGGGAGGGGGGAGGATTATGGGTGGGGAGAGAAGGATTATGTGTGGGGATGAGGGCAGGGTGGTGATAGGTGAATACAGGTGGTAGGTACAACTGGTAGGTCGATAGGAGGAATGAATCTGCATTCACAGCAATCTTCAGCCAGAAGATCCATCTCGGACTGCTCCAGTGGTTTCCAGCATTACAGTTGCCAGTCTTCAGCCAATTTGATTCACCACATGTGATATCAAGAAACAGTTGGACGCATTGGATACTGCAAAAGTTACAGGCCCTGACAACATTCTGGCAATAGTACTCTCAAGACTTGTGCTCCAGAACTTGCTACACCCTTAGGGAAGATGTTCCAGTACCATTATCTACTGTATGCAGTTCTGGTCTCCAAATTTGAGGAAAGACATTCTGGCTATTGAGGGAGTGCAGCTTAGGTTCACGAGGTCAATTCCTGGAATGGCGGGATTACCTTACACTGAAAGACCTAAGCGACTGGGCTTGTATACCCTTGAGTTTGGAAGACTGAGAGGGGATCTAATTGAGACATATAAGATTATGAAAGGATTGGACACTCTGGCAGCAGGAAACATGTTTCCGCTGATGGGTGAGTGCCAAAACAGAGGACACTGCTTAAAAATACGGGGTAGCCCATTTAGGACAGAGATGAGGAGAAACTTCTTCACCCAGAGAGTGGTGGCTGTGTGGAATGCTCTGTCCCAGAGGGCAGTGGAGGCCCAGTCTCTGGATTCATTTAAGAAAGAGTTGGATAGAGCTCTCAAGGATAGTGGAATCAAGGGTTACGGAGATAAGGCAGGAAGAAGATACTAATTAGGAATGATCAGCCATGATCATATTGAATGGCGGTGCAGGCTCGAAGGGCTGAATGGTCTACTCCTGCACCTATTGTCTATTGTCAATTACAAAATTGACATCTACCCAACAATGTGGAAAATTGCCCAGGTATGTCCTGCATACAAAATGCAGGTCAAATCCAACCCGGCCAATTACAGCCTCATCAGTCTACACTCAATCATCAGTACAGGGATGGAAGGTGTCATCAACAGTGCTCTCAAGTAGCATCTGTTCAATGACAACCTGCTCAGTAAAACTCAGTTTGGGTTCCACCAAGGGTATTCAGCTCCAGCCTTGGTTCAAGCATGGACAAAAGATCTGAATTCCAGGGGTGAGGCAAGAGTGACGGCCCTTAATATCAAGGCTACATTTCAATGATGATGTGGTGGTGCTGGTTTTGGACAGGGGTCACCAGGTTATAGTGCAACAGGATTATTTGAAATTGTATGCTTTTGGAGCACTGTTCTTTCGTTAGGTGAAGTCCATGATGAACGATCAGCACTCTGAAAGTTTGTGATTTAAAATAAACCTGTTTGGATCATAACTTGGCATCGTGTGACTTCTGACATTTGACTGAGTAACATCAAGGAGCCTTAGCAAAACTGGAATCAATGGGAGTCAGGGGCAAACTCTCCATTGGCTGGAGTTATCCTTGGCACATAGGAGGATAGTTATAGTTGTTGAAAGTCAGTCATCTCAGTGCCATAAGATCAGAAATGCAGATGTTCACCACTGATTGCACAACGTTCAACACCACACGCGACTCCTCAGATACTGAAGCTATCCATGTTCAAATGCAACAAGATCTGGGAAATATGTAGGCATGTGCTAAAAAGTGGCAAGTAATATTTGTGCCACACAAATGCCGGGTAATGACCACCTCTAATAAGTAACAATCAAACCATTACCCATTGACAGTCAATGGTGTTACTGTCACTAAACCCTTGAAAATGAAAATCTTTGGGTTACAATTGACCAGAAACTCAACTGGATTGACCACATAAACACTGACCACAACAGTAGGTCAGAGGCATTGAATAATTCACCTCCTCATTGCCATAAGCCTGTCCACCATGTACAGGGCACAAGTCAGGAGTGTGATGGAATTGCCTGGATGAGTGCAGCCCCAACAACACACAAGAAGCTTGACACCATGCAGGTACCTGGATTAGTGGTGCTGGAAGAGCACAGCAGTTCAGGCAGCATCCGAGGAGCAGCGAAATCGACATTTCGGGCAAAAGCCCTTCATCAGGAATTCCTGATGAAGGGCTTTTGCCCGAAACGTCAATTCCGCTGCTCCTTGGACGCTGCCTGAACTGCTGTGCTCTTCCAGCACCACTAATCCAGGTACCTGGTTTCCAGCATCTGCAGTCATTGTTTTTACCATGCAGGTAGCTGCACGATTGGCACTAGATGCACAAACACCCACTCCCTCCACCGCTGCTGCTTTGGAGAAGATGCATTGCACAAATTGACCAAAGATGCAAACACTTCTATAGAGAAGGACAAGGTAAAAGAAAATCACACAACACCAGGTTATAATCCAACAGGTTTATTTGGAAGCACTAGCTTTCAGAGCATTGCTCCTTCGTCAGGTGGTTGTGCAGAGGGACCATAATTTACAGCAAAAGATCACAGTGTGAAGGAACTGAGACATATTCACAGCCACCTCAGCTTGTCCAATCAACTGCAGGTATGACAGGTCAGGCTTCCACCCACAGCGGATCACGTGGACCCAGAGTCACGTGGCCACGCGAACGTACGTCCGAGCGACTTTCCGTGGCGTCACCGCGTTACCGTGCCCCGCCCCCCCCCCCGCGGAGGTCGCGCAGGCGCAGTGGCCGTGCCGCCATGATGGAGGTCTGGCTCCGTCCTCCCCGCGAGGCCCGGCTCTCGCTCGTGGCCCTGCCGCCCGGGTCCACCGGGAGGGAGCTCAAACAGCGGGCCCGCCGGCCGCAGGTACACCGCCCGGTCACCCCCCCCCGCCCACTCACCCTCACCGGGGGGGGGGAGGGGGAGACACTGTCTGACCCCGGGGGGAGGGGGAGACACTGACTGTCTGACCCCGGGGGGAGGGGGAGACACTGACTGTCTGACCCCGGGGGAGGGGGAGGGGGAGACACTGACTGTCTGACCCCGGGGGAGGGGGAGGGGGAGACACTGACTGTCTGACCCCGGGGGAGGGGGAGGGGGAGACACTGACTGTCTGACCCCGGGGGAGGGGGAGACACTGACTGTCTGACCCCGGGGGAGGGGGAGACACTGACTGTCTGGCCCCGGGGGGAGGGGGAGACACTGACTGTCTGACCCCGGGGGGAGGGGGAGACACTGACTGTCTGACCCCGGGGGAGGGGGAGACACTGACTGTCTGACCCCGGGGGGAGGGGGAGACACTGACTGTCTGACCCCGGGGGGAGGGGGAGACACTGACTGTCTGGCCCCGGGGGGAGGGGGAGACACTGACTGTCTGACCCCGGGGGGAGGGGGAGACACTGACTGTCTGACCCCGGGGGGAGGGGGAGACACTGACTGTCTGACCCCGGGGGGAGGGGGAGACACTGACTGTCTGACCCCGGGGGGAGGGGGAGACACTGACTGTCTGACCCCGGGGGGAGGGGGAGACACTGACTGTCTGACCCCGGGGGGAGGGGGAGACACTGACTGTCTGACCCCGGGGGGAGGGGGAGACACTGACTGTCTGGCCCCGGGGGGAGGGGGAGACACTGACTGTCTGGCCCCGGGGGGAGGGGGAGACACTGACTGTCTGACCCCGGGGGGAGGGGGAGACACTGACTGTCTGACCCCGGGGGGAGGGGGAGACACTGACTGTCTGACCCCGGGGGGAGGGGGAGACACTGACTGTCTGACCCCGGGGGGAGGGGGAGACACTGACTGTCTGACCCCGGGGGGAGGGGGAGACACTGACTGTCTGACCCCGGGGGAGGGGGAGACACTGACTGTCTGACCCCGGGGGAGGGGGAGGGGGAGACACTGACTGTCTGGCCCCGGGGGGAGGGGGAGGGGGAGACACTGACTGTCTGACCCCGGGGGGAGGGGGAGACACTGACTGTCTGACCCCGGGGGGAGGGGGAGACACTGACTGTCTGGCCCCGGGGGGAGGGGGAGGGGGAGACACTGACTGTCTGACCCCGGGGGGAGGGGGAGACACTGACTGTCTGGCCCCGGGGGGAGGGGGAGACACTGACTGTCTGACCCCGGGGGGAGGGGGAGACACTGACTGTCTGACCCCGGGGGGAGGGGGAGACACTGACTGTCTGACCCCGGGGGGAGGGGGAGACACTGACTGTCTGACCCCGGGGGAGGGGGAGGGGGAGACACTGACTGTCTGGCCCCGGGGGGAGGGGGAGGGGGAGACACTGACTGTCTGACCCCGGGGGGAGGGGGAGACACTGACTGTCTGACCCCGGGGGGAGGGGGAGACACTGACTGTCTGGCCCCGGGGGGAGGGGGAGGGGGAGACACTGACTGTCTGACCCCGGGGGGAGGGGGAGACACTGACTGTCTGGCCCCGGGGGGAGGGGGAGGGGGAGACACTGACTGTCTGACCCCGGGGGAGGGGGAGACACTGACTGTCTGACCCCGGGGGAGGGGGAGACACTGACTGTCTGACCCCGGGGGAGGGGGAGACACTGACTGTCTGGCCCCGGGGGGAGGGGGAGGGGGAGACACTGACTGTCTGACCCCGGGGGGAGGGGGAGACACTGACTGTCTGACCCCGGGGGGAGGGGGAGACACTGACTGTCTGACCCCGGGGGGAGGGGGAGACACTGACTGTCTGGCCCCGGGGGGAGGGGGAGGGGGAGACACTGACTGTCTGACCCCGGGGGGAGGGGGAGACACTGACTGTCTGACTCCGGGGGAGGGGGAGGGGGAGACACTGACTGTCTGACCCCGGGGGGAGGGGGAGACACTGACTGTCTGACCCCGGGGGGAGGGGGAGACACTGACTGTCTGACCCCGGGGGGAGGGGGAGACACTGACTGTCTGACCCCGGGGGGAGGGGGAGACACTGACTGTCTGACCCCGGGGGAGGGGGAGGGGGAGACACTGACTGTCTGACCCCGGGGGAGGGGGAGGGGGAGACACTGACTGTCTGACCCCGGGGGAGGGGGAGGGGGAGACACTGACTGTCTGACCCCGGGGGAGGGGGAGACACTGACTGTCTGACCCCGGGGGAGGGGGAGGGGGAGACACTGACTGTCTGACCCCGGGGGAGGGGGAGGGGGAGACACTGACTGTCTGACCCCGGGGGAGGGGGAGGGGGAGACACTGACTGTCTGACCCCGGGGGAGGGGGAGGGGGAGACACTGACTGTCTGACCCCGGGGGAGGGGGAGGGGGAGACACTGACTGTCTGACCCCGGGGGAGGGGGAGGGGGAGACACTGACTGTCTGACCCCGGGGGAGGGGGAGGGGGAGACACTGACTGTCTGACCCCGGGGGAGGGGGAGGGGGAGACACTGACTGTCTGACCCCGGGGGAGGGGGAGGGGGAGACACTGACTGTCTGACCCCGGGGGAGGGGGAGGGGGAGACACTGACTGTCTGACCCCGGGGGGAGGGGGAGACACTGACTGTCTGACCCCGGGGGGAGGGGGAGACACTGACTGTCTGACCCCGGGGGGAGGGGGAGACACTGACTGTCTGACCCCGGGGGGAGGGGGAGACACTGACTGTCTGACCCCGGGGGGAGGGGGAGACACTGACTGTCTGGCCCCGGGGGGAGGGGGAGGGGGAGACACTGACTGTCTGACCCCGGGGGGAGGGGGAGACACTGACTGTCTGACCCCGGGGGAGGGGGAGGGGGAGACACTGACTGTCTGACCCCGGGGGGAGGGGGAGACACTGACTGTCTGGCCCCGGGGGGAGGGGGAGGGGGAGACACTGACTGTCTGACCCCGGGGGGAGGGGGAGACACTGACTGTCTGACCCCGGGGGGAGGGGGAGACACTGACTGTCTGACCCCGGGGGAGGGGGAGGGGGAGACACTGACTGTCTGACCCCGGGGGGAGGGGGAGACACTGACTGTCTGGCCCCGGGGGGAGGGGGAGGGGGAGACACTGACTGTCTGGCCCCGGGGGGAGGGGGAGGGGGAGACACTGACTGTCTGACCCCGGGGGGAGGGGGAGACACTGACTGTCTGACCCCATGAGGATGGGGAGGGGGAGACACTGACTGTCTGGCCCCGGGGGGATGGGGAGGGGGAGACACTGACTGTCTGACCCCGGGGGGATGGGGAGGGGGAGACACTGACTGTCTGACCCTGGGGGAGGGGGAGACACTGACTGTCTGACCCCATGAGGATGGGGAGGGGGAGACACTGTCTGTCTGACCCCGGGGGGATGGGGAGGGGGAGACACTGTCTGTCTGACCCCGGGGGGATGGGGAGGGGGAGACACTGTCTGTCTGACCCCGGGGGGATGGGGAGGGGGAGACACTGTCTGTCTGACCCGAGGGGGAGGGGAGACACTGACTGTCTGACCCCGGGGAGGGGGAGACACTGACTGTCTGTCTGAGCCCGGGGGGATGGGGATGGGGAGGGGGAGGGGGAGACACTGACTGTCTGACCCGAGGGGGAGGGGGAGACACTGACTGTCTGACCCCTGGGGGAGGGGGAGACACTGACTCCACTGAACCGCACGTACCCTCATGTGTTAATGACATGCTTCACAGTGCTCCAGACTCAACATGAGGTTCAGCAATTTAAGATCACACAACACTGCCTTTTTTTTAACTTGTTGGAGATGTATTTTTTTTCTTTTATCATGGAATAAGGGTATCATTGATACACCAGGGAATCCTGCTGTAACCCTTCCTTCACTGTTTGCTGCTTGTGATTTAACCCTTTGAGTCCAGGTTAAATTCTGGTAAACTAATACTGCAGCTCCTCCAAATATAACCCCACCTAAGATGTTGTGTCTGGAACTGTTCACAATATTCTGGATGGGTTTTGACAAGACCCTTGTATAGGTGAAGCTTGACTTCTGTCTCCTTGTATTCCACTTATGTCCAGTCTCTCTTCCTCCATTAACCTGCGGTCTCTCCCACACATCCTTTATCACCTATCTATCTCTTCTCTTGAACACACCTCTTTTGCTCCTCTCTTGTATCTCTCAACAACAATTTGTTTCTGTTTAATGGCTTTAATATAAGGAGGCAGATTTAATATCAAGGTGTCAAATATGAGGTATTGCAGATGACAACATCTTGATCAAAGGGACAGTTTAACTGAGAAAAGGAAGGTAGATAAGTGGAGTTTTGATATTTTCTGTTCAGATATGTTATTAGACGCTCTGGAACAGCTGGGACTTGAACCTGGGTCTCCAGTTCAGAGGTAAAACCGCTACAACTGCACCCCAAGAGCTCATTCCTGGATTTTTAAACAAAGCCTGGCAGTTAACTTTCGATCAGCACTAACGTTTGCATTCTCCATGGCAACGCCTCTGCTAATCGGAGGTTGCATGCCAACCAATTGACACTGCGCCCTCACTCAGTGAGTTTGTTTTCCTCTCAAACTGGTGTTCTTGTGAATTGTCCTAATGTGTGCAAGGTAAAAAGCTTCAACAGAATGGATCATTTTTCAGTAACACTGAAATACTGTCATACCAAATGACAAGGAGATGGGGAAGTGTTTATGGGTCATGAGTACAAGTGTATTGATCGTCATACAGAACGGAAACAGACCCTTTGCTCCAAGCAGTCCACACCAACCATAATGCCAAGCTAAACTAGTCCCACCTGCCTGCACTTGGCCATACATCTCCAAACATTTCTTATTCATATACTTACCGAAATGTCCTTTTAAACGTCATAACTGTACCTGCATCCACCACTTCCTTTGGAAGTTCATTCCACTTGTAGGAAGTTAACGTGCAGATATAGCAAGTGATTAGGAAGGCAGGTGATTTGCTAGTATTTGTTACAAAGTGGTTAGAATATAAAAGTAAAGAATCTTACCCCAGTTATATATAGCATTGGTGAGGCTACTCTTGGTGTGTGCACTTTTGGTCACCTTGTATATGGAAAATCATACTTGCCCTAGAGAGAGTGCAATGAAGGTAGACTAGACTAGACTGGTTCCTGAGATGACAATATCATTCAGTGAGGTGAGATTGAGAAGATTGGGCCCATAGTTTAGGAGAATGATTGCAACATGACATGAGATAATGTGGAGCAATGGAGTTGAATTGTAGAGCAGGCTTCAGTAGCCCACTTCAGGTTCTATTTATTATGTCCATATTATAATGAAGTATAAATAGAGTAATCCAGAACTTGGGAAATGCTTTCCCTTTTCACTGCTTGAACTGACTGTATGAGAGAGAAATATACCAGGCCGTGCACTCAGAGCATGCACAGATCAACTGGCAGAGGTCTTCTAAGACATTTTCAACCCCTCCCTGCAGCAGGCCGCTGTCCCTGCCTGTTTCAAAAGGTCCAACATCATCCCTGTGCCTAAGGAGGCTCATGCAGCATGTCTCAATGACTACTGCCCAGTGGCCCTAACTTCAGTGGGAATGAAGTGCTTTGAAAGGCTGGTCATGGCATTAATCACCTCCAGCCTCCCCACTACTCTTGACCCACTCCAATTTGCCTATCAGACCAACAGATCCACGTCAGATGCCATATCACTAGCCCTTCACTCCTCCCTAGAATGTCTTGACACCAAAAACAGCTACGTAAGAATCCTACTCATTGATGACAATTCAGCCTTCAACACTATTATCCCCTTGAGACTGATTACTAAACTTGGTGATCTCGGACTAAACCCCATTCTCTGCAACTGGATCCTCAGTTTCCTGACCCACAGGCCACAATCAGTGAAGATTGGGGACAATATTTCATCCTCACTAACACTCAACACTGGAGCCCCCCAGGGGTGTGTACTCAGCCCCCTACTGTACTCACTGTATACCATGACTGCGTCGCCAAATACCAGACTAATGCCATTTACAAGTTCGCTGATGACACCACTATAGTTGGTCAAATCTCAGATGGTGACAAAACAGACTACAGATGGGAGGTGGAAGACCTGGAAAAATGGTGCACTGAGAACAACCTAGCTCTCAATGTCAGCAAAACCAAGGAAATTATTATTGACTTTCAGCGGGATATTATTCGTGCCCCCCTACACATTAACAGTGCAGAGGTGGAACGAGTGGAGAGTGTCAAGCTCTTCTACAAAACCTGTAGATGACTTGGGTTCTTCATGTGGACGCACTGGTTACAAAGGCCCAACAACGTCTCCTCTTCCTCAGGCAGTTGAGGAAATTTGGCATGACGGCGAATACCCGTGCCAACTTTTATAGGTGTGCAATCAAGAGCATTCAAGATTGGAGATGGTAACTGAGAGTGGTGAACTTGGCCCGGACAATCACAAAGGCCAAGCTCCCATCTATAGAATCCATCTCCCAGGCCCGCTGTCAAGGAAAGGCCGCCAGCATTCTTAAAGATCCATCCCACCCTGGCAATGTTTTTCTACAACCTCTACCATCGGGGAGAAGGTACAGAAGCCTGAGCATGCACCAGCCAGATTTGAAACAGTTTTCTACCCGACTGTTGTTAGAATACTGAATGGACACTGAAGCTCTTCACAGTCTCTGTACCTGTGTTTTTGTTTTTGCTGCTGTTTACCTATTAGTTACTATCCATGCTGCTTAACTCTGTGATCTGCCTGTATTGCTTTTCACTGTGTCTCGCTACATGTGGCAATAAATTCAATTCAATTCAATATACAAATAATGAAAGAAATAGATACATGAAATCAGCATGCAGTATCTGGGTTTTCTTTATCTATTTCAACTTAAATTTTGTAATGTAGGGCCTGCCCATTACAGATGTTTACCTGAAATATAATGGAAAACTGGTTGATGAAGAAACTGAGCTACAACATGGAGGAATTTACAGTCTGGAGCAAAGACTTGTTGGAGGGAAAGGAGGTAAGGTTTCAGCACGACCGTGCCTTCATTTATTTTATCTGCATACCTTTCTGCATACTTTGTTATTGTTCCCGTGAACAGTTTGAGACTGACTCCCACACAACTGCACCTGTCTGCATGTTAACATTCTGATAGGTGCTGCAGTAGTACCCTATAGTGATCTGATCTGGATGTACACATGTTTGCATGCACCCGTTTCTAATTTATTAGATTCCCTACAGTGTGGAAGCAGGCCCTTCGGCCCAACAAGTCCACACCGACCCGCCGAAGAGTAACCCACCTGGACACATTTCCCTCTGACTAACGCACCTAACCTATAGGCAATTTAGCATGGTCAGTTCACCTGACCTGTTCACCTTTGGACTGTGGGAGGGAACAGAGCACGGGGAGAATATGCAAACTCCACAGCCAGAGAGTGGTGGGCCTGTGGAATTCATTGCCGCAGAGTGCAGTGGAGGCCGGGACACTAAATGTCTTCAAGGCAAAGATTGATAGATTCTTGATGTCTTGAGGAATTAAGGGCTACAGGGGGAATGTGGGTAAGTGGAGTTGAAATGCCCATCAGCCATGATTGAATGGCGGAGTGGACTCGATGGGCCGAATTGCCCGAGGCTGGAATTGAACCTTGGACTCTGGTGCTGTGAGGCAGCAGTGCTAACCACTGAGCCGCCGTGCCGCCCACAAATCTATTTACTAACTGAGTATCTGGTGGATGATGCCTACTCAAACAATAAAATGTTTATGCTGGAATCACTCAATTTAATTACAAATTATTTTGGATGACATTGCAAAACACATTGTCGTGATAGCCTATGTCTATTCAGTTAACTTCAAGATATTGTTTAAAAAAAATTCTCTGAATCTCTTTGCTTTTGTTTTCTCACTAATAAGAATGTCACTATGCAGTCTTCCAGGTTACAAAGAAATAGAAATGCAGGTTTATTGAGACTTTAGATGATGCAGACAGTGGAGTGGTTTGTAAACTTCTCAAGTTTATGTCATTCCTTAGGGTTTGGATCGATGCTCCGTGCCCTTGGAGCTCAAATTGAGAAAACTACAAACCGAGAGGCCTGTCGGGATTTGAGTGGAAGGAGACTGCGGGATGTAAACCATGAAAAGGCGTAAGGCATTCAGTCCACTGCTAGAAGAATTATTTTTAAGGAGACTCTTACTGGCTGTGATTCTGTTATAGACTCGTATTACATGATTCTGTTTTCCTATAAGTGTTTAAACCATACATGAATGTGAATTATTAGTCCAGTGATAGTGATGGGGATCTGGAGAGAAACTATTCTTGTCGGTGGAATGGTTCAGAACAGGCAACAGGTCTTTGGTGAAAGAATTGAAGCGAAATGAGTAAAAATAATTTGACGCAACTAATGGGTATGATCTGAAAAGGAAGTGGAGGCAGACTCAATTGTGGCTTTAAAAGAGAATTGAGTAAGAACTAGCAGAAAGTATATTATGGATCTGTAGGGTTGCTTTTGCAGAGTGCTGACATAGGACGGACAGGCCAAATGGTCATCTGTATAATTTCACAAAAGACTTTGAGCTATTCGGTAATTCATTTAATTTCCCTTATGACGAGTGCTAAGCAATTGACCATTAGTAACTAAACAGTGTGCTGAGAATGATCTCCAGCTCTAATGACTGTGCTCAGCAGAGGAACCATCTTCAGTCCTAACACACTGCCTCGTCTAGTTTTGGGGACATTTCAGTTACGAAATCACAGTATCTGGTTATGAAAGCCTTCAGAAATAATGCACAAACTTGGTTTGTTTGGGCTTCCTTGTCAATTTTGACTTCTCTCCCCTTGTGTTGAGGGGCCTGACTTTGAGCTGGCATCTTGCTGTTGATCATTGAGGTGGAAAGTACAATCCTTTGCTGTATTGGCTGGAAGATTTGTGAAGAGCAATTCAAGAAGCTTACCTCCTGACCTCCCCACCCGCTCCCCCAGTGCACCAGGAGGACAGGCATAGCTGCTTGCTGTGAAACCAGGCCATGGAGATCAGGGAGTCTGGGTGGAGTCTTAACTGTTGATTGCACTACATTGCCCAGTTAATAATAATATGCTGTTGTGTATGCAAATATCTTAAAAAGGGGTGCTTCTTTTGTGTGGTCTGTTTGTATTCTGCAGAGTGAGGTCAGCGGATATTGCCGGGGTTGGAGGATTTGAGCTATAGGGAGAGGCTGAACAGGCTGAGGCTGTTTTCCCTGGGGTGTCGGAGACTGGGGGGGTGACCTTATAGAGGTTGATAAAATCATGAGGGGCAAGGATAGAGTAAATAGACAAAGTCTTTTCCTTGAGGTTGGGGCGTACAGACTAGAGGGCATAGGTTTAGGGTGAGAGGGGAAAAGATATAAAAGAGACCTAAGGAGCAACTTTTTCACACAGAGGGTGGTACGTGTATGGAATGAGTTGCCAGAGGAAACGGTGGAGGCTGGTACAACTGCAACATTTAAGAGGCATTTGGATGGGTATATGAATAGGAACGGTTTGGAAGGATATGGGCCGGGTGCTAGCAAGTTGGAATAGATTGGGTTGGGATATCTGGTCGGCATGGACAGATTGGATCGAAGGGTCTGTTTCCATGCTGTACATCTCTATGACTCTATAGCTTGCTGCATGGCCATGCAGGATGGAGGGAATGTTGGTGTTACTTTTGACTACACTCAGCTAATTGGGAAATCAAGCAGAATTGTTGCTCCTACACACACCAACCTGTGGCTTTCAGCTGAGGGTAGACTAGGTTCACAAGTTTGCTACCAGACCGTTAGTGTCAGCTGTGTCTCGGCTGGTAGCATTTTCACCTTTTGTTTTAAATTTCAAAAGTTGACCTTCCTCATAAAACATCTTTGTACATACATGGTCACAAATGCAGTTCTGTACTGTAACATATCAAGGAAACAAACTTTGGAGTTGGACTCCATCCAAAGCAAAGACCTCCTCTTACACATACAATACTATATTTACATATACTTAAGGCACTAAGAGGGTCTGATAACTGAACGACCCCCATTTGCCTTCAGCAGGAAGACCTCACACAGTGGTCTTTCCCCACTGCACTGGCAGCTTGCCCAATCTTTAGTGTGACCCTCAGAAGGGATGTAGTCCTGGACTTTAAAACGTGCCAGTCTGTAATCACCTGAGTCAGAAAGCGGTCACTACAAAGACTTTAGCGCAAAGCCCAGTCCACCTCAGTGCTGAGGGAATGCGGCATCTTTTAGGTGAGACCTAAATGAAGGCCATGTCTACTCCTTCGTAAAAGAAAGATATTGGAGCGGCAGTTAGCAGGGGGATCCTCCTGAGTGCCTCAACTTCACCAATCTCACTAAACGGTTATCATCACATTGCTATTTGTGGGAATTTACTGAATGCCAATTGGTTGCTGTGTTTTCTACATTGTTATAATGACTCCAGTCTGAAAAATACTTCGAATTCGTTGGAAAGCATTTTCTGAAGTAGTTCAGTCATGGAGCAGGCTGTTTGTGCAAAAATCGAGAGGAGAGGGGCCAGCCTCACTTGCTACTGTGCCTGTGATGTTTGAGAAGTTGAAACCTACAGTCATTTCTGTTTTTGTACAGGATGGCTGAATGGATAAAGAAGCAGGCCGATCGGGAAGCCGAGAAAGAACAGAGGCGATTGGAACGATTACAGCGCAAGCTTGCTGAGCCAAAGCACTATTTCTCTGATCCGCAGTATGAGCAGCAATTGGATGAAATGTCTGAGCGCCTGGAGGATTCTGTGCTTAAAGGTAGAGCTCTGTTTGAGAAACCATACCCAACAGAAACGGTCACAGTTGCAGGTAATATAATCATCCTGTTTGGAAATATTATGACACGTGTCTGGGGCAGTTGGGCTTTGAACACAGACAACACAAGATCCCTTGCATCTTAAGAACTACTATATGGAGTGATTGGTCATTCACTCTCCCATGTCTCTTTCTGGATCTTTGAGAAAGTAGGAGAATGTGTCCGTTGCTTTACAGAGGAGGGAAGGCATTTCCTCAGAAGTGATCAGAATTGGCTTCAGCCACCCTTGGGGCCATCTGAGGACCTGGACAGAATGTGAGAGATCTGTGGAAAGGAAGGTCCAGCCTTCCTCCTGACTGAGCGCTGGTATTTTGTTAATTCACTCTCTGGGTGTGGCATCACTGGCTGGGCCAGCATTTCTTGCCTGTCCCTGTTGCCTTTGAGAAGCTGACGGTGAGCTGCCTTGTGAACTGCTGCAGTAAACGTGCTGTAGATAGATCCCTAATGCCGCTCGGAAGCGAACTTTAGGATTTGACCCAGTGACACTGAAGGAATGGCAATATCTTTCCAAGTCAGAAAGGTAAATGACTTGGAGGGTACTTGCAGATGTTGACATTCCCATGTATCTTCTGCCTTTATCCTTCTAGATGTTAGTGGTCTTGGGTTTGGAAGGTGCTGTTTAAGGAGCTTTGGTGAATTTCTGCAGTTATCATATAGGTGGTACACCCTGCTGCTACTGAGCATTGGTGGTTGAGGGAGTGGAGTTAGTGATGCTAATCAAATGTGCTGTTTTGTCCTGGATGGTGTCAAGCTCCTTGGTTGTTTCTGGCCCTACATTTGTCCAGGCAGGAAGTGGTGTACTCCTGACTTGTGCCTTGTACATGATGGACAAACTTCAGGGCTTCAGGAGGTGAATTACTGTCTGTAGAATTCCTCTGACCTGTTTGTGTAGCCGCTGTATTTTCATGGTTAGTAAAGTTCAGTTTCTGGTCAGTGGTAGTCCCTGCGATGTTCATAGTGGGGGATTCAGTGATGAAAAGTATGGTGCTGGAAAAGCACAACAGGCCAGGTAGTATCCGAGGAGTAGGAAAATTGATGTTTCTGGCATAAGCCCTTCAACCGAAATCACATCTCTGATAAAGGGCTTATGCCCGAAACGTCGACTCCCCTGCTTCTCCGGTACTGCCTGACCTGCTGAGCTTTTCCAGCACCACACTTTTTGACTCTGATCTCGAGCATCTGTGTCCTGACTTTCTCCAGGATTCGGTAATGGTAATGCCGTTGAGTCAAAAGGGTGGAGATGGTCTTAGTTTGGTATTTGTATGCTGACACCCTCCTTCGACTGACTGAACTGGTCCTCATCCTGAATAACTTCTCTTTCCAATCCTCCCACTTCCTCCAAACTAAAGGAGTTGCCATGGGCACCCGCATGGGCCCCAGCTATGCCTGTCTCTTCGTAGGATATTTGGAACAGTCCATCTTCCGCAGCTACACTGGCACCACCCCCCACCTTTTCCTCCGCTACATCGATGACTGTATCGGCGCTGCCTCGTGCTCCCACGAGGAGGTTGAACAGTTCATCAACTTTACTAACACCTTCCATCCCGACCTCAAATTCACCTGGACTGTCTCAGACTCCTCCCTCCCCTTCTTAGACCTTTCCATTTCTATCTCGGGCGACCGAATCAACACAGACATCTACTATAAACCGACTGACTCCCGCAGCTACCTGGACTACACCTCCTCCCACCCTGCCCCCTGTAAAAACGCCATCCCATATTCCCAATTCCTTCGTCTCCACCGCATCTGCTCCCAGGAGGATCAGTTCCAACACCGCACAGCCCAGATGGCCTCCTTCAAGAACCGCAGATTCCCCCCAGACGTGATCGACGATGCCCTACACCGCATCTCCTCCACTTCCCGCTCCTCCGCCCTTGAGCCCCGCCCCTCCAACCGCCACCAAGACAGAACCCCACTGGTTCTCACCTACCACCCCACCAACCTCCATATACAGCGTATCATCCGCCGTCATTTCCGCCAACTCCAAACGGACCCCACCACCAGGGATATATTTCCCTCCCCTCCCCTATCAGCGTTCCGCAAAGACCACTCCCTCCGTGACTCCCTCGTCAGGTCCACACCCCCCACCAACCCAACCTCCACTCCTGGCACCTTCCCCTGCAACCGCAGGAAATGCAAAACTTGCGCCCACACCTCCTCCCTTACTTCTCTCCAAGGCCCCAAGGGATCCTTCCATATCCGCCACAAATTCACCTGCACCTCCACACACATCATCTATTGCATCCGCTGCACCCGATATGGCCTCCTTTATATTGGGGAGACGGGCCGCCTACTTGCGGAACGCTTCAGGGAACACCTCTGGGACGCACGGACCAACCAACCCAACCACCCCGTGGCTCAACACTTTAACTCTCCCTCCCACTCCACCGAAGACATGCAGGTCCTTGGACTCCTCCATCGCCAGAACATCATAACACGACGGTTGGAGGAAGAGCGCCTCATCTTCCGCCTGGGAACCCTCCAACCACAAGGGATGAACTCAGATTTCTCCAGTTTCCTCATTTCCCCTCCCCCCACCTTGTCTCAGTCGATTCCCTTGAACTCAGCACCGCCCTCCTAACCTGCAATCTTCTTCCTGACCTCTCCGCCCCCACCCCGGCCTATCACCCTCACCTTAACCTGCTTCCACCTATCACATTTCCAATGCCCCTCCCCCAAGTCCCTCCTCCCTACCTTTTATCTTAGCCTGCCTGGTAACCTCTCCTCATTCCTGATGAAGGGCTCTGGCCCGAAACGTCGAATTTCCTGTTCCTTGGATGCTGCCTGACCTGCTGTGCTTTAACCAGCAACACATTTTCAGCTATTTGTATGGTGTGAATGTTACTTGCCAGTTTCCAGCCCAAGCCTGGATATTGTCCAGGTCTTGCTGTGTTTGGGTGTGATCTGTTGTGGTATCTGAAGAGTTATGAATGACTGGTGCTGAATATTGTGCAATGAGGATAGTTGCGCTTAAATGGAGAAAGAAACTAAGCTGTCAGGTAGAAAAACATTTGCTTTCTATAGTTTTAATAAGAATTTTAATAAGAGTTTAACATACCTGCAAAATGAAGGAGGCCTTCAGTTTATTTTAGTGCGTTATGAGGTGTGAAGTGATCCACTGATAAGCATTTATTGATTTTTAATTCAGTAATAAAATGTGTATGAGGTGGCAATGGCCTAGTAGTATTATCACTTGACGATTAATCCAGGAACTCAACTGATGAAGGAGCAGCGCTCTGAAAGCTTGTGATCTTAAATAAACCTATTGGATGATAACCCGGTGTTGTGATTTCTGATTTTGTCTGGACCCAAAGCAATGTGGTTGATTCTCAACTGCCCTCTGAAATGGCCCAGCAAGCCACTCGGTTCAGGGGCAGCTCGGGACAGGCAGTACGTGCTGGCTGGCCAGCGATGCCCCAGGTGAATTTTTAAAGAAAACTCATTGACAGGAAAGCAAGTGCAAATCTGCTATTTACTGGACAATTGTACTTCAAATTTTACAAAGTAGTTTCTTTTTTAAAAGGCTTCTTTATATGGTTACTGGTGTACTCCTGTTTCTCCAGGTTTACAAGCGTCATCGAGTGATGTGGTGTCAGCAGAAGGCGGAGCAGTTCGGAAACGTGTGCACCCTGTCCCCCCCACACAGGCTAAGGGTGGAAAGAAGAAATGTCTCTGGTAAATGAGTAAACTTTTGTCTTGCCTTTTGTCTCTGCTTCTACTGCTGCTTATACTCTGCATTTTTTTTTCCCGCTGCCCACATCCTCACATTGTTCTCCGTGTCTTCTCAGCCTTTTCTGTTTAAGGGGTGAATGAGTTGTATAGCTGAGCCTGGACCCTGCCCTTGTTTTGTGTTGACCCATGCAAAAGCTAAAGAAGCACACAGCCAGAATTGAAGCAGGGGTCTTCGTGAGGCAACACAGCACTGCTGTTACATTACTTTAGAAACATGCTTGTGCAGAGGGCAGGTAATGTGTCCATCATGTCTGTGTTAAATTCCTCAACGGCCAGTTAAGCCACCAGCTCAGTTTTTTGGCTATTATCCTGAAAATTATTCCTCCTGCTTTTGGAAAGTTACTAAAGCAATCTGATCCTCCGTATTTGCACATTTTAGATTTTAATACTTTTGTGAAGAAATTTCTCTTCATTTCACCTCAACTATTTTAAATTCATGACCTTTGTTGACCACACCCTTTGCCAGGGGATCTCTAAGTATTGATTTTAAATACGCTGACCTGATGTCTTCCTCTGCTCTAAGAACATCCCATCTTCACCTTAAATGAACTCCCATCAATCTGGTAAAGTAACACTTTCATATTGTCTTCAGAGTTTTGGTATCCTTCCTCATTGTGGTACCAGGAATTGTACACAGTTAAGCAGTCCATTGGACCAGATTGCAGAGAGGGAGAGTGTATTTAAGAGAGATTTTTTTTTCCTGGAAGTTACATTCAGTTGTCCCTAGATGGGAGCAGAAATGCTGTAATTTGCAGAAGCCCCATTGATCCAATTCTTGCTCCTTTAGTTCTACCTTTACATGGGCATGACCTTTAAATTTGGGCATCAGAAGCAAATTGAATTAAGATCCTTGTGTTGTAATCATTTGTTGCATTAGGCTCACATATTAAAAAAAAAACAAGATAAGCATGCTGGCTCCCAGCGAGAGTTTGATACAGGAGGCAATGACTGATGGTTTCAAAATGAACCAAATCGATATGGAAAGTATACGTACTGTTTGACAGTGAATAGGAATGATGTGTGCCCATGCAGGATGTGCTCCACTTCACCTGCCCGACACTTGTAATTTCTCCCAAAAGCTCTCGTTCTAAGTTGGTAACATTGCTAGTTTAAAGTGAGGATTCCTCGTGCTATATCACTGGTGGAAGTGAAAGCCATCAGTGTGGGGTCGCTGTTCTCTGTGGGATGCCTCCACCGGCCCACGGTGAAATGATCTCAAGGCATTTACTGCTGGATTGAGTTATTTATGTGTGAGAAATGTGAATGCCGAAGTGGATCGATTTATACAAATGTCTTTGTGCATAAAATGAGATGTAGTAATTTGTCAAGTCAGAGCTCATGTCCTAGATTCAAAATAACAGCAGCTGAGGGCGAAGGCTGAATGGGATCCTTGCTCAGCAACTTTCCTGTTCCATTCTCTCTCTTTCAGCAAGGGTTTACTTCCCCTGCCCCTCTTTACCCTGGCTTTGTTATAGGATGAGGGTTGCCCTAAATTAAGTACTGTTTTGCTACTATATTCATAGGGCTGGCACGGTGGCTCAGTGGTTTGCACTGTTGCCTCACAGCACCAGGGTCACAGGTTCAATTCCAGCCTTGGGTGACTGTGTGCAGTTTGCACATTCTCCCCATATCTGTGTGGGTTTCCTCTGGGTGCTCTGGTTTCCTCCCACAGTGCAAAGATGTGCAGGTCAGGTGAATTGGCTGTTCTAAATTTTTGTGTTAAGTGCATTAGGGAGACAGGGCTGGGTTGCTCTTCGGAGGGTTGGTGTGGACTTGTTAGGCCAAAGGGCCTGTTTCCACACTATTGGGAATCTAATCTAATCTATGATTCATCCATTTATCTTTCTTCTACTTTGCAAGATTACTACTATTCATTAGTGTTGCTTATTCCATTTCCTTATTAAATGTTTTGACACTGTTCCATTTGACAAGTTGCCAGCAACTAATGGAGGAAAATTATCAACAGTGAATTGGTATTTTTTTCCTCCAATGTTACTTTGCATCAGCAAGTAAACCATATTTAACAGATTTTGATGAAATACACAGAAAGAGGTCACTTAGCCCAACTGGTTCATGCTGGGTATCTCTAAGTAAGTTCTTTGAATCTAATAGCATATTCTGTTCCTTTTTTCCTATAATTGACCCACCTAGCTTACCTTTTAAATGCAGCTTTGCTATTTGCCACAAGAGTTCCACGTGTAAGCGAGCCACATTCTAACCATTCTTTGGGATAAAGAAGTTTCTTAAATACTTACAGAATTTATCAAGCTAGTCTTATTGGTTTGATATCTCCCACAACTTAAAGCATCATTTAGAAATTCGCCTTTTGCGGACAGGGGAGGTTTATGGATTTTGTTTCTTACAGGATGGGAGGAGTGGATTTAGAAGTGTCTGGGAGCTCTGATGAGGAAAGCACAGCAGACAGTGACTCCTCTGACGAGGTTCCCTCTCACCCCAAGAGTCCTGTGGAGCAACAGAGTGTAGAAAATGGTAATGCTGACGATGAGAAGGACTTGTATCCTGGCCCTTGTGCTGACTCATCTGTGTCTGAGCCGACCTTGGTCCAAGAGGAAACTTCAAATCAAACCGACCCGGGAGTCAGCAGCAAAATGGAAGCGACAACTTTGAATTCACAGGACAGCAACAGGCTTGTACCAGAAGAGGGTGTCAGAGAGAGTTCTGAAGAGATGGAGAAGGTCACAACAGATACACAGGATGAAGATAATGCGCCAACAGCTGTTGTAAGTCCTAGTTTCTTAACTTTTGCAATGGAATTTATTTCAAAATAAGTGTTATGGTAATGTAATGGATTAATGAAGATGTTTTCATGCTTTTGAAAATTTCTGTAAATCACTCCTGCACAACAGGATTTGCATAACTTGACAATTCTATTTAGTATGGACCTGTCTTGACAGCTGTCTGGTGGCTCAGTGGTTAGCACTGCTGCCTCTCGGTGCCTGGGA
Source organism: Hemiscyllium ocellatum (assembly GCF_020745735.1). NCBI lineage: Eukaryota > Metazoa > Chordata > Chondrichthyes > Orectolobiformes > Hemiscylliidae > Hemiscyllium > Hemiscyllium ocellatum. The sequence goes on from NC_083403.1 coordinate 13,935,702, forward strand.
CCCAGGTTCAATTCCAACCTCAGGTGATTGTCTGTGTGGAGTTTGTACATTCTCCCCGTGTCTGCGTGGGTTTGCTCCGGTTTCCTCCCACAGTCACAAAGATGTGCAGGTTAGGTGAATTGGCCATGCTAACTTGTCCATAGTGCTAGGTGCGTTAGTCAGAGGGAAATGGGTCTGGGTGGGTTACTCTTCGGAGGGTTGGGCTAAACGGCCTGTTTCTGCACTGTATGGAATCTAATCTTATCTGCAATACTTCACTATTGTTTAGAGATGGCACAACAGGACATTGATCAGCCAATTTTCACACTGATAAGAGTTCATTCAATCCTTAAAAGAAATGAATTTTTCTCCTTTTTGAACAGTGCCATCTAAACTTTGATGTCCAATTGAGTGCCCAACCATAGGGGTCTGAGCATTCTCCCCCCAGTCGAAGCCAGACACTAGCATAGATGCAGCAAACCCTTATCACTGTGCAGCAATGTTTGCCTCAATTCATTTCTCTCACAAGAGTTTGAATTTTGGGTGACTGAGTGAATATTGATGACTTAAATGGTGTATTTATATATAAAACGTCAGTAAATACTTGAAATGGTCCACTCCACAGGAAATAACTGTGTATTTAGGAAAAGTTCCATGTTTCGGAGTTGCTGACCTTATCTGACAGGACGACCCTGTTCTGCTAATATACTGCTGATGGTCTGCTGGTCTTAGCAAATTCAGCATGAAGTTGACATAGTCTGTGAGAGGTTCATGGGTTGGGTGCTGGAGATTAGCTGAATATACGAGCAGTTCTCTGGTAAACAGAAATGGAGGTGAATGGATTGACAACTGAATTACTTTACTAGGATGAGCTCAAGGTTCAGCTTGTACTAATCTACTGGCTTTTGTCTGAGAGCTCCAGTTATCTGCATTTGACAGATTTGGAAAACTTATCCAGCACCGGTAGACATGACTAGATGGCAGGCAGGATTTTCAGTCATAAATGAATATTTCTGAATCGTTTTATTCTATCTCTTAGTAAAAATGGAGGTTTTGCATGTAAGAAGTGAGAGTGTAACAATATTGTGATGGTATCGTTAAAGCTTAAAATTCATGTCTCACTGTGGCAAGTTGCTAAATTGAATTCAGTGAATCTGGTGGCGTAGCCTAGCTCCATTAAAGGAAATGAGAAAAGAAAATTGGTTGGCCATTGTAAAATCATAGAGGAGAAAGTGAGGTCTGCAGATGCTGGAGATCAGAGCTGAAAATGTGTTGCTGGAAAAGTGCAGCAGGTCAGGCAGCATCCAAGGAACAGAAAATTCGATGTTTCGGGCATAAACCCTTCATCAGGAATGGTAAAATCATAACCAATTCGGTAGTTGATAATCTACCATCTCTCTGTGACTTTACTTAGACATTCCATCAACCCCACGTTACAGTTAGTTGTGTTTTAGTGCATCATTCTGTCTTCTGGGTTGGTGTGATAAAGGCCTACCAGCTGTGCCATTCTATTCTGCATTAAGCTGCTGTTGCTGTGAATTTGCTCCGTTGTGGCAAGAAACTGGACTGGAGCAGGTCCACCTAAATCGAGGAGTGATAAGCTTGACCTCTAAGGGCAAGGTTTTAACGCCTTTCATCACCCCTTTAATAATAAAATCTTGCATTAGTACATACGTCCTATTGTCAAGAATGTTTGTTAAGATGGATTGCAAATTGTTATCCAGCATTTCCTATTTCTTGTCAACTGTCATGCCTGTGACCAATCTTGAACCTGATAAAGCTCTCATCACTGCACTCTATGTAAGAAAACAAGAATGAGCTCAGGCCATGATGTTTTACTGGTATTCATACAAATTTTCACATGTTCTACCTGCTTCTTCATTCCCCTTCACCTTAGGGAACTATGACACAGACTAATAACTGAGTTTAATGTTATTGACATTAAATTCTTTCACCAAAGCAAAGGAGGAATCGAATAGTAAAAATATACATTTTCAAATTACAATATTTACATAAAGTGCTTCTGTATTGTGCATCTCTGCATTAAGCGTTTTAAGAGGATGGCATTCTCCAAAGAAATATCTAGCAGTAGGCGTCGCTGCTATATTAATGTGACTTTGTCCATAGAGCAGCTGCATTTCTCAACGATCATGTTGGGGAACTCAGCCACTTCGATCTCTGTGTAGTCTCCTTTCTTCACCAGGTACATCACAGGCAGGGACGCACTCTCCTCCACTGCGCAGCTCCTCTCTCCGTAGTCGAAGGGCCACTGTGGCTGTTTGCAGCCCCCCACACAGTGGAAGGCCTGGTAACCAGGGGGCTCGAGGATCCAGTACTGGGTCCAGGTCAGCTCCCTGAAGTTGATGAAGTATTCCTGCCTGCAGCAGGATCCACTTTCCTTTGCACCACAATCTCCGATACTCCTATACATTAAAACAGCAAAAATATATTGGTCAGCTGTCGCATTGGCTGTAAGAGGAGGCAGAAGTAAATTGTACAGAATTGACTATGGTGAATTGATTTGATAGCTTGGTGTTAAATGAAAAGTACAATTGTTAGTGGCCACCCTTTGAGAAACTAATTTGCAGTTGTTTAATTTGAAGTGGTCTTTTAATACCCAGAAGTTCCCAATACACAAATTAAATATTGGATAATGGTTGCTTTAAATGTTCAAAGAGGCTATAGTTGAGGAAATTGTACGTGGTGTACAGGAGGGAAGATTTAGTGACTCAGACTCCTTAATTGGATTGAAATCTTGAAATAACTGAATTAGTTGCCTGCTGTTTTTTTGCGTCCAGATTTAATTTAATGTTGAAGGAAGGTCGAGGTTCTATTCTTTAGTCAGTAGCTGCTGATAAGAGTTGGTCACCAAAGGTTTATATGTGTTCCTTCGTAGCTTCCTTGCATCTCATTGTGCCCATGCTGCACCACAGAGATTAGTTGTTGTCCCAGGCTAATTGTGTGAGAGATTATTTCTCGACACAATGGACACACTTAAGTGACTGGAAGAGTCACTTTAAACTTTGTATATAACATTTTAACACTGGTGTCTGTCAATTTGGGATTGACCAAAACCTCTTACCAATATTATTTTGTGGAATAATATTGTATATTTTGTATATTTTGTATTTGGAATTTTGTATATTTTTGCAGGAAAAGTTGAGGTTTTTGTATTGTAGTCTCAAATGCTGAGGGTGAGAAGGGAACAAATAGTTTCAAACTGCTAATATCTGATACCATACTTGTTGACTTCATGGTTTTTTTAACATTTTAAATGCATTTGTTTCAGATGAGTGTCATTCATGTGGAGAGGTGTTTTTCTAGTAGTAATGTCAGTGGACTATCAATCCAGACATCCAGGCAAATGTTCTGGGGGCCATTTCAAATCCTACAGAAATTCAAAATTTGAATATGGTAAAAAAAAATCTAGAATTAATAGTGACCATTGTAACAACTCATCTGGTTCACTAATGTCTTATTGTATGGAGCCGCAGTCTGCCCTCCGTGTCCCCAGGTCTATATCAAACGGTTGACTCTCAATTGCTCTCTGGAATTGCGCAGAGAATAAGTTAGTTCAAGGGAACCTTGGGATGGCCAATAACAGCTGGTCAGCTAGCAACACCCACATCACACACAAAAAAGTTTTAAAGCCAGCATTCATTTCACATCCTTAATATCCCAGGCCACAGTCGAGAGTTTTGTTGGTCTGAGGTCACCTGTAGACCAAACCAAGTAAGGATGCCAGATTTACTTACGGATATTAGTGAGCCAGATGGATTTTTACAACAATCAACAGTCAATATGTGGTTGCCGCTTTTTTTATATAATTGAATTCAGTCTACAGCATCTGTCACAGTAGGATTTGAACCCAGGTCCCAGAACATGAGTCTGATGTTCAGGATTACTACCATGCCTCTGCTTTTGTTGACTTCCACTATGTGCAAATAGATTGAAATGAAGGGAGTTGAAGAGTAACCTAAACATTTCCAAAGGTAAATTATTAAAACAAACCTGTAAGGCTGGCAGAACATGAAAGACAAATCCGTATGAGAACATGTATCATTCATATCTCAAATGGGCCCTGGCTATTGCAGTGAGTTACAAATGTGTGACTTGCTGCATTTATTCCAGGGTTTGTTTATTTTTGGGGTGGCAAATTTATGACTGAAAATCGCTTGCTATACCAACAAAATGAATAAAACCGGGGGCTATAAAAGTGCACGTTCAGTGTAAATTCAGCAAAATTAGTGACAAACATGCAGGTGTAATCATTGTACAACACCAGGTTATAGTCCAACAGGGTTATTTAGAAGCACTAGCTATCGGAGCATTGTTTCTTCATCAGATAGAGCAGTGCTGTGAAAGTTAGTACTTCCAATAAACCCTTTGGAGTATAACCTGGTGTTGTGAGATTTTTAACTTTGTACACCCCAGCACCTCATATCAGGTGTAATAATTGTAATTCTTTGGAATAGATTGGAGAGCTGGATGAATTTAAATGAATACATACCCATATTCATCCAGGTTGAGGCTGTAGAGGACCAATTCTGGTTTGCCCAGGACTTGATCATCCGGGCCCTGTGTTGTAAAATGCACCAGTTTGGCCATTTCAGCCGCGTAGCTGCCCATGCGCTCCGCCTCAATCCAGATCTCCAGGTACATGGGCATTTCTGCAGTCTTCATCCAGTAATGGACGGCCTGAGTGACATCCAGACTTTTCCACCCAGAGTCGAGGATTGGAACCAGCCTGCAAATCACAGCAAAAGTAAAAGCTGTTTAGTAAATTAATCCTCATTTCTCACCTTTCCATATTTTAAACATAAGTCAGTCTGACAGCAACCATATACTGTACTGATGAAGCATTGAGACGGTTGTATTAATCAAAACAGAGTTTGCAGTTGTGTTTTATCTAAAGTTGAGCAGCCATACTATTTGGGGAAGCAAATGAGGGCAAGACACAATAGTTAAACTTCTGGTCTGTTCATTCTAATTTCTGTTACAACTTTTCATAGAATGCATTTAGGGAGGTCAAACAGGAAAATAGGATAGGTAGTGAACAGGAAAATACTGAGAAGGGTAGATGGTGTGAGAGATCTTGGAGTTCAAGTGCACAAGTTCCCTAAAGGTGGCAGTGCAGGGTTAGATAAGGTTGTAAAGAAGATATATGGCATGTCCTCCTCCATTGGCAGAGGTATGGAATACAAAAGTAGGGATATAATGTTGAAACAGTAAGACATTAGGGCCAGAACTAGAGAATTTTGTGCTGTTCTGGTCACCACATTACAGGAAGGCTGTGGAGGCGAGTGCAGAGAAGTTTCACTGGAACATTGCCAGGGCTGGGAAATTGCAGCTACAAGGAGAGATTGGAGCGTTGGGATTGTTTTCCTTGGCTGAAGGGTATACAAAATTGTGAGGACTAGTGAGTGTGGACAGCGGGAACCTGTTTCCCTTGGCAAAGAATTCAAAAACCAAGGGTTATAGATTCAAGCTAAGTGGCTGAAGGATTAGAGGGGACATGAAAAGCCTTTTTTTAAAAAGTAGATGGTGATGGGTGTCTGGAATTCGCTGCCTGAGTTGGTGGTGGAGGAAGAGACTCAACTCTTTCACAAAACAGCTGGATCTGCACCTTAAGTGTTGTAGGGTTGTGGGCTTTGTGCAGGAAAATGGGATTAGAAACGACATGTGTGTCTTTGGGTTGTATGAACAAGATAGGCCAAATGGCCCCCTTCTGTGCTGTATCATTTCTATGGTTCTAATCTTATGGTACTGTGTGGCAGCCCGCTTTGAAGACCCTATTCAGTAAGTCTCACTGCCCTGCCTGAGTTGAAAGCTTGCAGCATTTTTAATGTTATTTGTTCTCATTTTTAAACTTGTGATTTTAAAATGCTTCTCGAAACCTTTTCAGGCAGAGAATTCAAGATCTTGTATTTTAAAAAAGCACTAATATTGAGAATGTGAAAATTCCTTGTATAAAAGAACAGGTAGTGTGATGAGAACATTAACCATCTATTCTCAGTTTATTCTTCATAGATTTATGCTCGCAGTCCTCATTTCAAAGTAATATCATAATTTGCCTTGTATGAATCAACTTGTCTGGAAGTCTTTCTCCTGGGGTTCTGTAAGGTTTGGTGCTGGGGCCCTTGCTGTCTGTGGTGTGATATAATGATTTGGATTAAAATGTAGGTGCTGTGATCAAGAAGGTTGTGGATGAGATGAAAATTGATTAGGTGTTAAATAGTAAGGATTGTAGTAAACTGCAGGAAGATAGCAACTAATTGGCCAGCTCTGCTGAGTAGTGGCAAATGGAACTCCACTCAGAAGAGTGAGGGGTAATGCACTTGTCGAGGGCTAACAAGGTGGAGGTTACACAATGACACAATGAATGGTAGGACCTTGGAAGTATTAGAGATCAGAGGGACCTTTTGTATAAGTATTCATACTACCTGAAGGCAATATGGCAGGTAAGCAAGGTGGTTAAGAAGGCATGTGGGGTAACTGCCTTTTATTAGCTACGACATAGAGTACAAGTGCATGGAAACTATGCTGGAACTGTGTGAAACACTGATTAAGTTACAACTGTGTATTGCTTGCAGTTCTGGTCACTACGCTAAAGGAAGGATGTGATTGCACTTGGAGAGGTTTGTCAGGATGCTGCCTGGGCTGGAGGGTCTGAGCTATGAGGAAACAATGGAGAGGTTGGGTTGTTCACCTTGGAACAAGTAAGTTTTAGAGGGGACCTGATAGTCTGTAAGATTGAGGGACATTGATAAGATACACATTCTCTTTGGTAGAGAGGTCAATAACAAGGAAACAAAGGTTTAAGCTAAGAGGTAGAAGGTTAAGGATAGCTTTGAGGAAAAGCAATTTTCTGCTGAGGGTTGTGGAGTCTGGAACTCTATCTGAAAGAGTGGTTGAATCTGAAACCCTTACAACTTTTAAGAAGTATTTAGATATTCACTTGTTGCCATAGCCTTTCGAGGTATAGGCTGTAAACTGAAAAATGGGGTTAGTGTAGTCCGTACTAGTTAACAGTGGGCTGAATGGCCTGCAATATCATAAACATCTGGGTCAATGAGAATCGTACACTGCACTTTTAAAATACTTGAGGCCCAGTATATCATATTCACCTTTTTGAATTTGATTTTAAGTCGAAAAGCTGTGTCTTCAAGCCTTTTACCATCAACAAAGCATTTGTTTCAGTTTGGCCAGGTTATCTGTAGGGCTACAGTTACTGGCCTAGTTCGGGCTAAGGAGGCAAGTTTACTTGCCCAGAATTGCAGTTCCTAATTGTTTTTTCATTGACTCTCCTTGGTAGGATGGGCTTGGCTATAAGCAAAAAGGCTGCTATGAATCGTAATCACTTGGGCAAGGTACCTCAAGTGTTCAGTTGCATGATGAGTTGTTGCTTTCAAAGTTCCAAGGGGTGAACATTGCATGTGCTTTTTTTTTAAAATAGAAAAATGTTTGTATTGAGAGAAAAAAAACATAAAGCTTAATATGTAAATTGTATGCAAGTAGGAGGAAAGCAGATTGACGGCATTCCTGTGTTGATCTCACCGGGATTGGGCACTCGCTAATGCTATTAGTTTCTCCCTTACTGTTTTGCTTTGAGTCACCTGTCCCAATTTCAATATTAGTTTCCTTGTCCAGATACTCCCCTGTTATACTGTAAATACTGGTGCAGAACAATATCTAACATGTCTGTTATACTGTAAATACTGGTGCAGAACAATATCTAACATGTCTGTTATACTGTAAATACTGGTGCAGAACAATATCTAACATGTCTGTTATACTGTAAATACTGGTGCAGAACAATATCTAACATGTCTGTTATACTGTAAATACTGGTGCAGAACAATATCTAACATGTCTGTTATACTGTAAATACTGGTGCAGAACAATATCTAACATGTCTGCTATACTGTAAATACTGGTGCAGAACAATATCTAACATGTCTGTTATACTGTAAATACTGGTGCAGAACAATATCTAACATGTCTGCTATACTGTAAATACTGGTGCAGAACAATATCTAACATGTCTGCTATACTGTAAATACTGGTGCAGAACAATATCTAACATGTCTGCTATACTGTAAATACTGGTGCAGAACATGTCTGCTACTTTCATTGGCAATATCATCTTTATTATCTGTCAAGGGCTGACATTACTTTTGCATCTCCCAGGTGCTGATACAATTGGAAAATTTATCTTTGATATCGCTGGAAGCTTTAGTTCATACCTTTTTTGTAGCTTTCACTATCTATTGCCATCCTTTTCCTGCATCTTGTATATTCCTAGTTGGTAGAATTGTACCATTTGTTACCTTTTTGTATGGGTTTGGTTTTAGGTTAGATTAGATTCCCTACAGTGTGGAAACACGTATTTGGGCCCAACAAGTCCACACCGACCCTCCAAAGAGTAACCCACCCAGACTCATTTCCCTACATTTGCCCCTGACTAATGCACCTCGCACAATGGGCAATTTAGCATGGCCAATCCACCTAACCTGCACATCTTTGGACTGTGGGAGAAAACCAGATCACCCAGAGGAAACCCACACAGACACCGGGAGCATAGGCAACTGTCTGTGTGGAGTTTGCACGAGGCTGGAATCGAACCCAGGTCCCTGACGCTGTGAGGCAGCAGTGCTAACCACTGAGCCACTGTGCCAACCTGTGTTTTGTTTAGTTTATTATCCATAGCTGTATGTTGTTTGGAAGGTTGAAATATTGTCAAAGAGAGCAGTAAATATATGGGGATTAACAGCACCAAGGGATATGGTGATAATGCAGAAAGGTAGAGTTGGGGTAGATGCCCATCCCCCTCGGACCAAGCAGCAGGCTTGAGCTTTATTCCTGTATTGCACTGTACCTGCCAGTCGCCAAGCACCTCCCTTATTTTGCCTCAATTCCCTGCTTCCCTGCTGAAGCCACCTGCCAGCACTGCAGCAGGGAAGGTAGGTGGCCATCACTTTGATTTTTAGACATGGACAATAAATGCTACATCTTGAGGATGAATATATTTAAAAATGAACTTTCCAACACTGTCCAGTACATAATGAGGGACCGATGGTTGATCAGAATATCCTCTAGAAGCTAAAGCACAGATCATCTTTAATATCAGACAGTCACTTTTTTAAAAAAAGTGGCCTTTGATTAAAAGTTCGATGTAAAACCGCAGTATGTGCCCAGATTAATCTTGTTTTTTTTACCTGGAGTCTATGAGTGAGGTCCTATTGCTGCCATCCGACAGAATCCTGACCCAGTGCACGCTGACCCTGGCGTTGTTGACCGGCCGACTGTGTCTCCTGGGGGGCAGATCTTCCTTGTGAACGCCTTTCTTGAAGAGCTTGAGCTCTGCCATGGTCACCTCGCTGTTTGCAGGGATCAGCCCCTTCATATCAAAGACCAGTGTCTGCCTGGCAGGGTCTGAGTAGAGTATGTCTCCTCTTGTATCTGGAGAAGTGAAGCAGAGCACAGACAAGGAAATTTACAATCTCATTTCCATTTGTTTGCGTGAGAATACTGGTCCTCAGAAAATGTCAGTGTGAAATTGATGCAGTCTTTATAATTCACAAAGCTGTGACTCATTCATTAATTTGCAGCTGTAATTGTAAAACTCTTCCACACCTCCAACTCTCATGCCTGCACCCTCAGAATACTGAGGAGCTCCTGAATAGCTTATTTGTTATTAGCAAATTGTTGTCCTAATAGTTTTATTTTGAGAAAATAAGTAACAAGTACTTTTGAATTTGCTATTTAAGTTATTCCAATGTTCAGGGGCTATTGTTGCCATTTTGTCTGTAGATATTGGATAAGAACAGGGGTTGTTCAGGTCCCTTCCACAGTAGCTAAAGTGAATGGCCATATGGACAATGTAACTTGGAAACTTCTTATTGCATTTTCTAGTTTGCATCACTTTTACCAACAGGTCCCTTCCCTACACTTGACAGTTCTCAGGGAAAAAAAAATCACACAACACCAGTTTATGGTTCAAGTTTATTTGAAAGTGCAAGTTTTCAAATAAACCTGTTGGACTATAACCTGGTGTTGTGTGATTTTTAACTTTGTCCACCCCAGTCCAACACCGGCACCTCCACATCACGTGAGAGTTAGGGTGATAACTTTGTGCATCTGCTGAAACTGGTTTTCTTCACCTGGTAATGTAAAGCGTGGGTGTATGTGGGTTCCCAAAATTTTATGCTGTGGAGTGCAGGTGACTATGGGTCAGGCTCCACAGCATAAACTCTTTAATGTATATATTAGATTAGATTACTTACCATGTGGAAACAGGCCCTTCGGGCCAACAAGTCCACACTGACCCGCTGAAGCACAATCCACCCAGACCCATTCCTCTACATTTACCCCTTCATCTAACACTACGGGCAATTTAGCACGGCCAATTCACCTAACCCGCACATTTTTGGACTGTGGGAGGAAACCGGAGCACCCGGAGGAAACCCACGCAGACACAGGAGAATGTGCAAACTCCACACAGTAAATTGCCTGAGGTGGGAATTGAACCCGGGTCTCTAGCGCTGTGAGGCAATAGTGCTAACCACTGTGGCACCGTGTCTTCTATATGCATCTCCTCTGGCTGCACTGCTATAATACAAATGATTTCCCAATGCTAGGCAGTGCCCTGGAAAGGCATGTGGAAATGTTATGGGGAGATATAATTATTTCTTCCTTCTGAAATAAACCAAGGAATTAAAAGACTTTACCTGCAGTGCCTGTGATTCCTCGTAAGATACCAGCCAGGGTGGGTAGGGCTCTTCGCTTCCTCTCCTTCTCCTTGTGGATCTTTAACATGGCAATGTACTTGTTCCTCATGTGAGCAGGGACTACCATGTTATCCACATCTGTCTTCTCAATCTGTGGCACTTCACTTAACCCCAGTTTGTGAAGCATGGTGTACTTAATGTTGTCGTGGGAGATTCCATTCACTTGCTTTGCCCAAAGCGCAAGCAGGACAAAGCTAAGCAGTGTGAGGGTCGGGCTCTTGTTGGTTTGGGCCATCTGCTTGGATGATCCTCAGGGCTGCCCCCCTCGTATAGCTGCCAACTAAAAGTGCTTGTTGCCTTCTCTGTGAGACTGAAGGTTGCCTTTGAGGTTTTAAAGGAGCTGCTTTATTCCAGACAAAATGGATTACGAGACCAGACACAAACGCCTGTGAAGTCAGTCACACCTGTTAAGTTTGAATGACACCTTCTAACCTCTGGAAATCGCAAACTATCTAGGGGAATGGGCTAACTTAAAAAAAACTCATTAGGTGTTTACAAAGGACTGAGGTAGCTTGTGTGAAATTTATAACCAGCACTCAAGTCTGTGTGTGTATTCCTTCTCCCTTGATTCCATCTGTTTCTCCCTAAGGATGATGAGTAGTGCTGAAGTACAATGATGTAGGGTCTATCAGCCCTACATCTCTCTCTTAAGTAGCCACGATCCATGTGTGACCTAGCTACTGAGTGTGCAACAGCTGCGATGAGGGGGACATTGGAATCAAATTTGTCCCATCTGTATTTGATGTGATCTCACATATAGTCGAGAAGCTTCGCTGAAACCTGTGATCAGAAGCAGGAACTTGAGCTATTCCTCTCTTGTCCCCTTACTGACTGAGCCAATTGTATCGTGATAGACATGGGAGGTAAACATGGGAATTTGAGACAATTTCAAAATAAACAGGCACAAAGCGCAGACAACCATAAGTACACAACGTTAAAGTTTTGATGGTGTGGAGTTCTGAAATTCTCAAGTCTTTATATCTTCTCTGCACAGTGATGGCTCAATGGTTAGCATTGCTGCCTCTCAGTCGCCAGGGACCTGGGATCGATTCCAGCCTCTGGTTACTGTATGGAGTTTGCACATTCTCCCCGTGTCTGCGTGGGTTTCCTCCGGGTCTTCCGGTTTCCTCCCACAGTCCAAAGAAGTGCAGGTCAGGTGGATTGGCCATGCTAAGTTGCCCATAGTGTCCAGGGATGGGTAGGCTAGATGCATTAGCCATGGGAAATGCAGGGTTACAGGGATAGGGAGGTGGGTGGGTCTGGGTCAGATGCTCTTCAGAGGATGAGGACTCGATGGGCCGAGTGGCCAGCTCTGCACTGTAGGGATTCTGTGGCACTGATTGTGATATTGCATCATAAGTGGGCAGCACTGTAGAGGGAGATTAATTTGTTCTTTAGTGGCATTGGAAAAAACCTTGGCCAGTAGCCTGTCCCTAACTGTAATTAATGTAACATGCCGTATTGCTGCACAAATTTAAATTAAATGTTTTCATATCAAAGGTGAATTGCATAGTGTTCAGATTTGCACATTCTACTCAAGTAGCTGTGACCTGATGGGGACTCCTAAAAGGTCGTTGAAAATGAGAGCTCAGTAGTTTTATCACTGCTGTGGAGATGTCAACAATGGGCGGCACGGTGGCTCAGTGGTTAGCGCTGCTGCCTCACAGCACCAGGGTCCTGGTTTCGATTCCCGCCTGTCCGTGTGGAGTTTGCACGTTCTCCCTGTGTCTGCGTGGGCACCCTCCGGGTGCTCCGGTTTCCTCCCACAATCCAAAGATGACCTGCAGTTCAGGTGAATTGGCCATGCTAAATTGCCCACAGTGTTAGGTGCGTTAGTCAGGGGTAAATATAGGGTATGGGAATGGGTTTGGGTGGGCTTCTCTTCAGAGGGGCGGTGTGGACTTGTTGGGCCAAAGGGCTTGTTTCCACACTGTAGGGAATCTAATCTAATCTAATCTTCCGACCAATTATGTGAATTCACTTCTGAGGGTGTTCAGACTTGCATGGAATGATATTGGATCCACAATGCTAATGTTCCTGAAGTTTCTACTCCAAATGAGCCTCGATGACATGTAATCCCATCAACATAACTCTCAATTCCTTTCTTTCTCATATGCTTATCTAACTTCCTCTTAAATGCTAGTCACCTTAACTACTACTTATGATAGGGAATTCGACTGTGGGGGAGTCAGTTACAGATTCCATCTTGTCTGAACCTGAAGTGGAATATACAGCCATGTATTCACTTTATTTCTCAGCTGAATGTGGTGTTAATGTTGTCAGACTCGTAATGCTTCATTAAAATAATTAAATATAGGGCAATGAATTAGGAAGTAGCAAATCAGTGCACCACAATTAAAACTACTGCTTTAGACTGGCTACCAACTGTTCAAATATACATTGTTGTAAAGGAACTGTCATCTTTTGTCAGTCAGGCACAAGTGATCAACACTACAGTTAATGAAAGGGTAATAAAGACATGTTTAACACTGCCAGTGGCTCTGGGTTTACCCAACAAGATACCAAAGAGCATAAGGCCCAGTAGATTGATATCCAAGTCTGTTTTCCATAATACATGATCTCTGCTTGTGATGTATTCAGAGTGCAATGATTGACTTGATACTGAAAACAAAAAAAATGCTGGGGATCACAAAGGGTCAGGCAGCATCCATGGAAAGGAAGCAAGCTAGTGTTTTGAGTCTAGGAGCTGAAGTGAAGAGTCATCTAGACTCAACATTAGCTTCCTTTCTCCCTTGTGCATGGTGCCTGACCCATTGTAATCTCCAGCATTTTTTTGTTTTCAGTTCAGAATCCAGTATTTGCAGTAATTTGTTCCTACATTGACTCTACTATTGAACTAGCCAAAGTGGGTGATCAGTGAACCACTTGGATGCTCGGAGTGAGGATGTGTGAAAACCGGCTTGTGTACTCTGCGTACCTCTGTGGTTAATGATCTTCGAGTCTGATTTTTAAAATGCTCATCTTTATTTTCACATCCTCCTACACCCTCGCTGTAGTGTGTATATATAATTTCCTCCAGCCCCATAGCCTTCTCTGCATCCCTGTAATTTTATCCCTTATACATCCCTAACTTTGTTCAGTCCACCACCTTGGTTCAGTTGTGTGGACTGTGCCCTCAGAAGTCCCCCTCTAAACCTCTCCAGCTCTACCTCTCCTCATTTATAATCTATCTGAACCCCTACTTCTTTTACAGCCCTTTCAAAATCTGCATTTGTTACTACTTGTGTCTGTGTTAAATTTCATTTGATAGCACATTAAGGCATTTTATCATGTTTAAAATTTTATATAAGTGCGTATTGTTGGTAACGTGGTGGCACGGTGGCTCAGTGGTCAGCACTGCTGCCTCACAGCACCAGGGTCCCAGGTTCGATTCCTTCCTCGGGAGACGGTCTGTGTGGAGTTTGCACATTCTCCCTGTGTCTGCGTGGGTTTCCTCCGGGTACTCCGGTTTCCTCCCACAGTCCAACGATGTGCAGGTCAGGTGAATTGGCCACGCTAAATTGCCCGTAGTGTTAGGTGCATTCGTCAGAGGGTAATGGGTCTGGGTGGGTTACTCTACAGAGGGTCGGTGTGGACTGGTTGGGCCAAAGGACCTGTTTCCACACTGTAGGGAATCTAATCTCAACACACTGTTGCAGTGATGGTTTCTGGAGGTACTTATGCAATTATGTCGCACTCAAGGTCAAAAGCATGAGAAGGAAAGTTATCTCAATCACGGTAGTGTTACGGTGTCGAAGCAGGCCATTCAGCTATTGTGCCTGCACTGGCTTATACAATAAGCATCATTGCCTAATGCCAATCTCCTTTCTCCCCCATACCCTTGTATGTTATTTTTGCCCAATAATCAGCCATTGCCCTCTTGAATGACACAATTAAACCTACCTATGTCACACTTCCACGCAGTGCATTCAGTATCCAAGCTGTGTGCTAAATAGCAACTTTTCCTCACTTCACACTTACTACTTTTGTGGATCACTTTAAATCTATGTCCTCGTGTTCCTTTTACAAATAGGAACAGCTCCTCCCTAACTACTCCATCTAGTCTGCTCATGACTTTGAAAAAAAAAATCTATTATATCTCCTCTCGGAGGATGTAAAAAGAAATTTTGACTCAACAACTTGTTTTCTCAACTTTGATATCGATTTGAATTTACCCAACTTTCAGTGAGAGGAGTGAAGGGGAGTGAAGTAAAGATGAGAATAGTGTCTTTCAAACACTGGCTCATACTGCTCAGTCTTACATTGGCATTATGTGGATTAGGTTTAGTGGAGATGATTCAAGGGTAGTATTGAGGGCATTCTGCAATATTGGAGGTACTGCCTTTCGGACAACGGTAAATCTAGAACGTGTCCGTATTTCCTGGCCAATACTTATCTGTCAACCATCATTTACATTAGAATTTTAAAAGAAATGAGACCTGAAGTATCATACTGACATGGTTATCTGGTTGGTAGACAGGCAGCAAATAGTACTGGCAAGCAGAGATGTAGGGTTCAGTGCTTGGACCTCAACTGTTTAAGATATATATTAATGATTTTGATGAGACGAATAAACATAAGTCTGCAGCCAACACACAGCTGGCTGGAAGGGAGAGCTGTGAAGAGGATACAAAGATGCTTCAGTTTGGTCTGGACAAGTGAGTGAACAAGTTTATCACAGATGAAATATAATGCAGATAACTGAGAGATTGGATTCGAGTTGAAGCTGATACCGTACAACTCCCAGCGAGCTCCCTACAGCAGATTGAACTCTAACATTTCTTATAGCCGTTCTACACTTTTAAACTTAAATTATGCCTCTAAGTCTTTTTGATCTCTGCATCCTTGCTTACTGCATGTACTACTTGTAAACAAAGCTTCTCACTGTACTTCGGTATACATGACAATAAATGAATCAGATCAGATTATTCATTTTCATAGCAAAAGCAGGGAGGCAACTTATTTGAATGGTGACAGATTGGGAAAGGGGGAGATGTAATACAAGCTGGAAGTCTCTGTACACCAGTCGCGGAAAGTAAGCAGGTGGATTCAACAGACAGTGAAGGAAACAAGTGATATATTGGCCTTCATAACGAGAGGGTTCGTGTACAGGAGCAGGGATTTCTTTCTGCTCTTCTACAAGGCCTTGATAAATTCTAGCCTGGAGTTTCATGTGCAGATTTGGTTGTCTTAGCTGATGAAGGGCTCTGGCCCGAAACGTCGAATTTCCTGTTCCTTGGATGCTGCCTAACCTGCTGTGCTTTAACCAGCAACACATTTTTAGCTGAGGATAAACCATGTTCTGGCTATGGAAGAATGTAACCAAGATTTATCAGACCGATTTGTGGGGAGGCAGGCCAGGACTGCTGTGTGAAGAGAGACTGGATCAGTTAGGCTTGATATCACTATTGGGCAAGGTAAGGGACCAAGATACAAGAGCTACCTGAGCAAAGCAATTAACCCATGCTGCTTTTCTTAATTTGTTCGTGAGATGTGGCCATTGCAAGCTGACCATTTATTACCCTAGTTTCTCTTGTATAGCTCCTTGAAAGTGGAGTCACAGGTAGATAGGATAGTGAAGAAGGCGTTTGGTATGCTTTCCTTTATTGGTCAGAGTATTGAGTACAGGAGCTGGGAGGTCATGTTGCGGCTGTACAGGACATTGGTTAGGCCACTGTTGGAATATTGCATGCAATTCTGGTCTCCTTCCTATCGGAAAGATATTGTGAAACTTGAAAGGGATCAGAAAAGATTTGAGATATAGGGAGAGGCTGAATAGGCTGGGGCTGTTTTTCCTGGAGCATCGGAGGCTGAGGGGTGACCTTGATAGAGGTTTACAAAATGATGAAGGACATGGATAGGATCAATGGAAAAGGTCTTTTCCCTGGGGTTGCGTGGGTTGGGCAATAGATTTTGGGTGAGAGGTGAAAGATTTAAAAGGGACCTAAGGGGCAACGTTTTCTCTCACAGGTTGGTGCGTGTATGGAAAGAGATGTCAGAGGAAGTGGTGGAGTACGGTGCATTATAAAAGGCATCTGGATGGCTGTATGAATAGGAAGGGTTTGCAGGGATATAGGCCAAGTACTGGCAAATGGGATTAGATTAATTTAGGATATTTGGTCAGCGTGGACAACTTGGGTTGAAGAGTCCGTTTCCATGCTGTACAACGCTGATTGTAAGTTGATGGAGCTGCCTTCTTGAACTGCTGCCGTCCATGTCCTATACGTAGGCCCAGAGTCCTGTAAAGGGAGGGAATTTCAGGATTTTAACGCACTGACAGTGAAGGAGCAGTGATATATGGAGTGGCACAGTGGTTCAGTGATTAGCACTGTTTCTTCACAGCACTGTGCACTCTGGTTCGGTTTCAGTCTTGGGTGACTGTGAAAACTCCTCACTGATATTCTCCCTTTGTCTGCGTGGGTTTCCTCCAACTATTCTGGTTTCCTCCCATAGTCCAAAAATGCGCAAGTTAGGTGGATTGGCCATGCTAAATTACCCATAGAGTTCAGGAATGTGTTAGGTTAGGTGCATTTGCCATGGGAAATGCAAGGATAGAGAGAGGGGTGAGTCTGGGTGGGAAGGTTTTCAGTGGGTCAGTATGAATTTGTTGGGCTGAATGGCTGTTCTCTTCCCCCCCCCCCCCCAATAGCGATTGTGATTCTATGAAGTCAGAATGGTGAGTGGTTTGGAGGAGAGCTTGCCAATGGTAATCCCAAGTATCTGCTGCCCATGTCTTTTGAAATGGAAGTGGTTGTGGGTTTAGAAGATGCTGTCGAACAATGTTTGGTGAATTTCTACATCGCATCTTGTACACACTGCTGTTACTGAATGTCAGTTGTGGAGGGGGTGGATGCCTGTGAATGTGGTGCCAATCAAGTGGGTTGCTTGTCCTGAATGATGTCCCGCTTCTTGAGTGTTATTGGAGCTGGACCCAGCCAGGAAAGTGGGGTGTATTCCATCACATCCCTGATTATGCCTTGTAGATGGTGGGCAGCTTTGGGGAGTAAGGAGATGAGTTATTTGCCACAGTATTCCTAGCCTCTGACCTGCCCTTCTAGCCACCATATTTATGTAGTGAGTCCAGTTCAGTTTCAGGTCAGTAAAAGCCCCAAGGTGGTTGTTTATGGGGGGATTCAGTGATGGTAACACCATTGAATGTCAAGGCATGTATATTAGATTGAGTCTTATTGGAGATGGTCATTGCCTGACATTTGTGTCATGTGAATATTACTGACCACTTGTCAGCTCAAGGCTAGATATTGTCCAGATCTTGTCTGCTTCAGTATCTGGGAAGTGACAAATGGCGCTGAACATTGTGCAATCATTGGAGAACGGTCTCACTTCTGACTCTATGATGGACAGAAGGTAATTGAAGCAGCCAAAGATGGTTGGTCCTGGGCCACGAACCTGAGGAACTGCTTCAGAGACGTCCTAGAATTGAGATGATTAATCTTCCAAGGATCACAACCAAATTCCAATTTGCCAGGTATGACTCCAACCAGCAGAGAGTTTGCTCCCTCATTGCTACTGATTCCAGTCTTGTTCGGGCTCCTTGATACCACATGTGGTTGAATGTGGCCTTGAAGTCAAGGGCTGTCACACTGTCTCTCTCTCTACACCTCTGGAATTGAGGTCTTTTGTCCGTGTTTGAATAAGGCTAGAATGAGGTCAGGAGCTAGCAGGCTCTGGCGCAACCCAAACTGGACGTTACTGAGTGGGTTATTGCTGAGCACGTGCTGTATGACAGCACTGTTGATGACACTTTCCATCACTTATATTTAGAATAGACTAATGGGGGTGATAATTGGCCGAGTTGGATTTGTACTGCCTTTTGTGTACAGGACATACCTGTGCAATTTTCCACATTGTCCCTTGCACCCTTATCATCCCTAAGTGCTTCCTCCAAGCGCTCAACATGGCAGAGCACTGATTCACCAACCGAGGGAGGGCAGTATGTGATATTCAACTGCGGCTTCCTTGCCTATGTTTAACTTGGCACCGTGAGGTCCGGAGTTAATGTTGAGGATTCCCAAGGCAACTCTCTCCCGACTGTATACCACTGTGCTGCCAGCTCTGCTGGGTCTGACCTGCTGGTTGGACAGGACATACCCAGAAATGGTGTTTGGGACATTGTCTGTAAGGTGCGGTTCTGAGAGTATGACTATGTCAGTTTGTTGCTTGACTAGTGTGAGAGACAGCTCTTACCATTTTGGCGCTAGCCCCCAAATGTTAGTTAGGAGGACTTTTCAGGGTCAGCAGGCCAGTTTCTGCCATTGTCTTTTCAGTGGCTAGGTCGAAGCCAGATGGTCTATCTGGTTTTGTTTCTTTGTTTAGATTTGGTAGCAATTGATGCAATGGAATGGCTCGTTCGGCTGTTGCCGAGGACAGTTGGTCGTCAACCACATTGCTTCAAACTCAGTGAAGGAAACGAGTGAGTTGGTGTTATTCTGCCAGTTGACTCCTGAGTTAGTCAGTTAGCTAACTCCTTGTGAGAGATTGCTGTGTACAGATTAGCTGTCATTTTTTCTACATTTACAGCAAGGCTTCAGAAGATGTTTGTGATGAAAAAGCACTTTGGGATATCCTGAAGTTGTGAAGACTTGATGAAAGCGTAGATCTTTCTAACATGGTGTTGTTCTGTGTGACTCTGAAACTAACTGACTTGGAGCAAATTACATTTTCTTCCTCTATTTAAAATTTTGGAAAATTAATTTTTAACTATATTCATCAATTCTTGTCATAGTCTGATTACTTTTACCTTTTGACAAGATGGCAATTCCATACCACAGTTTGCTTGCTTAAAATATATAGAACATCTGTACAAACAAGGTTTTTGCCAAAGACAAGTGTTTTCCTAACTTGTCTAACAAATGGAATCAGAACACAAAAAACACTAGTTGGCCTGACTCTCACAATAAGTAGGAGCTACATGATTATACATTCTTGACATTTTCGTTTGCATTACAAACGGCCTCTCGCAAATCCTGCAATCAAAAAGGATAATCACTAGCCTGTGAAATCCTGCAATCCACATTCCTGCTGCTGGGAATTATCCCCGTCTATCTTGGAAGCTTCTGGAATACACATCTGCAGGGTGCACTTGTGTTTGATGAGAGCCTGAGACATTATCAATCGGTCTGACATTCTGACTTTAACCACTCTGACTTGACTTTGGGCTGCAGGGTGAAAACTAACATTGTGTACAAACAAGTGCCTGAGGAACGAAGCAGCACACTCACCATTGAAGGGCAGTTTCAACAGAAACCCGTTGCAATAAATAATTTAGAAAGGATCAATAGAGAACTGACTTTCTCCATTAGGGGCATAATCTTGAACTCTGCAAAAAGAGCCAAAAAATCTTGATGCATTTGAAAATTTCTAAACTCAGGTTAATTTTTTTTATTCAACAAAGATGTTGAGCGATTTGGAATCAGGTTAAAGTACAGATGAGCCACAGTGTAATAAATTGATAGAAGAACATCAGGAGACTGAATGGCATAAGGTTCTGTTTCGATGATGCCAGTTATTGGAGCGAAGGGTGGGGTGGTCATAGCCTCTGGTGTTTAGATTCTTCCACACTCAGTGGTAGAATTCAGCATGCCATTTTTGTCTGTGTCAAAGTTCCAAAAATTGTGATCGGGACTTAATCATACCCTGAATTTCAAAAACACATTCAGGGTATCCTGGCAAGACTGGCACTTATTGGCTGTCCTCGGGTAGAGAGAAGGTGATGCTGCCTTGACCTGCTTTATATGGTAGGCATCGTCCCAGAGTGCTGGTGGAGAGGACGTTGCTGGATTTTAATTCAGTAGTGATAAAGGGATGGCAATGCACTTTCCCTAGGTTAAAACAAACCATAGAACTGTGAAGGAGCGTCGCTCCGAAAGCTAGTGTGCTTCCAATTAAACCTGTTGGACTATAACCTGGTGTTATGATTTTTAACTTTGTACACCCCAGTCCAACACCGGCATCTCCAAATCATAGAACTGTGGATGCTGGAGATTTCAAACAAAAATGAACACTGCTGATCAGTCTGATGTCCTCTGTGGAGGGACACCAGTTAACGTTTTGACCCCAGTGACCCTTCTTCACAAAGTAGTATTTGTTCTCCGCGCAGAGAAGATTAAAAGGAGTTTTGGGCAGAAATTTTCAAAATCATGGAGTTAACTGTACGAGGAGAAAGTGAGGACTGCAGATACCGGAAACCAGAGAGCGGTGCTGGAAAAGGACAGCAGGTCAGGCAGCATCCGAGGAGCAGGAGAGTCGACATTTCAGGCATTAGCCCTTCATGTGAGCACAGTATAATGTAGAACATAAGCAATCACAAGGGTCAAAATATTATGGAAGTAAATAGGCAAAAAACTTTGTAAATTTCCAAACGCCTTTCCAACAACTTTCTCAACCTGTCCTGCCACTTTCAGTGATCTCAGCTAAGTAGAAGAGAAATTGGTCCCAATGAAGGAGGATCAAGACTTTTGGAGCACAAATTTAAGGTGATTGGCTAAAGGGCCAATAACATGATGTGGAGAATCCTTTACACTGTGTCTGACTGAGGATCTGGCACGCGCTCCATGGGAATATGGTGACGGAAGATTCAATTGCCCTTCTGAAGAGAGAATTTTATTTCTTCATGGGATGTGGATGTTGCTGGCCCATCAGCATTCATCATTCATTCCTCATTGCTCTTGAGATGGGCTGTCCTTTTGAACTGCTGCTATTCTTAGAGACACTGTGCTATGAGGAAGTTCCAGCATTTTGACCCAGTGGCAGTGAAGGGGTAGTGATCGATTCCATGCTGAAGAGTGTGGTGCTAGAAAATCACAGCTGGTCAGGCAGCATCCGAGGGATGGAGAATAAGCCCTTCATCGGGAATCTATCGGATTCATCAGGATAGTAAGTGGCTTGGAGAGGAGCCTGTAGATTGTGGAGTTTCCATGTATCTGCTGCTGTTCCTGTGGGTGGTGGAGGTCGCTGGTTAAGGAGGTGGTTAGAGGAGCTTTAGTGAGTTGTTATAGATGGTACACATTGCAGCTGATGGCATCTGTGAAGAAGGTAGTAAATGTTGAAGGTGATGGATGGGTTGTTAATCAAAGCAAGCCTCTTCATCCTGAATATTATTGAGCTATGAGAATGTTATTTAAGCTGTATCCCTCCAGGCAGTGAAGAGTATGTGTAAATCCTCATTCATGTTTGTAGATGGTGGATGGGCATTAAGGAGCCAGAATGTGAGTGACTCGTCACAGAGTTGCTAGCCTCTGACCTGCTGTTTTTTGCTTGTTTTATTCATATGGTTGGCCAAAGTCATTTTGGTAGTGGGATGGTAATGTCATTGAAGATCAAGGAGGATTTGTTCAATAACAATTGGACAGCTATCTGAAGCAAGAAATTTGCATAGCTCTGGGAACAAGGTGGCTGGCTTGGATTAGGTGAATTACTCTTGCAGGAAGCTGGTGTGAACTTGTTGTACTGTAACCATTCTGTGATTTCATAACTCTTATAAAAATAACTGGCATCTTGTTGGGAAATTATGGTGTTGTGAAATGTCCCACGTTCCTGGGCATCAGGCGGCACGGTGGCTCAGTGGTTAGCAACGCTGCCTCACAGCACCAGGGACACCGGTTCGATTCCAGCCTCTGATGACTGTCTATGGGGACATTGCACATTCTTCCCTTGTTTGCGTTGGTTTCCTCCGGGTGCTCTGGTTTCCTTCCACAGTCCAAAGTTAGGTGAATTGGCCATGCTAAGTTGCTCATAGTGTTAGGTGCATTAGTCAGGGGTGTAAACAGGGTAGGGGAATGGGTCTGGGTGGGTTACTCTTTGGAGGGTCGATGTGGACTTGTTGGGCCAAATGGCCTGTTTCCGTAGTGTAGAGAATCTAATCAATTCTTTGTGAGGCTTTTGGAGGCATTTCAACTACTTTGGTCACAGCAGCTTTGAGCTCAGCTGTGTCCCCTTATTTTTGCCACAGTTGAACAAATAAAGGGGATGGGTAACTTCATTTTTGGCCTTAACTTTGTAATTTTAAAAAAGGTATTGAATTCAGAATAGCAGCAACTGTTAGTTTGACAATGCTTCTTTAAGTTACATTCTGCCTGTGACATATAAATGTAACACTACAATACATGACAATGCTGAACCATGTTGATAATTGCATTTGTGTAACTGTCATGTTTGTAGGAAATGTCCCAGGGCCAAGTTAATATGACAGGAAGTTACTGATAACCCTGCTTATCAGATGTTTCACCATGGAGCTGTTTGTGATAACTGTTCAGTGGTTATCTTTCCACAGTTGTGTTGGTTAGTGAGGTGTCATGTGTTATGAATGAATGTGTATTCATTCTTGGCATTGATGCATATGTTTAGTTTTTTAAATTTCTGGGTAATGACCACTGGTTTCATGCACGCTTGTGTTTTTCTGTCTGCTGCCCCTCGGAACTCTAATTATTCCAAATGCCGAAAAGCCACATGTACAATTAGATTAGATTAGATTAGACTAGATTCCCTACAGTGTGGAAACAGGCCCTTCGGCTCAACCAGTCCACACTAACCCTCCGAAGAGTAACCCACCCAGGCCCATTTCCCTCTGATTAATGCAACCAACACTATGGACAATTTAGCATGGCCAATTCACCTGACCACATCTTTGGACTGTGGGAGGAAACCGGATACCCGGAGGAAACCCACGCAGACATGGGGAGAATGTGCAAACTCCACACACAGTCACCCGTGGCTGGAATTGAACCTGGGACCCTGGTGCTGTGAGGCAGCAGTGCTAACCACTGAGCCACTGTGCCACCCCCAACAAGTCCACACCGAAGAGTAACCCACCCAGACCCATTTCCCTCTAACTAACACACTTATGGGCAATTTAGCATGGCCAGTTCACCTGACCTGCACATCTTTGGACTGTGAGAGGAAACAATTGGGCCGATAACTTGACTTTGTCACAACACAACTTTCTTTGCCAGGATGAGTTTGTGTACGCGTGCGGACACCATGTGCAGCCTTAAGTTGTCTACCTGGCTGGGACCAGCTCTCCTCCTCAAAAAAGAGCCTCCTGCACCCAGTGATACAGATAACCCTGTTAAGTTTCCTCAAGGTTTTTCAGAGGTCCATCCTATGATTTCTGAACTTTAATCCTTCCAAAGTTACACTGTATTTTGTATTGGAATATTTTAAATAATAATAGCAGCAAAATGTGAAAAGCCTGTTCATATCAGTGAGCTATTGCTTAGGAATTGGATGCAGTCTAGTGCACAGTTTAAATAGGATAGGGATTCTGCACATTTAGAAGAGTAAGAGGTGGTCTCATTAAAACACATGAGGAGCTGGATAGGGTAAATCCTGAGAGGATGCTGAAAAATGTGTTGCTGGAAAAGCGCAGCAGGTCAGGCAGCATCCAAGGAGCAGGAGAATCGACGTTTCGGGCATGAGCCCTTCTTCAGGAATCCTGAAGAAGGGCTCATGCCCGAAACGTCGATTCTCCTGCTCCTTGGATGCTGCCTGACCTGCTGTGCTTTTCCAGCAAGACATTTTTCAGCTCGGATCTCCAGCATCTGCAGTCCTCACTTTCTCCTAGTTGATTTTAAATCCTGAGAGGATGTCTCGCCTCATGGAAGCATCTAAGGCCAGAGGGCTGATTTAAGACTGAGATGAGAATCTGTGCGGATGAAGTTGAAGACCCACAAAGGAAAAGGACCCTGATGGAAGTTGCGTACAGGCCTCCGAGTAGTAATCAGGATGTGAGGAAGAAAATAAATCAGGAGACGGGAAAAAGCATAGACACATAGAAATGTATAATCTGTTCTGATATAATGTGATAGTTTTGTTCCTGTATGATCCCGTGTTATAAGAAAATCACGTAATAGCAGCACCATTTAAACCAATGGGACCAGAATCTCTTTACAGCCAATACAGGGAATGAAAGTCTGCATTCTACAAGTGATTTAAATTCTTCAATCACAATTTGTATTGAAGAAACACGCAGGACCCAGGGATATAGTGAGGAAAGAGATCGATCTGAGACGGGTACAGCTGAGAACAGAAGTGAATCAAACAGTCAGGGCAGGCAGGGACAAGGTAGGACTAATAAATTAAACTATTTATTTCAATGCAAGGGGCCTAACAGGGAAGGCAGATGAACTCAGGGCATGGTTAGGAACATGGGACTGGGATATCATAGCAATTACAGAAACATGGCTCAGGGATGGGCCGGACTAGCAGCTTAATGTTCCAGGATACAAATGCTACAGGAAGGATAGAAAGAGAGGCAAGAGAGGAGGGGGTGTGGCGTTTTTGATAAGGATAACGTTACTGCTGTGCTGAAGGAGAATTTTTCCGGAAATGCATCCAGGGAGGTTATTTGGGTGGAACTGAGAAATAAGAAAGGGATGATCACCTTATTGGGATTGTATTACAGACCCCCTAATAGTCAGAGGGAAATTGAGAAACACATTTGTAAGGAGATCTCAGCTATCTGTAAGAATAATAGGGTGGTTATGGTAGGGGATTTTAACTTTCCAAACATAGACTGGGACTGCCATTGTGTTAAAGGTTCAGATGGAGAGGAATTTAAGTATATACAAGAAAATTTTCTGATTTCAGTATGTGGATGTACCTACAAGAGAAGGTAAAAATGTGATCTACTCTTGAGAAATAAGGCAGGGCAGGTGACTGAGGTGTCAGTGGGGGAGCACTTTGGGGCCAGCGACCATAATTCTATTAGATTTAAAATAATGATGATGGAAAAGGATAGAACCGATCTAAAAGTTGAAGTTCTAAGTTGGAGAAAGGCCAATTTTGATGGTATGAGGCAAGAACTTTCAAAAGCTGATTGGGGCAGATGTTCGCAGGTAAAGGGACGGCTGGAAAATGGGAAGCCTTCAGAAATGAGATAATGACAATCCAGAGAAAGTATATTCCTGTCAGGGTGAAAGGGAAGGCCGGTAGGTATAGGGAATGCTGGATGACTAAAGAAATTGAGGGTTTGGTTAAGAAAAAGAAGGAAGCCTATGTCAGGTATAGACAGGATAGATCGAGTGAATCCTTCGAAGAATATAAAGGAAGTAGGAGTATACTTAAGAGGAGAATCATGAGTGCAAAAAGGGGACATGGAGTAGCTTTGGCAAATAGAATTAAGGAGAATCCAAAGGGTTTTTACAAATACATTTAAGGACCAAAGGGTGACTGGGGAGAGAATAGGGCCCCTCAAAGATCAGCAAGGCGGCCTTTGTGTGGAGCCGCAGAAAATGGGGGAGATACTAAATGAGTATTTTGCATCAGTATTTACTGTGGAAAAGGATATGGAAGATGTAGACTGTAGGGAAGTAGATAGTGACATCTTGAAAAAGTCTTTATTACAGAAGAGAAAGTGCTGGATGTCTTGAAATGCATAAACATGGATAAATCCCCACGACCTGATCAAGTGGTCCCGAGAACTCTGTGGGAAGCTAGGGAACTGATTGCTGGGCCTCTTGCTGAGATATTTGTATCATTGATAGTCACAGGTGAGGTGCGAGAAGACTAGAGGTTGGCAAATGTGGTGCCACTGTTTAAGAAAAGTGGTCAGGACAAGCCAGGGAACCATAGACCAGTGAGCCTGATGTCAGTGATGGGCAAGTTGTTGGAGGGAATCTTGAGGGACAGGATGTACATGTATTTGGAAAGACAAGGACTGAATAGGGATAGTCAACATGGCTTTGTTCTTGGGAAATCCTGTTTCACAAACTTGATTGAGTTTTTTGAGAAAGTAACAAAGAGGATTGATGAGGGCAGAGTGGTAGATGTGACCTATATGGATTTCAGTAAGGCGTTCGACAAGGTCCCCCATGGGAGACTGATTAGCAAGGTTAGATCTCACGGAATACAGGGAGAACTAGCCATTTGGATACAGAACTGGCTCAAAGGTAGAAGACAGAGGGTGGTAGTGGTGGAAGGTTGCTTTTCAGACTGGAGGCCTGTGACCAGTGGAGTGCCACAAGGGATCAGTGTTGGGTCCACTAAATTTTGTCATTTATATAAATGATTTGGATGTGAGCACAAGAGGTATAGTTAGTAAGTTTGCAGATGACACCAAAATTGGAGGTGTAGTGGACAGTGAAGAGGCTTACCTCAGAGTACAACAGGATCTTGATCAGATGGGCCAATGGGCTGAGAAGTAGCAGATGGAGTTTAATTTAGATAAATGCGAGGTGCTGCATTTTGGGAAAGCAAACCTTAGTAGAACTTATACACTTAATGGTAAGGTCCCAGGGAGTGTTGCTGAACATAGAGACATAGAACATTGGAGTGCAGGTTCATCGCTCCTTGAAAGTAGAGTCGCAGGTAGATAGGATAGTGAAGGAGGCGTTTGGTATGCTTTCCTTTATTGGTCAGAGTATTGAGTACAGGAGTTGGGAGGTCATGTTGCAATTGTACATGACATTGGTTAAGCCACTGTTGGAATAGTGCGTGCAATTCTGGTCTCTTTCCTATCGGAAGGATGTTGTGAAACTTGAAAGGGTTCAGAAAAGATTTACAAGCATGATCCTGGGGATGAGGGGCTTGTCATATGAGGTGCGATTGAGAACTGAGTCTGTATTTGTCGGTTTTAGAAGGAATGGAGTGGGGGTAATTGAAACTTGCAGGATACTGAGAGGCCTGGGTAGAGTGAACACGGAGATGATGTCTTTGTTAGTAGAGACTAGGATCTGAGGGCACAGCCTTGGAATTTCTTCAGCCAGAGGGCGGTGATCTTCATTGTCGCAGAGGGCTGTAGAGGCCAAATCATTAAGATCAAGATAGACTCTTGATTGATAAGGTGATCAAGGGTTACAGGGAAGAGGCAGGAGAATAGGGTCACGAAACATAACAGGAGAAAGTGAGGACTGCAGATGCTGGAGATCAGAGCTGAAAATGTGTTGCTGGAAAAGCACAGCAGGTCAGGCAGCATCCAAGGGACAGGAGAATCGACGTTTCTGGCATGATTCCTGAAGAAGGGCTCATGCCCGAAACGTCGATTCTCCTGCTCCTTGGATGCTGCCTGACCTGCTGCGCTTTTCCAGCAACACATTTTCAGCTCAAGAAACATAACGGCCATGATCGAATGGTAGAGCAGACCTGATGGGCTGAATGGCCTAATTCTGTTCTTATGTCGTAAGGGCTTAAAATTCTTGAATTGATTGTCTTTCCAATTCCTTGCCACGGAGGGCTGTGGGGGACAGAGTCCTTGTGTATATTTAAGACTGAGACAGATTCGTGATGAGTTGGAGAGGAGTGTGTTATAGGGAAAAGAAGAGAAAAGTGAACATGAGGAATGCCAAATCAGCCGTGATTCTGTTGAATGTTGGAACAGGTTTGTGGGATATATATGGCCTATATCTGTTAATATTTGTTATGGTTATATGGGCAGCACCGTGTTTGTTCCAGACTGCTGCTGTTCCCTTGCTAAGCTCTGTTGGAGCACGTGCTGTCACTGCACCACCCAGTGGTAACATTCACAATGAACATTGCAGACAGCCATTTAAGGTCCCACCCTGACAGTCCAAAGCCCCAGTCTCAGATTGTACCTTAATGCCCAATGTCAACCAGTGTATCCATCAGTCAGCTGTCTGAAAATGGTGTTGATTTATACTTCATAGGAGGAAGATGTTGTTTAAAAAAAAATGCGAATATTTATAAACTTTCTTGGAAGAGCTGCCAGAGGAAGTGGTGGAGGCTGGTACAGTTGCAACATTTAAGGGGCATCTGGATGGGTATATGAATAGGAAGGGCTTAGAGGGAGATGGGCCGGGTGCTGGCAGGTGGGACTAGATTGGGTTGGGATATCTGGTCGGCGTGGATGAGTTGGACCGAAGGGTCTGTCTCTGTGCTATACGTCTCTATGACTCTGTGTCTATGGTCTCGCAGTATTATTATTGGAAGAGTAATCCAGAGACAGACAGACAGATGGTGAAATTTGAGTTCAAATTCAGTGTAAATCTGAAAGTAAAAGTCTAATTATGACATGGAGCCATTGTTAATTGTTCATTAATGTCCTTTTAGGGAAGGAAACGGTCTTGTTTGGGCTATGTGCGATTCAGGACCCACAGCAATGTAACTGACTCATAGCTGCCCTCTGAAATGACCTGGCAAACCATTCAGTTGTATCAACTGCTATCATCAGGACAGAGCCAGTAGAAACGGTGGCACAGTAATATACACTATGGAGGGAGTTCCCTGGGAGTCCTGGACATGGTCAAACATGGGCAAGGAAACCTCCATGTTGAACAGCACTGAGGGAGCATGATAGCACCAGTACTGAGCAAATGGGCCAAGTCCGAAAGGATGCTGCTGCTAGACTGGATCTATGCCAGATGATGAAGGAAGAACATACTTGACCTTATCCTCAGCAGTTTGCCAGCTGCAGGTGCATCTGTCAACTATTAGGCTAGCTGGGTTGGCCATGCTAAAGTGCCCATAGTGTCCAGGGATGTGCAGGCTAAGTGGATTAACCATGGGAAATGCAGAGATAGGGTAGTGGAGGTGGGTCTGGCTGGGATGCTGTTCAGAGGGTTAGTGTGGGCTGAATGGCCTGATTCTATGATAGTATTGGTAAGAATGACCATCGTGCAGTCTTTGTTTTCTTTTAGATTAGATTAGATTCCCTATAGTGTGGAAACAGGCCTTTCGGCCCAGCAAATCCACACCGACCCTCTGAAGAGCAACCCACCCAGACACCTTGCCCTACCCTATATTTACCCCTGACTTGGCAATATCGAATGGCCAATTCACCTGCCCTGCACACCTTTTGAATTGTGGGAGGAAACCCACACAGACACAGGGAGAATGTGCAAACTCCACAGACTGTCGCCTGAGGCTGGAATTGAACCTAGGTCCCTGGCACTATGAGGCAGCAGTGCTAACCACTGAGCCACCGTGCCACCCTAAATGTCAGCGTCAAACCTTGAAATTGAGAATCCCCTCTATTGCATTGCTTGGCACTATCATTGTGTGAAATGGGACTGACTTTGTAGGGATCTAACAACCAAAGATTGGCCCCCATAAGGTGCTGTGGGCCATCAGCAATCCAATTGTGCTCTCAATCTGCACCCTCATGGCCTGGCACATCCCCTACTCTGCTGTTACCATCAAATCATGGGATCAGTCTGATTAAATGAAGAGTGCTGGAGATTATGCCAAGAGAAACACCAAGCATACCTAAAGAATCAGGAGTCAATCTGGTGAAGCTATCAAACAAGACAGTCTGCATACCAAACAGCATAAGCAGCTAGTGAGAAACAGAATTAAGCAATAGATAAATGCGAGGACCTGCATTTTGGGAAAGCACATCTTAGCAGGACTTATACACTTAATGGTAAGGTCCCAGGGAGTGTTGCTGAACAAAGAGACCTTGGAGCGCAGGTTCATAGCTCCTTGAAAGTGGAGTCACAGGTAGATAGGATAGTGAAGAAGGCGTTTTGGAATGCTTTCCTTTATTGGTCAGAGTATTGAGTACAGGAGTTGGGAGGTCATGTTGTGGCTATACAGGATATTGGTTAGGCCACTGTTGGAATATTGCAACAGTCTCCTATTAGAAAGATGTTGTGAAACTTGAAAGGGTTCAGAAAAGGTTTACAAAGATTAGATTAGATTACTTACAGTGTGGAAACAGGCACTTCGGCCCAACAAGTCCACACCGACCCGCCGAAGCGCAACCCACCCATATCCCTACAATTACCCCTTACCTAACACTACGGGCAATTTAGCATGGCCAATTCACCCTGACCCGCACATCTTTGGACTGTGGGAGGAAACCGGAGCACCCGGAGGAAACCCACACAGACACGGAGAACGTGCAAACTCCACACAGTCAGTCGCCTGAATCGGGAATTGAACCCGGGTCTCAGGCGCTGAGAGGCAACAGTGTTAACCACTGTGCCACCGTGCCGTCCACAAGATGTGCCAGGGTTGGAGTATTTGAGCTGTAGGGAGAGGTTGAATAGGCTGGGGCTGTTTTCCCTGGAGCATCAGAGGCTGAGGGGTGATCTTAAAGATTTATAAAATCATGAAGACATGGATAGGATAAATAGACAAAGTCTCTTCCTTGGGGTGGGGGAGTCCAGAACTAGAGGGCATAGATTTAGGGTGAGAGAGGAAAGATATAAAAGAGACCTAAGGGACAACTCTTTCACACATGGTTGTGTTGAGGAAAAGCACAGGAGGTCAGGCAGCATCTGAGGAGCAAGAAAATAGATGTTTTAGACAAAAGCCCTTCATCAGGAATGTTCCCTGATGAAGGGCTTTTGCCTGAAATGTTGATTTTCCAGTGTATATTTTGTAATCCATTTGCTGTTCTGAACTTGTCTTTTCTTGGACTGCAGGCCCTCCTTATAGCCCTCCTAAAGTGGTCATTCTTCATATATGATTCCAGACAGTGGTTGCTAGATTATTCCCCTGTGGAAGGCATCACACAATCACATCTATCGCACTGCTAGTTGGGCTTGTAACGTCAACCACAAGATTTTCTAGTGCTTTCTTGTTATCAGCTTTATACAAGTTTCTTTTTAAGTAGGTCATTATTTAGGAAAATAAGTGACTGGAAGAGCTTATTTTAGGTTGAAACACAAATGCTAACTTTTCTCTGAACATCTCTGATAGGCCGCACACAAGTAGAGCTCTTTGCAATTGGAAAAGCAACAGAGGATGTCATCAGGATAGGATTTGAAAGGAGAGAGCTTTAGTGTTGGGGGAAGTTTGGCAGGTTTATTCTCGACTGAAAACCAATGCTGAAGATCAGAGGTTCATAGAGCATCCATGGAAAGAGAGAGAGTGCACACAAGCCAACATTTCGAGTGGAGGTAACTCTTCTTCAGAGCTGAAGGGAAGTTTATTCTCGACTTCCCCACTAGATGGTGGTGCACGCTGCAGGAGGCCAGTGGAGAGTGGCCTGGCTTCTGATGTTTGCAAGAAAAAAGTGAGGGCTGGAGATTGGAGTCAAAGTGTATGGTGCTGGAAAAGCACAGCTGGTCAGGCAGCATCTAGAAGCTGGAGAATCAGGCATAAGGGCTTATGCTTTGACTCTGAGGTCCAAAAGCAACCGTTCTGTAATTTTGACCTTGCAAGCCAGCCAGTCAGGAGTCAGGTACACCCTCCCTATGTGTTGCTTCCTGTTGGCTCACTACTGCTATGTGACTGAGTACACAACAATTGTGTTGGCTCAGTGGTTAGCACTGCTCCTCACAGTGCCAGGGACCCGGGTTCAGTTCCAACCTCTGGCGACTGTCTGTGTGGAGTTTGCACGTTCTCCCCGTGTCTGCGTGGGTTTCCTCCGGGTGCTCCAGTTTCCTCCCACAGTCCAAGGATGTGCAGGTTAGGTGTAGTAGTCGGGGGAAACGTACGGTAATGGGTTTGGGTGGAATACTCTTCAGGGGATTGGTGTGGACCTGTTGGGTCAAAGGGTCTGTTTCCACACTGTAGGAATTCTAA
Source organism: Hemiscyllium ocellatum (assembly GCF_020745735.1). Classification (NCBI taxonomy): domain Eukaryota; kingdom Metazoa; phylum Chordata; class Chondrichthyes; order Orectolobiformes; family Hemiscylliidae; genus Hemiscyllium; species Hemiscyllium ocellatum. The sequence goes on from NC_083403.1 coordinate 13,967,915, forward strand.
TGTGTCAACTTTTGCATTAATTGTATGAGCTTTCAGGTAAGATTGGGAGCAGGAATCTTCCTTTTAAAAAGCTTCCTGACCATTGGGTTGATCTTTCTGTTTTTCAGCTGGTCTGATGTCTGATACAGTTCACTGCCAAAGTGTCAACTGAGGTTCAGTGGATGGGTAGCTCTCACACCTTTAGACTTATAGGGGTTTGAGTCATAGAGATGTACAGCATGGAAACAGACCCTTCAGTCCAACCCGTCCATGCCGACCAGATATCCCAACCAAATCTAGTCCCACCTGCCAGCACCCGGCCCATATCCCTCCAAACCCTTCCTATTCATATACCCATCCAAATGCCTCTTAAATGTTGCAACCAAAGCCTCCACCACATCCTCTGGCAGCTCATTCCATACACGTACCTCCCTCTGCGTGAAAAAGTTGCCCCTTAGGTCTCTTTTATATCTTTCCCCTCTCACCCTAAACCTATGCCCTCTAGTTCTGGACTCCCCGATCCCAGGCAAAAGACTTTGGCTATTTATCCTATCCGTGCCCCTCATAATTTTGTAAATCTCTATAAGGTCACCCCTCAGCCTCCGACGTTCCAGAGAAAACAGCCCCAGCCTGTTCAGCCTGTCCACATAGTTTAAATCCTCCAACCCTGGCAACATCCTTGTATATCCTTTCTGAACCCTTTCAAGTTTCACAAATCTTTCCGATAGGAAGGAGACCAGAATTGCGTGCAATATTCCAACAGTGGCCTAACCAATGTCCTGTACAGCCACAACATGACCTCCCAACTCCTATACTCAGTACTCTGACCAATAAAGGAAAGCATACCAAACACCACCTTCACTATCCTATCTACCTGCGACTCCACTTTCAAGGAGCTATGAACCTGCACTCCAAGGTCTCTTTGTTCAGCAACACTCCCTCGGACCTTACCATTAAGTGTATAAGTCCTGCTAAGATTTGCTTTCCCAAAATGCAGCACCTCTCAATGATCTAAATTAAACTCCATCTGCCACTTCTCAGCCCATCTGGTCAAGATCCTGATGTAATCTGAGGTAACTCTCTTCGCTGTCCACTACACCTCCAATTTTGGTGTCATTTGCAACTTACCAACTATGCCTCTTGTGTTCACATCCCGATCATTATATAAATGATGAAAAGTAGAGGACCCAGCACCAATCCTTGTGGCACTCCACTGGTCACAGGCCTCCAGTCTGAAAAACAACCCTCCACCACCATCCTCTGTCAAATTCCAAGCTTAAAAAACAACACTGAGAAGCTTGTGCAGTTACAAGGGTGCACTATGTTGCCAAAGGTGCTGTCTTTCCGGTGAAATTTTAAAACAAAATGACTGGCTTTTATCTGTCAGGGGGATTCAAAAAAGAATCCCCTATGTCCAGGAATATTTATTGCACCATCAGTGCGCTGGTATGTTTTAGTAACTGAATAACACTTTGTTTTTCTCTTCTCCACCCCAGGAGCCTGCGTTGAAGGATTGGGCAGCTTTTAACTCTGCAGAAGAACTCCAGGGTTTGGGACTGGACAGACTCAAGAGTGAATTGATGGCACTTGGATTAAAATGTGGGGGCACCTTGCAGGAGCGTGCAGCGAGACTTTACTCCGTGAAGGGATTGTCTAAGGAACAGATTGACCCAACGCTGTTTGCCAAGCCAGCTAAAGGGAAAAAGAAATGAGCGAGACAAGTTGTTCTATTTTATAAAACTGTTTTCATATTTTCATAGCTGTTCTGAATAAACGACCATTAAAGAAAGGAAGAAAAATTGAACTTCATGTCTTGACATCATTGGGAATTTGGAGTATTCTGGACTTCTGAATAAAGCTCTTGTTGAGAATTGGGTTGCTGCCAATGTAGCGAGTGGTTTTGCAAGCTCAGTGCACTGGACAGTTAGTGCACGGTTTCTAAAACCCCTAACCTATGCATCACCCTATGTTGTAGACAGGCCACGCACATCATTAGTGTCTCTGAATCCTGTAACTTAATGCTCTCAGCCCACTGACCATGGCGCGTTGGGCTCAACTCAAGTGAAAGCTGTGGGTTAAGACTTGTATGTCATGTTTCTTAAATTTCTATTATAAAAAAATGCGAAAATAAACTTTTTCGTTGTTCTTTATTTTCTTTCTTACTCCTCACTACTGCTCTGTTGTTTCCTAGTGAGGATTGCACTATGGAGAGTGAGGTGTAGTCTCCTGGTACCAGCCGTTATTGATTCCTAGTGGAATGTGGTCCCATGGGTGTCAGTGAGTTACAATTCCACAAACATTGGTTCTCCAGTCATTGTATTGCTTAGGGCGGCACGGTGGCACAGCAGTTAGCACTGCTGCCTCACAACGCTAGAGATCCGGGCTCAATTCCCGCCTCAGTTGATCGACTGTGTGGAGTTTGCACATTCTCCCCGTGTTTGCTTGGGTTTCCTCCCACAGTCCTAACAAGTGCAGCTCAGGTGAATTGACCACGCTAAATTGCTCGTAGTGTTAGGTGAAGGGGTAAATGTAGGGCAATGGGTCTGGGAGGGTTGCGCTTCGGTGGGTCGGTGTGGATTTGTTGGGCCGAATGGCCTGTTTCCACTGTAAGTAATCTGTAAGTAAGTAATCTAATCTCGTGGGCCCTAGGAACCCAGCTACTTAATTCCTCTGTGCTCTGGATCTGCCTCATCAGAAGAGTGCAGGAGTTGGGGGTGGCAGTTAGGGAGTGGAATGTTGTTCATACATACATCTGAGCCAATCTCTCCCTGTGCGGGAGGACTGTCCTCAGCTCATTTCAAACAAACTAAAGCCTGCAGGACCTGGGCCCGTGGCTTGGTTCGGGTGTGCAAGTAGGTCATAAATCTGGCTGCTCACCCTTTCTCACTCTGCTATCCCACTCATCCAAAAAAATAATAGAGCAAATGGTATTGTAATTTGGGAAGATATTTAACATTGAAAAGGATATTTGCATAAATTGGAAGATTAACATTCATAGCAGTGAATCTAAAACAAAGTTAACAAAGCTAAATGAATCATAGAATCATGAAGTTGGTTAAACTCTATTTAAAATGACTGCAGATAGTTTGTATTCGATTCTGGGGTGTTTGGGGGCTGGTCGTGGAGCCTGAGATGTGATTAAGAATAGTGTTGATTGGCATTTTGCACCTCCTTAAGAAACACTTTGATGCTTAAGCCATCAGTGCTTCAAGAGACCAGTCTCTGTGCTTGCAGATACTGAGCTATAGTAAACTGTTTACTCTCCAGGCTCCTGAGCGCAGGAGTATATCCCTGGAAGCTGGTGTCAGTTCCTGAAATACTGGTTAAAAACCAAAAGAACTCTAGATGCTGTAAATCAGAAACAAAGACAAATTGCTGGAAGAGCTCGGCAGGTCTGGCAGCATTTGTGGAGAGAGTTCTCCAGTTCTGAGGAAATTTAGATTAGGTTCCTTACACTATGGGAATAAGTCCACACTGACCCTCCAAAGTGTACCCACCCAGACCCATTCCCTTACCCTACATTTACCCCTGACTAATGCATATAACACTATGGGCAATTTAGCACAGCCAGTTTACCTAACTTGCACATCTTTTGGATTAAGTTAAAAATCACACAACACCAGGTTATAGTCCAACAGGTTTAATTGGAAGCATACTAACTTTCGGAGCGACGCTCCTTCATCAGGTGACTTTGTACACCACAGTCCAACACCGGCATCTCCAAATCATCTTTTGGATTGTGGGAGGAAACAGGAGCTCCCAGAGGAAACCCAAACAGATACTGGGAGAACGTGCCAACTCCACACAGTTAGTTGCCTGACGCTGGAATCAAATGTGAGGCAGCAGTGCTAACCACTGAGTCACCGTGCGTTCACTTGACCTGAAACTTAACTCTGACTTTCTCTCCACAGATGCTGTCAGACCTGTTTGAGCTTTTCTCTCAATTTGTTTTTGTTCCTGAAACACTGCTGGCTGCGAACCCATTTTGCTAAGTGATATCATCCTTGTCTCTCAAAACTGCATCTGCCATAAAGCTGCATTAATGGGCAGTCATGATGTGGAGGTGCCAGTGTAGGCCTGGAGTGGGCAAAGTTTAAAAAGTCTGAACATCAGGTTATAGTCCAACAGGTTTATTTGTAAGTACTAGCTTTCAGAGTGCTACTCCTTAGTTACCTGATGAAGCGGTGCTCTGAAAGCTAGTACTTACAAATAAACCTGGTATTGCTGTGATTTTTGTTTTACTTAATGGGCAGTAGCAGCTGAAAGCCAGTTGCCTTGCACTGTTCTCCCCAAACCCATCTCTAAAATAATCTTCAAAGCTGAAATGCATTTAAATTTAAACCTTCGCTCTTTTTTTTAATTCAGGACAAGGAATCCCTGTGCAGCTGCTTGAGTTGTGTGAGAGACAAGGCATACCCAATTGTAGGAATACAGGATGAGCTCCTCTAAGCTAACTTGCATTCTTGATCTCTAAATTGGTTGCTGCATTTCCCACACTCCAGTGAAGGAAGCTGGTTGGTGAGGTAATAATAATGCCAAAACTACTTTACTGTGAAATGAAGTTTGAGAATTCAATCATCTAAGGATTCTTGCGAAATTTCTGCAGTGCATCTTGTAGATGGTATGTACTGCTGCAACTGAGCGTCAGTGGTGGAGGGCAGGAATGCGTATAGACATGTTGCCAATCATGGGCAGTGAACAAGGCTTTTGGCACTCTGGCCTTCATCAGTCAGGGCAGTGAGTATAGAAGTTGGGGTGTTACGTTGCAGTTATGCAGCATGCTGGTGAGGCCGCACTTGCAGCATTGTGTTCAGTTTTGGTCACCTTGCTATGGGAAGGGCTGCTTTGTCCTGGATGGTCTGAAGGTGCTTGTGTTGGAGCTGCAGCCATCCAGGCAAATGGGGAATATTCTATCACACTCCTGACTTGTACCATGTAGATGGTTGACAGGTTTTGGAGAGTTGGGAGGTGAGTTACCTCCCTGCAGAATTCTGCAACCTTGACTGCTCTTGTCACTACAGCAGTAGGTCTTGAGCCTGCTCCACCATTCAATAGGATCATGGAATCCAATATTCCTGGTGACCACTTTCCTATAGTTTCCCCAATGCCCTTGATTCCACTACTGATCAAGAATGTGTCTACCTCTTCGCCACACCCCCCGACCGCCAACTCCATAACCACGAGTTCCAAAAACACCCAACCTTAAGAGGAAATTTTTCTCATCTCAATCTTAAATTGATCGCCTATATTTAGAGACTGTACCCTCTGATTCTTGATTCTCCATTGGTGGGGGGTGGGGGGGGAAGAGTATCCTCTTTGCATTTACCTGTCAAGCCCGTTAAGAATCTGTGTTTCAATAAGATGACCTCTCGTGCAATGTCGAAGAACAGCAATGAAATCATCCCCAGTGTCCTGCTAAAAAGCACTTATTCCTCGATCAACATTTCAAAGGTCGAGTTTGGATGTGTGAATCCTTGCTCTGTGGAAACTAACTGCAAAGTCTGCCTGCATTAACAGCAGTGACAATCACCTTCATTGTCTGATTTGGATGAGCATGTACAAGGCATGATTAGTAGGTTTGCTGCTGACACTAAAATAGACGGTATCATGGTCAGTGAGGATGGGTTATCAGAAATTGCAGCAAGACCTTGGTCAGCTGGGGAAGTGGGCTGAGAAATGGTACATGGGGTTTAATGTAGGTAAGTGTGAGGTTTTGCATTTTGGACATTCAAGTCAAGATAGGAGTTTCATAGTGAATGGTAGGGTCTTAGGGAGTGCAGTGGAACATAGGATTCTTAGAGTTCAGGTTCACAGTTCTCTGAAAGTGGAGTCACAGGGAGACTGGGCAGTGAAGAAGGCTTTTGGCACACTGGCCTTCATCAGTCAGGGCATTGAATATAGAAGTTGGGGTGTTATGTTGCAGTTATACAGGATGTTGGTGAGGCCGCACTTGCAGCATTGTGTTCAGTTTTGGTCACCTTGCTACAGGAACAATGTTATTAAACTGGAAAGAGTGCAGAAGAAATTTACAAGCATGTTGCCAAGACTCCATTGTTTGAGTTATAGGGAGAGGTTGCACAAGCTAGGGCTTTTTATCTTTAGAACATAAGAGGTTGAGGGGGTCTTTATAGAGATGTGTAAGATCATGTGATGCATGGATAGGGTGAATGCATTCTGTCTTTTTCCCAAGGTTGGGGAATCGAGGACTAGAGGGCATCAGGTTAATGTTAGAGGGGAAAGAATAAAAGGGAACCTCAGGTGCAACATTTTTACACAGAAGGTGTTACGCATATGGAATGAGTTGCCAGCAGAAGGAGTTGAGGCAAATACATTAACAACTACATGGATAGGAAAGGTTTAGAAGGGCAAGTGTGGGGAAATGGGGTTAGTGTGGACAGACATTTTGGTCAGCATGGACCAGTTTGGGCCAAAGGGCAAATCTCTGTGCTGTAGGACTCTATAACAGTGCTGGGTCCACTACTTTACATTACCTCCAAATCATTTATATAAATATAGTTATTAAGTTTTCAGACGACACCAAAATTGGAGGTGTAGTGGACAGCAAGGAAGGTACCTCCGATTACAATGGGATCTTGATCAGATGGGCCAATGGAGTGGCAGATGGAGTTTAATTTAGATAAATGTGAGGTGCTGCGTTTTGATCCAGCCAATCAGAGAAGGACTTCTATACAATGTTACATCCCTGGGGAGTGTTGCTGAACTAAGAGACCTTGGGGTGAGGGTTCATTGTTCCTTGAAAGTGGAATCATAGGCAGACAGGGTGGTGAAGGTGGCGTTTTGTATGCTTACCTTCCTGATGAAGGCCGGTGTGTCAAAAGCCTCCTTCACTGCCCAATCTACCTGTAGACAAAGTGGCCCACTTAACTGGCATCACAACAAGCATCCACTCCCTCCACCACCAACATTTGGTAGCAGCAGTGTGTGCTATCTACAAGATGCACTGCAGAAATTCACCGAAAACCTTCCAAACACATAACCCCTTCCATGTCAAAGGACAAAGGCAGCAGCTATGTGGGAACACCAGCATCTGCAAGTTCCCCTTCCAAGCCATTCACCATTCTGACTTGGAAATATGTTGACACTCCTTCCACGTCGCTGGGTCAAAATTCTGGAACACCCTCTCTCGCAGCATTGTGTGCACCCCTACATCAAACGGACTGCAGCAGTTCAAGGTGACTGTTCACCAATGCCTTCTCGATGGCAATTAGGGATGGGGAATAAATGCTGGACCAGCCAGCAGCCTCTGCATTCCTGAGAAAACGTAAGTTATAAAAAGGCATTACTCTTGGGACACTCCTCTCTGTTTTATATGTTCGTTAAATCAAACTACAAGTATTGCACTGGAAAATTGTGAGGAAATTGTTTATGCTGTTTCTCACTTTGTAACACTGACAATACTTCACAGGTACCCAACTGACTGTAATGTTGTGACACCCTGAGGTCAGGAATGATACAACTGAAAGCCTCTGTTTATGGCACCCAACAACCAAAAAACCCACAGACAATCTGCACTTTGCCATACTGTTTCAGTAAGAAATGCTGCAAGTTATTAAAGAGTACCGAAACACCCATGTGCACATCTCAAAGAGCTGGAGCAGCTCCCTGTGTGGCAAAGTCGCAGATCTACACAACTAAGTTGGTCGCTTTCAGTTGCATATTGCCCAGCTTTCAGAGTCTGGCTGTGCCAGGTCCCCATGACCAGAACACTGCGGTCTAATGCAGGATAAGCTGCTGTGACAAAGTTGGATTCTTAATCCGTTTTCTAAGCAGACAGGCGAATCCAGAAAGCACAGGAGCTTGCTTTAATCTCAGGAGCCTCCCACTGTTCAAAGCTGACTTTTCAGTACCCCGTGAGCCCCACATGCTGGTGTCTGAAACAGTGACTGACTGCAATGCAAACAAGCCAATAATGGGATCCTGCAGTGCACACAATGAAGGAGCATTACAAAAACAATCCAAATATGCCACTGAATTTTAGCAAGTCAGTGGGTCACTGAGTGCTCAAAGAAATGCATTCACTGCAGAGACTGAACTTGTATTTCCTTGTGTGAAGGAATTAAAGGGCGGTCTAAATGAGGTGGTTAAACAATTTATATCTCTAATTCATCTTGAGCAGAATAAAACATTCAACATAAAGCACAATTTGACTCTTCACATAAGGATATCTGGTCAGCATGGACGGGTTGGACTGAAGGGTCTGTTTCCATGCTTTCCATCTCTATGACTCTATGATTAATGGTCAAAAACCATGTCAAGGTGGTAGCTTTTAAGACTTAAAGGAAGAAAATATTGTTTTCTGGGCTAAAGGAATGGAAGAGTATGGGGGAAAAAAAGCAGGAACAGAGTTGAATGATCACATATGATCATATTGAATGATAGAGCAACCTCAAAGGGCCAAATAGCCAACTCCTGTTATTTTCTATGTTTCTGTCAAAAAGGGTAGATATACCAAAGTAGTTGAAGTGCTGTAATATTCAAGGCTTAGTGCAGAATAGTAGGAGTGTTGGTAATAGTGTGGTTTTGGCAGTATAAATGGGCTGAATGGTTTCCTGTATGATTCTATGATTTATTGAATGAGCAAGTCAAGCTGCGGATTGTAGAAAATGGACGGGGACTTCGGACTGCTGCTATATAAATCACGAAAAGCTAGCATACAAGTTCAGCGGGTAGCAACAAAGGAAAACGGAATACTGGCTTTTATCCCAAAGGAAGTGGAATACAAAAACAGAGGAGATCTTGCAGAAACTATACAGGGCAATAGCCAGACCATAGCTGTAACACCCTGCACAGGTTTGGACCCCAGTAGAACTTGGTGGGGGTCTAGAGATGGGCAGAAGAGCTTTGGCCAACCTCACTTGATGCAGGGCAGAAACAGCGAGATGAGTCAGCAGTGCACAAGAATAGATGTGTCTAACTCCAACAAAGCATGAGGTTACAGCAGCTGATGCGGTTGAGATGGATAAAGTTTGACCTTGCCAGCAGCAAGGTAGGGCCCTGGGTAGTGATGTCGAACTAGGGGTTCGGGTGGGTAGCTGTATGAAAGTTGCATCACAAGTAGGCAGCACGGTTAGCACTCTTGTCTTCATTGCTCAGCTCATTGGTGCTGTAGGGCAGCAGTGCTAACTACTGAGCCACTGTGCCGTCCCATTGTAACTCTTTGCCTGGGAGGTTGGTGGGGATATTGAACACCTTAAAGCCAGAGGGGGGTTGATTATCATAGAGTCATAGAGATGTACAGCATAGAAACAGACCCTTCGGTCCAACCCGTCCATGCCGACCAGATATCCCAACCTAATCTAGTCCCACCCAAGAATGAATATTGATAACACAGCCCACCTCAAGGACAAAACAAATGTGACACCAACACTAGGATCGGTCTGGTTTGGTCTCACTATAATCACGGAGAGAGGCTTGGGAATGACATTTGGAACAGGGACTAAAAGCAATTACTTTGGTCTTCCCAAAATTTGATATGGAGAACTTGCTGCTTATTAAGTATCAGATATTCTGCCACCAATCTGATGGTTTAGAAACAACGGAGGAGTCAAGAGGGGGGTGAGTGAGGTAGAGCTGGGAGACACTAGACTGGGTCACACATAAACGAACGCTGTGCTTTTATATTCTGTCATTGAGAGTAGCTAGTTTAGCTTTGGGAAACTTGGTTAACATGCACTGAAGGGTCTGTTTCCATGCTGTACATTTCCAAAAGCCAGCTGTCAAAAAGTATGACAGTGGAAAAGCACAGCTGGTCAGGCAGCATCCGAGGAGCAGGAGAGTCAATGTTTCGAACTTAAGCTCTTCATCAGAAACAAAGATTTACAAGGATATTGCCAGGGTTGGAGGGTTTGAGCTACAGGGAGAGGCTGAACAGGCTGGGGCTGTTTTCCCTGGAGCGTCGGAGGCTGAGGGGTGACCTTATAGAGGATTACAAATTTATGAGGGGCATGGATAGGGTAAATAGACAAAAGTCTTTTCCCTGGGGTCAGGGAGTCCAGAACTAGAGGGCATAGGTTTAGGGTGAGAGGGGAAAGATATAAAAAAGACCTAAGGGGCAACATTTTCACACAGAGGGTGGTATGTGTATGGAATGAGCTGCCAGAGAAAGTGGTGGAGGCTGGTACAATTACAACATTTAAGCAGCATTTGGATGGGTATATGAATAGGAAGGGTTTGGAGGGGTATGGGCCAGGTGCTGGCAGGTGGGACTAGATCTGGTCAGCATGGACGGGTTGGACTGAAGGGTCTGTTTCCATGCTGTACATCTCTATGACCTAAAACTCGGACCATCTATTAGCCAGCTGCTTTGTCATAGAGTCAGACAGCACGGAAACAGACCCTTCAGTCCAACTCATCCATGTCAACCAGACACTCCAGTCTGACCTAATTCCATTTGCCAGCATTTGGTCCATATCCCTCTGAACCTTTCCTATTCATGTATCTTTCTGAACCCTTTCCACTTGAATAATATCCTTCTTACAGCAGGGCAACCAGAGCTTGATGCAGTTCTCTAGAATTGGCCTCACCAATGTCCTATACAACCTCAACATGATATCCCAATCTCTATACTCAATGAGCTGAGCAATGAAGACAAGAGTGACCATGCTGCCTACTTGTGATGCAACTTTCATAGAGCTACCTACCCGAACCCCTAGTTCTACATCACTACCCAGGGCCCTACCATTAACTGTATGAGTCCTGACTTTGTTTATATTTACCAAAATGTAATATCTCACATTTATCCAAATTAAACTTGATCTGTCACTCCTCAACTCTTTGGTCCAATTGATCAAGGTCCCTTTGTAATCTTGGATAACCTTTTTCACTATCCACTATGTCACCAATTTTGGTGCCATCTGCAAACTTATTACCTCCTAAACTCTCATCCAAATCATTTATATAAATTACAAACAACAGTGGACCCAAAACAGTGGTTAGCACTGCTGCCTCACAGCGCCAGAGACCCGGGTTCAATTCCCGACTCAGGCGACTGACTGTGTGGAGTTTGCACATTCTCCCCGTGTCTGCGTGGGTTTCCTCCGGGTGCTCCGGTTTCCTCCCACAGTCCAAAGATGTGCGGGTCAGGTGAATTGGCCAGGCTAAATTGCCTGTAGTGTTAGGTAATGGGGTAAATGTAGGGGTATGAGTGGGTTGCGCTTCGGCGGGTCGGTGTGGACTTGTTGGGCCGAAGGGCCTGTTTCCACACTGTAAGTAATCTAATCTAAAAAAAACTGATCCCTGCAGAAAACCACTGGTCACAGACCTCCAGTCTGAAAAAAAACCTCTACAGGCATTCCCCACTATCCGACAGTAGAGCGTTCCTGTGAAACCGTTCATAAGCCGAAATGGCGTAAAGCAAAGAAGCATTCATTTATATGGGAAACATTTCGCTTTTTCTCATAAATGTGAAAATCCTGTTCAGATTCGCAAAAACAGGCATTAATGTAGGTCTTTCGTCAAAGCAAGTTAGTGTAAAGTGAACTTGCGAAAAGTGGGGGATATCTGGACCACCACCTTCTGTCTCTCACTGTCAAGCCAATTTTGTATCTAATTGGCAAGTTCTCCCTGAAACCCATGTGATCGAACTTTACTAATTACTGTACAATGTGGGACTTTATCAAAGTGCATGTAGATAATACCTACTGCTCTGCCCTCATCAATGTTTTTGGTCATATCCTCAAAAAACTCATACAAGTTTGTGAGACACAATTTCCCACACACAAGGCCATGTTGACTATCCCTAATCAGTCCTTGCTTCTCCAAATGCTTATTAATCATATCTCTCAGAATTCCCTCAACAACTTACTCCACAACCACTGATGTCAGACTCACTGGTCTGCAGTTCCCAGGCTTCACCTTATAGTCTTTCTTAAATAAAGGCACAACATTAGCCACCCTCCAGTCCTTTGGTACCTCACCCATGGTTATAGCTGATACAAATATCTGTGCTAGAGGCCCTGAAATTTTCACTCACTTCCCACAACATCCTGGGATACACTTAATCAGGTGCTGGAGATTTATTCACCTTTATGTTTTTTAAGACCTCAAATTGATTGGCACAGCATCCACAAACACTCACACCCTCCACCACCAATGCTCAGTAGCAGCAGTGTGTGCTATTGATAAGAGACTCTGTAGAAATTCACCAAAGATCCTCAGACAGCACCTTCCAAACCCACAACCACTTCCACCTAGAAGGACAAGGGCATCATATACATGGGAGCAAGTTCCCCTCCTAGCCATTCACCATCCTGACTTAGCAATATATCTCCATTCCTTCAGTTTTGCTGGATAAAAATCCTGGAATTTTCTTCCCAAGGGCCAACTACAGCACATAGACTGCAGTGGTTCAAGAAGGCAGCACACCACCAACCTCTCAAGGGGCAACTGGAGACGGGCGATAAAGGCTGCGCAGCCAGAGCTGCCCACATCCCATGATTTGGAGGTGCCGGTGTTGCACTGGGGTGTCCAAAGTTAAAAATCCCACAACACCAGGTTATAGTCCAACAGGTTTAATTGGAAGCACCAGCTTTCGGAGCGACGCTCCTTCATCAGGTGATTGTGGAGGAGCAGCGCTCCGAGAGCTAGTGCTTCCAAATAAACCTGTTGGACTATAACCTGGCGTTGTGTGATTTTTAACTTTGCACATCCCACGAGCGAATTTTTAAAAATTGCAAGCAATTTTGGTTAGTGTATGAGATTACGGGGCAGTTCAGAAGAATTGCGTCCCCTTTCAGTGTTTACCCTTGATGGGGAGGGGGCTTGTCCTTAAAGCTGACAAAATCACTCCAAACAGTGGGTAATGTGGAACTGGTTGGTGATATCCTTCTGCCTGATAGATGTGCGGTGTTTGCAGAGTATTTACTGAACCATGCTGCTTCAGGATTAACACATGCGAGGAGACAGGCTGGTGCAACAGGTTAGCACTCCCACTCAACCCGCATCAGCCTCTCATGTTTGTTTGAAGTATACCAGCGTCAGGTGCTAAAAGAGAAAGGTGCAAAAATAAAATTATACATGTGGAGGGCAGTGGGAGATAAAAGGACTGCTTATGCAAGTTAAACTGTAAGTTTCACAGTTTGCAACAGGATTCTAAGCAAATTCAATACAAGCAACACCAAGGTTTGTGATGCACTTAACTCCAGTACAGCAATGGCTAACATCCCAGCCTAGTGCAACTCAATGTATTTTTATCGCTAAATAGGAAATGACAGGCAGTCATTGAGTGTTTGTTCTCCATACTCACATGGAATATATGAACTTTAACCTTTTTTTTAACATATTTGTAAGTAAAATGGGGAGAAAGTCAGTATGTGAGTGCATTCAATTATCGATTTTCCTGGTCATGAGTCACAGAGATGTACAGCACGGAAACAGACCCTTCAGTTCAACTCATCCACGCCGACCAGATATCCTAAATTAATATACAGTAGAACCTCGATTATGCGAACATCAATTATCTGAATTTCGGATTATCCGAACAAGATCTCAAGGTCCCGTAAAAACGGCATTAGGCAACTCAGTTATCAGTTAAGTGGCATTATGGTGTGCATTGCTGGATAACTGAGGAATGTTTGATAGCCGACACTCATAAATTACTGCTTGTTTCTGATTATCCAAACGATCAATTATCCGGACAAAATACTCCCCGCCTGTCTCGTTAGGATAATCGAGGTTCTACTGGAGTCCCATTTGCCAGCATTTGGCCCATATCCCTCTAAACCCTTCCAGTTCATGTACCCATCCAGATGCCTTTTAATTAGATTAATGCAAAGTGTTGCATTTTGATAACGCAAACCAGGGCCAGACTTATACAGTTAATGGTAGAGCCCTTTTAAATGTTGTAATTGTACCAGTCTCCACCACTTCTGTTTTTTATTTCAAAATATACTTTATTCATAGAAGTAAATCGTTGGTACCTGTACAATTTGTCATGTCGTTCATAGATATATACATTGCATGTCTTAACATTACAAAGAACAGATTGAATTAATCGAATTTACAGTTTTCCTATTTACAATTTCCTTTATTAACCACCATTCTCTTATTATTTAGCTGTGGCTTCAGCGGAACCCACCTAGTGAGTGGGTGCCCTGTTATACGATAGTAAAGGAACCTTCTTTAACTCCCAGTTTATGGGGTTACCATTGTCCATTTGACTGTCCTGTCTCTGGGGTAGCTGTCTGCATCCCCATGGTGAGCACAAACTGCTGGACCTTCGCTGGGCTGAGGTAGCTATCCAGCTCCTCACTGGGGTCATTTACCCACTCTGGTGTCATTGAGCCAAGGCAAGGGTCCGCACCGTCCAGTTCTGTGTCTGACAATGGGACTTTCAGAGGATCACAGCTTTCAGTGGGGTGGGGTACCAGTCTCCACCACTTCCTCTGGCAGTTCATTCTGTACATGCATCACCTTCTGCATGAAAAAGTTACCCATTAAGTCCCTTTTAAGTCTTTCCCCTCTCACCTTAAACCTATGTTTTCTAATTTTGGACTCCCCCACCTGAGGAAAAAGACCTTGTCTATTTACTCTATCCGTGCTCCTCATAATTTTGTAAACGTCTATAAGGTTACCCCTCAGCCTCCAATGCTCCAGGGGAAACAGCCCCAGCCTATTCAGCCTCTCCCTGTAGCTCAAACCCTCCAGCAACATTCTTGTAAATCTTTTCTGCACTCTCTCAAGTTCCACAATACCCTTCCTGTAGAAGGGCGACCAGAACTGTACGTAGAATTCCAAAAGTAGCCTCAACAATGTACTGTACAGCTTGAACTTGACCTCCTAACTCCAATACTCAATGTTATAACCAATGAAGGCAAGCCTGCCGAATGCCGCCTTCACCACCCTGTCTGCCTGTAACTCCACATTAAAGGAACAATGCACCTGCACCCAGTAACCAATCCTTGCCTTTCCAAATGCATGTAAATCCTGTCCCTCAGAATCCTGTCCAACAACCTCACCACCACTGACGTAAGACTCACCGGTCTATAGTTCCCTGTCTTTTCCTTACCACCTTTCTTAAGTCATGGCACCACATCAGCCACCTTCCAGTCTTTTGGCACATCACCTGGGGATATCGATGACACAAATATCTCAGCAAGGTGCCCAGCAATCTCTTCCCTAGCTTCCTACAAAGTTCCAGGAAACACCTGATTAGGTCCCGGGAATTTATCTACCGTTATGCATTTTAAGACATCCAGCGCCTCCAACCATTCCTTGATATCACGTGGAGTGAATTGGTTTCTGTGATGCTGGGGACCACTGGAGGAGGCTGAGATAGATCATCCACTCAGCACATCTGACTTAAGATTGCTGTGAATGATCTAGCCTTATCGTTTGCACTGATGTGCTGGGCTCTCCCATCAGTGAGGATGGGGATATTTTTGAAGCCGCGTCCCCCAGTGAGTTGTTTAATTGTCCACCACCATTCACAACTGGATGTGGCAAGACTGCAGATCTTAGATCTGATCCACTGGTAGTAGGGTCCCTAAGCTCTGTCTATCACTAGCTGCTTGTGCTTTTTTGGCTCGCAAGTTCCTGAAGAAGGGCTCATGCCCGAAACGCCGATTCTCCTGTTCCTTTAATGCTGCCTGACCTGCTGCGCTTTTCCAGCAACACATTTTCAGCTCTGATCTCCAGCATCTGCAGTCCTCACTTTCTCCTGGCATGTGAGTAGTCCTGTTTGGTGGCTTCACCAGGTTGACAGCTCACCTTCAGGTATGTTTGGTGCTGCTCCTGGCATGCTCTCCCGCACTCTCCACTGAACCAGGGTTGATCCCCTGGTGTGATGGTAATGGTTGAGTGGGGGATATGCCAGGCCATGAGGTTATAGATTGTGCTGGAGTACAGTTCTGCTGCTGTCAATGGCCCACAGCGCCTCATGGATGCCCAGCCTTGGTTTGCTAGATCCATTTGAAGTCTGTCCTATTTAGCACAATGTTAGTGCCACACAATGCAATGGAGAATATTTTTGATATGAAGGTGGGACTTTGTGTCCACAAGGACTGTGTGGTGGTCACTCCTTCTGATACTGTCATGGACAGATGCGTCTGCAGCTGACAGAGTGGTAATGATAAAGACACTTATGTTTTTTCCTTAAGTCCGCAGGTGGTGAGGGAATCGACATAAGGGAAAAACATAATTGTCTTCATCCTTACCATGACCTTAATGACTATGACCTTTAGGACCTGACCAGCTCGGCATTGCTGCCAAGCCACTCTTGGTAGTAGACATTGAAGTCCCCACCAGAGTACATTTTGCACTCTTGCCACCCTTAGTGCTTCCTCCAAGTGTTGTTCAACATGGAGGAGTATTGATACATCAGTGAAGAGACAGCTGTATGTGGTTATCAGCAGGAGGTTTCCTTCCCCATGTTTAACCTGAAGCCATGAGACAGAATGGGGTCCAAACTCTGAAGACAACTCCCTCACAACTTTGAAGACCAACAGTCTTTGTTTTCATCAGTAGATTCTTAATTCCAGGTACTTTTCATTGAATTCAAATTCAACTGTGATGGGATTTGAACCCAGGAGTTAGCTGAAGTTTTGGATTAATAATAGAATAATAATACCACTAGGCCATTGCCTTCCCTTTTTAATGGAGGTGAAATCTTCCAAGGTAGTTTTTGGAGGGAACGATCACGCTTGTACAGGTGGGTTTCAAAATGGATCTCAAGTGCAGAGAAAGGTTTGAGGATGGAATTTCAGAGATTATGAGTCCGTTGAAGATTTTAAAGATTTTTGATCGACAAGTGAATTGAGCTTTATGGAAAATAGTCAGAGAAGATAAGTTAGGCTCCACAATTGGATCAGCCATGATCTTCAAGCATGGTTGATGGCCTGAATAGCCAACTCCTGTCCTACATCATATAATCTAATAAAGCATGGCCGCCAATATTTGAGTACTGAGGGGAAGAGAATTCAAATTCCACAAAATTAACCAAACCAAGAGAGAAGAACTGCTTTTCTAATCATTTTTGTCATGTCATCCAGCCATCCCAAGATATTTTACATCTCTGACGTGTTAGTAATCATGTAGGAGACTTGGTCAGTTTGCTCATAGCAAGCTTGCATAGACAAAAATCATCATAGCATTAAGCTATACATGAAAGTAAATGCTCCTCACATCGAGAATCCATCATGTTATATGACTATCACCGTGTTGAATTAGATAGGCTTTGAATAGATTTGGCAACTCAAGACTGGACATCCTTAAGGCAGTGTGGGCCTGATGTAGTAGCTGAATCTGCAATGACCATTGACAACTAAAGAGAATCAAGCCATCATCTCTTAATATTCAATGGGGTAACTATCCCTGAATCTCCCAGTATCAACATTCTGAGGGTAACCATTGAGCAGAAATAGTGGGCGGCACGGTGGCACAGTGCTTAGCACTGCTGCCTCACAGCGCCAGAGATCCGGGTTCAATTCCCGTCTCAGGCGACTGACTGTGTGGAGTTTGCACATTCTCCCCATGTCTGCGTGGGTTTCCTCCGGGTGCTCCGGTTTCCTCCCACATTCCAAAGATGTGCGGGTCAGGTGAATTGGCAATGCTAAATTGTCCGTAGTGTTAGGTAGGGGGTAAATGTAGGGGTATGGGTGGGTTACGCTTCGGCGGGTCGGTGTGGACTTGTTGGGCCGAAGGGCCTGTTTCCACACTGTAAGTAATCTAATCTAAGTAAGAAACTGAACTGGGTAAAAACAAGGACTGCAGATGCTGGAAACCAGAGTCTAGATTAGAGTGGTGCTGGAATCGACGTTTCGGGCTGTATTCCTGATGAAGGGCTTTTACCCGAAACGTCGATTTTCCTGCTCCTCAGATGCTGCCTGACCTGCTGTGCTTTTCCAGCACCACTCCAATCCAGAAACTGAACTGGGCTAGCCATAAAATTTCAGCAGTTACAAGGGCAGGTCATAGGTTAGAAATCCTGCAGTGTGTAACTCACCTCCTGACCCCCCAAAGCCTGTCAACCATTTACACGACACAAGTTAGGAGTGTAATAGGTGCTGCTCCAACATCACTCAAGAACCTTGACACCATTTAGGACAAAGCAACCCGCTTGATTGGCACTACATCCACAAGCATCCACTCCCTCCACCACTGACGCTCAGTAGCAGCAATCTGTACCTTCAACAAGATGCACTGCAGAAATTCACCCAAGGCTCCTTAGACAGCACCTTCCAAATCCCCGACCACATCCATCTAGAAGCACAAAGGCAGGCATGGGAGAACCACCAGCTGCAAATTCTCCTTCAAGCCTCTCACTATCCAGACTTGGAAATATATGGCTGTTCCTTCAGTGTCAAGATCCTGGAATTCCCTCCCTAATGGGAATAGGGTCTGCCTGCATCAAATGGACTGCAGCGGATCATCACCACCTCGGGGGCAGTTAGGGACGGACAATAACTGCTGGTACAGCCCATGATGCCTAAGTGCCGTGAAGAAATATGTTTAAAAAGATAGTGGAGATTCATAGAATTGTTGCGCTGTAAACGAAAGCCATTCAGCCCTTTGCCTGCCCTCCAGGTTAGCAGCTGACTAGTTTCCCAGGCTACCAGGGAATTAACAAACCGCAAATGAAATACTCTTCTTCAAGAAAAGGTAAACGAGTGTTCCTAAATTCTACAGCTCAGACTGTCTAGCCTCAACATTCGTTGACATTTTCGAAACAGCAAGTCGGGAAAACTAAACGGACCAATGGAGAGGTCTGTGTTAATTAGGGAGAACTGGCACAGATCTGTACAAGCCTGGACTAATTTCTGTTGAAGTAGCAGATAAGGTAGTTGTCTGCATGGATTATGAGAAAGCATTTGACAAATTGCCACATTAATGGCCAGTTAACCAAATCGAGACTTACTCAATAGAAGGGTCCGTGACAGCTGGGATAATAACTGGCTTCAGGACAGGAAACAGCCAGCTGTATAGTGAATGATCATCTTTGTCTTTGAGCCTGAGATAATGGGGTTCCTGAGGCATGCTGCAGAAGAGATTTACCAGAATAGTTCCAGGGAGGTGCAGTTTTAGCAACAAGTTTAGGTTGGGGTGGGCAGGGTCGTTCTGCTTGGAACACAGGTGATTTATGGGAGGGTTGACAGAGGTGTACCAAATTATGACAGGTTGAGACAACACAGGCAGATAGAAAAATTTAGGGGAAATAGATTTCAGGTTTTGGGTGTGAGGTATAAAGGAAAGGCAAAGAAGAAATGTTCTACTCAGCGACTGGCAATGACGCGGGTCTTGAAGCCCATGAGGGTAAAAAATGAGGTCTGCAGATGCTGGAGATCACAGTTGAAAATGTGTTGCTGGTTAAAGCACAGCAGGTTAGGCAGCATCCAAGGAATAGGAAGCCCATGAGACTGGTGCAAGTGTAGTTTGGCAGCATCCCTGGTTATACACTTTCAGGCAAGCAAGACTCAGTTTATTGAAATGTAAAGGGAAATTCACAAACGCTAGCAGGTCTGGCAGTGTCAGTGGTGACTGAGGGTGAGCGAGAAAGCAATTGAAGTTAATGTTTCACCAGTCCACAACAAAGGTCACTCACCTGACCAGTGTTTTATTAAACTGGAATTAGATTCCCAAAACAGCACATGGCAGAAATTTAACCTTATATTCTCTGGATTCTTAATGCAGTGACATTACCACTACACTAATATTTTTTTTTAATTACATAATAGAGAGTGACCTGCAGAGGAACAACAGAGCAATGATGAAGCCAGCAGCAAATCTGCCCTCTGCCTGGCCCATCATAGAGGCATACAGCACGGAAACAGACCCTTCGGTCCAACCAGTCCATGCTGACCATAATCCCAAGATAAACTAGTCCCACCTGCCTGCTCCTGGTCATAGCTGAAAAATGTGTTGCTGGAAAAGCGCAGCAGGTCAGGCAGCATCCAAAGAGCAGGAGAATCGACGTTTCGGGCATGAGCACTTCTTCAGGAATCTCCAGCATCTGCAGTCCTCACTTTCTCCTAGAAGATTTGCTCCTGGTCATATCCCTCCCAACACTTCTTATTCATGGACTTATGCAAATGTCTTTTAAATGTAGTAACTGTACCTACATACACCACTTCCTCTGAAAGTTCGTTCCACACACAAACCATTCTCCATGTAAAAGAAATTGCCCCTTGTATTTTTTTTAATCGTTCCCCTCTCCCCTTAAAAATACACCCCTTAGTTTCAAAATCCCTGACCCCCCAGGGAAAAGATACCTGCCATTCACCTTAGCTATGCTTCCCATGATTTTCTAAACCTCTATGAGGTCACTCCTACACTCCAAGAATAAAATCCCACCCCTATCCAGCCTCTCCTTATAACTCAAACCTCCTGATGAACTGTGGAAGGTTACAAGACTTAATTGTTGCTTTGTGTCTGCACTGATTCTTTGAGGGATCGAATTAGTCCCACTTTCCTCTTTCCCAGTGGCTCTGCAAATGTTTCCTTTTTGATTGTTATCTAATGTCCTTCCTTGACATCTGCTCACAGCACACTTCTATGTACATAGAGAGGCTGGGGAAAACGCACAGCACTCTGAAGGTCAGGTTGAATCCTGTATTCCTCCTGCTCAGTTTTTCTGGTAAACAGCTGAACTGCCAATTGTGAAAGTGAGATAACAGCACAGTGAAATTCGACTGACTCTGGGTTTTAAAACACACCTCTGGAGTTTTTTAATAATAAAAAAATGAACCTGTGACCTAAGTTCAGTCTGGAAGCAAATATACTGAGCATGAATTTACTTAGCTTCTGGATTAGTGGTGCTGGAAGAGCACAGCAGTTCAGGCAGCATCCAACGAGCAGCGAAATCGACGTTTCAGGCAAAAGTCCTTCAACAGGAATAAAGGCAGTGAGCTGGAAGCATGGAGAGATAAGCTAGAGGAAGGTGGGGGTGGGGAGAGAGATTAATTTACTTAGCGCTGAGTGAGACACAAGAATTTGATTCAATGTCACATATTACATCAGTATAAAAGGTGAAAGTGAGGACTGCAGATGCTGGAGATCAGAGCTGAAAAATGTGTTGCTGGAAAAGCGCAGCAGGTCAGGCAGCATCAAAGGAACAGGAGAGTCGACGTTTCGGGCATGAGCCCTTCTTCAGTATAAAAGGCAGCTTCACTGTCTCAGAGAAGCTGAAGAAATGGTCGGCTTTGGAATAATTGGACGAGAATGGCCTTCTGGCAGACATTAGCTGGCCACAGGCCAAGGATTTTAGAGGGCGAAGATGGAGCTGGATTTTGGATTATCAACACAGGGAGTGGGATTTGGGAGTGTAAACACAGAGTGAGGTTTGTGCTGCAAACACACAGAGTGCACTTTTGGAACTGGATCTCTGACAATGAACCAGGATTTGGGAACGTTTAAACAGTGAAGTGAATTTAGATTCCCTGACAACCTTAAGAATTAGGAGCTGGAGTACACTTTTTGGCTCTTTGAACCTCCTCAGCCGTTCCCTCATCGTTGGCTGATCTGATCGCTCCCTTAGCTCCACTTTCTTGACTGTCCCCAATTCTATTCGCTCCACGTGATATCAAGAAATGGTTGGAGACATTGGATATTGCAAAGACTTCCCAAACAACTTTCCAGAAATAGTACTTAAAGGCTTGTGCTCCAGAACATGCCACTCCCCTAGCCAAGCTCTTGCAGTACAGTTACAACATTGGCATCTATCTGACCCTGTGGAAAATTGCCCAGGTATGTTCTGTACCCAAAAAGCAGAACAAATCCAACCTGGTCAATTACTGTCCCATCAGTCTACTCTCCACTCTACTGTCAGACACTGAAGCAGTCCATGTTCAAATGCAGCAGGACCTGGGCAATATCCATATTTGGGCTGACACGTGGGTAGTAACATCTATGTCACACAAATGCCAGGCAATGACCATCTCCAATAAGAGATGCTATAACAACTGCCCCATGACATTCAGTGGTGTTACCATCACTGAATCCCCCACTATCAACATCCTTGGGGTTACCATTGGCCAGAAACTCAAATGAACTCATCACATAAACACAATGGCCATAAAAGCAGGTTCGAAGATAAGAACACTGCTGTGAGTAACTCACCTCTTGAATCCCCAAAGCATGTCCACCATCTACAAGGCACAAGTCAGGAGTGTGGTGGAATACTCCTCACTTTCCTGGATGGATGCAGCCCCAACAACACTCAAGAGGTTTGACACCATCCAGGACAAAGCAGCCTGTTTGACTGGCACCCTATCTATAAACATCCACTCGCTCTATCACCGACAGTCAGTAGCAGCAGTGTATACTATCTACAAGGTGCCCTGGAGAAATTCGAGCTTAAAAATGTGTTGCTGGAAAAGCGCAGCAGGTCAGGCAGCATCAAAGGAACAGGAGAATTGACATTTTGGGCATAAACCCTTCATCAGGAATGCCTGAAACGTCGATTCTCCTGTTCCTTTGATGCTGCCTGACCTGCTGCACATTTCCAGCAACAAATCTTTAAGCTCTGATCTCCACCATCTGCAGTCTTTACTTTCTCCTTTTTGCCCTGGAGAAATTCACCAAACATCCTTAGACAGCACCTTCTAAACCCGTGGCTACTAGTATTTAGAAGGACAAGGGCAGCAGATACATGGGAACACCACCCCCTGCAAGTTCCCCTCCAAGCCACTCACCATCCTGACTTGGAAATATCTCGCCGTTTCTTCACTGTCGCTGGGTCAAAATGGAATTCCTGCCCTAAGGCCATTGTGGGTCTACCTTCAGCATATGGACTGCAGCAGTTTAAGAAGGCAGCTAACCCCCACCTTCTCAAGGGGCAACTGGCCCAGCTAGCAACTGCCCACATCCTATGAGTGAATAAAAAAAAACTTGTCAATTTTGTCAATCAAAAATTTCTCTTAATCAGCCTTGAATATATTCAGTGACCCAGGCTTCACTCTCTGGGATCAGGAATTCCAAAAACTTGTGAGTCCCCTTTAACTTGCTTCATTGCAGTCTTAAATGGGGCAGTCCTTATTTTTAGACAGTGTCCCCTCTTTCCTGAATCTACGACTGAGGCCCACCCTCTCAGCACTGATCTTGTCAAGGACCCTCAGAATCTTCTTTGTTTCAATAATAGCATCTCTTGTTTTGCTAAACTCCAACGGATACAGGCCCTTCATAATGCTCAACCCTTCATAGACTGCCCCTTCAACCCAGAAAATCAACTTAGCTTTCCCTGAACAGCTTCCAATGCAGTATATCCTATGAATGCATGGATTGAGAATTGGTGACGTGAGTGCACATGGCTGCTTTTATAGATGACAAAGTTCAAACTAAGACAGGCATCAGTGTAAAAGTAGCAATGATGTACTGAAGTGTTCCGGCATCACCATTGTGCACGCATCTCATGAGATCACACAAAAACTCTTCTACCAAAAACTGTAACAAAAGTCATGAACTGGAGGTGCCGGTGTTGGACAAAAGTCTTGAGGGACTTGATTGAATGTTTTGAGGAAGTAACAAAGATGACTGATGAGGGCAGAGCAGTAGACATGATCTATATGGACTTCAGTAAGGCATTCGACAAGGTTCCCCATGGGAGACTGGTTAGCAAGGTTAGATCTCACTGAAGGAGAAAGTGAGGTCTGCAGATGCTGGAGATCAGAGCTGAAAATGTGTTGCTGAAAAAGCGCAGAAGGTCAGGCAGCATCTAGGGAACAGGAGATTCGACGTTTTGGGCATAAGCCCTTCTTCAGGATTCCTGAAGAAGGGCTGATGCCCAAAACGTCGAATCTCCTGTTCCCTGGATGCTGCTAGATCTCATTAAATACAGGGAGAACTAGCCATTTGGAAACAGAACTGGCTCGAAGGTAGAAGACAGAGGGTGGTGGTGGAGGGTTGCTTTTCAGACTGGAGGCTCGTGACCAGTGGAGTGCCAGAAGGATCGGTGCTGGGTCCACTGCTTTTCATCATTTATATGTACGATTTGGATGTGAACATAGGAGGTATGGTTAGTAGGTTTGCAGATGACACCAAAATTGGAGGTGTAGTGGACAGCGAAGAAGGTTACCTCAGAGTACAATGGGATCTTGATTAGATGGATCAATGGGCTGAGGAGTGGCAGATGGAGTTTAATTTAGATAAATGTGAGGTGCTGCATTTTGGAAAGGCAAATCAGGAGAGGACCTATACAGTTGGTTTTCAGTTGCCAACCTGCTAAGATCTGGAATTCCCTCCTAAGCCCCCCCTCTCCTGTTACTTTTAGTTCTCCAGTTAGGATATTCCTTCAAACCTATCTCCTTAACCAAGCTTCCTCTCCCAAGTGGCTAAAGATATGAAATGTCCCCTGACAGGGTAGTGGGGGCGGTGGGGAGGTATGTGTATGAATAACCCCTGCTGGTTGCCTTGGATACGGTCAGGGTTATCAGGTAGGGACTGGATTTCACAGCTCACCTTGCCTTAGTTTGGGGATTCTAGGCACGGAACTGCAGGGCTGGAGAGGAAGCTGGAAGTGAGAGAGTAAAACAGCCAACAGCTCCTGCCCTGACCACTAACTGTTCTGGGAAGTGAGCATCATGGGATATCTTATCATGCTAAAGGCACCTTGAGAAGAAATGTGACCAGGCCAGTCGTTGTGAGCTGGGGGTTTGATTGGAAAGCTGCATTAAATAAACAATTTGATGTTTGAAGAAAATGTCTTGGGCTTTGCTGAAGTCAGTGTGCCCAGCCTACAATCAGTCTGGCATCCCCGTGTGTAATG
Organism: Hemiscyllium ocellatum; assembly: GCF_020745735.1. Classification (NCBI taxonomy): domain Eukaryota; kingdom Metazoa; phylum Chordata; class Chondrichthyes; order Orectolobiformes; family Hemiscylliidae; genus Hemiscyllium; species Hemiscyllium ocellatum. The sequence continues at coordinate 13,992,606 of NC_083403.1, forward strand.
TGGCCACAATACACATAGGCTCCTCACAGCTGCCTTCATTCTCTGACATTCTCTGTTTGCACTATAAAGAGTTTTACTGGCAAATCCTTGCAATTGGAGAGGATCAGCACTGGCCTGTGAAGTCGGCAATTTGCATTCCTGCTCTTGGGAATCGTCCCTGTTTGTTTGGGCAGTATTTTGAATGCAGAAGTGTTGGGCGGGGGTGTGTGGCCGGAATGTGTGCTGGGGAGGTGGGCGTGGCGAGGATCCAGTGAAACAGCAGGTATCAAGGCCCAGGCTTGCCAACGCGACCTTTCAACCTGTGGGAGTGAAAGGCTGGTGTCAATGAGCACAGTAACACTTTCACTATCAAGACATTCACTGGACCCACTTCACCCCAAAGACGTCTTTCCTTCTTATTGACTGCACCCCCTTCCCTCCACCACTGCCTCCACTTTCTCACTCAGAGACGGTGGTAGGAATCAGGATGTCACTGCCTGGGAAGGTGGTGGGGGCCAGGACCCTTACAACCTTTAAACAATAAATATGTAAGTTAGCTCGCTGAGTTGACGATTTATTTTCAGATGTTTCGTCACCATACTAGGTAACATCCTAGGACAAGCGAATCAAAGGCATGCACGAGAATTCTTAGAGGCATTGCATTCTAACCAGAACTCCATCAATTAAACACATAGATTTAGAACCAACCTACCTTCCCTTGTAAAAAAGAATCGGAAATAACATCACCCACTTTAGGAAATCAAGACCTATAAATAGAGAGGTGGGACATACCACCAGCGCCTCACCGGAGACTCCCACTGATAATGTTACCTAGTCATGGTGATGAAATGTCTGAAAACATTCCTTCCAGCTCAATGAGCTAACTTACATACTTATCATCAACCTGAGCTACAAATCTTCTCAAAAATCGCTCACCTTTAAACAATGTTTGGATGAGCACTTGAACTGTCAAAACATTCAAAGATATGGGACAGGTGTAGGAAATTGGGATTAGTAGACAGAAAAACTGCAGATGCTAGAATCCAAGGCAGACAAGCAGGAAGTTGGAAGAACACAGGAAGCCTGACAGCATCAGGAGGTTCAGGAGTTGATATTTTGTGTGTAACCCTTCTTCTTCAGGACTTTAGTTATGTCATGCAGTCTCAATGGGTCGAGTGTCCTTGTTTCTGCTGTAGGATTCTATCACTTTATGACTCCATGACTTCTTCAATGTTGGCACAGTAATCACTCAACGTTCGTATCACCCGGGCACAGTTCCTCTGAATGTTTACTGCGGCATGTGGAACTGTGTTCAATTGTCCTTTCGTGGCTATACATCGAGAGGCTTCAGTGGTTAAAGCTCACTCATCTGGCTAAGGCCTTACTTTTCAGACTTGAGAGCAAATTACAGAGTCATAGAGTCATACAGCACAGAAACCGGCCCTTCAGTCCAACCCATCCATGCCAACCAGACATCTCAATCTGACCTAGTCCCATTTGCTAGCAACTGGCTCATATCTCTCTAAACCTTTCCTATTCATATACCCATCCTTTTAATGTCTTTTAAATGCTGTAATTGTACCAGCCTAGACCATTTCCTCTGGCAGCTCTTTCCATACACAATCTACCCTCTGTGTGAAAAGGTTGCCCCTCAGGATGATGGGGGGGGGGGGGCATCTGTTTGAAACGTACAGATTTCTGAATGGCCTGGACAGAGTGGACATTGGGAAGATGTTTCCATTGTCAGGGGCCTCATTCCTGATGAAGGGTTTATGCCCAAAACATTGATTCTCTTGCTCCTCAGATGCTGCCTGACCTGCCCTGCTGTGCTTTTCCAGCACCACACTTTTCGACTCTGATCTCCAGCGTCTGCAGCCCTCACTTTCTCCTAGGGCCAAGGGGCACAGCATAAGAGTAAAAGAAAGACCCTTTAGATTGGAGATAAGGAGAAACGTCTTCAGCCAGACATTGGTGAATCTATGGAATTCATTGCCATAGAAGGCTGTGGAGGCCAGCTCACTGAGTATATTCAAAACAGAAATAGTTAAGTTCTTAATTGCCAAAGGGATCACAGGTTACGGACAGAAAATGGGAAAATGGGTTGAAAAATCTATCAGCCATGATTGAATGGGCCAAATGGCCTAATTTTTGCTCCTATGCCTTATGGTCTTATGGTCTCAGGCTCCTTTTAAATCCTTCCCCTCACATCTTAAACCTGTGCCCTCTAGTTTTGGATTCCTCCACCCATGGAACAAGATCTTGGCTACTCAAGAGTTCGTATTACCAAAGACGAGGTACCAGAGAACTTAAAATATGTGAAGGTAGGACAGCTCAATGGTTAGCACTGATGTCTCACAGCGTCAGGGACCCAGGTTCGATTCCAGCCTCAGGCAACTGTCTGTGTGGAGTTTGCACATTCTCCCTGTGTCTGCGTGGGTTTCCTCCAGGTGCTCCGGTTTCCTCTGTCAGCTGAAGATGGGCAGGCCGGGTGGATTGGCAATGGGAAATTGTTCCCCCAATGTTCAGGGATGTGTGGATTATCTGTGGAAAATGCAGGGTTACAGGGATAGGGTTGGTGGGGGCGATGGGTCTGGGTGGGATGCTTTTTGGAGGGCCACTGTGAAATTATTGGGCTGAATGGCCCGCTTCCATACTGTAGAGATTCTACGAAATCCCCAGGATCTGATCCGGAGTTTCCTAGAACTTTGTGGGAGGCGAGGGAGGAGATTGCAGGGCCCGTTACTGAGATGTTTGTATCATTGATAGCCGTGGGTGATTGGATAGTGGCTAATGTGGTGCTATTATTTAAGAAAGGCCGTCAGGAAAAGCCAGGGAACTATAGACCAGTGAGCTGCACATCAGTGGTGGGTAAGTTGTTAGGGGGGGATTCTGAGAGACTGGATTGACATGCATCTGGAAAGGCAAGGACTGATTGGAGATAGTCAACTTGGGTTTGTGTGTGGGAAATCATGCCTCACTAACTGGATTCATGTTTTTGAAGAGGTGACAAGGAAGATGGAATTCAGCTGAGTGGTAGACTTATTCCATAAGGACTATAGCAAAGTATTTAACAAGGTTCTACATGGTAGACTGATTAGAAAGATTAGACCGCCTGGGTTCCGGGGAGCTAGCCAGTTCAATTCAAAATTGACTGGAAGGTAGGAGACAGAGGATGGTGGTGGAGGGTTGCTTTTCAGACTGGAAGTCTGTGACCAGCTGTGTGCCAAAAGGATCGGTGCTGGGTCCACTGCTTTTTGTCATTTTTACAAATGGCTTGATTGTGAACATAGGAGGTATGGTTAGTAGGTTTGCAGATGACACCAAAATTGGAGGTGTAGTGGACAGCGAAGAAGGTTACCTCAGATTACAACAGGATCTTGATCAGATGGGCCAATGGGCTGAGGAGTGGCAGATGGAGTTTAATTCAGATAAATGTGAGGTACTGCATTTTGGAAAAGCAAATCAGGGCAGTACTTATACACTTAATAGTAAGGTCCCGGGGAGTGTTGCTGAACAAAGAGACCTTGGAGTGCAGGTTCATAGCTCCTTGAAAGTGGAGTCGGAGGTAGATAGGATAGTGAAGAAGGCATTTGGTATGCTTTCCTTTTTTGATCAGAGCATTAAGTATAGGAGTTGGGAGGTCATGTTGCAGTTGTACAGGGCATTGTTTAAGTCATTTTGCAATACTGCATTTAATTCTGATATCCCTGCTATAGGAAGGATGTTGTTCAACTTGAGATGGTCCAGAAAAGACTTACAAGGATGTTGCTGGGGTTAGAAGGTTTGAGCTATAGGGAGAGGTTGAATAGGCTGAGGCTGTTTTCCCTGGAGGCTGAGGGCTGACCTTGCAGAGGTTTATAAAATCATGAGGGGCACGGGGAGGGAAATTTTCGGCTGACCGTGAAGTGCCATCACTGGGGGAACCTTGTCTCAGGTTCAGTGCTGAATTTCAATGGGACATTATGCCCAGGCATTACCTGCCATCCCAGGTGGAGGTAAAAAATCAAGGTACAGAGATATTCTTCTCGTTTCGGAACTAATATCACTGGCAGGCCACCACAGAGAATGGCTACTTCTGATCTATGTTTTGCGAGAGGATGGAGTATGTCTCTCTTCACCTTTGTAGGAAGGTGAGAGAATCAGAATGTTATTGAAATGTTGGTGTTCAGAAAGACCTGGGAATCCTTCTACACAAAACACAAAAAAAGTTACAGTAAAGCTACAACAGGTGGAGGCAGGTGAAGTGTTGGCCTTTAAAGCTAGGAGAGTAAAAGTAAGGAAGCCCTTGCTGTAAATGTATAAAACTTTGATGTAATGTCATCTGGAAGACAGTGTGCACAGATTCAGTCTCTATACCTGAGGAAAGATATTCTTGTTTGAGGGGCGTGTTGAGGGCGGAATGGGGTGAAGAGGGAGATACAATGAATGCTCACTGGATTAATTCCTAGGGTAAGATAGTTGCCCAATTGGGGAAAGATTGGGACATCCATTGACATGAAGAAAAGTGTGAGGTGATTTTAATGGACCACCACAGACTCTGAGATGGGTTCACAGGGTCGATGGGAAAAGACTGCTCCCCCCTGGCAGGGGTGTTAAGAGCCAGAGGTCATAGTTTCAGGGTTTGGCCACTCAGGACTGATATGCAAAGAAATTTCTTTAGAGGATTGTGACTTTCAGTTGCAAAGTACATTCAAGTAGGTTAGCTATTTGGCCCCTAAGAGAATCAAGGGATAAAGTGATTGGGTGAGAAATTGAATTTGAGGTCAAGCATCAGCCTTACTCTCACTAAAAGGCACCCCCCACCTTAATTAATTTGTTCTAATGTTCTTACATTTATCTCCAAACAACTATGGCTCAGTGGTTAGCATTGCTGCCTCACAGCGCCAGTGACATGGGTTCGGTTCCATCCTTGAGCAACGGTCTGAGTGGAGTTTGCACATTCTCCCCATGTCTGTGTGAGTTTCCTCCTACAATCCAAAGATGTGCAGGTTAGGTGGATTGGCCATGCTGAATTACCCCACACAATAGCTGGGTTAAGGGTAGTAATTGTGGTTTTACAGGGATAAGGTGGGATGCTGTTGAAGGATCAGTGCAGACTCAATGGGCTGAATGGCCTCTATCTGCCTTTTAGGGATTCTATGATTTTGTCAGTAGAATAGGTGCTCCCATCAGCTGTGGAAGCTTGGTATGCGTGATTTGGCCTGTTGTGTCTCCTCATTACAACTACGTCTGTGCTTCACAAAGTATTTAACTGACTGTAAGGTGTTGAGGATGTGAAAGCTAATACAGAAGGGTAATTTCATTACCCCTTTTTCCTGTAAAAGTGGCTGACCTCAGGAATCAGAAGAAAGGGCATATTTTCCTGAGAAAGCTTCCTTCCTAAGACCATAAGACCATAAGACATAGGAGTGGAAGTAAGGCCATTCGGCCCATCGAGTCCACTCTGCCATTCAATCATGGCTGATGGGCATTTCATCTCCATTTACCAGCATTCTCCCCATAGCCCTTAATTCCTCGAGACATCAATTCCTCTGTGGTTCCGAACTCTCTGCTGCTAAGATGGAAGCTTTATCTTGTCTTGGTCCACCAGTGGATCCATAGACTCCTGCCAGTCATTAGGCTCTAACAACCTACGTTCTCAGAATTTTAGTCAAGAAGCTGACTGGCTTCCATGAAAGTCAGTGGAGGCTGGGAACAGGGATTGTACTCCTTGGAGTAGTTACACTATTGGCCTCACAACCTTGACTATGTCACAAACAAAACATTGATGTTTATCTTTAACATTTCACATGCCCTGATTTCCAGATTTCTACCGTGTTTCAGGTGAGGAAGTACTTACTGATTTCACTCCCCAAAAAAGCAGGCTAGGCCAAACTTAAAGATTACTCCCCTCCCCTCCCTATTCTGGATTCTCCCACCTGAAGAAGTGGTTTATCTCGATCTACCCTGAGATAGGGTTAGGGTTAGGGTTTGGATTAGGATCGGGATTAGGTTTAATATTAGGGTTAGGGTTAGGGTTAGGATTAGTGTTAGGATTTGGATTAGGGTTAGGATTAGGATTAGGGTTGGGGCTAGGATTAGAATCAGGATAAGGTTTAGGGTTAGGGTTAGGATTTGGATTAGGGTTAGGATTAGGATTAGGTTTAGGATTAGGATTAGAATCAGGATAAGGTTTAGGGTTAGGGTTAGGATTTGGATTAGGGTTAGGATTAGGATTTGGGTTAAGTTTGGCATTAGGTTAGGATTAGGATTAGCGTCAAGTTTGGGGTCAGGGTTAGGATTTGGGAAAAGGTTAAGGTTAGGGTTAGGATTTGGGTTAAGGTTAGGGTTGGGTTGTACGATGCTGTAAACCCCCTCATAATCGCTCTCAAGATTCTAAGCATTAAAGGAAGCCAACTCTGTGCACTCACCTGTTTCATTTAACACCTTTAATCCTGGGTAAAATTCTGACCAACATCATTTTAGTGAGGTGCGTGTGCAGAACTGGATGGAAACAGCCCCTCAAAGAGCACTACAGGACAATACGGCGCTTTGAAAATTCACCAGGGCGTTCATAAAAATTAACTGGAACTGTACCTGCATCCACCACTTTTTGGGAAGTTCATTCACACACGAACCACTCTCTGTGTAAAAAAAATTGCTCCCCATGTCTCTTTCACATCTTTGACCTTTCACCTTAAAAATATACCCCTAGTCTTGAAATCCTCCACCCCAGGGAAAAGACACTTGCCTTTCATCTTATCAATGTCCCTCATGATTTTATAAATGTCTATAAGGTCACCCCTCAACCTCCTACACTCCACTGAGAAAAAGCCCTGCCTCTCTTCATAACTCATAGAGTGAGAGTCATTGAGTCATACCGCACCGAAACAGACCCTTTGGTCCGACCAGTCCATCCCAAACATAATTCCAAACTAAACTAGTCCAACTTGCCTGCTCCTAGCCCATATCCCTCCAAACCTTTCATATTCGTGTCTCCATCCAAATGTCTTTTAAATATAATTGTACCCACATTCAGCAATTCCTCAGGAGGTTCATTCCACACGCGAATCACCGTCTGTGTAAAACATTTGCCTCTCATGTCTTTTTTACATCTCTCTCTCCTTAAAAACACCCCCCTTGAACTTCCCCATTTTAGGGAAAAGAGAACTACCATTAACTCTGTCTATACCTCTCTCATTATTTTATAAACTGCTATCATGCCACCTCTCAGCCTCCAGTGAAGAAAGTCCCAGCCCATCCAGCCTTTCCTTATAACTCAAACTCTCCACTCCCAGCAATATTCTGGTTAATCTCATCTGAATCCTCTCCAGGTTAATAATAAATAGTTCGATATTCTGTGGAGCCAGCTCCCCCTTGTCTCTGGGGAAGTGACCAGACTGAGGAGGGGTGGGGAGTGTTTGCAGAAGGGGTTGGAGGAAAAGCTCCTGGGCGGACAGGGGATTTCATTTCCACTTCCCATCAGGCCAGTGGGAACTCCGGAGGGTGTGAATCGTGAAGAGGTAGCTTTTCGAGCGCTCTCCCCTCACAGTAAGCAGGCTTTGACCTCGAGGGATCAAGGTGAGATTTGCACAAACACTTTCCTCTGTAGGTTGCCTGTTTGAAGGGGGTGGGCGCTCCACATCTTTAATAGATACGGAGGAAGCTGAGGGTTTGACCTCACCGCTGGAAGGCCGAAGGTGTCAGGTGTGACTCCTTCCCCACCAAGAAGCAGCCAGCTTCCCCCTCAACACCTTTCTCAAATCAAGGGAGCACCACGTGGGGGACTTAAGAAGTACAAATGCATTCATGAATAAACATGGCTTTGGGAGGCAAGTTGGCCTCATCTCAGTAGATCTCAGGCTTAAGAAATCAAAGTGTGCTCACTGACAAATAACTTCATTTACTTTTTCTGCCCTCAAATCCCCGCCCCATTTCTTTCCACTTATTACCTGAAAGTACTTCTTTCTCATCAAGGAATCACACAATCCAGAAAGCAGATCAAAATGTTACCGTTCATTATTCATTCAACTCCTCTTGTAATAATGTGCCCCAGTTATACAGGCCAATACATCTTATAGAATGTATACATTATTTCAGGAGGTGGTTCAGAAAAGGCTTACGATATTGATAGCTGGAATGAGTTTTATGAGGAATGATTGAATCATGGAATTCGTACAAAGCAGGCCATCTGGGTAATCCAAGATGGAAGACGGGAAAAAATTGTGGTTGTAAGAGCTGCTCCTTTTTTTCAGTGTTGGAGCTGATCTCCTCGAAGTCTAAGAGCAGCAATTACTGTTTGATGAGCTGTTGACAATTACAACATTTAAAAGGCATCTGAATAGGAAGGGTTTAGAGGGATATGGGCCAATGCGACCAGATTTAGACAGGATATCTGGTCAGCATAGACAAGTTGGACCAAAGGGTCTGTTTCTGTACTGTATGACCCTCCAAAGAGCATCCCACCCAATCTGTAACCCTGCCTTTCCCATGGCCAATCTACCTAACCTGCACATCGCTGTAACCCTGCATTTCCCATGGCCCATCCGCCTAACCTGCACATCCCTGTAACCCTGCATTTCCCATGGCCCATCCACCTAACCTGCACATCCCTGTAACCCTGCATTTCCCATGGCCCATCCGCCTAACCTGCACATCGCTGTAACCCTGCATTTCCCATGGCCAATCTACCTAACCTGCACATCCCTGTAACCCTGCATTTCCCATGGCCCATCCGCCTAACCTGCACATCCCTGTAACCCTGCATTTCCCATGGCCAATCTACCTAACCTGCACATCCCTGTAACCCTGCATTTCCCATGGCCAATCCGCCTAACCTGCACATCGCTGTAACCCTGCCTTTCCCATGGCCAATCTACCTAACCTGCACATCCCTGTAACCCTGCATTTCCCATGGCCAATCTACCTAACCTGCGCATCCCTGAAACCCTGCATTTCCCATGGCCCATCCGCCTAACCTGCACATCGCTGTAACCCTGCATTTCCCATGGCCCATCCGCCTAACCTGCGCATCCCTGAAACCCTGCATTTCCCATGGCCCATCCGCCTAACCTGCACATCCCTGTAACCCTGCATTTCCCATGGCCAATCGCCTAACCTGCACATACCTGCAACCCTGCATTTCCCATGGCCCATCTGCCTAACCTGCACATCCCTGTAACCCTGCATTTCCCATGGCCCATCTGCCTAACCTGCACATCGCTGTAACCCTGCATTTCCCATGGCCAATCCGCCTAACCTGCACATCCCTGCAACCCTGCATTTCCCATGGCCAATCCGCCTAACCTGCACATCGCTGTAACCCTGCATTTCCCATGGCCAATCCGCCTAACCTGCACATCGCTGTAACCCTGCATTTCCCATGGCCCATCCGCCTAACCTGCACATCTCTGGACACTATTGGCACCTTAGCTTGGCCAACCCACTTAACCCGCACATCTTTGGATTGGCGGAGGAAACCCATGCAGACACTGGGAGAAAGTAAAAACTGCACACTGTCACCCGAGTCTGGAATCGAACTTGGGTCCCTGGTGCTGCGAGACGGCAGTGCTAACCACTGAGCAGTTTGGACAGGGTGGACTTGTTTTCTGTGGAGTTTAGAAAGGATTTAATAGAAGGTCCTGAGTGTACCTGACCAGGTGGATGTGGAAAGGATATTTCCTCTTGTGGGTCAGTCCTGAACCAGGGGGCACCCTTTCAGCACCAGGAGGACGTGCAATTCTTTCCATCGGATGGTTGTGCCACATTTAGAATTAGAATCCCTACAGTATGGGAACAGGCCCTTCGGCCCAACAAGTCCACAGCGACCCTCCAGGGAGTAGCCCACCCAGACCTATTCCCTTACCCTTACCAATGCACCGAACCTACACACCCCTATCGGCAATTTAGCATGGCCAATTGACCTAACCTGCACATTTTTGGCTTGTGGGAGGAAGTCAGAACACCCTGAGGAAACACATGCACATGCGGAGAGAACATGCAAACTCCACACAGATGGTGCCCCAAGCCTGGAATCGAACCCGGGGCCCTGGCGCTGTGAGGCAGCAGTGCTAACCACTGAGCCACCATGCCTTCCCGTTGTAGCTCTTTGCCTGGGAGGTTGGTGGCGTTATTGAACACCTTAAAGCTAGAGGGGGGTTGATTATCATAGAGTCATAGAGATGTACAGCACGGAAACAGACCCTTTAGTCCATTAGTTCATGCCAACCAGATATCCCAACCCAATCTAGTCCCACCTGCCAGCACCTGGCCCATATCCCTCCAAACCCTTCCTATTCATATACCCATCCAAATGCCTTTTAAATGTTGCAATTGTACCAGCCTCCACCACTTCCTCTGGCAACTCATTCCATACACGTACCACCCTCTGAGTGAAAACATTTCCCCTTAGGTTTCTTTTATATTTTTCCCCTCTCACCCTAAACCTATGTTCTCTAATCTGGACTCCCCCACCCCAGGGAAGAGACATTATCCATTTATCCTATCCATACCCCTCATAATTTTATAAACCTCTATAAGGTCACCTCACAGCCTCCGACGCTCCAGGGAAAACAGCCCTAGCTTATTCAACCTCTCCCTCTAGCTCAAATCCTCCAACCCTGGCAACATCTTTATAAATCTTTTCTGAACCCTGTCAAGTTTTACAACGTCTTTCTGATAGGAAGGAGTCCAGAATTGCATGCAGTATTCCAACAGTGGCCTAACCAATGTTGCAACATGACCTCCCAACTCCTGTACTCAATACTCTGACCAATAAAGGAAAGCATACCAAACGCTGCCTTCACTATCCTATCTACCTGTGACTCCACTTTCAAGGAGCTATGAATCTGCACTCCAAGGTCTCTTTGTTCAGCAACCCTCCCTAGGACCTAACCATTAAGTGTATAAGTCCTGCCAAAATTTGCTTTCCCAGAATGCAGCACCTCACATTTACCTTGTCAGGCCGGGGAATTGAGGGTTATTGAGAGCGAACAGGAGTGTCGAATTCAAGGCACAAGCATGATCATATTAAAAGGCAGAGCAGGCTCAAGGGGCCGAATGGCCTAATTCTGCTTCTGGTTTGGTTTATTCTAACTGAGATGCAGCTGCTAACCCACTGACTAAACCTAGACACTGAAAGTTTTGGCTACTCCTCACTCCCATTCTAGCTGAACATTGTATGCCAATTATCCACCAGTTGAATAAGCCATCTAATTTAGCTCCTTACCCTGGTTTACCCACTGCCAAGTGCTGAATAAATTTGCATGCTGTTTTGTCTGTGAAAACAGACAAGGAATCAGGATTCAATCAACCCTTGTCTCAGTGAGTAACGCTATCACCGAAATGTAAGAGGACCGTGGATTTAGATCCCCACACCAAAGAGACATGCCAGCTGTATCCATTCAGTCCCGAAGGAGTGCTGGACTCTCAGAGAAGCTGTTCTCATTTATGAAATGCTAAACCTTGGCTCCACCAATTCCTGAGGAGAAAGTGAGGTCTGCAGATGCTGGAGATCAGAGCTGAAAATGTATTGCTGGAAAAGCGCAGCAGGTCAGGCAGCAGCCAAGGAACAGGAGATTCGACGTTTCGGGCATAAGCCCTTCTTCAGCCCTTCTCCACCAATTCCAGACACAAGCATTCCCAAAGGATTCATTAAAGGAGAACAGGAATGCTCTGCCTAGATTTGCTGGCCAGTTTGGAGGCCTCAATTAGCATCCCCATAATAATTGAAAATATCCATGTAAACATGTCACACTGTGTTTATTCTATCCCACCACAAGTGGCATCATTTGCGGGTCTCCCAATTCATAGACTCTCAGAATCCCTACAGTGTGGAAACAGGCTGTTTGGCCCATCGAGTTCACACTGACCCATAGAAGAGCATCCCACCCAGACCCACCCTGCACTTCCCATGGCTAACCCACCCAATGACAAATCCCTGGGCACTATGAATAATTTAGTATGGCCAATCCACCCTTACCTGCAAATCTTTGGACTGTCAGAGGAAACCCACACAGACACGGTGAGAATATGCAAACTCCACACAGACAGTCGCCCGACACTCAAATCGAACTTGGGTCCCTGGCAACTGGAATTCCTCAACTGATCCTGCAGACAAGTATCTATCCTCTACCTAGCTGCCCTGTAAACGTATGCTTAAATTTACAAACTAATTTAAACTAGAAGCATGTTATTTGCACCTAATGACAGGTGTGGCAGCCTATATAGTGATGTACATAGGGAGATACGACAGAAAGATTGGTCATAGGGGTAAGTTTTAAGGAGCATTTTGACTGAGAGATGGATGCGTTTGGGGAGGGAATTAGGAGCCCAGGCACCATTGTGAATGGCGGAATGATTAAAATTAGGTGTGCAATGTTGTTATTTCACATTCTCAGGTGTACGTTTCTAAAGTCTCTTTTCCAATCATGCCAGTGCCTTGTATTCATACATTTCTCATCCACTGCCTGCAGTAGGTAATTTGCCTATATTCATTATCTGATATATTCCCGTCACTGCATAACATGACAGTCTGACCTTCATAAATAGTGAATTTTACATTCTACAAGTGATTAGAATTGCCTGGATTTAGATAGCAACCAACTACATAGCTGACAGCAGGGGGAAGAGTGAGCTGATAGCACTCACTCTGCTTATTCCGGTCAAGAACACAAAAAGTTAAATTTTCTTGCAAATTCTGTATTATTCAAGTCAAGTGCTTGGTTACTTTCTTAAAAAAAGTTTGTTCGGAATAAAAGGAACAAGTGCATAAGAACATTATTGAGCCATTCGGCCCCTCAGTAACTTAATGCTTGATCTTCCAACTCAACTGTACCCATCCACACTGTCACCCTCACCTTAATGGAGAATGATTGCTTATTTTTAAAGAAAAAGCTTTAAAAACCATCGGGGGCATTTTAAAAATAAATCTGCTTGAGAATTCAGCCCGGTTAATCTTCTTCAGTGAAAATTTGAACAGAGGCATCTGATTAAGTTAATACTGAAGGATCTTCACAGAGAAGGTGAGAACTGTCAATCATTGGGTTTTAAGTGGGCAGTGTTGCGATGTTAAGTCTCCTGGCTCTTTGATGTCCCAGAGTCTCCTTTCAGGTTTTGTGTATCCACTGCTGTCTAGACTAGAGAGCACCCGCCCTTTAAAGGCCAGCGCACCCTGCTCTTGCTCAGTCAGTCAGTATCCAAATCCAACACTGAGTCTGTGCATCTCAGGAGCTCTGCCAGATTAGGCTGAGGTGGGGGGAAGTCCACTCTCTCTCTCTCTCTCTACACCCGTGAGTGCTTAAAGGACAGTTCTGCTTGGTTTGAACAGGATGGCCAAAGGCTGGATAATGTTGTCCTTCGGAATGTTGCTCGGCTGTGTCCTGCGGCCAGTGCTAGCTGATGGGAACCAGCATCACCGACATGTCGAGGAGGTCAAAGCTGCCATGCTCAGGAAGCTGGGACTGACCGAGGCTCCACGCCTCATCAAGAGAGACCTGGAGAACACTGTGGTGCCGGCCCATGTCAGGAACAAATACATCTCCATGCTGAAACTGTACAAGGACAAGGAGAGGAAGCGCAGAGCCCTACCCAGTTTGGCTGGCATCTTACGGGGGGTGCCAGGAAATTCCGGTAAATTGTCTCTAATTACTTGTATGCTATACCCTGCCTCCGCATCGTCCCTTTATCCAGTAGGGGCCCACTGGTGAAGGGAGGGTTGACTCAGCTTTGCAAATGACAGCGCCTGATTATTTTTATTCCTCCCCCCCCCCACTTAAGAGGTTGCAGGCAATGCCGCAGCAGGTCTGTACACAGCAAGATCCCAGGCCAACGGGGCTGGGAGAAATGCCAAAAATTAAACCTATTGCGAAGCAATACCGGGGAGAGCCTTAAACAAAAACAAAGTTGCTGGAAAAGCTCAGCAGGTCTGGCAGCATTCGTGCAGAGAGGTCAAGGGTGAAGGTTTCGGGTCTGGTGACCCTTCCTCAGAGTTGATAATAGCGAGGAAAATGTCAAGTTAGGTAGGGTGGGGGTAAACGATTGAGGAGGACAGAGCTCAGGGAGAGAGAAGAGCAGTTGGACAGACAAAGGAGAGTCTTTCTAAGAATTTTCTACATCCACCTAACCAGGCAAAGCTCATCTGAAAGACAGCATCTCCCGATGAGTGCAGCACTCCGTCTGTATTGCACCTTTAGGGATTTGAAATCCCTGACCAGAGTTAATGTGTGTGCTCTTGGAGAGGGAAGTGCATGCTGAAAGTTTGCAGCTTTAGGTTGAGAAGCTGAACAGTACAGAACTGAGGGTGCTCAATTTCACCCTGTCCTTCAGTGTAGCACAGCTCCCCAGCTGAGATAGCTGATCCTGTAACCTTTAAGAACAATATTTTCCCCCAGGTTATCAATGTCCTGAGTTGATTTAAATTGTCACTTGCAGTATCAGTGTTGAGAGTGTGTTGCTGGAAAAGCACAGCAGGTCAGGCAACATCCGAGGAGCAGGAGAATCGATGTTTCGGGTCAGAGCCCTTCATCGGGAATAAGGGCTTTTGCCCGAAACGTTGATTCTCCTGCTCCTCGGATGCTGCTTAAATGGCTGTGCTTTTCCAGCAACACACTCTCAACACTGATCTCCAGCATCTGCAGTCCTCACTTTCTCCTAGTTGCAGTTACAGGTTCACACTTCAATGTTAAAATGCATTTAGCCTCATCTTTCTGCTGCTTAGGGTAATTGTAGGCTGTACCTAACAACGAGGTTTCATTTTTATTGCATTCTGATCAAATTGCCCTAAAACTTTGTCAACTGAATGAAGCCTCCACTGGTGAATGTTAAAAATCCCATACCAGGTTCATCCCAGTCCAACACCAGTACCTCCACATCATGTCCACTGGTGAAGAGAGAGTTGGTTCATGTGGGGTTGGGAATCTGTGTAGTAATCTCCTGCTATCCCACCCCAGCTCACGTCAGTCTCGGCTTCACAGAGTTTATTTTCTTGTCAGTTGTTGTTGTTGTAGTTGCCATGTGTAAATCTAATCAGTTACTAATAAACATGTCCCACACGCCCAGCCTCAACCTTGTCTGAAAAGGCTTTACAATGATAGCTGCAAATTGTTAGTGATTCACACAGACTGACCACATTACAAAGGCTTCAGCACTGTCTGGGAATGCACAGTGAACACCCAGATTTTAACATGACGAAGTCTTCAGGACAGGAGGCTGGAACAATAAAAGCCAGAAACAAGATTATGGCCTGCCTGTCTCTTTCTCCACGTAACAGAAGGAGATCCATGGGCCCATTAAAAGCCTGTGTAGGCTCTTGAGAAGGAATATCCAATTTGTCCCATTCCCCATTGGTACTCCTCAATATGATTCACCATTGAAAGTTGTCATTCAATTTGCTTCCTTCACTTGCAATACCAATCGTACGAATTTGCTGAGTAAGAAAATTCTCTTTTTTCAATTCATTCGTGAGATGTGGGTGTCACTGGCTGGGCCATCATTTATTACCCATCCCTAATTGCCCTATGAGAAGTTGATAGTGAGCTGTACTCCACTCCATATGCTGTAGGTAGACCCATAATAGAGTCACAGAGTAATACAGCGTGGAAACAGGCCCTTCGGCCCACACTGGTCCATGACAACTCAGCTAGTTCCAATGGCCTGCGTTTTGTCCATATCCCTCTAAACCACCTCCCCCCCCCATCCATATACCTATCCAAATGTTCTTAAATGATGCTACTGTAGCTGCCTCAGCCACTTCCTCTGGCAGCCCACTCCACACATGCACCACTCTCTGTGTGAAGATGTTGCCCCTCAGGTCCTTCTTAAATCTTCCCCCTCTCACCTTAAAATCATGTTGTCAGGGAGGGAATTCCAGGATTTCAGTGACATTAAGGAATGCCGATATATTCCCAAGTCAGGATGATGAGTGCCCTTGGAGGGGAACTTGGTGCCCCCATCTATCTGCTGCCCTGGAAGTGGTTCTGAGTTTAGTAGGCACTGACTGGGAATCTTTGGTGCATTTTAATAAGTCTCTGTATCCAACCATCACTGCTTTGTGAAGAGCAAACTCAATTTCTCAACGCAACCAAAATCCCTCGATGCTATCATTCTATAAATCCTTTCTGGACCTTCTGTAAATCTTTCCCAGTTGGGATTCCAGCTGTAAATCAGCCTGTGTTATACTGTTCCAGCCTTGAGTTGCTTTTGTAGTCTGTGCCTCTGTTAATAAAACCATGAATCACAGAATCCCTACAGTGTGGAAAGAGGCCATTGAGTCTGCACCAACCATCTGAAGAGCATTCCGACTGCACCCAGCTCCCCATCCTTTCCCTGTAACCCCATATTTCCCACGGAAAATCCATCTAACCTGTACATCTTTGGACTGTGGAAGGAAATCCACACAAACACAGAGAGAATGTGCAAACTCCACACAAACACTCGAGTGTGGAATCGAACCCAGGTCCCTGGCGCTGTGAGGCAGCAGTGCTGACTGCTGAGCCACTGTGCCACTCAAAATCCTATCTTCTTTTGTCCTTGTCCTGCCTTCTCCACTCGTCCTGCCTCCTTCAGCAGTTAGTGAAGATGGTCCCAACCCCAGGTCACTCTGTTCCTCACCCACTTTCCGAACTGTACCACCCCATTATAAACAAGTGATGGAGGCCGTGAAAACTGGGAAAGGGCTACAGGGTGACACGATGGCTCAGTGGTTAGCACTGCTGCCTCACAGCACCAGGGTCCCAGGTTCGATTCCAGCCTTGGGTGACTGTCTGTGTGGAGTTTGCACATTCTCCCTGTGTCTATGTGGATTTCCATCCACAATCCAAGGATGTGCAGGTCAGGTGGATTGGCTGTGCTAAATTCCCTATAATGTTCTGGGATATGTGGGTTAGTCATGGGAAATATAAGGTAGGGGTGCTCTTCAGAGGGTCAGTGTGGACCTGGTTCCACATTATTGGGATTCTATGATTCATGAAAGATTCAGATCAGTCATGTGTTGGGATTTGATGGGGATGGCAGAATGAGCGTGAGGGGGCTGAATGACCTGTTCTAGCTTGTTTTTATATCACCTTGTTTCATGTCGCTATGCTCTTTGCCTGTCCAGATACAAGAGGAGACATACTCTACTCAGACCCTGCCAGGCAGACACTGGTCTTTGATATGAAGGGGCTGATCCCTGAAAACAGCGAGGTGACCATGGCAGAGCTCAAGCTCTTCAAGAAAGGCGTTCACAAGGAAGATCTGCCCCCCAGGAGACACAGTCGGCCGGTCAACAACGCCAGGGTCAGCGTGCACTGGGTCAGGATTCTGTCGGATGGCAGCAACAGGACCTCACTCATAGACTCCAGGTAAAAACAACACTCATTTCCTGTCTTTCCCTCCTACCTGTCTGCTCTGTCACACTTGGATATCACTTCCTACACCTCGAAGGAGCCATTGTAGGGCAGACTGAGAGTGGTGCCCACTAAATCCCTACAATGTGGAACCAAGCCATTTGGCCTATCAAGTCCATACTAACCCTCCAAAGAGCATCTTACCCACTACCCCCTCATCCCTGCATTCCCCATGGCTAGCTGTACGTCCCTGAGCATTATGGGAAGTTTAGCATGGCCAATCCACCTAACCTGCACATCTTTGGACCATGGGAGGGAATCCACACAGACATGGGGAGAATGTGCAAACTCCATACAGACTGAGGGTGGAATTGAGCCTGTCCCTATGAGGCAGCAGTGCTGACCACTGAGCCACCCTCTGCTGGTGAGGATGAAGCAGGCAGAAAATGGACCACAGTCCATCCAGATCTCCTTTTATCACTCTGACATTCACTCCATCCAACAATAATGGAATTGTTGATGATTTATCAGGTAATCTAGAACTGAGCCAGAACGTGAGGTGAGGAAATCTCCCAGTAGTGAGGAGATGGGAGAAACGTGCCCAAAGTCACAAGTACTTCCCAAGCCCTCTAAACATTGTACACGTTCAATGATCAAATTATACACATACTGGTTCCTAAAAAATGTTATAATCTGGGAAGGAATCTTATCTCATTCACATTTGAAAGAATCAAAGGCAGCTAACTGATAAGGGTGGGGATGAAACAGGAGAAATAGAGGCTGGTGTGAAACATAAACACTGACATCCAGGAGCAGGAGAAGGCCATTCGGCCCCTTCAGCCTGCTCCGCCATTTAATACACTCATGGCTGATCTCCTCTCAGCTTCAATGGCACTCTCCTGCCTGCTTTCCATTACCCTTTGACCCGTTACTAAATAAAAATCTGTCTGTTTCCTGACATTTACTCAAATATGCCAGCATTAACCCACACTCTGGAATAGTGAATTCCACAGATTCACGAATCTTTGACAGAAGTAATCTCTCCTCTGTCTTAAATCTGCTACAATTCAGCCTAAAGTTACGACCTCATATTCCAGCTTGCCCTACAAGGTGAAACCTCCTCCCTACGTCTACTTTGTCAATCCTCTTTAGAATCACAATTAAATCTCCTTTCATTCTTCAAAACTTTAGTAAACATAGACGGCACGGTGGCACAGTTTGTGGGTGGCACAGTGGCACAGTGGTTAGCATTGCTGCCTCACAGCGCCAGAGACCCGGGTTCAATTCCCGCCTCAGGCGACTGTGTGGAGTTTGCATGTTCTCCCCGTGTCTGCGTGGGTTTCCTCCCACAGTCCAAAGATGTGCAGGTGAATTGGCCATGCTAAATTGCTCGTAGTGTTAGGTAAGGGGTATATGTAGGGGTATGGGTGGGTTGCGCTTCGGCGGGTCGGTGTGGACTTATTGGGCCGAAGGGCCTGTTTCCACACTGTAAGTAATCTAATCTAGACCTAAACTGCTCAACCTGTTCTCATAAGGCAAGCCATTCATCTCTCATCAGTTCAGCTGAATGAATTGAAAACAAGAAATCACTATAAGAGCTCACCAGGCCTGGCAGCATTTGGGAAGAGAAATCTAGAGTTAATGTTTTGGATCCGGTGACCCTTCCTCAGAATTCAGTTCGGAGTCAAAAAGTGCAGTGCTGGGAAATCACATCCAGTCAGGCAGCATCCGAGGAGCAGGAGAGTCGATGTTTTGAGCATAAGCCCTTCATCCGGAATTCCTGATGAAGAGCCTATCCCCAAAACGTCGACTTGTCCTGCTGCTAGGATGTTGCCTGACTGGCTGTGCTTTTCCAGCACCAACGTTTTGACTCTGGTCTCCAGCATCTGCAGTCCTTACTTTCCCCTCAGAACTCTGTTCAGCTGAGTTTGGCTCAGTCATGAGGCTATTTGGCCCTGGAGTCTGTGCTAGCTTGATTGAGTGAGTCTTCCAGTGAATGGTATACTTTTGGCTATGGACAAAAGGCTCCCAGAAGTGCCCTTCCTGCAGATTTATGTTGGATTGAAGTGCTGGTTTCTAAGTGTGAATGTAATGCAGTTACAATGTCCTCTCCCCCACCCCTGTCACAGGCTGGTCCCCATTCTCGACTCTGGCTGGAAAATGTTCGACGTCACCCAGGCTGTCCACTACTGGCAGAACACTGGGGAGAGGCTGATGTATCTGGAGGTCTGGATAGAAGCTGAGCGACCAGGAAGGCATGCGGCTGAGCTGGCCAGGTTCGTCTCCTTCACCTCCCAGGGGCCAGCCGACCAGGACCTGCGAAAGCCTGAGCTTGTCCTCTACACCCTCAACTTCAGCGAGTATGGGTAAGGTTCTCTCCGCTGAGTTCACCTCATCCAGGTTCACAGCATTAGGCTCTGCGGGGCTATCACATGGATTGTAGACTCATGGAGTTCTACAGCACAGAAACAGACCCTCCGTTCAATTTCTTCCTGCCGACCAGATCTTCTAAATTAATCTAATCTCATCTGCCAGCACCCGGCCCATATCCCTCCAAACCCTTCCTATTCATGTACCCATCCAGATGCCTTTTAAATGTTGCAATTATACCAGCCTCCAGCACTTCCTCTGGCAGCTCATTTCCATACACACACTGCTCTCTACTTGAAAAAGTTGCCCTTTTAAATCTTTCACCTCTAATCCTAAACCTATGCCCTTTAGTTTTGGACTCCCCACCCCAGGGAAAAGATCTTCTCTATTTACCCTATCCAGGCCCCTCATGATTTTATAAACCTCTATAAGGTCACCCCTCAGCCTCTGATGCTCCAGGGAAAACAGCCCCAGCCTGTTCAGCCTCTCCCTGTAGCTCAAATCCTCCAACCTTGGCAACATCCTTGTAAGTCCTTTCTGAACCCAGTCAAGTTTCACAACATCCTTCCTATAGCAGGGAGACCAGAATTGAGCACAGTACTCCAAAAGTAGCTTAACCAATGCCCCATATAGCCACCACATGACCTCCCAACTCCTGTACTCAGTGAACAGACCAATAAGTGTACCAAACCTTTTTCACCTGTCTACTTGCAACTCCAGTTTTAGGGAGGGAACATTGATCCCTACATCCTAAGATCTCTGTGTCGAGCAACACTGGCTAGGAGCTCACACTTAAGTGTATAAACCTTGTCATGATTTGCCTTTCCAAAATGCAGCCCCTCACATTTGTCGAAATTAAACTCCACCTGTCAGTCCTTGGTCCATCTGATCAAGGTACTGTTGTACTCTGAGGTAACCTTCATTACTCTCCACTGCCCAACCAACTTTGGAGTCATCACATGACCTCCCAACATGGGTTGGCGCCCTCTCCATATCCCCAACGGCCAACTGGAAATGGGATCAATGCCCCCCCCCCCCAGCTCTGGGAACCTGCATTCAATTCTGTGTGAGTTTTCTCCCATAATCCAAAGATGTACAGGCTAGGTGGGTTAGTGGTGGGAAATGCAGGGTCCCAAGGATGGGGTGTATCTGGGTGGGATGCTCTGCGGAGGGTCGGTGTGGACCAGATGGGCCGAATGGCCTGGTTCCACTCTGTAGGCATTCTATGACAGTGGGAAGGACACTGGTTTTAGTTTACGCCCTAGTTGTTTCACTCCCAGTCTACTCACAGCATTGCCCTTAGTTTGTAACTCCTGCAGGCTCCAGGTCAGTCCAGGAGGATTGGCAAATGGGATGTTGGCCTTGATTTCAAAGAGAATGGAGTATAAGAGCAGGGAGGTCTTGCTAAATCTATACCAGATTACAGCTGGAATACCATGAAAGTCCTTATCTAAGGAAAGAAATGCTGGCATTGAGGCAGTCCGGAGAAAGGCTGTTAGATATGGAGGGACTGTCTTGTGGCTGAATATTCATTGGAATGTAAGAGAGGGAGAGTTGGCCTAATTGAAATGAATTAGACTCTTAGAAGAACTGACAGGGTAGATATGGAAAGGTAGCTTCACCTTGTGGAAAAGGCTGGGACCAGAGGGCATGATCTCAGAATAAGGGAGAGGAGGAGGAATTTCTTTTCCAGGAGGGTAGTGAATCTGTGGAATCCTTTACTGCTGGGGGCTCTAGAGGTCGGGTCATTGAGGATATTCAAGGCTGAGATAGTATTTTAAACAGGAGAAAGTGAGGACTGCAAATGCTGGAGATCAGAGCTGAAAATGTGTTGCTGGAAAAGCGCAGCAGGTCAGGCAGCATCCAAAGAGCAGGAGAATCGACGTTTCGGGCATGAGACCTTGAAGAAGGGCTCATGCCCGAAACGTCGATTCTCCTGCTCTTTCTGCCTGACCTGCTGCGCTTTTCCAGCAACACATTTTCAGCTCTAGTATTTTAAACAGTAAGGAATCAGGAATAATGGGGACCAAGTGGAGTTCAGAATTGCCACCTTTGCCATGGGGTGGGTCTGGGTGGGATGCTCTTCAGAGGGTTGGTGTGGTCTCAAGGTAGGGATTATATGATTTAATGATCTCAGTGAGTGGTGGAGCAGACTCGATGGGCTGTATGGCCTACTACTGTTCCTGAGTCATGATTTGGAGGTGCCGGTGTTGGACTGGGGTGGACAAAGTTAAAAATCACACAACCCCACGTTGATAGTCCAACAGATTTATTTGGAAACACTAGCTTTAGGACCACCTGATGAAGGAGCGGCGCTCCGATAGCTAGTGCTTCCAAATAAACCTGTTGGACTATAACCTGGTGTGGTGTGATTTTTAACTTTGTAATCTCTGAGTGTTTGTGTAAATCCTAGTAAACAGAGACTAGTCAACAAGTCAAGTTTGGATAACAATGTTAATGCGAAAGTACGGGTTAATATTAATGTACAGGTATAAGTGTGTGATTATTGCTGGTGTCTATGATTATAAAGTGTGCAGATAATAGTGTAGAAGCTCTGAGCATATTTGTGTTTCACACACACATTGAGAACAGCAGCATAAGGGGATTCTGACAGGTCTAGAGTTGAAAGACTCTTTCCTCAGAAAGGGCCCGAAGTGTCACACTGACCTGGATTTCACTGTGTGCTTTCTCCCATAGCGGATTTGGCACAAAATAAATCCAGGAACTCCTAGTTACATCCTCGCCAAGTACATTACACTGTTGGCTGCAACTGTGCAGGGGTGGAGAGTGAGGGCTAGGTGGAGGGGTAGGGGGTAAGAGACACAGAATAAGGGGCACAGGAATCAGAAACTGAGGGACGGGAATCAGGGACTTTTAGGGGAAAGGATGTTGAATAGCACTGGTTGGAATTATTTCCTTGACAGTATTCAGTCAGTCCAAGTATTTGTGTGGTGTGTTGTGCTGGGAGGGAGAAGCATTTTGTTTCCCGTTGGTGGAAGGTCAGTGTCGTTGTGACATCACTGACTGGGAATTCAGAAATGGTGTGCTCAAATCCATCCAGCGCAATAGAAACAATCTGTGGGAATGGTCATTAGGCCTAACCCCGTTCGGGGAATAACCATCAGGAAAGGAAACTTGTCTCCCTTTACCCCTTGTCTAGACTTAACAAATGTCAGCTTTGATCTGGCCTCTGAGCAACCTTGAAGTGCACTTGGAAATGGGCATTAAATAGTGGTTTTGCAGGGAATGTCCACATCCCATGATTAATTCATAAGTTGCGGGATCAGGCCATTCAGCCCATTGAGTCAACTCTGCCATTCAATGAAATGCCATATGAAAATGTGTCAACACACACACACACACAACCAATGTTCGTCCCATGAACTGCCACTAAACGTGACATCACTGTTTAAGTCATCCTGTTGTAAAATTACTGACATTTTTTAACAAACCTGCTCTTGTCCTTCTCTTTGTAGAGCTGCTGGGGACTGTGGTGGAAGCCGGACCCGAAGGAGTGGATCCTGCTGCAGGCAGGAATACTTCATCAACTTCAGGGAGCTGACCTGGACCCAGTACTGGATCATCGAGCCCCCCGGTTACCAGGCCTTCCACTGTGTGGGGGGCTGCAAACAGCCACAGTGGCCCTTCGACTACGGAGAGAGGAGCTGCGCAGTGGAGGAGAGTGCTTCCCTGCCTGTGATGTACCTGGTGAAGAAAGGAGACTACACAGAGATCGAAGTGGCTGAATTCCCCAACATGATCGTTGAGAAATGCAGCTGCTCTATGGATAATATTTCAATGATATAACAGGGACCGCTGGGGGCCAACAGGGCGCTGTGAGCTTGCTCGTGTCCTTTTCTTTGGTTCCCCCATTCCACCAAGGGCTGCAGCTCAGCTTGGTGCGGTGTCTGGAGTTATGAGTAGACTCAGAACACGAGTCATGAGTACATCAGGAGTTACGTGTAGGCCCAGACTTGGAATCACGTGTAGGCCCAGACCTGGAGTCACATGTAGGCCCAGACCTGGAGTCACATGTAGGCCCAGACTTGGAGTCACATGTAGGCCCAGACCTGGAGTCATGTGTAGGCCCAGACCAGGAGTCATGTGTAGGCCCAGACTTAGGAGTCACATGTAGGCCCAGACTTGGAGTCACATGTAGGCCCAGACCTGGAGTCACATATAGGCCCAGACCTGGAGTCACGTGCTCGCACAAGCCTTTCCGATAAGCAAGCATCCTTTCTGACACGTTGAGTTTTTAAATCGAGAAGTTTGATGGTCAGTCTTCCTGAAAGCCATCATAAATTAGTCATAACACCCTTATGTTTTTTATATATCCCAGATTTAAATTCTCAATCTGCCACATTGTGAGCTGGACTCTCCTTTATCTGGTACCTGGACGCAGTAGCAGAACCACTGCAGAGCCCAGCCTCATGACCCTGCTCCTGCACCAGTTATCAGGATAGGCAGTAAAGACAGCACTGTACGGTATGTCTGAGTTCTAACGTACGTTCCCCGTTTGATCAGAGAACAACCAGAACATTATAAAAGCACTTAAATCATATCAGGATCATTTAAAAGAAGTATCTTTTGTCACTTGGCAAGGATTTGAGAGGGAGGCATTGACCTTTCTGAGGGTTACAAGGATCATACAATCATGGATCCTATGCCCCTTCTTCTCCTGGACAATTGAGGGGAAGGATCACACAGTTGGACAATGTGGACCCAGAGATTGTGGCCTGTCAGTTAAAACTGTATGAAAACTGAGGATT
The DNA here is from genome assembly GCF_020745735.1 of Hemiscyllium ocellatum. Lineage (NCBI taxonomy): Eukaryota > Metazoa > Chordata > Chondrichthyes > Orectolobiformes > Hemiscylliidae > Hemiscyllium > Hemiscyllium ocellatum. Next base: position 14,017,027 of record NC_083403.1, read on the forward strand.
CCATGGTGATGTTTATCAGAGAGACAATTCTGCTGCTTTGTGGTGGGAAATATTCCCTGTGTACGGAATCCTGCCTCTCGTTCATTGTGACTCTGTCGAGATTCCAAAACGTGTATGATATTTGTAAATAAAAAATGAAATAAAACTATATATTGAGGTAATCCCAGTGGGGAGTGTGACGCTGCTCTTTATCATTCTGTTGGTACATTTATCCTCAAAAGAAATCATGGATTCAAGTCCCATCCTAGAGACCTCAGCACCTGATGCAGTACTGAGGGAGTCAAAAAGGTGACTCAAGAATAAACTTCAAAAGTGAAGTAGATAATTTCTGGAAGCTGTTAAGATTTGCAGATTTAAAATAGTCATACAGCATCTCTCAGTCTGAATCAATCCATAATGACCAGCTATCCCAGACTAAACTAATGCTATTTGCCCATACTACATCACTGTAAATCTTTCCTAATCATCTACCTGTCCAAACATCTTTTAAATGTTGTAACTGTATCTGCATCCACCACTTCCTCTGGCAATTCATTCCACATTTAAATATTCCTCTTCAAAGTTTATCCTGTCACCATAAAACTATGCCCTCTAGTTTTAAATCCCTCTGCCCGAGGGAAAAGGCCTTTGCTATTCCCCTTATCTATTCCCCTCATGATTTTATGAACTTCCTCAACCTTCTATGCTCCAGGGAAAGAAATCCCAGCTCATCCAGCCTCTCCTTATGGCTCTATTCCTGATGAAGGGCTTCTGCACGAAATGTCGATTTTTCCTGCTCCTCGGATGCTGCCTGACCTGCTGTGCTTTTCCAGCACCACTCTGATCTAGACTCTGGTTTCCAGCATCTGCAGTCCTTGTTTCTACCTTAATGCTCAAACCCTCCAGTCCTGTTAACATCCTTGTAAATTGCCCAGAGTGTTCAGGAATGTGTAGGTTAAGTGCATTAGTCAGAGGCAAATGTACAGTAATAGGGTCGGGGGAATTTGTCTGGCTGGGTTCTTGGGCTTAGTGGCCTGTTTGCACACTGTAGGGATGCTATGATTTATGTGATGATAAATCATTTCTGCGCCGTTTCCAGTTTAATAACATCCTTCCTATAGCAGGGTGACCAGAATTATACACAGGCATTCCAAACATGGCCTCACCAATCAATGTCCTGTACAACTGACGTCCCAACTCCTAATCTCGATGCATTGACAAATGAAGGCAAAGACGAGCAAATCAGGACAAAGATTTGAAGAGTTTTCCAGAGCAAATCATAAAAGTTAGGGTCAAGGCAGTTGAAAGCATGGACACCCATGATGGAATAACTCAAATCAAGATGTTCAGGAGGTAAATGTCAAGCTAGGGAGGGGGGTGGGTCTGAAGGGGGTTACAGAGATAGGGAGGGGAGTGAGACTGGGGGGGATTACAGATATAGTGGAGGGAGTGGGTCTGGAGGGGATTATAGAGATAGGGAGGGGAGTGGGTCTGGAGGAGGTTACAGAGATAGGGAGGGGAGTGGGTCTGGAGGAGGGATTACAGAGATAGGGAGGGGTGTGTGTCTGGAGGGGGTTACAGAGATAGGGAGGGGAGTGGGTCTGGAGGGGGTTACAGAGATAGGGAGGGGAGTGGGTCTGGAGGGGGTGACAGAGATAGGGAGGAGAGTGGGTCTGGAGGGGGTTACAGAGATAGGGAGGGGAGTGGGTCTGGAGCTCGGTTACAGAGATAGGGAGGGGAGTGGGTCTGGAGGGGGTTACAGAGATAGGGAGGGGAGTGGGTCTGGGGATGGTTACAGAGATAGGGAGGGGGCTGGGTCTGGAGGGGATTACAGAGATAGGGAGGGTAGTGGGTCTGGAGGGTGTTACAGAGATAGGGAGGGGAGTGGGTCTGGTGGGGTGTTACAGAGATAGGGAGGGTAGTGGGTCTGGAGGGGGTTACAGAGATAGGGAGGGGAGTGGGTCTGGAGGGGGTTACAGAGATAGGGAGGGGAGTGGGTCTGGAGGGGGTTACAGAGATAGGGAGGAGAGTGGGTCTGGAGGGGGTTACAGAGATAGGGAGGGGAGTGGGTCTGGAGGGGATTACAGAGATAGGGAGGGGAGTGGGTCTGGAGGGGGGATTACAGAGATAGGGAGGGGTGTGGGTCTGGAGGGTGTTACAGAGATAGGGAGGGGAGTGGGTCTGGAGGGGGTTACAGAGATAGGGCGCGGAGTGGGTCTGGGGGGATACAGACATAGGGAGGGGAGTGGGTCTAGGGGGGTTACAGAGATAGGGAGGGGAGTGGGTCTGGAGGGGATTACAGAGATAGGGAGGGGTGTGGGTTTGGAGGGGGTTACAGAGATAGGGAGGGGAGTGGGTCTGGAGGGGGTTACAGAGATAGGGAGGGGAGTGGGTCTGGGGGATTACAGAGATAGGGAGGGGAGTGGGTCTGGAGGGGGTTACGGAGATAGGGAGGGGAGTGGGTCTGGGGGTATTACAGAGATAGGGAGGGGAGTGGGTCTGGAGGGGGTTATAGAGATAGGGAGGGGAGTGGGTCTGGGGGGTGTTACAGAGATCGGGAGGGGAGTGGGTCTGGAGGGGTTACAGAGATAGGGAGGGGAGTGGGTCTGGAGGGGGTTACAGAGATAGGGAGGGGAGTGGGTCTGGAGGGGGTTGCAGAGATAGGGAGGGGAGTGGGTCTGGAGGGGGTTACAGAGATAGGGAGGGGAGTGGGTCTGGAGGGGGTTACAGAGATAGGGAGGGGAGTGGGTCTGGGGGGTTTACAGAGATAGGGAGGGGAGTGGGTCTGGGGGGGATTACAGAGAAAGGCGGGGAGTGGGTCTGGGGGGTACAGACATAGGGAGGGGTGTGGGTTTGGAGGGTGTTACAGAGATAGGGAGGGGAGTGGGTCTGGAGGGGGTTACAGAGATAGGGAGGGGAGTGGGTGTGGAGGAGGTTACAGAGATAGGGAGGGGCGTGGGTCTGGAGGGTGTTACAGAGATAGGGAGGGGAGTGGGTCTGGGGGGAATTACAGAGATAGGGAGGGGAGTGGGTCTGGAGGGGGTTATAGAGATAGGGAGGGGATTGGGTCGGGGGGGTTACAGAGATAGGGAGGGGAGTGGGTCTGGAGGGTGTTACAGAGATAGGGAGGGGAGTGGGTCTGGAGGGGGTTACAGAGATAGGGCGCGGAGTGGGTCTGGGGGGGTACAGACATAGGGAGGGGAGTGGGTCTAGAGGGATTACAGAGATAGGGAGGGGAGTGGGTCTGGAGGGGATTACAGAGATAGGGAGTGGTGTGGGTCTGGAGGGGGTTACAGAGATAGGGAGGGGAGTGGGTCTGGAGGGGGTTACAGAGATAGGGAGAGGAGTGGGTCTGGAGGGTGTTACAGAGATAGGGAGGGGAGTGGGTCTGGGGGGGGGTTACAGAGTTAGGGAGGGGAGTGGGTCTGGAGGGGGTTACAGAGATAGGGAGGGGAGTGGGTCTGGAGGGGGTTACAGAGACAGGGAGGGGAGTGGGTCTGGAGGGGGTTACGGAGATAGGGAGGGGAGTGGGTCTGGAGGGGGTTATAGAGATAGGGAGGGGAGTGGGTCTGGAGGGGGTTACAGAGATAGGGAGGGGAGTGGGTCTTGGGGGATTACAGAGATAGGGAGGGGAGTGGGTCTGGTGGGGGTTACAGAGATAGGGAGGGGAGTGGGTCTGGAGGGGGTTACAGAGATAGGGAGGGGAGTGGGTCTGGAGGGGGTTACAGAGATAGGGAGGGGAGTGGGTCTGGGGGGTTTACAGAGATAGGGAGGGGAGTGGGTCTGGGGGGGATTACAGAGATAGGGCGGGGAGTGGGTCTGGGGGGGTACAGACATAGGGAGGTGTGTGGGTCTGGAGGGGGTTACAGAGATAGGGAGGGGAGTGGGTCTGGAGGGTGTTACAGAGATAGGGAGGGGAGTGGGTCTGGGGGGGATTACAGAGATAGGGAGGGGAGTGGGTCTGGAGGGGGTTATAGAGATAGGGAGGGGAGTGGGTCTGGAGGGGGTTACAGAGATAGGGAGGGGAGTGGGTCTGGAGGGTGTTACAGAGATAGGGAGGGGTGTGGGTCTGGAGGGGGTTACAGAGATAGGGAGGGCAGTGGGTCTGGAGGGTGTTACAGAGATAGGGAGGGGAGTGGGTTTGGAGGGGGTTACAGAGATAGGGAGGGGAGTGGGTCTGGAGGGGGTTACAGAGATAGGGAGGGGAGTGGGTCTGGAGGGGGTTACAGAGATAGGGAGGGAAGTGGGTCTGGAGGGTGTTACAGAGATAGGGGTGGGAGTGGGTCTGGAGGGGGTTACAGAGATAGGGAGGGGAGTGGGTCTGGAGGGGGTTACAGAGATAGGGAGGGGAGTGGGTCTGGAGGGTGTTACAGAGATAGGGAGGGGAGTGGGTCTGGAGGGGGTAACAGAGATAGGGAGGGGAGTGGGTCTGGAGGGGGTTACAGAGATAGGGAGGGGAGTGGGTCTGGAGGGTGTTACAGAGATAGGGAGGGGAGTGGGTTTGGAGGGGGTTACAGAGATAGGGAGGGGAGTGGGTCTGGAGGGGGTTACAGAGATAGGGAGGGGAGTGGGTCTGGAGGGGGTTACAGAGATAGGGAGGGAAGTGGGTCTGGAGGGTGTTACAGAGATAGGGGTGGGAGTGGGTCTGGAGGGGGTTACAGAGATAGGGAGGGGAGTGGGTCTGGAGGGGGTTACAGAGATAGGGAGGGGAGTGGGTCTGGAGGGTGTTACAGAGATAGGGAGGGGAGTGGGTCTGGAGGGGGTAACAGAGATAGGGAGGGGAGTGGGTCTGGAGGGGGTTACAGAGATAGGGAGGGGAGTGGGTCTGGAGGGTGTTACAGAGATAGGGAGGGGTGTGGGTCTGGAGGGGGTTACAGAGATAGGGAGGGCAGTGGGTCTGGAGGGTGTTACAGAGATAGGGAGGGGAGTGGGTTTGGAGGGGGTTACAGAGATAGGGAGGGGAGTGGGTCTGGAGGGGGTTACAGAGATAGGGAGGGGAGTGGGTCTGGAGGGGGTTACAGAGATAGGGAGGGGAGTGGGTCTGGAGGGTGTTACAGAGATAGGGAGGGGTGTGGGTCTGGAGGGGGTTACAGAGATAGGGAGGGCAGTGGGTCTGGAGGGTGTTACAGAGATAGGGAGGGGAGTGGGTTTGGAGGGGGTTACAGAGATAGGGAGGGGAGTGGGTCTGGAGGGGGTTACAGAGATAGGGAGGGGAGTGGGTCTGGAGGGGGTTACAGAGATAGGGAGGGAAGTGGGTCTGGAGGGTGTTACAGAGATAGGGGTGGGAGTGGGTCTGGAGGGGGTTACAGAGATAGGGAGGGGAGTGGGTCTGGAGGGGGTTACAGAGATAGGGAGGGAAGTGGGTCTGGAGGGTGTTACAGAGATAGGGGTGGGAGTGGGTCTGGAGGGGGTTACAGAGATAGGGAGGGGAGTGGGTCTGGAGGGGGTTACAGAGATAGGGAGGGGAGTGGGTCTGGAGGGTGTTACAGAGATAGGGAGGGGAGTGGGTCTGGAGGGGGTAACAGAGATAGGGAGGGGAGTGGGTCTGGAGGGGGTTACAGAGATAGGGAGGGATGTTGCATGTAGTGACTCTGAATTTTAAGATTTACATAATCCTGAGGACGAATATTCGAAACAAAATAAAACTCCAAATAGTTAATGGATTAGACAGTATCTAGGGAAGGAAATGGAAACAACCACTTTAAAACAAAGGGCAAGGTGTAAAGTTGACATCATCGTGTGAGCAGAGTGCGAGATTGTGGAATTCTTTGATGCAGGAACATTAAGATAGCAGCATGTGAAGAGGACAGACCCTCTTCATCCCCGTTCCCCTTCCCCACCATTTGGCATTGTCTGTAATTGGCTGAATTTGAAAAGTTATGGATAGTTTCGGGTGAACAAGGTTCCCTCTAATTTAAAACGCGATAGTATGGATGCTGGAAATCTGGGTCAAACACAGAGAATACTGGAGAAACTGCTGGAGGCAGCTCAGGCAACTTCTGTGGACAAAGTGAAAAACAGACTTGAAAGTTTCGAGTTTGGGGGACTGGGTCCAGTTCTGAAAGAAGAGTTGTACCAAACTTGAAACATAAACTCTTTCTCTGCTGCCAGACCTGCTGAATTTCTCCAGCATTTTCTGGTTCGTCGGGAAATTATCCTCCATAGATCCCACAGTTGCTGAAATTCTCATCCAGGGTTTCAGTTGCTGAGTCCACCTTATTCCTCGAGTCTTCTGCCATCTGTAGATTTGATCTGATCTGAAACCTTACTCCCGAGGCAGTCTGCACGTTAGCAGGCTTTTGTCAGGGCGACATTAACAGTTGATTAGCATGAGTGCAGTGAACAGGAGGAAATGTAATCATCCCTGTGCATAAGCATTGTCCCCGTGCTGGACTGAGAGGTCAGTCAATGTGCAGACACTGCTAATGGGCAGACACCATTCTGTCCTCGATGGAAAATGAAAGATAGTGAGATGAGACTTGTAGCTGATTCCCTCCCAGTGTCTCGACTCAATACACAATTGTATTTTCACATCACTGAGCCATCTCATGCCCCTCAGCCCAATTTGTCCATGCTGTCCAGTTTTCACAATTAAACTAGCCCCATTTGACTTTGTTTGGTCCATATCCATACCTATCCCATCCATGTCCATTCCCAAATATTTCCTAAATGATAAAACTGTAGTCGCCTCCACCATTACTTCTGGGCAATCTGGTCCAGACACTCATCACTCTCTGTGTGAAAAAATTGCCTGTCTAAATCCTTTTGTATCTCTCCCCTCTCACCTTAAACCCATGCCCTCCAGTTTTAGAATCCCCTGCCATAGGGAAAAGCTGTTGACTATCTACTTTACACATGCCCCTCATTATTTTTTAAGCCTCTATATGGTCAGCCCTCAGTCTGCTATGCTCCAAGGTCCCGGCCTATCCATATAACACGAACCTCCCAGTTCTGATAGTATCCCTATCAATCTTTTTTTCATTCTTTCTAATTTAATAACATCTTTTCAATAATAGGGTGACCAGAACTGCACACAGTACTTCAAATGTGGCCTCATCAGTGTCTTGTACAGCTGCAACAAGATCTCCCAACACCTATAAGTCAACCCTCCCATCAATGAAAGCAAGCGTGCAGAATGCCTCTCACATCTCGGCCATCACCCACAGCCTCCTGAGTGACCACAAGGCATGTTGGCCGTTTGCATTGGAGGCAAAGAGCGTTGGTGTGGGGACAGATGGAGCTCAGCTCTCCATGCACCACTCTTTGGTTAAAAGCCAATGGACCTTGTCATCCAGCTGGGGAATAGGCTCAAATGTTTCCACATCTCAGCCTCCAAAAAGTGAGCAGAGGATAGAGCAATGTGTGGTTTTGAGGAAAGGGGCAGGGCAATCGCAAAGTTGTTCCGAAACAGGAGGGGGCCATTCGGCCCACTGTGCCTGCACTGGCTTTTCAGTTGAGCATTATTACCTACTGCCAAGATCCTATCTATTCCCCACACCCTCGCACACTATTCCCATCCAAATAATCATCCAATGATCCTCTGGAGTGCCTCAGTTGAGTCTGCCCCACCACATTTCCAGGCTCTAACTACATGCTATCTGAAAAAGGTTTTTCTCACATTCACTTTGCACGTCACTTTAAATGCAGTTTCACACACACACTCACTCACACTGACACACACACACTCACTCACACTCATGCACACTCACACACACATCTGCACACAAACACCCACACTCACTCACACACTCATACACACACTCCTACACACCACACTCATACACTCACACTCATATACACACACTCCCACACACAAACACCCACACTCACTCCCACACACACACACACACACACACACACTCACACACTTCAGCATTGCACACTCACACACCTACACAAGCTTACACATATGGGCTGCACAGTGGCACAGGTGGGCGGCACGGTGGCACAGTGGTTAGCACTGCTGCCTCACAGCGCCTGAGACCCGGGTTCAATTCCCGACTCAGGTGACTGACTGTGTGGAGTTTGCACGTTCTCCCCGTGTCTGCGTGGGTTTCCTCCGGGTGCTCCGGTTTCCTCCCACGGTCCAAAGATGTGTGGGCCAGGTGAATTGGCCATGCTAAATTGCCCGTAGTGTTAGGTAGGGGGTAAATGTAGGGGTATGGGTGGGTTGCGCTTCGGCGGGTCGGTGTGGACTTGTTGGGCTGAAGGGCCTGTTTCCGCACTGTAAGTAATCTAATATAACACTCCAGGACAAAGCAGCCACTTGACTGGCACCACATCCACAAGCACCCACTCCCTTTTGGGTGGCACGGTGGCTCAGTGGTTAGTACTGCTGCCTCACAGTGCCAGGGACCTGGGTTCGATTCCAGCTTGGGCAACTGTCTGTGTGAAGTTTCCTCCCACAGTCCAAAGATGTGCAAGCTAAGTGAATTGGCCAAACTAAATTGTCCATAGTGTTCAGGGACTAGGTTAGATGTCTTAGTTAGGGGTAATGTAGCGTAATTGGGTAGGGGAATGGGTCTGGGTGGGTTATTCTTTGGAGGGTCAGTGTGGACTTGCTTGGCCAGAGGCTCTGTTTCTACTCTGTAGGGATTCTATGACACTCAGTAGCAGCAGTGTGTACTATCTACAAGATGCACTACAGAAATTCACCAAAGACCCTTAGATAGAACCTTCCAAACCCACATCCACTTCCATCTAAAAGGACAAAGGCAGCAGATACATGGGGAAACCACCACTTCCAGGTTCCCCTGCAACACCCTGACTTGGAAATATACACAAACATACACAATAAGGGCAGTATTAGAAAATTCACTCTCCCAAAAGCTTCTTTACTATTCAAATACAGTATTGGCTGATCTGCTTTTGTTTCAAGTTCCACATTCCCATCTACCCATAACCTTCAATTTAGAGTCATAGAGATGTACAGCACGGAAACAGACCCTTCGGTCCAACCTGTCCATGCCGACCAGATATCCCAATCCAATCTAGTCCCACCTGCCAGCACCCGGCCCATATCCCTCCAAACCCTTCCTATTCATATACCCATCCAAATGCCTCTTAAATGTTGCAATTGTACCAGCCTCCACCACATCCTCTGGCAGCTCATTCCATACACGTCTGTGTGAAAAAGTTGCCCCTTAGGTCTCCTTTATATCTTTCCCCTCTCACCCTAAACCTATGCCCTCTAGTTCTGGACTCCCCGACCCCAGGGAAAAGACTTTGTCTATTTATCCTGTCCATGCCCCTCATGATTTTGTAAACCTCTATAAGGTCACCCCTCATTGTATATAAGAATCTATTTACATCTGCCTTAAAAATATTCAAGGACATGTTTCCTGAAACAGAATTCCAAAGTCACACAACCCTCTGGGGGGATTAATATCTACTCTCTGTCTGAAAAGGGCAAGCCTGCATTTTAAAGCAGTGCCCCCTACATGTGGCATCAGTAACATCACCGTTCCTTCACTGACACTGGGTTCAAATCCTGGAATTCCCTCCCCAGTGACACTGGGGACCAACCCACAGCACATGGACTGCAGCAGCTCAAGAAGGCAGCTCACCCCCACCTTCTCAAGAGCAATAACCCTTCATATCTTGTGAACAAATATTTTAAAAATATTTTTAATAACACACTGATAATTATTTTAATCAACCAGTTAAGACATGTCATGACACACCTCTGGGATAGCTGGGACCTGAAACCACACCTTCTGGTGCACAGATTGGGACACTACCATTGCACCACAAAACTGTCATGCCTGCAGTTATGTGTTTGCGTGATCGCTCTCATACAAAGACAGATATACACGCACACAGTAACATGCGCATGCACACTCACACACACATGCCCACACACTCAAACACACATACACATTCACACAAACTACTGACACACTCCCCCTTGGATCCCCTGTAAATACTGACACACTCCCCCCCCGGGACCCCCGTAAATACTGACACACATCCCCCAGGGACACCACTGTAAATACTGACACACAATCCCCAGGGACCCTCCTGTAAATACTGACACACAACCCCCAGGGACCCCCTGTAAATACTGACACACTCCCCCCCGGGACCCCCTGTAAATACTGACACACATCCCCCAGGGACCCCCTGTAAATACTGACACACTCCCCCCCGGGACCCCCTGTAAATACTGACACACATCCCCCAGGGACACCCCTGTAAATACTGACACACAATCCCCAGGGACACCCCTGTAAACACTGACACACAATCCCCAGGGACCCCCTGTAAATACTGACACACAACCGCCAGGGACCCCCCTGTAAATACTGACACACAACCCTCAGGGACCCCTGTAAATACTGACACACAACCGCCAGGGACCCCCCTGTAAATACTGACACACAATCCCCAGGGATCTCCTGTAAATACTGACACACAATCCCCAGGGACCCCCTGTAAATACTGACACACAACCCCCAGGGACCCCCTGTAAATACTGACACACAACCCCCAAGGACTCCCCTGTAAATACTGACTCACACACCCCAGGGGCTCCCCTGTAAATACTGACTCACACACCCCAGGGGCTCCCCTGTAAATACTGACACACAACACCCAGGGACCCCCCTGCAAATACTGACACACAATCTCCAGGGGACCTCCCGTAAATACTGACACATTCCTCCGCCCCAGGACCCCTCATTTCTCCTGCATTTTGTTTCCAATGCAGTCACCCTTATCCCCAGGGTAAGCGCTCCGACAGCGCTGCACTCCTTCAGTCCTGCACTGAGAGTGACAGCCTAGGGGCTGCTGTCAAATAATAGCAATTAACGAGACCCTGACTCTGACGCAGAGGTGAGTGTCACAGGGGACTTTAACACAGATGTGGTCAGTCGGTGTCTGGGCCACAGAAGGGCAGTGAAGTGTTTGTTGACTGGTGGATGTGACCTGTTTGCTCCCACAGGCACACACAGTGTCAAGGGAAGATAGTTGTATGTTTTATCCCAGAGGATTAGGGGCTGCGTTGGAGCCAGTCATCGTCCAAATGGCAGTCTGTGTGTTCAGTCTAGACGATATAAAAACACAACCAGACAACAAACACAGCAGTTTCTTCAGACTGTGCTGTCCTGGATAACTGGAGACTTTAAGGGCCTATTTATAAGATCAAAGAAATTTAATTGGTTACGATACCGAATGTTAAACTTACTCCTCTGAATACCCCAGAGAGAAGACCCCACTGGATTCTGCTTGCTGCTGGTTAGGGGAGCAGTCAGTGTGGGAACAGGCTCGGACAGGCACAGTGAGGTTTACTCAGGAGTGTCAGTGGAGAGGGGGAACAGCTAGAACAGCAGCAACGCCACATTTGTAGGACCCAGGATATTCTGATCTGGACCAGCTACCTCACAATGACAATCTTCTCCCCATGGGCACCCTATAAGTACTGGCAACCCCCCCCCCCCCCCACCGCTGGGGATACCCTGTAAATACTGACACACTCCCCCCCCCCCCCCCCCAGGTACTCCATGTAAATGTTGACACAGTCCCCCCAGGGGAGCCCCCCTGTAAATACCCACACACTCCCCTCAAGAACCCCTGTAAATACTGACACCACTCCCCCCCCCCCCAGGGACCCCCCCTGTAAATGCAGACACACTCCCCCCGGGACCCCCCGTAAATACTGACACACTCCCAGGGACCCCCCTGTAAATACTGACACACTCCCCCCCGGGACCCCTGTAAATACTGACACACTCCCCCCAGGGACCCCCCGTAAATACTGACTGACACACTCCCCCCCGGGACCCCCCTATAAATACTGACACCCTCCCTGCCGGGACCCTCTGTAAATACTGACACACTCCCCCCCCCTCCCCCCCCAAGGACCCCCTTGTAAATACTGACACACTCCCCCCAGGGACCCCCCGTAAATACTGACTGACACACTCCCCCCCCCACCTAGGAACCGCCCTGTAAATACTGACACACTCCCCCCAGGGATCCCTCTGTAAATAATGACACACAATCTCTAGGGACTCCCCTGTAAATACTGACACACTCTCCCCCTGGGACCCCCCATAAATACTGACAAATTCCTGGAGACCCACCTGTGAATACTTGATTGCTATATCTGAGCGTATTCTCTATTCCTGAGATGCTGCCTAACCTGCTGTGCTTTGACCAGCAACACATTTGCAGCTGCTATATCTGAGCACCAACAAAAACATTGTTGGATCATTTAACCATGATGTTAGACGGTGAACAAAACCGACTTTAGTTTTTCTTCGTCCAGCACTTCCTATGTCTCTATGACAACCCCAGACTGGTAAGCTGTATCTTTGGGATGGGCTGGTTTTGCAGAGATTCATTGTTTGATTGTTCACCTCTCCTCACTTACTGTTCTCCCTCACTCCCTCCCTCACTGCTCCCCAAATCCACCTTCTCAATTCAGTTACCTGTGTAAAATACAAGCAAAATACCATGGATGCTGGAAATCTGAAATAAAAGTAGAAAGTGGTGGACCAACCCAGCATCCGTGAGGAGAAGGCAGAGTCAACGCTTTGGGGTGAATGAATCTTTTCAGGACATTCTGAAGAAACATCATTTGGACTCAATTTCTCTCTCCACAGAAGTTGCCAGAGCCACTGGGCTTTTTTCAAGCATTTTCTGCATTTTCCATCTGAATAAATGTGTTCAATTTGGATGGAGCTCTCACTTAAGTTGGAAACTTGCGTATGCGAGGCCCCTGACAGAGTCTTGAGCACAGAAATGTAGCCTGACCCTCCAATGCAGTCCTTAGAAAGTGCTGCACTGTCACAGGCACTGTCTTTTGAATCAAACATTATCTGCTCTCTCAAGTGAATCGATCACATGAATCCAATGATGCTGCTTTGATAAAGAACAGGGGCAGGGTTCTCACTGATGCACTGGTCAATATTTATCCCTTAAGCAACGTGACTGAAATTAGAGCGTCCAGTCATTACCACATTGTTGTTTATGGGATCTTGCTGTGTCCAAACTGGTGTCACCTCGCAACGGCAGTGACAATTCAGAATCATTTCACAAAGCATTTTGGGATGCCCAGGCATGGAGAAAGTTGCGATAGGAATGTCGCATTTATTTTCCTAGTGCGGGTACTGTTCACCGGACTGTTTTGCCTGCTGTTAATGTTAGTGCTGTGTAAACTCCTCGAGACAGCTTTCTCCCACGAGGCTGGGAATCAGGTGGTTCTCACTGACACGGCGTTCGCCCAGGGAGAGGTTCCATATTGCAGCACATCTTAGCAAGCATATCCTCTCCGGAATGTGGGAAGCAGCCAACGGACCATTCCCCAACTCCTTGGGCCCGTCTCACCACTCAGTAAGTCCATGGCTAGTCTGTCACTGAATTCCATGGACCCTCCTTTGCCCATGGCCCTTAACAGAAATTGACCAATCAAAAGGATTGGTCAAAAGGAGCAAGGGTCCAGCATCAATCTGGAAGAATGTTCCAACATTCTGTGGCCCCCTTTGTGTGTTGAAACGCTTTCTATTTGTATCCCATCAGTTTGCTCGATGTGAATTTCTCCAGCAAGGTTAGGGCAGGTGCCTTGTCTGGTGGAGAAATAGACTCCTTTCGATATCTCATTTCCAAACTGTACCCTACACAGCGTCATCAAGAAACAGCAGTGTTCGTTTTCATGTTTACACCAATTCCGTTCCTCTGCCAGGCAACTTTCTGAGGCTATAAACCAGTCCACACCAGCACTTCACTTCCAGTCCACAGTGGGTCCTGACTCTAGTCCACACCAGCACCAGTGTGTCTGTGTGAAAGTGTGTGGGGGGGGGGGGGGCTGTGTGTCTGTGGGAGGGTGTGTGTTTGTGGGATTGTGTGTCTGTGGGAGGGTGTGGGGGGGGGGGGATTGTGTGTCTGTGTGAAGATGTGTGTGTGGGTTTGTGTGTCTGTGGGAGGGTGTGTGTTTGTGGGATTGTGTGTCTGTGGGAGGGTGTGTGTGGGGGGATTGTGTGTCTGTGTGAAGATGTGTGTGTGGGTTTGTGTGTCTGTGGGAGTGTGTGTGTGGGGGGGATTGTGTGTCTGTGGGAGGGTGTGTGTGGGGGGATTGTGTGTCTGTGTGAAGATGTGTGTGTGGGTTTGTGTGTCTGTGGGAGTGTGTGTGTGGGGGGGATTGTGTGTCTGTGGGAGGGTGTGTGTGTGTGGGGGATTGTGTGTCTGTGGGAGGGTGTGTGTGGGGGATTGTGTGTCTGTGTGAAGATGTGTGTGTCTGTGTGTCTGTGTGAGGGTGTGCGTGTCTGTGTGAGGGAGTGCCTGTTTGGGGTTGTGTGTGTCTGTGTGAGGATGTGTGTATGGGGGGGTAGTGTGTCAGTGCGAGGGTGTGTGTGTGTGGGGGTTGTGTGTCAGTGTGAGGGGGATGTGTGAGTGGTTGTGTGTTGGTGTGAGGAGCTGTGTCTGTGTGAGGACATGTGTGGGGTGTTGTGTGTCCGTGTGAGAGTGTGTGAAGGGTTGTGTGTCTGTGTGAATGATGGTGTGTGAGGGATTCTGTGTCCACGTGAATGTGTGTGTGGGGTGTGTGTGTCTGTGTGAGTGTCTGTGTAGGGGTTTGTGTGACTGTGTGAGGGTGTGTGTGGGGGTTGAGGGGGTTTGTGGGGGGTTTAGGATATGTGTGTGTGCGTGGGGTTGTGTGTCTGTGGGAGGGTGTGTGATCTGTTTGTGTGTCTGTGTGTGTCTGCGTGAGAGTGTGTGTGCATGTGTGTGGGGGTGGGTTGTGTGTTCATGTGAGAGCGCGTGTGGGGTTGTGTGTCTGTGCGAGGGGGTGTCTGGGGGCTTGTGTGTCTGTGGGTGTGTGTGTGGGGTTGTGTGTCTGTGTGAGGGTGTGTGTGTATGTGGGGTTGTGTCTCTGTGAGAGTGTGTGTGTGCGTGTGTGGAGAGTTGTGTGTCTGTGTGAGGATGTGTATCTGTGTGAGGGGTTTGTGTGAGGGTGTGAGTGTGTGGGGTTGTGTGTCTCTGTGAGGGTGTGTGTCTGTGTGGGGTTGTGTGTCTCTGTGAGGGTGTGTGTCTGTGTGAGGGGGTTGTGTGTCTGTGTGTGGGGCTGTGTGTCTCTGTGAGGGTGTGTCTCTGTGAGGGGGTTGTGTGTCTCTGTGAGGGGGCTGTGTGTCTCTATGAGGGTGTGTGTCTGTGTGAGGGGGTTGTGTGTGTGTGGGGTTGTGGGTCTCTGTGAGCCTGTGTGTCTGTGTGAGGGTGTGTGTCTGTGTGTGGGGCTGTGTGTCTCTGTGAGGGTGTGTGTGTTTGAGGGTGTCTGGTGGAACCCCTAACCCTGACAGCCTGGCTCGGTGTGGGATTTGCTGTGTTGTGTGTGTGTGTATGAGTGTGTGGGGTTGTGTGTCTCTGTGAGGGTGTGTGTGTTTGAGGGTGTCTGGTGGAACCCCTAACCCTGACAGCCTGGTTCGGTGTGGGATTTGCTGTGTTGTGTGTGTGTGTATGAGTTTGTGGGGTTGTGTGTCTCTGTGAAGGTGTGTTTGTCTCTGTGAGGGGGTTGTGTGTGTGTGTGAGTGTGTGGGGCTGTGTGTCTCTGTGAGGGTGTGTGTGTTTGAGGGTGTCTGGTAGAACCCCTAACCCTGACAGCCTGGCTCGGTGTGGGATTTGCTGTGTTGTGTGTGTGTGTATGAGTGTGTGGGGTTGTGTGTCTCTGTGAGGGGGTTGTGTGTATGTGTGGGGTTGTATGTCTCTGTGAGGGTGTGTGTCTGTGTGGGGAGGTTGTGTGTGTGTGTGTGTGGGGTTGTATGTCTCTGTGAGGGTGTGTGTCTCTGTGAGGGGGTTGTGTGTGTGTGTGGGGTTGTATGTCTCTGTGAGGGTGTGTGTGTGGGGTTGTATGTCTCTGTGAGGGGGTGTGTCTGTGTGAGGGGGTGGGTGTGTGTGTGGGGTTGTATGTCTCTGTGAGGGTGTGTGTCTGTGTGAGGGGGTGGGTGTGTGTGTGGGATTGTATGTCTCTGTGAGGGGGTGTGTCTCTGTGAGGGGGTTGTGTGTGTGTGTGGGGTTGTATGTCTCTGTGAGGGTGTGTGTCTGTGTGAGGGGGTGGGTGTGTGTGTGAGTGTGTGGGGTTGTGTGTCTCTGTGAGGGGGTTGTGTGTGTGTGGGATTGTATGTCTCTGTGAGGGTGTGTGTCTGTGTGAGGGGGTGGGTGTGTATGTTTGTGGGTGTCTGGTGGAACCCCTAACCCTGGCAGCCTGGCTCGGTGTGAGATTTGCTGTGTTGGTTTGTGCCTGACAGCTGCTCCCCGGCCTGGCTTACTTTCACTTTAACTCTCGGGTTTGTTCTGGGTGGGGACTGTTTTAAAAAAAGGTCAATCCAAACAGGAAATGTTCATAAGCCAGAGGCTGTGCCGAGGGAAGCTGCTGATCGGGGATCTCTGGGAGATGAGCGACCGACTCCAGGGGAGGTAGCATTCCTCTGCAGGTGGGTTTCTCCTGACAACTTTACAATGATCAGCAGTTCAGGCAGCTCTGAGAAACTCTTTCCTTACTGCTCCTTCTGCACTTTATCGCCACGTTGGACTGGAACTGAACAGCTGGCCATTCCCGACTTTACCATCCCCTGTTCCAAAGTGTGGTCAGTCCCCTCACAGCCCTGTCCCACCCTGTGGTCACTCCCCTCACAGCCCTGTCCCACCCTGTGGTCAGTCCCCTCACAGTCCTGTCCCACCCTGTGGTCACTCCCCTCACAGCCCTGTTCCACCTGTGGTCACTCCCCTCACAGCCCTGTCCCACTCTGTGGTCAGTCCCCTCACAGCCCTGTCCCACCCTGTGGTCACTCCCCTCACAGTCCTGTCCCACTCTGTGGTCACTCCCCTCACAGCCCTGTCTCAAACTGTGGTCACACCCCTCACAGTCCTGTCCCACCCTGTGGTCACTCCCCTCACAGCCCTGTCCCACTCTGTGGTCACTCCCCTCACAGTCCTGTCCCAAACTGTGGTCAGTCCCCTCACAGCCCTGTCCCACCCTGTGGTCACTCCCCTCACAGCCCTGTCCCAAACTGTGGTCACACCCCTCACAAGCCTGTCCCACCCTGTGGTCAGTCCCCTCACAGCCCTGTCCCACTCTGTGGTCAGTCCCCTCACAGCCCTGTCCCACCCTGTGGTCAGTCCCCTCACAGCCCTGTCCCACTCTGTGGTCAGTCCCCTCACAGCCCTGTCCATGCTTGGTGTCATTAGTTGAGTGAATTGTAAAGTGTTTCAGAGGCCATTGTAATCTTGTCACCTGTACTGAAGGAGAGTAACTTGCAATGAGCTAATGATCTCATCAAAATGAATCTCTTCCTGGGTAAAGATTGATGGGATACTGTGAGGTGCCTTTACACTTCTCTCACATAGCACTGGTCCATACCACATCTCCGCCTGAGATTCCTGGTTAAAAGCCTTGGCTCTGACCAAGCAGCTGTCCCTCAGCTCTCCCCTCCCTTGCTGTTATGCATCTTCTGCGCTGTCCTCCCTTAGTGCAGCACCCCCTCTGCATAAGACCAGAAGGTATAGGAGTGGCTCAGTGGTTAGCACCACTGCCTCTCAGCACCAGGGGGTCAAGGTTCAAATCCACCCTCGGGTGATTGCGTGGAGTTTGCATGTTCTCCCCGTGTCTGCGTGGGTTTCCTCCCACAGTCCAAAGATGGGCAGGTCAGGTGAATTGGCCATGCTAAATTGTGCAGGCTAGGTGGGTTAACCACGAGAAATGCAGGATTACAGGGAATAATGTTGGGGGGATGGGTCCGGGTGGGATGGTCTTTGGAGGGTCAATGGGCTGAATGGCCTGCTTCCACACTGAAAGGAATAGATGCACTGAGTCTGCTCAGCCATTCAACCATGGCTGCTGTGCTTCTCAACTCCCATTGCTCCCTTGATCCCCTTCCTCATGAAGAGCCCTTGATCCCCTTCCTCATGAAGAGCCCTTGATCCCCTTCCTCACGAAGAGCCCTTGATCCCCTTCCTCACGAAGAGCCCTTGATCCCCTTCCTCACGAAGAGCCCTTGATCCCCTTCCTCATGAAGAGCCCTTGATCCCCTTCCTCATGAAGAGCCCTTGATCCCCTTCCTCACGAAGAGCCCTTGATCCCCTTCCTCATGAAGAGCCCTTGATCCCCTTCCTCACGAAGAGCCCTTGATCCCCTTCCTCATGAAGAGCCCTTGATCCCTTTCTTAATTAAGAACCTTTCTTGGTCTTAAATACAGGCTGACCCCTGTATCCATGGGTCTGGTTTCCGCGGTTTACCATGGTCCAAACATATTATAGGGAACGTTTCAGGACCAGGAGGATGTTTCAGGCTTCCGGTGGTGGATCTTGGAAGGCATCTCCAGCGGCTCTGGGGGACTATTGTACACTCAGTGACTTGGCCTCCACAGCCCTATGTGGCAATGAGTTCCATACAGTCTGTGCTGTCTCTGCACTGAACCGAGAGAGAGAGAGAGAGAGAGAGAGAGAGAGTTTCTGACTCATTCTGCTTCAGCTGCCGTTCCTCATTGCATTACCCTGGAAGTATTTCTGAGAGAGGTGCAGGGAGGGACATCAGAATTCTCAATGGGTTTACTTCCACTTTCTCACCACAACTGGTACTTTTGCGAAAATTAGAGTGACGATAGAAATAGTGTGAAGGAACCACTTGAAAGTTGAAGAAAAGAGTTATTTGAACTTCTCACGTGCCAGTGTTTGACAGTGAATTAACCGTCCTGGTTGTGGGTGGATATGGAAAACGAAAGGAAATGCTGGAATTGTAATTGTCTGAAGTCACTCTGCTCTGGCTTGACTGTAATGGACTGTTTGACAGTGATCAGATCAAGATCTTTGAGAAGCTCAGATTTGATTGTTTAACCAGAAACTCCTTCCTTGGGGATATTCAGAACAAGGAAGCCTCAGTATTGACTGTTCAAGAGTGAAATTAGGAGAATCTCAAACTGTCTCCGTCAAGAGGCTACAGATCCTGGGATGTTAGAGACGGGGGTCTGATTTTTGGCTTGATCTTTGCCCAGATGACCTGCCCTAAGCCCACTCCCATCCAAAGTCCCTCTCCCAACAGGTTTGATTTCCGCTCAATTGCCCCATTGTGATTTCTAATGTCCACTTAATGCGACAATGTCCTTATTGCCATGTCTGGAAGATGGCACGTCAGGCAATGCTGTACTCCCTCAGTATACACAATCAGGACCCAAAGTAGACTATTCAGTAGTCATTCACCAAGATCATGGGCTGTTTGTGTTTAAAATTTCCCACGTACCTCTTTGATTCCCTTGTCTCACAAGAATGTACCCACTTCAGGCTTAGAAATATTCGCCGCCACCACCCTCTGAGGCAGAGAGTTACAAAATCACAAATGAGTCAGTCACTCACCACTTGACTCCCCAAAGTCTGTCCATCATCGACAAGCCACAAGTCAGGACTCAAGGGCTTTGACACCATCCAGGACAAGGCAGCTCACTTGATTGGCACTATATCCACAAACATCCACTCCCTCCATCACCGATGGCTCAGTAGCAGCAGAGTGTACTATCTACAAGATGCACTGCAGAAATTCACTAAAGATCATTAGACAGCACATTCCATCTAGAAGGACAAGGGCAGCAGATACATGGGAACACCACCACTTGCAAATTCCCCTCCAAGTCCTTCATCATCCTGACTTGGAAATACATTGCCGTTTCCTCACTGTCGCTGGGTCAAAATCCTGGAATTCCCTCCTTAAGGGCATTGTGGGTCATCTTACAGCAGGTGAAATGCAGCAGTTCACGAAGGCAGCTCACCCCCACCTTCTCAAGGGGCAACTAGGGACGGGCAATAAATGCTGGGCCAGCCAGCGATGCCCACGATCTCAATCTCTGCGAGAGACCATTTCTCCTCATCTTTGTCCTGAAGGAAGGATCCTAATTTTACAGTTAAAAATCACACAACACCAGGTTAGAGACCAACAGGTTTAATTGGAAGCACTAGCTTTCGGAGCGACGCTCCTTCATCCACACAACCACCTGATGAAGGAGCAGCGCTCCGAAAGCTAGTGCTTCCAAATGAACCTGTTGGATTATAACCTGGTGTTGCGTGATTTTTAACTTTGTCCACCCCAGTCCAACGCTGACATCTCCAAATCCTAATTTTAAAACACAGTGCCCTCTGGTGTTGGACTCTCAGAAGATAAAGAATCTTCTCCTGATTCCTACCTACCTGTGTTTGGTTGTGTTTGCCATCTGATTATATTGAGCCAGTTGGTTTAACCTTGCTGGTGGGAAAGCTTTAGCATTGCTAATCTGGAAAAGTAAATTGCTTGCATGAGTGCAGATGAATGAGAGGAAGCCGGCGTGGGTTAGCTCCAGGTGAGTCCTGTTTAGTTGAAGTGGTATTTTCTTGGTGAGGTTGTTTTCACGTTGTACATGGATTGTCAAAAGCAATTTGCTGAACAGTCACAAACAGACTTGGCAGTCGATGGCAGAAACACGTGGGAGGAAAGGAACAGTAGCCGGTTTGATGCAAAATCAGTTGATTGAGAGGAGACAGAGAAGTAGTGGTGACGTATAAACAACATTTCACAACAGAGAAACTCAGCAGCACTGGCAGCATCTGTGCTGTTTCACAACATCCCCAGCCCTTTTTACTTGTTAGTGATGTACAGCACGGAAACAGACCCTTCGGTCTGGCTGCCCAGATACCTAACCCAATCTAGTCCCAATTGCCAGCATTTGGCCCATATCCCTCTAAACCCTTCCCTTTTCACATACCCGTCCAGATGCCTTTTAAATGCTGTAATTGTACCAGCCTCCACCACTTCCTCTGGCAGCTCATTCCATACACGCACCACTCTCTGCGTGAAAAAGGTGCCCCTTAGGTCCCTTTTAAATCTTTCCCCTCTCACCTTAAACCTGTGCACTCTAGTTCCCTATCCCAGGGAAAAGACTTTGTCTATTTACCCTATCCATGCCCCTTATGATTTTATAAACCTCCATGAGGTCACCCCTCATCCTCCGACACAGTCAGAGAACAGGAAAGCCTCACAGACAGACCAAGTCCTAAACTACGAAAGCAACCACCCCAACACACACAAAAGAAGTTGCAGGGAAAACAGCCCCGGCCTATTCAACCTCTCCCTATCACTTAAACCGTCCAAGGTGTGAGGCTGGTTTGTCTCTCAAAATGGACGAAGGTTTAATATGGAGTTTCCCAGTAAAACGACAACTGCTTTTCTACGAATGACCAATATTAATGGACGTGCAGAGTACAATTTAAAGATGACACAAGAACTTGGAGATAATGTCACTACCCTGAACTGTGAGGGTAGTAAAGACTTCAGGAGGATGTAGGCAGGCTGGTAGAATTGTCAGACACATGGCCAATGAAATTTAACACACACGGGTTTGAAGTGGTGAGTTTGGACAGGCAATGTAAAACAAAGGGGTCCAGTTCGCCAAGCTGGGATTTTGTGTTGCAGACGTTTCGTCCCCTGTCTAGGTGACATCCTCAGTGCTTGGGAGCCTCCTGTGAAGCACTTCTGTGTTGTTTCCTCCAGCATTTGTAGTGGTTTGTCTCTGCCGCTTCCGGTTGTCAGTTCCAGCTGTCTGCTGCAGTGGTCGGTATATTGGGTCCAGGTTGATGTGCTTATTGATTGAATCTGTGGATGAGTGCCATGCCTCTAGGAATTCCCTGGCTGTTCTCTGTTTGGCTTGTCCTATAATAGTAGTGTTGTCCCAGTGTGGCTACTAAGGAGAGCTGGTCGTGTCATTTCGTGGCTAGTTGGTGTTCATGGATGCGGATCGTTAGCTGTCTTCCTGTTTGTCCTATGTAGTGTTTTGTACAGTCCTTGCATGAGATTTTGTACACTATATTGGTTTTGCTCATGCTGGGTATCGGGTCCTTTGTCCTGGTGAGTTGTTGTCTGAGAGTGACTGTTGGTTTGTGTGCTGTTATGAGTCCTAGTGGTCGCAGTAGTCTGGCTGTCAGTTCAGAAATGTTCTTGATGTATGGTAACGTAGCTAGTCCTTTGGGTTGTGGCATGTCCTTATTCCGTTGTCTTTTACTTAGGCATCTGTTGATGAAATTGTGCGGGTATCCGTTTTTGGCGAATACATTGTATAGGTAATCTTCTTTCTCTTTTTGCAGTTCTGGTGTGCTGCAGTGTGTTGTGGCCCTTTTGAACAGTGTCTTGATGCAACTTCTTTTGTGTGTGTTGGGGTGGTTGCTTTCGTAGTTTAGGACTTGGTCTGTCTGTGAGGCTTTCCTGTATATCTTTGTGGTGAATTCTCCGTTCGGTGTTCTCTGTACCATCACGTCTAGGAATGGGAGTTGGTTGTCCTTTTCTTCCTCTCTAGTGAATCGGATTCCTGTGAGTGTGGCGTTGATGATCCGGTGTGTGTTCTCTATTTCTGTGTTTTTAATGATTACAAAGGTGTCATCCACATATCTGACCCAGAGTTTGGGTTGAATTTGCGGTAAGACTGTTTGTTCGAATCTTTGCATTACAGCTTCTGCTATGAGTCCAGAGATAGGTGAGCCCATGGGTGTGCCGTTGATTTGTTCGTATATCTGGTTGTTGAATGTGATGTGTGTTGTGAGGCACAGGTCCAGTAGTTTGAGTATGCAGTCTTTGTTGATAGGTTCCCCGTCTTGTTGTCTGTTCTGTATGTCCAGCAGGTTGGCTATTGTTTCTCTGGCTAGGGTTTTGTCGATAGAGGTGAACAGTGCCATTACATCGAATGAGACCATAGTTTCTTCCTTGTCTATGTGTATATTTCTGATGATGTCCAAGAATTCCTGTGTTGACCGTATAGAGTGTCTGGATTCGCTGATCAGGTGTTTCAGTTTCTGCTGTAGTTCTTTAGCCAGTTTGTGTGATGGTGTCCCTGGTAGTGATACGATGGGTCTGAGTGGGATGTCACAACACACATCACATTCAAAAACCAAACCAAAAGCCACACACACAGACCAAATCCTGAACTACGAAAGCAACCACCCGAACACACACAAAAGAAGTTGCATCAAGACACTATTCAAAAGGGCCACAACACACTGCAGTACACCAGAACTGCAAAAAGAGGAAGAAGAACATCTATACAATGTATTCGTCAAAAACGGATACCCCCGCAATTTCATCAACAGATGCCTAAGGGAAAGACAACGGAATGAGGACATACCACAACCCTAAGGACTAGCCACACTACCATACATCAAGAGCATTTCCGAACTGACAGCCAGACTACTGCGACCACTAAGACTCATAACAACACACAAACCAACAGTCACTCTCAGACAACAACTCACCAGGACAAAGGACCCAATACCCAGCATGAGCAAAACCAATGTAGTGTACAAAATCCCATGCAAGGACTGCACAAAACACTATATAGGACAAACAGGAAGACAGCTAACGATCCGCATCCATGAACACCATCTAGCCATGAAACGACACGACCAGCTATCCTTAGTAGCCACACAAGCAGATCTCAAGCAACATGAGTTCGACTGGGACAACACTACTATTAAAGGACAAGCCAAACAGAGAACAGCCAGGGAATTCCTAGAGGCATGGCACTCATCCACAGATTCAATCAATAAGCACATCGACCTGGACCCAATATACTGACCACCGCAACGGACAGCTGGAACTGACAACCAGAAGCGGCAGAGAGAAACCACTATAAACATCATTGAAGCGCTTCACAGGAGGCTCCCAAGCACTGAGGATGTCACCTAGACAGGGGATGAAACAACACAAATTCCCAGCTCGGCGAACAGAACCACAACAATGAGCGCCTGAGCTACAACCCTTCTCACAAACTTTGAACAAAGGGGTCCAATTCCAACAGAGGTGTAAGAATAGAGAGGGAGTATATAGAAAAGTAATTGAACCAAAGACATGACACCAATATTGTGGCAGGGTAGCTTTCACTAGTGCCACTCAGGAAGCTTTAAACTATTGTGGCACGGGGGTTGGGAACCAGGGCAGTAACTCAGCATGTGCAGTGATTGAAGAGAAGGTAGAGGTTTAGTCAAGTAAGCCCATTAAGAAGAACAGGCAGGGCCAGGTTATTGAAGGCAGCAGCACAAGGCGGGGTATGAAGTATATTTATTTTGATGCAGAGTATGACAGATGAAGCAGATGAGCCTCGAGCCTGGATTAGTACCTGGGACTACAATGACGTAGCCATTACAGAAACCTGGTTGAGAGAAGGGCAGCTCAGAGTTTAGATGTTTCAGAGCTGGAAGGAAGGGACGGGGGAGTTGCATGACTGATTAAGGAGAATGTCACAGCTGTACTGAGAGAGGACATTCAACGAGGCCTGTGGGTAGAGCTCAGGGATAGGAAAGGTACAGTCACTATTGATGGGGTTAGACCATAGGTCTCCCATTAGCCAGTGGGTGATAGAGAGTATATATGTAAGCAGATCATGGAAGGGGTAAAAACAACGAGTGGGTGACTTCAACTTCCCCAACAGTAATTGGGACTCATTTGGTGCCAGGGGCTTAGATAGGGCAGAATTTTTTAGGTGAATCCAGGAACATTTCTTGTAGATAGTCCAACTAAGATGCTGCCTGACCTGCTGTGCTTTTCCAGCACCACACTCTTGACTCTAATCTCCAACATCTGCAGTCCTCACTTTTGTCCAACTAAGGAAAGGGCCATACTAGACCTTGTACTGGGGAATGGGCCTGGCCAGGTGATTGAAGTGTCAGTGGAGGAACATTTTGGGAACAGTGACCATAATTCTATAAGTTTTAAGATAATTGTGGATAAGGATAAGACTGGTCCTTGGGTGCAAGTGCTAAGTTGGGGGTAAGGCCAATGACAACAGGACTAGGCAGGAACTTGAGAAATTAGATTGGGGCGGCTGTTTGAAGATTTGTGGGAGCCTTTTAAAGGCCGGTTGATCAGAGCTCAGGATGAGCATGTTCCTGAGAGGATGAAAGATAAGGAACGGCAAGATTCAGGAATCATGGAATGACAAGAGATTTTGAAAATTAGTCAAAAAGGAAAAGGAAGCATATGTAAGGTTTAGGAATTGGTAAGATTAGGGAGAGTTATATTGATATTCCAGGCTACTGTATGTCTGATATTAAGAAGAAAGTGGTGTTGGGTGTCTTGAAAAACAGTAAGGTAGAAAAGTCCCCAGGGCCTGATGGGATCTATCCCAGGATACTGAGGGAGGCAAGAGAGGAGATTGCGGGGACCTTGACAGAGATTTTTGTATCCACCTTGGCCTTAGGTAAGGTCCCAGAAGACTGGAGAATAGCCAATGTTGTTCCTTTGTTTGGTAACACGGGCAATCCAGGAAATTACAGGCCAGCGAGCCTGACATCAGCGACAGGGCAAATTATTGCAGTCGCGTTTTAGGGACAGGATTTACTCAGCTGAAAATGTGTTGCTGGTTAAAGCACAGCAGGTCAGGCAGCATCCAAGGAACAGGAAATTCGACGTTTCGGGTATAAGCCCTTCTGAAAGGTCGAATTTCCTGTTCCTTAGATGCTGCCTGACCTGCTGTGCTTTAACCAGCAACACATTTTCAGCTGTGATCTCCAGCATCTGCAGACCTCATTTTTTACCCTACAGGATTTACTCACATTTGGAAAAATAACGGACCTATGATGGATAGTTAAAATGGCTTTGAGCTGGGAGGTCTTATCTTGAAAATCGGTTTGAATTTTTCAAGCAATTGGTGGCAATGAATGAGGAGGGTAAGGCTGTGGATGTTGTCTGCATGAGCTTTTCTAAAGCATTTGACAAGGTCATTCATGATAGACTGGTCCAGAATGTGAAGTCGTATGGAACCCATGGTGAGTTGATAAGCTGGATATAAAATTGGCTTGATAACAGAAGACAGAGGGTAGTTGTGGAGGGGTGTTTTTCTGGCTGGAGGATTGTGCCCAGTGGTGTTCCACAAGGACCAGTGCTGGGACCTATTTGTTTGTAATAATATATAAATGATTTGGATCAAAATGTCAGTGGTCTATTTAGTAAGTTAATAACTTAGTACGTGTTCAGATGACACAAAAATTGATGGCGTTGTGGACAGTGAGGAAGATTGTCAAAGGATGTGGCAGGGTATAGATCAGTTGGAAAGTTGGGTGGAGGAAAGGTAGGTGGAGTTTAAGTGTGTGGCAGTGCATTTTGGGAGGTCAACACAAGAGGAAATTATACAGCAAGTGTCCCTTAGGAACATTGATATACAGAGGGATCTTCGGGTGCAAGTCCATAGCTCCCTGAAAGTGACAACGTGAGTGGATAACATGGTAAAGAAGGCATATGGCATGATTGCCTTCATCAGTTGGGTCATTGAGTTTAAAAATTGGCAAGTCATGTTGCAGCTGCATAAAACATTTTTAGTTAGGCCATTTAAAGTATTGTGTGCAGTTCTGTGTCCACACTATAGGAAGACTGTTGAGACTTTGGAGAGGGTGTGATAGGGGTTGACCAGAATGTTGCTTGGATTGGAGTGTATTAGCGAAGAGGAGAGATTGGACAAACTTGGATGGTTTTTGTGAGAGCGTCAGAGATTGAAGTCTATCAAATTATGAGTGGCATGGATAAGGTGGAGTCTTCTTCCTAAGGTGGAAGTGTCAACTATGAAGGGGCATAGGTTCAAAGTGAGGGGGGGGGGGAAGTTTAAAGATGTGTGAGGCAAGTTTTTTTACACAGGAGGTTGTAGGTGCCTGGAACAGGCTGCCAGGGGAAGTGGTAGGAATAGCAGTGTTTAAAAGGCATTTAGACAGACAGATGAACAGGCAGGGAATGGAAGGATCTGGAGCATATGCAGGCTGATGGACTTAGTTTAGAATGGCATCATGGTCAGCAAAATCATGGTGGGCCGAGGGGCCTATTCCTGTGCTGTTCTGATCTATGGGTAGAAAGTGAGGACTGCAGATGCTGGAGATCAGAGTCAAAGAGCGTTGTGCTGGAAAAGCACAGCAGGTGAGGCAGCATCCGAGGAGCAGGAGATTCAACGTTTCGGGCATAAGCTCTTCATCAAGCCTCATTCCTGATGAAGAGCTTATGCCCGAAACGTTGACTCCCCTGCTCCTCGGATGCTGCCTGATCTGCTGTGCATTTCCAGCAACACACTCTCCACTTCCTTGTTTTTGAAGCACAGTTATCACAGATGGGCTCGGCTCCATTCAAATGCACTGAGCGTGGCTCCAGCAACGACTGATGGCAGTCATTCTCCAGGGTCATTTCTGCAGCAGAACTCAGAAAACACAATGGATGGAGTTATTTCAAATATACACCCTGAACCAACTGAAGAGTCGTAGAGCAGAAGCAGCCCACTTGGTGCACTCTGTCCTGGATTACAGGACAAACTCTTCAGTTAGTCCCTGACTCCTTCCTCATAAATCTCCAATTATTACCTTTTCCACATGAATCTGCTATTCCATTTTTACGGGCAATGGACTGCAGAACATAACAATTCCGGATCAGTGGTGCTGGAAGAGCACAGCAGTTCAGGCAGCATCCAACGAGCAGTGAAATCTTTTACCTTGCAGAACATAACAAACCCACTGTATTTGGAAAGAAAATCTCTTCATCTTCTCTTTGTTTCTTTAAATCTTGGATCCTGTGATTAATGCTCCTTCTGTCCCAGGAACTGTTCTGCCTTATTAAAATTCCTTTGTGATTTTTAAAAACCTTGATTTAATCTGCTTTTTAATTTTCCTGCTTAGAGTCGTAGAATTGTACAGCATGGAAATAGACCCTTCGGTCCAACTTGTCCCTGCTGACCAGATATCCTAATTTAATCTACTCTCATTTGCCAGCAGTTGGCCCATATCCCTTTAAACCCTTCTTGTTCATATACCCATCGAAATGCCTTTTAAGTGTTGTAATTGTTTAGGGTGTAGGTTTGCTCGCTGAGCTGTAGGTTTGATATCCAGACGTTTCATTACCTGGCTAGGTCACATCATCAGTGACGACCCCCAAGTGTTGTATTTGTACCAGCCTCCACCACTTCCTGTGGCAGCTCATTCCATACACACGCCACCCTCTGGGGGAAAAAGTTGACCCTCAATTCCCTATTAAATCTTTCACCTCTCACCTTAAATCACGGTGGCTCAGTGGTTAGCACTGCTGCCTCATAGCGCCAGGAAACCCGGGTTCGATTCCCACCTTGGGTGACTGTCTGTGTGGAGTTTGCACATTCTCTTCGTGTCTGTGTGGGTTTCCTCTGGGTGCTCCGGTTTCCTCCCACAGTTCCAAGATGTGCAGGTTAGATGAATTGGCCATGCTAAATTGCCCATAGTGTTAGGTGCATTAGTCAGAGGGAAATGGGTCTGGCTGGGTTATTCTTCGGAGGGTTGGTGTGGACTGGTTGGGCTGAAGGGCCTGTTTCCACACTGTAGGGAATCCAGTCTATGTCCTCTAGCTTTGGACTCTTCTATCCTGGGGGGAAAAAAAAATTGTCTATTTACCCCCTCCATGCTCCTCATGATTTTATAACCCTCACTGAGGTCACCCCTCAGCCTCTAACGCTCCAGGGAAAACAGCCCCAGCCTGTTCAGCCTCTCCCTATAGTTCAAACCTTCCAACCCTGGCAACATCCTTGTAAATCTTTTCTGGATCTTTTCAAACTTAACAACATTCTCCCTATAGGAGGGAGACCAAAACTGAATGCAGTATTCCAAAAGTAGCCAAACTAATGTCCTGTACAGCCATGACCCCGCCAACTCCAATACACAATGCTCTGACCAATAAAGGCAAGCATACCAAACGCCTTCTTCACTAACATATCTATCTGCGACTCCACTTTCAAGGAGCTATGAACCTGCATTCCAAGATCTCTTTGTTCAGCAACACTCCCTAGGACCTTACCAGTAGGTGTACAAGTCCTGCTAAGATTTGCTTTCTCAAAGTGCAGCATCTATAAAAAGGATGGTCTACACCTGAACCTGAGGGGCACCAGTATCCTTGGGGGGAGGTTTGCTAGTGCTCTTTGGGAGGGTTTAAACTAACTCTGCCGGGGCATGGGAACCTGGACTGTAGCTTTAGGGTACAGGACCTTGAGTGTAGGGAGGTTATGAATAATGCAGCGATCTCGAAGGAGGGTGCCTGTAAACAGAAGGGTGGATTGAAGTGTGTATACTTCAATGCCAGAAGTATAAGAAATAAGGTAGGTGAACTTGCAGCGTGGGTTGGTACCTGGGACTTCGATGTTGTGGCCATTACAGAGACGTGGGTAGAACAGGGGCAAGAATGGCTGTTGCAGGTTCCAGGGTTTAAATGTTTTAGTAGGATCAGACATGGGGGTAAAAAAGGGGGAGGTGTGGCATTACTTGTCAAAGATAGTATTACAGCAGTGGAATGGACGATGGAAGAGGACTTGCCATCTGAGGTAGTTTGGGCTGAGGTTAGAAATAGGAAAGGTGAGGTCACCCTGTTAGGTGTTTTCTACAGGCCTCCTAATAGTCCTAGAGAAGTAGAGGATAATATTGCGAGGATGATTCAGGAAAAGAGTGAAGGTAGCAGGGTGGTTGTTATGGGGGACTTTAACTTCCCAGATATTGACTGGCAGAGCTATAGCTCGAGTTCATTAGATGGGTCGGTGTTTGTCCAATGTGTGCAGGAGGGTTTCCTGACACAATATGTAGACAGGCCAACAAGAGGTGAGGCTATACTGGATTTGGTTCTAGGTAATGAACCAGGCCAGGTGTTAGACTTGGAGGTAGGTGAGCACTTCGGGGACAGTGACCACAACTCGGTGACTTTTACTTTAGTAATGGAGAGGGATAAGTGTGCGCCGCAGGGCAAGAGTTATAGCTGGGGGCAGGGAAATTATGATGCAGTGAGGCATGACTTAGGATGTGTGGATTGGAAAAACAGGCTTCAAGAGAAGAACACTAATGAGATGTGGGGATTGTTCAAGGAGCAGCTACTACGTGTCCTCGATAAGTATGTACCAGTCAGGCATGGTGTAAAGGGCCTTGTGAGGCAGCCGTGGTTTAGTAAGGAATTGGAATCCCTTGTGAAAGGGAAGAAGGCGGCATATGTAAAGATGAGGCGTGAAGGTTCAGTTGGGGCGATAGAGAGTTATAAGGTAGCCAGGAAGGATCTAAAGAGAGAGCTAAGAGAAGCGAGAAGGGGACATGAAAAGTCTTTAGCTGGTAGGATTAGGGAAAACCCAAAGGCTTTCTATAGGTATGTCAGAAATAAAAGGATGACTAGGGTAGGTATCGGTCCAGTCAAGGATAGTAGTGGGAAGTTGTGTGTGGAGGCGGAGGAGATTGGAGAGACACTAAATCAATACTTTTCATCAGTATTCACTCAGGAACAGGACACTGTTGCTGATGTGAATATGGAGTCACAAATGATTAGAATGGATGGCCTGGAAATATGCAGGGAAGAGGTTCTGGGAATATTGGAGAGGATGAAAATAGATAAGTCTCCTGGGCCTGATGGCATTTACCCTAGGATCCTATGGGAAGCTAGGGAGGAGATAGCAGAGCCATTGGCCTGGATTTTTATGTCGTCATTGTCAACGGGAATAGTACCAGAGGACTGGAGGATAGCGAATGTGGTCCCCTTGTTCAAGAAAGGGAGTAGGGATAGCCCTAGTAACTATAGGCCAGTGAGTCTGACTTCAGTGGTGGGCAAAGTCTTAGAGAGAATGGTAAGGGATAAGATTTATGAACATCTGGATAGGAATAACGTGATCAAGGATAGCCAGCATGGTTTTGTGAAGGGCAGGTCGTGCCTCACAAACCTTATTGAGTTCTTTGAGAAGGTGACTAAGGAAGTGGACGAGGGTAAAGCAGTAGATGTTGTGTATATGGATTTTAGTGAGGCGTTCGATAAGGTTCCCCATGGTAGGCTAATGCTAAAACTACGGAGGTATGGCATTGAGGATACATTAGAGGTTTGGATTAGGAATTGGCTGGCTGGAAGGAGACAGAGGGTAGTAGTTGATGGACTATGTTCATCTTGGAGTGCAGTTACTAGCAGTGTACCACAAGGATCTGTTTTAGGACCATTGCTTTTTGTTATCTTTATAAATGATCTAGAGGAAGGGCTTGAAAGCTGGGTAAGCAAGTTTGCGGATGACACAAAAGTCGGTGGAGTTGTGGATAGTGAGGAAGGAAGTGGTAGGTTACAGCGGGATATAGATAAGTTGCAGAGCTGGGCAGAAATGTGGCAAATGGAATTCAATGTAGCTAAGTGTGAAGTCATTCACTTTGGTAGGAGTAACAAGAAGATGGATTACTGGGCTAATGGTAGGCTACTTGGTAGTGTGGATGAGCAGAGGGATCTTGGTGTCCATGTACACAGATCTCTGAAAGTTGCCACCCAGGTAAATAGTGCTGTGAGGAAAGCATATGGTGTACTGGGCTTTATTGGTAGAGGAATTGAGTTCCGGAGTCCTGAGGTCATGTTGCAACTGTATAAGACTCTGGTGCGGCCTCATCTGGAGTATTGTGTGCAGTTTTGGTCGCCATACTATAGGAAGGATGTGGAGGCATTGGAACGAGTGCAGAGGAGGTTTACCAGGATGTTGCCTGGAATGGTAGGAAAATCTTATGAGGAAAGGCTGAGGCACTTGGGGCTGTTCTCATTGGAGAAGAGAAGGTTTAGGGGAGATTTGATAGAGGTGTATAAGATGATTAGGGGTTTAGATAGGGTCGACACTGAGAACCTTTTACCGCTAATGGAGTCAGGTATTACTAGGGGACACAGCTTTAAATTAAAGGGTGGTAGGTATAGGACAGATGTTAGGGGTAGATTCTTTACACAGCGGGTTGTGAGTTCATGGAATGCCCTGCCAGTAGCAGTGGTGAACTCTCCTTCTTTATGGTCATTTAAGCGGGCATTGGATAGGCATTTGGAAGTTATTGGGCTAGTGTAGGTTAGGTAGGATTCGGTCGGCGCAACATCGAGGGCCGAAGGGCCTGTACTGCGCTGTATCTTTCTATGTTCTATATGTTCTATCTTGCAATTATCTAAATTAAATTCCATCTGCCACTCCTCAGCCCATTGGCCTATGTGCTTAGGCTGTCGTATATAAGAAGGAATTGAAACTGGGAGTAGAAAAAAAAGCAAAATTCTGCAGATGCTGAAAATCTGAAAGGGAGCATGCTGCAGAAACTCAGTAGTCTGGCAGTGTCTGTGGAGAGAGAAACTGAGTGAATGTTTCAAGTCTGTGTGTGAGTTTAGAAACAAAAACCGAAGTTGCTGGAAAAGCTCAGCAGGTCTGGCAACATCTGTGAAGAGAAATCAGTGTTATCATTTTGGGTTCAGTGAGAGAATTGACTTCCATCGACTTTGGTTTTTGTTTCTGATTGTCAGTTTTCGGTTTTTATTTGGTGTGAATTTATCCTGTTTGGAATGCAGATCTCTCTTTATTCATTCGTGGGATGAGGGCGTTGCTGGCTGGGGCAGCATTTATTGCCCATCCCTAATTGCCCAGAAGGCAGTTAAGAGTCAGCCATATTTTTGTGGGTCTGGAGTCACATGTAGGCCAGACCAGGTAAGGATGGCAGATTCCTTCCCTGAAGGAATATCTCTGTCAATAAATGCAAGTAAAAGTCCATGCAGATTGGCTTTTGCTTTATCCTTCACCACTGGGCTTTCGGGGGGGGGGGCAAATGTTCTGTTCTTTCTCCCAAAAGTCAAGCCCTTCATCCTTTTGGGGGTAAGTTGTTGTCGGTGGGTAAATAATGTTTGTTGAAGGACAATGAAGAAGTCGTTATTCTTGTTGATTACTCCTTTTGGCATCGACTTCTAGATGAAATTAGTGGGAGCTGTCTGCCCTCTAGATCCCACCCACCGTGATGGACCGAGTGCCCAGGACAACTGCTGCATTTAATAGCACCAACTGCTTCAACCTCGAGCGGGGATCCACGGTGCTGCAGGGTAACAGTTTTGGAGGAATCCCCACCGTCCTGCTTATCTACTTTGTCACTTTCTGGGTAAGTGGCGTCAGTCCGTTTCGAAGGTGCTCCCGCGTGTCACAGACCAAGAATCACCTCACAGAGTGATGGCTTGATAGCGCAGAGCCACTAAAGGTGCTTCACAAATGCAGTTATCAAACAAAGAACGATGATGAGCCTCATTTGAGGACCAATGGTGGCCAAAACGATGGCCTATCTAAGGGAGGCTGAGATGGCAAGGTTTAGGAAAGGGATTGGGGTCTGGGCAGCTAAAGGCAGAGGAATGCAGACAGAGGTGAGGGAACAAAGCAATTTGTAAACCAGAATGTGGGGTCAGCTCAGACTCGCTGCAGGTGTTAACGCTGCAGAGAACGAATTTGTTTAAAAATCCAAATTGTATAAAAACTAATCTCACTTTGGCATCAAATGAATCTTGCCAACTGCAGAGGTGAAGATGAACCTTTGTTTTTTTTTAAGTTGCATCTTTGGAGGCAAAACTTATGATGATTTATAAAGCTCTTGCAAAGTACCTTGATATGTTTCATGATGTTAAAAACTGCTACATAAATACAGGTTGTTGTTGAAACATAGTGACTTTGTGACTCAGGCATTGCAATGGAAACCAAAGTCACTCGCGTTATGTTAATGTCTGATGATGTAAGAATGGAACGTGCCAGAGGGTGGAACTTCTAATTGCTGTACTTGATGTCTAGCAACCTCAGTATTTAAAAAAAATCTTTTTGATTCAATCATGTACAAACTGGAAGCTGAGCTGATGAGGCCAGTCAGTCCATCACCTAGTTCCTACTGACCTCTTCTCTACTTCTTTTATTCTTCAAATATTTAGACAATTTAAAAGCATGTACACAGGTAGGCACAGCAGTCTCCATCTGTTACTCTAGTGCGTGTTAATTCATGGGAGAGCTCTTCCCTTCATTTCAGGCTGCTGTGTTCAGGGTGTCTGACAGAGAGTGATTTCACATCCTCGCAACCCTCTGTGTTTTCCAATTCTGCC
This sequence comes from Hemiscyllium ocellatum, assembly GCF_020745735.1. Classification (NCBI taxonomy): domain Eukaryota; kingdom Metazoa; phylum Chordata; class Chondrichthyes; order Orectolobiformes; family Hemiscylliidae; genus Hemiscyllium; species Hemiscyllium ocellatum. The sequence goes on from NC_083403.1 coordinate 14,050,853, forward strand.
TATCTTTCCCTTTTTCTGGTAATGGAGTCATCATGGTCAGCAAGCAGTGCAAACAGCTATTCCTTGTGTTTGGTTTCCGAAACTCTTATTAACGTCAAAAAGCTTGATCACGCTGTCATTCACCTCTTCAGAGAACGGGAGCTCTTCGTTTTTATTCTCTCCTTCTGTTTAAAGCTTCTCATCTCTGGCCGTAATTCCATCAATCACTCCTGCCACCTCATCCTTTCCATAATGGCGTCACCTATCCCAGCATCCTCTGGTGCACCTGTACCCATGGTCACCGGCCCCGACATCAAGTCAGCCTTTGAGAGTGAACCCACAGGAAGTGACTGGTCCGGATGGAGTCTCCAGTCATGCACTCAGATCCTGTATGGACCAGACAAACTAATTTAAGGACAAAAGGGTAACTAGGGAGAGAATAGGGCCCCTCAAAGATCAGCAAGGCGGCCTTTGTGTGGAGCCACATGAGATGGGGCAGATACTAAACGAGTACTATTGCATCAGTCTTTACTGTAGAAAAGGATATGGAAGATATAGACTGTAGGGAAATAGATGGTGACATTTTAGAAAATTAGGGATAGTCAACATGGCTTTGTGCGTTGGAACTCATGTCTCACAAACTTGATTGAGTTTTTCGAAGAAGTAACAAAGAGGATTGATGAGGGCAGAGCGGTAGATGTGATCTATATGGACTTCAGTAAGGCGTTCAACAAGGTTCCCCATGGGAGACTGATTAGCAAGGTTAGATCTCACAGAATACAGGGAGAACTAGTCATTTGGACACACAACTGGCTTAAAGGTAGAAGACAGAGGGTGGTGGTGGAGGGTTGTTTTTCAGACTGGAGGTCTGTGACCAGTGGAGTGCCACATGGATCAGTGCTGGGTCCACTACTTTTCGTCATTTATATAAATGATTTGGATGTGAGCATAAAAGGTATAGTTAGTAAGTCTACAGATGATCCCAGAATCTGAGGTGTAGTGGACAGTGAAGATGGTTACCCTCGAGTACAACGGGATCTTGATCAGATGGGCCAATGGGCTGAGAAGTGGCAGATGGAGTTTAATTCAGATAAATGTGAGGTGCTGCACTTTGGGAAAGCAAATCTTAGCAGGACTTATACACTTAATGGTAAGGTCCTAGGGAGTGTTGCTGAACAAAGAGACCTTGGAGTGCAGGTTCATAGCTCCTTGAAAGTAGAGTCGCAGGTAGATAGGATAGTGAAGAAGACGTTTGGTATGCTTTCCTTAATTGGTCAGAGTATTGAGTACAGGGGTTGGGAGGTAATGTTACGGCTGTACAGGACATTGGTTAGGCCACTGTTGGAATATTGTGTGCAATTCTGGTCTCCTTTCTATCGGAAAGATGTTGTGGAACCTGAAAGGGTTCAGAAAAGTTTGGTAAGGATGTTGCCAGGGTTGGAGGATCTGAGCTACAGGGAGAGGCTGAACAGGTTGGGGCTATTTTCCCTGGAGCTTCAGAGGCTGAAGGGTGACCTTATGGAGGTTTATAAAATCATGAGGGGCATGGATAGGGTAAATAGACAAAGTCTTTTCCCTGGGGTGGGTGAGTTGCGAACTAGAGGGCATAGGTTTAGGGTGAGAGGAGAAAGATATAAGAGAGACCTACGGGCAACTTTTTCACTCAGAGGGTGGTACGTGCATGGAATGAGCTGCCAGAGGAAGTGGTGGAGACTGGTACAATTGCAACATTTAAAAGGCATCAGGATGAGTATATGAATAGGAAGGGTTTGGAGGTATATGGGCCAGGTGCTGGCAGGTGGGACTAGATTGGGTTGGGATATCTGGTCGGTGTGGACCGAAGGGTGTGTTTCCGTGCTGTACATATCTATGACTCTATAATTTGTAAACTCCAAGATATAGGTCATGGCACCCCGCTCTATAACTTGATCCTTGACTTCCTGACCCACAGACCACAATCAGGAAGAATAGGCCACAATAGCCCCTCCATGATGATCCTCAATGCCAGTGCCCAGCAAGGCTGCATGCTCACCTCCCCCCCCCCCCCCCCCCCCCCCCCACTGTACTCCTTACACACATACGACTATGTGGTCAAATTCCGCTCCAGCTCAACTTACATGTTTGCTGACAACACCACCCTTGCAGGTGAGATCTCAATGACGACAGAATGCAGGAAAGAGTCTGAGTGTTTAACAGCATGATGTACAGACAACAATCTCTCCATTAACATCAGCAAACCAAAGGAGCTGGTCACTGACTTCAGGAAGTGGAGAGGACGGCATGCCCCTGGCTATATCAATGGTACTGAGGTGGAGATGGTCAAGAGCGTCAAGTTCCTGTGAGTGATGATCACTAACACTGTCCTGGTCTTCCCATGTCAATACAACCAGGAAAGCACAACAACCTCTCTACCTGCTCAGGAGGTGAAGGAAATTTAACCTGTGCACAGGGATACTACTGAGTTTTATTGATGAATCATAGAAGGCATCCCATCTGGCTGCATCACAGTGTGGTGTGGCAACTGCTGTGCCCAAGACTAGACAAAACTATAGAGAGTTGTGAACACAGCCCAGTCAATCACGTGAACCAGCCCTCCATCCATTGACTCCATCTATACTTCCCATTGCCTCGGGAAAGAACCAACATAATCAAAGACCGCTCCCATCCCAGTTATACTCTTTTGCATCCTTTTCCACCAGGCAGAAGATATAAAATATTGTATACACGTACAATCAGATTCAAGAACAGCTTCTTCCCTGCTGTTATCAGATTTTTCAACCATCTTCTCAAATGTTAATTCTGATCTCTCTCTCACTGCACCTTCCGTGCAGCTGTAACACTGCACTCTGTTCTGCTACCCTGATGCACTGTGTGTGGTATGATCTGCCTGTAGAGCGTGCAAAACAACACCTTCCACTGTATCTTGGTGCATGTGACATCATTAAAACAAACCAAATCCAAATAGATCATGTCCACTTTTTCTAACTTGCTCACTGACTCCTCAAAGAAATCTAACAGATTTGTCAGGTATGACATCTCTTTGGTGAAGTTGTGCTGACTCAGCACTATTTTTTCGTGCATGTCCAAGTACTCTGCAATCTCATCCTTAATAATGGACTCTGAAATCTTACCAATGACTGAGGTCAGGCTACCCAGCCTATAGTTTTCTGTCTCCTCCCGTCTTCAACAGCGGTGTTATATTAGCCATTTCCAGTCCTCTGGATCCCTCCTTGATTCCTGGAAGATCACGAGATATGTCTCCACAAACCGCTCCGCTATCTCCTTCAGAACCCTGGGGTGTGATCCATCGGGTTCTGGAGTAGAGTGGTGCTGGAAAAGCACAGCAGTTCAGGCAGCATCCGAGGAGCAGGAAAATCGATGTTTCGGGCAAATGACCTTCATCAGTGATCTATCAGGTCTGTGTAATGTATCCACCTCCAGACCTTTTCAGCTTCAGTAGACAATAGACAATAGACAATAGGTGCAGGAGTAGGCCATTCAGCCCTTCGAGCCTGCACCACCATTCAATATGATCATGGCTGATCATCCTTAATCAGTATCCTGTTCCTGCCTTATCTCCGTAACCCTTGATTCCACTATCCTTGAGAGCTCTATGCAACTCTTTCTTAAATGAATCCAGAGACTGGGCCTCCACTGCCCTCTGGGGCAGAGCATTCCACACAGCCACCACTCTCTGGGTGAACAAGTTTCTCCTCATCTCTGTCCTAAATGGTCTACCCCGTATTTTTAAGCTGTGTCCTCTGGTTCGGCACTCACCCATCAGCGGAAACATGTTTCCTGCTGCCAGAGTGTCCAATCCTCTCATAATCTTATAGTCTCAATCAGATCCCCTCTCAGTCTTCTAAACTCAAGGGTACGCAAGCCCAGTCATTTCAGTCTTTCAGTGTAAGGTAATCCCGCCAGTCCAGGGATTACTGGGTACTTCCCCAGTACCTTCTCCAGAGTGATGGCCACTACACTGACCTCTGCCCCCAGATTGTCTTGAAGTTCTGGTATGCTGCTGGTCTCTTCCACTGTGAAACCTGATGCAGAGTACCTCTGCCATTTCTTTGCTTTTCACTACTACTTCACCAGCCTCATTTTCCAGTGGTTCAGTGTCCATTCTTGCCTGTCCCTTCCCTTTTATATATCTGAAAAAACTCTTGCAATCCTCTTCAGTATTACTAGCTAGTTTACTCTCATATTTCATTTTCTCCCCTCTTGATGTATTTTTTGTTCCCTCTGCTGGTTTTTAAGGCTTCCCAATCCTCTACCTTTGTGTCCATCTTCCTCGTGCGTGTCCATTTTCCTGCACGTGTCCATTTTCCTGCGTGTGTCCACTACTTGATTTCCACCTTTCTCAGCCTGTTGAGCCTTTGTGCTTTTTTTAAGAATTTTAAAACTTTAATACAAGTCCTTATTTTTATTGATTTTTTTTGTTTGTATTTAACAGTATTTGGAATGATTTTTATAATTTTCTTTTCCAGGTCTTAATCATGTTGTTTTCTATACTGAGGAAGACGGCGTGGGATTACGGGCGTCTTGCCCTGGTCTCTGACATCTCGAGGTGATTCAGTTCTTTATCTCCAACGAAGGGAAGTTTCCTCTTCCATCACGGACTCACCACCTCCCTCTGCTGGCTCATTCAATAAACACACCGGGTCATCTCACATTTCAGCAGAATTGGGTTGACTGAATGGGGAGGAGCTGGCCTCAGTACCAGTGGAATTAGCTGATGGGGTGATATCACCTGTGATTTATTTTCAGTGTTATCCAGTAACTCTGTGTGTGTGTGTGTGTGTCTATCAGGGTGAACAATGCCTGATTCCATGGGACTGCTTTGTTTGGACTGGCTAATCCTGTGGTTTTATGTCATTGGGTAAGAGGGGACAGTTTGTCCTATCTTCGTGATCCTCTATACTCTCCTATTAGTGCTCACTCCCCAACATTAGACTTTCATATCACCTGGGCCCTCCTTTGCATCTATCACTTACGCACCAGCACCCCTGGTCGTTCTCTGTCTTGTCTGCATTTTCCCCGTCCACCCACCTCTCACAGGCCCACCCCTTACAAGTCGAAGTGGACCATCATTTATTCCCCAGGAATTGGTCACTCTGGATGAGTGTGTGTGTGTGTGTGAGTGAGAGAGAGAGAGAGACAGAGAGAGATTCTGTGTCTATCCCCTTGCTGTCTACCCCTTTCATTTCACTCCCTCTGGGCTCTGTCTCCACCTGTCTGATCACAGTTCCCCATACCCCTTGAAAAAACCCAACTTCATCTGAAATGGCACCTTTTCCAAGCTGCTGTTAGGTCTGGCAAGCAAATTCTGTTTCTGTTTTAGATCTCATAATCAGCAGTTTTTTGTTTTATTTATTTGTGTGTGTGTGTGAGAGAGAGAGAGAGAGAGAGAAGAGAGAAAGTGAGATTCTGTGTATGTGTATCTATGCCTTATGTATGTATTTGTGTGAGACATTGTGTGTGTGTGTGTGTGTGTGTGTGTGTATGTGTGTGTGTGTGTGGCAGAGACTCTGTGTGTGTGTGTGTGTGTATGTACGTGCCTATGTTGTTTGTGTGTGTTTGTGTTCAGTCTGCGACACCCTCCGATGTCTACTCTGCTGTTAAGAGCCCTGGTTCCTGTAATGGACGCCCCAGTCAGAAAGGGCCTGTGAAATCATTTATCCCCAACCCCAGCCCCGGTCTGACCTTGTGCCTTTTGGAAGATGAGTAAGGGAGGGCAAATGTGAAACTCACTTTGGGTTGGTGTCATTAAATAAATAATGGCTGACCCCATGACATCACGCTGTCGCTGAACTTGAGCTGTTCTGTTTTACAGTGAGGCCGAGGGTTCACCCAGAAGATACAAAAGACACTCTTCATTCACGGAACAAAGTATCAAAGATGCTGTGAGTAGTAAGGAGTCACTTGGCCTACCCTCACTTTGGATATTATCCCCTGTCCCTCTTTACACTTCGAGAGGTTCAAAGAATGAAATTGAGAGAATTCTCACAGAGTGACCGAGTGGGTGTAAGCAATAGGGGGTGTCCCCTGTCGGGCGACTCTAGTACCAGGGGCATCATCTCAGGAGATTTAAGACTGAAACGAGGAGGGTGGTGAATCTTTGGAATTTTCTTTGAAAACACAATCAATTGAGCAGGTTCAAGACTGAAATTGATACCTCTCAGGAAGGCTAATGACACTGAGGGATATGGTGAGGATGAGCGGGAATCGAAATGATCAGCCATGATCTAATTGACTGATGTAGCATTCATGTTGGGCTGAATGGCCTACTCTCACTCTTACATAGACTGTGCTGTGGCATTGAAAATGAGGCAGCCAATGCACGCACAGAAAGCTTCCACAAACAGCCGTGTGTGGCCAGGTCATTGTGTTTTTGTTTTGTGTGATGTTGGGTGTAGGATCAGCTTCTCTTCAACATTGGTGTTTTGGCGTGTTTGTCACATCCACTTGAGGGAAACAAGACCAGGTCCTGTTGTAATCCCTCCTCTGAGCGATGTCAACTTCAATTCGGACCGGTGCCCACCTAACCTGATCGGGGGAGGGGGGTGTAGGGTGTGGCGTGTTGGGGATTAAGTTGGCCTCTGAGCCATGACGGGTGAATGTTAGGCCCTTAGGTCCAACCTGCTCCTGGGCTCGTGTCTGCACGTGGGGGATGAGCTACATTTACCTTGCTGCCTTTGACCCTGTGGCCTGTACCCTCACACTCTCAGTGATCTGTCGGGTGTTCTGAATCTCGTTGTGTGATAAATGCTTGAGCGAGTTTTGTTTTCACTTGCAGGGTTTCTGCTCGTGGCTGACTAACACCTTTACCATGAAGTGAGTGTCTGACCTTCCTGTCCCAATGATGACCATCTTTTTATTTTGGAGTGATGGGGGTGGGGGGGGTGGGGAGGTGAGGACACGAAAAGCGGCGCATTCAGTACAAAGTTGCTCAGTGTGAAGCTGTGCACTCGGGTTTATACCAGAACGATGGAGTCATATCGAAATGGTGACACATTGGGAAATGTGAATATACAAAGGGATCTGGGTGCCGTTGTCCACTAGTCAATGAAAGTAGACAAGTGCAGCAAGCAATTAGGAATGCCAGTGATATATTAGCCTTCATTTGCAAGAGGATTTGAGTGCAGAAATATGCACAGGCAGTTTTAGTTTCCCTGTGTAAGGCAGGATGTCCTTGCCTTAGTTTGGGTGAAGCAGAGATTGACTTGGCTGACACAAGGACTGCCCTATGAGGAGAGATTGGCCTGTATTATCTAGAGTTTAGAAGATGAGAGTGATTCTTATTGAGATATAAAATTCCTACAGGGTTGGACAGACTAGATACAAGGGGAATGTTTCCCCGGTTGAGGAGTCTAGATGCAGGGGTCACAGACTCAGGACATGGGGTGGACCATTTAGGGATGAGATGAGGAAGCATTTTTGCACTCAAAAGGTAGTGAACCTGTGGGGGCCAAGTCAATGGATAAACTCAAGGACCAGTTGGGTAAATATTTAGATTTTAGCGACATCAAGAGGCATGGGGAGAAATCGGGAACATGGCATTGAGATGGAGGATCAGCCAAGATCATACTGAATGATGGAGCAAGGCTGAATGGCCTACTCCAGCTCCGAGTTTCATAGAACATTACAGTGCAGTACAGGCCCTTGATGTTGCACTGACCTGTGGAACCAATCTGAAGCCCATCTATCCTACACTATTCCTGTCCCAGTCAAACAGCACATCAACCATTGGACTCCAAACACATATACACAGACACACACAGAAACACACAGATGCATCCACAGACACACACACACACACACACACACACACACACCTGGCTCACCTGAGGGAAATGTCACTCAGGAGGAGTCAAAGCCAGTGGGAAGCTCCACTGTTGGAATGTGACTTTGGTGGAATGGATTGGGAATATAAGAGTCACTCCCTCAAACCAGAGTGTACGTGGTCTATCAGCTGTTCCACCACCCACAAGAAATGTGACCATCGCAGATCTCAAGGGTGGAACTTTAAAAGGAGGGAGGGGGATCATGGAAATTGGTCACTACCATTGAAGGTGTTGGTGGAAGGGTCAGGCCCCTTTCTCTCAAACCCGCTGTCAGTACAATTGATATGAAGCTTGTTGGTGCAGAGGGATCTGGGGGTCTTGGTACATGAATCACAAGACGTTAGTCTGCAGGTACAGGTAAAGATTAGGAAGGTAGTTGAAATGTTGGTGTTTATTGTGATGGGGGTAGAATGTAAAAAAAAACCTGAGAGATTTACTTCAGCTGGTGAGGTCACATCTGGAATATTGTGTACAGCTTTGGTCTCTTTTTCCTTGTGAAAGGACATGATTGCATTTGAAACAGTTCAGACAGAGCTCACTGGATTCCTGCGATGGAGGCTGTGCAGTTACAGTCATATAGTCATAGAGCTGCGCAGCATGGAAACAGACCCTTCGTCTAACTCATCCACACTGACCAGATAACCTAAATTAAGCTAGTCCCATTTGCCAGCACTTGACCTATATCCCTTTAAACCCTTCCTATTCATATACCCATCCAGATGCCTTTTAAATGCTGTCATTGTACTAGCCTCCACCACGTAGCACCCACTGCATGTAAAAGGTGTTCCTTAGGTCTCTTTTATATCTTTCCCCTCTCACCCTAAACCTTTGCCCTCTAGTTCTGGACTCCCCCACCCCAGGGAAAAGACCTTGTCTATTTATCTTATCCATGCCCCTCATAATTTTATAAACCTCTATAAAGTCACCCCTCAGTCTCCGACACTCCAGAGAAAACAGCCCAGCCTGTTCAGCCTCTCCCTGTAGCTCAAACCCACCAACCCCAGCAGCTTCCTTGTAAATCTTTTCTGAACCCTTTCAAGTTTAACAACATCTTTCCGATAGGAGGGAGACCAGAACTGCACTCAATATTCCAAAATCTTTAAAGGAAGGCTCAGATAGGTATGAGGAGTTTTGACCTTTGAGTGAAAGAGTTGAGATGTTATGTTGAGGCTGTACAGGATGTTGGAGAGGCCTCTTCTGACATACGATGTTCAGTCGGTTGCCCTGTTTTGAAAGGATATTATTCAGCTGGAGAGGGTTCAGAAAAGATTTACCATGATGTTGCCACGATTGCCAAGACAAGGGGGCATATTTTTAAGAGAAAAAAGATTTAAAAAGAACAGTTTTTTTATGCAGAGGGTGGTTCGTCTGTGGAATGATCTTCCAGAGGAAGTGATGGATGCAGGTACAGTTATAACATTTAAGAGATTTGGATGAGTACAGTATATGAATAAGAAATGTTTGGAAGGATATGGGCCAAGCTCAGGCAGGTGGGATTAGTTTAGTTTGAGAACATGGTTAGTTTGGACTGTTGGACCCAAGGGTCTGTTCCCCTGCTGTGTGACTCGAGAAGAATGAGAGGCGATCTTTTTGAAACACACAAAATCTTGAAGGGGCTTGACAAAGTAGATGCTGAAACGGTGTTTCCTTGTGTGGGAGAATCTAGAACTGGGGACTCTGAATGTCACTGAATTCTTTTGAAGGCAGAGGTGGACAGGTTTGTGACTAACAAGGGACGCAAGGGTTATTGGGAACAGTCAGGAAAGTGGAGTGAAAGCCATTCCTGACGAAGGGCTTAAGCCCGAAACGTCAATCCCCCGCTCCTCGAATGCTGCCTGACCTGCTGTGCTTTTCCAGCACCACACTCTCGACTCTGATCTCCAGCATCTGCAGTCCTCATTTTCTCCATTATTAGATCAGTCATGATCTTATCAAATGGTGCAGTAAGCTGGAGGGCTGAATGGCTTCATTCTGTTTCTAATTCACAAATGGTTCATTGACGTCCTGCTGGGAAAGATAACTGTTGTGCTTAGATGGTCTGCCTTCAACATTGTTTAACTCCCCACCTCAAAGCGGTGTTTTACCTCAGAGTAAGGGGGAGCAGACTTAGGGCTAAGTTGAGGAGGAATATGTGAATCTGTGGAATTCCCTGCCCAATGAAGCAGCAGAGGCTAAACCATTGAATGTTTTTAAGGTAAAGATAGATTTTTGAACAGAAAAGGAATTAAGGGATATGGTGAGAGGGCGGGTAAGTGAAGCTGACTCTATGAAAAGGTCAGCCATGATGTTATTGAATGGTGGAGCAGGCTGGAAGGGTCAGGAGAACTACTCCTGCTCCGAGTTCCTATGTTCCTGTGTCCTGTAAAATTCCTGGGCCCAACAACTAGAGGAGAATTCTTCCATTTTCTTCTGTGGAGGTAAGTGAGGGACAGATACCGAATGTTAATCCTTCTAATGAAGCCAACGTGTCGAGAATATATGTCGAAGAGTGTGTTGCTGGAAAAGCACAGCCGGTCGGGCAGCATCTGAGGAGCAGGAGAGTCGACGTTTTGGGCCTAAGCCCTTCATCAGGACTATGGGCGACGCAGGGAGTACAGGGGGCTGCAGAGTGCTAGCACTGAGCCAACATTGACAGTTCTGATGGCTGAATCATTGAGAGGATTTTCAAGAGGTTAGGTAAGGGGCAGTGGAAGCAGAGCTCAGTCTGCCATTCGGTTCTCCCAGGCTCTCCTGACCCCCTCTGTTTTTGTGTTTCTTGCAGGGACAATGAGATGCAGGAGAAATGTGGAGAGGATGCCATCCACTACTTATCTTTCCAACGTCACCTCATCGTCCTGCTGGTGGCAATAAGTGTCATGTCTGTGGCCATCATTTTACCTGTGAACCTTTCTGGCAGTTTGCTGGGTAGGTGGGGTTTGATGAATGGAACTGATTGAGGTTCCTTCCTGTAGAAAAGACAAGGCTGAGCAGTGAACTGGTAGAGGCCTTCCCATTTCAGAAAGGGTTCAATAGGGTGGGTGTCTCACACAAAGATGGATACTGAACAGATGTTCCACTTCGTGTGAGACAGACTGCAACCACCAGCATTAAAGATTTTATTCCAGTGGAGAATAAACTTGTTTATCCTGAGATAGTGAGCCTTCTAATGAGTTGTTGAACTTGAAAGGGTTTAGAAAAGATTTACAAGGATGTTGCCAGGGTTGGAGGGTTTGAGCTATGAGGATGGGTTGAATAAGCTGGGGCTGTTTTCCCTGGAGCGTCGGAGGCTGAGGGGTGACCTTATAGAGATTTATAAAATCATGAGGGGCATGGGTAGGGTAAATAGACAAGGTCTTTTTTTCCCAGGGTAGGGGAGTAAAAAACTAGAGGGCATAGGGTAAGAGGACAAAGTTTTAAAAGGGACCTAATGGGCAACCTTTTCACACAGATGGTGTATGGAATGAGTTGCCAGAGGAAGTGGTGAAGGTTAACATTTAAAAGACATCTGGATGGCTATACGAATAGGAAGAGTTTAGAGGAATATAGGCCAATATGGGCAAATGGGACTAGATTAATTTAGGATATCTAGTCGGCATGGATGAGTTGGATTGAACTTGCTGTACAACCCTATGACTGTAAATAAATGGAGGAGTCATTGGCCCTGATCTACCAATCAATACATTGCACTAACATTTCCTAACATGGTATTGACCGTCGCTTAGCTGTCTGCTGAAATGGCCTCATTCAAGGAGACAGTTAACCTTTAAAAGGGCAGTTAGGGATGGCCATTAAATACCAATCTTACCAGTAATCCAGGTAAGGGTAAGGTGAAGTGCTGTAGCATTACCAGACCATAGGGCAGCTCTCTCATTTAGAGGGAGATGACTAGTGGACGTTTAACCTAAGGGTCACCGTGCCTCAGGTCGGGGGGACGAGGTTGAGAAGGAGAGTCGTTCACGGTAACCTTGGTTGGTGATGGTATTAAAACCTACTGTTCTAATGTCACTCTGTATCACAAACTAGGTGTCCAGCTAACTGAGTGAATCAGTCCTCAGAGCACACAGTAATGAACACACTATGTATGAATTAAAGACCACTTAATTAGCTGTCAGGTGCTTTGGCACGTGTGGAGATTGTGAAAAATGCTATATGAATGCAAGTTTTGTTGTTTGTTTGTACAGGGTGATGATACTAATTGGTGTGAACTCCAGTTACTGACTGTCATTGCAAATTGCTCTGTGTGTTTGACATGGGATAGAATGTTGGAAAAATACAATTCCTATTTTATTTTTGAAACTTGCAGACCAAGATCCTCAAAGTTTTGGAAGAACAACAATAGGGAACATGAAGACCAAGTAAGTGCGGACTTGGGACTGAATGACCAAATGTGAATGATGTGGCTTTGCTGCTGATGTCACCTAGACCTGTCATCACTTATTTGACTGGAGAGATTTGGCCCTGGTTTATCAGTGAACTCCATCCGTGCGTGTTACAGGTTATTCCAACTTGTAGTGTTGCATTCTAGCCTGTGTATTGCTGATAGTGTCAAAGTTGTTCATCTTGCACACATCAGGACAAACACAAGAATGCCAAATTACAAACAATGACAACAATTTTAACTGCAGGACAAAAAGGTGCTGATTGACTCTCGGTGCCATAGAGATGGCAGTGAGGGAATTATTGGATTTAGAGTCATAGAGATGTACAGCATGAAAACAGACCCTTTGGTCCAACCCGTCTGCTGGGAAATTTAAACAAAAACTGCAAGCTTGGCCATATTCCTTTTGTTTGTGGAGAATATTTGTAGTTCCCTCTTCAGTAATGTTCTAAGTCTTTATTTATACAGTCATACAGCACGGAAACAAACCCTTTCATCCAACCAATCCATGTCACCTATAATCCCTAATTAACCTAGTCCCAACTGCTTGTGCTTGGCCCATATCCCTCCAAATATTTACTCATGAACCTCTCCAAATGTCTTTAAAACCTTGTGACTGTACCTGCATCCACCACATCCGCTGGAAGTTCATTTCATGAACAGGTCCCTCTGTTAAAAAAAAATGGTCCCTCGTGTCTTTTAAAAATCTTTTTCCTCTTAAAAGTGTGCCCTGGTGTCTCAAAATTACCATCGTAGGGAAAAGATACCTGCCATTCACCTTACCTATACGCTGCATGATTTTATAAACCTATAAAGCCACCTCCTACGCTCTAGTAAAAAAACTCCCAGCCTATCCAGCCTCTGATTACTCCAAGTCTGTGTGTTTCACCCGGGAGATTATAAATATGTGTGACCTTTATCGAGTGTGTAGGCAGACAGTGAGTTCTGGTAGATTAGAGACATTAAAATCAGTTAAAGGCAAATTTAGGATTGATGTTCGGAAGCTTATCATCACCACATCAAGACATGGAACTGATTACCAAAGGAATAACAGAACCAGAGATCTTGTAATCATTTATCAATCATCTGAATTCTGAATATGAGGAGCGACCAGAATGGATGAACTAGGATGGGCAATTTCTCATCTTGTGAAATGAGGCAGCTTGTGATTTTCTGACAATAAATAGATATTAAAAAAAACTATCTCCCTCCCCTCACTGCAATTTTCTGAGATCAACCAATTGCGTACAGACCAGAAAACATTGGAACAGAAATAGATGGCCATTCAGCCCACTGAGTCTACTCCCACCATTGAATGAGATCATGGCTGGACTGTTCATCTTCAATTTCACCTTCCTGCGTTTTCCAAGAATCAATTCTAGAAACTTCCGTGTCAGGAGAACCTCATTGAGAGACAGCTTGGTGCTTTATCTCTTTTGTTCACTGAGTTCATTAAAAACTAATAGTAAGCTTTGGAGTCTCACATAGCCAGACCAAGGTGATGTTCATTAACCCATTGTGTTTTAATGTCATCATTTTCCGGTCTACCCAATGCTTCCTAAATAAAGTTTTCTAATATGCCAGAGTGAGATTTAATCTCTTCCCCTCTAGGTTCAGATTGCCAACAGTTATTAATTCTTGAGTTAGCATTGTCACATGACCTGTCCCACCCCCAGCTCCAGCCCACACATGGAATCTTGCCGATGTCAAATGGAAAACTAAAAGTCTCATTACCCAACTGACTGATGCTTGACCCTTCACCTTTCTTCACCTATTTCCAATTTTTTTTAGGGTAATAATGTTCAAAGAAAGTGACAATTTTTTAAAAATGTCCCCTTATGACGTTCCTCCAGGGCTGCCATGTCCTGGAAATGGATGTCCATTTGGGAATCCTCCTGTGGGTCCTTGAGGTCCAGGACTATTAGACCCAAGTTAGTTTGGTCTCCTACTGCTAATTGCCATCCTTTGGTAAAGTCCCTGTGAATTTAAACAATCTTGGATAAAAATTATTAAGAGTACTTTTTTTTTGCAGCTTCCTTACCATATCTAAAAGTGTTGATAAAGGGAGGAGAGGTGGTCTGAGTAGTGAGTTGATTGTTCTCCAATTGGTTTATGAAGGCAGTATGTCACAGGACAAGAATCCTGGGAGAGGTCATGTGATTGAACCTCTGGGAATAGGCTTAATCCCAGTTGGCAGTCCTTCGATCGTTTGTGGATCAGATTACACTGGGCCTGACTGGCATAACACATAAAATTGAAACCACAGTTTTACAGCCACCGTGACTGTGAATTGCCTGTGAAATGCAATGATTTCTGTGGTCTGACTTTTCACGTGATGTTGCAGGAATAACTTGCTGTGGCTTCACACCATTTTTGGTGTGATCTATCTGCTCCTCACCATCTTAGTCTTGAGGCACCACACTTCCAGTTTGCAGGACAGAGAGGATGATGTGGTAAGTTCATGCCCTGAACTCTTTATTGCTTCCTCGTTATCCCTACGGACTGATGTTTAAACCTCTGACTTCTTATCCAGTTGCTCAGCCTCATCGGGTTGTCTCTTTGAATTGATTTGAATTGAATTTGTTGTCATGTGTACCGAGGCACAGTGAAAAGCTTTGTCTTGTGAACAATACAGGCAGATCACGGAGTTCAGTAGCGTAGATAAGTAAGTAATAGGTAAACAGCAGCAAAACAAAAACACAGGTACAGGCAAATGTGAAGAGTTTGTGAGTCCATCCAGTATTCTAACAACAGTAGGATAGAAACTGTTTTGAAACTGGCTGGTGCGTGTTCAGGCTTCTGTACCTTCTCCCCAATGGTAGAGGCTGTAGAAAAACATTGCCAGGGTGGGATGAATCTTTGAGAATGCTGGTGGCCTTTCCTTGACCGAGGGCCTGGTAGACGGATTCTATAGATGGGAGATTGGCCTTTGTGATTGTCTGGGCTGAGTTCACCACTCTCTGTAACCATCTCCAGTCTTGAATGGTACAGTTGCCATACCAGGTAGTGATACATCCAGACAGAATGCTCTCGATGGCGCACCTATAAAAGTTGGCAAGGGTATTCGCCATCACGCCACATTTCCTCAGCTGCCTGATGAAGAAGAGACGTTGTTGAGCCTTTGTAACCAGTGAGTCGACATGAAGAGTCCAAGAAAGCTTGTTGTGGATGACCGCTCCCAGGAACTTTCCACTCTCCACTCCTTCCACCTCTGTGTTGTTAATGTGTAGGGGGGCATGAGTAACATCCTGCCGAAAGTCAATAATGAGTTCCTTGGTTTTGCCGGCATTGAGAGCTAGGTTGTTCCAGGTCTTTCACCTCCCATCTGTAGTCTGTTTCATTGCCATCTGAGATTTGACTGACTATGGTGGTGTCATCAGTGAACTTGTAAATGGCATTAGTCAGGTATTTGGCGACGCAGTCATGGGTATACAGTGAGTACAGTAGGGGGCTGAGTACACATCCCTGGGGGGTTCCAGTGTTGAGTGTTAGTGAGGATGAAGTATTGTCCCCAATCTTCACGGAATGCGGTCTGTGGGTCAGGAAACTGTTGCAGAGAGTGGGGCTTAGTCTGCAGGCTGTGCAAGGCATATACTTGTGCTTGGATCATCTGTGCTACACCTCAGCAACATTTTTCCATAGTTCTGCGAAGAGGGGGCAACTGGCCTCCCACAGCTACAATACTCTGCGATCCATTTGTCGAAATCCCATTCTGTTCGACCTCTGAGGATATTTGGCAGAGGTTTATAAAATCCTCTCGCCGCTGGCTGTCATCTGCTTGGAGAAAGAGTTTCTGTAGCGGCTGGTTTGGAAAACCCTCATTGAAGATGGAGACGCAGTGGCCCAGTGGTATTATCGCTAGACTGTTGATCTCAGTAATGTTCTGAGGACCCAGGGTCAAATCCTGCCAGTACAGCTGGTTGAATTGAATTCAATTAAACAAATAATCCAGAATTAAAGGTTTAATGATAACCATGAATCCATTGTTGATTGTTGGGGAAAACCCATCTGGTCCTTTAGGGAGATAATCTGCCATCCTTACCTGGTCTGGCCTACGTGTGACTCTAGACACACTGCAATGTGGTTGACTATTAACTGCCCTCTGGGGCAACTAAGGATGGACAATAAATGCTGGCCTCCAATAAGTGATGTCCTCATCCTGTGAACGAATAAAAAAAGTTTGCAAGAGACCAGTAGATGATGTGTTATCTCTTTAATGTCAGCAGCTATTACAATCTAGAATATTTTTTATTCTTTCATGGGATGTAGGCGAGACTAACATTTGATGCCCATCTCTATCTGCTGAGGGACTAACTGGGCCATTTTGGAGGGCAGTTAAGAAACAGCTGAATTGTCTATAGATCTGGAGTCACGTGTAGGTCAGAATGGGTAAGAATGATAGACTTAGATGGGCCGAAGCACCCATCTGTGCTGCAGACCTCTGTGCTCATGACTTGCAATATGAACCAGATGGGTATTTACAACGATCAGTGATAATTATAGAGTTTGCTGAGAGAAGCTTTCAATTTAGCATTCCTCTCCAGTCCTGGCCTTGAGGTGAGGCACACCGTTCAGAGAAGACCCTCACTAACTCATGTTGCTGCTACCAACTCTGGCCATGTTGACTGTGAGAAGCATACCAATCTCAGACTCTACAAATTGCTCCAAATATTGAACTTTCACTGATCCTAAGGCCTGGTGCAGTTGTAACAACACACTCCTTGTTTACAGTGAACTGGTATGTGATGTTTGAAGAATATGAATGTTTTGACCTGGATGTCCATTCTAACCTGGCCCTGTCTCTCCAGGTGAAGTCCACTTTATTTATAAGCAGAATTTCCGAGGAGGCTAGTGAGGAGATCATCGCTGGACATTTCCGGTAGGTATCCCTAAAGGCGTGTGTCTTACTGTAAATGGAACATTTCGTTTATTGGTGGAGTGGGTCATAAAAATCGGGAGGTTTTGCTGCAGATGTACAGGACGATAGTCAGACCACATCCGGTGTGGTCTCCTTGTGTTAGAAAGGCTGTAATACTTTAGAAGCTGTTCAGAGAAGGTTTATGCAACTGATCCCTGGGATATGGGGGGGCAGGAGTTTGGGATTATCCTGCGCTGGGATTATGGAGCTATGGCCACAACCAAGTCAGCCAAGATCTTGATAACATTACATGATTACGTTCAGTTTGAGGGAGAGAAGAATGGGTCCAAGACTAGTATTTTAAACTTAAATAAGGACAATGATGAGGGCTTGAAGGTGGAGCTAGATAAATGTGACACCACTGTTTAAAAAAGAGGGATAGACAAAAGATGGGGAATTATAGACTGGTTAGTTTAGCTTCTGTAGTGGGGAAAATGCCTGAGTCTATTATCAAGGAAGGAATAGCAAGATATGTAGATAGAAATTGTCCCATTGGGCAGTGGCATGAAGGGGTTCATGGAGGGCAAGTCATGCTTAACTAATCTACTGGAATTCGATGAAGACATTATGAGCACAGTGGACAATGGGGGTATGGTGTATCTAGATTTCCAAAAGGCATTCAACAAGTGCCACACAAAAGGCTGCTGCATAAGATAAAGATGCACAGCCTTTCGAGCAATGTGTTAGCCTGGGGAAAGGATTGATTAACCAACAAGAAGCAAAGAGTGTGGGTGAATGAATGCTTTTCTGGTTGGCAATCAGTGATTGGTGGTGTGCCTCAGGGATTGGTGTTGGGACTGCAATTATTCACAATTTATATAGATGATTTAGAGTTGGCGACCACATGTAGTGTGTCAAAGTTTGCAGATGATACTAAGATGAGTGGCAGAGCAAAGTGTGCAGAGGAAGGTGAAACTTTGCAAAGGGACATCGATAGTTTAAGTGAGTGGGCAAAGGTCTGGCAGATGGAATACAATGTAAATAAATATGAAGTCATCCATTTCGGTAGTAAAAAGGACTATTACTTGAATGGTAAAAAAAATTCCAGCATGTTGCTGTGCAGAGGGAGAAAGTGAGGACTGCAGATACTGGAGATCAGAATCAAGAGTGTGGTGCTGGAAAAGCACAGCAGGTCAGGCAGCATCTGAGAAGCGGGAGAATCAATGTTTCGGTCATAAGCCCTTCATCGGGAATCGGACCTGGGTGTCCTTGTGCAAGAATCACAGAAGGTTGGTCTCCAGGTACAGTAGATAATTCGGAAGGCAAGTGGAATTCTATCCTTCATTGCTAAAGGGACCGAGTTTAAAAGCAGGGAGGTTATGTTGTAGTTGTATAGCATGCTGGTGAGGTCACACCTGGAGTACTGCGTATAGTTTTGGTCTCCTTACTTGAGAAAGGATGTATTGGTACTGGAGGGGAAGCAGAGGAGGTTCACGAGGTTGATTCTGGAGTTGAGGGGGTTGGCTCATGAGGAGAGACTGAGTAGACTGGAATTATATTCATTGGAATTTAGTAGAATAAGAGGAAATTTTATAGAAACATATAAAATTATGAAGGGAATAGATAAGATAGAAGTAGAGAGGATGGATCCTCTGACAGGTGAAACTAGGACAAGGGGGCACAGCATCAAGTTTGGAGGGAGCAGATTTAGGACTGAACTGAGAGGAACTTCTTTATCCAGAAGGTTGGGAATCTATGGAATTCCCTGCCCAGGGAAGCAGTTTTGAGGCTTCCTCAGTAAATGTTTTTTAAAGCTCAGGTTTTTTGAGCAGTAAAGGAATTCAGGGTAATGGTGAGAGAGTGGCTGAGTGCAGCTGTGTCCGTGAGAAGATCAGCCATGATCTTATTGAATGGTGTAACAGGCTTGAAGGGTCAGATGGCCTACTCCTGCTCCTAGTTCCTATGTTGTTATGTTCTAAAGCACACTACCAAATTGGATTAAGGGATAGATCAACAGAGACACAGAGGCAGATGTTTGTGTGTATTTTAGAAAATACAGGATAAATACATTCCAATGAGAAGCAAAAATTCCATGGGGAATATACAACATTTATGGCTACTTAAGAAGTTAAAGCTAGTATCAAACTTAAAAAGAAAGCATTTGATTATATAAAGATGGGTATCCGGTCATAAAATTGGACAAAATATAAAACCAGCAAAATATGATAAAATGATTAAAAAGGAAGGAAAATGATTTTAATAACGAGAGAAAGCAAACTAAAAATATAAAAAGTAAAGATTATGTAGGTATGGAATAATAAAATAAAAGAGTTAAAGTGAATGATGCACTGTAAAACGTGTGTCTCACAAATTAATACAGGGAATAAGGAGATGGCATTGAGGTGAGCAGGTAATATTGTATCCATCTTCACTGCACCAGGGGAGGTGGGACTGGGCAAAGTGTTGGAGCTGGGTCCTGAGATTTCAGCATCTGGTCTGAACAGAACTGATTAGTGAGATTGCAAATGCATTGGTTTCAATTTTCCCAAACTCTCCAGATTCTGAGAATGTTACATCATTACATTAGAATAAGATTACATTAGAAAATAATGACTGTGACTTCTTTATTCAGAAAGGGAAAAATCAAACCAGTTAGCTTAACATCTGTCATTAGGAAGATTTAGCCATTATTCAAGATATTATAGCAGGGGACTTGGAAAAGTTCAACATAATCATCAGAGTCAACGTCCTGTGGATTTTTTGCAGAAGTGACATGTGCTGTGGGTGAAGGTGAACCTGTTGATGTACTTAGATTTCCAAAATAAGGGGTCACATCAAAGGTTATTATAGAAAACAAAAGGTCATGGTGTAGGGGGTAACTAATTGGTGTGGATTGAGGATTGGTTGGTTAATGGGAAACAGAGTAGGTATCAATGGGTTACCTGTTGCTTTGCAAGATGTAATATGCTATGGGGGTCAGCACTTAATATGTTACAACTTGTATAAATGGTGAGGGGACTGGGCTACGGCCACACCCAGAGGTGGACTCGTTTTTATTTCTCTTTGTTGCCCTTACTTTGTCTCCTGTTTTCAGTGAAGCCTACCCTACATGCACAGTCCTGGAGGTTCAACTCTGTTACAATGTGGCTAAACTAACAGAACTGGATGCTGAGTGGTAAGAAATCTAACACAGCGGAATCTGTTAACGATGAGTGTTTTGCTGACTTTAAGCACTGGTGGTGTTCCTGTAGCCCTGCTGATGGGCTCCACAGCTATTGTTTAGTTGCTGCCCCCTTTATGCTGAAAGAAGACTAGTAACTAAAGCTGCCTGTTCTGAGGAAGGGTCACTGGACCCGAAACGTTAACTCTGATTTCTCTCCAGACGTGCTGAGGTTTTCCAGCAATTCCTGTTTTTATTTCAGATTTCTAGCATCCACAATTATAGAGTCATAGAGATGTACAGCACGGAAACAGACTCTTCGGTCCAACCCGTCCATGCCGACCAGATATCCCAACCCAATCTAGTCCCACCTGCCAGCACCCGGCCCATATCCCTCCAAACTCTTCCTATTCAAATACCCATCCAGATGCCTGTTAAATGCTGCAATTGTACCAGCCTCCACCACATCCTCTGGCAGCTCATTCCATACACGTACCACCCTCTGTGTGAAAAAGTTGCCCCTTAGGTCTCTTTTGTATCTTTCCCCTCTCACCCTAAATCTGTGCCCTCTAGTTCTGGACTCCCCGACCCCAGGGAAAATACTTTGCCTATTTACCCTATCCATGCCCCTCATAATTTTGTAAACGTCTATAAGGTCACCCCCTTATTTTTTTTCCTTAGAGCTGTCTGTTAATTGTTGAGATCAATAAGGTCAGACTGCACATTAGATTAGATTAGAATAGATTACTTACAGTGTGGAAACAGGCCCTTCAGCCCAACAAGTCCACACCGACCCACCAAAGCGCACGCCACCCATACACCTACATTTACCCCTTACCTTACACTATGGGCAATTTAGCATGGCCAATTCACCTGACCCGCACATCTTTGGATTGTGGGAGGAAACCGGAGCACCCGGAGGAAACCCACGCAGACACGGGGAGAACGTGCAAACTCCACACAGTCAATCGCCTGAGGCAGGAATTGAACCCAGGACTCTAGCGCTGTGAGGCAGCAGTGCTAACCACTGTGCCACCGTGCCGCCCACGTGCCACTGTGCCGCCCACATCAACAGTACTCCAGCGTGACGTTCCCTTTCCTCACTGTCTTTGTGTCAGCCCGGTGTGTAGTATATACAAGCTAATGTTGGAGTCCCCTACTCTGGGTAAAATACCTTGGCTATTTATCCTATCCATGCCCCTCATGATTTTGTAAACATCTTTAAAGTTATCTCTCAGTCTCTGACATTCCAGGGAAAACAGTCCCAGCCTGTTCAGCCTCTCTCTGTAACTCAAACCCTCCAACCCTGGCAACATCCTTGTAAATCTTTTCTGAACCCTTTAGTTTCACAACATCCTACCTATAGCAGGGAGACTTGAATTGAATAAAGTGAGGACTGCTGATACTGGAGAGTAGAGTCGAGAGTGTGGTGCTGGAAAAGCACAGCAGGTCAGGCAGCATCCAAGGAGCAGGAGAATTGACGTTTCGGGCAAAATCCAGGAATTCTGAAAGTGGCCTAACCCATGTTCTGTACAGCCATCATGTGACCCCTCAACTCCTGTACTGAATGCACTGACCAATAAAGGCAAGTGTGCCAAATGCCTTCTCCACTATCCTGTCTACCTGTGACTCCACCTTCAATGAACCTGCACTCCAAGGTCTCTTTGTTCAGCAACACTCCCCAGGACTTTACCATTAAGCGTATAAGTCCTGCCCGAAAAATGCCTTTCCAAAATACAGCACCTCACATCTATCTAAATTGAAATTTGTCAATTCACATTGACAGGAGCGTTGGGGTTTGAGTGTCCCATTAACATCCTAGTGTCCCAGGTGGAGTGGTGGGTGGAGGTACAGGTTCAGCCCTGATTGATTGACAGGACAGTTAACTGGGTGCCCAGTGTGGTTTGGTTTAAACAGACCAACAGAGAGCAGTTATCAACTACTCAGCATCTGTAAGCAAATGCCTGGACAGGTAGAAAGTGGAACTGACCCCATTGTTGGATCCTCTCCTGCGCTGGGAGATAGCAGGAGCTGGGTTTAAGTGGAATAGAAAGGATGGTGTCATGGCCATATGCCCTCCAGTGAGTCAAATCGGTCACCTTGCTACTGTACTGACATTGTCTCTCGTAAAATCACACCAAGGCTCCAATTCCCAAATTTCCTCCTGATCCCACTTCCCTGGTCTGGGAATATTGTGCCCCAATACAGGGCATGTGGTAGTGTGTGAGGAGGAGGGGGTGGTAATGAGACCTGATTATATTTTGGGCGGCACGGTGGCACAGTGGTTAGCACTGCTGCCTCACAGCGCCAGAGACCCGGGTTCAACTCCCGCCTCAGGCGACTGACTGTGTGGAGTTTGCACGTTCTCCCCGTGTCTGCGTGGGTTTCCTCCGGGTGCTCCGGTTTCCTCCCACAGTCCAAAGATGTGCGGGTCAGGTGAATTGACCATGTTAAATTGCCCGTAGTGTAAGGTAAGGGGCAAATGTAGGGGTATGGGTACAGGTGGGTTTCGCTTCGGCAGGTCGGTGTGGACTTGTTGGGCCGAAGGGCCTGTTTCCACACTGTAAGTAATTTAATAAGTATTGAGACTGACTAAATGTTGTGACTCCTGGATTTCCCCAGCCTGCGGATCAGTTGGGGAGATTGAAATCTGGGGAAGCTTTCCAAGAGGTTTTGCTGCAGAGTGTTTCATTCCCAATTGCTGTGTCGCCAAACCACAGGCCCACTCTTGTCATCCAATTGGCAGAGTCCCTAGAAGGTACCATAAACCCACTGGACAGCTAACCCACCTTGTTACCTGCTCTTGACTATCAGTCACACAGCCTTTTTGTCCCATCTTCAACAAAACAAACAAAACTACCTAAAGAAAATGAAGAGTACGTGATTATTTTGAAGACGTCCCTCTGATCTTGCTCCTGGGTTCACTCCGAGGTTTCCAGCAGATTTATTTCAGCACTGTACCACAGCATGAACTGGATGGGCTGAATGGCCTGCTTCCACTCTCTGAGGATTCTATCATTCTGTTGGCAACAATGGAGAGTGTGAGAGGATCGAGTTGGTGGGGTGTTGGGGTGCGGAGTTGGGGGGCGCGGTAGTGGGGACGGGCTGCTGAAGGGTGTGGGGAGGGGGAGGTGGTGTGAGATTTGCCAAACTGATGGGGGAAGCTCTGACGCGGTGCTATTCCAATGCAGGAGGAAGGCGGAACGTGGGCGGAGATACTACACTGAGCTGCTCCAGAGTGAAGGGAAGCGAGTCTCCATCAACCCGCGCCCCTGCGGCCAGTTCTGCTGCTGCAGCTTCAGAGGGTGTGAGCAGGTGAGGAGGTCATCTCCAGCTCTCGAGGTCCCGGGAGGAACGGGGAACCTGCTTGAGAACTACCCGTCTGGCACCTCATACTGCTGCCAAATGAAGATGGGCTTTCAGAGAATGGCTCATTACTTCACAATCAGACTGAAAGGGGAGAGTGACAGTGGGCAGGGACCCGGGGGAGTGGGCAGGCAACTGGCAGGTGGACATGTGCTGAGTTGAGGGCAGGTACCTGGACTGAGGGCAGCATATTTTCTCTCTCGCTCTCGTTTTATCTCCTCATCTCATACTTTTCTGTATTTATCCTCGGGTGTTGAAGCTAACGGGCTGGAATGCTGCCTTCATGGTTTCCAACCTTAGGTTGCTCCAGCAGTTAATGGAAACTGCTCAGTTTTGATCCAGGTGGTCACATATTTCAGTAACAGTTTTATCAGACGATGGTCTGCATAAAGGAGTCGAGCACAGCCAACTTTATCTGATCCCAGTAATGTGTCAGAATTAGTAGCAGATGTGAAGATTTTCCAGATTAGCTTTGAGCTGCACTCAGAATTCCTCTCTTCAGTCAGGCTGCTCTACGGTAGAGGTATCGACCTTCTTCCTGTTGGATTTTGGGGCCTCATGATGTCCAGGTGCTGAGAGAGTGTTCATCACTGATTGAACAACTCAGTAGACCCTTATTCCCAGCTCTCGAATAGATTAGGTTGTACAGCTATCACTTGAATCTTACAGCATGAGTGTAATTCATTGAGGTGACAGAGACATAGCTGGTCTTTCCTGGTGCTGTCATTCTGATATTGCGATGTAGATATCTGTATCATCGGGCAGCTAACGTGGAATTATTTAACTGTTGCTGAGGCAATACTATTATTGTTCCCAGCAGTAGATTACTGAGTCAATAAATATTTCTAAACGATTCCTGTGGTATGATCTGAACTGACAGGTTTCAGTGAATGGATTAAAGTCCTTTGTATCAGTCAGGGAGTGTTCCTGAGCTGCTAGTGTATCACACATCTCTCGTCCTGTTCTGACAGGTGGATGCAGTGGAGTATTACACAAAACTCGAGGATGAAATGATGAGTGAGTACACTCGGGAGAAGGAGAGTTTAGACAAGAAATCGCTCGGACTGGCCTTTGTTACCTTGCAGGACGAAGCCATGGCGATGCTGTAAGTTTAGACCGTTAACAGGAGAAAGTCTGCGGTTGATTTATTTTTAAAGGATGTAGCGGGAGTTTTACTGTGTGTCAATAACGTAACGTGCTCACCTCTGTATCCCATAGAATTACATAAAGCCTCCACCATTCCTAATTTACATTTACCTCTCCCACATCCCTTCATGTTAGCCTATTGGCCAGAATAATCTTTTCTATCCCTTTCTCCCTTGTATGTTTATCTAACTTCACCTGAAGTGGAAGAAAAGCATTGATAATTATGAATTGGCAAAATTCAGCTCTACTGCCTTTAACTTAAACTTGCATATATTTATTCACCAGCAAGGTGGATAGGACAGATGAGGTCCACAGTTATACAGCAATTGTGTCGGTAGAAACTATAGGGCAGTCGGAAATCAAATATTCATAGCACAAGGGGAAATGAGATGACTTTCCAACAGTTTTAGTTTTTGGCGATGATCTCACATTGAAGACTGTGCTGATCCTTAATTCTGTAGCCGGACTGTTGGACCTAGGTCTTGTTTTGAATTACAAGTTTTTCTCCTTCTTTTAGTGTTGGTTTTCTTCCACTCACAGGGGAGCGATCTGGGTTCAACTGCTTTCTCGCTCTCATAGTTCTGTGACAAATTGTACCTTCTAACCAATCCCAAAGCTGTTGCTGGGCAGGTTTGATTTGAACTCTCAGACTCCTGGTGGCAGCTTGTCTCAATAAAAAAGCATCAAATACAGATTCATAAAAAAAAGTCTTGTGTTTGTGTGAATAATAGGTGACGATATAGTTCCTTTCCTCTTGTTTAAAACAAAATGCATTGTTGTGATAAACATTCAACTGCCCACTTTCCAGATTATATTTCAAATATGTGCAGCCCCAGCATTGTTAACATATGTCTTTCCAAATAGCTTTTTAAAAGAATGTCCTTTGTGAAATAAACTTTACTATTCTTTTGTTAAAAGTAGTAGCAGCCTCTTATGAATATATTCAGTGATTGACCGCCATATTGCAAACAATATCAAACTTGTGGTCCATCAAGCTAGGCTTCACTCTGGGAATCTTACTTGTCCAACATGACCAGCAGCTGGGATCATAGAAGTATGTAGAGATCCAAATCTCCTAGCTCCTCCATAGCTCCTGGGATCCAGATTGAAAATTCTGGTCCAAAGTGTCCCTCGCATTTTGCCTAAATTGCCGCCCGACTGTCACAGATTTTCTAACTCCCTTCAGTTTGTCTGTCATCTGCCAATTTGTAATTTCTTGCTCACAAAGTGAACTCCGCACGCCTGGATTTATCTGCACTCAGCTTGTAAGCTTGGGATGAGGGTGTCGCTTGCTGGGCTAGCATTTAATGCCCATCCCTAGTTCCCCAGGGGGCAGTTAAGAGTCAACCACATTGCTGTGGGTCCGGAGTCAGTGGTTTTCCAACAATCGACAATTGGTCATCATTAGATTCTTAATTCCAGATTTGAATTCAAATTCCACCAACTGCTATGGTGGGATTCGAACCTGAGTCCCCAGAACTTTGCGTGGATCAACAGTCCAGCGATAGTACCACTTGGCCATTGCCTCCTCTCTGAAAGTGCATATTTCTAGAGGACTTTTCATTCCCTGTTCCTGATGTCCTGGGTTACTTTCCAGCTTACAATGTGTTTTCAAAGTGCAGTTGCTGTTGTATTATCGAATGGTCAGCTTTCTCCCCCAAATCTGGTTCATCGCAAAACTTAAGGAGCTTTGTAGCAAAGTTGTGTCATGCTGAATTGATCTCATGGGGAGAGTTTCCGCTCTCACAGTTTCTCCAGGGGATGCGTCAAAAGAACGGAGTATTATGTAAATGAAGAAAAACAGCAGAAAGCTGCAACTCAGAGGGACTGGGGGTATGTGTGCACAAAACAGAAAGCTAGCTCACAGGAGCAGCAGGGAATCAGGAAGGTGGAATGGAATGTTGGCCCTTATTTCGAGGGGGTTGGAGCATAAGAGTAGGGAAGTCTTACTCAGAACAGTCTTGGTCCCCTTATTTAAGGAAAGATTATGTTGCATTGCAGACAGTTCAGAGAAGCTTCACTCAGATGATCCCTGGTATGTAGAGTTAGACAGGTTGGGACTCTACTCACTGATGTATGGAAGAGTGAGAGGTGATGAGATTAGGTTCGATTCTCTACAGTATGGAAACAGGTCCTTCGGCCCAACAAGTCCCCACTGCCCCACAGAAGAGTAACTCACCCAGACCCATTCTCCTACCCTATATTTACCCCTGACTAATGCACCTAACACTATGAGCAATTTAGCATTGCCAATCTACCTGACCTGCACGTCTTTGGATTGTGGGAGGAAACCAGAGCACCCGGAGGAAACCCACGCCGACGCGGGGAGAATGTGCAAACTCCACACAGACAGTCGCCTGAGGCTGGAATCAAACCCAGGTCCCTGGTGCTGTGAGGCAGCAGTGCTAACCACTGAGCCACCGTGCCACCCTAAGTGAATCCCATTGGAATATGTGGGATTCTTAAGGGCCTTGACAGTCTAAGTGCTGAGAGGATGTTGTCCCTCATAGGAGAGTCTAGAACCAGAGAACACAGTCTCTGAATAAAGGGGAGCCAAGTTAAGACTGAGAGGAGGAGGAATTTCTTCTCTGAGGGTTGTGAGTCTTTGGAACTCCTTGTCACAGAGAGCTGTGGGGGCAGAGTCCTTGTGTATATTTAATGCAGAGATGGCCAGATTCTTGGTCAGTCGGGGAATCAAAGGTTAGAGGGAAAAGATAGGAAGGTGGACATGAGGAACATTGGATCAGCCATGATTCTATTGAATAGTCCAGCAGGGGCTCAACAGGCCAAATGGCCTACTCCTGTTCCTATTTCCTCTGGTTTTAAGAGGTGCTTTCAACTAGACGTAGTGACTGAGGTGAATAGTTTCAATGAGTTTTAGAGTTCTACAGCACGGAGACAGGCCCCTCAGCCCAAACTGGTCCATGCTGACCAAAATATCCATCCATGCCAACCCCATTTCCCTCCTAAATCTTTTCTAATCATGTATTCGTCCAAATGCCATAGAGTCATTGGGATGTACAGCATGGAAACAGACCCTTCGGTCCAACCCGTCCATGCCGACCAGATATCCCAACCCAATCTAGTCCCATCTGCCAGCACCCGGCCCATATCCCTCCAAACTCTTCCTATTCATATACCCATCCAAATGCCTCTTAAATGTTGCAATTGTACCAGCCTCCACCACATCCTCTGGCAGCTCATTCCATACACGTACCACCCTCTGCGTGAAAACGTTGCCCCTTAGATCTCTTTTATATTTTTCCCCTCTTACCCTAAGCCTATGCTCTCTAGTTCTGGACTCCCTGACTCCAGGGAAAAGACTTTGTCTATTTATCCCATCTATGCCCCTCATAATTTTGTAAACCTCTATAAGGTAACCCCTCAGCCTCCGACGCCCAGGGAAAACAGCTCCAGCCTGTTCAGATCCTCCATCCTTGTAAATCATTTCTGAACCCTTTCAAGTTTCACAACATCTTTCCGATAGGAAGGAGACCAGAATTGCACGCAATATTCAAACAGTGGCCTAACCAATGTCCTGTATAGCCACAACATGACCTCCTAACTCCTGTACTCAATACTCTGACAATAAAGGTCAGAGACCTGCACTCCAAGGCCTCTTTTGTTCAGTAATACTCCCTAGGACCTTACCATTAAGTGTATGCGTCCTGCTAAGATTTGCTTTTCCAAAATGCAGCACCTCGCATTTACCTGAATTAAACGCCATCTGCCACTTCGCGGCCCATTGGCCCATCTGGTCCAGATTCTTTTGTAATCTGAGGTAACTCTCTTCGCTGTCCACTACACCTCCAATTTTGGTGTCATCTGCAAACTTACTAACTGTACCTCTTATGCTTGCATCCAAACCATTTATGTAAATGACAAAAAGTAGTGGACCCAGCACTGATCCTTGGGGCACTCCACTGGTCACAGGCCTCCAGTCTGAAGAACAACCCTCCACCACCATCACCCTCTGTCTTCAACCTTTGAGCCAGTTCTGTATCCAAATGGCTAGTTCTCCCTGTATTTCGTGAGATCTAACCTTGCTAATCAGTCTCTCATGGGGAACCTTGTTGAACGCCTTACTGAAGTCCATATAGATCACATCTACCGCTCTGCCCTCATCAATCCTCTTTATTACTTCTTCAAAAACTTGTAAATGTTGTTAATGTACCCCCCTCAACCAATTCTGCTGGCAGCTCGTTCCATATGCGTACCACCCTCTATGTAAAAAAAAGTTGCTCCTCAGGTTCCCTTTTATTCTTTCCCCTCTAATCTTAAACTGATGTCCTCAACCCTGGGAAAAAGACTGAGTGCATTCACCCTTTCCATGCTTCTCATGATCTCGTACACTTCTAGAAGATCTCCCCTCAGTCTCCTATGCTGTAAAGAAAAAAAACCCTAACTTGTCCAATCTCTTCCTATAACCCAAATCCTTGAGTCCTGGCAACATGCTTGCAAATTTCTTCTGCACTCTTTTCAATTTAATAACATCCTTCCTCTTGCAATGTGACCAAAACTGAACACACTACTCCAAGTACAGCCCCACCAACGTCCTGTACAACTGCAACATAACTTCCCAACTTCGACACTCAGTGCCCTGACTGATGAAAGCTAAAAAGCCTTCTTTGCTGCCCTGTCTACCTGTGACTCCATGTTTGAAAGCAAGGTGACTACGCGAGAGGAAAGGGGAAATGGAGATCAGACCGAGTGTGGGCCCCTTTGGGGGTGCACTCGCATCTCTGTCACAAGGTCTGGGGTCTAAGTTACATCTCGGGCTGGAGTGCACAGTGTAGGCTGACCTTCCCATGTAGCTACTGGAGGAGTCGGTCAGTAGTGGTGCTGGATGAGATGTTGAGCTGAGATACTGCCTGATGAAGAAGATTGGCAGTTTTATCCTAGAGGCCTGGGTAATAATTATTCATTGCACTGAATGAATAATAAATGATCTGCACTGAAGTCTTCCTTTCCTGGAAGGCTGAGCTGAGATAGCTGGAAACGCCCAGATTGTAAACACCAGCAGGAGCAGGGGGATAGGAATCCCTGGAGCCAGTACTGTCCCCATTCCAGCCCCTCAGCCCCAGTTCTTGGAGCCTGATGCAGGCCGTGTCATGTCAGGGGCCCAGTATAGACAACGGGGAAGCGTGGTCTCTGCTGCAAATCTAATGCGATTCTGTGTAACATTAAAAAATGCCTGTTCTATTTCTTCAGTATCCTGAGAGATTTCAACAACTTCAGGTGCCAGGGCTGTAAGTGTCGAGGAGAAATGCAGTCTTCATGTTACAGCCATAGCCTCGGAGTTTCCAAGTGGAATGTGACCTATGCTCCAGATCCCAAGAATATTTACTGGTAACGTACAGCAGCTCCCAAACGTTTTGATTCTCCTCCGATCTCACCTTTCCCCCAAACCCCCTCAATAAGATTTCTGCCTGAAATTCTCATAGACTGCTGTGCAGGATGCTATCTGGCTCACCAGGTTTGTACTAGGTCCTCCGGTCGCCACACTATAGGAAAGGTGAGGAGGTTTACCAGGATGTTGCCAGGATTGGAGTGTATTAGCTATAAGGAAAAAATTGGATCGCTTTTGCTACAGTGTCGGAGGGTGAGAGGTGACCTGGTAGATGTATATAAAATGATGAGAGGCACGGAGGGGGTGGATAGTCGGACTGATTTTTTTTTATCCCCAGAGTAGAAAAGTTAATTATTGAGGGACAAAGCTTTAAGATGAGAGGGAAGACTTTTAAAGGAGAAAATCTTTTACGCAGAGGGTGGAAAGTGCCTGTAACGCACTGCCAAAGGAGGTTTTTTTTTAGATTAGATTACTTACAGTGTGGAAACAGGCCCTTCGGCCCAACAAGTCCACACCGACCCGCCGAAGCGCAACCCACCCACAGGTAGTAGAAGCAGAAATTTTAGCAACGTTTAAGAGGCATTTAGACAAACACATGAACAGGCTGCGAATAGAGGGAGATGGACCATGTGCAGGCAGATGGGATTAGTTTAGAATGGCATCTTGGTCAGCACAGACAAACTGGGCTGAAGGGCCTGCCCTTGTGTTGTACTGTTCTATGTTCTATCCTTTCAGGCATTTGCCGTGTCAAGTCCCGACAGGTTTTCATGTGTCTCAATAAGATTGCTAATTTTCTAAAACCCAATGGCTACAACCTGCTCATCCTTTCCTCATAAGATAAACTCCTCAGCAGCCTGGCTCGTAATTGGGTGAAGCTCTTCTCTACTGCTTCTCCTGCCCTTAGAGGCTACGCTGGGAAAACCAGAGCAAAGCTGTGTGCAGATGTGACCTCACTATTGCTCCATAGGACTGTAGCTCCTGTCCCTGTTATTACATGAGCTAAAACTTTGTGGACAGGCCCATGTGCAGCACTTTGTTGAACACCTTCTGGAAGTCTAATGTACGTTCTGTTGACAGGTTAACATTTATCAAGCCTCTCTGCTTCTTCATCGATTAAAATATTCAAGCAAGTTCATTAAACCCAATTCAAATAAACACAATGCAGCTCAATTCAGCAATGATTTCAACAAATTGAGTGACAGAGATGTTCAGCATGGAAACAGACCCTTCTGTCCAACCCGTCCATGCTGACCAGATATCCCTCCATGCTAGATTTTTTTTAATTAAGATGAACTGTCCCAAATAAAATAATTTTGACTCAAATTCTGAGCTGAGTTTATTGAGCCCATAATTGCTGGGCTTATCTTGACACTTTTTTTGAACAAGGATGTAAAGTTTGCAATTCTCTAGCCCTCTGACAACTCCGCTAAGTCTAAGGAAGGTTGGTGAATTATGACCAGTGCCTCTGTTGTTTCTACCCTCACCTCTTCTCGGTATCCTTGAATGGATTTCCCCCAGTTCTGGTGCCTTGTCCACTTTAAGTACAGCCAGCCTATCCAACGCCTCCCTCCTAAATCCAAGTTCCTCAAGTGATGGAAATATATCTGTCCTCACTGTCACCGACCTAGCATTTGCTTCCTTTGTACAACAGAAGCGATGTGTTAACTTAATAGTTTAGTTATGTTCTCTGTCTCTGTGAGTAATTCCCTATTATGGTCCTAATTGACCCATTCCTCCTCTTGCCATGCTCTTACCATTTATAGACCTATAGAAGACCTTTGAATTGTTTTTTATGTTAGTTGCCAGAGTTTGGTCATACTCTCTCTTTGTTTCTGCTGCTAGCTTTTAGAATTCCCCTCTGAACCTTATACATTCTGAAAAATGAATACAATTCCTCATGTCACTTGTGCTTCTTTCCCAAATTCTTTAACATTTGGATGTTGACCGTTCAGCATTGGGAAAAGTTCTGTTTATTCAAAAGCCATTGGAAATGGGGGTAGACATTGGGTTATGTGACAGGATGAATGATTTGGAGTTTAAAATCCCCCTGTATTAATGAGGAGAGTCCACCATTCAATTAAAATGGAATGAATCTGGAATTTAAAACATTGCAGTGAATAATGGGAACAAAGCACTGATGGTGTGATTCTGCCCCAGTGCTTTGTGGGATTGTGAGCATGAAGAGTTGGCAAGCGATCACAGGTGGAGGTGAGCAGGGAGAAGCTTGTTGTGTTGATTTGGAGGAAGCCATTGCTGAGACAGATGGAGAGGAAACAGGAGGAAGTGTATATTTTCGAGGGGTGGGGATGTTGGCTGGCAATTTTAACGTTATTCTTTCTCTTGTCCTCTGACAGGGAGAACATCTCCATCCAGGGAATTCGCTGGTGGAGCCGCTGCATCATAGTCAACTTCCTCCTGTTTATTTTGCTGTTTTTTCTCACCACTCCATCCATCGTGCTGTCCACCATTGACAAGTTCAACGTCACTCGACCCATCTACTACCTCAACGTAAGTCTGTTCTTCTGACTCGTTTCCTCCTCATCCTGTTTGGTCCTCCCTCCTGTAGGAGGCGCTGATTTGATGTGTGTTTGAGAACGGATGCTGGTTACTAATGAGGACGGGTGGCATGGCTGAGTCCCCTGCAGTTTGCCTCACATATGCTTTAATTTCCAGAAGGTGGAAATCCTACCTGACGATTCAACAGACAGATCCTTCCAGCTATGATTCAGTGCTGAGGGCGGTCAGATATTCCTTCAGGCTGAGGATTGAACCTGGGGTCCTCCTGCACTGTAGTGGGCAGTGCCACAGTGAGCCATCTGCAGGAGCTACCAGCTCCCCTTTGTACCAATCAGATTGAAACTGTTAACACCAGATTCCCACTCCTTTATCTTCAACTCTGGGAATTATACAACATGGAAACAGACCCTTCCGTCCAACTCACCCACGCCAACCATGTTTGCCAAACTAAGCTAGTCCCACTTGCC
The DNA here is from genome assembly GCF_020745735.1 of Hemiscyllium ocellatum. Taxonomy (NCBI): domain Eukaryota; kingdom Metazoa; phylum Chordata; class Chondrichthyes; order Orectolobiformes; family Hemiscylliidae; genus Hemiscyllium; species Hemiscyllium ocellatum. The sequence continues at coordinate 14,083,897 of NC_083403.1, forward strand.
TGTGTTTGACCCATATCCCTCTAAACCTTTCCTATTCATGGACCTATGCAAATGACTTTTAAATGTTGTAACAGTGTGTGTCTCTCTCACTCCCTCTGGCAATTTGTTCCACAGACAAACCACCCTTTGTGTGAAAAGGTTACCCCTCACGACCTTTCTAAATCTTCCTCTTTTCACCTTAAAAATATGCTCCTTAGTTTTGAACTTCCCTACCATAAGGAAAAAAACCTTGGCCATTCACCTTACCTATACCCCTCATGATTTTATAAACCTTTACCTCTTACATCCCAGAGCAAAAAATTCCAGCCTATCCTTAAAACTCAAACCTTCTAGTCCTGGCAACATTCTGGTAAATCTTTTCTAAATCCTCCCTGATTTAATAATATCCTTCCCATAGCAGGGTGACCAGAACTGGACACAGTACTTCCGTTGTATTACTGGTCTCACCAATGTCCTATACACCCTCAACATAACATTTTGAGGTATGGTGCTGGAAAAGCACAGCAGGTCAGGCAGCATCCGAGGAGCAGGAGAATCGACATTTTGGACCTAAGCCCTTCATCGTGGACCCAGCACCGATCCTTGTGGCACTCCACTGATCACAGGCCTCCAGTCTGAAAAACAACCCTCCACCACCCTCTGTCTCCTATCACCAAACCAATTTTGTATTCACTTGGCAAGCTCTCCCCGAATCCCATGTGATTTAACTTTATTAATTAGTCGATCATGTGGAATCTTGTCAAAGGCTTTACTAAAAAGCATGAGCACACAACTTCCTTTAACCAGACGCTCTCGCTTCCCACACAATCCTTTGTTGTTATGAAACTCCAGAGCTGAGGTAAGAGTGACAGCCTTTGGTATCAAGGCTGCATTCAATTTAGCAAAACTGGAATCAATGGGTGTCTTCGCTGGTTGGAGTCATACCTGGCACAAAGAAAGATGGTCACTGTTGTTGGAGGTCAGTCATCTCAGCTCCAGGACATCTCTGCAGGAGTCCCTCAGGGCAGTATCCTAGGCCCAACCATCTTCAGCTGCTTCATCAATGACCTTCCCTCCATCATAAGGTCTGCAATGGGGAGGTTCACTGATGATTGCACAACGTACAGCACCATTTGCAAATCCTCAGATAGTGAAGCAGTCCGTGTTCAAATGCAACAAGGTCTGGACAATATCCAGGCCTGGGCCTGACAAATGGCAAGTAACATGCACGCTACACAAACAACAGGCAGTGACTGTCACCAATAAGAGAGAATCTAACCTTCACTCCTTGACAATACCATAATTGAATCCCCTATATCAACACCCTGGGGGTTACTATTGGCCAGAAACTTAGCTAATCTCACCATATAAATCAGTGGCTACAAGAGCAGGTCAGAGGCAAGGAATACTGCAGTGAGTAACTCATCTCCTGACTCCCAAAGCCTGTCCATCATCTACAAGGCACAAGTCAGGAGTATGATGGAATGCTCCCCACTTGCCTGAATGGATACAGCTCCAACAACACTCAAGAAACTTGACAATATTCAGGACAAAGCAGCCTGCTCAACTGGCACTAAATCCACAAACATTCAATCACTCCACCATTGGGAGTTACCAGCAGTATAACACATTACCAGCAGTGTGTACCATCTACGAGATGAACTGCAGAAATTCACCAAAGATCCTGACAGAGTACCTTCCAAACCCATGACCACATTCATCTAGAAGGAGAAGAACAGCAGGTACCTGGGAAGACCACTCCCTGCTAGTTTCCCTCCAAGCCACTTACCAAAATGACTTAAACATATATCACTGTTTCCTCACTGTCGCTGGGTCAAAATCCTGGAATTCCCTCCCTAAGGGCATTGTGGGTCAAGCCACAGCAGGTGGACTGCAGTGGTTCAAGAAGGCAGCTCACCCCCCCCTTTTCGAGGGGCAACTAGGGATGGGCAATAAATGCTGGCCCAGCCAGCGATGTCCATTTCCCATGAAAAGATGGGAAAAAACCCACCCAAACTGAACCAAATGAGTTTGGAATTTGAACAGCCTACATTATGGTATGGGATAAATGCTCACCTACTTGAGACACCGATGTGTGATTGTAATGTGGTCAGCCAAGTGGATCTGATAGAATATGAGTTCCCTGATTGGGGTTGTTAATCTGGTCCAGTCAGGGAGTCCTGGCTGACAGGTGTAAACAGGTGTGTCAGAGGCTCTGTCTACTCTGAGACCTGGCTCTGAGGGAGCTGCACCAATGTCAAGGATTCTTCAGGTGTAAATAAAGGGGTACTTGGTGATGGGATACCAGCCCCTGTGGAGTTATTTCAACTGGGCTACATCTAACCTTTTTGAAATCACAAGAGCAGTCACCCAGGAGGAGGCCATTCAGCCCCTTACATGCACTCTGTCGTCATGGCTGATCTGAATGTGGCATCCACTTCATGCCCCTGTCCCCTCCCGGGTTAAAACTTGGAAGCTTGCTGTGTAGAGTGAGACATGAGACAGACAGAGCACATGCCTACCTTGGGTGGTTAGCTTTTCCTGGGTCAGATTGGTAGCCTGTCAGTGTAGACTATAGCCCCCTAGGAGCGGAATTCTGCGAAGCATGGCTGACCCAGACTCTCCAGCTCTTACCCACCCTCGCCCACTTGGTTGGTATTCTGGAAAGATTTCCAGTTTATGACCACGCCTTCGGTGGAAGTAACGTTCTGGAGTGGGACTCGAACCCAGAGTTTCTAGCTCTGAGACACAGCCGACAGGACGTCCTGTTAGATCCCGTCAAGCGACAATTAACCTTCTCATTGTTGATACAGGATCCTGTCATCAGCCAATTCTTCCCCACACTCCTGCTGTGGGCCTTCAGTGCTCTCCTCCCAACCATCGTCTACTACTCAACCATATTTGAGGGCCACTGGACAAGGTAGGAATGATGTGCTCATACATGAATATTTGTAAGAATATTGTAGGCCTGTGTGCTTTGTGTAGGCTTCATGACAGGCCATGGTACACTTGGTGTTAGAAAGAAATGGTTCTCTTTGGCTCTCGAAACAGGAGCTGTTCGAGCCCTTGTTTAACAAACCTCGGGAGTTTGGGAGAAATCTGGGAAGACCCTGTCGAGTCCCTTCAGGCAATGGGGAGGGATCGAGCCCAGCAGACTAGGCTGGCTGTGAATGGAGCCTGCCCTTTGCCTTGTGATCACCTCTGTACCAGCCAGAAACAGGCCCAGCTCTCATTTAATTGAATTTGGTGAACTGCTGCAACGAAAGAATCAATCTCAAACCAATGGATTAATAATGCGGTAGTGTTGTACAACGTAGGAATGCTGCCTGTAACGAGTGTTTGAACAATGTTTGGAAATGCAGGTTTTTCTCTTGCAGAGCTGGCGGTTTTTGTGCTACAGCATTGCACCACCCCCCCCACCCCCCGTCCTGGGTGAGGCTGGGAGATGTGGGGGGTGCACTCTACACCCACTTCTCTCCAGCCATCCACCTGTAAGGCTGGCACTGCTGTCGTAGAACCCTTGGTGAGATCCCAGGCACTTGTGGAAATCTCCCTTACACAGTCCACTTGCGACTTGACGAAAGCGAGCAAAGTGTTGACCATTACAACTAGACGACTCAAGACTAGTTCAGAGTCAGCCCATTCTGGCAGCGCTGTGTGGGTGTCCCCACATCCCAAAGACAGGCAGCTCAGCAGCACCCTCCAGGGCAATTAGGGACAGGCCCCAGCCAGCGATACCCACATACCTTGAAAGAGTTTTTTTTTAAAAAAAAGACAGAAGATAGAAGTTTTTTCCTACAGATACACAAAGTCTTGATTTGACCACACTCTGAGGGCTGTTTTCAATACTAGGCATGCTGCATCTTAGGATTTATTGTTGGTTTTGGAAGGAGCGAAATGCAGATTCACCGGAATCTGAGCTGCACTCCCACCCTTTCCCACTGAGTCACAGTACATGGTAATTCAATCAATGATTTACAATCCGAAGTTAATGGATTGTAGCCAGCCACACAGTACCTCACAGCACTGGAAGGAAGAGGGACTTCTGAATTAGTCTTGAGTGGTCTGGTTATAATGGGCTATAAAGGGGTATGGAACCAAGGTCGGATTTTGAAGTTGAGGTATAGATCATCCATTGAATTGCAACATGACTTATATCTGTTCTTATAATCTCAATGCTCTTTATTGATTGGGCTCCTGAGTTTGATTAGACCACCCAATTTTTCATCTGTCAATGTGATTATTGCTCTACCTGCAACCCCCTTCAGTTCATTAATAAACAAGTAGGGACTTAGTATGGGGCAGTCAGGAATCATATTACAGACAAGACCTCACCAAAGAAGGGAAAACAATGCTATTTGTACAGGACTTTATCCAATCAATAATAGATTTCGTAAAACTCCCCTTGACAGAGAGATATTAGGGCGGCGCGGTGGCTAAGTGGTTAGCTCTGCTGCCTCACAGCACCAGGGACCTGGGTTCGATTCCAGCCTCAGGGCGACTGCCTGTGCAGAGTTTGCAGGTTTTCCCTGCATCGGTGTGGGTTTCCTCTGGGTGCTCTGGTCTCCTCCTGCAATCCAAAGATGTGCAGGTCAAGTGGATTGGCCATGGGAAATTGCCCACAGTGTTCAAGGATGTGTGGGTTAGCCATGGTGAAATGCAGGGTTACAGGCATGGGGGTCAGGGGAGGGTGGGTCTTAGTGGGATACTTTGGAGGGTCAGTGTGGACTCAATGGGCTGAATGGCTTGCTTCCGCAGTGTAGGGATTCTATTGGTGTCTGAGGACATGAATCACAGAAGGTTAGCATGTTTAAATCAGTAATTAGGAAAGCTAATAGGAGTAATAATGTTAGCATTTATTGTAAGGGAAATAAAAATCAAAGGTAGGGAGGTTATGCCTCAGTTTTACACGACATTGATCAGACCATATCTGGAGTACTGTGCACAGTGAGAAAGGGTGTGTATTTACTGGAAGCAGTTCAGAGAGGGTTTACCAGACGAGTACCTGAAATGCAGGCTGGGGTGGGGGGGAACAGGTTGCGTTGTAGGGAAAGATTGGACAGGCTGACCTTGCATCCGCTGGAGATTGGAACAATAACAGCTGACTTGATTGAAACACAAAAATCCTGAGGGGTCACGGCAGGGTCGATGTGGAGAAAACGTTTGCCCTTATGGTTTAGAATGAATGGTTACCATGTAAAAATCCGGGGGATTCCCCCCTGTCCATTCGGATTGGAGATGAGGTGAATTTCTTTTCTCTGAGGGGGAGAGGCTGTTTGGAACTCCTGGCGAAAGCAACGTACGTTTAAGTCCGAGGCCACTTCTTGCTAAGCGATCGGTTGAAGGGTTGCTGAGGGGAGGCAGAAAGGCAGATTTGAAGTTATAATCAGATTAGCCACACTCCTATTAGACAGTGAAACAGGGTCACAGGACTGAATGGCCTGCTCCTGCTCCTAATTTCTTTGTACATATGAAACCACGGGACTTCATTTCAACTTAACAAGAGCTCCCTGAACCGCCGGTTTTAAAACTTCTGGGAAAGAAACATGCTCCAGTCTGTTTTCCTGAGGCTGTGAGCATTCTCTGCTCCCTGGCAAGGGAGGGCCTGGCCCACAAATAAGCAGCTTCGGCGGGTCGGCGTGGACTTGTTGGGCCGAAGGGCCTGTTTCCACACTGTAAGTCTAATCTAATCTTCACTTCTGTTTCGAAATCCATGTTTTCCACAGGTCTTCAGAAAACCGTGTCACAATGCACAAACTCTACAGCTTCCTCATTATCATGGTGCTCATACTGCCTTCTCTGGGTCTCACTAGGTAAGACATTTATTCACTCTGAACCGAAGGCAACTCATTGTTAAAGCATTATCTTTTGGGGTATGTGCAGTGCTGTCAGTCTGGTGTTTGCTATCCATCCTGAGTGAATCGATACAGCTCACTAGCCACCAGAGGGCGGCAAGGGGTAGTTGTGGGACGGTGGTTGCAGGTAGAAAGTGACCAGGTAAGGACAAGCATCCTATCTGAGATTTTGGTTTTCAGGCACAGAGCCATTCATCAATGTTAAGTATGCACAGGCCTGTTCTGGGTTGCTGTTCAACCACAAAAGCTTGTAGTTTAGAGAGAATACTGGTAAAGGAGGGAGTGCTTTCATTCTTAAAAGGACATGTGCAACCAGATATGGTTTTACCACAGATTTGACAGATTTATACTCATTTTGCACTGTTAACTTTTCAAAGAAAACAAAGCTCACATTCAGAGACTCTAATCCTATGTCCCAAGTCCGTCCACCAAGTAATATGGTAGTTTATTTTATGAAATGTGTTGGGGTTTGGAAGATTGGAGTAGATGTAGGCAAATGGAAGTTTGGCATTAATTGGTGAAGGAATAGGGTATAAAATGAGGAAAATGTACAAGGTATTAGAGAGACCACAGCTGGAGTGCTGCATAGAGGTTTTGGTGTCCTTGCTTGAGGAGGGATGTACTTACATTTGGAGGTAGCTCAGAGCAAGTTCACGAAAGTGATTCCAGATGTGAGGAGTTTGTCTTATGAGGAGACATTGGGGAGTTTAGGCCCCTATTGTGGAGAAAAATGAGAGAAGATCTAATTGAGAGCCTAAAGGGGACTGATAAAGTGGAGATAGAGAAGATGTTTCCTCATGTGGAATAATCTGGAATGAGTGATCATAGTTTTAGGATAAATGGTGGCAGGTTTGGAGCAGAGATGAGGAGAAATCATTTCTCTCAAATGGTCATGAATTTGTGGAATTCACTCACCCCAGAGTGTGGTGGATGCTGGGACACTGAATAAATTTCAGGAGGAGATACAAATTTTTAAATTTGTAACGGGTTAAAGGGTTATGGGGAGTGGGCAGGAACATGGAGATGAAGCTGAGATGAGAGCAGCCATGATCATATTGAATGGTGGAGCAGGCTTGATGGGCTGAATGGTCCACTCCTGCTCCTGGATCTTATGATAAAGTGCTAAGGAATATATAAGCAAATTTTAAAAAATACATCGGAAGAGATTGTAAAAGCTTGGGTTTAAGAAAAAAAGAGTAAACTTGGTTCCCTTGGAGGCAGAGAATTACAATGGAAAACAGGAAATGGTACAGTCATTAAATAAATGTGCATCTGTCTTCATGGTGGAAGGCATAATGAAACATTGCAGAAGTAATGGGGCAATCAAGGATTAAATGTAAATGGAGAACTTATGGATATTTAGTATTCATGAAAAAATTGGACGTTTCAAAATAAATGGGACCAAAAACCAAGAGATGTTTGGGATGTGGTGGCTGATATCTCAGGGGTTTAAAGAGCTATGGCCTACAGAGATGTGGCCGATGGACTGATGGTATTTGTCTAAGTCTCTCCTTGTTCCAGAATGGTCTCTGTGGATGGGAAGATAGAAAAAAAAAGATTTATTTAGGAAAGGAGGAAGAGGGCTAAACTGGGAACTATTGGCCAGTTAGTCTGATGTGTGGAGCAGGGAAAATGCTCAAATCAATTATTAGGGTTGGGGCATTCAGACAGTCATTTTGTGGTGACACAGAGTCAATACGGGGTCAGAAAAGGAAACCTTGTTTGACCAATGTGTTAAATGTTGTTTGAGGCTGCAAATAGCTGGGTCGATAAAGGGGAACCAATAGATGTAGAGCATCTGAATGTTCAAAATTATTCAATTAGATGCAGCACAGTTTTCATATAATTTGAACTCTTGATATTGAGGTTTTTATTGAGAGTGACACAGGGATATTGAGGGTATCAGTCATTTATAAACTATATCAATGGTTTAGATGAAGAGACCAAGTATAATGTATCATTAGGTCCACAGTCAGTGTCACACACTGCCACATGCATAGTCTCAGGTTAAATTCACCACCAGTTACCTCTCTCAAATGACAGAGCAGTCCCATTATCTGGTAGGAATATAGTGACTTTAACATTTTAAGATTGATAGCAAATCCCTATAAAAGAACCTTGTTTGTGTGAGTGTGGTTTAGATGGAATGATGGTTACTAGATTAACACTTGGAATGAGCTGACATTTCTGTGAGGGTAGATTGAGCAGACCAGGATTACGTTCAATAGATTTTCAAAGAACAAACATTGAAATTCCTTAAAAGGCTGGACTTCCGCTTGTATTATTGTGTCTTTGTGAATTTTTTGGGGATATGGTTTAACCATAAATCATTTTGATTTGATAAACTTCCAGAAAGTTTGTTAAATCTCATATTTATGGTCTATAACAAATTGAAGTCCTCTTGCTCTAAAGCCTTTAGAACCTCCTGTACCATGGTTCATCAAAATGCTGTGTGAATAGAATGACTCCCTGTGCCCCTTCTGTGTTACAGTCTCGATGTCTTCTTTCGATGGCTATTTGACAAGAGTTTCCTGGAGCTAGCCAGAATTAGATTTGAGTAAGTATCCTGTCTGTCTTCGATGTGTAGGAATGTGTTATCACTTTGAAAGGAATGAATCTATGGCAGAGATGTATCTGTAAGTGATGCATCAGTATATGCCAGCGATGAATATTTGTGTATTACACGTAAACGAAAAGGGTTTATGGGTGTAAATCTATAAGGGCTAGAGTTGTATCTTATAAATATATGGGATAGGTGACACAGGCTGATGGGTGTCTGTTTATGGCCACTATACAGGACAGATGGATAATAAATATATGAAGATTTGGGTGTGGGTTAGGTTTGTGAGTTTGAAGAATAGGCGAATGGGGCAGGAAGGTGTACTCGCAGGGCTTTATGGATGGATATGTAGGGGATCTCTGTGACGTAGTGTTAATAAATGAAGGGGCTGGATAAGGCATAGTGTGCAGGGACATTGGGGGGCGGTGGGGAGAGGGAAGGTAGGAGGTTGGCACTAGCTTAGATCACTGCTTGGTGATGCCCAGTTTGGGCTCCACCTCATTTCAGCTTTGGTTCAAACTTGGACAAAGGAGCTGAATTCCAGAGGTGAGGTGAGAGTGACAGCCCTGGGTATCAAGATGGTGGCTACTTTGCTAACATTGAGCGAAAGATTGTTATTCTTTACACAATGTCATGAAACAAGCTCTTTCCTGAACTCTGGCTCATCGTTGTTTGACACCATCACTACGGTGGTGTCAGCAGCAGATTTATAAATGGAGTTAGAGCTAAATTTAGCTACACAGTTGAGTGTATAAGGAGTATGGGGAAAATGAGGACTGCAGATGCTGGAAACCAGAGTTTAGATCAGAGTGGTGCTGGAAAGGCACAGCAGGTCAGGCAGCATCCGAGGAGCAGGAAAATTGATGTTTCGGGCAAAAGCCCTTCATCAGGAGTATAGTTAGGGGCTGCATACCAGCTGTGTGTGGGGGGCACTGGTGTTGAGGATCACTATTTATTAATATTGCTGAGCAGGTGCTTCACTGATGATCAAGAGTAGACTGATGGGATGGTAATTGATTGGGTTAGATGTGTCCTGCTTTTCACGTACAGGACATACCTGGGTAATTTTCCTCATTGTCGGGTAAATGCCAGTGTTGTAACTGTACTGGAACAGCTTGGCTCAGGGAGCAGCAAGTTCTAGAGCATAAGTCTTCAGTACTGTTGCTGGAATGTTGTCAGAGCCCATAACCTTTGCAGCATCCAGTGTTTCCACCCATTTCTTGATATCATGTATGGAGTGAATTGAATTGGCTGGAACCTGGTATCTGTGATGCTTTGAAGCACTAGAGGAGGCTGAGATGGATCATCCATTCAGCAATTCTGGCTGAAGATTGCTGCAAATGCATCGGCCTTATCTTTTGCTCTGATGTGCTGGGATCTCCCATCACTGAGGATGGGGATATTTGTGGAGCCACCTCCTCCTCCAAAGAGATGTTTAATTGTCCACCATCATTCACAACTGAATGTGGCAGGACTGCAGAGTGTATATCTGATCATTACTTGCGGGATCCTCCCCACCTACGTTCAGGACACCACCCATGCCCTCCAGGATTTTCGCTTCCCCGGTCCCCAACACCTTATTTTCACTATGGACATCCAGTCCCTGTACACCTCCATCCCCCATCACGAAGGACTCAAAGCCCTCCGCTTCTTCCTTTCCCGCCGCACCAACCAGTACCCTTCCACTGACACACTCCTTCGACTGACTGAACTGGTCCTCACCCTGAATAACTTCTCTTTTCAATCCTCCCACTTCCTCCAAACTAAAGGAGTTGCCATGGGCACCCACATGGGCCCCAGCTATGCCTGCCTCTTCGTAGGATATGTGGAACAATCCATCTTCCGCAACTACACTGGCACCACCCCCCACCTTTTCCTCCGCTACATCGATGACTGTATCGGCGCTGCCTCGTGCTCCCACGAGGAGGTTGAACAGTTCATCAACTTTACTAACACCTTCCATCCCGACCTGAAATTCACCTGGACTGTCTCAGACTCCTCCCTCCCCTTCCTAGACCTTTCCATTTCTATCTCGGGCGACCGACTCAACACAGACATCTATTATAAACCGACTGACTCCCACAGCTACCTGGACTACACCTCCTCCCACCCTGCCCCCTGTAAAAACGCCATCCCATATTCCCAATTCCTTCGTCTCCGCCGCATCTGCTCCCAGGAGGACCAATTCCAACACCGCACAGCCCAGATGGCCTCCTTCTTCAAGGACCGCAGATTCCCCCCAGACGTGATCGACGATGCCCTCCACCGCATCTCCCCCACTTCCCGCTCCTCCGCCCTTGAGCCCCGCTCCTCCAACCGCCACCAAGACAGAACCCCACTGGTTCTCACCTACCACCCCACCAACCTCCGCATACAACGTATCATCCGCCGCCATTTCCGCCACCTCCAAACGGACCCCACCACCAAGGATATATTTCCCTCCCCTCCCCTATCAGCATTGCGAAAGGACCACTCCCTTCGTGACTCCGTCAGATCCACACCCCCCACCAACCCAACCTCCACCCCCGGCACCTTCCCCTGCAACTGCAGGAAATGTAAAACTTGCGCCCACACCTCCACACTCACTTCCCTTCAAGGCCCCAAGGGATCCTTCCATATCCGCCACAAGTTCACCTGTACCTCCACACACATCATCTATTGCATCCGCTGCACCCGATGTGGCCTCCTCTATATTGGTGAGACAGGCCGCTTACTTGCGGAACGCTTCAGAGAACACCTCCGGGCCGCCCGAACCAACCAACCCAATCACCCCGTGGCTCAACACTTTAACTCTCCCTCCCAATCCACCGAGGACATGCAGGTCCTTGGACTCCTCCACCGGCAGAACACAACTACACGACGGCTGGAGGAGGAGCGCCTCATCTTCCGCCTGGGAACCCTTCAACCACAAGGTATGAATTCAGATTTCTCCAGTTTCCTCATTTCCCCTCCCCCCACCTTGTCTCAGTCGGTTCCCTCAACTCAGCACCGCCCTCCTAACCTGCAATCCTCTTCCTGACCTCTCCGCCCCCACCCCACTCCGGCCTATCACCCTCACCTTGACCTCCTTCCACCTATCCCACCTCCATCGCCCCTCCCCCTAGTCCCTCCTCCCTACCTTTTATCTTAGCCTGCTTGGCTCTCTCTCTCTTATTCCTGATGAAGGGCTTATGCTCGAAACGTCGAATTCTCTATTCCTGAGATGCTGCCTGGCCTGCTGTGCTTTGACCAGCAACACATTTGCTCCTGTAGTTCTGTCTATCACTTGCTGTTTGGCAAGCAAGTAGTCCTGTTTGGTGGCTTCACCAGGTTGACAACTCATCTTCAGGTATGTCTGGTGCTGCTCCTAGCATGCTCTCTGCACTCTCCACTGAACCAGGGTTGATCCCCTGGCTTGATGGTCATGGCTGAGTGGGGGATATGCCGGGCCATGAGGCTGCAGGTTGTGCTGGAGTACAGTTCTCCTGCTGTTGATGGCCCACAGCACCTCACAGATGCCCACTCTTCAACTGATTGATCTATTTAAAGTCTCTCTCATTGACTGTAGCTCCCTGCTAGATGCTGCCATTTTGTTTTTGTGTGCAGGTGTGTGTTCCTTCCTGACCAAGGTGCCTTCTTTGTGAACTACGTTATCGCATCAGCCTTTGTGGGGAACTCCATGGCTCTGTTACGCCTCCCCAGCCTGCTGCTGTACTCCTTGCGGATGCTGATGGCCAGATCTGCAGCAGAGAGGAAAGTCGTCAAGCAGGTAGGTCCTAGTCCTCTCTGCGGATCCGCCAGGGTCCTAGCTTCACTCCAGCAGGTTTTATGTGGAGCAAAAGGAGACCATTCAGGCTCCTGTCCCAGAGCCTTGAACCCCACTCCACTTATTCCACCAATTCCACGGGTCCTGGGCATCGAATTCTTTTGACTCTTCAGCCTCTGTACCTGGCTTGAGACAACTTCTAACATTATCAAAGCTTTCAGAATTTGTCATTTACTTTCTCTGGCATTCCCTCTCATTTGACCTCACTCCTTTCAAATGCTGTTTCCCGAACACATGTCCTCATGCATCATGGACTCGCCTGTTCAAACCTACAGCTAAACCCATGGCTGAAAACCATCAGTTGCTATTACAGTGTCATCATCCCTAAAATCTCAAAGCTCTATGGCGTGATTGAATATTTGTGGCCAACAGTTTCTTAAAAAAAAATTATTTCCAGTCCCTGAGAATATATCCTTTTGTATAATGAATTATTTTGATGTGCATTGACTTATGCAGGTGAGTGCAGCAACCAGTTACTGCAGAGCAAGCTTCAAGACAGACAGCAATGAGATTAAATCATTTATCTAGTTGTGGTTGCCTTGGTGGAAGTTGTATTGGACATTGCTCCCAGTAATGCCGTGCTCCCTGCATTGAATCTTATTCATAGGTGCTGTGTTTTTGCAGCATCCCCAATACTATACCCATCAATCTTGCTGAGTGGGCACCCGCATTGGCTCCAGCTATGCCTGCCTCTTCGTAGGATATGCGTAACAGTCCATCTTCCGCAGCTACACTGGCACCATCCCCCACCTTTTCCTCCGCTTCATCGATGACTGTATCGGCGCTACCTCGTGCTCCCAGGAGGAGGTTGAACAGTTCATCCACTTTACTAACACCTTCCACCCCGACCTGAAATTTACCTGGACTGTCTTAGACTCCTCCCTCCCCTTCCTAGACCTCTCCATTTCTATCTCCGGTGACCGACTCAACACATTTACTACAAATCGACTCCCACAGCTACCTAGATTACACCTCCTCCTATCCTGTCCCCTGTAAAAACGCCATCCCATATTCCCAATTCCTTCGCCTCCACCGCATCTGCTCCCAGGAGGACCAGTTCCAATACTGAACAACCCAAATGGCCTCCTTCTAAGACCACAATTTCCTCTCCGATGTGGTCGACTATGCTCTCCACCGCATCTCCTCCACTTCCTGCACCTCTGCCCTTGAAACCTGCCCCTCCAATTGCCACCAGGACAGAACCCCACTGGTCCTCACCTACCACCCCACCAACCTCCGTATACAACGTATCATCCGTCGTCATTTCCGCCACCTCCAAACAGACCCCACCACCAGGGATATATTTCCCTCCCCTCTCCTTTCAGCGTTCTGGAAAGACCACTCCCTCCGCGACTCCCTTGTCAGGTCCACACCCCCCACCAACCCAACCTCCACTCCCGGCACCTTCCCCTGCAACCGCAAGAAATGCAAAACTTGCGCCCACACCTCCCCCCTCACGTCCCTCCAAGGCCCCAATGGATCCTTCCATATCCGTCACAAATTCACCTGCACCTCCACACACATCATTTACTACATCCGCTGCACCCGATGTGGTCTCCTCTATCTTGGGGAGACAGGCCGCCTACTTGCGGAACATTTCAGGGAACACCTCTGGGACACCCGCACCAACCAACCCAATTGCCCCGTGGCTGAACACTTTAACTCCCCCTACCACTCCGCCAAGAACATGCAGGTCCTTGGCCTCCTCCACCACCAGACCCAGACCACACGACGCCTGGAGGAAGAGTGCCTCATCTTCCGCCTAGGAACCCTCCAATCACACGGGATGGATGTAGATTTCTCCAGTTTCCTCATCTCAACTCCCCCCACCTTTTCTCAGTCCCAATCCCACCCTCTTGACCTGCAATCTTCTTCCCGACCTCTCCACCCCCACCCCCTCTCCGGCCTATCACCCTCTCCTTAACCTCCTTCCACCTATCGCCTTCCCAACACCCCTCCCTCAAATCCCCTCCTCCCCACCTTTTATCTCAGCCCGCTTGGCACACTTTCCTCATTCCTGAAGAAGGGCTTATGCCCAAAACGTCGATTCTCCAGTTCCTCGGATGCTGCCTAGCCTGCTGCGCTTTTCCAGCGACACATTTTTCAAATCTTGCTGAGTGTGCCTCAGTTTGTATTCCTGCCAACAAAATCAAGCCTTCACTTGAATAAACGGATGTGAATGTGGACCTTTTTTGTTTACTCCTTTTATTTGGCCCTCCTTGACTCCCAGATATGCCTTCACTGCCAGTTACCCTCTATCCTTGAGTGAGGTTGCCAACGTATGCTGAACTAGGTGTAGTAGTGAGCTGTTGAGTGCGGTGAAATCCATGCCCCATTGCACTCCGAGATTTCCAAAGAAGCTTTACATATGGTGGCTGTGTTATGTTCTACTTCAAAAGGAAGTGGTGGTGTAGACCAGTTGGGCTGAATGGCCTGTTGCTCTGCTATTACCTTCAGTCTAACCAACTGCTTTAGTCAGTGGATCTTTACAAACATTATTGATGTTCATTTCATTGCCTTCCAGAATCAAGCATACGAGTTTGAGTTTGGAGTGAATTACGCTTGGATGCTGTGTGTCTTCACGGTGGTGGTAGCTTACAGCATCACCTGTCCCACGATCGTTCCCTTTGGTAAGGACTTGCTGCCTTGGTGAATCCGTTTCACAGAACAGTCAGCTACCGCAGTTGGCTTTCAACCGAAGGAAATCAACAAGAAAAAGTGCATTTCTCTGTCTTTTACAATCTCTGAAAGCCTGTCACAGCAACTGAAGTAATTTTTGAAGTGCAGTCCCCCCACTGTAACACAGGGAGGCACAACAATCAATTTACAAGACAGCCTGCTCCCAGTCACAGAGATAGTATGACTGGGTATTCAATTCTAATAAAGGTGGGAGAGAGAAAAAATGTCATTCAGGACCATGGACAAAACTCTCCTGTTCCTCTCTGAAATAGTGCCACAAGACCTTTTATGTTCACCTGTAGACAGGCAGGAATTCTGTGTAACATTTCTTTTGAAGGACAGCACCTCTGACAATGCAGCACTCCCTTGGTACTGCAGTGTAGTGTTGGCACAGATTATGTGGTCACACCTGTGGCATGGGCTGCTTAAACCCACAACCTTCCATCACCGAGGCAGAAAGTTTCCTGTTTTTTAAAAAAACTGAGGAGGATCAGTGGACCTGAAAAGTTAACTCTGATTTCTCTCCACAGATGCTGCCTGATCTGCTGAGCTTTAACAGCAATTTCTGTTCTCGGTTTCTGATTTATAGCATCCGTATTCTTTTGGTTTTTATTTGGAAAGTCCCTGATGCTGGTAGGTTTCACACTCAGTCACTCACCTCGACTGCCTTTCACAGAAGTTCATCATCTTATGGAAGTCAGGCTTCTGCCTAAAAACTGCACAGTTAATGCAAAACGCATTGTGGTGCTTATCTGTACAAACTAGAAAAATCCCCAGATCAAACCTTAATCTTAGCTGGACAGCTGTAGTTAACATTCACTGACTCAGAGCAGAGTAGGTAGCATTCTGACAGGGGTTGCTGCTTGTAGTGATGCTGATAGCCTACTACACGAATGCAGGTGGTTAGGAGGCTGCTGCTTGCTGTTCTCAGCATTTTGTTGAATGGGTGGACAGTTGGGATGCTGACTCACTCAGCCCAAGCTGGAAGGAGCAAGGAGCCAGAGCAACACCTTACCTTCCCGAATGAGTTCCAACCTGTGGCTCAGCAGGCGAGAGGCAGTGGCTGAAGTCTGTCCCACTCAGCATCTTGTGCCTTTGGTCATGGGTTTTTCCTTTTGAACCACAGGTTTGATCTACATCCTACTGAAGCATTTTGTGGACAGGTACAACTTGTACTATGCCTACCTACCTGCCAAACTCAACCGGAGGATCCACGCTGCTGCTGTCAATCAAACTCTGGCAGCCCCCATCATCTGCTTGTTCTGGCTGCTGTTCTTCTCTGTACTGCGAGGAGGTAAGTCCATTTGCTTCCATTAACCATTCACCTCGATGATGGTGGAAATGCTCTGAGGAGTCAGGAAATGAGTTGCTTGCTGCAGTATTCCTAGCCTCTGTCCTGCTTTAATTTTCACTGTATTTATATGGCTAGTCCAATTCAGTTTCTGGTCAATGATGAACCGCAGGATGTTAATAGCGACGGTGACGTCATTGAACATCAAAGGATGACCATTAGATGGCCTCTGCCTGGTTCTTGTACAGCGTGAACATACCGTGCACTGGACATTGTCCAGGTCTTATTACATTTGAAAATGCACTGTTTCAGTATCTAAGGAATTGCAAATGGTGCTGAACATTGAACAATCATCAGTGAATATCCCCACTTCTGACCTTATGTTGATGAAGCAGAAGATGGTTAGCTGAACGTAAACGGAACTCTCTTCATTCTACTTTCTCATTAGTTATGATCCTCCCCAGTTATTGTACATCTCCTGTCTCTCTGTTGTGTAGGATTATCTGCAGCAACATCCATCTTCACCCTGACTGTGGTGCTGACCACTATTGCTGTCTGCATTATTTCCAGTTGCTTTGGCTACTTCCAGTACTTCACTGTCAACATGGTGAGTTTGCACCTTACACCGATTCCCAATATATTGTGCGGGCAGGATAGGAGAGGGCGGGATTTGAAGGGCTGCCGGGACATCCCCACAATGGACTGCGTATCAGATTCTGGCAATGGCTAGACTGGACTCTGATGAAAGTGGCTCCTGTCAGTGGTTCAGGCTAGGGTCAGGAGGTGGACTGATTTCCTGGAAATCCTTGTCTGTTTGCCAGGGTCACAAGCGATGGTAAAATTCCAATCTCCAGAGAGTGTGATTATCCTTGCTAGAATGAACAGAGAGGGTGAATACCAGAATTGACCAAATGCATTTAAACTGGGGAGGGTGAGGAAATGAGAGAGTGGTCACTGGTCTGTGCTCCTGCTCTGGGTAATGCAGACTGCAAATCCCTAGCAGCATAGGGGGAGGAGGGATTTGGAGCATGCCTTAGAGTATTCATGGGGAGGTAATGGTACAGTGGCCTAGTAATAAAAATGTTGTGGCAATGTGGGTTCAAATCTCACCATGGCAGATAGTGATATTTGAATTTGACAACAAAAATAATCTCAAAGTAAACACTGTCTATTTGACCACAATCAATTGTTGTAAAAACCTATCTAGTTTACTAAAGCCCTTTAGGGGAGGAAATCTGCTGACCATACCTGGTCTGGCCTACATATGATCCAAGTGTAACAATGAGGTTGACTCCCAACTGCCCTCTGAAGTGGTCACTCAGTTCAAGGGCAATTAGGATTGGGCATTTGCTGCCCATCTCTAGGAATAGGATGCCAGGATGGAGGTATCATAATGAGTCCAAATCAGTCTCTCTGCAGGCTCCTTACAGCCATAAGAGGCAAGTATGGTGTACTTTAGGATAGGAAGATGGAAGAGGGACAATAAGCTGTGGAGAGAGTAGGCACTTGCTAATGAGTGTTGGCTTGGCTCAGGCATCAAGTAGGAACACTTGTTTATCAAGACCATAACTGCAAGTAGAACACGGCATTGATGAGAGAGCTGTTACTGGAGAAGTATGACTGATTGGAGTGTGACCATGTTTTGCTACCCTAGGGTAAGAAATTGGCAACTGAGAAAATAGAAGCAGAAGCTGCAGCCCCTGCCTGGCGATCAGAGGTAAGTAACACAATGGTGGGTTTTAACAGAGACAAACAGGGAGGAATAGCTACATCTTCCAACAGTCAAAGGACTATTTATGTAAGGCATGAAACAGGCATCGTCTACACAGGACATTTAGACATACCCAAGGCTATGAAAGGCTTAGGGGGATTATGGGGCAAATGCAGGAAATTCATAGAATCTGTAGTGTGAAAGCAGGCCATTCAGCTCATTAAGTCCACACTGGCCCTCCAAAGATTCTTGTGCTTACAAAATATAATTCTATTGACCTCTGTACAGTGCACAATTTCAAAATTTGTGGATGATTCAAAACTTGCAAACTGTAACAGGAGGATGTTAGAGAACTTCACAAGGAAGTAGGTTATTGGAATGTATTGACAATATTTAATGTAGAGAAGAATGAAGTGACTAGTTTTGAAGGAATATGCAGAGACAAGATAAAGTAAAAACTACAACTCGACGTGATGCAGGAGTCCTGGGAACTTGAGCTATATGAATAAAGTTCAAAAATCTCACACACCTGGTTATAGGCCAGCAGATTTATTTGGAAGCATGAGCTTGGAGTGCTGTTTTTTCAGCAGGGGTATGTGAAGTGTAACATCATAAGACAGAGAATTTATCGCAAATGTTTGTAGTGTAATGCAACTGAAATTATATATTGAAAAAACCCATATTATTTAAGTCTCTGGTCTTTTAGAATAATCATGTTTCATATGTAAATCCCAGAACTTTTGTTTTTAAAAGTTACACTCTCAAGTGAACTTTAACAACAGGTGCCATGTTGTCTCAGAATACACCGAAGCTGTAAGGTGCCCTGTGGGAGGCTGTCTGTACCTCAATGTTCAGACTGATTCTATTTCTAGAAAAGGGATTTACAGAATCTTACATGGATTCATGCTATTTTTGAGCAAAACAAAATTCTACAAATTCACTCCACAAAATTGTGTGTGAGGGTGTAAGTGTAAAGGGGCATAAGTCTGTGAGAGGGTGTGTGTGGGCATGTAGGTGTGAGCATGAGAGAGGGTCTGTATGAGTGTATGGATCTGTGGGGAGGGTACGAGAGTGTGTGTGTGTGGGGGGGTGGGGTGGGGGAGAGAGAATATATGAAATCATTGAATGTGGCAGGAGAGTTTGAGAGAGCTGTGAACAGAGTAGAGAATGCCTTCTGCTTTAGCAATGGGGCATACAGTACTTGCAAGAAACAGTGGATCAACCTCAACTGGACTATTGTTTCCAGGTCTTGGTGCCACACTTCAGGCAGGATACAAAGGTGTAGGAGAAAATGCAGAAAAAAGTATAATCAGAAAGGTCCTGGTGATGAGGTACTTAATTCAAAGCGTAGCGCAGAAACAGACCCTTCAGTCCAATTTATCTATGCTGACAGTTTCCCAAACTAAACCATTCCCATTTGCCTGAGTGTATCCCATATTCCTCTAAACATTTCCTATACCTGTCGAAATGTCATTTAAACTTTAACTGTATCTGCATCTACCATTTCCTCTAGCAGTTTATTCCACATATGAACTACTCTCTGTATGAAAAGGTTGCCCTCAGGTCCATTGTAAAGATTTCTCCTGTCACCTTAAAAGTATGCCGTAGTTTAGAACTCTTCTCGCACCCCCCACCCCCCACCCCCACCCCCACCACCCTGGGGGGGAAGAGAACTTTGCTATTCAGTTTGTCTATACCTCTTCATGATTTTATAAACCTCTAAGGTCACCCCTCAACCTTCTGCACTCCAGGGGAAAGTCCCAGTGTATTTTTATATCCCAAACCATCCATTCCTGGCAACATCCTGGTAAATCTTTTCTGAACACTCTCCAATTTAATAACTTTCCTATAGTAGGTGACCAGAACTGCACTCAGTACTCCAGAAGAGGCCTCACCAATATCCTGTACAACCTCAACATGACATGATGTCAGTTGCCCTAACAGAAGATTAAGTTTTGCACCTTCTCTAATAGGTACATCTACATATTAAGAAAATTTTTTAGAACACATTTTACAAATTCCTCCCGATCTAACCCTTAACACTATGGCAGTCCCAGTCTTTGTTTGGGAAGTTAAAATCCCTATTACAGCCTTATCACTCTTGCACATATCGGAGACCACCTTAAAAAATTAGCCCCATGGTATCCTGCTGCCTGAGGGAGAGGCCAATAGTACAATCCCATCAAGGTGATCATCCTTTCATTTCTGGGTTCTACCCTTACAGGACAGTCTCTCAGGAATATCCCAAGTACAGAAGTAAGGTTTTCCCTGATCAAAAAATGCCATTGCTCCTCCTCTCTCGCCTCCCTTTCTATCCTTCCAATAGCATCTAAACCCTGAAATATTAAGCTGCCAGTCCTGTCCCTCCCTCAGTCATGTTTCTGTAATAGTTGTGATGTCCCAGTCTCAAGTTCCTAGAGTTCATCCACTTTATCTGTCAGGCCTCTTGCATTGATATAAATACATGCATCAGTTGGAGAAGTTGGGACTGCTCTCCTTGATTAAAGAGGCAATTTGATCGAAGGGTTCAAAATCACGACTCGACACAATAGGTTGGGAGAAACAATTTCCCCCCCGTTGGTGGAAGGATTGAGAACCACAGGGCACAGATTTAAGGTCATTGGTAAAAACAGCACTGGTGACAGGAGGATAAGTGTTTTCACATGATGGATGGTTAGGACGTAGACGGTCGTAGGGTAAGCTGAGATGGTGGTGGAGGCAAGTTCAATTAAGGCATTCAGTGGAAAATTGTCTGATTTCCTGAAAAGGAAGGATGCACAGGGATGCGGAGAAGGCAAGATAGTGACTCTGGGTGAATTGCTCCTTCACAAACACAACAGACATGATATTAAAAAATACAGTTGCTAAAACTCAAAATTAAGTGGAGACAACTCCACTTTCATGCTGTAGCTGTACAAAACTGATGCGGCCACACTTGGAGTATTGTGTACACCAGAAAGGATATGGAAGCTTTGGAAAGGGTTCAGAGGAGATGGACTAGGATGTTGTCTGGTATGGATGGAAGGCCTTACAAGGAAAGGCTGAGGGACTGGAGGCTGCTTTCATTAGAGAGAAGGTTGAGAGGTGATTTATTTGAAACATAGGATAATCAGAGGGTGAGATAGATTGGACAGTGAGAGCCTTTTTCCTCAGATGGTGATGGCTAGCACGAGGGGGCATAGCTTTAAATTGAGGGGTGATAGATATAGGACATGACAGAGGTAGTTTCTTTACTCAGAGTAATAGGGGCAACAGTAGTAGACTCGCCAACTACTGGATGAGAATGGAATAGATTTAGATTTGATTGACCCAAATAGCGTAGGTTAGATGGGCTTCAGATTGGTTTCACAGGTTGGTGCAACATCAAGGGCTGGAGGGCCTGTACTGCACCGTAATGTTCTATTTTCTGGAATGGACAAGTCAGTGTTCCAGTGTGGACCATTTAATTGCACTGATGAAGAGTTCATTCTGCAAATATAACTTAGCACATGGTGGATCTCTCACATCTGACTGTTCAGGCATTTTCATGTTCTGTCCTACACTTGCTCTTTACAATGAGTTTTGCTCGAAAGTGCAGACTCTCCTGCAATTGCCTTCAGATTTCCCCATATTTCATTAGCCTGCCAACACAAATGCCTCTACTTGTTAAGTTCAGACATACTGTTACGTGGAGATCTGCTAGTAATTGAAACCCTCATTCTCCTTTGCTGGAAAGCGCAGTTAACATAGGTGAGGATATCAGCAGCTATAACTCTTGCCCTTTCAGTACAAACTATCCTGCAGGTGGTGATGATTAACGGACTGTTGTACAAGCAACCAGAAATTGGAAATAGCTTTATAAAGCTGTCCAGTGGAAGCACAGGTGTCTTTAGCAGAGGAATAAACTGAAAACACATCAGCCTTCAATAAAACAGTAGTGATAACATGCACCTTTTTTCCTTCTGTTCACTGGGGAAGACAGCTCAAAGTTAAACGCTCACTTACAGCTGTGCTGATCTCAGTTGGAACGGGACCAGTAAAGCCTAGGCTGTCCAGAACTCAGATCGGGATAGTAACAGAAAATACTCAATGTAGTAACTCCTGCTGGTAAGCTTTGCCTCGAACTGCCCATCAAGGATAGAATTGGATTGGTTTGTAGAGTGTCTCAGGGACACTTAACTCACAATCATTTGCAGTCTGGGATACCAAATGGGGAACAGCCAGTCTGTAGAGGTCACTGGTTAGGCCACTTCTGGAATATTGTGTGTAACTCTAGTCTCCTTCCTATTGTGAAACTTCAAAGGGTTCAGAAAAGATTTACAATGATATTGCTAGGGTTGGAGGATTTGAGCTGTAGGGAGAGGCTGAACTTCCCCAGTGAACAGAAGGAAAAAAGATGCATGCTATCACTACCGTTTTATTGAAGGCTGATGTGTTTTCAGTTTATTCCTCTGCTAGGTGATGTGTGTATGGAATAAGCTGCCAGAGAAAGTGGTGGAAGCTGGTATAATTACATCATTTAAAAAGGCATCAGGATGGGTTTATGAATAGGAAGGGTTTAAAGGAACGGGGGTGGGGGAATGCTGGCAAATGGGACTAGTTTAGGTTAGGGTCTCTGATTGGCATGGACGAGTTGGACCAATGGGTCTGTTTCTCTGCTGTATATCTCTCTGACTGTGACTTCCAACAATCTTTTAATCTTTGACATCAATTTGAATCAATTACAGGCTTATCTCCCAAGAGTCCTACGTGAACCCAGGTCTGAAAACAGTCAGCTGGAGTACCATGACCAGCCATCCTATGGTGCCTTGGAGGATAACAATCAGCTAATAGAGGATAGGTCTCCTCTTCCAGACAACAGTCAAGATAACGATCAAGTATATTTAGTGGATACAGGAGCTACTGAGATCTAGAACTCTAGATGATTTTGAACTAGTCACTATGTGGTACTGTTACAGTTCCATGGGAGCACATGAGGAATGAAGATTGTTTAACAGCTCACTTACTTGCATCTGACCTCTTAATAGCCCTTCTCAATAGGGAATTTTGATTTTGCTAATTTGTGTTTTTTTTGGAGGTGGTCTTTGGTTACATCAGATCTTCATGTGGCAACATAGGAATAGATTGTCTTGACGACTGATCTCGATCGGAGCTGGACTCTAAATGTTAACTCTTTCTCCCCAGATTAGTTTCTCCAGCAATTTCTTTTCAGTTCTCAGTCTGCACTGATTGTGGTTTTAGAACACCTTTCTTGTAGAGCTTTGAGTCACTTGAGCTTTACTTCCTATTACAGTAACCACCACCTTCTGCAGGAAAGGGTGTTTGACAGATAATTGCCACAATCATGATGTGGTCTAGTTTAACTTCTCGAACTAACAGCCTTTGAGTCCGACTTTTATTCTAAAATTGTACTTGAAAAATAATTTTGCCAGTTGAATTTACACTTTCTATACACTCAAATGAAGCACAAACGTTTATTGAGCACCTCGCCTTTTCATTCTATACTCTGGCAGGTAATGACTCGTGCTATGCATTAGAACAGGTTTCTCCACCTCTCCTGCAGGTAACCTACTTTTACTTGGGCTGAGGAAAGGAATGGAACATTACCTCACAGGCTACTCTTCTTTGTTGAGCTGACAACAGCTTCATAGGCTTTCAAAGGCTGTCACTGACGTAACCACTTTTCTGTTTTATGTATAAGTCACAGCAAGAGGAGAAAATGGCATACTGACATTTTTAAAGCTCCTCGGTGCTAAAATCATGAATAGCACATTATTATATGATGAGGTGAGGCCAAGACTGAAAAATTATATGGATATTGCCAATGGTAAAACAGACTAAGGCTATTGCAGTGGCATTAGCACAAGAAGCAAGATCGAAACAAAGGCGATGTTTCAATGCAAAAGACGTTGCTTTACAATTTGAATACCTTTGTGGTGCTTTCAGCCCCGTCTCCCAAGCAGCAGCTTAATCAGCTGAGACACCAAATCCACCAAAACCCACTATATGGGTATAATAGTTCAGGAGAAAGTGAGGACAGAGTCGAGTGTGGGGTGCTGGAAAAGCACAGAAAGTCAGGCAGAATCCGAGGAGCAGGAGAATCGATATTTCAGGCATAAGCCCTATATCACAGGAGGACTGCCATTCAATCATGCTTGAGCTGGCAAGTTTAGTCTCACAATCTACCTTTACCCATTACAACATGCAAATTCAGAGCAAGAGGAGGCGGCCACTCAGCCCCTTGAGCCTGCTCCATCATTCAATAAGATAGTGGCTGATACGATGACAGATGATGTCAACGACGGTCATTCTCACCTTAAGTTTGCACTCGACAGTGTGGCATCAAGGAACCTGGGCAAAACTGGAGTCAGTGACTATCAGGGCACAAACTCTCCAGTGGTTAGATGTCATACCTGGCACATAGGAAGTGGGTAATGGTTGGAGGTCAGTCATCTCAGCTCCAGGAGATCTCTGCAGGAGTTCCTAAGGGTAGTGTCCTAGGCCCAACCATCACAAGGGAGGATGTTCACTGAAATTTGCACAATGTTCAGCACCATTTGTGGCTTCTCAATACCGAAGGAGCCCATGTTCAAAAGCAGCAAGATCTAGACAATATCCAGGCTTAGCCTGATAAGTGGCTCTTAACATTCACACCACACAAATGCCAGGCAATGACCATCTCCAATAAGAGACAACCAAATCACCGACCTTTGACATTCAAAAATGTCACCATCACTGAATCACCCATTATTAAATTCATTGGGGTTACCATTGACCAGAAACTCAACTGTACTCACCACATAAACACAGTTGCTACAACAGCCAGAGGCAAGGAATATTGCAATGAAAAAAACTCACCTCCTGACTCCACCATCTACAAAAGGTACAAATCTGAAGCATGATGGGATACTCCCTACTTGCTTGGATGGGTGCAGCTCCAACACTACCCAAGAAGCTTGAATGACACCATATCCACAAACATCCACCCCTCCACCACTGACACTCAGTAGCAACAGTGTGTACTGCCAGGTGGACAGCACGGTGACTTAGTGGTTAGCACTGCTGCCTCAGCACCAGGGACCTGGGTTCTATTCCAGCCTCCAGGTGACTGTGTGGAGTTTACACATTTTGCCAGCGTCTGTGCGGGTTACCTCCGGGTGCTCTGTTTCCTTTCCTAGTCCAAAAGATGTGTAGGTTAGGTGGATTGTCAGTGGTAAATTATCCATGGTTTTCAGGGATGTGCAGGCTAGGTGGATTAGTGATGGGAAATACAGGGTTACAGGTATTTGGGTAGGGCGGGGGGGGTCTGGGTGGGATGGCGTTTAGAGGGTCAGTGTGAATTCAATGGGCCAAATGGCCTGCTTCCATACTGTAGGGAATTCTATGATACTTAACAAGATGCACTATAGAAATTCACTTAAGATTCTTAGACAGCACTTTCCAAAATTATGACCACGTCCACCTGGAAGGACAAAGGCAGCAGATACCTGGGACCACCACCTTCAAAATTTCCCTCCAAGCCACTCACCACCCTGACTGAGAAATATATTGCTGTTCCTTCACTATCATGTATCAAAATCCTGGCATTAACTCCCCATCAGTGGGGTTTAACCATCAGCTTAGTGGGTTGCAGCGGTACAAGGCAGCAGCTCACCACCACCTTCTCAAGGGCAACTAGGGACAGGCACTAAATGCAGGCCCAGCCAGCAATGCTCACATTTGAGTGAATAAAACAATTACCTGCAGTCCTGCCTACCCATGATAACCTGTCATCCTGTTGCTTAACAAGAAACCACTTATCCTTAAAAACACTGAAGGACTCTCCTTCTAACACCTTTTCAAGAGGTATTCCAAAGACACTTGGTCCTGTCAATACTTTTTTTTGCCTCATTTCTGTTTTAAATGGGTAATACTTTGTTGTTAAAGCAGCCACTCATTCTAGATTCTCAAAACAGAGCACACCCTTTCCACATCCATCTTGTCAAAACTTCAGGATTTTGTATGCTTCAAATCAATTCACTACATACTCTTTTTAAAGTCTGATGGATATATGACTAGCCTGTCCAACCTCCCCAAACAAGACAACCTGCCAACACTCAGGATTAGACTAATAAACCTTCTCGAAACTACATCTTTCAAGTAAGATACAGATACAGACCCTATTCCAGATGTGGTCTCACCAATGTCTTTTTGGTTGAAGTGCAATTTTTGCATTCAATTTCCATTACAATATAGAGACTGTAATTAGCTTTCCTAATTGCTTGCTGAACCAGCATACAAACTTTTGTAATCCCTGCATTAGGACACCCAGATCCCTCTGCAATTTCTCACCATTTAGATAACTTTTAAAAAAATTCTCATGCCCAACATGGACAGGTTCAAATATTCCCAAACGATACTATTTTCCACTGTTTTACTGATTCACTTGACCTATCTATATCACTTTATAGATTCCTTCAGTCTTCACAAACTTACTTTACAACTTATTTTGTGTCATCAGCAAATTTAGCAACACCACCTTTTAACCCTTCCTCTAAATTAATTATATAAACTGTAATTCTGTGACATTCAATACATGTTCACAAGAAAATAACCAATGTACCTACACTTTCCTATTAACTAGCAAATCATTTATCCATGTCATGGTGTTACCAATTACATCATGAGCGGTTATTTTCCACACAATAACCTTACACGTGGCACTCTATGAAATGCCTTTTGGAAATGTAAGTATGGTACATTCACTGAATAAAATGCTGTGGATAAAGGAGAACCAAATGGTAAGATAATTATGCATTATTTTCCTTTCACAAAACCATGCTGGTGTTGCCTGATTACCTTGAAACATAAACACCCTGTTACATCTTTAATAATAACTTTCAACATCTTCTCTACAGCAAAGGTCAAGAGAACGTCTGTAGCTTCAAGCTTTGTCTCCTTCCTTTTTGAGTACAGAAATTAACTCTGCAACTTCATTCACTCCAACTGCCTTGAGATTCTTTGGAATCTTAATATGATCCAGATTTTAACAATCCTAGATGAAGAAATTACTCTAATTTTTCTTTTTTCATTCATGGGATGAGGGCATCGTTGGCTAGGCAGTATTTATTGCCCATCTCTCATTGCCCAGAGAGCAGTTAAGAGTCAACCACATTGTGGGTCTGGAGTCACATGTAGACCAGACTGGGTAAGGATGGCAGTTTCCTTCCCTACTGGACATTAGTGAACTAGATAGGGTTTTCCTGACAATCTACAATGGATGCAGGATCTTTAGATGCTTAATTCCAGATATTTAATTGAATTCAAAATCCACCATCTACCATGACGGGATTCACATCCAGGTCCTCACAACATTACCTGGGTCACTGGATTAACAGTCTAGCAATAATACCTCTATACCAGTGCCTCACCACTTTCCTACTGGATTGGTGCATTAGCAGATAGGTTCTGATGTCTGCTATTTGAACTGGTAGCATCTCCCCCAGCCAAGGAAAACTTGGGACATCAAGTAGGGAATTTCTGTTTCTAGATTCCCACAGGAAAGCTTAGGTAGCAATCATTCCGTACACCCTGACTGTGAGACTATGCCAAAGAATGACCAGTGAGACTCAGCTTAGTGCCAGAATCTGTAACTTGAGTCCTCAAAAGGTGATAATTTGCTGACATCTTGGCCTTTTAGCGAGAAACCAGGGTTTGTGCGGGTGAGGCTTGAGCTCATGGTGCCAAGACTCTCAACTCCCACCTATCCGACCCACCAGGTCAAAATCTGATTTCTCATGTCTAAAGTTGATTGCAATCACTTACTGAAATCTTAGATGCACAGATAGAGATTAAGTATAATAACTTTGAGAAATTTTAATTCAATCTTGTGTTAGGTAGCACAAACATCCAGTGGTATTGGTGGTTTCTGCACATCCACTTGCAAAACCCAAAGTTTTGCCCAGGTTTTGGTAACTTTTATTTATTGAACCTTGTTAAACACTTTGTAAATTCTCTAAGATGGCAAAACAATACTGCATCCATGCCAAAACAAGAACCCTGACAGTGGTGACAGAAGCATCTTTTACAATTTCCCTTATAAAATGTCTTGAAATTTGATCAAAAAAGGTTTTGCATATTCTTCTTCATCTTCTGGCAAGTTTTTCCAGTACATTAAAAAGTCTCCTGGCCAGCACATATCTATCTCGTACCAAATTGGAAGATGTGTAAAAGTCTTTTATATGAAAATCTATAGATTTTCACAACTGTTGAGCCTGAAGTTTACAAGCAGTGCGCTTTGATCTCAGATATTTTAAACTACAAATTTGGTTGGGTTATTGAGAGCCGTGAGCTCAAATGGACAATTAGTAGCCACAGCAAAGACTTCTCATAAGCAGCTCCACAGGAGACCTTCTACTTCTAGAAGCTTATAGAAAAGAATTGGGAAAAATCAATGGTAATAGGACTACATGAAAACAAATTTACACACATTAACCAATACACACATACAAGCATAGTGCGTTCCATATAAAGATTTATACGATCAGAATATTTACGGCTTTGGATTGTTCAAATAGTTCTGAGTGTCACATGTTATTGGAAGTCTGCTATCCAGCACTGGAGATAGAACTCCGACAAAATGATCAGACTTACCACACTCTTGTCAGTCTGTGTAGACTGTAACTGCAAAAGAAAATCTGTCCCATTTGTCATGACAGAGCCAAAAATCAAGTTTTAGCCTGGATTTGCCTCACTTTTTTCCCAGCCCAACGCTAACTATAAATGAATTTGCTAAACTCCTTGCTTAGATTCTGTGACTCAACAGCTCACTTGGCAAAAAAGGTGGGAGCGTTTGAATCTCTGGCTGTTTGAGAACAAATGGTGTGGCAGAACCCTCCCTGGGGAAAAAAAAGGAAGGAAGGTAGGTTCCCTTTATATTACCTCAAAGCCCCTTAAGCAAAGAATTTCCAGCATTACTTTCACTTGGTGTACTTTGCAGTCCCTCTGAACAGGACTGTTGAGTTTATAAATGCAGTCAGGTCAGTTTTCTGCTAATGGACTGTCCTGCTGTTCAGTTGTAACTGCTTGCAAAGGAAGTGAGCTGGAATAAAAAAAAAAGAAAAAAACTTACTAGGATCAAAGAAATAGTCTCAAAATACGAGAGGGCATAGGTTTAGGGCAAGAGGAGAAAGATTTAAAAAGGGACCTAAGGGGCAATGTTTTCACCCAGAGGATGGTGCATGTATGGAATGAGCTGCCAGAGGAAGAGGAGGAGGCTGGTACAATTACAGCTTTTAAAAGGCATCTAATAGGTATACGAATAAGAAGGTTTTAAAAGGGATATGGGCCAAATGGGACTAGATTATGGGTGTCTGGTCAGGATGGACGAGTTGGACGGAATGGTGGGCTGTACATCTGACTCTAAGTTAATGGGCGACAATATCTGTCAACCAAAAAGGAAAGATTGTCCATTATAATGCCAAGATTGAATCTGTCCCATCCTTTTAAAGTTATGATTTAAATGTGGGGTTTGAGCTTAGTTCTAAAAAGACCTTTCAAGAAATTCAGATTTGATTTGTATGCAGGAGGCATTGCGCTATAGGTAAGCCAAGCAAGCACAATTCTTACTGTACACTAGGTATTGAATAAGGATGCCAAGATGTGCATCTGAAGACGGTAAGCAAAGAGAAACATCACAGAACACCTCTGCAAAGATCACTTTCTGAAGACATTTGCAATTGACAAAGATCTGGTCCATCATTAGTGATGAATGATCCTTCTCAACCCAGGGAAAGTCCTCAGCATTTTCCTAATCGCAGCTCATTAAAAAGTCCAAGCAGATTAATGGCACTTGCATCCACCATTCCTGCACCTACTTGATTATCAAGGTGCTATGGAAAGTAGTCCAGCCTGTGATTTCAAAAATAATGCTTCACGAATGAACCATAGTAGCTCTCCAAATGGTTTTTTGTGCGTAGATTGGTGGTGTAAGCAGTCTATCTGCCTACTGATCTAAAACTATGCTAACATAATCCAAGGCACACACCACAACCTACCAATTTGAAAACTTACAAAATAGTGATGAACTTTGACTAGAAGTTGACATTTGTTGTATATTGGAATAAGGCAACTCCACTCTCAAGAACTAGTTTCCCAGATTGATTGGAAATCATAGTACAAGGTTCATTCAGTACCAACACTTGAGCTGTTTTAAGTATACTGAACCAGATCTACTGTATCAAGAGATGCAAGCACAACTTCTATAACTGCAATATTTGTTTTTATAATTACATTCTAATCCAGAGTCAGGGCATATATTGCATTCAAAGCAAACCAAATTTTTATCTCTTGTACTAAAGTTATTCCATTAGGAACCCCAACCAGTTTGCTGGCCTAAAATGATAATTCTCTCAAACACACCACAAAATAAATGGACAGCACACATCACAGCTCACCACAAATTAGACTTATGCACGTCCATATATACACAAATAACACTACTCTGGGAACAGCTATCATTTACGTTTTGTCTTCCACATAAATGGGCACAGGACAGAGATAGAAGTCTGCAATTTTCACTTGTTATCAATTTGCATGCTTTTACACCATCAGCAAATATTTTATACATTAAGTTCAATAGAGACTGACAGGAGATACTGGTTTTCTTTGAAGCTGACAAAATCCTCTATCATATTGCACATGACAGAGTTTCAGGAGATGGGAAGGATTCACAAAAGATGCATTATTTTTGACAAACATGCAAAATTGTATGGTGCATTTTTAAAATAATAATTTAATCCCAGTTATTTTTACCTTCTACATTTTAGAACCTGTTGCTCCTGTACCTCATTTAATTTTCTCTCTCCACTCAAGTTGACAAGGCTTCTAATTTCAAGTAAACTGATCTGGAGGAATGACGAGACTTCATAATGAAATGCTCAAAAAAAAAGACAAACAATTTTTGCCCACTCTGACACATTTGTGAAGTTATGTGCACAGAGCAGTATCTTATAAGTAGTTAAGGCTACATAGTCGAAATTACAGGCTTTTAGGAGCCTGAATATCCAGATTTAGTATAATTTCAGTTTTTAGAAAGGATAACCTTTCGTTAACATTTGAACCTTCAACCAAAAGGACAGAGAGAAACAGAAGAGATGGACTCCTACACAAACATCAACTTAAGTCAGTTTGGGTGAATTTAAGTTTGCATTCATGCTGCTGTACTGTGGTACTGATATTTTAAATCACTTTGTTTTGCCCCCTTATTTACTCTTCTTACCATCATGCATTATTTTAACTGGTCAAAATAGTCTTATAGAAGGTTTGGAAAAATCTAAGGTGAAGAAGGTATATGAACTAACATGTTATTGGCAGTCAAAAGACTCATTCAGATCAGGAGTGTACAATCACCAAATGCAGCTTTCAATTGTTGCACACTAGAGCATGAGGAAACAAGTGAGGCAATACAAAAATGCAATGGAATTTAATATATAGATTGACACATTAAAGAAGTTTAATACGCTTCTGAACCTATCTTTCGGATCTTTAGCCACATTAACCTCTAGTAGCCAATACGTTGATAGTAATTTCAAGATGAGTCAAAAAGCGTGAAGCACAGATCAGGCAGCATCCGAGGAGGAGACAGAAATAGGAAAGTAGGGGTGGGGCTGGGAGCAAAGGTAGGTGGGAAGGCAATAGGCATATGCAGGTGGGAAGTAATTGTGAAAGTTTGGTGGGGAGGGTGGAGGGGATAGGTGGGAAGGAAGATGGACAGGTCAAGAGGGTGGCCAAAATTCACAAGGTCAGAGGTCTGACGCACATGGGTCACACACATCAAGTTCTCCGAAAGATCTACTGTACCCCACCATTCCTCCTTATGGCTCTTCACCATCCTCTTAAATTGGCTTATTAACATAAAGTCAAAAAGTTTTTAGGGGGCGAGCGAAACAGTGGCCAAAAAGCAAATGCTATCAATGTCAGGCTGCCTTCTATTTGGCAGGTTTTAAGAAGTGGTGATTATAATACAATATTTATAACTTTCTAATACAGGAAGCCTAGTTCTACATCTATACAATTTTGCACTTCAAGTCACGTGGGACATGGGCATCGCTGGGCGGCCAGCATTTATTGCCCATCCCCAGGTGGCCTTGAACTGAGTGACGTCAGAGTGCAGTTGAGAGTTACCAACATTGCTTTGGGTCTGGAATCACATGTAGGCCAAACTAGGCTAGCATGGCAGATTTTTTTTTCCCCTAAGGGACATTGAGCCAGATAGACTTTTCCTACAATGGTTTAATGGTCATCAGTAGATGCTTAATTCCAGGTTTTTAAAAAAAATTCAAAATTCTACTAATTGCAGTGGTGGGATTTGAACCCAGGTGCTCAGAGTTTCAAGATTAATACTTAGCATAAATATCACTAGGCCACTGATTCCCCTTACTGGAGTGGTTAAAAATATGGCCCTATGTTTGGTTCAGGATGGATTCAGAAGATGATGGGAGGGTGAGGGCAGATTTGCTACTTGTAATAAGTGGCACTTGGTGTACAGAAAACCTGACACATATGTCTCAGCGCACCCCTGAAGGACATCCCTTTGTTAAATCAACATTTCATTCCATTCTTGGAATTTTGTTTTTATGTCTTCCCTAAATAGAATGCCAAGTTTATAATGTCACCCAGAGATGATTAAGAACTGGATTATGAAGCTGCCCAAAATTATTTAAATTGGGAAGCTTTATAGAGTAAAGAGGTGGTCAGTTAAGAAAAATAAAAAAAAACTAGAAATGTGATTGGTCAGTCAGAGATGAAAAGACTTGTTAACCTAATGTGGCACCAGCTTCATTGATCTATTTCTGAAATTTGGGATGGAGGCATTTGCAGAATTCCATTGGATTGTGTCCTCATGCCTGTGTGCGCTGCATGGAAAGCATCACATCGATCTCAGAGCAAAACTCTTGGCTAGGATCAGGCTACTTGCAAATGCAATCTCAGACAAATGTCACACTATACATTCTGATCAGAACCATTAAATAGAAAAAGAGGTGGAGAAGAGGAAAAGGAGAAATGGGAGAGGCAAAATAAATGAAGACTTAGGCAAAACAGGCACCTGATGGTTATGTCCTGTGCTGTATGATATTTAAAAGCTAGATTTTACACAAATGGCCTTATATCATTGACTCTTGGCTTTAAGACATAAGGTAACAGATGCATCAGAGTTGAAACTGTAGACAGTGTGGACCATGTAACACAACACTCAGCAAATAAGGAATGAGATAGGGTTTTGTGGCCTGTCTATTAGCCAAAACTATAATGCACATTACCTGGAGGCAATGGATTACAAAGTGCAGCAGAATCTGTTAACAATATTTGTAGTTCTTATAAAAATATGCTGTGCTGCAATAGTCATAAAGGTGTATTTTCAATAGATACATTTCTGAACAAACATGACATGTCAAATGTGCATATACTGGCTCATAACTTGGCTTATTCAACCCTACACTTTCCTAAAAGCATAACAAATGCTCAAAAACATCTCAGGCATTTTGAAGGCTGCAATTTGGTTATTTGTTTCATTTCATAGATTTGAATCAGATGATATGTCAGAAGCTAAATAGGAACTGAGAACTAGTCAAGCAAGATCAGATTTTGACAAAGGAGTCATCATTCTTTTCATGGAATAGGAAACATTATTTTAATTCACAAATGGACCAGTGCCAACCAGGAAATCACTCACTTCTTTCTTGACCATGAAAGTCAGACACCTTCTATAAAGTGCAATACTAAGTTATGTTTCTTATAAGAAAACAATTCATCTACAATAATATGCAACAGTTGAAATGGCAATTAGCAAACAGCAGTAAACTCACTGTGCCTTTGTTGTTATTATGAATAATCATATTGCCAAGAGAAGTCAGTGGAGAATTTAACTTTTGCATCCAGACACATCATTAAGCATTTCCAAGCTACACACAGTATAAATTAGGTAAAGATGTGTTTACCTCATTCTGAATAGTATTTAATTGGAATTGAAGGAAAATTCCTTAGTGTATTAGCATCAACCTCAAGATGAGTCACATATTCCTTGCCTGCTCATTTTACCAGGCTGGATTTGTTTTATCTCAGACAAAACAAATTGCAGGTGATTATACTGGGCCCTTCTGGAAAAGGAAAAAAAGTCAGTAGCTTAGATTTCTATTCCAGTCACTTGGCTGTTAGGTATGTAAAGAATGCTGTGTCCACGAAACCCCAACTTCAAAGTGAATATCTAGAACATTGATAGACTGCTTCAATGGTATGAACGATTAATAGCATATGTTACTGCAGATGTTGTCACCAGTGCCACAGGACGGATGTAAAGTAACTCGCTGATCTCTAATTACATTATATACACAATACTTAAACTTTAGTACAGTTAGCTATGTACATATAACCCTACCCCAACTCAACATTATTTCAATCAAATGTAATAGTGAACCCATGATATACTCTCATTATAGGCATCTGTGAAAGTCTGTAATTGTCAGGTCATGCCCCCTAGGCAGTAGTTCTCAGATTTGTGAAGTCACTTTGGATAAATGAATGTCCAATTACTCCCATTATAATAGCACTCATAATTGCATTAAAATATTTTCTCAAATGTTACATGTACTGGATCCAGAAAATGCACTGTTAAACACCCCTCATGGACAAAGGCATATATTTAAATCTGATGGCTTGTATAAAATGGACTTTTGAGTCCCCCATATTTTCCAAATAAAAATGTCCAGTTGAATGTTTAACAGAGTGGAAAGACACACTAAGGATAACAAATTAACCTGTCATTTTAATGCGTTGAAGTCTGAAAGTACCAGGTCTCGGTAATGCAGGTACTGAAATTAATTTGGATCATACTTTGCTAAAATTCAATGTAAAGCACTCAGCAAGAAGGTATCACGGGAACCACTATCTTTCAGTGACCCGCAAAGAGAGAGAGGCTGGAACAAACAAATCCCAATGACTCACATATAGCTTGTTCTGTTAAATCTGAAGATAGTAAAGACAACAAACCCTCCTTGATCCTAAGTATATAGAAATTTGCTTGAGTATAATGGACGATAGGGTTTAATTTTCCATCTAATTCACTTTAAAAAGACCCTTAGGCCAAACAGTAGTTTATATAAATTCAAGAATGCAAACTTTGTTCAACAATAATGTGCACTTTCATCTGATCAAATTGCAAATGACATTTTGACAGGAAGGAAAGGAACAGTAATACAAATTAGTGAATGGGTTAGGGCCTGGTTAGAAAGGAATGTTACAGTTCCTGCTATAAAAGGATCATTTCTCACCAAGATGGACTAAATATCAATTTGTTTTTACCTTTCTGTAACCTGTTTTAAGATTGAATGGAGTCTGGGTATAGTAATGTTAGCAAACTGAGAATTCAGCCAAATATAAATCAGATAGATGATACAGTTTACAGGCTGCTAGGTGGAAGGAGTTAAATACTACTGTATTTGGGTCTGTAATCATTTCAGACACACAGAGGGGGAAGAGGAAGAGGAATAATTTACTTCAATCCTCATTGTTCTTAAGTTGCAGCTTGATCATTGCCAATAAAAAACTGATTTGCAAGTGGCTCCTTGCCATCCTCTCAGCCTTGATTGAGAATATCCTTGCCAAGACAAGCTACGGTTGCACCTGAGCCTGTGGTGGTTATAGTCGGTAGATAATGCTGGTTCTGCTTCAATAAATTTAAGTACGTCAGGCACCTTTGTCCAGAGTTGCTTTTCCAACATATGAAAGGTTCTGTCAAGCAACTTTCAGAAAGAGAATTGACAAGATTTGAGCTTCAGTCCTGGTTCTTTTCGGACAACTTCCCTTTCGGTCCCTACAACCTTGCTTGAGATTTTAAAAAATGGATCAGCTGTACCCAAAATCAGATTTTAAAAATCTATTAAATGGCCAACTTAGAAATGCTGTATGATCTTCAGTAAATCTTAAATGTATAATTCAGAAATAATTTTAAATGCTTTGACTGCAGGTAGAAGTTCAACTTTTAACCCCTGTCCCAAACACACCAGATGAGAACCAGATTATTGAACAGGAAATGAATCCATAATGAAAATGACGTATTCTTTACACAGGACATCTGAAAACTTCAAGGGGGGAGGGGGGGGGGGGGGGGGAGAAATGAAGTACAAAAACATCAGGTCACCTGCAATTTCAACATGGGATTATCAAGAGTACCACACTGCTCATTTTAACAGTCCTATTAGCAACTGTGAACTACATAGTAAGCCACAGATCCAACAGCCAGGACTGTTACTTTCTGCAGAAAA
This sequence comes from Hemiscyllium ocellatum, assembly GCF_020745735.1. Classification (NCBI taxonomy): domain Eukaryota; kingdom Metazoa; phylum Chordata; class Chondrichthyes; order Orectolobiformes; family Hemiscylliidae; genus Hemiscyllium; species Hemiscyllium ocellatum. The sequence goes on from NC_083403.1 coordinate 14,120,055, forward strand.
CTTTACATTCTTTTAAATATATATTTCAACTGCAGTTGTGTACAAATGCGCTTTTAAAAATAAATAAGAAAATGTCCAGCAGAGTGGTGCTTCAGAAAGTATACATCTCAACACTTGAAAATGCAGGATTTCTACAGATCACCTCCACCTACAAAAGTGACATCACACAGATGATACCTGGTGCCAAGGACACATTTAAATTGGTCCTGACAGATCAATGTTGCTAATCCCTTTATAAACTCTTAAACTAAATTGTATACTTATAAATATTCCAACATGCTGGATCAATTTGACCATCCTTAGATGCTTACGTGATTTGAATTGGAAAAGGATCAATTTCACCAGGATTCTGTAACACTGATGCTCTTTTGTCTCACACAGTAAAGTATATCAAATATCAATCCTTTTCCCCCCTCTGTCATCCACCAAGCCCTCTCTTCCTGTTAGGGTATGTGTGCTTACAAAATCAGGCTGACTTGTTTGTTCCCTACTTTTGGTGGCAGATCAGAAGGCTTTCCTGGGAATGATGTTATGCTGTCAAATTTCCTACCACTAATATCAATGGATATGATGGCTGAGCATTTATAGTCGGGCAGGTAAAAATGCGTAGCTATTTTCTCTACAACTCCAGCACACCACATCATATTCCATTTCTGCTGTGTTCCTCCAATCAGCAAACAAAGACAGGAAAGGTTTAGCAAATTGCGTTGAACTGGTACAAACAGTACCAGAGGCTAATAATTACAGTCTGAAGTTTCAATGACCCAGTGGTGCCATAGTTCCCAGGTCCTAAACCGTGCAGTCTGATTAATTTGTTTTAAAAACAGTCAATGGTGAACTTCATTTTCAATTAGACTGTCTTCGCAGGACTGGAACTCTCCTTCATTATTCACATCTCTAGAACACTTCTGCGCTGCTGGCTCATCGTCATCTCCTGTGGGTTCTGACTGAGGATCTTGCAGTACCTGGGCAATGTATCTCTGCATATGAAAATGAGCACAGGTTAGTATTGCACTGTTTTACTAAGTAGTTTGTTAGAGAGCACAGAAGCAGTCTAGGTCTTTTTGCACACCACTGTACAAAAATGACATTTTACATTCATGGCCATTCTTCATTTCAAGTTTCTTGGAAGATTCACTATGACAGAATTTGTGCAGCTGACAACGGAATGGTTAGACTGGTCTTTGTTTGACATTTATTTTCATGGGAGGATAGAAATTAACAGTTTTGGAGATGCTGATCTCCAGTTTTGGAATATCTATGGAGGAGAAACATTAACAGCTGAGGTGTATTATCAATATTTTCTTATTTTATTGCAGATTTTAAGCATCTGCAGTATTTTCCATGTATGTTGATATAAGGGGTTGGAAACAGCCTGGCATCCTCTACATGACCTATGGGAAAATGGCAAATAACTCCACCTCAAACAGTTTAAAAAATTGTCCATAATTAGTGAAGTCTGAACCAAGAAGTGCAAGTTAGATTATTTCATTCAATGTTAAATCAGACTCAGAAAATGAAATAGAGGGGCAAAAGGATAGTCATCTTTGCTCCCTCACTTAGTCAAAAGAAAAAGTAACATAGATGAAAAAAAATTAAAGAGCCAACTAAAAACTGAAGGAATGAGACTCCACTTCTCCAGAAGATTTTCAGCAACAGAGGCACTGCTTGACAGTAATGAGGACTTATGAAGTTGTTAAGAAAGCTAGTTGGATGGAAATAGTCAAGGCCTAACTTTGTGGCATTTTACCTCCATCTATGAAGTTTAGGAACTTCATGCCTTAACATGGCAGAATGCTGTTTACACAATCTGACTGAAGGAATGGCACATTTTGGGCAGTAGTTTGAGTGGGATGTGTGTGTTTAACTCTACATGTAAAAAATGAGGTCTGCAGATGCTGGAGACCACAGTCGAAAAAGTGTTGCCGGTCAAAGCACAGCAGGCCAGGCAGCATCCCAGGAATAGAGAATTCGACGCTTCGAGCATGGGCTTATGCTCGAAGCGTCGAATTCTCTATTCCTGGGATGCTGCCTGGCCTGCTGTGCTTTGACCGGCAACACGTTTTCGGCTTTAACTCTACATGTCTATCATTGAGGTTGCTGTCCAATAAAAATAATTGCATTATTAGCCTCACTTTTACTGTAATTTTTATCCCAGTATAGAAGCAGCTATTTTACTCGTTAGTTGCTTTACTTATTTGTATTTACTCTAATCACATTCCCCTGCACAATTGTTCAAATGCTCTATTTATCCTTTAAAAATGCTTTAATCCCCGTCTCAAGAATTAATTGTGGTGAAGCATCGGTTTCTGTAGAAGATGCAAGAAACAAAACATTACCATACTGTTTGTCCTCCACTGTACTTTGTTGCCTCACATCAGTGTTTAGGGGCTCAGTGGAAGGGGGAAAGAGAGAGAATGCAAAACATTTTGGAAAGAGACTAGACGGAGGTGGATTAATCTGTTAAACCAGCAATACACTGCCCTGGTGTAACTTAGATTAACGAATCAGAATCTTTTCAGCACTCAACAATCCCAACTCCATCAGTAAGGACAGGAACTGAGGTAAATCCAAGTATCTCTGTATATCAAGAAAAGAGATGTGTGCTTTTTTTTAAAACAATGGAGAAAAATAAAGCACAGTCAGTGCAGGAGCAGTGACATGGCTTCAATTTAGCAAAACTGAGCAACAGAGAGAGGGGGACAACATTTTTTAATGATGATTTTGAGCTTGAACACAGACAGACTTATGGTAAATTTGAAAAAAAATTGTTGAAGCAGGGGAGATTCGGGCAAAAAAAAGGAGAACATGTGGCAGTGAGCTTCCTTGTTTGAGAAAGAGAGTCAAGGAGGAGTTGATGTGTGATTAACCTAATTTGGTGTTGTAAACTTTGAAACTTAAGTCTTGCCTTGCAATGACAGGAACAACAATTTACACTCGGTACAAAGAAATCCTGCAAAAAGGAAACAAAAAGCACAAATCTCACTCTGCTCAGTTAAAGGAACACCTTGAAATGTTTGTTGGAACTTCTAGAGCACTGTAGCAAAAGCAGTTTACTCGCTGTAATGTCAAACATGTCCAAGAGAATACAATATTGTTCCACTGTCAGGGTCAACTAGCTTGCTTGTAGAACAAAATAAAACAAAAAATATTTAGTGGCTCACAAAGCACTGGAGTTCCTGACAGTATGTGCTCAAGCCTTGATGTGGAGAGTGAAGCCATAATCTCCTCGTCCTGAGCTGAACTTAGTTATTGGCATATTTATAGTTGAAGAACTAGAACAAGACGAAACACTCAGCCATTCATTAATAAACCAGCAGCAATGAACTACACTTTCTGTCCATGTACAGTTAGAGATTAAAGGGTAACTTACTGTAACCTTTGGCGGGGATGAAGTACCTTCCCCTTGTCCATTTGTTTCAACAGCACCGTCCACTTCACTACGATCAATCTGAAAGTCAGATAAACATTCATTACACATGTGCATTATAGCATATTAATATATGCAACTCCAAACCCAAAAATCTCTCAGCACAAAAGGTCACTGTGCCAATTAAACACAGATGCTTTCTCCTATCTCACTGATCTGTGAATTGTTTTCATGAATGTTCCTTGATCCTCCAAAGATAATTGAATCAAACTAAGCAGTCCCTGTTGAGAAGCAGCAACACCTAGACAACATCCACACTTGAGCCGACAGGTGCCAAGTAACATTTGCATGACACAAGTACCAGGCAGTGAACATCTCAGCAGAAGAGAATCCAACCACTGCCCCTTGCTGTTCAATGGTTTGCCATTGCTGAATGCCTCACTGTGAACATTGTGAGGGTTGCCATTGACTGGAAACTGAACTGAACCTGCCAGTTACAACTGTGGCTGCAAGACCAAGTAGAGGTTGGGACTTCTGCAATAACCCACCTCCTGCCTCCCCAAAGTCTATCCACCATCTGCAAGCCACAAGTCAGGAGTGTGATGCACTTGCCAGCAATGTTCTCTCTAACTCATGCACCTGCATGCATGCTGATGGCAGAAAAACATACTGATACCATTTTGCACAAGTCACAGCTGCACAGGGACCTTGGAGATCATTGCAGAAGAAAGAAAGAAATGTAAAGAGAACGTGGCTTGCCAAGATGAGTACAACTTCAACAACACTCAAGAAGCTCGACATCAACCAGAACAAAGCAGCCCATTTGACTGGCATCCCATCCACTTCCCCTACTAATGAAGCACAGTAGCTACAGTGTGTACCTGCTACAAGATACACTGCAGTAACTTACCAAGCCTCCTTTGACTGCACCTCCCAATTTCTACCACCAGCGGATGAGTGCCACCATTTGCCACACATCATCCTGATTTAGAATTGTATTACTGTTCCTTCATTCTTACTGCCTCCCTACTGTGCTGAGTATACCTACTTCATCTGTATTGCAGCAATTCATGATGGCAATGCTGGACTAATCTCTGACAGCCACATCCATGAATAAAGATTTTAAAAAAAGGTGTCAATAACTCCTTGCGGAATCTCACCGAGTTTCTGCTGGAAGTCCATATAGATAACATCGGTAGTGATGGTCTCCTCTGTACATTCAACTAGTTTAGCTGGACATCTCACTCATTCCAAGCCACACTAATTGTTTTTGATTAATTGATACCTTAGTCATTTTGTCTCTGATAAGATTCCAACAATTCCCATACAATTTGTTATACTGACTAATGACTTATCTCTGCTCCCTGCCCGCCCCCATCATAAGGGAAGAAATACATTTGGAGCTTCAGTTCCCAAAGCACAAAATCTAAATGGAGGATTTTTTGGAAAATTGGGACTGATACATCTGTAGTTTGCACACGTATTTTTTTCACACCTTGGGAATCACCTGGTTCTGGACACTTGTTCATCTCAAACCCATTATATTTTTATTACATTTTAATGAATGTTCTACTCTACTTGCTGGCTTATTTCCAACTTCCCATGTATCACAAGCGTGTTGCCTGTTTTCATCACTGTGAAAACGGAAACGGGGACTCTTAAATTTGTCATTTTTCTCCATTAAACACTGTTGTTTCTTTGGCATTGGACCTCTTTAATGGTTCAATATTCCCCATTGATTAGCTGGTCTGAACACATGGTGATAGTGGTGGGCACTCCTATTCAGCTGGATGCTCTGGTGACAGTGGCACTTCCAGAACAATGTTAGGTGGGGAATTCAGTTGTTGACCCAGTTGTGGTTAAACAAAACTGTGAATGCAAGATGCTATCAAAGCAGTCGTGGTGAGGTACTTCAATCTATCCCCTATACAGTATACATTGCAGCCACTGTGGTGCGGTGCTTTGAGAAATGGAAGGTTACTGATCAAGGGAATTGCTGCATCCTGGTTACTGTTGAGCTTTCAGAGTGCTGCTATAACCTTAGCAACATGGGTGAGAAGTGCACTGCTGACTTGAGCAGATGATAGAGAACAAAACACTCCATTCCTGATCCTGGAACTATCAGGTCACCAGTTTGGGCTGAGAATGCAAGGGCTCCTTAGGAAAACAATGCTATTCTGGCTGTTGTGACAGGCCTGCAATCATCATTTTCCTGTGTGTCAGATCCAAAAACATTCAAGCTCGAGTCTGTTTATCGATAGTGAGATCACAGGTGACCTGTATTTTGTTTCCATTTGTCTAACTTGGCTCTGTCACCCCGAGTCCCCTCTCCTTAAACACAATCCATCAAAATTCCGTGGGACATAAAATTACTCTGAATGGCTGGTGTGAAGAGAGGAAGTTGCAGCAATGCAGGAGGAAACACTCCTGGAGTTAAAGCGTGATGCTGGAGTCTGACTGTTCGTGGGGTTAAGAATATTTCCATTTTTTTTGTGCTCGTGCTACTGAACCAAGCACATTAACAATTTAGGCACAAATTCCAACTTTGCATGTCCCCATCAATGTATCAACTGCTAAAGAGAGGTTCCCCCCCCCCCCAAAAAATCTCTGGAACTAATGACAAAGCAGTGAATATAAAATAAGCTTAGCATTTGTAATTTGTATTATGCTGTATACAGCACACCACATCTAAATGCATTTAGATATATCCTAATAATGACAGAGAGCAAGTCATTGCCCGAATTGATATCCTTCACCTAGAGAAGCATGAAATGAAATGATAAGAGAAAGATCCCAGCATGCAGATTGAGTTATCAAGGTTTTCAATTTGATTATTATGGATTACCATGATCGTCAAGTAAGAATGGTAAAAATTAGTCAAAGTTAATTTCCAAAAACCACGTGGTGAAAATTACCAGTGTCCTGTAACAGGATTCGTCCTCTGTACTTATAGCATCTGCTGGAGTGGAGGGTTGCTGAAAATCAACATTTTCAACAGTTATATTATCTACATGCGGAAAAAAAAAACCTGGCAAGGATCATCTTCCTAATAATGAAACCAGAAGACTTAAATCCTTTTTTATAATGCAGAGTGTTATCTGATCCCAGTACTGGCTCTACAATTAACCCCAGAAAATTGTCAAGATTCATCTTTCCAATATCAGAACTGGGCGACAGTTTCTCCTCCATTAAAGCCCATGGTATTAATGGAACCTAATAATGCTTCACAATTAAACACCAGACTCCAGGGCTTGAAAAACGTATAACCAAAAGATAAATAAAGCTGTATGCCTGTACTTGATTGCTGTTTAGAGACCCTCTGCCGGTATAAGGAATTACAGGATGTTTCACAGGAATACCTTTGTTTTTTAAACAGTTTGCAAAGGCAGCTGTACTGATCAAGTTCAGACATGATCCACAGTCGCTGGGATGAAACACTGGAAGGCTGTCAGAGTAAATGGAACTTTACCCCAGTGAGAAATAGCTCTTTTGGCAGAAGGAAGATTGGGGCAGAGGGAAAGAAACATGAATAAAGAATATGGATAGGCCACATGGCCTCATTCCTGATGAAGGGCTTAAGCCCAGAGCGTCGATTCTCCTGTTCCTCGGAAGCTGCCTGACCTGCTGTGCTTTTCCAGCAGCACACTCTTGACACTTTGAGCCCGCTCCACTATTCAATATGACCATGGCAGATCGGACTTTAACCACAACTCTACATTCCTGCAAAGCCAGGATAATCTTTCACTCCCTTGGTAACTAACATTATTCTTGACATTCTGCCAGCCTGGAAAACAGCCCATTTATTCCTGAGCTCTGAGGAAGGGTCACTGGACCCAAACATTAACTTTGATTTCTCTTCACAGATGGTGCCAAACTTGCTGAGCTTTTCCAGCAATTTGTCATTGTTTCTGATTTACAGCATCCACAGTTCTTTTGGTTTTTATTTAGCCATTTATTCTTACAGTCTGCCTCTGGTTGGCCAACAGATTTTCTATCCATGCTTAAATATCACACCCTACACCATGAGCTTTCTATTTTCCACAATAAACATCAAGCCTTACTTTGTACGTTCAGTAACTTGAAAAAAATCTACCTTACAGTAACAAGCAGACCATACATGCAATGTACCATGTATTATTCTGCTATGCCTTTAAGGATTCAAAGTTGTGAATGTGACCTGTGAATCTGGAGCTCAATTTGGGACTGCTGTTGGCGAATGAAGTGTGGAAATAAATACACATATTTGCATCCAAACTTATAAAGACCAAGAATGTTATAAACCGTTACAATATCCAAATTCATTCATAGCTACAATTACCCAACTCGCCATATTTAGTGTGCTCTGCTCTGCTATAAAGCCCATTTCTTTAACGTAAATCGGTGTTAACGTGATCGAAGAACTTCGACCATTATTTCTAGAACATGAACTTTCCTTACTTTTGTCTGGTTATAACTCAATTCTGGCTCCATTGCTTTAAATGGTGTGGCTGCTGCGTGATTCCCTTATAACGAGAGATCATGCAAGAACGAAACTATTGCATTATATCAGAGCAAACTGTAATTTGAGAGTGTTTATGCAGTAGTCTTCAAAAGACAAACCAAACAACATCACAACCGTATACCCCGCCACGAGTTTCCAAAAAAACATACAGCAATGTTCAGATAACAAAACATGACTTACCTTATAGTTATGAGCACTGAGGTATTTGAAGTGGCCAAAACAGACATGGGACAGGCAGATAACGATAGTGACCACCAGCACAACAAATGTAAACATGGACGTAGCAGCTAAGAACTCTGCATACAAAAGAGTTTTACTTTAAAGACTGGTTAATGAACCAATTAATCTCCATCCTCAACAAAGAACTTTCACTTAAAAAGGGTGCTTAACATAGTATATGTCCTGAGACACTTCATGGGAGCGTTCTCAGACAGAAGTTGTTACGAAGCTACATAAATAGATACCAGGACAAACAAAAGCTTGGTCAGGTTTTGAGGAAGAGAGGCAGAGAGGTTTAGCAAGGGAATTTCAGAGTTCAAGTCCTAATTTGCTGAGGGCAAGGCTGCAATAATATAGCAATGAACATCTAGGATTCCCAAGAGGAATGCAGAAATCTTGGACAACTGTCAGCCTGGAATTGGAAAGGGGATTAGAGCCTTGAAGAGGTGTGAACTGAAGAATGACATGAATGCCAAACTGAAAGCTAGACATAGGATTGATGGATAAGTAGTGTAAGGGGTGATTTAGGATTCTGGCAGGAGACATCAAGGATATGACCAAGTATGCTGTAGTCTCCCAATAGTGGATGATGTGAGGGTTAGGAGTCTTTGCTATACTGAATTACATTATATTTATGGTGAGTGGCTTTGTTCAATATTAGCAGTACTTTTTGTTAAAAACAAACAACCTGTACAAGCATAAGATTGTTGAACAAGTCTTTGTCACAGTATCAGAAGGGCAGCACTGAGAAGGAGATGTGCAGCAAGATGCAGTCAGTGAGGAAGCACAACATCAGATGTACAATCAAGAATGTGACTTGTGCTGCACAGCTAAGTTCCTCATATTGGTCACATGAAGACTCAAAATGAGGGCAAGTTTCATTCTTCAAAAAAAAACAATGAATTAGTTTAGTTTTTGACTACAGTTCTGAAGGATCCATGTTAATTTTACAAAACTTGTTCCATATTTTGAAAAAAAAATTAAAATCCTCAACATGCCATGATGGATTTTGAATCCACGCTCTTTGTTTATTACTTCAGATCTCTGAAGGGATGGAGCATTCTGATGAAGGATCATTGACCTAAAATAGTAAAGTTGTTTTGTTATCCTCTGATATTACCAGATCTCTTGAGTATTTCCAGCATATCGTTTGATTTTTACTCACAGATTTAGAGTATCCTGCATAGCTGCTTATATGGACATTGGACTGTAAAATCATCAGCAACAGTCCCTCACAGACAAGGATGATTTTCACTCTTAGGGTGAGTCCGTAGGTGGCTGTACAGACCGACACAGCTACTGGGGACTCTGCTACACTTGAGGCAGGGGGTGGGGGAGGCATTGATGTGGCAAGGACTTTCAAATTGGGTCTTGCAAGGCCACCTGAAACAGGCAGATTGGGCCTCAACTTGATGCTTCATCTGAAAACTGACAATGGAGCAGTCAAGGAGCGTATGGTTAAATTTCAATGCACCGCCTTGGGACTTGGAGGCAAGTGTGTGAACCACTGAGGTTGACAGAAGGATTGGATGAAACAGATGAAGCAGTAGAAAAACAAGAGAAACACCCACAGGATGGTCACCTTACCTGTTCTTACAGTAGAGAAGAAAAGCAGACATAACAGACACAATATTGGTGCCGCCACCACCTGATTCACTGCTCCTGAGTGGATCTTCTTGTCCAGTTTGGCAGGCAGGTAAGCATAGTACAGATTGTAGCGATCCACCAAATGCTTCAAAAGCATGTACATCAAACCTAATAAAAGAACCTTGTTTAGAAAAGTTCTAAAGAAAAAAAAATGCAGACAATTTAAAAAACAAACAACTGAGTTTTTTTTTGTAGCTGCGTCTTGATGGCGAAAGAAAGATACAACATGAAATTGGAGAGGCAGTTTGCTGCTCAAAGGCATGCACTGGGATGCAGGACCATGATAGCTGAAGGTAACGGTGGGGCAAGGAGAAGAGTTCATCAGAGCAGAATCAAGGTTTAAAAAAAGCCTGTATATAACATCTTTCGTGACTTTAGCATAGCACATGCATTTTATAACCAAAGTGGTATTTTTGAAGTGTAGTCACAGTTGTCACGGACTAGAAACTGAACTGGACTAGCAACGCCAGAGGGCAGGTCAGAGGCTGGAAATCCTGCAGAAGTAATTCATCTCCCGACTCCCCAAAGCCTGTCCGTCACTTTTATAAAGCACCATGTCAGGAGTCAATTAAAATGGGGAGAAAATCATCTTATCACATGCAAGAGTGTTCAAAGATGAAACAGACAACTGCTGCCAAGAGACAGGAGTAAAGGACACTCTCAAGCATCTTGAATGGAATTGATGATATAAATGGAGATTTGTGGTTAGATCTCCCAGCTACTCTGTTGGCTGAGAGGATGTCCATCTTGATCCCACAGTTCAATCTTGGGTGGTGAGAAAGCCACCATCTGAACTCAGCTGGAATAGTGGATTTGATGAAAATCATGCAGAATTTATTCTTCCCTTTTGTCATGAAAATATATAGTTTTTCCAGACTTGAAAACAGAGGAACAAATAAAAAGTAATTTTTGACACTTTGCAGAATTTCAAAAGGGTTGCCATGTGGGTGAAATGCTGGAGAGCTATCATGATGTAAAATCACACTAATCAGGCCCTTCTGAAGAGGTGGTATAAAAATAAATGCATAAAAAAAAAAGGTGTCGTCCATTTAAGGCAGAAATGAAGAGGATTTTGTTCTCTCAGAGGGTAGTGTATCAGTAGACTTCTACACTGCAGAGGGCTGTTTTGACTGGGTCCTTAAGTATATATGAGATAGATATATTTTTCAAATCATGAGGCAATCAAGGGTGGTGGGAATAAGGCAGGAAAGAGTGAGGATGATTTGATCAGCCACGATCTCATTGAATGGCACAGCAGACTAGATGGGCTGAATAGCCTACTTCTGGTATGTTAAGGTCTAAAGTCTCCATTTCATTGTAGGACGGAGCCAGTTAACCATGCAAGCTTGTGCTTATTCAGCTCTTTTGTCTCCTATATCATTCTGCAAGGAAATGGAACTAATGCATCGCCAAGGGATTAATTCCTGTATCTGCTGAGGTCACCATGAAGCTCCCACTTTTTCAACCTCACCTCTTGCCTAAGGCATGGTGACCCTCAGGTTAAACTCCCCACCAGTTATCTGTCCAGTGAGACAGCAGCCCTCCAGCTCTGAAGGACTTTACTTGTTGAGATTAGATCAATTTTGGTCTGAAAGAATTGTGAAAAAGGCTCAAGGAGCTATTGCTTATACACCACTAAAACTGATCCTGACAGTCTACACGATTGTAGTTGTATACAGCTTCACTATGGAGGCTCAACGTTGACAAGGAGAGCAAGAAACAGAAAAAGACAAGTGGAAAGTTTTCGGAATTAAGCTTCTGCAACCAAATCAAAATTCAAACCTTGAAAATGTAAACTGGTTACTTGCCAACTGACAGACAAGTCTCTAAAACACATCTTAATTAAGGCTATACACTCCCATGGATTTGTTTAAAGAGATGAAGATCTACTTTTAAGCTGGAAATTGATGAACTACAATCTAGAGAATCATTTTACAAATAGTGAGTGGTGTCCTATTGTTACTGAAAATTAGGACACTGCCTAGCTATTTACTCCCTAATCCAGGAATATTGAGACAGGCTGCCAATCCTGAAAGTCACCTGGGCTGCGATTGGCTTCTTCAACTGAAGGGAAGCCTGGACTTTTCCTCATCTTTATGACTCCGTATCAGACTAGACTTAGTGGTGCACATAACCACTAAGCCTTCAAGGGAGCTCACATGTTCACCATATGACAAAAAAAAATCAATTATAGAAGGATAACACTTTGCTAAGCAACCACTGCTGTTTAATCCTTTGCTCTCATTATAAAAAGGATTTTAATTAAAAGAGCATTCATGCACTGTAACCAATACATATATTATGGCTCATATTTCACTCCATTAAAAAGGATGTTTTGATTAGCTGTAAACTAATAACTGAAAAGTAATTTAATTTATTGTTGTACATGATGTAAAACGAATACCATGGAAAACACTAAGGACCATTATGTTGTGTCAAACTTAACCTGTTACTGCATTAGGATTTTAAATTTCCAGGAGAGGTCACTGTTGCTCTATTTGAAAATAAATGCTGTATTTAGCTGAAAATGATAATTAGGATTACTCAAACACAAGGGGAAGAGCACCCAGATACATTGCTATCTATTCCCAATTATATTTTTGTTATTTCATAGTTGCATTAAAACAAACAATATTTTTCATCTTCTGAGAACTCAGTTATTAGTGAGCATTTGGGCGGCACGGTGGCACAGTGGTTAGCACTGCTGCCTCACAGCGCCTGTAGACCCGGGTTCAATTCCCGACTCAGGCGACTGACTGTGTGGAGTTTGCACGTTCTCCCCGTGTCTGCGTGGGTTTCCTCCGGGTGCTCTGGTTTCCTCCCACAGTCACAAAGATGTGCGGGTCAGGTGAATTGGCCAAGCTAAATTGCCCGTAGTGTTAGGTAAGGGGTAAATGTAGGGGTATGGGTGGGTTGCGCTTCGGCGGGTCGGTGTGGACTTGTTGGGCCGAAGGGCCTGTTTCCACACTAAGTCTAATCTAAAGTCTAATCTTGGATAAATCAACTCCTTAAACCTTAAAATCAAGGCAGAGGCGCACTGCATCAGAGATAAACCATCCAAAGGTGACAGCAGCAAACTCACTCTAAGAGGGAGTGATGGGATAATCTACTGAAGAGATGGCGCTGCTCTATCTTGGTTAATTCAGCATGGTGGAAGAGGCTGCGCATCTTGGATACATCCTTTAACATGTCACCAAGTCAAATACTCACCAAATGGGACTATAATCGGACATGTGATGCTGTAGGTCATGACAACAGTGAAGACGCACATCATCCACCCATAGGCAGCTCCAAACTGAAACTCATATGCTTGATGCTAGAAGACGAAAACGCAACCGAGACACACAAGTCAAACTAACTACAAATATCAGCAGGAATATTTGCTGAAGGGATTAATTTAATGCTGGGAGGAGGCTGGTAAATCAATGGCATCAATAAAGAGCAGGCTTCATTTTTATCACTTCTGCACGTATACATCGGAATCAGCTAACTCAACTTTGAGCTCCAAGCAAAATGAACAATGTCAACATTATTTCACATTAAAAACAAACTAGAAAGAGAACAGGATGAATATATGTTATATGTGGTCTTTCACATCTAGAACCTTGACTCAGTTACAGTGAGCTAGGGCTTGTGCTCTTGATTACCTCAAAAGGATCTTAACGAGTAAACTTGAAAGGGTTCAGAAAAGATTTACAAGGATGTTGCCAGGGTTGGAGGATTTGAGCTGCAGGAAGAGGCTGAACAGATTGGGGCTGATTCCCCTGGAGCATCAGAGGCTGAGGGGCGACCTTATAGAGGTTTACAAAATTATGAGGGGTATGGATAGGGTAAATAGGCAAAGTCTTTTCCCTGGGGTCAGAGTGTCCAGAACTAGAAGGCATAGGTTTAGGGTGAGGGGAAAGATATAAAAGACCTAAGGGGCAACTTTTTCCACAGAGGATGGTACGTGTATGGAATGAGCTGCCAGAGAAAGTGGAGGCGGCGGATACAATTGCAACATTTAAAAGTCATTTGGATGGGTATATGAATAGGAAGGGTTTGGAGGGATATGGGCTGGGTGCTAGCAGGCGGGACTAAATTGGGTTGGGATATCTGGTCAGCATGGACAGGTTGGACCAAAGGGTCTGTTTCCAAACTGCTCAGCAACATCAAGTAACCCTGACATGGAAGTACAAAAATACCTCAATGACGTGTATGAGAATGTGTGTGTCAGAAGCAGACTGCTAAGATAACAATAAAATAAACGCTTCTATAAATCATCTGGCATTATTGATACTAGTGCTGGATGCCTGAAGCTGAAGCATAACATGGCTGTTCTTTCAAACACTACCTTGCAGTAGATTATAATAAAATATTGTGTGAATGTGAGCTGCAAAACATGGTTGTGTTTGAAATGAACCTTCCATTTTAGATTTCAGAGATATGCATGGACCTGGAGAATATTTTTCAGAGGAAGTCAAAAAGGCACCGATCAAGAGCTTAACAGTGTGGCAGGGGAGGGTTATCATGTAAGAGAAAACAAATAGGTTAAAGTATAGACTTACAGACTGCAATTCCTGGATTATTCAGAAGGGCTGGGTGGAGGGAATGGGATGTGGAGGGGGAAATTCAAGGGTTTTGTGAATCTAATTTCTGATGTCAGTTTCTATCCTTCACTATGTATTTTAAGATGGTCCACTACAGAACAAAATTGAAAATCAGTGAGACACTTGTGGTGAGAGGGAAAATAGAAAATTTTAATTGTATCTAACACATTCCATTCCTGATCCTAAAATATAAAAAAAGTATTCTATTCCTAATAGAAATGGAATAAGATTCATTAAGTAGCTCGTCAAAAATAAGTTTTCAGAAAGAGCTGTGCAGCATCTATTCACGGTTAAAGAATGTAAACTGGAGCATAGGAGTGTTATTCTAATATTAGACCAAGATTACTAACTTTGTAGAGTTAGTGTATTTGAGTTGGTGCAAATTGCATAACATGACCAATTACTGTGGACAGTCATCACTTTACCGGTTTCTGCCTCTTCCAACGTATTTGTTTTGAGTTCAAAAATATGTCCCAATATCATCTTTTTCCCTTACTCTCACCTGTTCTTAACTTTTCCTTCATATTTACTCAACTTTTTTCTTTGCCTCTCTTTCACTTGCATTTCTTGTTTGCTTTCCATTTCCTTCCTTTCTCACTCCCTAAGGATTAGAGGCAATGAACACAATGAGGTAATATCAAGTGCATTTTGGGGTCCCTGAATGGTTTGAGAGTGTAAATTTAAACCACAAATCACTAAGCAATAGTCAGAACCTTACTGAAGGCAGCCTACACAGAATACCAGATTTAGCTTATATTTGAGAATGGAGGCAGTAAACATCAATTAATAAAATAAAAAAGCATTTTCAAAACTGTCTCTATATTAATAAATATTTGAATAGCCATTTCCTTATCTGCTTAAATCTTTTGAAGATACCTTTATTTCCAAAACCTTCGCAATTCTAGTTTTAAAATTCAAGTTACCAGACATGCTCTGACACACCCATGAAGGAATGGGAAAGGTATCAAGGAGTGTCAGTGACTCATTGAAGAGCGGCAGATGGAGTTTAATTCAGACAAAGGGTGAGGTATTGCATTTTGGTAAAACAAACAAAAGCAAGAGTCAACAGTTGGGCCTTGGGTAGCATTGTAGAATAGAGAGACCAAAGGGTTCAGATTCATAATTCTTTGAAGTTTGCGTCACATATAGACAGAGTGGTTCTGAAACTGTTTAGCATGCTTGCCTTCCTTGCTCAGACTTTGAGTACAGGAGTTGCGATGCCATGTTGAGGTTGTACACGGCATTGGTGAGCCTCTTCTGGAATACTGTGTACAGTTCTGTTCGCCCTGTCATAGGAAAGATCTTAAGTTGGGGAGGGGTTGGAAGAGATTTACCAGAAAGTTCAGAGTGAAGGCTTGTGTTAGAAGAGGAGGCTGGATAGTCTGTGACATTTTTCACTGGACCATAGAAGATTGACAGGTGAGACCTTTTTAGGTTTATAAAATCATTAGGGTTATAGATATCTTTGCTCTAGTGTGGGGGAAATTTCAACATTGGGGGTATGTTTTTAAGGTGAGAGGAGAAAGATTTTTAAAAAGGACACGAGGGGCAACTCTTTTAGAGAGTGGTTCGTGTGCGGAATGAACATCCAGAGGAAGTGGTGGATGCGGTAACAGTTAAAAAAACATTTGGATAAGTACCTGAATGAGAAATGTTTGGAGGGATATGGGCCAAGTGGGACTAGTTTAGTTTGGGGTAATGGCCGGCATGGACTAGTGGGACTGAAGGATTTGTTTGCGTGCTCAATGACTCATTCCTGCAAGCCCTGTTCTCATAAGCTCATTAGTACTTGCGCCCTTTACATCAGAAGAGTTATTAGGAATAAGAACCACTTACTGAACTCCACTTACCAAAGGGGCAATTAGGTAAACTGTAGCAATCCAAATCTTGCCTTAGTCAACATCAGCTAACTCAGTCTGGAATAAGCAAACCAACTTCAAGAGACTCAAAATGGACTTAAAACGTTAGCTCTCTTTCAGAAAATGCAGTCAGATGGAGGAGTTTGTCCAGCACTTTACTTTTATTTCAGAAATTCTCTGGTACATGCAGTGTTCAGATATACCTTGGGCTTACGATGCAAGCTACAAAACTCCCAATTTAAACTTGAGTACAGAGTTGACTTTTAAAGTGTAAGTGCACTTGCAAATGGATTTTTATATATGTATGTTCAGCACTGACAAAAGCCCACATAGCTCTCAGATGTGCAACACTGTTTCAGAAGTGTCAGCTCCAGATTGGTTAAAACTACTAAACAGCTTCAGTAAACTGTCACTTCAAATCTCAAAACATTGGACAGAGTAGATATTAAGAATCATGACATGAAGGGCATTCAAAAGACTTCATCCAAGGAGACTTCATAATTTCAAGCAAATGCAATAATTTGAGGGAAGAAAGAAAAAAGCCACCCCCAAGAAGTTTTATAAGTTCTTCCTTGTCTAGCAGTGTTGCGTCATTATAAAATACTTGTTAAAATCAAACAGATGGGAATATGGGGAAGATCACATTTACCCGAAATAAACTACATGCCCATTCCTCTTGAATGGGAACGTGTCACTAAGTTCAGAGCTTAGGTGCAAGTTGGGAAAGATCCGAGCACAAGGAATCCCAAGCACGTGCACAGGGTTGACTGGAAGTCAGTGGATCTGCTAAAACAACACCGCTCATCAACAAGCTTCCGGCTGCCTGCCCAGTCAGGACTCACTTGACCCATCAGTTCTGCAAGAGTTATCTGTAGACAATACAAGGAATTCCAGCCTTCAGGTATTCACCTACAGGATGACTGGGTGTATGACGTGCCTGTGGTGGTGGTGTCACAGGGTGGGTGGGGAACCATGGAAGAGAGAAAGTCGCCTTAAACTTGAGCAGGGGTATAATTTCTAAATTATTTTCAAATAGGTTTAAACCTTCGAACCAACTTGCTTGATATAGAGGGGGATGGCGGCTTAGTGTTAATATTATTGCACAGGCAGAGGCCCAAGCTTACAATCTTGGGACATAAATTAAAATCCCATCATGACAACTAATGGAATTTAAGTTCAAATAATAAATCAGCAATGGTGACCATGATAAACATCTGGTTTACTAATGCTCTTTAGAGAAGGAAATCTAGCATTTTTGCCTACTTCTGGCCTACATGCAACTCCAGATCCACACAACTTTTCTCTGTAAAAGCCCAACAAGCCACTCAGTTGAGGGGATGTTAGTGATGAACAATAAATACTGGCCTCATTACAGAGGCCCACATCCCATTACAAAATAAAAAAAAAGGAGAAAGATGGATCAAAGACACCTACACGTTTGACGTTTTTCCTCTCTGCTGCTGACTTGGCCAAGGAGAGGCGGATCATGTACATTAATAGGCCTGGAATGCGCAGTAGATCCATGGCATTCCCAATGAATGCCGAAGCAATCACATAGTTTACAAAGAAAGCGCCATTATCAGGGAGAAAGACACACCTAAAATAGAAAGCAAGAACAGACTGAGGAAAAAAAAAAATTATACAGAGCTAATGAATAGACATACAATGATGATGAATGGCTCTTTTGATATCAGAATAAACTTCCACACCCAAAACAACATTAGTCAGGTATATCGGCGACAAATAACCTGTTTAAACTGGAACCCTGTAGATTAGAGGAAATGGACTAAAGGAATTGAGTAAAGTTCATGTAAAAGGCAGAAATTATTCATTAGTTCTTAAACCACTTGGTCAAACGCTCCGATATAGACCTAACTTTTATGGGTAACATTTAAGATGGATGGTCACTAATCTCAGATTTAGGTACTTAAATAAGTCTGGATTTTATTAATCAGCATTGATTTACAGAGAGTCAATTCAAATTCTTAGCTGCGACTTTGACAAAATAAGCTTTCAGAAAGCCAACTGCATATCAAACAAGGAAACACAATTGTAAGATGTGATTTGCTCTTACAACTAACTCTTAAATGCTGGCTATTAACTTGCATACTAATGTAGGGATGGATTAAATGGTAGTTTTTAAAAATACTTTTGTCAACAGTTGATCTGCGACATTATTGGTTTAGGTCAGCTGTTTACAGGGTGGCTGGGTCACAATTGGAGGACAATACCTGCCCTGCATTGACAGTTTCTGCCATAGGTCTTAGTGTGACTCAATGAACCGATTCCTACTTGCAGATTTTTTTGGCATATTAAATCAGGCTTACCTACAAGGTAGTGGGACCTGAAATGCAGTCTTTGCTTCCTCTTGTTCCCTTCTCTGCCACTGTCCGGCCTCATTAAACACTGCAGCTCAAAGCACGATGTACATTGAGCAGCGACATGTTTAATGACTGGCAGTAAACTCCTGCCAGTCATTGTATCAATACTGTTGCACTTCAGAGTTTCATAAGAACACAAGAAACAGAAGCAGGACCAGGCCAATTTAGTGTCTCAAGCCAGTCACTACTGCAAACCCTTTTGCACTAGCCCAAAGTTCTTAACTCTGATATTTATAAGATCTTAGACATAGGAGCAGAATGAGATCATTTGACCCACTGAATCTGCTTCACTATTTGATCATGACTGATAGGTTTCTCAACCCTATTCTCCTGCCTTCCCCCATAACTCTTACCAATCAAGAATCTATCTTGCTCTTAAATAAACTCAAATGACTTTTCTTCCACAGCCCTCTGCAGCCACAAATTCCATACATACACCACCCTCTGCCTGAAGGGTTTTAAGGGTCACCCCTTCATTCTGAGGCTGTTCTCTCAGGTTCTAGTCTCTCCTACCAATGGAAACATTTTCTCCAAGTTCATTCTATTCAGGCCTCAGTAATCTGCAAGTTTCAATCGGATACTCCCCATCCTTTTGAACTCCAGGGTTCAACATATGACAAGCCTTTTATCCAATTATTCTTGTAAACCTCTTCGAAAACCTCTCTAAATGCCAGCAGACATGTTCTTCGATACAAGGTCAAAAACTGCTTTCAATACTCCTAATGTGTCTAACCAGAACCTTCTACAGCCTCAGCAGTGTAGGTTTGCTCTTGTATTCTAGTCCTCTTGAAATAAATGCTGACATTGCATTTGCCTTTCAAACTGCCAAATGAACCTGCGTGTTAAGGTTAACAGAATCCTGAACTAGGACTCCCAAGTCTTTGTGGTTCAAATTTCCAAATTCTTTCCCTGTTTAGAAAATAATCTATGCCTCTTCCTATAACCAAACACTTGCCCACATTGTATTCCATCTGCCAGGTCTTTGCGTACTCTCCTAGCCTGTTCACGTACTTCTGTAGCTTCCCCATTTCCTCAACACTACCTGTCCCTGCACTACCTGTAAAACAGGCATCTTACTACTTGCAAAACACAGCTAAGGCCATAAATCCAAGCGAAGCCATAGCATTTTGATTAGTTTTAGTAAAGAAATGCAATTGCTTTACTAAGTAAGTTATTTAATAATCAAAATGGAGAAGAGTATGAATTTTTGACACTTCAAACTCATTGGAACATGCAACATGTGCAAACATATCCATCTCTTCAGGGAAGGGTTTGCAGTTCTATGCTTTATAACTGCTGCACCTAGAATTTCACAAAACCCCTTTGAACATATTCTTATTCTGGAATCTGCAAGCACTGTTCCATCAAATGGGGAGCTGAGCAGGTGATCAGTGGCACTGGACTGTAGGCGAAGGGTGGAGATTAGACTTTAGGCAACATGCCACACCTCCTTCTCAAAACATTGGGAGAGCTGAAAGACTTGGCAGAGAAACACAAAATGCATTAAAAATTAAAAGAGGAGGAAGGGAGAAAGGGCTAATGATGCACCTTCTAGCAACATCTTCAATGGCCTGAAAGAGACAGATTTGGAAACATTAAAGATGCAAGGTGCCAAAGAGATACAAATTATTTCAATTGCACTGGCACACCAGACAGCCTACTCAGAACACCTTTGGAAAACACAGTTAATAGAACGGTGACTCAGTGGTTAGCATGGCTGCCTCACAGCACAGGGTCCCAGGTTCAATTCCAGCCTCGAGCAACTGTGTGGAATTTGCACATTCTCCCTGCGTCTGCGTGGGTTTCCTCTGGGTGCTCCGGTTCCCTCCCACATCAAAGATGTGCAGATCAGGTGAATTGGCCATTGTTAAATTGCCCATAGTGTTAGGTACATTTATCAGAGGAGGGTGGGTTGCTCTTCGGAGGGTCGGTGTAGACATGTTGGGCCGAAGGACCTGTTTCCACACTGTAGGGAATCTAATCGAACCTAATTTCAGGAACAAATCTAAGAAAAGGCTAGAAATGGATGCAACAAAAATCATCTGTGGAGACAGGAAGAGGATCAACCTTCTCAAATAAAGAGCTATTGATCTGAAACATTAATTCAGTTTTGTTCTCCACAAATGCTGCCAGCCCTGTTCAGTGTTTCCAACATTGTTTTATTTCAGATTTCTCGCATCCACAGAACTTGGCCTTTGCCATATATCTATTTCAAAATGCACTTGGTTAACTGAAATATAGCTGTGAACTTGTTTTTATAAAATTAACATTTATACATCAGTTCACATTTTCGATAAAAGGTTCCCACTCTTAACATCTAGAGATGATGGCTCTTCAGACTTCCACCCGTATGCTGACCAGCGTAGGTCATGAGAACCGGAAGAACTGCAGATGCTGTAAATCGAATGAAAACAAGTTGCTGAAAAAGCTCAGCAGGTCCGGCAGCATCTGAGAACAGAAATCACAGTCAACGTTCCGGGTCAGGAGATCCTTTCTCAGTTCCAAGGAAGGGTCATTGACCCTGAAACATTAATTCTGATTTGTCTCCATCATAGACAAGTCCCCCGATTCTGCAGTCACTTATCTCTCAAATTCTCCAAGAGCGTCTGTGCACACAACAACGAACACTTTAATAGATAGGGTGAAGGAGTGAATCAACTTGTTAATATTGGGAGGCTCTCTCATTAGGTACTCACTCAAATCGAACTGTAGCTTCTTCCAGAAATTTCTTGTCAAATAGCCAACGGAAAAACAGGTCCAGACTGGAATAGAAATAAGCCCCATTGAGAGATACAGCTTTCAATATAGAATGGTTACAGCATAGAATGCGACCATTCGATCTGTCATGTCCGTGCTGTCTCTCAAGTGCACTTTTAAAATTCATTCATGGAATGTGCCTTTACCTCGTTTGAGAAGACAGTGGCGTGCTGCCTTCTTGAACTACAGCAGTCCATTTGTTTTAGGGAGACAAAAATGCTATCGGGGGGGGGGGGGTTTCCAGGATTTTAACCTCAACATGGAATTTATCTACAACCACTCAACACCTTTGCCCCATAGCTCTGTATATTCTTCCCTTTCAGAGAGTATGATGATAATCCATTCACTCCTTGAATACCTCCTTTGAATCATTCTGAGCAGTGAATTTCATATTCTAATCGTTGCATGAAAGACTATGTTGCCATTGCTTTTGTGAATTACTTTAAAATCAGTGCCTTCTAGATCTTGACCCTTCCATCAATGGAAAAAGTATTGCCATATCTACCCTGTGCAGACCTTGTAATTTTGAATGCCTCATTCAAATCTCCTCTTCAAGGAAAGAAAGTCCAAATTTCTCCAATTTATCTTTGTAACTGAAGTTCTTTATTCCTGAGAACATCATGAACCTCATCTGCATCCACTTTAACACCATAACAACCTTCAGGTGGTGAGGTGACCAGAACTGAATGTGATACTCCAATTAGTATTTTACCCATTGTTTTTGTACTCTAGACTTATCCAGGATACTCTATGCTTTTTTTTAAAAAAAAGCTGCTTTCTCAACTTGCTCTGCCACCTTCAATAACTTCTGCACCCACAGACCTTGGTTCTTCTGTCCTTTAGATTTTAACCTTCTATTTCATATTGCTTCTCTGCACCCTTTCTGCCAAAATGAATAATTTCACCTGCCACCTACCCAACCATTCCACCAACTTGTGCCTTTTTAAAGCAAGCTGTCAGGATGGTAGCTGGTGACTAACAGAGCTCCATAGGGGTCAGTGCTGGGACTACAACTATTCACTTTATAAATTAATCAACTGGACAAAAGGACTGTTGTTAATCTTGCAGATAAAACAAGGACAGGAGGGATGATGGGTAGTGTTGAGGAAGCAGGAAGTTGCAGAAGGGATTGGACAGTCTGGAAGAGTGGGCAAAGAAATGGCAGATGGAAGAAAGTGAGACGTTGTGCACTTTTGTGGGAAGAACAGGTGTAAATTAATTTTCTAAAATGGGAAAGGCTACAGAAATCTCAAGTAAAAAAGGGACTTGGGGGTTCAAGGTTAACATGCAAGTTCAGTTGTCAGTTAGGAAGGCAAACACAATGTTAGCATTCATTCAGAGAGAATACAGGAACAGAACGTACTGTTGAGGCTGTAATAGGCTCTGGTCAGACTGCATTTGAAATATTGAGAACAAATTTGGGCCCCGTATCTCAGGCAGAATGTGCTGGTGTTGGATGCGGTCCAGAGGAGACTTATAAGAACAATTCTGGGAATGAAGGGCTGGTCATACAAGGAATGGTTGAAGACTCTGGGTCTGTACTTGGAGTTTAGAAAGGTGATGGGGGAAATCAGACTGAAACTTACAGAATACAGAGATTATGTTTCCACTAGTAGGAGAGACTAATACCCAAGGACAAATTCTCCAAGTAAAGCAATGACCCTTTAGAACTGAGATGAGGAGGAATTTCTTCAGCCAAAGAGTGATGAATCTGTGGAACTCATTGCCATAGAAGGCTGTGGAAGCAAAGTTAGAGTGTAATTAAGACAGAAACAGGTTCCTGTTTAGAGAGAGGATCAAGACTTAACAGGAGACGGCAGAAGAATGGGGTTGAGAAATGTTAAATCAAATGACAGTAGACTCGATGGGCTGAATGGCCCAATTCTGTTCTTAGATATTATGGCCTTATGAGAAATAGCCTCCTCAGTGCAAAACTTGGAAGCATTGTTAACTATCTATAAATTTTGAAATTGCATCCTGCATAGCAAAATATAGATCATTAATTGAAAATCAGGAGGGTAAGAAAGCTAGCATAAAGGCATTTTAACTGAATGTTCGCAGGATTCGTAACAAGGTTCATGACTTAACGGCACAAATCATTGTGAACGAATACGACTTGGTAACTATTATGGACACAGTTACAGGACAGTCACGACTGGGAGGTAAACATCCAAGGGTATCAGACTATTTGGAAGGACAGGCAGGAAGGTAAAGGACGTGGTGCAGTTCTGATATTCAAGGACGACATCAGGGTGTTGCTGAGAGATGGTATAGGTTCGATGGAGAATGAGGTTGAATCCATTTGGGTGGAAAGTAGAAATCCTAAAAAGGAAAAAGTCACTGATAGACATAGTCAATAGGCCACCAAATAATATCATATTGGGGTGGGCAATAAACAAAAAACTAGTTAATGCCTGTAAAAATGGCATGGCAATTATCATGGGGATTTTAACCTACATGTCAATTGGTCAAACCGGCTTGGTCAAGGTAGCCTTGAGGAGTTGTTCACTGAAAGTATCTGTGATCGTTTTCTTGAACAGTATGTAACGGAGCAAGCTATCCTAAATCTCATCCTGTGTAATGAGACAGGAATTAATTAATTATCTCATAGTTAGGGATTCTCTTGGAAGGAGTAATCACAATTTAGTTGCATTTAGAATACAGATGGAGAGTGTGAAGATAAAATCCAATACTCGGGTCCTGTGCTTGAACAAGGGGGACTACAATAGAACGAGGGAGGACTTGGCTGAAGTAGACTGGGGCAGTGGAGGATTTTCAAAGTAATTTTTCAAAGTGCTTAGCAAAAGAATATTCTAGTGAAAAGGAAGGACTATAAGAAAAGGGGTAATCTGCCATGGGTGTCTAAGGAAATAAGGGAGGCTATCAAATTGAAAGACAAGGCATACAAAGTGGCCAAAAAACCCACAAAACTAGAAGACTGGGAAAACTTTAAAGATCAAGAGAAAGCCACAAAAAGAGCCATAAGGACAAGATAGAACATGAGAAAAACTAGCACAGAACATAAAAACAGATAGCAAGAATTCCTATAAATATATAAAATGAAAAAAAAAGAGTGGCTAAAGTAAACATTGGTCCTTTAGAGGATGAGAAGGGGAATTTAGGTATGGGATATGATGAAATTGCCGAGGCATTGAACAGGTACTTGGTATTGGTTTTCACAGTGGAGGACACTACTGATATGTCAGTAATTGACAAAGAGACCTGGGTGAGCACCTGGAAATAATCATTATTATGGAACAAGCTAGTGTTGGTCAAGGTAATGGAGCTAAGGATTGACAAGTCTCCTGGGCTGACGGAATGCATCCCAGGGTACAAAAAGAGTTGGCGGGAGAAACAGCAGATGCACCGACAGTAATTTTCCAAATTTCGCTGGACTCTGGGACAGTCCCAGTAGACTGGAAAACAGCAAGTGTGACATTACCATTTAAAAAAAAAAGGGAGGTAGACAAAAGATGGGGAATTTATAGACCGGTTAGCTTAACCTCTGTACTGGAGAAGATGCTGGAGTCTAGTACCAAGGAAGAACTAGCAAGGCATCTCAATAGAAATGGTCCCGCTGGGCAGACGAAGCATGGATTCATGAAGGGCAGGTCATGCTTAACAAATCTTTTGGAATTCTATGAAGACATTACGAGCAAAGTGGACAATGGGGACTCAGTGGATGTGGTACTAGATTTACAAAAGGCCTTCGACAAGGTGCCACACAAGAGGCTGCCACATAAGATAAGGATTCATGGCTTTAGGGGTAAAGCATTAGCATAGATAGAAGACTGGCTGACCAACAGGAAGCAAAGAGTGAGGATTGAGTGCTATTCTGGTTGGCAAACAGTGATTAGTGGTGTGCCTCAGTGATCTGTGTTGGGACTGCAATTATTTACAATTTACTAGATGATTTGGAGTTGGGACCACATGTAGGGGTCAAAGGGAGGAATTGGTCTAGTGGTATTATTGTTCGATTATTACTCTTGAGGCCCAGGTAAATGTTCCTGGGTTCAAATGTGGTCAGAGCAGATGGTGGAATTTCAAATCAATAAAAACCTAGAATTAAGAGTCTAATGACGATATGAAACCATTGCCAGAAAAACCCACCTGGGTTCATTAACATTCTTTAGAGAAGGAAACAGTGATCATAACCTGGTCAGGCCTACACGCAACTCCAGACCCAAAGCAGTGTGGTTGATTCTCAACTGCCTTTAACTGGGCAATAAATGCAGGCCTCACCAGTGAAACCCACATCAGTTGAATAAAAAAAAACTATCACCTCTTCCCATTCTAAGACTAATGAACCAGCACTGTTCACACACGTCTACATTCGGTCAGTATGTGGAGAATTGCTGTAATCTCCTGAATGTTATATTGTCTTTTTCACAGATGAACCAACTCACCTGCTTAGACCCAGAGATGGTAGAATCAAGACCATGAAGATAAGGAAGGTGTAGCATTTGTGCATGGTGGTTCGATTTTCCCCTGATCTGAAAAAAGATACAGCTGTGATTAAAACCTGCGCAGAAATTTGTAAGCCTCTGTCATAGTATATGAGCCTCTATAGACATGAGCACTACTGTACAGCGGGGACTCTATATTATTGGAGATAGACATCTTTTAGACAAGGTATTCCCGGAACCAATGAATGTTACCATTTGGTTATCGATAGAATTTCAAAAATGAAAAAAAAAAGGAGTGCTTTCCTGGTGACCTGGTTTACCTTGGAACAGCACCAAGATAGATCATTTTCTAAAAAAAAAGCTATGGTAATTGTGGGAAATTGTTATGTACAATTTGTCTGCATTTTTGGTATAATTCAACAGCGAGGGTATTTGAAAAGCACTTTAGTGTCTGAGAAGCACTCAGCACCTTTTTAAGTGCAAATGCATTCTAGTTTTACTTCCCTATGAGAAAAAGCAAATATTTCAGTTCTCCCCCCCTGACTAATTTAGGAACTGCTATACTTTCCCAATATTGTACTCATTCTAGCAAGTGAACACGAGCCCACTCTACACGTCTGTATTCAGTGCAAAAGTGGTCTTTGCTAGATGCTGTAATAGAAGCCAGGCTGAAGGATAATAGTAAGATGGATTACAAAAAGCCTAGTGGGTATTAAGGACAGCCTGGAACGAAGACAAATGGAGTATTTCCAGAAGGCAATTCCTGAAGGTGTGAGGGTTTGACACAGTAACAGTGAACCACATAACAGCACCAGAGGAACTCAGTCATCAGGCTGGAGGAAAGCAGACATGGAGTAGAACAAAGCAAGAAAGGAATGTGAAGGTGGGGCAGGGGAGGGGTGAAGAGTGGGATAAAATGTAGGATAAAATACTGAATTTTTAGAGAAGTGAAAGATTCCAGAAAATGGTGATCATGGGCCAAGCAGAACAGCAATGGAATTAACAACATGCATGGGCTGAAATAAGAGCACAGAAAGACAATATTAGAGGTGGAGGATTAGCACTGTGGAAAAAATAGAATTTGGAGTTGGTTCAAGGTCAAACGTGGAGGAAAATCTAGATCAACCGGAGATGATGGCTGGACAAGTGCATTGGGATTACAGCAAGTGCATGTAACTTGTTACAAGGGCTGAAAAATGATTTTACTCATCCGACACCTAATCGGAGATAAGCCAATCCACCAAGACAGCAATATAGAAAGATATAGGAAGATGGAGCCAGATGCTCTCTGTGCAAATCAGAGGCTGTACACATCTTCAGTCGAAAAGCCAAGAATAGATACCATAGGACTCCAAAGGCAATGCTGTAAGGGACATGGAGAAGCTTCTGCTGAAGATTCTCAGGCTACAATCTGATAGGCAAGACTAAAAAAGTATTGCTGGAGGATTGTGGTTGTATCTCTTAAAGGCCTTAGGGGTCAAAGAATAACAGCCAAACAGGTGTCTTCTGTGACTCTGACCGAGATAAGAGGACACCATCTCACACACCCCAACCACATTACCAACGAAAACATTATGCAGCTAGTGGACCTGTGCCTCACCACCCACTTCACCTTCATAATCTACGAACAAACCAATGGCACACCCATGGGATCGCCGCTCTCAGGATTCATAGCAGAAGTGGTAAGCAAAGACTAGAACAAAAAGCCCTACCAACCATCAAACCAAAAATCTTGATCTGCTACGTAGACGACACCTTTGTCATCACAAATGAAACAAGATAGAAGAGACATTTAACATCATCAACAACACTCACAGGCAAAGTTCTCCAAGGAGGAAGAAACCGACAACAAACTTACATTCCTGGATGTCACAGTCGAAAGAAAGGACAACGGAGAACTACAAACCTGTGTATACAGAAAGCCGACACTGACCAAATACTTAACTACACCAGCAACCATCCCAACACACACAAACGAAGCTGCATCAGAACACTATTCCAACGAGCCACCACACCCTGCAGCACAGACGAACTTTGGAAAACAGAGAACCACCTCCACAACGTATTCAAGAAGAATGGATACTCAAAAAAAAAAGTCTGCAGATTCCTCAAGAACAAACCACGACAAACAGACCAAACACAGCCAGAAACCCTAACCACTTTACCATACATCAAAGTAGTTTCAGAAATGACAGCCAGACTAAGACCCCTCGGAAGCATAGTAGCACATAAACTCACCAACACACTCAAACAAAAAAACTGAAACTTAAAAGACCTGGTACAACCCAAAACCAACGTAGTCTACAAAATTCCATGCAGGGACTGCCACAAACACTACGTAGGACAAACAGGAAGAAAGTTAGCCACCAGGATACACAAACACCAGCTAGCCACAAAAAGACACTACCCTCTCTCCCTTGTAGCCCTACACACGGACGAAAAAAAACCCCACCATTTTGACTAGGACAACACATCTATCCTGGGACAAGCTAAGCAATAACATGCCAGAGAATTCCTAGAGGCCTGGCACTCCAACCACAACACCATAAATAAAACACAGATCTAGATGCCATCTATCAACCCCTCAGAAAACTTACAGGAAATGACATCACCACAAACCCCAGGAACCCCATCCAGGACAAACATATAAATAGAAAGCAGGAGACAACAGCTTCGCTTCACTTGGAGGTTGCCACTGATGATGTTACCTAGCCAGGTAATGAAACGTCTGGATATCAAACCTACACCCTAAACCTCAACCTGAGCTATAAACCTTCACAAACCTTGCGTAAGATTCTTTGTTTGCTGTTGCTAATGGTTGAAATTTGATTCATACAATTACGGGGAAAATGAACATAGATTCATTTTTAAGGACTGGAAAAACAAAGTTGACATGGATTGGCAGTTTGCAGGCAGAGAAAGTAATATCACAAATGTTTATGAAAAGGCAAGGGACGTTACCATAAGATAGGAAACCGCTAATGTGATTTTGCCTGAGGAAGGAAAGTCAAATGAGATAGAAGAGGAACATAGAAATTCTTGGATTGCGGGTTCAGGCGGAGGTTTTACTTGTGTTGAGCAGAACTGAATGCCCCACCTGACAATTCTTGGCACTATCTGCTCCAAAAACGTTATCACAGATTGCTGGCTTACTCAGAGCAAAAAAAAGATACAAAGAGGATTTCATCACAGATTCCAAACACTGAACAAACAATAGACTCCGACTCAGCAGGTTTCTGCCACTTCCATGTATCT
Organism: Hemiscyllium ocellatum; assembly: GCF_020745735.1. Lineage (NCBI taxonomy): Eukaryota > Metazoa > Chordata > Chondrichthyes > Orectolobiformes > Hemiscylliidae > Hemiscyllium > Hemiscyllium ocellatum. The sequence goes on from NC_083403.1 coordinate 14,149,039, forward strand.
AGAACAGAAAACTGTTTAAAAAATAGAAACACTCAATGAAAACAATTGAATGAAAATACCTTGTCCAATGTGCTTCAAAAAATCCTGAGTAGTAAACAATGGTTGGGAGAAGTGCAGAGAAACACCATAGTAGGACTGTTGGAAAAAACTGCGTAATGATGGGATTCTGCGAGAAAGAGAGAGAGAAGAAAATCAGTTTAAAATGTTTTTGATGCATGGAATCAAGTGGTTGAAAAATCAGGATCTACAACTGTCATTTGACAATTATCCTGAACAAGGTACAAGTTCTGCTGGTAACCTCCACCTACCAACCTGTTCGTAAGCAATGAAACCATAACAGACATGTACTACAACCATCACTGACTTCATTTGTTAACTCCCGTCATTTCTGAATTGAGAGAAAAAAAAAGAGTAGACTTTAGATTAAAGTAGATTCCCTACACAGTGTGGAAACAGGCCCTTCAGCCCAACAAGTCCACATGGACCCTCCAAAGAGCAGCACATTTCCCTACATTTACCCCCTAATGCACCTAACACTACGGGCAATTTAGCATGGCCAATTCACCTGACCTGCACATCTTTGGACTGTGGGAGGAAACGGAGCACACGGATGAAACCCACGCAGACACGGGGAGAATGTGCAAACTCCACACAGTCAGTCCCCCGAGACTGGAATTGAACCTGGGACCCTGGTGCTGAGAGGCAGCAGTGCTAACCACTGAGCACTGAGTAAAATACACAATAGGTTTTAATCTCTCAGTTCACTGTGTCCACATATGCAAAGGTTGCCCAAGACACACAAAAATGATGTGTCTCATTACACCTGTCTTACATGACAGGTTAGGGTGAATTACTACAACCAGTTTTGAGCAAGATTTCCACTAACACAGTAAAAAGATTGCTTCACATTTGCAAGTCCATACAGATCTTGCATATCAATAGCATTTATTCCTTCTCTCCACTTGCCTATGAGAAGGTAGTGGTGAACTGCCTTCTTCTGGCTGTTGCAGAGCTTAACCTGCCATTTGGGAGCGAGTTCCAGGAGTCTGACTCAGTGACAAGTCAGGATGAGGAGTGGCTTCTAACTGCATTTGCAGCTCAAGATGTTTCCATGTATTGACTGCCCTGGTCTTTGGAATTGGAAGTTGCTGTGGGTTTGGAAGGTGCTGTCAAAGGTGCCTTGCTGAATTTTTTGCCATGCATCTTGCAGATGGTACACATTGCTGCTATCCAACGTGGTGGTTGAGGGAATGGATGTTAGTGCAAGTGGTGCTAATCAAAAGGGCTGCTGTGTCTTGGATGGTGTCAAGCACGAATATTGTTGAAGCTGCACTCATTCAAACAAGTGTGAAGGAATGCATCACCTCCTGACTTATGCCTTCTAGATGGTGGACAGGCTTCAGGGAGTCAGGAGGTTCACTGAAGAATCTCCAGCCTCTGACCTGCTTCTGTAGCAACAGTATTTACATGGATTTATATTGTTGAGTTTTTTGATCAATGGTAATCCCAGGATGACAATGGTTGGGGAATCCGTGATCGCATCATCATTTACCAATGCACCACTTAAGGATGCCATTGACATATACATTGCAACACCAAATCATGGCAATCCAGACCGGTCACCATGGTAACTTGTGCAGTTGAGCTCAGTTTCAATGACACTATGCATGCCCATATTGATGATGTGTGGGAACTCTGCTAGCTCTCAAAAATTTTTGTTGGATAACATGAGAAACCGGTGGTTGACAGCACGACACCTAACCACCAACAGCTTACATACTACTAACATATCGGTAAATTTGCTCTCTTTGAATTTTCGGCTGCATGCAATATTTTTTAAACTTGTTTTACTGGGCTCCATTCTATAATCAACCTCACATTTGAAATGGAACAGTTCTATTGGAAACCTATGTTCACTGGTCAATATACACATCGGGGTTCCTACTGTTCCATGCACTACACAATTAGTCTCATTTGCAATGTCATCAAGATGGCCAGAGCCATTTGGTCACCATACAAACTTGATGCTGAAATAGAGCACATAGGAGAAAATGAAGGCTGCAGATGCTGGAGACCAGAGTTGAAAAGTGTGGTGCTGGAAACGCCAAGCAGGCCAGGCAGCATCTGAGGAGCAGGAGAATCGATGTTTCGGGCATAAGTTTATGCCCGAAACGTCGATTCTCCTGCTCCTCGGATGCTGCCTGGCCTGCTGCGCGTTTCCAGCACCACACTTTTCAACGCTGAAATAGAGCACAACAAGGCTATCCTACACTATAATGGCTGTCCAGATTAGATAATCTTTTGCTGCAAAATGCACACAAGCTGTCACTCTCGGTCTTAAAAGTGCCCAGTCTAAAGGGAAAATATTGGGCAACACGTGAAGTTAGCAGTTTCACACTGACACTGTATGGTAGCAACGAGTGGTGTTCACCATTAACAGGATGCTGCCTTCAGGCTGAAAAAAAACATTCTGCCCATCACAAATGATGAGTGTGGGATGTCAATTTCAGTGCTAGTGAAATACCAGTTTTGACGCTGAACATCCCAAAGACTCATGATCACATTTAACAGCCACCATCTTGGCTGTCCAACAGGCAAAGTACTGACAGTGCCCAACCAACTCTCACTTGCAAACACTCAGCTTCCATTAAAACGTGTCAAGAATTGGACATTTGCTGGATAATTCTGAATATGCAAAAAGTTAGTGACAATCAATTTAGGATAAAGTTAAAAATCACAACACCAGGTTATAGTCTAACAAGTCTATTTGGAAGTACTAGCTTTCGGGGCGTTGCACTGTCCATCAGGTAGCTAGTGGGGCAGGATGATAAGACACAATCTATAGCACAAGACCATAGTGACATTCAACTGACATGATACATTGAATAATATAACCTGGTGTTGCGAATTTTAACTTTGTTCACCCCAGTCCAACACCTCACCAATTTAGGATAGCCAGTTGCGCTCAGTGTTTCGCACTTTTGTATTAGAAGCTACATATATTAATGACGTGGAGGTGCTGGTGTTGGACTGGGGTGGACCAAGTTAAAAAAAATCACACACCACCAGGTTAGACTTAACAGCAATCTAAGTTTGTTCAATACATTGCTTTAATGTATGACACTATGATCTTTTGCTATAAATTTTGTGTCTTATGATCCTGCCCGACTAGTTACTTGAAGGAGCACTACTTCCAAATAAACCTGTTGGACTATAACCTGGTACCGGTGATATTTTTGGGAGAAAGTGAGCAATGCAGATGCTGGAGATCAGAGTCGAAGAGTGTGGTGCCGGTCAGGCAGCATCTGAGGGGCAGGAGAATCGACATTTCGAGTATGAAGAACTTATGCTGGAAACGTCGATTCTCCTGCTCCTCAGATGTTGCCAGAGCGGCTGTGCTTTTCCAGCACCACATTCTTCAATTTGAGATTTTTAACTATATATATATTAATACTATTGTTTGCAAACAAAGATCACTTACATGCACTGCACCTGATTCAAATCAACAAAATACGTGACAACCATTTGCTGAGTCATTTCTCTATATAATGCTCTGACCAGGAAAGAGTGAGGACTGCAGATGCTGGAGATCAGAGTCGAGTGAGAGATGCTGGAAAAGCAGCACATTAGGCAGCTTCTGAGGAGAAGAATGCCAGTCAACTTGCCTGGACTAAGACCTAAACAAAGCATGGCAGTTAACCGTCAATCGTTAAAACTGTACTCCCTATGGCAAGACCGCAACTAATCAAGAGTCACTTGACATCCAATGTGCACGCTCTTCTTATACAGCATAAGTGTTGGTTTTCCTTATTGGAAGTCTTGCAAATTGCCCTGATGAGGCCAAGACAACAACCATCAAAGCAAATCTTTTCTCCAGCAGTCAAGTATATTTTGATTGATAGTACAGGCTCTTCATGTAGTTGAATATCAGTGCTGTGAAAAAGTTTCAGAGCGCACCAATGGTGCTGTGTGGCCATTCAATTGAAGGATGGTGTAAAAGTGTGCTGAATTTTCATGACAGGCCTAGACAATTAGGGGCTTTTTTTGCTCTGAAAGTTCAGGGCTTTCAGGAGATAACTAAAGGATTTAAAATAGTGCCAGAGTTAAGTCCACTTTTGTCTGTCATTTATATTAACAATGAAAATTTAAGAGAAATGGTTCGTAAGTTTGTGAACGAGATCAAAATTGGTGGTACAGTCAAAGGCGAAGGAGGTTAATTTTTAAGATTATAAAGAGCTCTCGATCCATTGGGCCAATGGGCTGAGGAGTGGCAGATGGAATTTGATTTGGATAAATGCAAGGTACTGCACTTTAACTGTACAAGTCCTGTTTGTTTAACTAATGGTAGAGCCCTGGGTAGTATTGTTGAACAGAGTGACTTTGGGGTTCATGTACATAGCTCTATGAAAGTTGCGTCACAGGTAGACAGGGTGGCTGGGGTAGCGTTTGGCACACTTTCCTTCATTGCTCAGATTACTGAGTATAGCAGTTGGGACATTATATTGATGTTGTGCAGGATGCTGGAGGGGCCACTTTTGGAGTAGAGGAGAATTCTGGTCGCCTTGCTATAGGAAATTGGAGATGGTTCAGAAAAGATTCACCAAGGTGTTAACAGAACTGGAAGGATTTCGTTATGAGGAGGTTGGATACTTAGGGACTTCTCACAGGCGCATAGGAGGTTGAGGGTGACCTTATATAAGTTTATAAAGTCATGAGGGACATAAATAAGGTGAATGGCAAAGGTCATTTCCCTAATGTGGGGGAGATCAAAACTAGGGGGCATTTTCTTTTTGAGGTGAGGGGGGGACAGATTTAAAAAGGAACCTGACAGAGGATAATTCATTTGTGGAATAAATAGCTTGAAGTGGTAAACACAGGTACAGTATAACATTTAAAAGACATTTGGACATGAGTAGGAAAGGTTTAGAGGGATATGGGCTACGCGCGGGCAACTGGGACTAGGTTAGCTTGGGGAACTCGGTCAGCACGGACAAGTTGGACCAAAGGGTTTGTTTCGGTGTTATATGACCCGAATAAGGCCCACCATGTAAATAACCTCCTTAGTTAAAATAATCAAAGTTATGGCGATATACAATTAGCTAAGAAGCCAAGAGAGGATTCATTTTGCAGAGACTGCTAAACTATGGAACATGTTGCCCCATATGTAATGAGTGCGGTTTCATGCAAGCATTCAAAGGGCATCTGAAACAGTTCCTGCAAGTGACAAAGACAGATCACTGGAATTGGGGACAGATTAGTGACATTGATTACTGTCTCTTTAAAACTAATTTGGGTAAATGCTTCCTAATCTTGAAGGCAGCCCTCTCCCTAAATTGTTATATGTCTTTCCCCCTAGTTTTTGTGCTTTTTCCAGAAAATAGATAAATGAGTGTGCGCGCACGCACATGAGAGAGAGAGAGAGAGAGAGAGAGAGAGAGAGAGAGAGAGAGAATGAACATACACGTTGTAATGCAGAGTTAGGGGTGGGGAATAGCAGAAACTAAGCAACACTTTTCATTAAAAAAAAATTGATGTATAAGAAATAACTTACATTTAAATATTCAACAGGCTTTGTAACATTGAACTTGTCCATTGTCGTAATGATGATAGCAGGAGTGGTCAAGAAGAAGAGTAGAATAAAAAGGACACAGTTGATGACAAAACAACGCAGCCACCATGAAATCCCCCTCAGTGACAAGTGCTCCCTGTGTAAATAAAATGATTCTATTTACTGTCATTGTACCTCAAGATTCGTCATCTAGCTCTCAACAGATCTTCATAGAATCCCTATACTGTGGAAGCAGGCCATTCAGCGAGAGTCCACATTGATGCTCCGAAGAGCACCCTACCCAGGCTCACCTCTCTACCTATCCCTGCAGTTCTGTATTTCCCTGGCTAATCCACCTAACCTGCACGTCTTTAGACTTTGGGAGGAAACCCATGCAGACATAGGGGAGAATGTCTGAGGAGATTGCACAATTGCCTGATGGTGGAATCAAACCCGGGTCCATGGCCATGTGAGGTAGCAGTGCTAACCAGTGACCCATCTGTCTTGCAGGACACAGAGGCTTACCAAGTGAAATACCCAGGTGAAGCAAGCTGATGGACTTTATCTTCCCCATTTCAACCTCGCAAACTGAAGGGGCGAGCAGCAGAGATTTACCAACATTACTGAGACCTGGGTGGACTAGTTACTCTGCTAGGTCAACAACAGGGGTCACAAGATGAAATCCTACCAAAATAAACTATGAGATTGAATCCAATAAATCCGTGACAAAACATTACCTGCTTTACAACAAGATCTCTTTACTTATGGAAAGATGTAAATGCACTGGGGGACAGTTCAAAGAAGATTTACTGGACTAATACCTGGATGTGGAAAGATATTCTAGAATCTAGAATTTACATTAGATTAGATTAGACTTACAGTGTGGAAACAGGCCCTTCGGCCCAACAAGTCCACACCGACCCGCCGAAGCGCAACCCACCCATACCCCTACATTACCCCTTACCTAGCACTACGGGCAATTTAGCATGGCCAATTCACCTGACCCGCACATCTTTGTGACTGTGGGAGGAAACCGGAGCACCCGGAGGAAACCCACGCAGACACGGGGAGAACGTGCAAACTCCACACAGTCAGTCGCCTGAGTCGGGAATTGAACCCGGGTCTCAGGCGCTGTGAGGCAGCAGTGCTAACCACTGTGCCACCGTGCCGCCCACATGCCACCGTGCCACCCACAATTAGGTGCCACTGTTTAAAAGGGATTACCCATTTGAAAAAGGTGAGAAATTGTTTTCTTACAGCGACACGAGTCTTTGGAACTCTTGCGCAAAAGATGGTGGAAGCAGCGTCTGAATATTTGGATCAAGATAATATTTGGCAATCCCTGCTCAACTTACATTTCAAAACTAGACTGATCCCTGGGATGGCAAGACTGACAAAGACTGGATCAGTTAGGATCAGAATCACTGGAGTTTAGAAGATGAGGGGATCTCACAGAAACATAGAACTCTAACTGGATTAGACATGGTAAACACAAGGAGGATGTTTCCAATGAGTGGGGAGTCCAGAATCAGAGGTCACAGCTTAAGAATACAGGATAAGTAATTTAGGATTGAGAGGAGGAAAAATTTCTTCAGAGTTTGGCGAGCCTATGCAATTCTCTGATACAGAATGTGGTCGAGACCAAAATATTAAATGTTTTCAAGTAGTTGTTGAATATTGTTCTTGGGGCTAAAGGGGTCAGAAAGGTCCAGGGAGAAAGCAGGGACAAGGTACTGAGTTGGATGATCAGTCATGATCACACTGAGTGGTGAAGCAGGCTCAAAAGACTACTCCTGGCTTACTCCTAACCTTTGGATTTGTAAATCACTCCAATGTTTGGAGATTACGCTAGGAAAGCAGTCCCAGTGGTTTCAACTTCCCTCAGCTTTTAAATCTGTATCATGGAGTGTGGAAATGTCATGGCTACATTATCAGCTCTAATGCTTTTTATTCTGTTCTAGTCTCTCATGGGACATAGGTGTCACTGGCTGGATCAGCATTTATTGCCAGTCCCTTGAGAAGGTTGCGGTGTGTTGCCTTCTTGAATAGCTGCAGGCCACATGTTGTAGGGTAGACTCCTTATGCCATTCAGGAGGAAATTGCAGAATTTGGAGGAATATATTTCTGAGCCAGGACGGTGAATGGTTTGGAAGGAAACCTGCAGGGGATGGTGTTCATAGATATTTGCTGCCCTTGTCCTGCTCAATGGGAATAGTCATGGGTTTGGATGGTGCTGTCCAAGGATCTTTGGCAGATGTTTGCAGTGTATCTTGGAAACCATACACACGGCTGTTACCAAGCTTTGGCGGTGGGAGAGTGGATGCTTGTGGATATGGCGTCAATCAAGTGGTTGTGTTGTCCTGGGTGATTGTTGAGCTTATTGAATTTTGTTGGAGTTGCATTCACCCAGGTAAGCTGGGGGTATTCCACTACACTGCCGATTTACTTTGTAAATGGTGGACAGGCTTCAGGGAATCAGGAACGGTCTTACTTGCTGCAGTATTCCTAGCCTCTAGCCAGCTTGTGGTGCCACCGTATTCCTACAGAACAGAACAGTACAGCATAGGAAATACCTCTGGAAGACCAAGCCTCTGCCGATACAAGCCTGTCTAATCTTTTTGACTCTGCAGTCCAAATATGTCTATTCCCTGCCAATTTGTGCCTCTGTCAAGACACTATCTGCTGCTGCCTCCTCCTCTGGCAGTACATTCCAGGCACTAACCACCATGTATTTAAAAAAAAAGCCTCATATCTCCCTTAACCGTCCCCCTTTTATCTTAAATAAAAATTGACATTTCTATTCTGGGGAAAAAAAGACTCGAACTATCCATGCTTCTCAATCTTCTAAACTTCTGTCAGGTTGCCCCTCAGCCTCTAATGTTCAAGTGAAAACAAACTGAGTTTTTTCAATCATTCCTCATCATCAATACCCTCCTAACTAGGCAACATCCTGGTAAATCTTTTCTGCACCTTTTGGTGGTGTGGCAACCAGAACTATATGCAGGATCCCAAACGTGACCTTTATAAGGTTTACACAGTTGCAATATTACTTGCCTATTGTTATACTCTGTGCCCCAACTGATGAAGGCAAGCATGCCATATGCCTCAACTGTGGACTTATACTTCAATGCTTTTAAGGGTTCTGTTATTTACTGTCTACTTTCCTCCTGCATTGGACCTTTCAAAATGCATCACCTCACATCTATCTGGATTAAATTCTATCTGCCGTTTCTCTGACCAAGTCTCCAGTCTATCTCAATCCTGTTGTGCCCTGGCAAGATCAGTAGAGTTTCTGGTCGATTATAACACACAGGATTTTGATAGTGGGGGATGTGTTGATGGAAATGCCACTGAATGTCAAGGGGAAGGGATAAGATTGTCTTATTGAACGTGGTCATTTCCTGGCATTTGTGTGGCATGTTATTTGCCACTAGTCAGCCCACAGCTGGATATAGTCCAGATCTTGTTGCATTTGAACATGGACTGTTCTGTTTCAAGGGGTTCTGAATGGTACTGAACATTGTGCAATTATTGCCAAACATCCCATTTCTGAAAACACTGAAGGTCATTGATGACGCAGCTGAATATGGTTGGGCCTAGGACACCACCCTGAAGAGATGTTCTGTAGCTAAGATGACCAATTTCACTTGTAAGTTGCACATGACCTCAATGTTGTTTGACCAAAACTGAAATCCTCTACAACATGCAACTGTCTCATGGGTCACAGCAGTTGACTGTGGCTCCATACAACCTTTTCAGTTCAAATTATGGCTAAGGGATAATGTTTTACCAAATCTGAATGATCGACTACTTGGCAAATGTAATTTACAATTCTCAGTTGAACTGAAGAATAAAAGAAATTGGAGCAAGAATAGGATATTGGGTCCCTCAAGCCTTCCCCCACAATTCAATGATATCATGGCTGATCTGTCCCAGGCTTCAACTTCTCTTGCATCTCAACTCAGCATAGTCGTCTGTTCCTCAATGGTTTTGTGGATACCTCCTATCGAGAGCAACACAAATTAATAACTTACCAATAAATATTGTGGGGATCAGGGGCATAACTCACACTCCAGTTTGAAGTATGGAGGAACTCGCTGTATGAAGATCGCAGAGGCTCTGCGCTGAATATACAGCCCTGACACTTGCAGGCATTAAAGTCTCTGAGAATTCTGTGGGAAAACAGATGTAAAAGCAAAAGGTTAAGTCTTCTATGCTAAGTTGGATAATGCACCATTTTAAGAGGAAATTCCCACGTGCAACAATATGTGAAATTAAACAAAACTGTCCCTTAATTGTTGAGATCTCTACTTACCACATGGCTTCAGGTAAGCCAACAATTTAATCCCTTACTGGACAAGCGGTAGGAGCTCAATAGTGTTTAGGCAAGTATACCGTAGGATTATAAATGGATAATCCCTTGCACTTTTTTTGAAGTGCCTGTGAAGTTGTCCTATTGCAAGTCTGCAAAGTCGTCTCTAAGAGCAAGTAACACACTTGAGGAACAACACAGGGTAAGTGTGCATACAATTCACAGTACCTTGGTTTGGTGGAATGGTAATGAACTTAGTCAGAATCATGCAGCACAGAAACAGATCCTTCAGCCCAACCTGTCCATGCTGACCAGGTTCCTAAACTAAACTAACCCTATTTGCCTGTGTTTGGCCCGTAACACGCCAAAGTCTTTCCTATCCACGTACCTGTCCAAATGTCTTTTAAAATGTAACTGTAAACATTGCGACCACTTTCTCTGGCAATTCATTCCACACAAGCACCATTGTGTGGTGAAAAGTTGTCCCTTAGGCTTTTCAACCTTTTCCTCCTCTAGCACCTCTTCTTCTGTATCGTGGAGTCTTATCAAGACATCACGATATTCTCCTGACAAGTTCCCTTGCTTCTGTGTTTTTCTCCACAGTAAATACAAGTGAGAAATATTCATTTGGGATCTCACCCATCTTCAGTGGGCCTACGTAAAGACAACCTTGTTGATCGTTAAAGGATACTATCGTCTCCGTAGTTACTCTTTTGACCTTAATATATTTGTAGGATTTCTTTGGATCTTAATTCATTCGAGTTTTTCCAAAGCCACCTTTCCTGATTTCTATGCCAACACTGCCCTTCTCTGTAATGAATAAAAATGCAAAGCGCTCATTAAAAACCTCAGCTCTCTTCTGGCTGTACGTACAGATTGCTACTCGAGTCCCTAATGCACCCTACCGTTTTCCTGGTTACTCTCCTATCCCTAATTTACTTGCAAAACACCTTTGGATTTCCCTTAATGTTAGCCACCAATGCTTTATTATGTTCCTTCTTCGCTCTCCTAATTCTTTTTTTTTAAAAGTAACTCCCTGCACTTTCTAATCTGTTCTACAGCTCCGGCTGTTTTGAGCCTTCAGGACCTGCTCATCAGCTTTTCTGCCCTCTACTCACTTATTTAGTCTTATATGAGCCTTGACATCAAGAGTTCTCTGGTCTAGTCCCATTCTTCACCTTGACAGGAATATGTTGGTCCTACACACTGACTCTTTTGAATGTGTGCCAGTGGACAGATGTGGATTTTCCTGCCCACTGCTCCCAGCCCACTTTAGCCATATCCTGTCTTCCTAAAATTGGCCTTCCCCAAATCAGAACTTTTTTTTGTTCATTCTTTTTCATATGTATAATCATGTTAAATCTTATTAAATTATGGTCACTAAATCATGTGACCAAAATTGTACACAGTACTCCAACTTCTATGGTAACTAACAAAGAGACTTTGCAGTTTGTGTACCAATCACCTGTACCTCCTGCAAAGTAAAAATTTGAGTAAGAGATCGAAAAACAAAGTCCTGACAAATAACGAGATCATCTCAACACTATGGACTGGGGCCACTGAACTACCTCAATGATGCCAAGAGCAGGGAGCTTTTGCTAAATCAATACAAGGCACTAGTCAGACTGTAGCTAGAATATTATGAACAGTTTTGGGCCCTCTATTCGAGACAGAATATAGAAGGTCCACTAGGCTTATGTATAGAAGAACTGTCTTATAAAAAAAAGAGAGGTTGAAAAGGTTGGACTCATTCATTTCAAGTTACAACAATGAGGGGTGACCTGATTAAAACATGAAAGATTCTTCGGGGACTTAAGAAAGTTTGGTTCTCCTTGAAGCTGAATTTCCAACTAGCAAGCATAATCCTCATTAGCATTTACCTTTTTTGAACTTCTCAAATTTTTCCAAACACCAAAGAACACTGGCACATTCTAAGGGCTTATCTACAACACTCATTTGTAAACTTGACTCACCTGGCTGCTGCACCTTCATTCTGGAAGGTTACAAAAGCCATACCAAGCGGCTTCTCATACACTTTTTCCTTTTCTTTCATATACTCCTCCTTCAGTTTTTGTTCCAATTTAGTGTAATATTCCACAGCATTTTCCTGCAGTAAGAAAAACCATTCTCAATTTCAAGAGAGGTCCAACCGAATAAAAAGCACAAACCCTTAGCAAATGTTGGCTTGCTATCTTCAGTATTACACATTAAAGCTGTAATTAGAAAGAAAAACAATTTCTGCACTTCATTCCAATCCATGGCTCATCTACACTAATAATAGAAAAATAGATTATAAAATGTAAACTGCCACCTGATGTCAGGGATCCAGGTGCTGTCCAAGACTTTCCTGACATGATTTTCACACCGATTATCTCATGACCTATTTGAGGTTGATAGTGAAAACAACCAAATGTGAACCAGCTCTAATTAAAATCACTCCCATACCTGTTCACAGCCTTTAATAACACAACAGCAAAGCTGACCGCAGGGCTTAGGATTTATCATAACTGATGTTTCTTCTTTAGAATAGTAGTTTCGACTACGCTCAGCTTTTCTCCTGAAATATGGGATTTACAATAAAATATTGAAACAAACAAAAAGAGCAAAGATAAAGCTGTGAATAGACAGCTCTTCCAAATGGGAAAACAAGTATTTTTAATTATCACAAACTCCATTGCACACGACAGTTGGATATTGATTACTTAAATGTATTGAATTTTCTTTGCAGACACAGGAAAAAGGCCTTGAGGGGTTAGGGTGCAGAAGTGGCTAACACAACGGTACTTCTGTAGAGGTTATAGTATTGTACAGGTGATCCAAAAGCCACAAGTGTCTACATGGAAAAGCTGTGAAAAAGTGAATTACATATGCTAGCACCAGAGCGAACAAAAAGCTCTGCTGTATTGTCACAAAAGTGAAACAGGGTATTAAATATCATCGTGACAGAAATGAAAGTACTGTCCTTGAACAAAAGTACTTACCTGTTTGCATCAAGACGCATCAGTTTTGCCACATCATAGCAGAGTCGCGCTTCATAAACAGTGCAGTCTGGATAAGCTTCTCTGCAAAGTACAGATAAATCAAACATTAATATCACTGCTTCAGGTTTCACACACACACACTTGTAAGAAAATATTCAAACTTACTTTTCACAACCGCTTCACCATACTGAGGAATTACCTTTCATTTATTGATTTATGCGATAAAGTCAGTTCACATTCTACATTAGATTCTAGCCCTGCAATCACTCCCAAGTATAACAGAAATATTCTATACAAGGTAAAAATAAAGTTGCCATATAACTACCAGATCAAAAAGCTGCCACTCATTAGAGACACAGAGGCGGCGATGATTTGACCAGAGGGGTGACCGCACCTCAGATGAAGGGAAGTTGAGAAGGCCAATCCTTCATGGTAGCTTCTGCTAATGTGGGAACTGAACTCATGTTTAGATTCAAGTCTTGCAAATACTCTAAACTATTGATTAAAATAAATAAACCATCTGAGCTACTTTAATCCTCCATAGATACAACGGCTAATACCAATGAATGATTCCATCACACACCTGTATTGGACCTTGTGGATTGTTAACAAACAAAAAACTGTGTACACAAAGGTGAATATCTAGCCCCCACTTGTTCTTGAGGCCACAATTTAGGTAGCTAGTCCAGTTCAGTTTTTGGTCAAAGGTAATTCCAAGATAATGATGGTAGGGGATTCAGGGATGATAATGTCAAGGGAGATGGTTATATTTGGTGGAGATGGACAATGCCCATAAACTAGTGTAGTGTGAATATTACTTTGCACAATTTAACCCAAGCTGCGATGTTGGCCTGAACTTGCTGCACTTAGCAAGAGATTGCTTAACTACCTGATGAAGTACCACAGAATTAACAAGTTGGTTAAGCCATAGAAAACAGAATGAAAGTGAATGGTTGCTTTACCAATTGGAGAGCAGCAGTGATAATCCCAGGGGTCAGCACTAGGCTAACTGTTGCCTTTTAATAAACATTAATGACTTGGGGATAGAAGGGACATTTTCAAAATTTGCAAAAGACAGAACACTTTGCAAGTGTAGCTTTAGTGGCTAGGATTGTTATAAACTTCAAGATGGTGGCAGTTATTGGATCGGCAGCATTTGGCTCCTGATCCCCAGGCTCAGCCACTCACAGACATCATGCAGCAGAGGAGTGTTGGGGTGGAAGCTGGGAGTTATGAGATGAGGTCCAGGGCTCCAGCTTGGATGTGGCTGTTGTGGGAGTGGTGGCGTCAGCAGGGGCAGGCCTGGAATCAATATCCCAGAGCCAGTTAGAGAGATCGGAGTCCATTACAGGGACCCCAGATGATGACAAGCAGCAAAAGGAGGAGAATTGGAGGATAACAAGAGGAGGGAAAGATGAACTCTACTGCAGTAAAATCTTGCATTATATTGAGTGCTTCAAGATGGTGCCAGAGCTTGCATCTTGCACGTGAGAAAACACCTCTTACTATATTTTTATATGCACGTAATAGATCTAAATCTAAGAGGTCACTAGGTACGAGATACATGACAGATGAAACTCAAATGTATTATTTCATTCATTTTGTTAAGAATGGGAGAAAGGAAGAAAACTGGGAACTTTTAAATGAAGTGACCAGGAATTGGTCCTACGTTTTAAAATTTATATTATGGTTAAGATTCAGAAGTTTAATGCAAATGGGTTTATCTTGCAGATCATATCAATGTGCAATCACTGCAAGTTAATCAAAATGTATACAAGTGCAACAATGCAAATGAAGTATTACGCTGGCATGTATCAAGAACTGTGTAAAATAAATGAAAGCTAGTACTTCCAAATAAACCTATTGGACTGTAACCTGGCGTTGCGAGATTTTTAAACTTTGTACAAATGTGGAAAGCTGGCCAAATCAAACCAAATGGAGACTTGGCATTTAATATGCCTGAGTATTTCAATGGAGTAATCAGGTTGTTAACTTGTGTGTGCAGAAGACAGACAATGACACATTTAAATTGCTGAGTGTTTGGTCACACATCAATTCTAAATGATAACTGAAATACAAGAAACAAGTTTAAAAATTAGAGGATGTACGAGTAAGAGGTTTATTCTGAGATTTGAATTGAAACAAAATACTGGAGAACAGCCATTACAATTTGGGAAAATTCATCTCAAAAGACAAGAAATGATCTTAGAAAGGTGTTTCACATATGCAATGGCACCAAGGTTCAATGACAGTGGGTAACAACTGCTCTTGTTGCCCTCCTCTGCTCCCCTGTTCAAAGAACACTATTCATATTATCAACTGTAAGACTGTTGAAATTGTACTTACTGAAAATGTAGTTTTATTTTCTCTGGTTCAGCATATTTTGATAACCCAGTTATAAATAAAGTGCGTTTGACCTACAAAAACAAAATGCACCTTAAAAAGATTTGCCAGATTTTACAACCCAATATAGTAGTGAGTTTCAAACAGCAGTTAGTCTACATCTCCAACCACACCTACTTGGTCTCCAATAGAGATTTGGAATGACTCACCTGTATCGCTAATGGTCAACTATGGAAAATTCCCTTTAGTTTTAACTAATTAGACTACTGGGTTTTTTAAAAATAAAGCATGAAACATTTAAAAGGACTATTTCTCCAGCCCTCCATTGCCTTGGCTTTAGAATGAGAATTCACTTTTTAAACTTACAACTTTCTTCACCTTTCAAAGGCTCCATAAAAACTTCCTGCCTGGTAATAGGTTTGTGGTTTAGTATCAAATTTTACTTGATTGAGGTCCACAAGAAGTACCTTCATGATTTGCTACATAAAGTTGTCACTGCCTTTCCCCAATGTACTCAGCTCAGGTATTTTCTTCACAAGGACTAGAGGAGGGTGACATGCAGTTTGGACACAGTTATTTGTTGGGCATTCTGGTGCAAATGGATATTTTATTTTTAAGCTATGAACATATTTCACTTCAGCAATATACCTTGAATCTAAAGAACTTGGCTTTCTTATTTTAAGTAGTATTAATAGGTGTGGGTGTGCTGGGTTAGACACCAAGCCCTATTTATACATGTCATCTATTTATAAATAGCTTTCCTCAACAACTTATGGCCAGGATTGTATATCAATCCAAAAATTCTACCTCATACTTGTAGGTTTTATTCTTCTACCAACAGAATCACTGTAAAAGAAACTTCACACTTGTGTTTCCAAAGACTATTTATAGAAGTTCCATTCATACACCCAGAAACGACACTTCCCAACCTACATTCCCTACCCACGATTTCCTCCTTCCATCATGTAGGATGAAATTCCAATTATTCCATCCAAGCTCCCCTTCATAACCCTCTGCCAACAAAACCAATATTGGCTCAGTTAACGTGACCCATATTCTTGTTGCTCGGCTGATCACATCTCTAGCCCACCAAATGTTAAATGCATTCAAGTTTGACGTAATATGATTTCTTCACCTAGTTATTTGTACTTTATGGTTACATTCTCTCTGCAAACCTGTTAGTAAGCCTACTTTCTGTGATTCAACACCAAAGAGCTAAAATCTGTTCTTGCCTGTGTCAGTGCACAATGTTTGGTCACATCTAGCATAATTTAAAATCTGATTTCCACTTTCAGCAGAGGTATGAAACATAGCTAAGGTTCCCTGTCATGCCACTGTCTATTTTCATCACGGATTCAGCTCCCCTGCATATGCAGTCTGCGACATTTCCACTTGGAATATTTTTGTACTGAACATTTCATACATTTCAACATTCAATCGTCATCGTCAATATGTTTGCACTTCACACTTTTGTTGCATAAGTATCATAAAATTTGGAGTTTGCCACTCAAAATAAAAGTGAATCGTTCCAAATTAAAGTTGGAAAGCACCATTTGCAGATCTCAGAGCATGCAGTCTGGAAGTATTGCAGGATAAGTAATATTGACCACAATGGGAGAAAGTTTATAGGTCTTAGCATCCAATTCCAGCTATCATTGAATTTTGCAAAAATCCATTCCATGCTCGCAGCTAATGGAGCAAGGAAATTTCCATTCCCTGGTCAAATAACTATAATGACAACTATTGGATGAGACTATAGCTTAGGTAAGTTCATTGTAAAACTAAAACTGATTAAAGTAGATTTTATTTCAATACTTACCAAGTCATCTTCTCGGTAGTGCATCTTTGAGGTATGTCTCCTCATACTGTAGACTGTGAGAAGCAGATAAAGGAAAGAGAAAGCCGTATGGAGCCATAGCAGGTCATTCCTGTTTTGAAATGAAGAGGGTTACTTGGCTGACTCAAACAAACATTCCTACATGAAAGTGGTATACAGATGATATCATAAAACTACAGATTGATTATTTCCTGTACCAGAGGATCAACAGTACAAACCTTAGATTAGATTAGACTACTTAGTGTGGAAACAGGCCCTTCGGCCCAACAAGTCCACACCGACCCGCCAAAGCGCAACCTACCCAGACCCCTACATTTACCCCTTACCTAACACTACAGGCAATTTAGCATGGCCAATTCACCTGACCCGCACATCTTTGGACTGTGGGAGGAAACCGGAGCACCCGGAGGAAACCCACGCAGACACGGGGAGAACGTGCAAACTCCACACAGTCTGTCGCCTGAGTCAGGAATTGAACCCAGGTCTCAGGCGCTGTGAGGCAGCAGTGCTAACCACTGTGCCAGCGTGCCCCCCCTTCTTTTCATCTAAATCCTCACTTCCACATTAAGTGGCACTCACTAATATTTCATATATAAAAAAAAGTATTGCAGATACTGGTGGTCTAAGATATTAAAAAAACAGGAAATGCTGGGGGAAATCAGTAAGTTTCCCATCCAATATTTGTGAATGGAAAACAGGGTCCAATATTCAGTTTTCTTCAGAAGTGACAGACTGAAATATGACGGTTTTATGCTGCCAAAGTAGAAGGTGGATCGAGTGGAACAGACAATGAGGGTGGCCAGGACAAAGATCTGAGGAAGGGTAATAGTAGTAAGGAGAGATGTAGACTAAGTGCTAATGATAGGTGTGAACAATGGAAAACAGGATTGCTTTTCTGAGTGCCATCAAAAGGTATGGCTGTGGGAGCGGGGCGGGGATGAAGAGGATTGATGGAGTGGAGGGAGAGAAGCGCAACTGAAATGGATGATGATACTCATGCTCAAGCACTTAAGTGGAAAATGAGGAGCTAATTCCTCAGCTTACTTTGGGTTTAGTTGGAATATTGCAGCACGCCTTGGATGGAAATGATGGCAAGTAAGTTCTCATACCAACATCTCTTTACTACCATTAACATTCTCTGCTGCTTTGGGGACCCTGACTATCTTTCCCATCCATTTGTGAACAGCATAAAACCAATCATATTTCAGCCTCCTTTATCCCAAACTCAGAGTTTGGAATGATGAGGGAGATCAAATATGGAGAGGCCTGGATAGAGTGGACGTGGAGAAGATGATGCCACTAGTAGTACAGTCTTGGAGTAAAGGGACAATCCTTTAGAACAGGGATGAGAAAGAATTTCTTCAGCCAGAGGGTGGTTAATCTGTCAAACTCATTACTGCATAAAGCTGTGGAGACTGAGTCATTGAGTATATTTAAGACTGGAGATAGACAAGTCCTTGATTGGTATGAAGTCAGTCAAGGTTTGCGGGAAAAAGATAGGAGGTTGGGGGATGCAAAAATCCATCAGCCATGATCAAAACAGCAAACTCAATGAGCCGAAATGGTCTAATTCTGCTGCTGAGTCTTATGGTCCAAGGAGAGTCATGCATCGATGAGTGCCTACATTCACTGATATCTTTTATTTCAAATAGCACACCATCATCTGTAATTGCTCTGCTCTTCCTTCTCCAATATTTTAATGGCTACATTTCCCTTCCAGGATAAACCTGGACTCCAGCTACCATGTTAGATCATTCTCATCCATCCCTACTGTATTAGGTTTGATGATTTTAAATGAGTAGTAAATAAAATAGGTGGGTCGGAGCAAGTGCAGCTACTTTATTGTTCAGTGCTGGAATGGAGCACCAACAAGGCTGGGATACAGTTCACTGGTATTGTTCTGCAACGGATTTGATTGGTTTGTCGTCACGTATACTGAAGTACAGTGAAATGCTTTGTTCATGAGCAGTACAGGCAGATCATGCAGAATAAACAATCAGACACATGGTTACAGGTTACATTGCACAGGGCATGCACTAGGCAAGATCAGCATAATTTGAGGCTAGAGAGTCCATCAGTCTAGTAGCGACTAGGAAGAAACTGTTCATGAACCCGGTGTGTTTAAGCCTCTGTAGCTTCTGCCTGAGGTAGAGGTTGCAGGAGAGCGTTATTGGGGTGTGATGGGTCTTTGATGAGACTGACAACTTTTCTGCCTCAGTGAGCCATGTAAATGGGAGTCCATTGATGGAAGGTTGGCTTCTGCGATGGTCTGGATTGGGCACACCTTCTATAGCTTCTTACAGTTCTGGGCAGAGCAGTTGCCATACTAGGCCATTATGCAGCCAGACAGTACACTTTCAAAGGTACATCTGTAGAAATTGGTGAGGTTTCTTATACACAGGTTATCTGTTATCACTCAGTGGAATTTTATGTTCTCCACCCTCTCAACCTCAGTCCCATTGACGTAGACAGGGTATAATTGCCTCCTTCCTTTCTGAAGTCAATGACTGGTTCTTTAGTTTTGCTGATGTTGAGAGAGGTTGTTCCTATTGTACCACATCACCAAGCTTTCTATCTCCCTTCGGTATTTTGACTCATCGCTTAGATATCTGTCCCACTATAGTGTTGTCATCAGCAAACTTTTAGATGGCATTCATTTGGAATTTAGCTACATAGTCGAGGGTGTAGAGGGAGCACAGTAGGGGGCTGAGGAGACATCCTGGGGGCGGGGGGGGGGGCGGCGCTCAAGTGTTGAGGGTTATTGTGAAGGTAGTGCGGTTACCTATTTTCACTGATTGCAGTCTATGGGTCAGAAAACTGGACATCCGATTGCATAGGGTGGAGCTAAGACCAAGGTCACAGTTTTGAGATGAGCCTGGAGAGATAACGGTATTGAAGGTGGAGCTATAGTCAACGAGTGAGAGTCTGTCGTAGGTGTCCTTGTTGTCCAGGTGTTCCAGGGATGAGTGCAGGATAAGGGATATGGCATCTGTCAACCTGTCACATCTGTAAGAAAATTGTAGGGAATTGAGACAGGCTGGGAGTCTGGAGTTAATATGGGCTTTGATCAGCTTCTTGAAGCACTGTGTATGAGGTCAGAGTCACTGGGCAGTAGTCATTAAGGCACATTGCATGATTTTTCTTAAATACGTGGATGGCGGTGGTCTTCTACAAGCTGTAGCCCCCACCTACTTCAAGGAGGGAAGAGGTTGATGATGTTGAATATCTTCACCAGCTGGTCCACGCAGGATTCAAGTGCTTGGCCAGGGACTCCATCCAGGCCGGTCATTTTCCTTGGGTTGATCCCCAGGAAGACCAATCTGATGTCTACAGCGCTGACCGAGGGAACAGGTATGTCTGGGGCTGTTGTCACCTTGTCGCTGGCATGCTGCTCAAACCAGCATAAAATGCATTAAACACATCAGGAAGGGATGCGTCTGTCTGCTATTTTGCTTTGCAGCATTGCGCCTCTCATTTAGGCCTTGCCATAGGCACAAGCCTACCAAACAGACTTCTGCATCTTCTAACTTGGTCCAGTGCTGCCTCTTGGCATCCCTGATGGCTTTGCAGAGGTATTGGTCTGGGTCATCTGACTTGAAGGCAGCATGTCAGGTGTTCAGTAGGGATTGGATTTCCTGTTCTCAAAAATGTGTTGCTCGAAAAGAGCAGGTCAGGCAGCATCAAAGGAGCAAAAGAATCTACGTTTCGAGCATAAGCCCTTCTTCAGGAAACTGTGTTATCCAAGGTTTACAGTTGGAGAGCACTCTGATTGGCTTCTTTGGCATGCAGTGCTCTATGCATTTGCTCATGAAATCTGTGACTGTGGTGGCATACTCTTCTCGGTTTTCTGTCGAGTACTTGAACATGGTCCAGTACACCAATTCCATGCAGTCCCGGAGAGTCTTCTAAAACCTCGGACCAACTTCGTACTTCCTTTTATGAAGGGTCCTCAGCTTTTCAGCTTTTGCTTTAAGCTGGAAGGAGGAACACAGCACTGTGATCTGAAATTCTGAAGTGTGGGTGGGTGATGGAGGGTCAGGCACCTTTGGTTATGTAGCAGGGGCCCAGAATGATTGGTCCTCTAGTGGGACAGAAGATATGTTAGTCGTATTTTGTAGCAACCCCTTGGTTGAAGTCACCGGCCACAATGAATAGGGCCTCGGGGAATTTCATCTCCAGAGTGCTTGTGGCAGTGTAGATCACGACTAGGGCATTCTTCACATCTGCATGGGGTGGTATGTAGACTGCTGTCAGGCTGGTAGAGGTGAACTCTTATGGTAGGTAGTAGGGATGGCATTTTGCTGCAAGGTGCTCTAGGTGCAGGAAACAACGGCTTGCCAGAGTTGCTAAGTCCGAGCACCAGGTAGTGATCTGGAAATGCCAACCGCCCTTTGCCTTACCAGAGGACAGCATGCGGTCCATGCAATGTACAGAGAAGCCATCAGCTTGCAAGAGTGCAGTCAGGAATGGCAGGGGTGAGCCAAGACTCTGAAGCAGAGCACACAACAGTTGGGTCCACCAACCTTCCTGGATCATTATTAGGAGACAAGTCTAAAAATGGCTAAGTCCAAAGATCACCTTCCAAAAAAAAAGAAATTTTTCTTTTCTCTCAATAGGCCAGTTTTATCTGGAAATCAATGTGACTATGTCTTTAAAAGACATCAGTGTTATGCAGGGTATGTCCTTCCCTCGCATCAATACATTTCAGTTGAAGCAGCACAACAATTCAAAGGAAGAAAAACAACCTGACCACAGTCACAAAGTTGGTGTGTAAAAATGACAAAATTGTAAAATGAATCAAAAAACAGTGCGTGGTCCCTGTAAGAGTTTGTGCATTGTCTGTGCTTGAAAATTTGCAAGCATTGTGCAGAGAGCCCCAAAACTGAAATAGTCGTATCAAAAACTTTTCAGTTATCAGGGCCATTCAGCATTTTTAGCCAGACAAAAGTTTAAATTCTGTTAATTTAAAGAGGCACTTTGAGATTAAGGATCGATGAAATTCAAATCGGTTGGTTTCGACTATGTTGAACTAATCAGATTGAAAATAAGTTAATATGCAATCCCAGGTATAAGAAGATATGGGCATTTGAAAATTAGATGAGAAAGCCAAATGTGAGCACGCGAACGGTCACCTGAGAAAGAAATACCAGGTTCTCACAAGCAACCCCTCTCAAAAGCACTCTCTATAAAAGGTAAAAGGCACATTTAGTTGATATTCTTGACACCAGAAAGTGACAAAATGAATTTCGGATGGAAGAATTCAACGGAGAGGGGTGCCTAGCATAGAAAAATTAGAGAAAACCTCCCTGACAGCAGAATCAGCGGAGAGGAGGAGAAACATTCCGGAGGAGCCACTGAGAGACTAAGTTTAAATTTATTGTTTTCATATTAATTGGATTTTTAGAAGTAGGACCTGTGTTATTGAACTAGCATAGCAATAGAATTTAATTCAGTTAGGGAGTAATTGTTCAGCTTGTTAGGAATTCTGTTAGTTTGTTTACTGTTAGAGTTAGTTAAATAAATTGTTGATAATTGTTAATTATGGAGTGGTTGAAAGGATTGCATTTCATTTAACCACTCCTTTATTACAAATAAGGGATAAGAGGCCTGGTCACACTTTTGTTTTTATCAGATTACAAGGTGAGGTGGTCCTCCGAGTTTTTTCGGTTTTAATCATCAGAGGGGTGTTGACCTCTGCTCTGATTGGAGGTGCCGGTGTTAGACTGGGGAGGATAAAGTTAAAATCACACAATGCCAGGTTATAGTCCAACAAGTTTATTTGGAAGCACTAGCTTTCAGAGCACTGCTGACCTCTGTTCCGTAACACCACTACTCAACAAAATGCTGAAAAGACACACGTTCATTGATCTCAGACAGGACAATGCTGGGACATTAAAGACACCTCAACATCCTTAGGTCTTGAAGTGAGAAGAGGAAGGTGGTAGAGAAGTAGTAGTGGAGGAGAAAAACAGCAAGTCAAGGCATCTGCTACCAAACACTATCTATCAGCCACTGTTGGAAAACAATATGTAATGACAAAGCTCCTGGGCAAAACATCAGATTTGAGTGAAGCTTGTGTGTAATTAAACAGCCCATCAAAAACTTCACAGTTGAGTGGCTCTTGCTACCAGACACTTCAGGACAGCCATACAACTGAACCCTAGTACTATCCATTACATTCAGGAAAAGGGGTAGGAGGGAAGGAGGGGGACAGGCTAAGGGCAGATTGAGGTAGAAGAACACTTTTTACAAACTATATATCACTGGCATCACACTGTTGTTCTTCAAGCTACAACACATTCTTGGATCTATTGGAACTATTATTTAGATTTAAATTACATACCCAGAATTCAGGTTTGCTATAGTTGTCCGGCCAAAGCTAACTGCATTATTTTCTGAAAGAGAGAGAGAGAGAGAGAATGTTAATTTACTATTGCAAATCAATACCTGTATTCAGGCATGCAAATTCCCTGCACATACCCAGAAGGGATGAAATATTAATTAGATCTAGCAGAATCGAAGATGCTGAAGAATAAGCAGGTCTGGCATCATCTGAAATACAAGTTAATAGTTAGAGTCTGCCAGTCACAAAACAACATCCTGACATTCATCAACTCTGGAAAAAGTTGATACCCAAAACATTAAACTCTTCAGTGTCCTCACGAACGATGCTGATGGGCATTTGTAGTATTTTATTCAATATTTTCTTAAGAATTTAATTATCTGTATTTGCGTTTGGGATTTAGTCTGATCCATATACTGGTATCTTGGCAGATTATGGCTCACACCAAGCCCCTGATCTCCACAATGGGCAACACAGAGCTGCCATGGAAAACAACAGACCAGGTTTAACAAACTAAATCACAAAACTCTTAATTCCTTGCTTTAAAAAAAATCAGTGCTAATTAACTAATTTGGACTCAGCTTTACAGACCCTAGTAAAGGATACAATTTTATGGTCCCAAGTGGTCTTGGCCCGGATTAAACCATACCTTTCAAAACCAAGTCCACCATCTCATTCTTGATCAGATCTGGCTTTCTAGACAAAAACCAACTAAAGTAAAAGGATTCAGTCTCAATAACTCATCTCAATTCAGTACAACCAAAGTCTGCTTTCATTTGCCTTCCTTTTCACAAGATAACTTCAACGAGTTTGAGAAAAAAAAATAGCAAAAAATATTGATGGTTACAATAATAAGACCAACAGATTTCCTGGTTCAAGCTATCAAGTTAACACAAGATGAACTGTCCATCCTTTACTTAAAAAGACTGGGTTTTTTATTGGTTGGCGGGGGGGGGGGGGGGGGGGGGGGGGGGGGGGTGTGTGATTTTGAAACTGGACATACCACATACACAGTTCAACACCAATAAATGTTTTCTCCTTTCTCCATCTTGGATTGGGTTCTCTTTATTTTGTTTGGGGAAAATATACAGAACCATACATAGGACATTATAGTTTTGACTCATTTGTAATTAAATCTAACAGGCTGCGTGGAATACTGAGCATCTTTGTCAGATAACGCCATTATTTAATCTCTAAGCTTACAGTCTAGCCACCTTGTACAACTGGTCATATTAACCTGCTGCCTATTTGTTTTATGGCGCCATGCTCAAGACCTTACTTCAAATTTCCCCAGATGGATGGGTAATCATTAGTTGGAGAAGATTTCCTTTCTTGGATGATTGATTTGACAGTGGTGCAAAGACTATGTTATTTCCCCTCCCTTGCAGTCATTTGGGGTTGGCACGAAAGGTGGAGATCTTGTAAACTGTTTTCTTAGGTACCTTTAGTCAGAAATTTACATGAGCAGCTTAGCAATGAGTTACTAACATACTTACCACAGAAAGCACTGGAGCAACCAGAGGATAATGGCAACTGTATATGTTGTCTACTGTTCAGTACAACAGGCTAATGCCCATGTTGAATGTTGCTTGGTTTGTTAGCGTGGTGTAACAGATGAGCATTATTTAATGAACTCCACTAGCTGCTTTGATAGCACCTGAATCACAGCCTTCAGAACAGTAGCCAAGGCTGCTGGATTATAGGTCAGTCAACCTCCCATCATCTCCCAAGATTAAAGCTCAAGGTCTTGAAGGCAAATTATTAACTTGGCTAGTTGTTCTGTCTCCAATCACCAAGCTGAATAAGGATAGCAAGTATGTAGTCAAACTGAAGTGAACTTATCAGGTTCGTCACAAGAATCTGTGTTTGGGTCTCAGCTATTCAGGATATTCATTGTATGCAAGATCTAAATTATTTGTAAAAGAATCACAGTAACTAATTATGCACCACTTCACAAACAGATTTCATTCTTGTTACACTTTGCTTACTTAACAAGAGATACACATTCTCAAGAGACATTATATATAAATAATGCTCATCTGTTACACCATGCTAACAGACCAAGCAGCACTCAACATGGGCACTAGCTCGTTACACTGAACAGTAGACAACAGACAGTTGCCACATCCTCTGGTTAGACCAGTGCTTTTAAAACAAGATCATGGAGAACCAATGTGGACAGGAAAAGATCCAAATATTTGTAGTTCTTGGACAGAAGAATGTATGTGTACATCTGTTCAGGGCTTTTATTTAACTATAAAAGGACCAAATTTGGCTTCTAAGTTGTTAGAGGATCCAATAGCATTAGGCATCACGAGAGTGAGACTACGGCTGTGTTGACCATCTGATGCCGAGCCATACTTCTGCAATATATGCATGTGATGCACAGATCAACATTAGCTCAACTGAGGGGACAAGCAGGCCACTGCTCCAAAACAAGAGTGAGAACAAAATCCAGGGAGAAAAATACACAAATTACACTGACAGGTGGAGTCAGCCAAACTAGATGCTCACCTCAATCGCCCCCTCACCTCTGGTCTGTAAAGAATGTTATGAAATACTTGTAAGGAGTTTGCTTAGTCTCCAACTAGCACCTTACCACAGTCATTTTTTCATTTTTACAATATAAGGGCCAATGTTGCTTACATAGTTTTGGATACGATTTTTCTGCTGTTACTGTTACATCTCACAATATGCCTGCTCCAGAAACTATCAACTTAAAAAGCAACATATTGAGAACACAATATTATAGAACCTTTTAAATAATTTTTGTTAATAAGATAACATTCAGCAAGTTTCAATCCCTGAGGTGCAAAGCTCACCAAGCAGATCTCCTGAGAAGTTTACGGGTAACACTATACCCACAGACAGAACGCCAATAACGACGAGGAGTCCGATGATGTGACGCTGGAAGGACAAGTAATGGACGGCATCCTCACCACATTTCTCTCTGATCTCTTCATCCCTGAACCAAGTAGAAAAGCACATAGGTGATGGGTTGTTCCCGAGTTGAAATCAGTACACTTTCACTGTTCGGAATGGGGTCATCGGACTACAGTGATTGGCATAGGCCTGAGTATTTCGGGAGAGAATATCAGGGAAGTTGAAGGTTAGATTAGAGTGATGCTGGAAAAGCACAGCAGTTCAGGCAGCATCCGAGCAGTAAAACTGACGTTTCCGGCAAAAGCCCTTCATTAGAAATACAGGCAGAGTGTCTGAACGGTGGAAAGATAGATGAGAGGAGGGTGGTGGTGGGGAGAAAGTAGCATAGAGTACAATAGGTGAATGGGGGTGGGGATGAAGGTGATAGGTCAGGGAGGAGGGTGGAGTGGATAGGTGGAAAAAGAAGATAGGCAGGTAAGACAAGTCATGGGGACAATGCTGAGTTGGAAGTTTGGAGCTGGGGTGAGATGGGGGAAGGAGAAGTGAGGAAGCTGGTGAACTCCACATTGATGCCCTGGGGTTGAAGTGTTCCGAGGCGGGAGAGAGGAGCTCTTCCTCCAGGCTTCGGGTGGCGAGGGAGCGGCGGTGGAGGCAGCCCAGGACCTCCATGTCCTTGGTAGAGTGGGAGGGGGAGATGAAATGTTGGGCCACAGGGCGGTGTGGTTGATTGGTGCGGGTGTCCCAGAGTTTCCCTAAAGCACTCTGCTAGGAGGCACCCAGTCTCCCCAACGTAGAGACGACCGCATTGGGAAAAATGGATACAATAAATGATATTGATGGATGTGCAGGTAAAACTTTGATGGATGTGGAAGGCTCCTTTGGGGCCTTGGATGGAGGTGAGGGAGGAGGTGTGGGTTTTGCAATTCCTATGGCGGCAGGGGACAGGAGGGTGGGCTGTTTGGGGGGGAAAGCAGACCTGACCAGGTAGTCATAAAGGGAACGGTCTTTGCGGAAGGCGGAAAGGGGTGGGAAGGGAAATATATCCATGGTGGTGGGGCCCATTTGGAGGTGGCGAAAATGTTGGCGGATGATTTGGTTTATGCAAAGGTTGGTAGGGTGGAAGGTGAGCACCAGGGAGGTTCTGTCCTTGTTATGGTTGGAGGGGTGGGGTCTGAGGGCGGAGGTGCGGGATGTGGACAAGATGCATTGGAGGGCATCTTTAACCACATGGGAAGAGAAATTGCGGTCTCTAAAGGAGGCGGCCATCTGGTGTGTTCTGTGGTGGAACTGGTCCTCCTGGGACCAGATATGGCAGAGGCTGAAGAATTGGGAATACGGGATGGCATTTTGCAGGAGGTGGGGTGGGAAGAAGTGTAATCCAGGTAGCTGTGGGAGTCAGTGGGTTTGTAAAAAATGTCAGTGTCAAGTCAGTCATCATTAATGGAGATGGAGAGGTCCAGGAAGGAGAGGGAGGTGTCAGAGCTGGTCCAGGTAAATTTAAGATCAGGGTGGAATGTGTTGGTGAAGTTGATGAATTGCTCAACCTCCTTGCAGGAGCACTAGGTGGCGCCAATGCAGTCTTCAATGTAGCGGAGGAAGAAGTGGGGAGTGGTGCCGGTGTAATTACAGAAGATGGGCTGTTCTACGTAGCCAGCAAAGAGACAGGAATAGCTGGGGCCCATACGGGTCCCCATGGCTACCCCTTTGGTCTGGAGGATGTGGGAGGATTCGAAGGAGAAATTGTTAAGGGTCAGGACCAGTTTGGCCAAACGAATGTGTGTGTTGGTGGAAGGGTACTGTTGGGGACGTCGGGAGAAGAAGAAACGGAGGGCTTGGAGGCCCTGGTCTTGGCGGATGGAAATGTTGAGGGACTGGATATCCATGGTGACTCCCACACTTCTCTTCAGCTCTCTCAGGAAGTGACTTCAGAGGAACACTCAGATAAGCAGTTTGCTTAGAGTTATGGTAGAAACAGAACAAATTGTGGCTACGGAGCACAAATAAACTATTGTTTGATAAGTGGAAATGAATGCCAAGTATACAGCGATAGCAGTTAGGGTAAAAAGCTAACACATTGAGCTACATTTAGAAAACTAAAGAAAAGCTTTACATTTGACTTCAATTGTAAATCAAACTTTTAATTCAATAGCTTTAACTCTATTATCATCTATGTACGATATCTTGGGTCTGTAGCTAGTCTGATGGTTTGCAGTTTAAGAAACCTTCAGTGGTAACAATCTACTTTGATTTATAGCAGACTGTTTAATGAAGTTGGCAGAAATTGATTTGATATCAGAGAATGCAAATATTTAACTGTAGAAATTTAAAAATAAAAGGGTTTGATGTAGTGAAGAAGCTGTATATTCTCATGGAGAATTTCAGAAGAGAGATGCTTCAATATTAGCATTAGGCTGTTAAAAATCAGCATGTATTTTTTCACACCATGGATAGTAGAAATCTGAAACTCAGTTGTCTGTGGATGCTGGCCAATGGAGCTTTCAACACCAAGATTGTAGTTTTTCTTTTAATTAGGGAACTACCTCAAGAGACATTAAAGAAAGTTGTAATACAGAACAGCTAGGATTGAATAGAATAATGGAGGTACGTGTATAATGGCTAGCTGATGTTTCTCTAATATATTCAAATAGGAGTGGGGCATAATTAAAGGGATGCAGATCTCATGATTGCTGCAAGTCAGTTCTGTAGAACTGATGAGGGTTTGGGGGAGGGGGAAGAGCGTTAACTGAAAAAAATACAGCCACATTTACTTCCAGACTAAGTATTACACATATGCTTTTAACCAGTGCAACTTTAGGGACTGGGGCCCAGGACTCAGTTATACACATGCAAAGCTCACAGGTATTAATTCCCATACTCAATACTTAAAAAATCTCTTCTCTGTCTGCTTTGCATCCTGTTATTAAGTTGCACTGTATAAGCCTCTCAAATTTCCTGAACAGAAATGGAAAATTGCTGGAGAAACTCAGAAGGCCTGGCAGCATGTGATGAGAAAGCAGAGTTAACATTTCAAGTCCAGCAACTCATGAGAACACAAGGAGGGTCATTTGAATCAGGAATGTTAACTGCTTTCTCTCCAAGATGCTGCTCTGCTGAGTGTCTCCAGCAATTCCTGTTTTTGTTTTACATTTTCAGCATCTGCACTTTTGAATTTTTTTCCTCTTATTCCCTGCTCATCTATTACTTTTGATGTAGAGCTTTGAAAAGGCATGAAATAAAATTTACTGGACAGGTCACAGGTGCTTTTTCAAGTTTGCATTACTTGTCCTACACAACCTGATTTGGAAATGCTAACTATTCTCAGCGGCTTAGGATCCTCTCTCTGCCCTCAAAAAAGTAGTCATTATTTCAATGATTGATAAGTAGCAAGCAAATGAACTACAAAACTAATTATAACTGACGTTGTACTTTCTTTGGATAATGCTGGCAATGATAGATAAAAATATGTTGAGAGTTTCAAAGTATGAGCAAACAATGGTTAAATAACACAATGACATAGGACTAAATGTCAAAAATGAACCACCTGAGTGTGTAGATCTTCACATGGGAAGAGTCAACAGTCAGAGTTCCTACAACAGGACAGGCTTTTGCTTTGGTACTCGTTGATAATGACACTTTATTGTTGGAAATCAATTAAATAGGCTTAATGCAATTGTATAGTTTCCTTTTCGGCACAACATAGGAATCTAGAAGTATGTTGATTTGTCTACAAGGGTCAGAGCTTGTCAATACTTAGAGGCACTCGAGAGTTTGATGGTGTTAACACTAACAAGGGCCACTGGGAAATGACTTGGAGATGCTCGCGTTAAACTTGGGTGGACAAAGGTAAAAATCTTCGAGTAAAAAATTCATAACACCAGGTTACTGTCGGAAGCACTAACTTTCAAAGCGCTGCTTCTTCATCAAGTGGTTGTGGAACAGAACTATAAGACAGAGTTTATAGGAAATGGAAAATCATACACTAAACAATTTCAGCAAGAGGAGGGAGACAGAGATTTCCTACATGTTAAAACAGGAGGGCTCTTATAGCACAGTGGTGGTGTCTCTCATCGGAACTAGAAGCCCATGTTCAAGTCCTACCTGCTCCAGAGGTGTCTAATGATATCTCTGAACAGGTGATTAGAAAATATGTTTATTAGGGATCTTGTGGGCAAGTGGTAGTGCCCCTACATACAAGCAAGGACACCTGGGTTCAAATCCCACTTCCTCCAGAGGGGTGTCATAACCACATACAGGGTGATTAAAAATCTGTGTTGCATTAGCAACATATGGTTCAGTATCAAATGAGTTTACAGAAACACAAACATGGGACATGGCACGTCTAAAAATAACCCTAAGTAATATCAAAAATGATCAATTGAAGAATCACTTGTCCAAGCTTAACAATGAGGCAAAACTTGACCTATTTTCAAAGCTAATCTCAGTTGTAACCTCTGGGAGGTGACTATTTGGAAGGGTAGTGGAAGAAACTAGGAACAATAAATAGCTCAAATGGCTAAGGAGATAATCCAGAGGACAAGAGACTAGCAAATTGTGCTCCTGATCAGTCTAGTCTTCTTCTGCAGGAAGCACTACAGAAACATCTATGCCAGGGAGGGCTTCTGAGGCTGCACCAGGTGATGCTTAGCACATAGGTCAACAGCACAATGCAAACATTGCCTCAACACAAATGAAACCTCTGGGTCATGTGATATTTCCATAACTTCCAAATTTTCACAGATTAAATACCTCAAAAAGCATCATGCAGCATAAGTTATATACAGAGGAACTTTGATGACCAGAAGGACACAGACGGGGAGTATTTCGTTCGGTTAATCAAATGCCAGATATTTGATGTCAAATAACATGGTTAGCCAAGCATTGGGACCTTGGATCCAAACAACATCGCAAAGTTCGGTTAATCGAATGCCAGATAATCAAGGTTCCTCTGTACTCCTATTGAATTCAATCATGGGATGTGGGAAATGCTGGTAAGGTCAGCATTAATAACACATCCTCAGTGACCTATTGAACAGTTAAGAGTCAATACCATTGCTGTAGTCCGGAGTCATATATAGGGCAGACCAGATAAGGACAGCAGATATCCTTTGCTGAAGGACATTAAGGAAAGAAATCTGCTGTCCACACCTGGTCTGGCCTACACACGATTACAGACCCACAGCAATGTAGAATAGAATAAAACAGAATATAGTAGAATAGCAATTTATTGTCATGTGTATTTATACAAACAAAGAGTGAGAAATGTTAAAAGTTGCAATACATGGCCCTCAAATTAATGAACGATGTCATAAATAAGGAGAAAAAATATAAAAATTTACAGTTCAATTAACATCCTCCGAGTTTGGAATACGCTGGGAAACTGGGTTGAGTCTGCCATGCAGGGCAGGGTAAAGACCACTATGCCAGGCCAAGACTGTCCTACCAAGATGTGACCTCTACACGAGGATTAGGTTTCATTGCTGGGCTTTTGGATGAGCTAGAAGCTGCCTCCAAAGCAAGGACCAGAACTCCATGCCAAGAAGAGACCTCCGCACTGGGATTAGAACTTCACGCTGGGCTGCTGGAATGCCTGGCAAGATGCCAAAGACTACCTCCACATTGGTGGGAGACCGCCCCTCCTGGCACAAGGCCTATACCACCATTCTGGGCCATTGGAAGCCACCTCATCGTTAGGCCTGGACCAGGAGATGATGACTTCTGACATTGATATAAGGAGGAAGGTAAGGTAAGTGGAAACATTAAAAAAAGGAAAAGGAAGTAAAGTGGTCGGAGTAGACAAGCTCCAGGCTCCTAGACAGAGGAGCCTACATGTTGCATTTCTACTGTCATCTTAAAATCCTGTCTGCTGGATTATGTCGATGACTCTTCACTGCCTTCTGGCCAATTAGGGATGGGTAGTAAGTGCTGACCTTGCCAGCAATGCCCAAATCCCACGTTCAATATTTGATAATTTTTAAAGAAATTGATGGAACCACTTACTTTATTCGAAAGATAGCGGTCAACCATGAACAAAAGCCCTGTAACAAAGAAAAAGAGATATGTTAGAAGTACACAACTCTAAGTTTTCTCTGGTGCTACAAATAGCCAAATTTGATTATATACAGTTCTTTACATTCAAGGTAGTGAAATTGAGGAGGC
Source organism: Hemiscyllium ocellatum (assembly GCF_020745735.1). Classification (NCBI taxonomy): domain Eukaryota; kingdom Metazoa; phylum Chordata; class Chondrichthyes; order Orectolobiformes; family Hemiscylliidae; genus Hemiscyllium; species Hemiscyllium ocellatum. The sequence goes on from NC_083403.1 coordinate 14,181,442, forward strand.
TGCAGAAATGCAATCCAAAGAGCCACCTGGTGATTCAGAACATGGTTACAACTGACAAAACAGAGTGGTTGATGTCAACAGCATGGATTCAATTCTAGCACCAGCTGAGGTTATCAGGAAGGACCTGCCTTCTCAACCTCATACCGGGCCTGGAGAATGGCAACACTCAGGCTAAACTCACCACAGGTTGTCTCTCTCTAACTGCCCTTTGGGCCTTCTGGAACTATGGAAACTCTCTAGTTGAGAGAGGTCGGAGTTGTGAAGTAACCCGAACGTAAAGCAATGTTACAGGAAGATTTGGACCTAAATCACATTCAAACCTGTCTGCAAATGGGATAAGAATGAAAGTTAGCTGGATTAGAAAACCTATCTACGACTTGGCAACAATATACACTGCACAAAAGGAGGGAAGTACACAAGCAAACAGTAGAGTGTCAAAAAATTGAACATTAAAGACTACGGAAATTTTTTTTATATAGAGGAGAGGCATATTGAAGAGCTTAGAAATTAGGGAAAGAAACAGAAGAGGAAATATGCAAATTAAAGGAATGTAAAGTACAAAATTATCAATCTGGATGATTTAAATTACATACACATTGATTGGAAGAGAGGGGGAGAAAAATAAATGTACTTGCTAGCTGTACACACTACTCTTGCCTCATGAAGTTTTGTCACTAAGCACACAAAGATCAACTATTCCTAGATCTGGTTACATGACTTGAAATATCAGGTAAATGTGCTAAATGTGGAAGTGAATTTTTACAGTAATGATCTTAAAGCTTTTTTTAAAAAAAGAGAAAAAGTAATTACAAAAATGGAACTTGATTTACAGCAGATTTTAGAATGCGAGAATTGTTTTAGCTAAGAGAAGGGTGGAAGGAAAATATTCCACAACAAAAATTGGATTACTAAGGTACAGAATAATATACCATTACTAAGGAAATGGCTGATATTTTTGAATTACGAAGAGTATAGAAAGCAATTAAAATTGAAGTGAATCTAGAAGAATAATGGAACAGTAAAGAAGAGGAGAAAATAAAGAGGGTGAGAGCCTAAACTTCAAGGACAGTTTTAAAAAAAACAAGAAAAAGAAACAGTATTTTCCTGATGTCAGTAAAGTGTGTATTGGCAATAGTAAGGTGCTTTCTCAAATTGCTGTGAATGTATTTGTAGGACCCGGAGAGAGTAGAGGAAAGAAAGTGAATGCTTTAAAAATTGTATTTCAGAACAGTAAAGCAGTGTGCCAGTGGACTGGAGAGTGGCCATTGTGGTATATATTTTCAATATGATAAAGACAATTTACCATTTGCGCTCTGAAATAGTTTTAAGTCTTCTACTTAGAAGACAATACTGCAAGTTTACTTTAAAAAAAACTAGAAAGGAGATAGCACAGATTTTAAACTGGATGATTCTGCTCAAAAGGCTCATTATGAAGGGTGCATATTGTTGAGGTGGTGATAGCCTCATGTCATTATTGGTGGATTATTGATCCAGAGATGTAGGTAATGTTCAGGAGACTCAGGTTTGAATCCTGCCATGGCAGATAGCGAAATCTGAATTTAAGAATCTAATGATGACCATGAAACCATTGCTGATTGTCTGAAAAATCCATCCAATTCACTAATGTCCTTGAGGGAAGGAAACTGCTACCCATCTTGGTTTGGTAGACATGTGACTCCAGGCCCACGGCAACATGATCGACACTTAACTGCCCTTAAGAGTGTTTAGGATGGACAATAAATGCTGGTCTAGTCAGCAATGCCTGCATCCTGTGAATTAATATTTAAAGAAAGGGATGAAAAACTGTGGATGCTAGGTAGTGAACGCAAGGGAGATTTTTGACAAGACATCCTTTGGAGGATTGGTAAATAATTTGATAAAAATATAATTGGAAGGCCATTTTTTTTCTGGAATGATAAATGAGTAGTGAATGCATAGAATTGAATTCTGGGATTAGTTTTGACAACTTGCACATCAACATAGAGAATGAATTATTACAATTAACAGATGATGGTAGTTCATTTTTACCCAGTGAGATTGTTCTTGGGAAAGGACATTTTTAAAAGGGAAATTGGCTAAACAGTTACAATGGAATTCAATATTAGTAACTGAAGAGTGATATATTTTGATTAAAACCACAGCAATAATCATATTCAATATATACTTGATGTCTTATACAGGGGGATTGAGAGAAAATAATTAGATTAAAAAATCTTGGGATGACAATATTATAAAATTAATGGAATTTAGCTTATAACCAGAAAGAATATTTAAAAACCAGAAATATAAATGAACCTATATAAAACTGTAAGAGTACCATGTTCAATACAGGGCTGCACACTACAGACAAAACAAGCTTTTCCGTGGGTGCAACACAGATTCATTGGGATGCTAATAGCAAAATACAAATAAAGTCTTGAAAAGCTGGGACATTTTTGCACTTAAAATAGAAATGTTTAAAATTATGAATGAATTGAACAGATTGGATTAAAAAAATTGCTGCTTCAGGCACACATTTAAAACAGTCAGGTACACTTTTTTGCAGCATGAGTGTTTAAGGTAGAAATAAGGTCAATGTTCAATATTTGTTAGATGCATGAAGGAAAAGAGAAATTAAGATATGGGAAAACAGAATGGGTGAAATTTGAGAATTAACTGACATTGAGTGTAAACAATGAAATAGCTTCAGTAAAATGACAGGTTTCCATATTCTATCTTAAAGTTTCATGATTTTGTTAAAATTAAACATGGCAACATAACCAGTGAAAGTTTTTAAATCTTTCAATAGTTTCTTTTGCCTAGGAGGATTATTTGCAATATACTCCAAGTTATTCTCTGAACTGTCCCAAGATACTGTACCCATTTTTTTTGTCACAGTTGAATACTTGCAGGACCAACATAACTTTGGATGAAATTTAAGACTTTATAAAGGCTGCTATATCCTCCCAACTGCACTTTTTCTGGCATGTTGCTGATGAAACCACAAGAAGCCAATTAATTGTTATGGTCACTACTTAATTCCAAAAGTAACCACAGAGGAGTGACTGTCTCATTCACTGATGGAACTTCAGTTTTTCATGTCCCATTCAATGGTGTTCACTCAAATTCTCAGTTGTATGGAGGATTCTCATCCTTCCACTCTGCTACCAACTCCCTCGAATACTCTCTGATAGTGTACAAGAAAAACATTAGTTTTTCTTCCTCCACCTGTTTACTTAATTAGGGTGCTTCTATCCACTGATCATCTTTATTGATGTAGCAGCAGGCAGTCACAACTGACCACCACTCTTACCAGTGCTAATACTGAACAGTTGACAGGGGCGCACAGCTCTGTCCTAACCCTGTGAGGAAGCACAATCTTCTCAGTGACTGCCCATGGAGATATCTCGGAGATCAGGAACTCAAGTAAATGAGAATACTGTTGTGAACCCATGTCAAACCCATGATAAATGACTCAATAGCTATTGCTATACTGTGATATATTAGAACTCATTGACTGCCAATTAAAAACATCAGGAAAAACAACAATTCACTTCGAAGTGTTTGAACAAGCTGTTGGGTAAGGTCCTTTGGTTGAAAAGATGGATACAGTAACATGCTCAATAAACATTGTGCGCTCATTCAAAATGCCAAACACATTAAACACTCAGATTGTTTTTTTGTCAAGATTGCAGCAGAAGCAAACTGTAATGTTTACCTTCATAACCATAGTAGGTACTTCAAAGTGACTGATGACTAAGTATATTACTTTGCAGGCGTCTGTTAGTGTACCTTTCCCTGTATTAGTATACACAGATTTTTGGCATTTGATATCCTTGCAGGGTTTTTAAATGGGAGGGGGGGATGTGGAGAGAAATTAAATTTGAGAAAGTGTAGTTTTTCCTCATCCGACCTTCATTCCTCCCTGCTCCACCTCCACAGTTGAAGAAAATTGAAGAGATTGTAAACAGACTGCTTCAAAAGTAATACATTTTGTGAAGTATTTAGAGATACAGCAAGGATACACAAGACAACATGACACCAAACCAAAGTGTGCATTTGAAGCAAATTTCATTAGTAACCGAATTTAAAGGAAGTAAAGGCTGCTGGAGATTCTTGAATGTCAAGGTGTACGGTCATTGGAACTGGTAGCAAAAAAAATTGAAATTAAAGAGAAGAACTTTATGGGTGGCACGGTGGCTCAGTGGTTAGCACTGCTGCCTCACAGCGCCAGGGATCCAGGTTCAATTTCGCCTTGGGCAACTGTCTGTGCGGAGTTTGCGCATTCTCCCAGTGTCTGCGTGGGTTTCCTCTGGGTGCTCTGGTTTCCTCCAACAGTCCAAAGATGTGCAGTTTAGGCAAATTGGCCATTCGAAATTGCCAGGGTTAGGTGTAGGGGGGTTGGTGTGGACTTATTGGGCTGAAGGGCCTGTTCCACACTAAGTAATCTGAAATAGACTTCACAGTTTACTGCAAGGGCACAGTAGTCAGCTACTGATAGAGTGCGTGAGCTTTAACTGGTCACTGAGAAAAGTATGCTTATAGCAGATGTAGTTTAAAAATCACACTGAAAGCTAGTGCTTCCAAATAAACCTGTTGAACTATAACCTGTTGTGTGATTTTTAACTTTGTCCACTCCCGTCCAACACCAGCTCCTCCGCATAATAACAAATCAAGAAATCCTCAAGAAATCTAGATGGTGATTTGATCTTGAGGCACAATCACTAATTGTGCAGTTTATCAAGTATATATTTTGACCTTTAAGCTTTAACATAATACCTTCCAGTGACTTGGGAACATGCAGGCTGTGTTAACGTTTACTTCCATGATGGCCCAGCAAATGTATACAACTGATTAAATCTGCAGCTAATACCGTACATAGGTTGATTATCCCAGTTAATACACTGCTACATAAAGCTGGCTCAATTGGATGATAATATTGAAGTACACGGCTTCAGGAAAGCTGCAGTTTTGCATCATTCTTTTGATGTAATCTTATTGCTGAGTCCCTTCAATTAGGAGCCCACAACTTAATCTACCACATCTCTGCTCATCAAACATGATAATTATGATTTTAAAGAGACACATATACTCGCTTGTTTAGGTTCTCCTCCATTTCATTATTTGACAAGGCAAAATTAACCCACTCCTCAGTTGTTACCCATAGCAAAATCTGTTTACAATTTCTTCAATTTTCCTCAACTGTTGAGGTAGAGCAGGGAGGAATGAGCGTCAGGTGAAAAAAAACTATACATTTTTTCAAATGTAATTTCTCTCCACATTCCCTCTCCCATTAAAAACTCTGCCAGGACACAATGCCAAAAACCAGATTTCACTGTATACTGATACAGGGAAAAGTACACTAAGACATGAAAAGTTACAGCTACCCAGAATTAATGTACTTAGTCATTAGTCACTAGAACCAGAAATATCAAAAGCTATAAGATGGATTTCAGACTAGTCAATTTTGAAACAAAACCTGGTTAATTCAAGTGATCAATGCCTTCATCCTATCTCACACTCAGCGTTGGGATACAAGACATTCAATACACAGCCTCAATTAAGATCACAGCTGCACATCAATACTAGAAACAAAATACATTTGGATAGTCTCAACAAGATGGCTCTCAAAGGAAATCCAGGGTTTTATACCATCACACATCCAGCAGAGGGCATATAATACCAGCTCCATCTTAGGCTTGAAGAGTTGGTGTCAGTAACAGAGCACAAGTGTGCATTAAGGGACATGTGCATACATAAAAGGTGAAACCAGGGACTGTTGTGTGACACAAATGATGATTCGGTCTTCTGCAAGCTCTTATTGGTCCAAGTGTGATATTAGCCACAGATCAACTGGCAGCATTCTTGTCGAATGAAAATTCTGGATCCAATTTCCAGACCAGGTCTTGTGTACAAAAATAAATCAAGCCTGACACTAGAGTGCCATGTTGGTGTGTTGCATTATCAGAATTCTTTTAGATGAGATGTTAAAACAAAGGTTCCATCTGCCTTCACAAGTGGATGCCATTTGATTTTGAGAAAAGCAGAAGAGCCATCGCTGGTGTATAAAACTGGCTGATGCATTTTTTGTTGCACAACACTGAAGTCATACAGTCAGAACCTTTACAGCACAGAAAGCCCTTGAGCCCATCATATCCATGCTGGTCATCAAACATTTATTCTAATTCAATTTTCCAGTACTTGACCCACATTTTAATGTGTTATGGTCTTTGAAGTGTTTATCCAAATCATTCCCTTTAGACTGAGTTCCACATACCGGCAAAAGTGAGGACTGCAAATACTGGAGATCAGACTCAGCCCTTCCTCAAGGGCTTTTGCCCGAAACGTCGATTTTCCTGTTCCTCGGATGCTGCCTGACCTGCTGCGCTTTTCCAGCAACACTAATCTGCAGTTCCACATACCCACAATTCTCTGGGCTAAAATGAATTTCCTTAAATCCCCTCAAAAGCTCACACACATTACCTTAATACTATGCCATTGGTTACTTACCCCTCTAAAAGGAGAAGGTTTCTCCCCACCCACCTTGCCTATGCTCAGAACACCTCAAAACAGATTTCCTGCCCTATCCAATCTCTTTTCATAGCTCTTTCCCTCCAGCCCAGGCAACATTCTGATGAATCTCTTTGTACCCTCTCAAGCAATAATGACCATTCAAACATATGACAACCAGAAGTGGACACAGTACTCCAGCTGTGGTCTAACTAATGTTATGTAGAGCTGCATCATAACTTCCTTGTTCTTATATTCAATGCCTCGACTAAAAGGCAGATAACTCATGCTTTATTACCTACCTTTCCTACTGCATTCAGGATCTACGGATATGCAAATCAAAGCTCCTCTCATCATCTGTATTTAGATTAGATTAGATTCCCTACAGTATGGAAACAGGCCCTTCAGTCTAACAAGTCCAAACCGACCCTCCAAAGAGTAAGCCATCCAGACCCATTCCCCTACCCTAAATTTACCCAACTAATGCACCTAACGCCATGGGCAATTTAGCGTGACCAATTCACCTGACCTGTACATCTTTGGATTGAGGGAGGAAACCGGAGCACCCGGAGGAAACCCACGCAGATACAAGGAGAATATGCCAACTCCACACAGATAGGTGCCAGAGGCCCTACCATTAAACATGCACACCCCTGCTTTGTTAGTCCTCCCAATGAATGCGTGACAGCCCTTCAAAAGCAATCCATTGGCCATAAAGCACTCAAAAGGCATCTGGTGGTCATGAAAGGCCTTAAGTATATCCAAGCATCAGTACCCTGAGCATGGGCAAATGCTCTCTAAATGACAACTACTGGTTAACTGATTTCATGCTTTCTACCAGGGTTTTCAGTTTTTGTAACTCTTGTTGAGCTGTAGAAGCAAAGATTCTCTGTTAGGCTCGATTGGCATTTGCTTATTCATTTGTTACACTTCTTCGGCGTGACCAAAGCAAGCGGCGAGATAGCACTAAATGTGCCAAAAGAAACCAATTATTTTACTAAGATTGTCATGCAACTTAATAGCTCACAATCTGGTTACAAGGCAACAACACAGCCCAAAAGTTGAAATGTGCCACAAAAATCCTAAATAGGAGTTGGTTTAGCTCAGTTAGTAGGATTCTTCTAGAAAATCAGAACATTGTAAGTTTGAGTTCCACTTCAGGGCCCGGGTATTTTATCCAGGTTGACTTCCTAATACAGTGCTAAAGGAGCAATGAACATTAAAAAAGGTCTGTTCCTTGGTTCAGGAATGAAAATCAGGGCCCCTGTGAAGCTCCGCTGATTGAAGTGTCTGCTGATGGAGAAGTGATACTACTTGAAAAACTGTTGAACAAATGAATGGGTTATTTATTTCTATACTACAGGATATTGTACCTAAAACATCGGATGTATTTGTCTACATGATTGCAATTTTCACTGCATTTCTTGGGGGCAATCCTATCAGTCAGAAGGTTATGGACTCATGCTGTACCTGGATTTGGACACATTATGTGATACTCGAGAGCCTAAATTAACTGCCACATTTGACATTTACAAGATTAACACTTGAAAAATACTTCTTTGACTGTAAAGTGTTTTGGGATTTTGAGATCTTTTTAAAAAAAAAGACCATAACAATCTAAATTATTTGTACATGTTTTAAGATGTGGTCAGGAACTAAATAAACACAAGTTATTTATTCTGAGGGAGCTGATTACAAGCAGTCACATGAACTTTGAAACTCTTCAAAAGAGGTGAAATTTTGTCAGTAAATGTCATCCAAACTTTTTAAAATGGGGTCCACATTTCAACTTTTCCATCCCTCAGGGGATCAGTGAGCAAATTTCAGAAGAGCATGGTCTGTCAATAATAAATATGAATTTCAGAAAGAAAATTTCAAAGCAATATCAACAATTTAAACAAATATGTAAGCAATGAAAGGGACCATTAAAAAGTGCCAAGGTTTTAACCCTTTTTGGTTAAGAAACTCAGTTAGACCAAGGTCCCAAGTCCACATTTCAGAAAGCATTTTTGTTCATGATATTGTTGGCAAGATCAGTATCTTATTGTTCATTCCTAATTGCTCTGGGGTTGAGTGCTTTGCTAGGCTAATTCAGAGATTAGTTAAGAATCAACCAGATTTGTAAGTCTGGAGTCACATGATGAGGAGACCAGGCAAGGACAGCAGATTTCATTCCCTAAATGAATACATTAGTGAACCAGGTAGATTTTTCCAACAGTTGATGTCATTACATCAGTTTTGCTAATTCAAACTTGTTAGATTCAAATCTTGTCATCTGCTCTGGGGATCTTTAAACTTCTGTCCCTAGAACATTGTAGCCTGTGGAGATTTAGATTAGCAGCCCAGTGACATTACCAGTATGCCATCTCTTCCCTTGATCACCAGGGAAAGATGCAGGTGGGCTGATTCATGAGTTGCTACTAATTACCAGTGACCTTCAGCAGAGTTCATACAGAATGCAGGGTGAGAGGCAGTTTGCCTCTCAGTGGGAGTTTTTCTCCTCTCCCAACCTGCTTCATGGATGGCTTTTTGGGGGAGAGCAGAAAGGGAAGAACGTGCAGCTGGCTCTCTTCAATCTCTGGTTTACATACACAACATCTCTCTACAATCCCGCCCTTCCCTCACATACGTTCCCCCCCCCCCCTCCCCCTCCAACACCCCCAGCCTTGGAAGGCCACTCCAACATCCAGGCTGCCTCTCGTTCAGGGCTAGTGGCAGTGTAGGAGGAGAAAGCCTTTCCCCTGACCTTCTGTCCAACCTGGAGGATGTATCCCACTTGATTGGCAGGCATACCATTTGGATGGCCAACCTAATCCAAATTCACCAAGGTAAACTTGGGTAAATTATAAGGATTAATTGACCCAAAACATTAAACTTTGATTTCTCTCCACAGATGCTGCAGAACTTTTCCAACAATTGGTTTTTGTTTGTGAACATAAATTTAGTATTGGTTAATGGTATTTTTGGACAAGACAGACTTCAATCATGACAAGCTGTGCCACCTTGACTGGAGCACTCAGCTATACGCGGAAGGGAAAAAAAACTCAAATCTAAAAGTGGTTCAAATATTCCAGACAAGGTAAGAGTTGAATGGAATTTGATGTCAAGATAAAATTCTTTATTTTATTCTAAAGAGGAGATAGCAGTTAAATTGCAACCGAGAAGTTACTGTTGCTAGTCTTGCAAAAATATCAGCTTGTCATCAGGCTAGCAGGTACTTAACTGTGCCAGCATCTTTTTGATGGAGGTTTATGCTTCTTAAATTACTAATAACCTCTAAGAGACTGAACAATTTAAACAATGGTGTCTCATCCCTCCAGCAGTGAAATTAATTTTTAAAACCTTTTAAAAATACTTTTCTACACTTTGTCTTTAGCGATCTGTTTTGACTTCAGGTAACAATTTCCATTGTCATCCTTCTGTGTTTTTCACTCTTATAATATTTCTAGAATGTGCAAGGTATTTATGAAGGGACGAAATTGAACTGAAGGACAAGGGATAGTCCACACACTGATGACCCAATGTAACAAAATTAGCCATTACTACAATGAATAATCAATCTGGGATTGGGTGCCATGGAGACAGTAAGCACATTTGGAATTGGTTTATTTAAATAAAAATAATTTATTTTAGAAAAAAAGAAAGTTTTAGAAAGAATATTTGAGGCATTTGAGACATAACATGCATTAGATACAGAAAGCTTTGCAAAAGCTGGTGGACTTATGGTTCCCAAAGTTCTCTTACACTGGAATGTTTCCTCACTTCATGTCTGGGTCTATTTTAGACTAAGAGTGTAATTGCTCTGAATAGTCAACAGCTATTGTTATCGAATATAACAGTGCAGTACAAGCCCATCAGCCCAGAATGTTGTGCCGACCTGTGGAACCAATCTGAAGCCCATCTATCCTACACTATTCCATTTCATCCATATGTTTTGTCCAATGACTATTTAAATTCCCTTCACGGTAACAAGTCTACTACTGTTGCAGGCAGTCTGTTCCACGCCCCTACTACTGAGTAAAGAAACTACCTCTGACATTTGTCCTATATCTATCAACCCTCAATTTAAAGCTATGTCCCCTCGTGCTAGCCATCATCGGAGGAAAAAGGTTCTCACTGTCTACCCCTCTGATATTCAAAATATAAAGTCACTTCTCAACCTTCTCTCTAATGAAAACAGCTTTAAGTCCCTCAGCCTTTTCTCATAAAGCCTTCCCTCCATACTAGACAACATCAGAGTAAGTCTCCTCTGCACCCTTTCCAAAACTTCCACATCCTTCCTATAAGGCAGTGACCAGACTATACCAGACCACATGAGAGTTTTGTACAGCTGCAGCATGACATCTGTTCTCAAACTCAATCCCTCTACCAATAAAAGCTAAAACACTTTATGCCTACTTAACAACTCTATCAACCAGGGTGGCAACTTTCAGGGATCTACGTACATGGATATGGATCTCTCTACTCATCTACACCACCAAGAATGTTACCATCAGCCCAGTACTCTGTATTCCTGTTGCTCCTTCCAATGTGAGTCACCTCACATTCTTCCACATTAAACTCCATTTGCCACCCCTCAGCAGAGCTCTATAGCTTATCTGTCCCTCTGTAAACTGCTGCAGCCTTCAGCGCTATCCAGAACTCCACAGACTTTAGTGTCATCTGCAAATTTACTAACCCATCCTTCTATGGCCTCATCCAGGTCATTTATAACAGTGACCAACAGCAGTGGCCCAAAACAGAGCCTTGCAGCGCATCACTAGTAACTGAACTTCAGGATGAACATTTCCTACCAACCATACCCTACATCATCTTTCAGCTAGCCAATTTCTGATCCAAACCACTAAATTACCCTCAATCTCATGCCTCCGTATTTTGTGCAATAGCCTACCATAGGGAACCTTATCAAACACCTTACTGAAATCCATATAACCACATCAACTGCTTTATCCTCATCCACCTGTTTGGTCACCATCTCAAGAACTCAATAAGGTTTGACAGGCACGACCTACCCTTCACAAAGCTATCCCTAATCAACTTATTCTTCTCTAGAATCTTATCTAATCACTGGAATCCTAGGTGATGAACAAAAGGAGATTATGCATTTTACATTTAGCCTTTTACTACTTCGAAGATCCGTACTACACTGCATCAGTAGTGAGGTGTAGAAACTAACCTTTGAAAGTCAGGATGAATTTCTTACTGCATTCCACAATTTATTACACAGGAAATTCTCAGGCATTGCTGTTTATTTTATTAGCCTATACAATGAAGGAGCTTGTTACAAATTGACTAAAGTCCCATGATCTTTAGTCATGCCAATCATGAAGATTTCTAAAACAAGTGGTGTTTTATTACACAATATAATTGACTATATGAAACTATCTTCCTCTTCTTGTGGAGAAGTTCCCAGCATTTACCCCATAGCTGTCAACGGACATGCAACTAAAGCCAAGAGTTCACAGTGCAGGAAATAGTAGGTATAAAGAAACAGGAAGATGGTAAGAGCAGCTTTAGGTCTGGTCATCACATCAGCAAGACAATACATAGGTGGTGCAACGATAACGTAACTGGATAAGCAATTTAGATGCTAAGTGAGCGTTCTGTAGACACTAACTCAAATCCCACTTTGGATGCTTCAATTAAATCCTGGAACAAAAAGCTAGCCCAACAAACATCTAAAATCATTGTCAATTGCTGTAAAACCCAACCTGGTTTACTAAGCCTTTAGGGAAGGAAATTCCACCATTCATACCTGGTCTAATCTACAAATAACTCCAGACCCACAGCATTGGGGTTGATTCTCAACTGCTGTCTGTGCAATTACAGATAAGCAATAAATGCTGGCCTAGGCCATTGACACACATCACTGATCAAATTTTAATAAAAGAGATCACATGGAAAGCTTTGGCTTGGTTAGATTCCACAAAAATTGACAAGTAGTACATATCAAGAAGAAAATTGGCAGCTTTAAACATGGATGGGATAAATACTGCAGAGAAAAGGTATTCAAAAGGCTAACAGGAAAAGAAAAGTTGGTTGGGGTGATGAGGGGAGAAATCATTTGTTAGTTTTTGATAAGCTGACCATGGGTACAAAGGCTGTGTTATATATCTCCATCAAAATGTTCAGTTAAACAGAGAAATAAAAACTTTTTCTATGAATATGATGGAGTGATACAGAGAATTACAATAGCATTACAAGTTGGATAATTAAAAAGTGAAAACTCCTGGTTTGATATGCCACAAGCATTTAGATTAAACCCACATGTTCTTTGCTTCCAGAAACTCTGCAAGCATCCTTCTAACCTCTATCCAGTTCCTGTGTGCTGTGGGCAAGGAAACCTCTAACAGACTTTGATCTAGTAATTACACAATATTTACAACAGCAAAACAGACAACTGCATATATTATGGATATTAATTCAGGATGGATATCAAAATGGCAAAATCCTATCCAAACTGCTCCGGGCTATTCACAGAAATCGAAATCCCAAGGGAGTGAAAATGATGCAAACTGTTTGATTTAAGAATAGGTAACCCTGGATCTGGATGAGGAATTGGTTGAAGCAACAGGACCTTAGGGGAAACATACAGAGGGGAAAAGAGAAGTACTGAACTGTCTCTATGGTGATGGTGCTAGATCTCATGGTATTCTAAATCTTGGCTTGGGTTCAAACTTTGGAAAACTGTCAGGGAATGGGGAAATTGGAGGAAACAGCCAAGGATCTACAAAAGGAATTAAACAAAATTTACAAATGGTCCCATGAGTGTAGATAAAATTCAATAAAGATAGTTGCAATCTCTCTCATATTTTGAAGCTAAACCAGCAAAAAACAATTACCCTTGCCATCCAATGGCACTGGTCACTGAATCTCCCACTATCAACATCATGGGGGCTCGTCATTGACCAGAAACAGCACTGAACTTGCCCTTTCCACACAGTGCCTACAATGGCAAATTAGAAGGTCTGGAACTTCTGAAATAAGTAACATCTCCCAAGACACCAAAAACCTGTCCATCATCTACGTGGCGTAATGAGGAACGTCATAGAACACACTGCACTTGCTTGGGTGAGGAAACACCCAACAAGTCTCAAGAAGCTTAATACAGCCGAGGACAAAGCAGTCCTGGTGAATGATACCCATTCTTCACCTTCATTGTTCACTAGCGGTTCAAGAAAGCAGCTCACTACCAACTGAAAGTTAACTAGAATGGGCAATAGATGCTGTGACATTTACATTCCATGAAAATGTAAAAAATAGGGGCACTATATGTTTTTTTTTGAAAGAATAAACAAATCTGAGCAAATTGTTTCCTTTATATACACTTTTCAGACACAAAAATTAATGTAAAAATCCTTAGGCAAGTGAAATCTCAGCAAGAGACACCTGACCACCACCAACATCCCCACTTCATGTGATATCCTGCTGTTTGAGCTTAAAGTGCAATGGGAACACTTCGTATTGAAGCAAAACTGATGGCAGTGTTAAATTAAAGCCTGTATATCCTGTAGGAGTAAGAATGGAAGATACAATCTGCTAATTAGTATAGCATATTAGATCCTGCAATCCATACCAGGAATTATCCAAACTGCAGGTTGTGGGCAACTTGCTAAGCCAAGGTAGCTGGTCTCAATTGGCACTTCTCTCTACATCATTTCCTCTGGTGATGTTATCAATGATTACATGACCACCCCCACTCCAGCTCTACACCAGATCCCTGCCCTGCCAAGTTTTTAACCATCCCCACCACCCCCCCCCCAGACCTCCCCTCATTGAGCATGAATGATCAGTCCTCAGTAGAGGTCTCACCATTGCACTATGCTCCCAGGTCAACGAATTTCGTATGAACTGAGACAGACATCAAACTTTTCTTCCACCGCCTCCACACTTACTTTTTCATAGAATCCCTATAGTGTGGAAAAAGGCACTTCGGCCCAACAAGTCCACACTGACCTCACCCAAACATTTCCCTTCCCACTTACTCGACATTTACCTCTGACTAATGCACCTAACCTACACCTCCTTGAACACTAAGGGGCAATTCAGCATGGCCAATTCACCTAACCTGGACATCTTTGGATTGTGGGAGGAACTGGAGCACCCAGAGGAAACCTACGCAGACACATGGAGAACATGCAAATGCCATACAGACAGACAGTCACCCAAGGTTGGAATCAAACTCAGGTCCTTGGAATTATGAGGTAGCAGTGCTAACCACTGAGCCACCATGCTACCCCAATTGTGACTCCCACTTACACCTTCCAAGGACCCCTTCTCCCACCTCAAACATACTCTATTCTCTTGGGCACTCCACCCTGGTCTCTTAACTACCCTCAACCTCATCTCCAATTGCTGCTGTGACTTCAACTGCCTCAACCTGTCCATCCCTCTCACCCACTCCAACCTCACTCAACATGCATCCCTCAACTCCAACCCCAACCTCACCATTAAACCAGCAGCTGGGGTGGGGGGTGGCAGTTTGGCACACTAACTCAACATTGCTGAAGCCAGGTGCCAACTCTCAGACACCTCCTCGACCACAACCTCACTTTCCAGTACAAAAACATTATCTCCCAGACCATTCATGACCTAATCACCTCAAGGGAGCTCCCATCCACAACCTCCATTTCATAACTGTACACCAAATTCTACTTAGTAACCAAAATTTACAAACCTGACTGACCTGTCGACTTATTGTCTCTGCCTGCCCCATCAAACCTATCTTCTCATACCTTGACACTGAGTTGTGCCACTTGGTCCAGGAATTCACTTGGGAGATCACTCATGCCCCCCACCTCCATGGCTTTCGTTTCCTCAGCTCTCAACACCTCATCCTCATGGACATCCAGTCCCTATGCACACCCATCTACCGTGGAGAAGGCTTCAAAGTCCTCCATTTCTTCCTCTCATGCTGACCCAACTAGTACCCCTCTATCAATGCACATTTGATTGGCTGAACTGGTTCTCACCCTCAAGAACTTCGCCTTCGATTCATCCCACTTTCTTCAGATCAAAAAAAAGAGTAAATATGGACAACCACATGGGCCCCAGCTATGTCTGCATCTTCATAGGATATGTAGAAGTGGATCTTCCAGTTCCACCAGGCACCATCCTTCACCACTTCTTCCATTACATTGATGACTATTGGCATCACCTCGTGCCCCCACAAGGAGATGGAACAGTTAATCAACTTCACTAACACCTTCCACCCCAGTCTCAAGTTCACCTGGACCATTTTAGACATCTCGCTCCCCTTACTGGGGCTTTGTCTCCATCTCTGGCAATCAACTCAACACTGACATCTCAAACCCATTGACTTCCACAGCTACATGGACTAGATGATTTCCCACCCCACCTCCTGTAAAAACACTGTCCCTTACTCCAAATTCCTCTGCCTCTGCCATATCTGCTCAGAGGAGGAATTCCACTCCAGGACATTCCAGATGGCTTTCTAGTTTCAGGACAACAATTTCCCCTCCCACACGATCAACAACGTCCTCGAGTGCATCTCTTCCACTTCCCATGTCCCTCCTTTGAACCTCACCCCTCCACAACTGTAACAAGGATAGAACTCCCCCATCCCCATCTTCACCTTCTATCCCATTAATATCCAGATAGAGTGCATATCCTCCACTATTTCTGCCATCTACAATCAGACCCCAAAAGATATCTTTCCCTCCCTATCCCTATCTGTATTCCAGAGACCATTCCTTCCATGACTACCTTGTTAGGTCCACACTCTTTCTCTCTCTCCCCCCCCACCCCCAATTCAGCACCCTCCCTGCCACACAGAGGTGTAAACCACCCCCCCACCCCCCCCCCACCTCTGTCCAAGGCTCCAAAGGACCTTTTCACATTGAGATTTTCCTGCACATCTACCCACCTCACTTACTGTGTCTGTTGCTCTCTTTGTGGTCTCTTCTGCATTGGGGAGATAGATTGCCATCTCGGAGTGTTTCAGGGAACAACTCTGGGATACACGCACTCAATAACCCCACTGCCCTGTGGCTGATCAATTCATCTCCCCCTCCCACTCCACCAAGGACAAGCAAGCCCTGGGTCACATCCACTGCCAAATCCAAGCCACCCAAAGACTGGAGGAAGAACACTTCATCTTCTGCCTTGGGAACCTTCAACCACACATCGTCAATATTGACTTCACTAATTTCCAAATCACCCTCCCCCACCTCATCCCAGATCCAATTTGGCACCGCCTTATCGACCTCTCGCACTTGTCCCTTTTCCTTCCCATCTATCTGCTCCACCCTCCCCACTGACCAATCACAATTATCTCCAACCTGTACCCATCTAACACCTGCCCTGCTACCTTCCACCCAGCCCACCATCACATTTATCTCTCAGCCCCCTTGCCCTCCCTTACATTCCTGATTAAGGGAATATGCCGGAAATATCAACTCTCCTGCTCCTCAGATGCTGCCTAACCGCTGTGCTTTTCCAGTACCACAATTTTGACACTGATCTCCAGCATCTGCAGTCCTCACTTTGTCCCACTTATATTTTTCTCACAAGTTTGTCACATTTCAAGCTTATGGCCCTCAAGCTTCGGAAAAAGCTATTCTTAGGCTTTTCTAATATTGGGTAAATCCTATCAGAAAACTAAAATGCATTATCAGCAATTTAAAATATGTACAGATGAATGGTAGTGCATGTTTGATGAATTAAACAGGACTTCCTCAGACACTCATGCAAACCCCAGGAAACGTGCTAGTTGGGCAATTATCCGAGAAGGGGAAAAAAAATGCAGATTACAAGGAAAAGGTATCAGCTGAGCTGCTGTTACAGAGCTGGAAGTTAGAGGGTGGGCTGAATGGCCTCCTCCTGATTCTGTAATGGGACATGACTGTTGGAATATTGCGTGCAATTCTGGTCTCCTTCCTATCAGAAAGATGTTGTGAAACTTGAAAGGGTTCAGAAAAGATTTACAAGGACGTTGCCGGGGTTGGAGGATTTGAGCTATAGAAAAGAGGCTGAACATGCTGAGGCTGTTTTCCCTGACGCGTCCGATGCGGAGGGGTGACCTGATAGAGGGTTACAAAATTATGAGGGGCATGGATAGGGTAAATAGGCAAAGTCTTTTCCCGGGGGTCAGGGAGTCCAGAACTAGAGGGCATAGGTTTAGGGAGAGAGGGGAAAGATATAAGAGAGATCTCAGGGGCAACTTTTTCACATAGAAGGTGGTACTTGTATGGAATGAGCTGCCACAGGAAGTGGTGGAGGCTGGTACAATTGCAACATTTAAGAGGCATTTGGATGGGTACATGAATAAGAAGGGTTTGGAGGGATATGGGCTAGGTGCTGGAATGTGGGACTAGATTGGGTTGGGGTATCTGGTCGGCATGAATGGGTTGGACTGAAGGGTCTGTTTTCATGCTGTACATCTCCATGACTCTATGACATTAGCACCTTAAACAACCCCTTCAAAGGCTATCCCAATGATATTGTTATTAAAAAGCCTCAATGACGAATGACCAATGTGTAGATTAACTCTGATCTTTAATTTGCATGATCAGATTATGTTTGAAACATGTTACACTGTACAACATTAAGCAGTATGAGCAGCAGCCCAGCAACACAGGCAGCTAACACAGCAACTCTGCAAACAGAAATCTTTTAAAAAGAGATCAGACAGGTCATGGAGAATTTATTCATTCATGAGCATTTGCAATGAGTGGATAATTGCAACTCATATTTTATGGTATTGAGTCATTAGGTTTTGGGACAGGGAAGGTTGAAAGTTTAAACCCTGATCTTACAGAATTAACTGTCTACTTTTAGGGCTGCTAAAAATCGCATTGTGTTCAGCTGAGGCTGGATTGTGCCAGGGTCCTTTTTTCTAACTGCTACACACTGAACCCTAAATGGACAGGGCGAAAGGGTACATATGAATGTTGACCAAGTTGTAACTGCTGTCATTTGCTGCACATCTTGACAATCACTGCCTCACATAGAAAAACTCAACTCCTGACCTTGGCCTTGGTTCAAACGAGGGGGAATCTACCCATTGCCCCTTGACATTGAATGTCATTACCATCATTAAATCCTCCACTATCAATATCGCAGGGTTATCTTTGATCAGAAACTGAACTGTATTTGTCATAAATACAACAGCAGATCAGAGGCTAGGAATCTTGCTGAGTAATCCATCTCCTAACTCCTCAAAACCTGCCCACTATCTACAAGGCAGGAGTCAGGAAGTGTCATGGAACACCTCCCACTTGCCTGAATGAGTGCAACTCCAACATCATGGAGCTTGACATCATCCAACAGGAGTGTGGACCATCTACAAGATGCACCGCAGTAACTCACCCAGCCTCCTCCCAAATCCACATTCATTATTATTTAGAAGGACGAGTACAGCAGAGTACATGAAAACATCAATTCCTGCAGGTTTACCTTCAAGACACTCACTTTGACTTGGAAACAAAGCCCATTCCTTCAATGTCAGTGGGTCAAAATCCTGGAATGCCTTCCCCAACAGCATTGTGGGTTTTCCTAGAATGCATAGAGTTCAGTGATTAAGGTGTCAATTAATCACTAGTTTGGGGCAACTTGGGATAGGCAATAAATGTTGGCACAGCCAGTGATGCCCACATCCTCAAAATGATGAAAATAAAGTGGATGGGAATCTGGAATCATGTTATTTTACATAGAACTGTGTTCCATCATCTGTAGGAGTCAAGAAAATGGAGGAAATTAGGCATTAACCATAGCTTAGTGGGTAGCACTCTCACCAGAATCACAAGGCTGTAGGTTTGGGTCAAGCTCAGGAACTTCAGAATGAGCAGAGAGGGATTCATTGAGGTCTATGGGACAAAAAACTGAAATAGCCCTTCATAGCATCTTGAATATGGTAGAGTTATATCACCTTGGAGACAAAGTCATAAGTCACACGACACTAGGTTATAGTCCAACGGGTTTATCTGAAATCACAAGCTTTCAGACCACTGCTCCTTTGTCAAGTGAAGTGACGTCTGACTTTGTCCACCCCAGTAAAACATCAGGACCTCCACATCTTGAAAAAGTAAAAGATTTAGGAAGAGAGCAACCATGGACTTAGCAGATATTTCTGTCACTCCAACCACTTGAGAATTAGTGTAGGTTGGCAGCACAGTGCTGAAAGAGTGTTGTTCAAGATGCAGCCCTCTGGATGAGATATTAAAGCATGGTCCAATCTGCCCCCTCAGGAGGAAATAAAAGATCCAATTGCATTATTTCAAAGAGGAGCAGCAATATTCCTAGTGCTTTGGGTAACGTTTATCCTTCAATCTACATTATGAAATAGATCATCAGGTCATTACCAGATTGGTATACAGCAAGCTTCCGCAAAACACCAATTAGCTGCTAAATTTACTACATTACAAGAGCAAATATATTTCTGAAATTTCAGTGGCTGGAAAGCACTTTGGGATGTCTGGTGTTGAAGAAAGGTGCTATATAAATGTGCAATGAAAGGTGTCTTATTTTGGGATTTGCTTTTCAAAATGGAGGCAAACCAATGTGGGTCAGTTCTGAGAAGTTTTGTTTTGAGCAGGTCAGAAAGTCATCTGGAACAGTGCATCAATTCAAACAGTGCACGCAACTGCACCCTGGGACCTGGATACATCGTTTGTACTGTTGACTTTATGACAAAATGCATCTGGTTCCCTGGTTGCGGTTGCACGCTCTCTGAATTGATGCGCTTGGATCATTGTTTCAGATGACTTTTTGACCTGCTTTAAAAACCTTCACAGAACTGACCTACATTGATTTGCCTCTGTTTTGAAAAGCAAATCCTAAAATATAAGACACTTTTCATCGTTCACTCTCTTAGCTTCTTTTCCTTAGTCGGCAGAGACTTTTTAAAAAAAAAATAGCTGCTTTGAGTCCACTGGCAGGAACCTTTCATAATAGATTACCTAAGATTTCAGTTCCAATGACTTGAATATTTTTAAAATCAAAATTGCCCTGGCTTAGAAGCCACAAGTAAAAGCACTTCAGCTATACTGACTGGTTGCCCCAAAGTAAAATTCTATTTTCCTAAGAGAAAGCTGAAACTTGGTTCTCAACTGTATTTCTTGTTCTACTCAAATCAGACTTTGAACCTTCTGTATTTACTGTTGAATTTATTTAAAAAAGGGGGAGTGGCAGCAGTTGAATTACCGTTGTTGAGCTACAGTTGTTTTCTAGGATAGAGAAAGGACTCCTGATAATATTAAAATGGAATGATGGGATGAATGCTCAAATAGTTTTCCACTTAATAAAGTCTCTTGCATGAGAGTAGCTGCTATTCGTGTAACTGCAATCCTATTCAGAGACTGACACTGAGGTGGTTGGGAAGTGGAATAAGGAAGGAAAAAGAGTCAGTCAAGATATTTTAAATTGCTGCAAAATATAGAATACAAACTTCAAGTCAATTTAAGAATTACTCTGTTCCATTCCATCTCCTCCCCAAATAGCACATTATAAAATCATGATGACTGTTCAGCTATTTACATAATAAGTCACCAGCCTAATCTTTGCACTCGTGAAAACCATTTGATTGATCAGCATGAAATGGCTTATCGTTGGAGGCCTTGGTAGGGCCTATAAAAAGGATGTGGAAATTGCTCCATCAAATTGATCTTGTGTCATTGACCTGCAGAATGAATAGATTCAATGACCCAGTACCATACTGCCATTGTGCTTTGCAAAACAAATTATAATTCAAGTATTTCAATACAATGAATGCAAAAAGAACAGTTGATACTAGTTTGATAAGTCTATTATTGTACCTAATTAGTAGTTTTGTATTGGCATTGTTTGGAAAAGGCCATGAATGAGCCTGACTTGGAACAATGTCAGTCCCTCAGCAAAAACCTTCATACTGCATCAGTGGCTTCAATTGTTTCTCCCTCGGTTGTAAGTTTTAATTTTATTCATTTTATTACAGAAGTATCAACTGGCTTTTCAAAACCACTTGCACTCCTTTGGAGAAGATATGAAGCATGGCCATTGTCAACTAAGTTGGAGGCCTTTAAGAGTGCAAAAAAGCCAAGGTGTTGCCAAATGCGCTCTGTGAATTACGGTCAGTTCTGCTATAACATGATAGTTTTGTTCTAGTACAATCCCATATAAGAAGAAAATCATGCAGCATTTAAACTAATGGGGCTGGAATCATGTTATAACCAATACATGCTTTAACTGTATGTTTTATTAACTGGTTGCTCTACCTGCCCTGCCACCTTTAATGACATACATTCATACACTCAGGTCCCTCTGCTCCTTCGGATCGGATCAGATCAGATCACTTACAGTGTGGAAACAGGCCTTTCGGCCCAACAAGTCCACACCGACCCGCCGAAGCGCAACCCACCCATACCCCTACATTTACCCCCTACCTAACACTACGGGCAATTTAGTTTTTCTATGACCTTTCTACCAAAACACTCACTTCTCCATACTAACATCACCTGCCAACTACCGACCCTCTCCAATAGCCTGTCAATACATTTTCACACAGTTTTACACTTTCCTCCTCAGTTTACAGTGGTCCCAACTTTGTACCATCCACAGAATAGTCCCCTGCAAAACAAGATCAATATCATTAAGACATATCAGGAAAAGCAAGTTCTAAAATTGATCCCTTTGGAGTTCCAATACAAACATTCGTTCTAATACAAACTGAAAAAGATCAATTACTCACTGCAGGTCAGGTGTCCTTTATCCACACTTCAAAAAATTAACTAAAAACTGAGAATATTTTGAAAGCAAAAAAAAAATGAACAGACCCTCGGACACAGAGTCACAGAGCATTGAAACAGATGCTTTGGTTCAACTAGTCCATGCCGAACATGTACCCAAGCTAATCTAGTCCAATCTGCCAACACTTGGCCCATATTCCTCCAAACCTCTTCTTATTTATGTCCCTGTCCTAATGTCTTTTAAACCTAAGTGTACTTGTATCAATCACTTCTTCTGGCAGCTCATTCCACACAAACTAAAGAAAAGAATTTGCCCCCATGCCCTTTTTAAATCTTTCTCCTCTCACCTTAAATATATGCCCTCTAGTTTTGAATTCCCCTACTCCTTTCAAATATTATCGACCTTGCAAATGGTTGTCAAGTATTATCACCTTCGGTTTCAAATGTGTCTTGTGTGCACACTTCCCCTTTTGAAACAAAAACAAATTTGTGCCCAGTAGTTAATCTCACACCTAGTTAAATTAGGCAAACAAACAATCTTAGAATGTTTTGTGTTAGAGATACAATGCAAGTTGGGATTAAAAATGAAAAATAATTTAAGTACATATTTCCTGTCAATCTTTCACTAACTAAAAAGTAAAGCTACTTACATTGTCTCGCTGATCATAATCAACTGAGCTTGATACTGATGTCAGGCGTTCGTATCGGTCATGGTTTTCGGAATCCAGAGCTGAAGCCACACTGAAGAAGAGGAGAATAAATGCTTCTAACACAGGCCATGACCAGCACAATTACACCACTAACGCTAATTAGCGTGACACAAAAGTGCCATTAAAAGTACTGTGCAGCAGGCCTTGAAGATGCTGATCTTTCTACTTTAATGCTGACATTCAAAAAGGACTGCATTTCAAAATGTATCAAACAGAATATTCATGAGCAGCAAACCTTCAGGTAATTTGTCTTCACTTTACCACTAAACTCTTACTGTCTCAATGTAGTTAACTGGCATGCTTCCAACTCAAGCAAATAGAAATAGACTTGTGCACTTTAGCAATGCTTGTATTCTTAAATAAATATTTTAAAATCCTTAGATCTAGATAGCCCAAAGGGAGGGCCGTACTAGACCGTGTACTGGGGAATGAGCCTGGTCAGGTGTTTGAAGTGTCAGCGGGGGAGCAAGTGTAAGTTAATGCATTTTGGGTGGTCAAATGCAAGAAAATGTATTCAGGAAATGGCAGAATCCTGTGTACTGACATACAGAGGGATCTTGGGATGCAAGTCTATAGCTCCCTGAAAGTAGCAACGCAAGTGGATAAGGTAGTAAAGGCGCATATGGCATGTTTGTCTTCATTGACCAGGGCAATGAGTATAAAAATTGGCAAGTTATTTTGCAGCTGTATATGAATTTAGTCTGGCCATATTCGAAGCATTATGTGCAGTTTTGGTTGCAGCACTATGAGGAAGAAGTGGAGGCTTTGGAGAGGAAGCAAGAGGTTTACCAGCATGTTGCCTAGATTAGAGTGCATTAGCTATGAAGGCGAGATTGGACAAACTTGGATTCTTTTTGCTACAGCATCAAAGGCTGAGGGGCGACCTGATAGACATACATAAAATTGAGAGTGTCTTTCATTTCCAGTGTGGAAATGTCAAATAATAGGTGAAGGTTTAAAGTGAGGGGAAAAATTTTAAAGTTTTTTTTAAACAGAGAGGGTGGTAGGTCCCTGGAATGCACTTCTAGGGGAGGTGGTAGAAGCAGATACAACAGCAATGTTCAAGAGGCATGCAGACAAACAAACATGCAGGGTATACAGAAATATAGACCCCATTTACAGATAGCTGGGATTATTTTAGAATGTCATCATGGTCAGCACAAACATGGTGGGCCAAAGGGCCTATTTCGATGCTGTACTACTTATTCTACACTCTTAGTGCCATAATCAACTAAGGTGGCTACTAGCTATGCAAGAATCATGTACTGGAGGCCGTGAGCATCAAGACCCATTGAAATTTAACAAAAGACGACAATCCAAAGATGAAGTGTTTCAATATTAAAATACCTTTAAACTGGACATATTATGCCAGTTCAATTATGAAGGATAGAGCTTGTATGTAAAATATTAGGAGCAAATTAGGGATTGGGAGATATTTTTGCGAAGAGAAAGTGAGGACTATTGATGCTGGAGAACAGAGTCGAGAGTGTGGTGCTGGAAAAGTACAGCAGGTCAGGCAGCATCAGAGGAGCAAGAGAATCGACGTTTCGGAAGAGCTTATGTCAGAAATGTAGATTTGCCTGTTCCTCGGATGCTGCCTGACCTGCTGTGCTTTTCTAGTAACACGGTCAACAGATGATTTTTGCTGCATGCATTATTTAAATCATTGGCATCAATATCAGTAATATAGGAGATCACATGTCCTCTTCAGCCATTATTTAACAGGAAACCAAGATTGGGGAGGCAAGAATGGGAAAGAGGTCCCAACTTAAATGACCAATTGGACAAACTCTCTATACAAGACAGAAACTACCTTCTCCATTCAGATTTTGCCACAATTCCCAAAGTTTTCCTCAAATTCCTTCAATGTCGCTTGGTCAATATTCTGGAATCTCCTCCCTAACAGCACAGTGGGTCTACCTACAGCACCTGGATCGCAGTGCTTCAAGATGACAGCTTATCTCAAGGACAACTAGGGATGGGCAATAAATGCTGGGACACGTGTCTGACGAGTGAGTAAAAAAAAGAGCACTTTCAGACTAAACCCAATAAAACAAATTGCTAAGCAGCATATGCTTGATTTATGGTGATGGACAGAACTATTTTCCCTGTTCGGAGCAGATCTCCTTATTTCTCTGGACATAAGATACATGCATAAGCTGAGTAACATTCCACAGAATGGAGATGGGGGTGTAGGAGAGGATAGAGGCAATGACATATGCCAACCTCTTCAATTGTACAAATGTTAATTTAATCATTCTTTCTCTTTTCAAAATTTTTGTTGAGTTTTTCAATTTTAAATTGGTTTTAATTTGCAAGTTAATATATTACTAGTACTTTGATGCACAACCATTAGATTGAGATGGTTAAATAATGGTACAATCAAAACAAATTTTCAGAAAGCTTACCAAAAGGATCTAAAACATGATAGTAAAGTGATAACGAATTTCCTAAACTTTTCTTTTTCAAAAATGTTCTTAAAATGTCAAAAATAAGGTTGAGACTTTCAAATATCACCAAAATGAGATCTTGTGGGGACAATTCATAGAAGAATAGGTCACTTGATGCACTGTGACAAACATACCTCTGTCAAAATGCAAAAAACAGTTTTAGTCATTTGCTTTGTGACTTGTAGGCATCACAGAGTGGAAATCAGCCTCGTTATTTGCCTATGGTGATTGCATTTAAAAATAATTAATTTTTCTCAAAGTGCTTTGTAGATTTGATTGAAATGAAAATTTGCATTATCATTTCCTTATTCTGCTATATTTCAGCACGAAAGCAGTCTTGCACAGTAAATACACAGTGAAGGTTTAGTTGCCCAGTGACTGGACACCCAGCTGGAGTATAATGAAAAGATCAGTTCTCGCTCTTTCACTGCCCTATTAAGATATCAAGCACATCAGGCCTGCTGACATACAAGACAATGCCACTTTAAACATGGAATCATGTTGCCAATCACCACCACCTCTAGTAGTTCATCAGCTGGCATCACGTGCAACTTGTGAGGGAAGAGAGAGAGGTTAGATAAGGGTTAAAATTTTCAGAACCAAGGACCTTTGAAAATCATCACAGTCAACAAGTAGAGAAGTAAAAGGCAGATGTTCAGTTGGGACTGCCAACAAAATAATCAGAAATTCTGCATTCCAAATTCTGTCAATCGGAATTAGTTTATACCTATCCAAGAAAATCCCAAATCATTCTAACTACCTTTCTACATTTGCATTAAACCGTGGTTAGTTCAGCACGCAATATATAAAATTTCAGACTACTTATTACCCACTACAGGCCTGTGTTCCTCTGTCTTAATTCCACTAGAATATTTTCACTTCCCATACCTCAATCAGTACATGACTGGCTTCTTTGACCATGACTATCCAATTAATGTTTGGAAATGTTAAGCACTGGCAAGATTTGAAACAGAAATAAGGGCAATGCAGAACTGATACTCATGGAACTTTGTTTTGTTCTGAAACAGTTTGCTGAATAAAACATCACTGAAATGATTCAAACTTTTTTGCGCAGTTTTTATATAAACATACAAACAAGGAACTAAGGTAGGCCACTCAGCCCTTCAAGCCTACTCAATAAGATCATGGCTGATATGGTTTTAACCTCAACTCTACATTTCTGCAGGTTTCTGATAATCCAAGTAATCAATAATCGACCGATTGTTGCTTTAAAATATTTAAATAATCTGCATCCGCTGCCATTTTGAGACAGGGGCTTCCAAAAAGACTCAACTTTAGAAAGGAAAATTAAAATCCTCATCTGTATTAAATGGATGACTTATGACTCTAGTTCTAGATTCTCCAGTGAGAGGAATTTTTCTTGCAACATCTATCCTGTCAAATTCCCTCAGGATCTTGTTTCAATTAAAAGATACCCGATTCTTCTATGCTACAGAGGATATGGACCTAGTCTGTCTAGCCTGCCCTCAAGGCAATCCACTCATTCCATGTATTAGTCTAGATAACCTTCTGTGAACCGCTTCCAATGCATCAACACCCTTCCATAAGTCTAGTAACAAGTATTACCCTACATGTGGTCTCACCAGTGCTCTGTACATCTGAAACAAATGTCCTATTCTTGCATTCAATATCCCATACAATAAACATAACATCCTATTAGTTTTCCTGATTACTTGCTGTTATCACGTGCTAACTTTCTGCGATTCAGTCACTGACATCTAGATCTCATGACATCTCAATCTCTCCACTTCGACAAAATTTAAAAAAAAAAATTTCTGCCAAAATGCTAAAGTTGATGCTTTCCCACACTATGTCCATTTGGCAGACCTCTGTCCACTCAACCTCTCTCTATTCCTTTGTAGACTCATGCTTTCTTTCAATTCACTTTCCTATTTTGGGTTATCAGACCTTCACTCCCTACAATTTACTTAACTGATTTGGATTAAAAAGTGCTGAAGCCCTAGCATGGACTCCTTTGGCACACCACTTACAATATCTTGTCAGCTTGAAAAAGACCAGTTTCACGCTACCTTCTGCTTCCCGTTAGCCAGGCAATCTTTTGTCCATGCCAATATGTTACTCTTAAAAGATTCTTATAAAATCTTTTAAAAGATTTTTATAATCTTATAAAAAATTATAATGAAATATTTTTTATTTCATTATAAAAAAAAGTTTTTATTTTCCACAATAACCATTGATGTGGCACCATTTCCTATGCCTTCTGTACATCCAAGTAGAACACATTCACTGGTTCCCCTTTATCTATAGCACAATTTACTGGTGTTATTTGACAAAGTAAAACATTTCTCTGATAAAATCACATTGGCTCTGCCAGATCATTCTGTTCATATCCAAGTACTCTGTAATAATGTCTTTAATAATATCTATCATAGAGAAAATGTTAAAGCTAAGATAACTGACCCGTTTTCTGCTTTCTGCCTCCATCCCCTCGTTTTGAATTAAAAAAAAGAGGTTACATTAGCTATTTTCCAAACAAAAGGAACGTTCCTGAATCTAATGAGTTTTGGAAAATTAAAATCAAAACATCAGCATCTCACTAGTTACTTTAAGACCTGAGAATGAAATCTCAGGACCTCTGGTCTTGTCCACTTACATTTCCAACAATTTACTCAGTATTACTTTCCTGGTAATTGTAATTTTTGAATTCCTCCCACCCCCTTAATTCCTGATTTACAGCTATTTCTGGAATGCTGCTTGTACCCCTTCTCGTAAAAGGCCAACACAAAACTCCGAGCAAAGTTTATGGGCAAATACCACCAATTGCTGTGGGTAGTTGGTTTTCCCAATGCTGATTATTATCAACATCTAAGAGATCGCTATATAACCACATTGTAGAAGCATTAAATTGCAGGACAGTCCAACTGAACATCGGTGATTAAGAACAATTAACATTGCTTCGATACCAGGGTTGACCATGCAATAAGTGCACCTTGTGAGAAGCTTCACTGTGTGAGACACAAGGTGGAATTACTTGTGAATTTTAAATAAACCTCATCACCAGAAATTTCCACATTATAATGGCTGTATGGCCAAATTAGATTATAGAAATTATAGAGCTAATTGACGATAGTATCTGCACTTATTTTTCTTTCGTCCTTACTGCTCCTGTCCAGCCGTTCCCCAGTCTCACACCTCCAATACATCGGCTCGTCAACACTACTTACTTTCCCAGCTTATGTTTCCTCATTTCAATTTATGACGTTTTTCAACTCAACGTTTTCCAATGCTTATCTATTACTTTTTAAAACTTTGCTCTCAAAATCCATCAGTGTACTCCTCCTTTCCCACAATTGTTATCTCTTAAATCTTACTTCTCCCTGGAGCATTCGGAAATGGCACTAGCGGTCACATATCCCAAAACAGAGTTTCTTCAGTCTGGTTTGTTCCCTCTTTTGACCAAATTCAACTTAAAACAATAAACCAAGATTTTTTACTGTGATATAACTACTGGAACAAGGTGATCTTGTAAAAGTTTGGTTAATACCATGGTGGTCAACTGTTGAGCATCATTCGATAATAACTCAGGAGCTCCAGCTATGATGCTTCATTTGCTGCAGAGGAAGATGGTGGGCTAGAAAAAGTGCACAATTCACCAGCCTCACATTTTGGCTGTATGCAGTTTGTGTCCCTCTTCCAATGACCATGCAAATAAACTTCATCTGGAGACTGTCTGTTTATTTGTTTGTGGTATTTGTCTTGCAACTACCAAACTGAAGATCACATTATAATTGACCTTGTTCTGAAATCACACTAATTTGCGGGAGGATGTTTCAGAGACTTACACGGTTGTTTTTTTTTGGTATGCATTGTTGCTTTTTAGTGGAGCATCAGATTCAAAACCACTCATTTTCCCCTGAAATTGTAGAAGCAATCTAAGCTTTTGGGCACCCTGTCAATTCACTCCATGAGCTCAAAGTCCCACTTCTCAAACCAAACCTTTAGTACTTTCCTTTAATCCCCCAATGATTGACTCACTGCCTTTCTTTCCTAAGTCTATTTAGAAAGTAGCTTGGGATATTCTAATATCGAATGCACTTAGTTGTAAGCCATGACAAGTGGTACGATTAGCAAGAAAAACTTCAATGGTTCAAATACAGTCCTTCAGAACGAGTTACATTAAGGTTTGGACAGATTATTGAATTTAAAATTATGTACAGCTTCTCACATGGGCAGCATACAGTGAGCATTGAGAGACTTGATACTATTTTATAGAGGTACAAAGTTCATTTACTATACATGCCAAAGGAAATTAAGACACCAGTAGCACCCTCACCATTTTTTAACATTAGTATCACCTCAACCCAGTGATCATGTGAATTAAAATGTTAATATTGTCACAGATCATGGGAGAGGTAACTAAAATGGAAAAAACACAAACGTACTATTCCCGCTCTTCCGCTCGATGTTTTCCACGTCTCTTTCTAAAAATGTAAAAGAAAATTCTTAACAATACACAAAAAGGACAGAAGTTCAATTTCAGAACTGGTTAGCTGGTAAAAAGAACTTAGCACAAGTTCAAAGTGGGGAAGTTGCAATTTCTCTTGTCATGCTGTTCTAATATTAAGATTGCTGTTTGCAATATTAAAGTCTAATGCAGAAATTCACCAGCATTGTGGGTTGAAGGCAAATCCGACAACCGAGTGTTGTAATAGTGAGAGGGTAATAGACCCAACAAACATGTCGGCTTCCATTTAAACATGTGGACAGTTTTCTTTTTAAAAAGAAGTTTTCATGGATGACTCTTATTCTAGTTCCAACTGAAGACAATTTATATCACAATCTTTCCATAATGAAAACAATAAAACAAGAGAAAAATAATGATGCTTCCCAACACGATCCAATGCAGGGACTTAACGAGAGCTAGAGAGAAGGAAAGCATTGTACCATCAGGACAGTTACTGGGGTGGGGGAGCAAATACAACCCAAGTATGCAATTTCAGAATCATAGGATAGTACAGCACAGGAGGGCACTCAACCTTTCAACTGATGGCAGCTCTTATCAGGTGAAATCCAGTTATTTTCAACAGCAAAATATTTAAATAAACATGGAACGAATCTACCAAGAATTAGTGCTTAAGAACTGACCACTCACCTGTTCAAAAACACCTCTGAGGATATTTTGAGTGCTGCCAGTAGAGGCTTAGCTTTGGAACTTCAGTGCACCATGGAAATAAACTGGTTGCACACATTCACATGATCTGTCTTTAGTTCTAAAGATAGTGCCTTAGTCAACCTGAGTGCAGCCCAATATATTGGAAGGATCTGGTTCAGCTCAGTGCACATAACCCAAACAAAATGCACTCCCAATAATACAAGACCAGAGAACTTGCATGTCTAAAACCTTTAATCACCTGAATCAGAAACAACAGTTAAATGTTGATGGGTCGGTTAAATGGACAAAAGGATTAAATTCAACAGTTTGATATCCATCATTTAGCAAATTTTAGCAGAAATTATGCAAATGAAGACAACTTACTGAAGATGTGTAGGGGAAAAAGAACTTTGATTAGTTACTAGGTGAAAGAGGTGGTTCCTAATATGAAATGCAAGAATTAGTGTTAATTTGCATTATAGCTAGTTCTAAAATGCAAAAGTTGCATTCTTGTGCAACTCTGCATTGTAGAAAAATCATGATTTAGAAACCGTGCTTAGTGTTTGGTAAAGTAGTCCCATTATAGACAAAATGTTTTCAAAGTTTGCACTTTAGAATCAGCGTTCCCGATTTGTCAATTGTGTTACAGTGAATTAGTGTTGAGGAAACCTTCGTTATAGCAGAATGACCTGTATTAAGAACTGAGTTGTGTGAAGCAATGGAAACCTGCAACCAGATTGCATTTTACAAAAAAAAAGTTAATAATGCACCACTATACAATTCAGGACACCATTTGGCAATATTAATATCCTGTTAGCTGTTTACGATAACTATTTGGAAGAATTCTGAAGAAATGGTCTTAGAAGTGATTAGCATAACAGTTGAAATAGTACTTCCTGAATAGGAAAGAAATACCTATTTTGAATGGACATAACCCATTTCACAAGGTGACACCATCCAGAAAACTAGGGTTGCCCATTTCAAGTATTACATTAAAAATATTCAAAGTAATACAGTTGGGCAACTTAATCTGTACTTTCAAAGCTGTGTGCCTAGTTGATCCATTTTTAAAAAAAATTGAGAATTCCACTGATTTGCATTGGAATTAGAAAATAGAAGTACTGAACGTTAATGTAGCTTTATTTCCCAATTAGAACTTCAGCAACCATGTGCTGATTTATCTGATCTCAAAAAAGTGACAGACGCTATGATAAACCCAGTTGATTCAAGTGCGACTAGAGGTCAGTGAGGAGAGACACATAGAATTAGATGCATCCATTCATCTGGAGTGGTTCACTTGACTATGAGAACATTTCAGACAGTGGCACAGGTAATAGGGAGTCTTATTTTTAAGAAATATTTATGGATGCAGAAATGAACAGTTCAACAAAGAAAAAGGCAGAAGACAGGTTTTGAAGTTATACAGTGCAGGCCATTGTTTTATTGCAATCAATCATTCACAGCATGTGGGCATTGCTCATTGTCCATCCCTAAATATTCGAGACAATAGTGACCGCTGATTGAACTAAGTTTTTGCAGAATAGGGACACCCATAATGTTGCTAAGCAGGATTTTGATCCAGCAAATGGTGATATATTTCCAAGGCAATAAGGTATGAGTTTTTGAAGGGAACTTGCAAGGGTTGATGTTTCCATGCCCTTGACCTTCTAAATGGTAAAAGTCGTCAGTTTATAAAAGGCGGTGTTGGAGGATCCAAGAGTTCTGCAGTGCAGTGGGGAGGGGGAGTGAATATCTTAATGTATTTATTAATGGGATTTAGGCGATGCTGGCTGGGTTAGCATTAATTGCCCAGAGGACAGTTAAGAGTGAACCATACTGTTGTGGGTCTGGAGTCACATATAGGCCAGACAAGGCAAGGACAGTGGTTTCCTTCCCGAAAAAGGGCTTTAGTGGATCCGTCTTTCATGACAATCAACAATGACTTCATGGTCAGTATTAGACACTTGATTCTAAATTTTATTGAATTCAAATTCTACTATGTGAAGACAGGATTTGAACTTGGGTTTCAGGACTCTTGGTACAGTGATAATACCCTTTGGGCACTGCCTCCCTCAAACACTGGGGGGGGGGCATCCCAACATGGGTGCCAATCAAATTGTCTGCTTTGTCCTAAATAGTGTCTAGGTTCTTGGTTATTGTTGGAGCTACATTCATTCAGGTCAGTGGAGAATTCTTCAAGCATACTCCCGACTTGCTTTGAGGAGTCACACACCTTAGAACTTTGGCTACAACAGGTCAGAGGCTCAGAGCATACAGCTGGTTCAGCTTAGCCCAACTAACCCACACCAATGTTTCACCCCAGTCTTTGCCAATGTAACCATACTGGTCAAGCTGTAATGGTTTCCAACCATCACCTGATTCTTGGACAAATGATGATGTGGCATGACAGAGAAAGACACTTAAATAGCAAAGAGATTTACTTGGCCTTCCGCTCATTTGTCCATCATAAAACTTAGCATGCATCATTGGTATACAATATCTGTGAAAAGGTACAAGAAATTTACATGATTATATTGGACGATAGGCAAAGATTAACAAAGAATACAATGGTTTTCAAAAAAAAAAGCAATTTCCGGAGTAAAAAACTTGTAGGACAATAATGGTGCAAGAGAGTGAACACAGGAACAAACTTATTAAATCAGACTTGGTAATTTAGTTCCAGCTGTTTGCAAATTGAAGTTTTGAGGTGTTTAATCTTTTCACTATTTCAAATTTCATCAGAATTGTGCAGTTATTCTAAAACTGTTAATCACAATCAATGTACCAGATTTTGCAGCAGAGTACAGCACAGAAATGGGTCCTGCAGCCTAACTTGTCTATGCCAACCACGTTTCCTAATCCAAACGAGTACTATTTGCCTGCATTTGACTCCCATCCCTCAACGTTTTCTTTGCATACACTTGCCCAAATGTCTTAAACATTGTAATTGCATCTGCTTCTACCACTTCCTCTGGCGGTTCGTTCCATATATGCACCTCCCTTGTGTGAAGTTGCCCGAGGTTCCTTTTAAATCTTACCCCTCTCATTTTAAACTTAAGTTATCTGCTTTCGGACTCCCCTACCCTGGGGGAAATGACCTTGGCTATTCACCCCATCTATGCTGCTCATACTTTTATAAGCCTCCTGTGCTCCAGTGGAAAAGTGTCATGTGAGTTGTGACTCACCTAATTACTGAAAATTGAACTAACTTTTAAAAGGAGACAAGCATAGCATTTGAGGGGAGAGATGAGGTTTATGGCATAATTACTGAACAAACTTGCTTTGGAAGAGTTGAGCCTGTGCACTAAAGGTTGCCTAGCACCAACCTTCAGGAGTTGCCTTCAGTTTTCCAGGACACTGGGATGAATCAATGCAAATACTTCAA
The DNA here is from genome assembly GCF_020745735.1 of Hemiscyllium ocellatum. NCBI lineage: Eukaryota > Metazoa > Chordata > Chondrichthyes > Orectolobiformes > Hemiscylliidae > Hemiscyllium > Hemiscyllium ocellatum. The sequence continues at coordinate 14,215,293 of NC_083403.1, forward strand.
CATCATTAAACAAAACACTTTCTCCTTTGAGAGGCTAACAGACCTTAAAACAAGCTGAAGGTGTATCCCTCCCAGTGACTTGTGTGTGTTTTGAGAACCTGAGTATGTTCCCAAATATTCAAAGACTTAACTCTACTTGGCTTTGCAGCTGAATGGAATTTCTTCCAACACTCTGTAGTGGTTAGCATTTCAATATCATTGGAGGAATCTTGAAGAACCATGAGCAGTCATCCAATTTTATACTTTTGAGTTCAGATCCATGGCCCATAGGATGTTGCTATTTGAAAAATAAAGTGTCTATAGAACCGCATTGTCTTGTTTCCCCTGTAAATGTATTAAATTGGGATTAAGGAAATCTAGTTTAACTCTACTACGTAGTTTAGCTGCTAAACCAGTTTTTCCACTTGTTTACTATAAACTAAACCTATTCCTCAAACAAGTCATTTTTGAATCTCAAATAATCCTGGTTCTGGATAACAAAACTACTGAAATGAAGCAACTGGCCAATTTAGTAATTAAATTTAAACATTTACACTAAAAGATTTCAGCTGATGTTCACCAAACTCACTAGTAGTTGAGTACTGAGAAGGGCCTTGAATTCAGGAAAGTATCACTATACTATGTTTTTACAGTGTGTCAACTTTTGAAAAAGTAGTAGATCCATAGTTCAAAATACCTTCAACTGAAGCTGCAACCAAATTTCCAAAGACAAAAGCGATGCAGCTTACTAGAAAATACCAATCGGGCAAACTGATTATATATGTGTTTGCTGATTAGCTAACAAATAGATTCACATAAAAAGAAGTTGTTTATCTTATTTATGTTATTTGCCTATAACATCAAACTGAAATGCATCTGTCAGGATGCTGCAACTTCCTGGAAACTCTCATCTTGGGGCTGAAACAACCATTCAGCTGGATTTTCTTTTTGAACTGTATCTACTGTGATGAAGGTAGAGGGATTCAGCATGCACAATACTTGCAAGTAATTCAATAGATGAAATAAATATGGATTATTTCCTTATGAAGCAAAATTATAATGTAGGTTTGGAATAAAAATAAGTTTTCAATCTGTACACTCCTAATTTGAGCAATACAATAGCATTAGCTCTTGGAATTGTGCCTATATCCTACCTTCTATTTGGCCAGATGTGAGCTCCTACAGTGGAGCGCTCACCACAGGTATTTTTGCAAAATATTAAAAATCCAGCATCTGGAACAAATTTCTTCATTTAAAAGTGAAGATTCAGTATGAAGAATCATCTTGGAAGCACAATTTACATTGCAAATTGATTAAGACTTGTGCAGAAAAAAAACGAGAATGCAAGTCACCTATTGCCTGTGCAAGGAATCAGTTTAGCTCAGTAAGCTGGATCGTTTATTTACCTAGCAGTATGATTGCAACAGCATCTGTTCAATTCTCACCACTTGTTTGACTTTACCATGAAGGACTCTTTTTCTCAACTTCTTCCCTTGCCTGAGATCTGGTGGCCCTCAGGTCAAATCACCACCAGTCACTTCTCTTTAAAAGGAGAGCAGCACCTATGGTCTGGGAAGACTATGGCGACAACACACGTTACATAAAAATCTCTTCAATGTTTATGGACCAAGGTGGTTCTCAGTTTTATGTTCTGCAGGAAAACACCCCCACCTCGGAACCATGTTGACAACATTGAAAACCAGTAGAAGTTTTTTTTAAAAAAAAATTCAGGATGGTGGAAGGCTTGGAAAAGAACTTGCGTGCCACCTTGCCCCCACATATCTGTGCCCTTATTTTTAAAAGTATACCCAAAGGACGAAGTGTTAACCTGGTGAAGCTACAAAAACTGGACTACTTATGTGCTAAACTGATTGAGCAAGGGAAAGACAGTAACATAATTCCACGATGAGTCAGATCTAAGCTCTGCAGTGGTGGTGATTGACAATTAAACTTGCTGGAGGTAGCGGTTCCACAAATATACCTCAAACTGTTGGGAAGCCAGCACATCAGTGCAAAAGAGAAAGCTGAAACATTTGCAACAACCTTCTGCTGGAAGTGCCAAGTAGAGGTCCCATCTCGGCCTTCTCCAGAGATCCCCATCATCACTGCCCTTAGTCTTCAGCCACATGATAAAGGAATACTCATAGGGACTGGATACTGCAAAGCTATCAAGCAGATATGGTAAAGTTTCAACATAAAGCAAAACGATCGTGCAAGTTTGGAATAAAAATCTGAATGGTACTGAAGCACTCCACAGCTTGTCATACACCTCGCCCACTGTCTCAGTTAAAGTCCCAGCTACAACACTGGGATATATGCAACAATGCAGAAAATTACCCAGGTATGCCCTATAGACAAGCTGAAGGACAAATCCAAATCTGGCCAATTATTGTCCAGTCTACTCTTAAGTGATGAAAGGTGTCCTCACAAACATTCACTCTCTCAAACACTGATGCTCAGCAGCATCTAAAACATGTAATTCAGAAATTCAATTCCTAAAGACAGCATCTTTAAACTCATGAATCCTTCCAAAGAAGAACAGCAGCAGCAGATACATGGGAACCACCTGCAAGTTCCCATCCAAGTCACTCACCATTCTGAGTAGTTTCACCACCCCTTGTACCCTTTGTTAAAACCCTAGAATTCCCTCAATAACAGTATTGTGGATCTACCCACAGCACATGAGCTGTAACAGTTCAAGGCAGCAGCTCATCACCTTCGAGGGCACTTATGCCAGATGAGCCAACAATGCTCAAGAGTGAAAACAAAATTCTCTATTCATGCTAATACACCACCTCCAACACGGCCTCATCCTAAAAGGTCACCTGATGTGTGTAACTCAACAAATGCCTTAAGACTTCAAGAAATAAAAACAGAAGTAGACTATTCGGTTCCCCAAACGTGCTCCACCATTCAGTAAGATCATGGCTGATCAGATATTCCTCCTGTCCACTTTCCTGTCCTTTCCTATAAACCCCGATTCCTCTACTGATCAAGAATCTCTCTCGGCCTTAAAGGCGCAGAAGGACACTGTTCCCACAGCGCTTGGTGGCAAAGCGTTATAGAACCATACAACTTGGAAACATGCCCTTGATCTTAATTCATCCACACGGACTAGGTTTCTTAAACTGAACTAGTCCCATTTGCCTGTTGGGCCAATAAATTTTTCTTATCCATGCAAACATCCAGATGGCTTTTAAAATGTTGCAACTTTACCTGCCTCAACCATTTCCTCTAGCACGTCATTCTATATGTGCACTACCCTCTGCATGAAACAAATTGCACCACAAGTCCCTTTTAAGTCTTTCCCCTCTCATCTTAAACCAAGCGGTCTAGTTTTGGACTCCCCTAGCCTGGGGAAGGTTCGAGGTAGCGGTTATCTACAGCAAACTTTTGCTCACCATTTAGTTAAGCCACTGGATGAGATACAGCAATCAATTACAATAGACAATATGCTTCTATACATGGTTTCCAAAGACTCCATACTGTCAAAAGGAATTTCTCCTCATCTCAGCCTTAAATTGGTCCCCCTTTATTCTTAGAGTATGCCCTCTAGTCCTAGACTCTCTCAGAAAGGAAAAACATTTTCTTAGCAGTTATCCCCTTAAGAATCTATTTGTTTCAATGAGATCACCTCTCATTCTTCAAATTCTGGCGAGTGCAGACCCAATCTGTTTAAATCTTTGCTCGTAAGACAATTCCCTCCATACCAGTAAATCATCCTAGTCAGCGACCTCCAATGAAATGACATATTTCCTTAAATAAGGGGGCCAAAACATCTTACTGTACTGCAGATGTGGACTCACTAGCACCTTGTACAACTGAAGTCTTCCCTAATTTTATACTCCAAACCCCTCGACGCAAAGGCCTTCCAGATTACCTGCTTCAATTGTGCGCTGACCTTTTCCTTGTGCAAATGTATCCCTAAACCCCTTAGAAAAACTGCAGAAACCTGTAACATTATTTAAATAGTGCTGTCCTTTTGTTCTCCAAAACTTGAAAGGGTTTGGAAAAGATTTACAAGGATGTTACCAGGGGTTGGAGGATTGGAGCTGTACAAAGAGGTTGAATAGGCTGGGGCTGTTTTCTCTGGAGCATCAGAGGCTGCGGGGGGACCTTATAGAGGTTTATAAAATCATGAGGGGCATGGATAGGGTAAATGGACAAAGTCTCTTCCCTAGGGTGATGGAGTCCAGAACTAGAGGGCATAGGTTTAGGGTGAGAGGAGAAAGACAAGGGACCAAAGGGGCAACCTTTTCACACAGAGGGTGGTACGTGTATGGAATGAGCTGCCAGAGGAAGTGGTGGGGGCGAGCACAATTGCAACATTTAAAAGACATCTAGATGGGTATATAAATACGAAGGATTGGAGGGATATGGGCCGGGTGCTGGCAGGTGGAACTAGATTGGGTTGGGATATCTGGTCAGCATGGACGTGTTGGTCCGAAGGGTCTGTTTCCGTGCTGCACATCTCTAGGACTCTGACTCCCTTCCAAAATGAAGGTCATATTTTCCCCAGATGCTTCATGTAAATTTTTTTCCCCCAATTACTTAACTTATTAATCTCTAAATTTTACATCCCTCTTGCAAATGGCCTTTCCACCTACTTTTTACCATCTGTGTGTTTGGGGGAACAGAATTATACAAAAAGCGCAGGTTCAATTCCTGTATCAGCTGAGGTTACCATGAAGGTTTCTGTTTCTCAACTTCTCCTCTCATCGGAGATGTGCTGACCCTCAGGTTAAACCACCACCACTGTGTATTTCTAAAGACAGTATTTTGGAGGTCCTCAGATTACAGCAACTTTATTCTTACTTTCATGATGTATTCCCAAAACTATATCTATAATTTAAGCTTCAAATTGAACAAAAAGTATATTTTTGCGTTAATCATTATTAGCCTGGACTAGCTAAAAATCTTTTTCAAACCGACATTAAAGTTTGTTTAAATTCTAATCACAGTTAGCAAGGTGGAGGGGCATTGAAATGATGGGAATTGGGTGATAATGTCAACAGCGCAAATCATATTTGCTTTTGAATTTATTAAATATTTATCTATTACTCACCATGGAAGTGAATAAATTCATTAATTTGCAGGACATTTTTGATATTAGGTAAGAGAGTACAAATAGAAATCACAAAGTAAACGATAGCACTCAGTGACTGGTTGAGTGTCTTACATCTATTCGAAGCTGGATGTACCAAGTGGACGCCTCAAAAACACAACCCCAAGATACCTTGACCAGCTGGTTTAGTGCCAATGCCATTCAGTAATTTTCCACACTAGCAGTCATTTAACATTGTTACACTTGAGCAACCTACACAGTCCTGCACAGTTATGAACTCCTGAATGGAATCAAGTGCAGGCGGCAGAGTTTAATGGAGGTCAAAATGAGGTCATAATTTCGGACAATGAGGACAGACTGCTTTCTGAAAACCCATATTGATGAGTGGTTTCCTATTGTCAGGTTAGCTCTTTAGTGGAACAGTTGAAACAGGAAGATGAAGCACAATCTAGTGAACTGCAAAGTATTCATTTTGATGGGAAGAACATGGAAGAAACAAGTCTGAAGGAGATGCCAGAGCAGAGGAACCTATATATGAGGATCTTAAATCTGGATTTAGGCTGCTGTCAGGAGCAACCATTTCATGCATGCTTTTACTAAGTACAAAATGGATTCTTAATACAAGATGAAGTAACATAATAAAATGGCTTTTTAGGCTGCAAATTAACACCGTTTAAAATGGCTTTTCACCCTGCTACAAGCTACATTCCTGAGCTAACTGAATCAAAGGTTAGCAGACAATGCTCCCTTCACAGTATGGAATTAACCAAGCTAGATAGGACATTACTAACCATCCTAGTTAACCTTAAAGATGCAGGTGCAGAGAGATAACACGTGCAAAACAATGTTGGTTCCCAGGAAATATTATTGAGTTAACCTGCTGTCCTTAATATCATTTTATTACACTTTATTGGATTTACTCTAATTAAGGTTGTACTTTAAAGCACAGGTAATAAAGCATACAGTATTTTGGGCTTTATTAACAGGGACATACAGCGCAAGGAACTTATGTTGAACTTTTATAAGACTTAGTTGAGCCTCATCTGGAGTATTACATCCAGTTCTGGGAACGATATCAACGTAAGGGAAAGTCCAGTAAAAATTCACATGAATAATTCCAAAGATGCGGAACTCTTTCTTGGAGAAAAGAAGGCTGAGTGGAGATTTCATAGAGATATTCCAAATCTGGATGGAGTTGATAGGGAACAATTGTTCCTTCAGGGGAAAGGATCAAGAGCCAGAAGGCTCAGATCTGTGTCATTGGCAAAAAGATTCAAAATTCATGTGAGAAAAATCTTTTTCATGCAGCAAGTAGTTAACATCTGGGATGCACTGTTGGAGAGTCTGGTGGAAGTAGGTTCAGTTGCTGCAATTTAAAAAGGGAATTATATCACTATCCACAAAGGAGAAACATGCAGAGTTATCAGAAGGTGGCAGGACAATGGGTGCAGGTAAGTATGGGCCAAGGAGTGGCAGATGGAGTTTAATTTCCATAAATGTGGGGTGTTTCACTTTGGTAAGGAAAATCAAGGCAGGACTTGTACACAATGGGAGGGGAGCATTGCTGAAAAAAAGAGAGACCTTTGGGTGCAGGCTTATTGGTCAGCTAGAAAAGGGTAGTGAAGGTGTTTAGTACACTTGCACTTATTGGTCAGTGCGCAGAGTATAGGAGTTGGGATGTCACGTGGCTGTAGAGGACATCGGTTAGGCCACTTTTGTAATACGACACTCAGTTCTGGTCTCCCTACCGAAGGAAAGATGTGAATCTTGAAAGGATTCAGAAAAGATTTACAAAGATGTTGCCAGGGTTGGAAGATTTGAGCTATAGGAAGCAGCTGAATAGGCTAGGGCTGTTTTCCCTGGAGCATTGGCGGCTGAGGGGTGACCTAATAGGGGTTTTATAAAAGCATGAGGGGCATAAATAGGGTAAATAGTCAAGGTCTTTTTTCCCCCAGGGTAGAGGGGTTTAAGGTGAGAGGAGAGATTTAAGAGGGACCTAAAATTACAACATTTAAAAGGCATCTACATGGGTAGAGGAATAGGAAGAGTTTAAGAGGGGTATGGGCCAAATGTTGACAAATGGGACTATATTTGTTTAGGACATCTGGTCAGCATGGATGAGTTGGACTAAAGGGCCGGTTTCTGTGCTGTACAACTCTATGACTCCAAGTAAGTGCCCAATTTAGAAACAAAAAAGTTACATTGATATTAGCATTCACTTTCAACATTTCTGCTGAAGTAGCAAGAGATGCTGTTGTTATGCTGCAATAGACATTGCCATCACCATCCGTCCCTAGATTCTATCCCAATCAGGTCAGTTGTCGAGTCCTGCACAGAACCCAGTTACAGTACTGCATTCAATTTTGAGTAATGCAGTTCTGGAAGGATCTATTAACCTTGGATGTCACAAATCTATGAGAAAAGGTTAACAAGACTAGTGTTTTAAGGAATAAGAACTAAAAACAAAGAACTGCGGATGCTGGAAAGCAGAAACAAAATTCAGTAGGTTTGGCAACACCTGTGGAGAGAAAGCAGAGTTAATGTTTCGGGTCCAGCAACCTTACTTCAGAATTGGCAGTTGATGACATGGAACATGAAGTTGATTTGTACTCCTTTGTATTTAGAAGATTGAAGGGGTGATCTGATAAGTTCTTGAGATGACATTTGATAAGTTAGGTGCAAACCAACTCCTTATTTGGCTAGGAGATCAACAAGGGAACATAGACATAAGAACAGATTTAACCTTCAAAACTAATACCTCGGCTATTAAAAAGAGCGAAATACTAAATACTTTCACAGAAGAAATGGTTAAATTCTCTCTAAACCAAGGATGATTTATTAGGTGCAATCTTCAAGGCTGGAATAGTCAAGTATTTTGTTAAAAAAAGGTGTCAAGAGACATGGAAGGGAAAAAGGGTAAAGTAGATTTGACGCACAGGTAGACTAATCTACTTCACAAACATTTGATAAATTATCTATTCTGTTATTCAATAAAATTAGTGCTTTTATTGTTGACATTAAAAAAAACTTCCACTGGCTTTTAAAGTAGTAGAGCTGTCTTCATAAGCAACTGAAAAGCAATGATTAATACACTTGAAGCCATTACCTTTCAGCATCCGAGACTAGTGCAAGTCGCCCATAATCCCAAGCTACCTTTCGCAAAATGGAGAACACAAACAGCAGTGCCTAAAATGAAACAAAGGAAAATAAAACAATCACAGCCAAGTATATTGCATTCTATATTCAATGATAGCTGTGTTTTCCGACATCAGCCCATGCCTATACACTGCTTTAAATCACACACACACGCATTTAAACAGATTCAGCCAACATGACCTGGGTTGGGAAGGGGAGCATTTGGGACCCAGGAAGAGGGGACTCCCCACCTCTGATCCTCTCATGCCCCCCCATCAATTCCTTCCTCCTGTGTTCATACTATTCACCACTGAATCTGGTGCCAAAAATTCTTATGCTTTAATGACATCACATACAGATATCACATCATGTAGAATGTATAAGTAAACACATATGTTTCTAGATTAGTGCACATGTATCATTGCCCAAAGTTGTTGGGGGTCAGCAAACATGGTCTTCAAATGATAGCTGTTAAAAAAAAAATTATAGTATAAGGCCTTCCAAATTATGCTGTAAATGAGTTAGCACCTTAAAGTAAAGTATCAAAAGTTGTGGAACTCTGTATAATTATTTTATTCACGGTCCTCCAGACTTAATATACATCCTTGTCGATATTCAACTATTGCTTTGCTCACTATATATGAGGCACACAGAGGGACTGGATAGTAATTATTGACCAACTCTACTGAATGTAGATATTCCAATTAGCTCTTAAGCTCATCCATGTTTCACTGCAACTTAATTGTGCCAGAAATTATTGGCATTATTTAGAACCAATCGTACATAGTACATTCATGGTTTGTAGATAACAAAATTAGGTGGGAAGGCAATTGGCAAGGATGGCACAAATAATGTGCAAAGGAATATTGTTATCCTAGGCAAATGTTCTGATGAATCTCCAATGCCCCCTTCTCCAGAGCAATCACATCCTTCCCATTGTGTGGTGACCAGAACTGCAAACAGTACTCCCAGCTGTGGCCTCAAAGTTTTGTCTTCCTGCATTCGAAGATCTTCTTCCTCATTACTAACTACCTTTCAGGAAAGGTTGAATAACTTGGACCTACATTCATTTGATTGCATTTATTATTTTCACATGTACCAAGATACAGTGAAAAGTATTGTTTTGCATGCTATCCAAACAAGTCATACTTTAATTAAATACACCAGAATAATAGAACAGAATGCAAAATAGTGATACAGGTGCATGAGAAGGTACAGAGAAAGATCAACTTTAATATAGGAGAAGTCCATTCATAAGTCTGATAACAGCAAAGCTGTTGTTGTATCTGTTCAAACATTTGTGTTGTCTGCCCAACAGAAGAGGCTGGAAGAGTAAAACCAGGGTCTTTGATTATGTTTGCTGCTTTCCGAAGGCAGGAGGAAGTATAGATGGAATAAATGGAAGGAAGGATGATTCTCGTGAGGATATGGTTGCGTTCATAACTCTCTAAAAGGTCTTTTGGAAGATGTGCAGGTTAGGTGGATTAGTCGCGGGGGTGGGGGAAATGAAGGGAAATAAGTCTGGGTGGCTTACTCTTCGGAGGTCGATGAGGACTTGTTGGGCTGAAGGGCCTGTTTCCACATTGTAGGGAATCTAATCTAATTTCCAGTACAGAACAATTGTCATACCAAGCTGCGATGCCTCTGGATAGGATGCTTTCTATAAAATTGTTAAGAGTCATCGAGTTTAGAAATGAGAGATGACTTTATTGAAACATAAAATATTCGTGGGGTCTTGACAGGATAGATGTGGAGAGATTACCCTTGTGGGAAAGTTTAGGACAAGATGACAATCTCAATAAGGGTTGTACATTTAAGGCAAAGGCAAGGAGGAATTTCTTGAGGGTAGTGAATCTATGGAATAGATTACTGAAGTACGGGAATCAATGGTAGTCAGGAAGAGACAGGGAAGTGGCGCTGAGGATTATCAGATCAGTGTCTCATTGAATGATGGTGCAGACTGGCTATGAACAGAAGGAGGCCATTCAGCCTGCCTTACATGGAAAGGATACTTTTGCTTGTGGGAAAATCCAGAACTTTGGATCACTCTTTAAAAAGAAGCTGTTGCCAATTTATGAAAGGAAAAATATTTTCTTCATCGGTCCTGTGTCTTTCTTTTTCATAAGGCAGTGGGATTAGACTTCAAGTATTTGGATTTTTTTTTAAGGCAGAGGTGGACATATTAGGAAGTGGATGAAAGGTTATTAGGGTAGGTGGAGGTGTGGAGTAAATCAGTCAAAAAGGAGTCTGATGAATTCCCATCTATTTCCCAATCTTAAGCTGCAAATGCAAGAGGCACTCTGGATTTCACCCTGGACCACAGGAACATATTTGACCACCTGGATGACATGGTGGGGTTTTCTGAAGATAGTACACTAAATAGAGAAAAAGAACCCAATATTTATCACGAGCTAACTCTTATTTATTACCTTTTACTGTAAAAGATCACACCATTTATTTGAATGTTTATTGTGTTATTTCGTTTTCATTTTGTCAAAATAGATTTTTAGGCAAATCTGATTCCATAGGAGCTTCTTTGGCTACCTCACAGTTCCTCTTAACACACAAGTGTGGATGGGACCCTGCAATTCAACTTGATATTTTATTGTACATGTATTGCTACACTGTTGTAGTTGGTCAACCACCCCAAATGGCTTAGAAAATTGTGGAAATCCCTGGAAACAGCAGAGAATGTAATAGTGTGCTCATATGTCAGGTAACAGCCTGACTTTTGCCTGTGCTACCAAAGCTTTGGCAATTATCTTACTCACGGTGGGACACTTGTGCCAGAGGAAGTGACTGTCTGTAATTAACATTCAGCTCTGTGGTTAACACTGTTGCCACAGCGCCAGGGATATGGATTCAATTCTAGCCTCAGGCAACTGTGTGTGTGGAGTTTGCACATTCACCCCATTTCTGCATGGGTTTCCTCTGGGTGCTCCCGTTTCTTCCCACGTTCAAAGACATTAGGTAGATTGGCCGTGCTAAATTCCCTAGAGCGTTCAGTGATGTATAGGTTAGATGGATTAGCCATGGGAAATGCAGGGCTACAGGTATAGGGTAAGGGGTGTCTGGGTGGGATGCTCTTTGGAGAGTTGGTGTGACTTGATGGGCTGAATGGCCCTGTTTCATAGGGATTCTATGAAAATGATTCTACGTTTAAAAAGTTAAATTATACTGACAAAGACAAGGTTCAAATTTTTAGGCATCTTTCCTGAAGTAGGCCTTTACACGACCTTTTATTTTGTGCGGAAAATCTGGGCTAAGTGATTATATACAAATATCAGCACTGGTAAGATAAAAAAGCACTGCCTCTTGAAATGGGTTGATTTACCAATAAAATAACAAGCAAAATATTAGGTTCCCCATGGGAGACTGGTTATCAAGGTCAGATCTCACGGAATACAGGGAGAACTAGCCATTTGGATACAGAACCAACTCAAAAGGTAGAAGTCAGAGGATGGTGGTGGAGAGTTGTCTTTCAGACTGGAGGCCTGTGACCAGTGGAGTGCCACAAGGATCAGTGCTGGGTCCACTACTTTTTGCCATTTACATAAATGATTTGGCTGTGAGGTACAGTTAGTAAGTTTGCAGATGATACCAAAATTGGAGGTCTAGTGGACAGCAAAGGTGGTCATCTCAGATTACAACAGGATCTGGACCAGATGGGCCAATGGGCTGAGAAGTGGCAGATGGAGTTTAATTCAGATAAAATGAAAGGTGTTGCACATTGGAAAAGCAAATCTTAGCAGGACTTATACACTTAATAGTAAGGTCCTAGGGAGTGTTGCTGAACAAAGAAACCTTGGAGTGCAGGTTCATAGCTCCTTGAAAGTGGAGTCGCAGGTAGATATGATAGTGAAGGCAGCATTTGGTATGCTTTCTTTTATTGATCAGAGTATTGAGTACAGGAATTGGGAGGTCATGTTGCAACTGTACAGGACATTGATACAAAGGAGACCAGAACTGCATGCAATATTCCAACAGTGGTCTAACCAGAAAAGTTGTGAAACTTGAAAGGGTTCAGAAAAGATTTGCAAAGGATGTTGCCAGGGTTGGAGGATTTGAGCTATAGGGAGAGGCTGAATAGGCTGGGGTTGCTTTCCCTGGAGCCTGAGAGGAGACCTTATAGGAGGTTTATAAAATCTTGAAGGGCATGGATAGGATAAATAGACAAAGTCTTTTCCCTGGGGTCAGGTAGTCCAGAACTAGAGGACATGGGTTTAGGGTGAGGGGGGGAAAGATATAAAAAAGAGACCTAAAGGGCAACTTTTTCATGTAGAGGGTGGTATATGTATGGAATGAGCTGCCAGAAGTGGAGGAGGTACAATTGCAGCATTTAAAAAGGCATTTGGATAGGTAGATGAATAGGGAGGGTGGGTTTGGAGGAATGTGGGCTGGGTGCTGGCAGGTGGGACTAGATTAGGTTGGGATATCTGGTCGGCATGGACGGGTTGGACCGAAGGGTCTGTTTCCATGCTGTACATCTATGACAAGGACTCTCGATGCTTACAAACATACAAGTTTAACATACCAGTTCTGGCATACGTACCAAAAAGCACATAAAATCTAGTGCAAGAACTGTAGGAACTCCTCCGAAGGGCAAACCCTGCAATACAGTACTACTTATTCGAGCACTATAGCAGTATTCCTTAGTCGAATTACGGTTTGTAGTCACAATGGAGCTGAGTGTTGCCTGAAAGTTGGAAGTCATCTTTATTACTTCATTATTTATCTGTAAAGTGAGAAGAAAATACAATATTATTGGCACTTTAAACAGCCATACATGAGGAAGTCAGTAAACAAGCCACCAGACAGGTCCTCTATGTTTTATGGCCTCAAACTCATCTCATTATGATTCTACACAGTTCTTAGTGTTGTAGGAAGCCCTCCTATTGGGTGTTTCAAATGCAGAAGTTGTGAACGGTAATGCAATCACTGACAAACTCTCAGTTTTTGACCTGATTATGGAGGCAAGGTCATTGACGAAGCAGTTGAAAATTCTCTAGTGTAGAACTCAGGTTAACTGAAAGCATGGACCAGGTTTCTATACTTAAGACTGCTATTTATTACAAACAATTAGATTCTGGCTTCAGGTAAGCAACTAAGAAATGTCATATAACTGCTAGTTAAAACTAACACATTAAGAAAATACAGCCTCCATACAGATGGAAAGAAAACATTGGTGTTATGAATAGAGGAAAATCAGTTCAACAGTCTCTGCACACAGGCTTATCGAGGTGATAAGTTTTGATTGCCAGAACATGCTGCTCCTCGGTCTCTTCTTGTGATTTCACTTGCTCGCAGCAGGCACAAAGCAGAGCAGCTGGTTCACAATTTATAAACTTCCTGACTTCTTGGTTAAAACCAACAGCTTACAGCAAACTGAGGGAAAATACACTGGCTCTCAACTTTATATTCTTTTTAAACTGCAAAAGGATATCCCTTTCGGATGGGCAAAGGCTTCTGGCCATCTCATTCACACCCACAAGCTAGGATTCAGTTACATAGTTGATGGCAGGCAGAAGGCCTTTGTCATTAATCTCTGGAATGGTGACCAGTTATCAGTTATTTGTTGCCAGGTGAACCTTTTTCTTAAAAAAACACCACACACTCTGGTGCTGATTTGTCTGCAACTAAACCTCTTCCACTAGTTGAACATCAATATAAATAATTTACAATAGCTACTAGTTTGCTTTCAAAATGCACAGCACAATCTTTTTTTAAAATACAAAGTCTTATTCTCATTTCAGTCCACAGTCAACAATTGATGAAGTATCCTCCTCAAATTTGGTTGCATGCTGAAATTCACACCATACTCTGCCTGCTTCATAATACATCACTGATCCTCAAAGGATCAACCACATATTTAAATATTCAAATTCAGGCAAATCAAGGCTCTCAACACAAACAGCTCTTCTCAATCTTCCCTGCTGCAATACTGTATCCATCTCCACAAAGCTTCCAATTGGTGTAGAGCTAGTCTACAGGACAAGGAGGAATCATTTTGGCCTGTGTCACCTCCAGTTGAGAACCAGGACTATCCTAATATCTGTTGTAGAGCTATAGTACAATGACAACACATACATGTGCACACCAAGGCTGAGCTCCAAACTATTGTTGATTCATTTAGAAACATACAGCAGAATAAGCCTAATTTTAAGCATCCAGAAGATAAGGTCTCCTGATAGCCTGCTCCCAACTGCACACCACTGCCCATGACTGTCAAAATCATGGCAGGCTACTGGGTAAAATGGCTCAATTTTCACACCTTGGTCACCTCCCTTCAGTGAGGGCAAACACTGGTGAAATTCAACATCACTTCCAAATTGCCAGCACAGGTTGTCAAACAAGCATACTGCTGCAAATGTGTTGCTGGTCAAAGCACAGCAGGCCAGGCAGCATCTCAGGAATAGAGAATTCGACGTTTCGAGCTTAAGCCCTTCATCAGGAATAAGAGAGAGAGCGCCAAGCAGGCTAAGATAAAAAGGTAGGGAGGAGGGACTAGGGGGGAGGGGCGATGGAGGTGGGATAGGTGGAAGGAGGTCAAGGTGAGGGTGATAGGCCGGAGTGGGGTGGGGGCGGAGAGGTCAGGAAGAGGATTGCAGGTTAGGAGGGCGGTGCTGAGTTGAGGGAACCGACTGAGACAAGGTGGGGGGTGGGGAAAATGAGGAAACTGGAGAACTCTGAATTCATACCTTGTGGTTGGAGGGTTCCCAGGCGGAAGATGAGGCGCTCCTCCTCCAGCCGTCGTGTTGTTGTGTTCTGCCGGTGGAGGAGTCCAAGCACCTGCATGTCCTCGGTGGAGTGGGAGGGAGAGTTAAAGTGTTGAGCCACGGGGTGATTGGGTTGGTTGGTTCGGGCGGCCCGGAGGTGTGCTCTGAAGCGTTCCGCAAGTAAGCGGCCTGTCTCACCAATATAGAGGAGGCCACATCGGGTGCAGCGGATGCAATAGATGATGTGTGTGGAGGTACAGGTGAACTTGTGGCGGATATGGAAGGATCCCTTGGGGCCTTGGAGGGAAGTGAGTGTGGAGGTGTGGGCGCAAGTTTTACATTTCCTGCGGTTGCAGGGGAAGGTGCCGGGGGTGGAGGTTGGGTTGGTGGGGGGTGTGGATCTGACGAGGGAGTCACGAAGGGAGTGGTCCTTGCGGAACGCTGATAGGGGAGGGGAGGGAAATATATCCTTGGTGGTGGGGTCCGTTTGGAGGTGGCGGAAATGGCGGCGGATGATACGTTGTATGCGGAGGTTGGTGGGGTGGTAGGTGAGAACCAGTGGGGTTCTGTCTTGGTGGCGGTTGGAGGAGCGGGGCTCAAGGGCGGAGGAGCGGTGGAGGGCATCGTCGATCACGTCTGGGGGGAATCTGCGGTCCTTGAAGAAGGAGGCCATCTGGGCTGTGCGGTGTTGGAATTGGTCCTCCTGGGAGCAGATGCGGCGGAGACGAAGGAATTGGGAAAATTGGCGTTTTTACAGGGGGCAGGGTGGGAGGAGGTGTAGTCCAGGTAGCTGTGGGAGTCAGTCGGTTTATAATAGATGTCTGTGTTGAGTCGGTCGCCCGAGATAGAAATGGAAAGGTCTAGGAAGGGGAGGGAGGAGTCTGAGACAGTCCAGGTGAATTTCAGGTCGGGATGGAAGGTGTTAGTAAAGTTGATGAACTGTTCAACCTCCTCGTGGGAGCACGAGGCAGCGCCGATAGTCATCGATGTAGCGGAGGAAAAGGTGGGGGGTGGTGCCAGTGTAGTTGCGGAAGATGGACTGTTCCACATATCCTACGAAGAGGCAGGCATAGCTGGGGCCCATGCGGGTGCCCATGGCAACTCCTTTAGTTTGGAGGAAGTGGGAGGATTGAAAAGAGAAGTTATTCAGGGTGAGGACCAGTTCAGTCAGTCGAAGGAGGGTGTCAGTGGAAGGTACTGGTTGGTGCGGCGGGAAAGGAAGAAGCGGAGGGCTTTGAGTCCTTCGTGATGGGGGATGGAGGTGTACAGGGACTGGATGTCCATAGTGAAAATAAGGCGTTGGGGACCGGGGAAGCGAAAATCCTGGAGGAGGTGGAGGGCGTGGGTGGTGTCCCGAACGTAGGTGGGGAGTTCTTGGACTAAAGGGGACAGGACCGTGTCGAGGTATTGGGAGATGAGTTCGGTGGGGCAGGAGCAGGCTGAGACAATGGGTCGGCCGGGGCAGGCAGGTTTGTGGATTTTGGGCAGGAGGTAGAAACGGGCGGTGCGGGGTTGTGGGACTATGAGGTTGGAGGTGGTGGATGGGAGATCCCCTCAGGTCGGGATGGAAGGTGTTAGTAAAGTTGATGAACTGTTCAACCTCCTCGTGGGAGCACCTGGACTGTCTCAGACTCCTCCCTCCTCTTCCTAGACCTTTCCATTTCTATCTCAGGCGACCGACTCAACACAGACATCTATTATAAACCGACCGACTCCCACAGCTACCTGGACTACACCTCCTCCCACCCTGCCCCCTGTAAAAACGCCAATTTTCCCAATTCCTTCGTCTCCGCCGCATCTGCTCCCAGGAGGACCAATTCCAACACCGCACAGCCCAGATGGCCTCCTTCTTCAAGGACCGCAGATTCCCCCCAGACGTGATCGACGATGCCCTCCACCGCATCTCCTCTGCCCTTGAGCCCCGCTCCTCCAACCGCCACCAAGACAGAACCCCACTGGTTCTCACCTACCACCCCACCAACCTCCGCATACAACGTATCATCCGCCGCCATTTCCGCCACCTCCAAACGGACCCCACCACCAAGGATATATTTCCCTCCCCTCCCCTATCAGCGTTCCGCAAGGACCACTCCCTTCGTGACTCCCTCGTCAGATCCACACCCCCCACCAACCCAACCTCCACCCCCGGCACCTTCCCCTGCAACCGCAGGAAATGTAAAACTTGCGCCCACACCTCCACACTCACTTCCCTCCAAGGCCCCAAGGGATCCTTCCATATCCGCCACAAGTTCACCTGTACCTCCACACACATCATCTATTGCATCCGCTGCACCCGATGTGGCCTCCTCTATATTGGTGAGACAGGCCGCTTACTTGCGGAACGCTTCAGAGAACACCTCCGGGCCGCCCGAACCAACCAACCCAATCACCCCGTGGCTCAACACTTTAACTCTCCCTCCCACTCCACCGAGGACATGCAGGTGCTTGGACTCCTCCACCGGCAGAACACAACAACACGACGGCTGGAGGAGGAGCGCCTCATCTTCCGCCTGGGAACCCTCCAACCACAAGGTATGAATTCAGATTTCTCCAGTTTCCTCATTTCCCCTCCCCCCACCTTGTCTCAGTCGGTTCCCTCAACTCAGCACCGCCCTCCTAACCTGCAATCCTCTTCCTGACCTCTCCGCCCCCACCCCACTCCGGCCTATCACCCTCACCTTGACCTCCTTCCACCTATCCCACCTCCATCGCCCCTCCCCCTAGTCCCTCCTCCCTACCTTTTATCTTAGCCTGCTTGGCTCTCTCTCTCTCTTATTCCTGATGAAGGGCTTATGCTCGAAACGTCGAATTCTCTATTCCTGAGATGCTGCCTGGCCTGCTGTACTTTGACCAGCAACACATTTGCAGCTGTGATCTCTAGCATCTGCAGACCTCATTTTTAAACAAGCATACTGCTCCTAGAACAGCCAGAATCCTCAAACTTGACACCAATTTCATCATCTACAGGGCAGCAGTGTTACCACCCTTCTACACTGGGAGGCATGGATGACAACAGCAGACACCACAAATCTCTCAAATTTCACCAGTGAAATCCTGCATATCCACTGTCAAACAGGCATTCAGTATCCTCATTCAAAAAGGTCAGCATCAAGGCACTGCTAATGGTCAATAACAGTGTTGGGTGGCAACATGTTAGATAGCAGACAAGGCTTCGAAAACAGGTTCTCTATTTTGAGCTTTGTAATGGCAAATAGACCAGGAGGGCAGAGACAGCACTTGGTGGACATCCTCAAAGTCTTGCTGAAAAAAAATGTAATATTCCCACTGATCCATGGGTATCTCATGCCTAACACTGCCCAAACTAGAGTGGAAGCGCCCACAAAGCTACCAACTGTCTCTATTAGCCATTGGCAGAGGCCAAGGAAGAGAAGTTTGTGAAAAACCTAAGTATCCTATGTTCTCACTTCAGGGAAGACCACCTGCCCTACCTGTGTCAGTGCATTGGGATCCAGTTTTGAACTATTTAATTTCCCTCAGGACTCAAAATACCAGAATGGAAGAAAGTCAGACAGACTGCCCAAGGCAAAAACAGGTTCAAGGCTGCTCATTGCCAACTTCTCAGGGCAAGTAGGGGGTAGATAATAAATGTTAGCTTTGCCAATGATGCCATGGAATAGAGTCAGATGTACAGTATGGAAACAGGCCCTTTGGTCCAACCTGTCCACGCCGACCAGATATCCCAACCCAATCTAGTTCCACCTGCTAGCACCCGGCCCATATCCCTCCAAACCCTTCCTATTCATATACCCATCCAAATGCCTCTTAAATGCTGCACCACATCCTCCAGCAGCTCTTTCCATACACGTACCACCCTCTACACGAAAATGTTGCCCCTTAGGTCTCTTTTATATCTTTCCCCTCTCACCCTAAACCTATGCCCTCTAGTTCTAGACTCCCCAACCCCATTGAAAAGACTGTCAATATATCCTATCCATGCCCTTCAAGATTTTATAAACCTCTATAAAGTCTCCCCTCAGCCTCTGTCACTCCAGGAAAAACAGCCCTAGTCGATTCAACCTTTCCACGTAACTCATGGCAACATCCTTGTAAACCTTTTATGAACCCTTTCAAGTTCCATAACATCCTTCCGATAGGAAGGAGACCAGAATTGCAAGCAATATTCCAACAGTGGCCTAAGCAATGTCCTGTACAGCCGCAACATGACCTCCCAACTCCTGTACTCAATACTCTGACCAATAAAGGAAAGCATACCATCTACGTGTGACTCCACTTTCAAGGAATTAAGAGACCTTGGCGTGCAGGTTCATTGTTCAGCAACACTCCCTGGGACCTTACTATTAAGTGTACAAGTCCTGCCCTGATTTGCCTTTCCAAAATGCAGTACCTCACATTAATCTAAATTAAACTCCATCTACCACTCCTCAGACCACTAACCCATCTAAATCAAGATCCTGTTGTACTTGGAGGCAACCTTCTTCACTGTCCACTACACCTCTAAATTTGGTGTCATCTGAAAACTTCTAACTATACCTTCTACATTCGCATCCAAATCATTTATATAAATGATTAAACTCAGTGGACCCAGCACAGCTCCTTGTGGCACACTGGTCACAGATCTCCAGTCTGAAAGGCAAGCTTCCACCAGTACCCTCTGTCTTCTATCTTTGAGTCAGTTCTGTATCCAAATGGTTAGTTCTCCCTGTATTCCATGAGACCTTGCTATCCAGTCTATCATGAGGAACCTTGGTCAAATGCTTTACTGAAGTCTACATAGACTACATCCACTCTGTCCTCATCAATCCTCTCGGCTTCAAAACAAAAACGAAACTCAATCAAGTTTGTGAAACATGATTTCCCATGCACAAAGCCATGCTGACTATCCCTAATCAGTCCTTGCCTTTCCAAATATGTGCAAGTCTTGTCCTGCAGGAATCCCTCCAACAACTTGCCCACCACCAATGTCAGGCTCACTGGTCTATAGTTCCCTGGCTTGTCCTTACCCCTTTCTTAAATAGTAGCACCACATTAGCCAACCTCCAGTCTTCTGACACCACACCTGTGAGAGAGTATTGATGATACAAATATCTCAGCAAGGGCCCAAAAATCACTTCCCTAGCTTCCCACAGTCCTAGGGTACACCTGATCAGGTCCTAGGGATTTATCCAATTTACTGCATTTTAAGGCATCCTCTAATGTGCAGATGTTTCAAGATGTCACCATCTATTTCCCTACATTCTGAATCTTCCACATACTTCTCCACAGTAAGCACTGAAGCAAAGTACTCATGTGGTATCTCCCCCATTTCTTGCTGTTCCACATATAGGTTGCCTGAGGGGCCCTATTGTCTCTCTAGTTACCCTTTTGCATGTATAAAAACCCTTTGGATTCTCCTTAACCCTATTTACCAACGTTATGTCCCTCTTAAGTATACTTCAACTGGCTTTATACTCTAAGGATTCACTCAATCTCATCTGTCTATAGCGGACACATCTTTTTCTTAACCAAAACCTCAATTTCTCAAGTTATTGCTTAGGCCACTGTTGGAATATTGGTGCGCAATTCTGGTCTCCTCCCTATTGGAAGGATGTTGTGAAACTTGGAAGGGTTTAGAAAAGCTTTACAAGGATGTTGCCAGAGTTGGAGGATTTGAGCAATAGAGAGAGGTTGAACAAAGAACAAAAAATTTACGGCCCAGGAACAGGCCCTTCGGTCCTCCAAGCCCAAGCCGATCCAAATCTACAGTCTAAACCTGTCAGTCAATTCCTAAGCATCTGTATCCCTCTGCTCCCCACCTACTCATGCATCTGTCCAGACGCATCTACCATGCCTGCCTCTACCACCTCTGCTGGCAACGCATTCCAAACATCCACCACCTTCTGTGTGAAGTACTTGCAGCGTGTATCCCCCTTAACTTTCCACCTCTCACCTTGAAAGCATGACCTCTCGTTATTGAATCTTTCACCTTGGGAAAAGCTGATCTCTATCCACCCTGTCTATACCCTTCATGATTTTGTAAACCTGAAATCAGGTCCCCCCTCAATCTCCTTTTTTCTAATGAAAATAAACCTCACCTACTCAACCTCTCTTCATAGCTAGCACCTTCCATACCAGGCAACATCCTCGTAAACCTTCTCTGCACCCTCTCCAAAGCGTCCAAATCCTTTTGGTAACGTGGCGACCAGAACTATACACAATATTCTAAATGTGGCCGAACCAATGTTTTGTACAATTTTAACACGACTTGCCAGCTCTTACACTCAGTACCCCGTCCAATGAAGGCAAGCATACTGTATGCCTTCTTGACCACTCTATCCACCTGTGCAAACTTCAGGTTACAATGTTCCTGCACTCCCAGATCTGTCCTTCAACTTTGCCCAAGGCTCTTCCATTCATTGTATAATTCATTCTAGAATTAGTTTTGCCTAAATGCATCACCTCACATTTGTCTGGATTGAAAACAATCTGCCACATTTCTGCCCAACTCTCCAGTCTATCTATATCCTGTATTCTCAGACAAGCCCTTATGCTTTCTGCTACTCCAATCTTCGTGACATCTGCAAACTTGCTGATCATACCAACAGTGCCCTCTCCCAGATCATTTAATAGGCTAGGGCTGTTTTCCTTGGAGCATCGGGGGCTGAGGGGTGACCTTATAGAGGTTTATAAAATCATGAGGGGTATGGAAAGGATAAACAGTCTCTTCCCTGAGGTGGGGGAAATCGAGAACTAGAGGGCATAGGTTTAGGGTGAGAGGGGAAAGATACAAGACAGACCTAAGAGGCAACTTTTTCTACTCAGGGGGTGGTGCGCATATGGAATGAGCTTCCAGAGGAAGTTAAATATACAAAAGGAGGATGCCCAATCTTGAGCCTGTAGTATCATTCAGTTCTGACTAATGATCTACAGACATCTTTAAAGTGATCCATTATGAGAGACTTCTGGAGCAGCTGAGACTTGAACCCAGTCCTTCTAAGTACACAGATATGGTCACTGTACCACAGGGTCTCTATCGTTGAACTGGATCATTATTCCACCCATAGCTTGCCTTTTGACAATACTTGAGAACCTCTGTTTCATTTCAAGGTTAGTCTTTCCTGTTCTGGATCCATACATCCAACAGATAATTCCACCCCAATAAATCTTTGCAGCACATTAAACACTTCAATTAGATAACCCTTCAACTTCTATATTCAAAGATATACAGACATTGTCTCCATCACTTAACCTTTTAACTTTTAAGCAATGAACTGGTTATTTGTGTAAGACATATTTCTTAGTGCAATCATGTATTTATCTATGCCAGCCCATGTCAACAACATTTCAGGAATGTGTTAGTTCAGGCTTTGATCTACAATGTGCACACCTCAGATTTTCCTGGTTGGAACATCTACCTTCTCTCAAAAGCCTGAGCAGCAAACGAACACAATGGTATAGATCTTCCTAGCTGCAAATAGCTGGAGACCAGATATACCCTAGAACATAACTAAGTTCCAATGCAGTGACTAGGCAGTAACTGGCCTGAAACTTTAAACTCATCTCTGCATACCTCAACACGGTCTTGTCCCTCTTAGTCCAAGAACTCCCCCCTACGTTCAAGACACCACCCACGCCCTCCACCTCCTCCATGACTTGCTTCCCCAGTCCCCAACGCCTTATCTTCACCATGGATATCCAGTCCCTATACACCTCCATCCCCCACCACGAAGGCCTCAAAGCCCTCCGCTTCTTCCTTTCCTGCGGACCCAACTAGTACTCTTCCACTGACACCCTCCTTTGACTGACTGAACTGATCCTCACTCTGAACAACTTCTCTTTCCAATCCTCCCACTTCCTCCAAACGAAAAGCAGAACCATAGGCACCCGCATGGGCGACAGCTATGCCTGCCTCTTCTTTGGATATGAGAAACAGTCCATCTTCCGCAGCTACACTGGCACCACTCCCCCACCTTTTCCTCTGCTACGTTGATGACTGTATTGGCGCTACCTCGTGCTCCCACGAGGAGGTTGAACAGTTCATACACTTTACTAACACCTTCCACCCCCCACCTCAATTTTACGTGGACCGTCTCAGACTCCTCCCTCCCCATTTCTATCTCGGGCAACCGACTCAACACGGACACTTACTATAAACCGACTGACTCCCACAGCTACCTAGATTACACCTCCTCCCACCCTGCCCCCTGTAAAAACGCCATCCCATATTCCCAATTCCTTCGCCTCCACCGCATCTGCTCCAAGGAGGACCAATCCCAATACTGAACCACCCAGATGGCCTCCTTCTTTAAAGACTGCAATTTCCCCCCAGACGTGGTTGACGATACTCTCCACCGCATCTCCTCTACTTCCTGCCCCTCCGGCCTTGAGCCCCGCCCCTCCAATCGCCACCAGGACAGAACCCCACTGGTCCTCACCTACCACCCCACCAACCTCCAGATACATTGTATCATCCTTTGTCATTTCCGCCACCTCCAAACAGACACCAAAGATATTTCCCCGCCCTATCAGCATTCTGGAAAGAACACTCCCTCCGCGACTCCTTCGTCAGGTTCACACCCCCCACCAACCCAACCTCTACTCCCGGCACCTTCCCCTGCAACCACAAGAAATGCAAAACTTGCGCAGACACCTCCCCCCTCACTTCCCTCCAAGGCCCCAAGGGATCTTTCCATATCCGTCACAAATTCACCTGCACCTCCACACACATCATTTACTGCATCCGCTGCACCCGATGTGGCCTCCTCTACATTGGGGAGATAGGCCGCCGACTTGCGGAACGTTTCAGAGAACACCTCTGGGATACCCGCACCAACCAACCCAACTGCCCCGTGGCTGAACACTAACTCCCCCTCCCACTCTGACAAGGACATGCAAGTCCTTGGCCTCCTCCATCGCCAGACCATGGCAACATGACACCTGGAGGAAGAGCCCCTCATCATCCGCCTCGGAACCTTCCAACCACAAGGGATGAATGCAGATTTCTCCAGCTTCATTTCCCCATCCTCCACCTTATCTCAGTCCCAACCGTCGGACTCGGCACCGCCTTCTTGACCTGCAATCTTCCTCCCCACTTCTCCGTCCCCACCCCCTCTCCGGCCTATCACCCTCACCTTAACTTCCTTCTACCTATCGCATTCCCAACTCCCCTCCCTCAAGTCCCTCCTCCCTACCTTTATCTTAGCCTGCTTGGCACACCTTCCTCATTCCTGAAGGAGGGCTCATGCCCGAAACGTTGATTCTCCTGCTCTTTGGATGCTGCCTGACCTGCTGCACTTTTCTAGCAACACATTTTTCAGCTCACAAACTTTAACCTTCCTACTGGCAACTATTGGAACCCTTAAAGCACACGATTCCAAATTAGACAGAAGATTTTGACTTAGCAGAAATGGGTATCTAGGGAATGTTGGGGGGGGGGGGGGGGGGGAAAAAGAGAGGAAGAGGAAAAGGAAGAGGAAGAGGAAAAATCAAATGCCTCAGGCCTGTGGGATTACTAACCCTTCACTTACTTGGTCTCATGTACTCCCATCACCCACTTAAATCTTGCTTTTGTTTATCTCTTAAATAAAAACAAATTACTGTGGATGCTGGAGACCCGAAATTAAAAAAATTACTTGAGAAACTCAGGTCTGGCAGCATCTGTGAAGAGAGAAAGTTAACACTGAGTCCAGTATGACTAACTTTGAACTTCTCTCATACTTGCAATAAAAAATGTTAAAAAAAACTCTTGACCCAGAAATTCTGATCAACAATGCAGTTTTATATCATTTTATTGAGAGAATTTTGAAGCTGACATAATTAACTGAAGCAAAATTTCAGGAATCAAAGAGATTTAAATTCTCTACATAAAGCCCTAATAGACTTCTAAATCTTTACATCTAAAATGTACATCTCTCTTCTTCCACCTTCATCCCAGCAGCTTCACTTGTGACAAAGCAATGGCTGTGTTGAAGATCCACTAATTCAGTTTTCAAATCAATTGTCATGCTCTAGATATGCGTGCCATTCAAAACTAAAATTACAACCAGATGTTTAATTAAAAATTATACAAAAAAAAAGAGGGGGAATGGTAATTTCACTAAATTCAGAGGCCCAGGCTAATGCGAGGTCACGAGTTCAAAACCCACCATGGCAATTGGTAGAACTTAAATTCCATTCATTAAAAGTCTGGAATTAAAAGCTAGTCTCAGTAACTATCATGAAACTGCTCATTGTTAGAAAAACCCATCTTGTTTACAGATGTCTTTTGGGAACGAAAACCTGCCATCCTTATTTGGTCTGGCCTGGCCAATACAACAGTAGTGTGGGGTTAGCTTTCAAGATTCCTTTGAAATGGCCAAACAAGTCTTTAAGGTCTGTTAGGAACGGGTAACTAATGTTGATCTCGACAGTAATCTCCACATCTTAAAAAAAACTAGAAAAATAAAACTCAACCATTTTACGCTGATGTCAATTCAAAGTTGGGCAAATCAATCAGGATACAGAATGGAGTTTGTAACTACAGATTTCCATGTGGATGACAAATTATATGTTTTAGTCTTGATCAATAAACAATTTAGCAACGGAACATATTGTACGCTAGCTACGAGATAAAAACACTTTTTAACAAACATTAATAATAAACTGGATTTATAAAGGTCTTACATCCAACCCATTTTCCTCCTGTCAGTATGTCACAAGCATTAAAAACCAGGTCATTTCCTATCAATGTTTTGATCAGATAGATAGAGAAGTCATGTATTAATAATATGGTGATCAACATCTAAAACTATCAAACTGTTCAGATCCCCACATGGATCAGGTTGTAGTTTAGACCTCTGAGGAGTCTAAAAGATATTTTTCCCCCCAATGATAAACACATGTAACGCATCTGCTGAAAGCTAACTAAAAATGGAGATCAGAGAGACCTTGACAACATCCACTTCTATTGTTCCATCTTTAAAAAAGCCCAAGGTCTCAAGTTTATATTCTCAGACAGCTGGTCACCTGTCTCCCTCTTTCTCCCACCACCTCCAAAGGAAATCAGGTCAAAGCAACACCTCTTAAAGCCACAGCATCATTGCAATCACACAAGACAGACCTTGATTAAAGGTGATGTTTCGGGATTTTGATTTTGTTTTTTGAGGAAAGCTTTAAGCAGGGACACGCTTATGCTTTGGGACATCACTTAAAAATAAACAAACTTCAGAGCTCCTTCAGATCGCTCATACTTAGAGCTCGATTGCCATTGTGATTGAGATTTGGTAAGGTTACAATTAGTTACACATCCACCAAGTTGAGAAGGAGCTGGAATTGCAGAAGCAATTGATTTTTTTTTGGGGGGGTTGGGGGGAGCTAATGGAGAAACAGAAAAAGAAATAAAACATTTAAAAAAGGGTTCCTACTCCTAATTAGTGTTTCATGAAATACTGTGTGGATAATGGCTCAGGCACACTATTTCCAGTTAATCTGGCAACAGTCTAGACTTACTCATGTCAAGACCTGCTGTTAAGGTAAAATTCAGCTCCCTCAGGTCTAACAGGACAACACCACCTTCAGAAAAAGGTGAAAAGCTGCTTGTAATTTCCATGAAAGCATGCAAGTACAGAAGCTAATTAAAATGCTTCAAAATTGATTTAAAATGAATCCTGACAGACACTTACATTTTTATAAAAATAATCTGATAAACATGCTGACGATTTAAAGTCATCAGCAAGAATAATAGGCTTAGGAATGACCTTGACAGCTAATCAGTCAGCCAAACTTCACACAGGTTTAGACTGCAATTAGTTCTTGATAAAAAACAAAACTCAACACATTACTTTACGGCAAGTTATATTTTACATGAATATAATGACAGTTCATTAGTAAAGCTGGAATAATTGTGCACAAGGTCCATTGTGCAATTAAAATTTATAATGCCGTAACAACTTGGTTCATAAAAGCCAACATTTTATGCTCAAGTGCAGACAGCCACACTGAATCAGCTAAATTCATCAACTACATTTTTGTTACTTCAAGACTGACTTAATGTTCGCATAGATAAGCTGTCAGGTTAGCTTTGGTCAACTTATACACATCTTAGTTTGCACCATTTATCCAATACTCTTTTGATCCAGCAGTCGGGCAATGCTTCAGCTGGAAACAAAGATGTGAATTTTAGAAATCCCACCATATGCAGCAGAGAGTACAAGTTAAGATAGCTGTATCCCCTGCCAGGGCTCAGGACATCTGCTCAGGGATACTTAAAAATGAGGCACTGAATTAAAATGCACAAACCTTATAATTTCAGTGTTCTTGCTTGACAGCATGCAAGTTGAAATCTGGCACAAAGTGAGAGAAGTTCATTGTTTCATGAGCCATTGGCACCAGCTGGGAGGGTAAATACAAGGTTATACTGTTGGGAAAGTGTACACCTGAATTGTGAGGCCAGTGCTCTTATCAACCAGGCAGGTGGGTAGAATGTTTAATGAAATAACAGGGACAAGGCATGAAATATGGAAAGCTGCCTCCTCTTCCCAGGATGCTGCCTGACCTTCTGTGCTTTTCCAGCACCACTCTGGTTTCTAGCATGAGCAGTTCTTGCTTTTACATAGATGAAATGTGAAAAGCTGTGGGATAGTCAAAATAGAATTAAGGTAGGAGAGCAAACCAGCAATGAGAAATGAGCGTCAAAGAATAGCAGGATGCAACAGAGAGAAGAGACCCAGGAATACAATAAGAGTCTCGGACTGCAGGATGTGGTCTCAGAATAAATGGGTACTAAGTTGAGAGGGAGATGAGGAGTCAGGGATTGAGTGTCTTCAGAACTGCTAGACAGCTGTAGGGGCACAGTCCTTCTGTAGATTTAAGTCTGAGATAGATATAGATTCTTGATCAGTAAGGGAATCAAGGGTTATGGCAAAAGAACAGGAAAGTAGACAGTAGGAATGTCAGACCAGCCATGAAATAAATGGCACAGCAGACCTGAGGAGCTGAATGATCTATTCCTGTTCCTATTTCTAATGGTCTTAATGACTAGGTATTGCAAAGATAAAGACAACACTAAAGGTTTTCTTATGATTGCAATGTGCAAGAGGGTCAGTTAGCTCAATTGACTAGTTTGTGATACAGTGCAATGCCAACAGCAAGGGTTCAATTCCCAAACCAGCTAAGATTGCCATGAAGGACTCTCCTACTCACCTCAGGATGAACTCATTATCAGTCATTTCTCTAATGAGAGCAGCCCTCTGGTCTGGTAAGACTAGCAGTTTTACCTGCATACTGGAGTGCAGTATTCAAGATAGGTGAAGGGGTAGCATTTATTGAAATTCAGCTGTGTCCCCAGTTGAGCCAGCACTTTATCACTCGTGCCTAGTTGTCCTTGAAAAGGTGGTGGAAAGAGTCCTTCTTGAACTGTTGTAGCCCGTGTTAATCAAGGATGCCATTTAGGAAACTAGGATGAAGAAGCAGTTTGAGAGGTAGTGAGAAAAAGGGAAAATAAAAACTCATGGTATGGGGTAATATATCAGCATGGATATTTGTTGGGCTGGCCAGAGAGAACAGTGCATAAATGGTTTTTGGTTAATTGGCATGTGATAAGTAGAATCTCTCAGGGTCTGTGCTACAGCCTCAATTTTTACAATTTATAGCATTCATGTAGATGAGGACTGTCATGGCATGGCAACATTCAACATCAAGATAGGCAGGAATTTATACGATGAGGAAGATGGAGATAGAAATAGATAGCTTGAATGAGTGGGCAAATATCTGACAGATGGAGTATAAAGTGGGAAAATGTAAAGTTGCTCATTTTGGCAGGAAAGAAAGAAAGAAAAATCAGGATTATCTAAATTATGAATGACTATTCAATTCAGAGGTGCAGAGGGATTTAAGTGCTCCAGTGTAGGAGATACAAAAGGTTGGCACACAGTTAGCATATGTCTTTATTAGATTAGGTTGGGACGTCATGGTGGCTCACTGGTTAGCACTGCTGCCTCAGTGCCAGGGACCTGGGTTCGATTCCCTCCTTGGGCAACTGTGTGGAGTTTACAAATTCTCCGTGTCTGCATGGCTTCCTCCGGGTGCTCCAGTTCCCTTCCACAAAAAGATGCGCAGGACAGGTGAATTGGCTATGCTAAATTGCCACAGTATGGAAACCAACAAGGTAGCTAATTGGATGCAATTTTTTATTACTACAGCAATTTGAATATGTAAACAATCAAGTTACGCTCCAGTTACACGGTATTGATGAGACCTATCCTGAATACTATTCTGGTATCCTTATCCAAGGATGGATGTAAACGTATGACTCAGAGGAGATTTACTAGATTAATACCTAGAATAGCAAGATACATTGGACAGACCTTCCTCTTTTCCACTATCGTTTAGGAGTGAGAGAGATAACTTAATGTTCAAAATACAGAATGATTTTGACGAGGATGATATTGAACTGCTGTTTCTTGTGGGAGTCCAGAATTAAAAGGGGCAGTGATTTAAGATTGGGGATCACGTTGTAGGACAGATGAGTTAAGAATTACTTTTCTGAACGTTGTGCAACCTTAGAACACACTTTCGCAGAAAAGGAAGTGGTGAAGGTCATTGATTAATTTTGAGACAGATGGACAGCTTCTTGTTAGATAGAGCAAATCAAGGATTATCCTGGATAGAATGGAGGATGTGCCATTCGAAACACAAACAGCTCAGCCATATTCCTGAAGAAGGGTTACGCCCGAAACGCTGACTTCTCCACCTGCTGATGCTGCCTGGCTTACTGTGTTCTTCCAGCCGCCTGCACGTCTACCTTAGATTTCAGCATCTGCAGTTTTTTTTGTCTCTAACCGCGGTCTTATTGAACAGCAGACCAGACAAGGGGCCGAACGGACTGCTTGTACTCATATTTCCTTTGACTTATAGTCAACAGGGTTATTCTGTTGATCAGTGCAAATCGGCTGATTGATGAATTGTGGACATCTAAATAATGCAGATTTTCTACTGACCGTGCATAGTGATTTTCTATTAGCAATTTTTAAACAGACTATTTTCTATAGTAGTTTTCCATAGTGCAATTTTTTCTAGCGAGAGGTTGCAAAGGAACACAATTGTCACGTACAAATAATGTGTGATAGCTTCTCTAAATTGACACCTTATTTTCCGATAAGCTCGTGCTGTTCTTGCATGCCTAC
Source organism: Hemiscyllium ocellatum (assembly GCF_020745735.1). NCBI lineage: Eukaryota > Metazoa > Chordata > Chondrichthyes > Orectolobiformes > Hemiscylliidae > Hemiscyllium > Hemiscyllium ocellatum. The sequence goes on from NC_083403.1 coordinate 14,245,307, forward strand.
CTGCACTCTTCATTGATGCGTCAGCTTAATGGCAAGAGTATAGTGGGGGCCAGGCAATGAGCTTACAGATGTGGTTCAACACAATTTTAGAAATAGCCCACAGTGCCTCATGCCTGCTCAGTAGTTAGTTGCCAGATCTATTCACAATCTAGTCCACTTAACAAGGCGATAGTGCCACATAGCACATGTATTGTTCACTCTTAGCAATACTGAAATGGACAGGTACATCTTTGACAGACTGCTGAGAATTAGGTCAAGCAAGATTTTTACTTTTATTTAAAGCAAAGGTCTTGCAGATGCCAGATCTGAAAATTAAAAAAAAAAATTGGGGAAACTCAGCAAGTCTGGCAACACTTAAGGGAGAGACTTAAAGTTTGGGCTCGATAGAACTCTTTGAAGTATGAAATCAATATTAAGGAATCCCAGGGTAATCCTGCCCTGTGTTCCACTAAGCTACCATTTCTGCTGGGTCTGTCCTGCCAAAAGACAGGACACGTATCTAGCAATGGCGATGGTGGTATCTGGGACATGGCCTATAGGTTCGACTCCATGAGAATGACAAATTGTATTTGATTTCACTAGACTATTGGATAGCTTTCCCAATTCTGGGACAAGCCACCAGATTTAACAAGGAGGACTAAGGGTCAACAACAGGGCTGAATTTACAGTTGTCATTTCACATGCCTAGATTGATGCCGGACGTTCATCTGGATTTGTCCTTTACTTTGTAGCAATTTTAATACAACTGGGTGACCTGCTGGACATTTAACGGCACTTACGAATCAGATTGCTTTGGGTTTGAAGACAGATTTCCCTCCCACATCTGTGTGATTGAATCAATTGCCCTCTGAAGTTGACCATGCAAATGGGACAGACTTCAAACAAACAGAATCACGAGGATCAGCATGAGAATCAACAGAATTGCACTCCAGCACAATCTGCAGCCTGATGATCCAGCATATCTCTAACTCAACCATTACCATCAAGCTTGGTCGAATAGTGTATACAAGGGAACATGCCAAGAAAGCACCAGACCTACCTTAAAATGAGGTGAAGTTATCAAACTACACGTGTGCCAAATAGCATAAGCAAGTGATAAATAGAGCTAAGCAATCCCACAACCAACAGACCAGACCTAAACTCTTCAGTCCTACCACATCCAGGTGAATGGTGGTATACACAAACAACTCATTGGAGACAGCTCCACAAATATCGTCGTCAATGAATTAATAGCCCAACAATTTAGTGCAAAAGACAAAGCTGAAGCACTCACAAATCCTCTGCTAGAAATGCCACATGGATGATCCACCTTAGCATCCTCCAGTAGTCCCCAGCATTAATGATGCCAGTCTTCAGCCAATTTGACTCACTCCATCTGACGAAAAAAACTGGTTGGAGGCACCAGATACTGCAAAGGCTATAGACCCCGATAACTTTCCGAATTGAATGATTTATTGTCAATTGTAAAAGCAAATAAAGAGTGAAAAATGTCACACTCTGGAGCAGTCTGGAGTTACAAAAACTATTTAAATACCCAAAATATAAACTAAAAAAAAATGAAGTTCTTCCTCCCTCTCTGCACTCAACTTGGCATCAGCTGTCTGGGGATCTCCATATCTGGCTCTGGACTCACCTAAGTCCCCACATCACAGTCCACCTTAGGATTGCTGCTATGGAACGCCCCTACCAGTGGGGCTACTATGCTGCCACTGATGCAACTGCTAATCCACCAGGAGTACTGCTTCAGGCCTACTGCAGTACCACAGTGGAAGCCCAACATCCCAATTTGATTGCCAACCACAGATGCTGCCTAAAATTGCTGCCATCTTGAAAACTGCTGCTGGCACTACAGGGTGCTGCACTGGGCCCAAAGTCGCCAGGTTCCAGCACCATCTCTCACCAGTGGGCCTACACTAGCTGCCACTGCTGATGCAGTTGGCTTTGCTGCGGCCAAGCTTCCCAAATCAAAAGAAAGGTAAGAAACCGCAGGGATCATTCAAGTAGAGAGAAAAGAAAAGGAGAAATGGATGGAAGAAAGGTGAACAGGAGCCCAAATGCTGTTACTCCGCTGCTGCTGGCATCTTGGCAACAGCATTGAGTACATGCGCTCTAGAACTTGCCACTTCTCTGACCAAGCTGTTCCAGTACAGTTACTGGCATCCACCTGACAATGTGGAAAATTGCCTCTGCATGTCTTGTACACGAAAATCAGGACACATTCAAATCAGGCCAATTACTGCTCCCAGTTAGCAGTAATGTTATGGGGAAAAAAAAGTGTTACCATTGCTATCAAACAACACTTGCTCAACAGTAACCTGCTCAGTGATGGGCCGTTTGGGTTCTGTTAGGCCACTCAGCTCCTGACCTCAGTACAGTCTTTGTTCAAACACAGATAAAACAGCTAAATCCAGAAGTCAGGGCGAGAGCGATAGCCTTCGATATGAAGTCTGCATTTGACAGGGTGGATCAAAGGACACCAAAAAAAAGATTGGCATCAATGGGGATTGGGGGCAAACTCTTCCACTGGTTGCAGTCAACTTGGCACAGGAGGACGGTAGTGGTTGTTGAAGGTCAATCATCTCAGCTCCAGGATATCTTGGAGTTTCTCAGGGTAGTGCCCTCAGCCCAATCACCTTCAGCTGCTTCAATGACATTCCTTCCACCATAAAAAAAAGGTCAGAAGTGGGGAAGTTCGTTGATGGTTTGCACAACATTCAGCACTATTCATGACTCCTTGGACACTGAAGCAGATAAAGACCAAATGCAACAACGATATGGACTAAATGCTGGCTTGGGCTGACGAGTGGCAAGTAACATTCATCTCACAAATGCCAGACAATGAACATCTCAAATTAGAGCCATCTAATCACCACACTTGAAATTTAATGGCATTCCCATTGACTCACCAACTGTCAAATCCTGAGGGTCACCATTGATCAGAAGTTCAGCTGGGCTTGCCATGTAAATAGTGGTACAAGGGCAGGCCAGAAGCTAGGAATATTGCAGCAAGTAACTTACCTCCTGACTTTTTAAAGTTTATCTTGTAGGTGGTGGATAAGTCAGGAATGTGGTGGAATACTCCCACTTGCCTGGATTTGCACGGCATCCACAAATACCCACTTCCTCTAATACTGATGCTCAGTAATACACACTGCTGCTGTAAGATGCACTGCAGAAATTCAAAGTTCCTTAGACAACATCTTCCAAACCACAAACACTTCCATCGTGAAGGAAAAGGGCAGTAGATACATAGGAACACCATTTGCTGGTTCCCCTCCAAGCCACTCTCAATCCTGACTTACAAATATTTTATCATTTCTTCATTGTCACTGGGTCAAAATCCTGAAAATGCCTTCTTAAAGTGTCAACATATAGCACATGGACCGCAGTGATTCAAAAAGGCAGCTCACCACGACCATCACTTTCTCAAGGCCAATTAGAGGCAAGCGATAAATATTGATAAACTAGCCAGTGACAATATGTCAGAAGAGAGAGTTATCAAAGAGAACATTAAATGAATTAGATGGGTTTTATGAAAACTGACGATGGTTACATGATCCCCATTAGATCGTTTTAATTCCAATTTTTTTTATTTAATTGATTTCAAATATCACCATCCAATTTAATGGGATTCGAACATATGCAATTATCACTACGGAATTACTGCAAGTGTTGCTCAGCAACCAGTAACATCGAGTAGCTCTCATTTTAACATTGTAGTACTAGGCCTGTTCAAGTCCAATGCAAACTGAAGGAACATTTTCAATTCAGCTTTACAGCCTTCCGGATTGAACACAGTCTTCAATTGTCATTCTATCCTCCCCCGCCCCCAATCCCTGATGAGCAACATATTTCCTGATATTAACATCTACTCTCTTTTTTCCTGTCCCCTCCTACCAATAGCTCTCCCCACTTTGCTATTTGATCTGAGCAACCTCACCATCTGCTCCACTCACTCCTCCTTCTCCCTTTCTTAAAAATTAAAAATATAATTTTGCAGCTCCCTTCAGTTTTGGGAAGTCATATTGGACCTGAAACATTAACACTTTAGATATCGCCAGACATGTTGAGTTTTTACAGCATTTTGAAATTAAACCCAGCATCCACTGGATTTCTAAAAGCCAAATTCAGTTGGACAGCAATCCAATCCAGAGAGCTCAGACAGCAGACTTTTCAGACTGAACAAGGAACAAAGAAAATTTACAGCCCAGGAACAAGCCCTTCAAGCCCGAGCCGCTCCAAATCTACCACGTAAACCGGTTGGTCAATTCCGAAGCTTTTGTATCCCTCTGCTACTCCCACCTACTCATGCATCTGTCCAGACGCATCTTAAATGAATCTACCCTGCCTGCCTCTATCACCTCTGCTGGCAACACATTCCAAGCGCCCGCCACCCTGTGTGTGAACTATTTGCCACATGTATCCCCCTTAAACTTTCCACTTAACTTGAAAGCATGACCTCTCGTTATTGAATCCCTCACCCTGGGAAAGAGCTAGTCTCTACCCACCCTGTCTATACGCTTCATGATTTTGTAAACTGCAATCAGGTCCCCCCTCAATCTCCTTTTTTCTAGTGAAAACAAACCTAACCTACTCAACCTCTCTTCATAGCTAGCACCTTCCATACCAGGCAACATCCTCGTAAACCTTCTCTGCACCCACTCCAAAGGGTCCACATCCTTTCGGTAACGTGGCGACCAGAACTGTACACAGTATTCTAAATGCAGCCAAACCAATGTCTTGTACAATTTCAATAAGACTTGCTCTTATACGCAATACCCCGTCCAATGAAGGCAAGCATACCATATGCCTTCTTGATCACTCTATCCACCTGAGCAACTTTCAGGTTACAGTGGACCTGCACTCCCAGATCTCTCTGCTCATCAACTTTTCCCCAAGGCTCTTCCATTCATTGTATTCACTCTAAAATTAGTCTTGCCTAAATGCATCACCTCACATTTGTCCGGTTTGAAAACCATCTACCATTTTTCCGCCCAACTCTCCAGTCTATCTATATCCTCCTGTATTCTCAGACAGTCCCTTATGCTTTCTGCTACACCACTAATCTTCGTGTCATCTGCAAACTTGCTGATCATACCAACACTGCCCTCTTCCAGATCATTTATGTATATCACAAACAGTGGCCCCAACACTGACCCGTGGATCACCACTGGTCACCTTTCTCCATTTCAAGAAACTCCCTTCAACTACTACTGTCTCCTGTTGCTCAACCAGTTCTTTATCCACCAAGCGAGAACACCCTGCACACCATGTGACTTCACTTTCTCCATTACTCTACAATGGGGAGCCTTATCAAAGGCCTTACTAAAGTCCACGTATATGACATCAACAGCCCGTCCTTCCATCTATCAACTTGGTCACTTTCTCAAAGAGCTTGATTGAGTTGGTAAGGCACGATCTTCCCCACACAAAACCATGTTGCCTATCACTGATAGGCTCATTCTTTTCTAAATATAAATAGATCCTGTCTTAGTACCTTCAACAATTTTCCCATCACCAACGTCAGGTTCACTGGTCTGTAGTTACTAGGAATATCCCGACTACCCTTCTTGTACAGGGGGACAACATAAGCTACCCTCCAGTCCTCCGGCACCTCACCTGTATTTAAACGATGCCACAAAGATATCTGTCAGGGCCCCTGCTATTTCCTATCTCACCTCCCTCAGCAACCTGGGATAGATCCCAACCAGTCCTTGGGATTTGTTCACCTTAACCTCGAGCATACCCAACACATCTTCCCTATTTATATCAATGTGATCCAGACTAATCAAAGTTCTATCTCTAACCTCAACGTTCATCATGTTCCTCTACTTTGTATCAGTGTTCACTGAGGAATCATTCAGAATCACACCCATTCTCTCAGGTTCAGCACACAGCCTTCCTTCATCTTTCAGTGGACCAATCCTTTCTCTAGTTACTCGATTGCTTCTTATATAAGAAAAAAAAAAGGCTTTGGGAGTCTCCTTAATTCTGCTTGCTAAAGCTATTTCATGACCCCTTTTAGCCCGCTTGATTCCTCATTTAAGACTTGTCCTACTCTTCGGATATTCCTCCAGGGCCCATTCTGTTCTTAGCTGGCTAGACCTTATGTATGCTTCCCTTTTCCTCTTGGCTCGTCATACAATTTCTCATGTCATCCATGGTTCATAAATCTTGCCCTTCCTATCTTTTGCCTTCAACGGGACATGAATATCCTGCACTACTGTTAACCTATCTTTGAAAGCCTCCCACATCTCGAATATGGACTTTCCTTCAAATTGCTGTGTCCAATCCACATTTCCCAGCTCCTGCCTAATTTTGGTTAAAGTGGCCTTGACCCAGTTTAGCACTCTTCCCTTAGGACCACACTCCTCTTTATCGAAGAGTAGAGTATTCTAAAACTTGCAGAATTGTGGTCACTGTTCCCAAAAAAATCCCCCACTGCAACTTCTACCACTTGTCCTGGCTCATTCCCCAGTACCAGGTCCAAATTGGCCCCTTCCCTTGTTGGACTAATGACATACTGTGCTAGAAAACTCTCCTGGATGCTTCTTACAAATTCTACCCCATCCAGACCTCTGATGCTAAGTGTATCCCAGTCAATGTTGCAAAAATTAAAATCTCCCATCACCACTACCCTATTGCTTCTACATCTATTCATAATCTATTTGTTCTTCTACCTCATGCTCACTGTTGGGAGGCCTATAATACAGCCCCAATGTAACGGAATCCTTATTTCTCAGCTCCACCCATAATGCCTCACTACCCAAGACCAGTGTCCTCCTTTAGCACAGCCTTGATATCATCCATGACCAGCAATGCAACTCCACCCCCTCTTATTTCCCTCCCTGTCCTGTCTGAAGCATCTGTATCCTGGAACATTTAGTTGCCAGTCATGCCCTTCCTTCAACCAAGTTTCTGTGATGGCAATAATGTCATACTCCCAGGCACCAAGCCAAGCCCTAAGTTCATCTGCCTTACACACTACACTCCTTGCATTAAAGTAGGTGTATTTCAGGCCACTAGTTCTTTTGCGCTCACCTGCTCTGCCTATTCATCCCTTCATTAATGTTATCTTCATAATTGTTATAGTCTCCACCTCGCTGCCTACTTGTTTTCTCTTCTGGTTCCCAGCCCCCTGCCACATTAGTTTACTCCCCAACAGCAGTAGCAAAAACTCACCCAAGGACATTGGTTCCAGTCTGGTTCAGATGTAGACCGTCCATTTTGTAATAGTCCCACCTTCCCCAGAACCAGTCCCAATGTCCAACAAATCTGAACCGCTCCCTCCTGCACCATCTTTCAAGCCATGTGTTCATCCTGGCACTGGTGGTAATCACTACCTTTGAGATCCTCCCCTTTAACTTCTCTCCTAGCTCCCCGGATTCTTTTTTCAGGACCTCATCTCACTTTCTACTTATATCATTGGTGCCTACATGAACCAAGACAACTGATTGTTCACCCTCCCCTTTTAGAATGCTCTGCAGCCGATCAGTGACATCCCCGATCAGAGCACCTGGGAGGCAACATACCATCCGGGAGTCCCGTTTTCGGCCACAGAACCGCCTATCTGCCCCCCTCACAATAGCATCCCCTATGACTATGGCCCTACGAGTCTGAACAGCAATGCCTGCCACGGTGCCATGATCTTGACAACTGCTGCCCTCCCCAGTGAGCCATCTCCCCAACAGTATCCAAAACGGTATACCTGTTTTAAAGGGAGATGACTGCCTTCCTACTCTGTCTGTCTTTTGGTCACCCATTCACCGTCTCCCTCAGCAATCCTAACCTGCGGTGTGACCAGTTCACTAAACGTGCTATCCACAATCTCCTCAGCAACGCAGATGCTCCACAGCGAGTCCATCCGCAGCTCCAGAACCATCATGCGGTCAAACAACAGCTGCAGTTGGACACACTTCTTGCAAGTGTAAGAGTCAGGAACATCAGCCACATCCCTGAACTCCCACATCAAGCAAGAGTCACCTGCCACAGGTCTGAGGTTCCCTGCCATTGTAAGCTTAGCTTTATATGAGCAAACTGAAACCAGTCAATGCACTTAAATAAATGAAAAAGGTAGACAAGAAATAAAAGCCTTACCTTACAGGGGCTTTTTCTTCCGGTTTTGGGGGAGTGTAGTATCTTGGGTTTAGCCACTGCCAAAATATAGATTAAGCCCTTACCTTCCCGGCAGCCCTGTGATATTATTATACCAACATAATATTAATCTCGCTCATGTCCAATCGGATCCAGCCAGCCCATCACTGACAGTTCCAATGTGCCAAAAGTACTTGCAGTTTTCACAGCAATGCTGGAACCTTACAATGAACTATTGGGACATATGTTATAAACAAACGTGGCGGTCAATTTTTACTTGCAGTCACAAAATAGAATGTGATGAACAATCAGTTAGTTAATTTGTTCCAAGAACAATTTAAGGGATAAATATTAATCAGATCAAATTTGGATAACTTGCTCCTTCTCCATCTTCCCAGAAGGGCAGATACACTTTTCGTTTAATGCCTGAAAAAGAGGGTAGCACTGAAGCTTTAGCTCGAGTATACAACTGTAGAAGGGGCCATCATATCTATACTCACTATTTGCTTCAGTAATCAAACTACACTCCTCCATAGCCTTCTACTTGAATTATCAAAATCTTTCTCCAGCTATGTCCAAATTGTCTGCACATTGTGTAGTGATAGTGCCCTTACCTCTAGGCCGCCTGCTTTCAGAGGTGTGTAGTAGTATCTCTGAACAAGTTGATTAGAAAACACTGCAAGTGGACATCTAGCATTCACTGTCAATGTTTTTCCTATGTATTACCCAGTCAACGTTCATCTTTACTTTGTCAAAAATGATCTTGCACCCATTCTGTTACACTTTGTGCCACATGAATATTTTTAACAAATTGCTTGTTGAAAACATCAGAATCCACATTCATTGCTTGTGAAAAGGAAATCTTGTAAACACTATTTGAACTCAAGTGTGGTAGGTGCCCTTGTTTAATATTCACACTGATTCTTCATTTACCAACATAGCTGCTGATGTTATGACGACATCTCAATAGCCATCAAATCCCAAAATGAAACTTGAACCCAGAAAAAGGACGCCAACAGTGGACCGCATGCCCCTTAAAGTTACTGCACCTAATATTCTCTGGTGGTATCCTCAACAAATACTAAGATTGAATCTGCTTAGCTTCGGAGATCAAAGATGCTTTCAGATGTGCATCATCAGATGCCACATAGTTCATGTCCACTGATGTAATCATAAATTAGTAATTTTTATTCATGAACTGACAAGATTATGATACAAGTGAAAATGCTATTAAGCTAGGCTGGCCCACCGATAAATTTAAAAAAAGGCTAGCAGCATTTTAAACATGGAGAAAAAGAAAGCATTACCAAAAACAAGGGGTGAGAGATAACAACAGCGTATGCACTACTTTACCACAAAATCAGAAGACAAAAATACTGCAAATGTGGATAACAATCTGAACCACTTGCCTAGGGACCAGGGTTAGATTTCAGCCTTGGGCGGCTGTGTGGAGTTTGCACATTCTCTTAGAGTCTGTGCGTGGGCTTCCTCAGAGTGCTCCAGTTTCCTCCCACAATCCAAAAGATGCGCAGGTTAGTTGAATGGGCTATGCTAAGTTATCCAGTGATCAGGGATGTGTAGATTAGGTGCATTAGTCAGGGGTAAATGCAGAGTCATAGGGTAGGGGAATGGGCCTGGGTGGGTTACTGTTTGGAGAGTCAGTGCGGACTTGTTGGGCCAAATGGCCTGTTTCTACACTGTAGGGATTCTATGATTCTGCACACAATCCCTCTCGTACAAGAAACCCAAAATGAGTTGCATCAGCAAACTAAATTGACAGATCTTGACATTGATGCAGTGAAGCAACAGTATTACATGAGTAGTAGGATGCAAACCCAAATTTACTGCTGTCCAAAAGATATCTTAATATGTTACATGAAAAAGAGGTGTCGGGAGGGATTTCCAGACTTTAGGGCTCAGACAACTAAAAGTATGGTAAAATGGAGGACTTCAAGAGGCTAGAATTAATGAGTACGGATAATTCAAAATGGCTGTGGGCTGGAAGAGATTGCAGAGACAGGCAAGCCCGTGAAGGGATTTGAAAAGGAAGGAGAGATCTTTAAAAATTATGATGTTGCTTGACTTGAAGCCAATGCAGGGAATTAAGCAGAGAGATGATGGGTTAGGAAACCGTGCCGGAACCTCTCCTTTGACCATCTCCCTAACAAGTATACTGCTGGCAGGGATTGCCTGTCACAGACTGCAATAGCAGCAGCCAGACAGGTGGCACCACAGCAGGAAGGATCAAAGTGGAGTAACAGGAGACTCAAGAGCCAGGGTCATAGATAGGTTTTTGTGGTCACAAGATTGAGTTCAGGATGGTATGGTGCCTCCCTGATGCCAGGGCAGGCACAGGGCATTCTCAAAAAAGGGAGGGGAATCGGCCACAGGTTTGTGGTACAAATTGGTACTAGCAACACTGGCAGAGACTTATGGCATTGATTAGGGACATTACCACAGATATACATGGAGGGAGGACACCTCGCAGGATTCATCCAGTGAGGTCATTTGTGTAGAGTTCAGGAATAGGAAGGCTGCAATCATTTTGATGGGATTGTACTCCAGGTCTCCCAGTGGAAACATGATGGAAAAAATGTGAAAACTGTTGTGGTAAATGTTTTTAAACTTCCCCCAAATTTACTATGACCTTAGTACTGAAGGTTTGGATTGGGAACGGGTATTGTAGGGCAGTGGAGGTGAATTTGTTACATCTCCAGGAGAGTTTCTTGAAGCCCCAGGCCAACTAGGTCTTGTATTGGGAAATGAGTCCAGCCAAGTCAAAGTATTTTAGGAACACAGTTAAAAATCACAACACCAAGTTATAGTCCATCAGGTTTAATTGGAAGCACACTAGCTTTCGGAGCAACGCTCCTTCATCAGGTGATTGTGGAGGGCTCGATAGTAACAGAATTTATGGCAAAAATTTGCAGTGTGATGTAACTGAAATTATACATTGAAAACTTGATTGTCTGTTAAGCCTTTCCTCTGTTAGAATACAGTGATAGTTTCACTTCTTTCATGTGTAAATCACAAAACCCTTTTTAAAGTTGCATTCTCGGCTTAGCTGCTAACAATGGTTCTAAGCTGCTAAGAATGCAACTTTAAAAAGAAGGGTTTTGTGATTTACTCATGAAAGTGAAACTATCACTGTATTCTAACAGAGGAAAGGCTTAACAGAATCAATTTTTCAATGTATAATATCAGTTACATCACACTGCAAATTTTTGCTATAAATTCTGTGTTACGATCAAGCCTTCCACAATCACCTGATGAAGGAGCGTCACTCCGAAAGCTAGTGTGATTCCAATTAAACCTGTTGGACTATAACCTGGCGTTGTGGGATTTTTTAAAACTGTGTCCAACAGTCCAACACCGGCATCTCCAAATCATATTTTAGGAACAGCAAAGATAATCCCATAAACTTGAAGTTACTGATGGATAAGGTTAAGAGTAGCCCTTGGGTACAGGCTAACTACAACATTAGGCAAGAACTGGACATATAGATTGGGGTAGCAGTTTGAGGGTAAATCCACATCTGTCATGTGGGAACCTTTTAAAGGCCAGTTGAATATAGAGTTCAAGACCAACAGTTCCTGTGAAAGTGAAGGGTAAGGATGGCAAGATTCAGGAACCTTGGATTACAAAGAAAAATTGTAAGTGTAGTGAAAAAGAAATTGGGCACATACAAGGTTTAGGAAACTGGAAACAGAGAGCCCTCAAGAGTATAAAGAAAGCAAAAAAGAACTTAAATAAGCAGTTAGGAGGGCTAAAAGGGGTTATGGCAGTGATAAAGAGGATTAAGGAAAATCCCAATAGGTTTTATACATATACAATGAGCAAGATGGCAGCTAGGAAAAGGTAGGTTCACTCAAGAACAAAGCAGGGATTTTATGCATGGAGGCAATGGAAGTGACAGAGTCCTTTACAAATATTTTGCATTGCTGTTCACAAAAGATGACAGACATAGTGGATGGAGAGTCTAGAAAGGAGTATGTTGATATTTTAGGACATGCCAATACATTAAAAAGTTTTGTTGGCTGTTTTGAAAAGCACCAAGTCCCTAAGACCTGATAGAATCTATCCCAGAACACTGGTGTTGAGGGAGAAATTGCTGTGTCCTTGTATGAAGTCTTTGATTTGAATTGAATTGAATTTATTGTCACATGTACGGAGGCACAGTGAAAAACTTTGTCTTGCGAGCAATACAGGCAGATCAGAGTTAAGTAGCATAGATAGTAAATAATAGTGGCATAAACAAAAACACAGGTACACTGTACAGGTGACTTAAGGGTTTGAGAGTCCATTCTAACAGTAGGGTAGAAACTGTTGTTATGAAACCAGCTGGTTTGTGTTTTCAGGCTTCTGTACCTTCTTCCCAGTGGTAGAGGTTGTAGAAAAACATTGCCAGGGTGGGATGAATCTTCAAGAATGCTGGCGGCCTTTCCTTGACAGCTGGCCTGGTAGATGGATTCTATAGATGGGACATGGCCTGTGAGATTCCCTGGACTGAGTTCACCACTCTCTGTAACCATCTCAGATCTACATTTGCTCTAGTAATACATCTAGACAGAATGCTCTTAATGGTGCACCTATAAAAGTTAGCAAGGATATTCACTGTCATGCCAAATTTCCTCAGCTGCCTGAGAAAGAGATGATGTTGTTGGGCCTTTGCAACCAGTGCATCCACACAAAGAGTATAAGAAAACTTATTGTGGATGACCACTCCCAGGAGCTTGACACACTCCACTTGTTCCACCTCTGTGCTGTTAATGTGTAGGGGGGCATTAGTAATATCCCACCAAAAGTCAATGAGTTCCTTGGTTTTGCTGGCATAGTGAGGTTTGTACCTTCTTTAGTCAAAGGAGAGGCCCTGAAGACTGGAGAATAGCCAATGTATTCCTTTGTTTAAGGAGGGCAACAGAGATCATTTGGGAAATTACAAGATGGTGGAACTTGTCAGTGGTAAGAAAATTATTGAAGATTCTTAGGGACAGGATTTACTTACATTTGGAAAAATACAGGCTTACTGGTGACAAGCTGCATAGCTTGGCGAGACACCACCTCCCCTGCACAAACTTGATTGAGTTCATTGAGAAAGTGGCAAAGACATTGAGAGCAGGGTGGTGCATGTTGTCTACATGTACAGAAGTGGTTTACCAGTATTTTGTCTGGTTTGGAGGACATTAGTTGTGAGAAGTGCATTGACCACTGGATCATGCTGTGCAAATATCACAGTGGATTGGATGACCAGAGACAAGCCTCCTTTCAGAGAAAACAAGTAGTTATCCTAATGAGTGAAAGGTCAACTGAACATGGGAGATGTGACACAGTTGCAATGTTTTTCGGTGGTCAACTGTTGAATGTGTGAAGTATGGACAATTGATTGATTATGCATGGAAAAAAGTACAAGAGAAACCACTTCAGGGCAACAGCTATCTAATTCACGAATAGGAATTATCTACTTGAAGTTGGGATGGAATAGACCCATCATCAGTTTCCATCTGATCCTTGGAGAAATCCACATACACCAGCTCACTTGTAATAGCAAGCACTGTAAGGATAAGTCATGAGATGCGATTATAACAGTATTTTGTAATGTACTGGTTTCAAATGAAAAAAATATTTGGGCATGTTCCATTTTTGAGACTGCCTTGGGTCACTGGAGGTCTGCAGAAAACTTGATAGACCAGAGAAGGTGTGAATAATCTAGAACAAGCAGCGTTTTTGATGCCTCCAAGTTTAGAGGGTAGAAAGAGCAAGGAATACATTGAACTAGTTCAGTCTGGAGGTAGTAAAGATATGAATGAGATTTATCACATCAAAAATGGGAAAACACAGGTGGATTTTATGGAGATGTTCTTCGTAATGGCAACCTGTGGTTTGAAGCTCACCTTGGAGATAAACAGACCCCAAAACTAACAACTGACAGATTTACTTTCATAGCTCCATCCCCCTCCATGGCAGCTGAGTGCAGGGACTAAACTATAGCTTCAGCACTATTGATATTTAACTGAAAAGAAATTTGTGTTCATTCAATACTGATACTGTAGCAACCGTGGCAGAAAGTTCAGAGAAGTGGTGGTCAGATATCACTACGTCAGTAGATAGTCTAAGTGATGGAAAATATGTGGAGACAGCTATTCTGCTTGGGACTAAGTGAATATGTAGGGCCATTACACTCCTGTTCAAGTGGAGACAGTTGCCAAAGTGGTAGCTAGGGAATGCTGTTTTAGACAGGATAGAGGACAACAATTTGTGCTCTCAAAAGTTTAACAGAAATTAATGCTTTGATTGACTGTTCAGTTGATGAGCAACATGAGAACTCCGATAAGGGAGCAGAGTGGTTAGAATAAGTAACAGTGGCACAGTGGTTAGCACTGCTGCCTCACAGCGCCTGAGACCCGGGTTCAATTCCCGACTCAGGCGACTGACTGTGTGGAGTTTGCACGTTCTCCCCGTGTCAGGTGAATTGGCCATGCTAAATTGCCCGTAGTGTTAGGTAAGGGGTAAATGTAGGGGTATGGGTGGGTTGCGCTTCGGCGGGTCGGTGTGGACTTGTTGGGTCGAAGGGCCTGTTTCCACACTCTAAGTGATCTAATCTAAGTAGCTTTAATCAGGAAGCCATTGAGCATCACCTGTAACCTGTGCAAACCTGCCAAGCTTGCTACTAATTTTCAGGGCAAGATTCGGATCTGCACTCATGCAGTTAGGGATGTTGTTTAAACCATTTAAACAAGCCATTTCTACATCCAGTTCCATACAATTTTCTCTCAATGGAGAAGTCTGAATTGCAGCACAAAATCTTTCATTCCATTATTTTGATCCAGATTGGGGATTTGGTGTTCCTGGTCCCTTACAGGAAGCTTACACTAATTCAGGTAGCCGGATTGATTGGTTCATTTTATTTATTCGTTCAACACATTTGCATTTGCTGTAATTAATACAAGCTACCAAGTATTCCTGGATTTTGAATGGAAGGTGTCAGCATATGACTGGTTTGGAAACCATTGCTGAATGCTATGCAGTTCCCCATCTCAGAAAGCCTCCCCTTATACCTGCAATTAACAGGGTTTTAAAAATGGAAAATATAGGAGCTGACCATAGATTCTGGATTTATCCTATTTTGTGGTCTCTTTTCAAATTTGAGTATCCCGACTGCCTTGGCTAATGCATGCCCCTATTCAAATTTCTCAATTACACTGTATTAAATGCAACAATTATGCTGCATTACTACAGATGAATGACTTTACTGCTTTAACAATTTCACTCTTCTTAATGAGACCATTAGGAAGGTTAATGATGCAAAGCACAAATCTAAGCATCTGGATATAAAAACAGCAATCCAGTTGATATTCTAGCAGGTTTGACTTGCT
The DNA here is from genome assembly GCF_020745735.1 of Hemiscyllium ocellatum. Lineage (NCBI taxonomy): Eukaryota > Metazoa > Chordata > Chondrichthyes > Orectolobiformes > Hemiscylliidae > Hemiscyllium > Hemiscyllium ocellatum. Next base: position 14,260,774 of record NC_083403.1, read on the forward strand.
CCTCACTAACCTCCATGTAGTAACAGTCATTTGTTGAATTAATTTTCAATGAATTAGAATAAAATTCTGTTGCATTATTTCAGCTTTTAGACAATTGGATGACATGGGGGAAACATCTAAAGATCCTGCAAAATTCAACTTCTGAATATCCAGACCGAACATACACGAGTTTTTAAACATCTGCCAGAAAGACTGCAAAATTTTGAAAATAATGCAAAACAAACTCAGTGTGCAGGAGTTAAACTTTGGACTGAAAACTGCACCGAAACAGAAATATTTACAATTCCACTACATAAATCTCACCTGATAAATAAAATTAGTTCAACCTAAACTGGATATGGAAGGAAATCAGGATTTATGCTCATTAATCTGCATACTTCAAGCAAAAGTGGTCATAAACAAATTTTCATTGGTGAACAGAAAAGGCTGCCTCTAGGTGGCAGGAAAAAGGGAACCAGTCATAAAGGTGGGGGAAAGTGCCAAAGTCATGAACGGTACAGAAACCTGGAAGTTAAAGTATTTTATCAATCTAGAAATGTATAAATCATTGAATCAGAGCACAGAAATGGACTCTTCAGCCCACTGGGTCTTTGCTGATTAATAAACACCAAACTACATTAATCTCATTTACATACACTTAGTCCACAGCCCATGCTCTGGCATTTTAAATACTCATTCAAGTGCTGCTTAAGTCTTGGGTGTGTATCTGTCTTAGCCAACTTCTCAGGAAGCACATCCCAAATATCTAACCTTTGGGCAAAAAATATTTTCTGCTGATCTCATATTTAAAAAGTTTTGCATCCTCTAGTCTTTTTTTTGGGGGGGTGGGGGCAGGAATTGTCATGGTCTACTGTCTATGAACCATACAAAATAGAGTGGAAATCAGATCTCCCCCATCAGCCTCTGCTCCAAGAAAAACAAAGTCATCCTTTTTTCAGCCTTTCCTCGTAAGACTTTTCATCCCAGGCAACATCCTGGTCAATTTCTTTTGAACCATCTCCAGGTAATCACGTCTTTCCAATAGTGTAGTAACTAGACTGCACACACTACTCCATCTGTGGCCTAAACAAAGTTGTAACAAGACCTCCTTGCCCCTAAATTCTCTGACCCAGTTAATGAAGTCAAGCATCCCATATGCCTTCTTCAGCACCCTGTCTACTTGTGGTGACACCTTCAGGGATCTATGAACTTGTGCACCAAGGTCAATTCAGTATCCCCTTATTAGACCTCCCAAAAATGTATCACCTTGCACTTATCGAATTAAATTCTATCTGCCAAGAAGATGCATCCCCTGATCAACATCAGGCTACAGCCGGAGACTACCCGCCTCACTATCAACACAAATTTTCATGTCATCTGCAAACAGTTATACCTTATATGTTGACATCAAAGACCGTAACATACAAAAAAGGAGCAGGGGTCCCAACACTGATGCTGTGGAGCACCACTTGTCACAGGCTTCCAATTACAAAAACAACCCTCCACCATCACCCTTCGTCTCCTATTCCTAAGCAAATTTTGGATCCTTTTTGTCAACTTGCCTTAGATCCCACGGGTTCTTATCGTTATGACTAGCCTTCCATGTGGAATTTTGTCAAAGGCCATACTGAAGTCCATGTAAAATCATATCAACTATCCTCATCAACATTTAGTCATCTTTTCAAAAAAAAATATTAGCCAGACAGGATTTCCCTCAAAGAAATCCATACTGACTATCCTTGATCAATCCCCACTTTTCCAACTGTTGATTAATCCCATCCTTCAGAAACTTTTCTGATAAATTTCCCTACCACTGAAATCAAATTAACTTGTCTGTAATAACTTAGTCTATCCCTACTGCCCTTTATGATTTAAAGAGCCACATTAGATATCCTCCAGCCATTTTGTATTTCACTTGTGGGACCAAGATATTAAATACCTCCAAGGCACCAGCAATCTCCTCCATTGCCTCCCACAGTATCCTGGGATACATTTCATCAGGCCTCAAACACTTCTTCCGCTGCCTCCGAGCTTACTTTCACAATCAAGACTCCCACCTACCTTCCAAGGACCCCTTCGCCCACCTCCAACACATTGCATCCACCTGGACACCCCATGCTGGCCTATTACCTGCCCTCCACATTTCCAACTGCTGCTGGGTCATTAACTGCCTCAACCCATCTACCCCCCTCCCCCACTCCAACCCCTCATCCTCACTGCACAGCCCTCCAATCCCCTCTGCTCCAATCCCGACCTCACCAAGCCAACAGATAAGGGGGTGCAGTGGTAGCCTGGCACACTGACCTCTACACCACTGAAGCCAAACGCCAACTCGAGGACACCTCTTCCTATTGCCCCTTCGACCATGACCCCACCCCCCCCAATCACCAAAAAAATCTCCCAGACCATACAGAACCTCATCACCTCAGGAGATCTCCCACTCACAACTTCCAACATCAGTCCAGGAACCCCACACAGTCCGGTTCTGCCTTCTTTCCAAGATCCACAAGCCAGACCACCCTGGCCGACCAGTTGTCTCGGCATGCTCCTGCCGAACTCATTTCTACCCACCTCGACACCGTCTTATCCCCCTAGCCCAGGAACTCCCCACATACTGGAGACACCACCCATGCCCTCCACCTCCAAGATTTCCGTTTCTCCGGCCCCCCAAGGCCTCATCTTCACCATGGATATCCAATCCCGCTACACCTCCATCTGCCATGACCAGGGCCTCCAAGCCCTCCGTTTCTTCCTCTCCCGATTACCCAACAGTACCCTTCCACCGACACTCATTTGTCTGGCCGAACTGGCCCTCACCCTTAATTTCTCCTTCGAATCCTCCAGACCAAAGGGGTAGCCATGGGCACCCATATGGGTCCAAGCTATGCCTGTCTCTTTGTTGGCTCCGTAGAACAGTCCATCTTTCGTAATTACACCGGCACCACTCCCCACCTCTTTTACCACGGCATTGATGACTGCATTGGCGCTACCTCGGGAGCATGAGGAGGTTGAGCAATTCATCAACTTCACCAACACTTTCCACCCGGACCTTAAATTTACCTGGACCATCTCTGACACCTTCCTCTCCTTCCTGGACCTCTCCATCTCCATTAATGATGACCGACTTGATACTGACATTTTTACAAACCCGTCTCCCACAGCTACCTGGATTACACCTCTTCCCACCCTACCTCCTGCAAAAATGCCATCCCATATTCCCAATTCCTCCGCCTCCACTGTATCTGCTCCCAGGAGGAGCAGTTCCACCACAGAACACACCAGATGGCCTCTTCTTTAGAGACCACAGTCACTGGGTCAAAATACTGGAATCCCCTCCCTAATAGCATTGTGGGTCAACCCACAGCAGGTGGACTGCAGCGGTTCAAGAAGGTAGCTCACCACCATCTTAAAGGTAAAAACAATGACTGCAGATGCTGGAAACCAGATTCTGGATCAGTGGTGCTGGAAGAGCACAGCAGTTCAGGCAGCATCCAAGGAGCAGCGAAATCGACGTTTCAGGCAAAAGATCTTCATCAGGAATGGCTTTTGCCTGAAACGTCAATTTCGCTGCTCCTTGGATGCTGCCTGAACTGCTGTGCTCTTCCAGCACCACTAATCCTGAACCATCTTCTCCAGAGCAACTAAGGATGGGCAATGAATGCTGACCAGCCAGCAATGCCCACTTCCCACAAATGAATTCTTAAACTGTGTTTTAGAATTTTGTTTGCGACCTCCATTCTCATTGAGCCTACGCTCACTGGGGTTCACCCGAATCTGTTCCCCTTCAGCAAAGCTGCTATCACAGGAATGAGTTTAATGCAGAGGTACCCAATGGTTTCAGTATCAAGGCACATCTAAATGAGAGAGAGTTCCATGGCACACCTTTTTTCAGCTGAATTGCTTACATAATCATAGTATGTTTTACAGCCTTATTAGAGGAGTTTGCAACATAGTGCATAAAACAGGTTGAATGATTAAAAGCATTCAGGTTTCAAATGCACTGGCAAAAAATAGAGCCTTTGATTGCAAGCTCACACTTTCTAAATCTGTTCAACTCCACTATTTCTAAATTATTAATGAACAATGGATCAGAGCAAAAATAAATTGCAATTTATGGGGCTGGTGGTGTTCTGTATTAGCCAGTGTGGTAAAGGCCAGATAGCCCTTAGTACATTGTCTTTGATCAGTTTTTTTTAAAAAGATTAGATTCCATGCAGTGTGGAAACAGGCCCTTCGGCCCAACAAGTCCACACCGACCCTGTGAAGAATAGCCCAGCCAGACTCATTGCTTCTGAATAATGCACCTAGCACTATGGGCAATTTAGCATGACCAATTCACCTAACCTAAACATCTTTGGACTGTGGGAGGAAACCCGTTCTTGCTATTACTTTCATTCAAATTCAGATGCTGCTTTGACTGAATGAATTAGCAGAGGAATCACCTCTATTGACAATTATCTATTTCTTCTTAGAATCCAAGATTTGGATCAGGGGCATAAACTTGTCAAGAACAAAATTCCAAAATATGTGTTTTTAAAATCTATGCTAATATGGAAATGTGTCCAGGCCAGTATTGATCCTATTGATCTTTCAGGCCCCCAGCCCACAAGCCTCATTCCTACACCCGAACTGTTGATTGTCCTACTTCTGATGCTGCCTGACCTGCTGTGTTTTCCAGCACCACACTCGACTGATCTTCAGCATCTGCAGTCCTCACTTTCTCCTGGTTAACCAATCAGCACACCCTCCCTTTGATATAACTTTGTGATTGTTTGAAATTTGGCACCTTTGCATTTACCCCAGTGAGTCCAAGTTAAAAAGTTTAAGCATGTGTAATGTTTCAACAGAAGTATCATAATCATTGTTCTTGTCACTGGCACAAAAGGTCCAACTCATTTTACATCCCTTGACTTCAGTTCAAAAATCTGCCCTGTGATACAAGATTCCAGCAAGGCTGAACTGGACATTTCATGAGGCTTCAGCAACCACATATGGTTTATTCACTCAAAAGGGCATTAAACTTTGAAATTTTCTACCCAGACAGAAGAAAAATTCACTGACTATATTCAAGATAGATATTTGATCGGCAAGGTATATTGGGGCTGGCTGGAAAGTGTAATTAAGGTCAGAATCAAGTCAACCATAAATTTTATTGCTTGGAGAGGAGACTCAAGGGGTCTAATGGTCTTCCACTGCATATATAGGACTTTCATGTTACGCTTGGAAACTGCCTTGATGCTTTGGGTACCCTACTAGCCATTTGGCTGTGGCAAGCTCATCTTCCTGATTATCTTCGGGTATGTGATCACTTTCCATCTTGCTAACAGTACAGGTATCTCTGCTTCATGAGTACCAACACACGACCAACATACTAATGGGATGAATAAAGTTGCTGTCACACTTTTGAGGCAAGACTAACCTTATCTGGGATTGGGAGTGATTTGGTCTTCCTTCTTTAAAAGGCAGTGGACAGTAAAGGGTCAAGTTTCACAACACAGTAGGGGCATCTCTCAGATTGAGCCATTATTGTAATGACTCTTCAGCAGATAGTAGATGGATAAATCCACTTGGTTATGGAGCCTGCATGTGTTGTGCAAGACCAAGCATTCAGTATCAGCATGTATAACGATAACGTATTTGATATTGGGAGAAAAAAAATCACAAAAGGATATTATTTCCGCATCAACGATGGTTGACTTGGAGGGGAACTTGCAGATGGTGGTGTTCCCAAGTATCTGCTGCCATTGTCCTTCCAGATGGAAGTGATCATGAATTTGCAAGGTCTGAGAATCTTTGAATTTCTGTAGTGCATCTTGTAGATAGTAGCAACAGTGTTGGTAGCAGAGGGAGTGGATGTCTGTGGATTTGCAGGCTGCTTTGTCTTTGACATTATCAAGCTAGAGTGTTGTTGGAGTTGCAAGTGGGGAGTATTCCATCATACTGCTGACTTGTATATTGTAAATGGACAGGCTTTAGAAAGTCAGGTGGTGAATCACTCACCTCAGTTTTCCTAGTCTCTGACCTGCTCTTGTAGCCACTGTTTGAGAGATGCAGCCAGTTGAGTTTCTGGTCAATGCTAATCCTCATGATGTTGATAATGGGGGATTCAGTGATGGTAACACTGTTGAATGTCATGGGACGGTGGTTAGATTGCCACTTAGGTGATGGTCATTATCTGGCATTTGTGTGGTGCAAATGTTACTTGCCACTTGCCATATTGTCCCAATCTTCCTGTATTTGAACACTGACTGCTTCAGTATGAGGAGTGACAAGTGGTGCAGAACATTGTACAACCATTGGTGAGCATCCCCACTTCTGACCTTATGATGGAGGGAAGGTCATTGATGAAGCAGCTGATGATTAGACATGGATACAACCTTGAGAAACTCCTGCAGAGATGCCTTCAAATTGAGATGACTGACCTACAAAAGACTGACCTATCTACAGGCCAGGTAAGACTCCAACCACTTCAGATTGTCCCAATACCCACCGATTCCAGTTTTGCTAGGGGTCCTTGATGCCACACTGTTGAATATAGCCTTGCTGCCACTCTAGCCTCATGTCTGGAATTCAGCTCTTTTTTTCCATATTTCAACCATAGCTAAAACAAGGTCAACTGTGTCTCACAAGCCCAGAAAGAATAGATGTGGAGACGTTGTATCATCCCAACTCTGAACCCCAGTCACTGAATGCATTTAATAAAGAAATTGATAGACTTCTACAGACCAAAAAAGTGATCAAGTGAGATGGGGAAGCAAGGAATAAGATGTTGAGATACAGGATCAAGCATGATCATTGTCCAAACAGCCCTATATCTGCTCCTATTTTCTGTGTTCCCATCCATCACTCCAGTGCTAGAGGACTTTTATTGGTTTCCAGTTTTACAATAACTAAACTTTGAAAGTTCTCATCCTGGTTTTCAAAATTAATAATTCATCTTTTAGTACAACTGGAAATAACTAGCTGTAGCTTTTTTCACCCAATTTAAACACTGTCAGCGCCTTCAGCTGTTCAGAGTCAACAGAGAAGCAATCATCCAACTTTGGTTTTTTTTTTGGAAGTAGAGATTTTTAAAAATGTTTGACACCACGACGCATTAGGATGTAGTGGCAGGGTACCAAATGAGTTGGCAGGGTTAAACTACATAATTATTGCTTCAGTTATAGGTAGAGATTAATACAAACTGGTTGGAACATGGTCAGTGCGCTCTATTTTAATACAGAATGTATTTGGGCGGCACGGTGGCACAGTGGTTAGCACTGCTGCCTCACAGTGCCAGGGACCTGGGTTCAATTCCCGCCTCAGGCGACTGACTGTGTGGAGTTTGCACGTTCTCCCCGTGCTGGAAGAGCACAGCAGTTCAGGCAACATCCAAAGAGCAGCGAAATCAACGTTTCAGGCAAAAGCCCTTCATCAGGATTCCTGATGAAAGGCTTTTGCCCGAAATGTCGATTTCACTGCACTTTGGATGCTGCCTGAACTGCTGTGCTCTTCCAGCACCACTAATCCAGAATCTGGTTTCCAGCATCTGCAGTCATTGTTTTTACCACTTAAGATATTGCTCAGTAATTCTGGTCACTGCACGGTCGAGTGGCATGTGACTGTGAGGGAGTGACCTGAGGGGAAGGGGGTGCTATCTTATGAGCATTACTGACCTGTAAGGATTTTGTATAAAGGAAGAACTGTTTCCTTTGTTCAGCGAGTACTTCCCTGGACACACTTCGCAACCATGACAAAGTGTGCGCATTCAGGGTTTCTCCAAAGCTAGTTTTGTACAGTGCTTAATAAAATTTGGTTGTTGTTCACAGAAGTTGGCATGTTGCAGTTGCATCAAGTGTGTAGGAACCTCAGGGTGGGGGGGGGGGGGGGGGGGGGGGGGAGGAGAAGAGAGAAAAACTTAGTTAAATTCTAGTAACAATCTCCTGTCTTCTCTCTAGAGCTCTGCATATTATTTTCAATTAATAATCTGATTAACTTTAAAAGCCTAACTGATACGCCTCAGTGGCACATTGTCCTTGTAGGGATTTTGTATATGATATTCGTTCTGCTGGTGGTTGGTTCTGGGTCCTTTAAATTCATCACGAGTTGTTTAAGTGGGGTGGTAGATTTGTGTTACCATGACGTTTAGGGGCCAGAGTAGCCTGGTTGTCATCTCTCAGATGTCTGATGTATGGTAGGGTGTCAACAGTCTCTGGGCACATTGTCTTCTTGTTTAGGTCTGTTGTGCAGGAGTCAGCAGTCTGCACTTATTGGGTACACACTGTTCTTGAATAAGTATAGGTGTTTTTCCTCGGCTTCTCGTAGTTCCTGGGTGCTGCAGTATGTTGTGGCTTGTTTAAATAATATCCAGATGCAGCTCCATTTGTGGGTGTTGGGCTGATTGCTCCTGTAGTTGAGTATTTGATCAGTGCGTGGGGCTTTGTAGATGCTGGCCTGCAGCTCTCAATTGGCTTTTTGGTCTCCTATGACATCTAGGAAGGGGAGTCTGTTATTGTCTCTTCCTCTTTGGTGAACTTTATAGCAGTAACTGTGACAAACCTGCTCCTTTCACAAAGTAAACGTCCTTGTTTTATTTTCCAGAGAGGTTGTAAGTGACAGGTTCTGAAAAGTCTGCATTTGGATGGATTTTAAGGCCAATTTGTTTGCAGCTAACAGACAGAATGCTTTCAAGTTCTAAAAAAAAGCTTGCATAATGAAAGGGGGTGGGTGGGGGTGGGGAGGGTGGTGAGGAAAGACTGCTGGACTCTGACTTCTTTCCTGCAAGAATGTGTTTGATTTTACTTTTTGTGTCAAGGAGTGTTTATGGGAATTGTTCAAAAATACTTGCAACAGCATTAGGTTGGGATAATCGGTTAGGTTTTCGGATAGGATAGAACACAAAACAAATACAATACAATGCAATACTGGATAACCTATGCTTCATTCAGTAATCTAAATAAATTGATTGTTTAAAACAAAGTGGTTTGACCAGCTGATTCTCCACTGGAATATCCACTGTTTAGTTGTTTTAAACAACTAGCAAAATTAGGGTTGAGGCTACCTTCTTGAAGTGTTTTGAGGAGGGGGTGCTGGCCTGGTCCATAACAGGTTGTTGATTGAGAGTTTCTTCTAATTTGTGTTTTGTGAACCCAAAACTTGGGCTGGATTGTGCAAAGGCTGTCTATTCTAACCTCTGCATAACTGCTTCTGCTAAAAGACTTGATATTGGTGATCCCACAGGCATCCCACTGATTTGTTTGTAGATCTTGTCGTTGAGGGGGAAGTGGGTTGTACGGCACAGGTCTACTTGTTGGCGGATGCTGTCCTTGCTGATGGAGTTGGTGCTGTCAAGTGTTTGTATCCTTGGTTCTTCTAGCAGTGAGACCAGTATTTCTTTGGCTAGGGTAGTGTTTATTTATGTGAATAGGGCTGTCATGTTGAAAGAAACCATGACCGTGTCATTTTCTGCCTTGGTGTCTTTGATGAGGCTAAGGAATTTTCTGCGCCAAGTGGATGGAGTGGGTTGTGTCTACAAGATGTTTCAGTTTCCATTGCCGTTCCTTTGCTAGTCTGTATATCAGCATGCCAGGAAGGGAGACTATGGGTCTGAGGGGGGTCCCCTGTTTATGCACCTTTGGTAATCTGTAGAAATGGGGTGTGTTAGAACTTTCAGGCTTCATTCTTTGAAGGTCTGTCTTGTTAAATTTCACCTGCCTTGTGGAGTTTCCTCAGATGCTGTAATGCAGTTTGCTAACTGTGGAGTCGGATCCATCGCCACCTGTTGGTAGGTGTCAATATACTGAATAGTGCTTTTGCATTGCCATCCTGAACAGAACACACATTCATGCGCCATTCGTCTACCAGTAGGATTACAATATTTCTGTCTTTCGAGTCCCTCCTGGGCTTTCCTTTCCAGTGTGTTGAGGGAGTTCCTTTCTTTCTTTTTGTTTAGTGCTGATGCTACTGTTTGTCTGATGGCCTGCTGGCTTTCTTCCATAAGTCCATGGTCTTTCAGGGGTGGATTGCAGTGCTGCTAGGAAGTCCTTTTTAATCCACACCCCTGTGGTTGAAGTTCATCCCCTGTACTGGGATGACTTTTTCAGTGTCTGCGTGTGGTTGGTCAGATAGGTTCTTTATCATAGTCTCTGAATTGTCCCATGTTATTGCTGAGAGAGAGCATGGACAGTTTTTGTAGAGCAAGTCTTTTATTTGCAACTAATGTTCCTCATCCTTGGCATTCTTGTGAATATTTTCTGCACCTCTCTAACAATTTCCCTGCTTTTGTACTCCTGGATTCCATTAAAACCTAGGATGCTGTACAGTTTTAGTAACCAATTACCTTCAATAACTTGTGTACATAGGCTGCTCAGAATTATACTTTTTCCCTACATTTTTCACCTCTCACTTATCTGCCCATTCCATTAGCTTTGTCCTTCAGAAATATTATATTAGCATCTTTAGTTCATAATGTTGCCAAGTTTTTGCATCATCTACAAATTTTGAAACTGTGCCCTATACTTCAAGGTTGAGACCATTAATGGTGCTCAGAAAGACCAAGACTCCTGATGGATTGCTCCAAAGTATTGTTACGCCTCAGTAGCTGCTACAACTGCTCAAAATGAACTTTCAAAACACTACTTTTGTATTAAAAATAATTTGAACAAGTTCTGATGTGGGGTCTTTTGCACAGGGCACTCATTTCCAGTAGCCATCATGCTTCCCCCCTATGATAATTTGTACCATTTAACTTCATGGCAACGAACACAGCAGAGATATAAATGCAAGTAGCAGGTTTCAGGTTAATGCAGTGAGTGACAATCAATGCATGGAGCAGAAATGCTCATCTCTGAATTCCATCTCGTGGAACTATTTCCTCCCATATTTGAGCATGTTACGAGATAGTCTGCTCAAAACTAACTAAATTTCAAAGCCATTGCGTTGATCGAGAAGTGAAAGGCAAAATCTCACCCATTACAGCATGAGAATTAAGTAACATTCACTACATCCTGATACCATCCCATTCTCTAATACTTCACTGAAAAGGGCAAACAAAACATTTTTCTATAGTTGCAAATCCTGACTAATGATGAACAAATAAAAGCCTGTGTTCTTTCAAACAAATTTTCCATGAATGAAATCCTAATAGCTAAACAGTGTGGTCCAATCACCTGCCAACTGAAAACAAAGTTTCACTAAAATTTTACCCAAACAAAACTCTTAAAGGGAACAGGCAAATAGGATTCCTTTTCCCCATTTCAAATCAAAACATTGTGTAATCAGATGTTTTACTGCTACAATGCAATTGAAGCGTTCTGGATTCTAGACAAATAAATAGAGGGTCATAAGAGAAGCAACTCCCCTGACCACCAGAAATCACTCAAATTTTTAATTATTCCTTCATTAGAATAGGACTGATCACAGCTACTGAAGTAAACATAAGCTCAAGATGCCTATCTTCAAAGACTGAATATAAATGCTTCCATAATTATGACATTGCTGACTGGACAAAATCAATAGATATACTGAGATAAAAAAAATCAGTTTAATAGCAGACACTTAGTCATTCAAATAAATTCACCAGTAATGAGTTATCAGAAGATCAAAGTGCTACGTGGGTTAAGTGGGAGAACAAAATTACAGCAAATTTTTCTCAGTTCCCTTGGACTAATCAGCCTTTCTTCTTTGCAAGATGATCTAGTGTGCATTTCTAGAATATTTTGTTATGGCGAGGGTTTATTATATTTGATTGAGATTACACCAAATAGGATGAGAAAGGGAAGTAAGCTAAAAATGAAAGGAATCATGGATTTTATGACCCTTTAGGGCAAGTGGTGAGGTAGAGATAAGGTCAGCACATATGACCAATTAAGTTATTTAAAACATTAGTACTGAAGCAATGAAAATTCAAATGCAAACCATAAGCACAGCTAAAATGGAAAAAGTTATCACTCAATTGATTGTGTAGAACCTCATGGCACTTAATAGCATAACTTCTGCTGTACACATTACTTTTGGGCTATGAAAATTGAGTTAGATGTAAACTTATTAGTTGAAACAGCAGTACGTCACTGAAACTCCTCTCCCCAAATGGCATACTCTGACACTGGTGCATGACTTAGCAATTAAACCACAAGACTGACTCAGCAATGGGCAACAGATCAGACACTGGACACGTGATGGCATTTGTTGAAATGCCATCACGTGTAAAGGGCTGTCAAAATAATCAAAGCAGGTTGGCCACAATGTTCAAGGCAAACTTCCGAGAGCCAACCATAGAGGATAGGAGGATTCCTTTTATCCCCGCAAATCTGCTCTGCCATTCATGACTGCTCTCGGACCGAACTCTATATGTCACAAATTCTGCTAGACCTGTGAAATATCTTCAGCACTTTCTACTGACATCAGATCTCCCGCATCGGCATTATTCTGCAAATATCCCTTAGTACCTTAAAGAGTAAAAATCTGTCAGATTTAAAATTAAAAATTGCTCAGGCATCAATTGCAACTTCGGGAAGTCGTCCCTGGAAGGAGAACCTTAAAAGGAGAGCCCTTCACCATTGGGGGTGAGGAAGAGAAGAAATCTATTAGTCAAAACTGGTCTTTGAAGTGAACCTTTGCAAAAGGTCATTTTATAGCAACTTTAAATTAGCAGCTTCCTGCTTTGTAAGACTGCAATGAAAATCTTGGTTCATCAAGCTGGAGTAAATTATATTTAAAGGACCAGATTCAAATGCCACGGAGCAAGGCTGCATCTTTTGTATTCCGTAGCTCATCCCAAATAGAGGTTTCACTGAATTTTTTAAAAATCAAAAACCTTGTTAAACTTTTAGGATGCATGCTTCAATAAGTTTAAAAAAATGTTAACTCAAACGATTCCTCAAACAACAAATGACAATTTCACTGATACTTCAGTTTGAGGTTTGCATTGTTTGGAGGGAACTCCCTGCTCTTCAAAATTACACCTCTTAATCAATGAAACCTCCTATTGCTATTCAGCAGTTTAAAAGTTTTCTATTTTTGCATCTATATGGCTGTACTGTAAGTTTTCTGAAGATTCTACATTCATTTTTTGAAAAGTTCACATTTTACATCAGATCACAGCTTACTCGCAAAAGAATCCAGAACTCGAGGTACAGACTTAAGTTAACGTCAAAAGAAGCAAATAAAATCTCACGAAATGAGAAAGTTAAGGCCTGGAAAGCTCCAAATGTCAAGTGAACCAACGTTCAATCAAAGCACTCAAAAGGCCATTAGGCCATTATCTGAAATAGATAAAACATCCAGGATTATGGGTAAAGATGGGGGAAATAACATGAAGCAAGATGGTCATTTTGAGAACTGGTCCAGATAAAAACTGCATGGCCACCTTCGCCACAGAAATTATTCTGCTTAATCATGGAGCAGTTCATAGATTTTTTTTTAATCTACAAAAAAATGAATAGAAATTCAAGACTCAGGAGCAGAATTGGGCCGTTTGACACCAAGTGCCTGCTCCACCCAATGATAAGATCATTGCTGATCTGGCTGTGGTGCCACTTTCACTTTCCCGTCTACCTCCCCATAATCCTAGATTAACCTGGTCAGTTAATCAAAGCCTAACATAACCTTGAATTAGTCAAATTATCGAGCCTTCATTGCTTTCTGGGGAAAGACAATGGCACATACCAAGACCATGCTCTTCATCCCAAAGAAGAGTAAACATCCTCTTGATATCCATCCTATCAAGTCCTCAAAATTTTGATCATTTGTCAGATCACGGTTTATTCTTTAATCACCAGTGAGAACAGGCCCAACCTGTTCAACCATTTGCTTCAAATGCTGGAAGGGATTCACCAGGCCATTTTACCCGACTTCGTTGGTCAGTGCATAGAGTTGGGATGTCATGTGGCAGCTGTATGTGACATTGAGGTGGTCACTTCTGCAGTACGGCATTCAATTCTGGTCTCCCTGTTGTAGCACGGAGATTGTTAAACTTGAAAGGGCTCAGAAACTATTTACAATTCAGTGAAATGATGTCTGACAGCCCTGGACACACCTGTTCCCTCAGTTACTGCTACAGACGTCAGGTCGATCTTCTTGAGAGTGAACCCACAGAAGGCAACAAACCCAGATGTAGTTCCCCAGCCACGCACTCCGATCCTGTACAGATCAGCTGACAACTTTAACCTCTCCTTACTATAATCTGAAGTCTTCACCTGCTTCAAGATGAGCACAACCCATCACCAAAGAAAACATATGCAAAATGCCTCACTGACCACAGACAGATGGCTCTGACCTCCATAATTATGAAGTATTGAGAGTGGATAGTTGTGGCTCACATCAACTCCAGCCTACCAGCCTGCCTTGATCCCTTGAAATTTGCCGACTGGCACAACAGGTCCACGGCAGATGCAATTTCCCAGAGTCCTTCACTCAAACCTGAATAATAAAGGAATTCCACATCAGGCTTTAACTTTTGATTCCACCTTCACCTTAAACACTACAATCCCAATCAAACTAATCTCCAAACTCAGACTTCGGCCTCTGCTCTGCTTTCTGCAACTGATCCTCGACTTCCTGACCCACAGACTAAATCATTGAAGACAAGCAACAGCTGCTCCTCCACAATAATCCTCAGCACTGGCACCTTACAAAGATGCATAACCTCCCACTGTATCCCCTGTACACAACTGCATAGCCAGATTTCACCCAAACTCCATCTACATGTTCACGGATGAAACTGGATATTAAACAACGATGAGAGAAAATGCTTGGTGACGTGGTGCAAAGATAACATCACACACACATACATCAGCAAAACTAAAAAGCTGATCATCGACTTCAGGAAATAGCAAGAGATCATGTCCCTATCTACATCAAAAGATAGGAGGTGGAGATGGTCAAGAACACCAAGTTCATAGGAGTGACAATCACCAATCTGTCCTGGACCACTCACATTAATGCGAAGGTCAAGGCATCACATTAACGTCTCTACTTCCTCAGGAGGCAAAGGAAATTTGGCATGTCCATAAGGACCCTCACCAACTTCTACAGATGCACTATAGAAAGCATTCTATCTAGATACATATGGCTTGGTACAGCAACTGCACTGCAAGAAACTTCAGAAAATAGTAAACAGACCAGACCACCATGCAAGCCAACCTTCCATCCATTGACTCCATCTACACTTGCTGCTGCAGAAACACAGCCAAAGACCCCTCTCACTCCGGTTATAATCTCTTCCAACTTTTTTAAAATCAGGCAAAAAAAAAATACAAAAGCCTAAACACATAACAGGTTCAAGAACAGCTTCTTCCCTGCTGTTATTAGATTTCTGAATATATCTCTCAAATTTCAAATATAATGTGATCTTGCTTTTGTACAGCTTCTTTGCAGCCATAATCTTTAAATTCCTTGCTCTGTTCAACCATGTTTTGATCTGCTGTACTGCAGACAAAACAAAAAAAACTTCTCACTATATTTAGGTACATGTGACAGTAACAAATCAAATACAAGGATGTTGCCAGGATTAGACGGTTTGAGCTATAGGGAAAGGTTGGACAGACTGGGGCTTCCCCCCCCACCCCACCAGAAGCTGAAGAGATGACAACAGAGGCTTTTAAAATAAAGTGGGCATGGATAGCGTGAATAGCCAAGGTCTTTTTCCCAGGCTGGGGAGTCCAGAGCTAGAGGACAAAGGCGAGAGGGGAAAAGGCTTTTTAAAAAGAAAAGGGTCTGGAGGGGCAACTTTATCATGTATATATGTCTGGTGATGGATGTCTAGAAAGAGCTGCCAAAGGAAGTAGTAGGGGTTGGTACAATTACAACATTTAAGAAGCATATGGATGGGTATGTGAATTGGAAGGGTTTAGAGGGAGGAGCCATACGCTGGTAAATGGGACCAGATCAGTTTGGGAAATTGGGTTGGCATGAACAAGTTGGATGGAAGGGTCTGTTTCTGCTGTATGACTCTTTACAAGGTAAGAGCTCCATCCCAGATATCAGTCAAGTAAATATATGAAATACTGCTTCCATTCCTCCTTACCTGATCTGGCTTCCAGACTCTCAGAAATGTCATTGACTCTCAACTGTCCTCTGAATTGTGCGTGGAGTGTGTTGCTGGAAAAGCACAGCAGGTCAGCATCTCCCTGCCCTCTGAAATGGGCTAGCAAGCCACTCAGCTGTGTCAATTGCTACAAAATCTCAAAAACCTAAACCCTGGCTGAAATTGTAGCTTACTCCAGAGGGAAGTGGACCATTTTTTTCCCCCACTGGTGTTCACAATTCATTTGATCAGATTTGGCAATGAGTCTCATTTTGTCTTAACTGATACCCAGGCACATGAATGAGAGTCATGGTGCTAAGCAGCCTGGTTTCTTCCTTCCCTGGGGTCACTGCGATCATCTACATTTACCACTGAGTCAGACACAATGATAATCAGAAGATTGACACTGCAACCTGATTAACACAACAGTCAGAGTCAGAGGCGTACAGTATCAGGCCCATCTGATCAATATCTATTTGTATTCTAAATCATATAGAAAGCATTACAATTCCCAAACACTTCAACGTCACCTGCAAGGCACACCAGGTTGAGAGTGCCACATCCCATGTGATATGTGAGACGTGTTCTTTCATTCCACATAGCTAAACATACACTTTTTGAAAATTAATGGGACACATGCACGTCACTGGCTTGGCCAGCATTCATTGGTCATCCCTACTTGCCCTGGAGAAAGTGATGGTGAGCAACCTGTTAAGCCAGGCTGCATTTGATGTAACTAAATCCTCAAAAATGTTGAGAGTTCAAAGATTTTGAACAAGTGAGAGAAGGAAAGGCAATCCACTTCCAAGATTAGATTGTGTGGGGCTTAGAGGGGAAACTCATGGGTGTTAGCATTATCTTTTGATCTTGCTCTTCCAGGTGATAATGGTTCACTTTAAAAAGAAGACAGGATACTTCAAAACTCAAAAGAAAAGGCAATCTGCAAAGATAGGAGGTAGGTCAGAAGATTGGACAGAATATTAAAAACAGCAAAGAACTATTCAAAGATTACTAAAGGAAACAAGAGAATGCTAACCAAAAACAAAACCGGACTTAAAAGTTTAAAAACTTTCCTATCAGAAAAATATCTGGTCTTATGGAAAACGAGTTTGGGGAATTGGGAATATAAAAGAGATGACAGACAAAGTTTGTACCGGTACATACAAAACACCCCAAAACCAAACTAACATCAGAAATTGAAAAAGAATTACAATCACCAGGGATATAGTACTGAGTAAGTTGTCAGAACTGCAAATGGACAAGTCCTCAGGGTCTAACAGCTTTCATCCTAGCGTCTTAAAATTAGCTGCTAGTGAGATAGTTGTTGCATTGGTTTTAATTTTCAAAGAGTCAATAGATTCCAAGAAGCATACTTTAAATTGGAAAATAGCTAAATTTAACTCTTTACTCAAAAAAGGCAGAGGAGGAAGAAAGTAGGTCAGTGTCTTTTAAAATGAAATTTATTTGTGGGGTGTGGGTGTCACTGCTGGCCTCGAGAAGGTGGTGGCGAGCTGCATTCTGAACCGCTGCAGTCTATCAATTGTGGATTGACCCCCATTGCAATTCAGGTGAGAATTGCAGGATTTTGACCCTGCAATATTTGTCACGGGGAATTTCAAGGTGATCAGGCAAATCTAACATGGCTTTGGATGTTTGATTAGTTTATTGGAGTTCTTTGAAATAGTAAACTTGTGCTGGAGATAAAGGGGAACCACTGGACATTCAGTATTTAGATTTCCAGAAGGCATTCTATAAAAGATGCCACAAAGGGTATTGCGGAAAATAAAAGCTAATGATGCAAAATATAGGAATGGACAGAAACTTTGGCTGCAATGCAGTAAGCCGAGAGCAGGAACGAGTGAGCCTTTTCTAGTCTGACAGGACATCACAGGAATGATCCAAATTATTTAAATTGTAGAGAACAGAGACATAGTATTCAAACTTGCTGATGAGACAAAGATGGGTAAGAAAGTGAGTTGTAAGGCAGACATAAGGAGTCTACAAGGGGACACAGAAGTTAAGCAAGTGGGCAAATATCTGGCAAGTAGAACACAATGTGGAACCGTGTGAAATTATCCATTTTGGCAGAAAAGATATATAATCTAAATGATGAGAGATTAGTGAGCTCTAAATTGCAAAGAGACCTGTCACTATTCTTTAAGAAGGATGTTAATACATTGGAAGCAGTTCTTCATTAGACTACCTCGAACGAGTGGATGGCCAGATGAGGAAAGGTTAGGCCTGTACCCTCTGGCATTAAGATGCAGAGGTAATTTCATTGAAACAAAAGGCTGAGGGAACTTGACCAGGTGTATGCGGAAAGGATGCCCTCCCCTGCAGGAGAATCTAGAATGAGGGGTCATAGTTTAAAAGTATGGGGCTGTCCAGTTCAGGCAAAAGAAGAAATTTGAGGGTTGAATGTCTTTGGAATTGCATTCTAGAAAAGGCAGAGGAAGCTGATTCTTTGATATTTTCAAGGCAGATAGATTCTTGATGATCATGGGAATGAAAGATTAATCAGGGATATGTAGAAATTTGTGGAGATTAAAATCAGATCAACCATGACCTTACTGAATGACAGAGCAGGCTTGAAAGTCTGAGTGGTCTACTTTTAAGGAGTCATTGAGGCTTACAGCACAGAAACAGCACGCAGCCCAACTCGCCCACACTGACCAGGTTTCCTAATCTGATCTAGTCCAATAGCATTTGGCCCATGTCTCTTTAAACCTTTCCTATTTATGTGCCCATCCAGATGCCTTTTTAATGTTGTGATTGTAGCAGCCTCCACTATCTCTTCAGCAACTCAGTCTGGACACACCACCATCTGCATGAAAAAGTTGCCACTCAGGTCCCTTTTAAACCTTTGCCCTGTCATCTTCCGCCTATGCTCCCTAGTTTTGGGTCTCCTTGGTTATTCACCATATCCATGCCCTCAATCTTATAAACTTCTATAAAAAGGTCATGTCTCAGCCTCTGCTGTTCGAGCCTCACCTTATAGCTCAAACCCTCCAATCCTAGCAACATTCTTAAATATAGTTTGAACCTTTCAGGTTTAACATCTTTCCTATAGCAGGGAGACCAGAATTGAATGCCATATTCTAAAAGTACTCACAAAAAGCGTGACATCATCCAAGACAAAGCAGCCAGCTTGATTAGCGCCACATCCACAAACATCCACTTCTTCCACCACCGCACATAGTAGCCACAACGTGTACCACTGTGTATGCACTATAGAAATTCAACAAATATTCTTAGATAGCAGTTTCCAAACCAATGAACACTTCCATCTAGAAGGACAAGGGCAGCAGATACATAGAAACACCACCCCCTGCAAATTCCCATCCAAGCCACTCACCATCCTGACTGCCAAAAAAACCTGCAAGTTAAGGTTGAGAGAATCTGGAACTAGGACTCCTAGGTTTGTTCAGATGTTTGAAGCCTTTCCCTGATTAGAAAATAGTCTACAACTGTATTCTTCCTAGCAAAGTGCATAATCTCACACTTGCCCATACTCGACATGTCTGGCAGTGTCTGGAGAGAGAGAGAAACAGTTAAAAAACTTAGAGTCCAATCTTCCTCAGGACTGATACATTCATAACTTAGTTCTGCTATTACATGCAAGCCAGACTAGGTATTATTTTCTCCATTCAAGGATTGTAGAGATCCAGATGGGTTCTTACAATAATTGATGCTGACTGTCATGACGGAGGCATGCCTCATATTTGAGAATATGAATTCTACTTGCTCCTATGGTATGATATAAACCATTCCCCCACAGCGATTACTATGCAAATGTCATTATTACTGCATTACTATCTCTCATGGTAATGATGATCACATTAGTAGAGACAAAAAGAAAATGGAAAAAGAAGGCGGCCATTCAGCCCCATCTCCAGCTTACTACACTGTGGGAGGCTGTTCAGCCCCTTCTCTAGTCTTATCCTCAGGCTTATTTTTCTATATTCATTTGTTGCTCACATAAACTTTCTTTGAACTGCTTCTAAACCAACATCCTTCTTCATACAACAAAATTGTACACAGTATGCCAGATGCAGCCTAAATACCTTTGTAAGCAAGGCACATGTAAATACACTTGTGCAGTAGACTTTCAAATGATATCCTATTAAAAACACAGTACCTGGATTAGAAAAGAAATTAAACTTTACTGGCAGTTTCAATATGTCAAGCTGATTTCTGTTGCTACACTTGTGCTTTTTCAGTCTAGTTCTTTGCAGAAAGAATCCATTATGAACTATTTACAAATTAACATTTGACTCACAAAATAAATTGTACCTTATTGTGTAAAATAACCCGATGGAAGACTTGGAAACGAAGACAGACAGCCTCAAAGCAGTGACTCACTGGAATGATGATGCTCTTCTGCTTACATTTCCATGGCAACACTTTTACATAATATGAATTCACCAAGTTTAATCATTTCAAACTCCATTTAAACTGACAGAATCATAGCACAGAAGGAAGCCAATCTGCACATCTTGCTTCTGTTGGTCTCTTAAAGAGCTAATCACAGAGGAGCAGGGGATATGAACTATGTACTCAAATTTCATTACATATCTGGATGGGAATATGAATAGGAAGGGTTTAAGAGGGATATGGGCCAAGTACTGGCAAATGGGACTAGAATAGATTAGGATATCTGGTCAGCATGGACGAGTTGGACCAAAGGGTCTGTTTCCATGCTGTACAGCTCTAAGAGTTTAAAGAGTCTAAAAGAACCTAGTAACATTTAAAAACTGGATAATTTTGCAGCATACAAAACAGAAGCTGCCACATTCCTGTTACATGAAAATTATGGTTACAAATTGGTTTGTTACAGCTGGATCTTTCCCAATTGAAAAGCCTCCCATAACTTTGATGCAGTTTTACAATGTGTATGGCAAAGCCAGTGAAAGAATGGGCCAATTTTTGAAGGATATTTTGTACAATATTATTAATCAGACTATAGATATTTGGAGTGGGAAAGGGAGTGCTGAGAATGCTTAATGGTTTCTCACAAGTGACAGGTCAGGTGAAACCAGATAAAGAGAGCAAAAACAAAACATTTTTTGCTAAGCATATTGTAATCAGGTTTCTGCCATCTATTTCTATTAGCTTGCACAGGATAGGTATGGTCATATTTCTGAACATGCTCAGACACTTATGTCACAAATTCATCCATTTGTGACCTTTTCCTACTGAGTCAAGGTCTGCTCTCATTAGTGAAATTTGTATGCACAATTGTCAGAAAGAGGAGAAGGTGAGGACAAGGATCCCTGAATGCATCCCAGTCTTCAGCTGGCATCCAGTTATGAATATCGGTAACAGTGATGGTTTCTCTCAGAAGTACAGGTATCATGGTGGCTCAGTAATACCATGAGGTGGAAAACGGTTGTTATGGACGAAGGAGGGAGAGCTACACTGGTGGAGTCTTCCATTGTAAATAAGCAGGCACTTCATGCAAGTAGTCCAGGATGGCAGACTGCCTGTATAGCACCAAGTTAAAAATCACAACACCAAGTTATAGTCCTTCAGGTTTATTTGGAATCACCACTTGGTAGCTACCTGAAGGAACAGCGCTCTGAAGGTTAATGCTTATCTGGTATTGACTCTAGGTTTTACATGGATCTATTTGGAGCATAAAATCTGCCTAGGAACATAGACACAAGTCAGTAGGAATGCCAAAATACTACTGCCTTCCTGGCTTTGTTGAAACTCTACATTACCATACAAGTCAGCTTTCCTCCTCTTTTCCATCCACTACACCCTTGCTCTATTTATTCTCTGCTTCCCAAGCTCTGATCATACCTTTCACTTCTTTATCTCGTTAACAATGCCACCCTGCTTTGCTTGCAACCCCCTCTAATCATTTCATCTACCCTATTACTACAGGTCAATTTTATCCTCTCAGCACTATAACCCCTAATCATACCCCTTGGCATGCTCATACCTGACACTGGTCTCACCCCTGACCCCAGCCTACCTGTCAACACCACTGACCCTGTGCCCCATCCCTCATATTAACGAGGGTGTCCCCTCCTCCTCCAACATTGAACAGAATTGGCAGAGCCAAATCTTGCCATACCTAGTGCAGCCCCTACCAGCTCTGCTTATCCAAATCCCCCATCTTTCTAGCTTTTTATTCATACAGATGTCAGAGCAGTACAGGGGTGGAGAAAGAGTAGGGAGGGAAATTGAATTCAAAATATTAAAGATTTGATTGAAAACAAAAACAATAGTCACAGGAATAGTTGGGCCATTGAAAAACTGAGCCTCAAAAGACAACGATGTTTGGATTGCTGCCAGTGTGCAAGCTCAATAACCAGAAGATAAAGCTGACAAATACACCACTGGAGACATTGTGTTGAGTAGGGTTGGATCTGTACAAATCAAAGATTGTACCTCAACAGGACTGGGGATCAACTTCAACTATTTTTACTGCTACAATTTTTTTTGTAATTTGTTCAGAGTTCAAATGGGATATTCAGCAGTAACAAAAAAAAACAGGATTCAATTCACTGCAATGCGATATTACTGTACAAGCCAAAAATATTAATGGCCTGAGCAGAGACCTTTGGCAATTATAAACAGACTACAGTATTTGGGGGAAAAGAAAAGTGACAGAAGGAAGGAAGGATGAACCCACAGGAATCCTTCAGATATGGTCAACAGGCACAACTTAAAATTCTATTTATGCAAATAAGTGTCCAAAAATGGAATAACAAGATTTTTAAAATTACATATGACATGGAAGGTTTGAAAGGAGATGACGACAATGCTGATCATTAAAAGAATTACATGAGTTGAGAAAGCAGCTGAGGCCAAAACATTATAGGACTTCAAGAACGAGTCGGATTTGAAACTTGGAGCTAAGGGATCAAAATATATGGAGCAAAAGCAGAAACAGGCTACTGAGTTAGATGATCAGCCATGATTATAACGAATGGTAGAGCAGGCTCAAATAGACTGAATGGTCCACTACTATTCTCTACAAAATACAATAAGGTAATATTCTTGGGATGTCAGTAGATTTACAAGTTACACAATCCAGAAAATGTTGTAGGCCCTTAAGATCTTGATTACAGAAGACCGGTCTTAAGAGTCAAAATGGCATTAGAAGATGGGAGTTTAAAGAGTGGCTTATGTCCACTGTTACCTCTTTCCATTTTATGTAATTAAAGAAGCTCTGTCTGTCTGTTTTCATGTCACCTGAAATTATTTCCTCCATTACTTTTTTGTTCATTTTAATGGCTTTTTAAAAAAAGTGTTAGTATTCCATTGTCCATCCTCATATGTTTCTATGTTCTTTATGCAACTCATAAATTATGTTTGACATTGAATTTAGCTTGAAGATCTTTGCACATTCTTCCCTCAAGAGCCTTCAGTGGCTTGTACTTTGTTTAAAGTGATTTTGTTTGTCATGGTTAGCTATGATTTGAATCCCTACCACTTCCTCAAACTACAACATATGCTGCCTTAATTGGCATTCTTTAAAATTTCTATTTAAAATATTAAATAGAGAAGATATTGAAATATGTGGGTTGATTAAAAAGACTTGTTGATTCATTAGGTTATCTCCGTATGTCTGTAGGAAGATAGGGAGGTACAATTCAAAAAGGAAAAATAGATCAAGATTGTGTGGTCAAAAGGCAAGTTGTAGACTGGTGGGATTAAAAGCATGGCCTAACAAGGCTCTTCAGTTGTTTCAAAACTGCCAGCAGCTCATGTCGGTGGTTCACTTTCTTCTATGGGCAATTAGAAGGATAAATGAAAATAAGCAATGAGCACATGCTAAAAGCTAACACCTAAAACCTAAATAAAGATTGCATCGACCACACAAATCAGTTGCACAGCGTATTGAAACCCAGAACTGAGGCAAGGGTCAAAAATATAAACTGGAAGGAGAGTGAACTGCAGCCTGCCTGCTTATATCTCTGCAGTTGGCCAACCACAATCAAGCAGGAGAATGTTGCAGAGTCAGGAAATACCAGTTAGGCAAAAAAAATCGAGTATTGTTACAAATAGTTCCATCTGTATTTTAATATTAATGCAATTCTCCAACAGAACGCCAGGGTATTTTAGTTGTAGAGATTTTTCAGCCTTCAGAACATCATGAGCAAGTAGAGTCAACCAACAAACTTGCCACATATTGTGCACTAATTGGCCCATTCGTAGGAACAGAAACCACTCAATTAAATCTTCGCTGCACTGCAACATTTCTCATCTGTTGAGCTAGTATCATGCCACTTCATTACCTCAGTGAAAGAACACTTTTCTCAGAGATAGCCAACTCGTACTTCCAAGTTTATAACACTAATGGTATCCAAGGATTTCAATTCTATGTCTGATTTTTCTAGACTCCATGTAAAGGCTTTGTAGAATGTGACACAACCAAGGCGACCTTGTGTTCATCTAAAATTCAGAGAGTGTGGGGAAAGTGCACTCTGTCTCTGCATAATGACTAAAGTGACAAATTCTAGCTTAAAATTTGCAAGACCCATAACTGTGGTAAGTTCAGGACAAAGGAATAGTAGGAATAAACCGAGGGACTCAAATTCACAACAATGGGCATTATCTTTTTAAATTGAGCCATCAGAAGGCCACCCTTTTGCTCTTCAGTGAATTGGAACTTTCATCTCCTCTAACCCCTTCCCGAAACCCTGAGGTAGTTGAGAGAGGCCATCTGTTCTCCTAGGTCTACAAAATATATTCAAGGGGCTACTTAGGTCAATCTCTTACCTTGAATCATAACATCTATCACAGAAGGAGCCCATTTCATGCCTTTGTTTTATTTTCCAGTCTACAAGTTCATTTCCACTTTCTCTAGTCCTGCACTCCAAGTATATATCCATACATGCAAGCACAATTTTGGTTCTGAATTAAGGATTTTAGGAACAAATCCAACCTCAGGACTTTAGAGAACTGCAGATCCAATAAACACTAAAGTCAATGTGAATTAATGAAAGATTCATGCCTACCATACGGAATGTTGGCTGCAGCTTTGAGACCAATCATCTCGTTTCTAGGATACTGCTGTAGTTCCTTAGGATAGTGTTCTAGGTTAACCATTTCCAGATGACATACCTTCATCTTAAAGTCAGAAATGGAGATTTCCTGAACAATTCACCAAAAATCCCAAGAAAGAACCTTCCAAACTCATGACCATTTTTTCCTAGAAGGACAAGAGCAACAGATACATTGGAATAGCACCACCTACAAGTACCCCTCCAAGCACCTCACAACCCTGACTTGGAAATGTATCTCTGTTGCGGTTTCAAAATCCTGGAATTTCTTCCCTAAGGGTATTGTGGATCACCATACACCACATAGCAGTTCAAGAAGGCACCTCCCCACTGGCAGTTAGGGATAGGAAATAAATGCTGGCCAGCCAGTGTTACGCACAACCCACTAGTGAATTAAGAAAGCAATTACATATAGCGTCTGCTACCATTTACGATAGCAATAGGAGAAATCTATTTTTCCACACTGAGTAGTTAGGGTATAGAATGTACTGCCTGGAGAGCAGGTGCAGACAGGCTCAAATGAAGCATTCAAGAGGGCATTTGATGATTATTAGGATAGCATCAGCGTGCAAGGGTATGGGGGGGGGGGGGGGAAAAACAGCAAGAGTTTGGTACTGGACAATGATGCTTGTTTGAAGAGCAGGGGCAGGCACAATGAGCCAAATGGCATCCTTCTACACTGAACTATTCTGAGATTGTCAGTAATTGCGGCATTGCAAATTACAGTCAGTGTTCAAAATGGAGCAGCTTTCTAAGCAGCATGATTGTTCGACACGCAACCCATCACCTCCAACGCCACAAAAGAATTCATGGTTAACCTCGTGCACTGAAGCAACTTACCAAACTTATTTTGACAGCACCTTCCATCCAACCTAATGTCATCCACTACTACTACTTGTAAATTTCCCTCCATCACACTCACAATCCTGACCAAAACCTGAACTCCTTGTTTTAGTACTACATCATTCACAAGTGGTTCAAGAAATTAGCTCACCAAATTCAGAAAGGCAATGAGGGATGAGCACTGGAAAAAATAAGAAAGCCTTGCCAGTAACACTCACTTCATGAAATGAAACAAAAATTAGCATACATGAATTAAGAAATTTCCTTGATGACCCAACTAAAATTCCTCCAGAAATCAAAAACAGCCAGAAACAGATCAACTTTGTTCACTGATGGTTGCGGAGCTTTGCTGTAAACAAATACACGTAGAGAAAAAAAGTGCCTACACAGTAACTGCACTTTAAAAATTCTTTTTTGTTGCTGTGCTAGACAATATTCAGAGGTCAAGACAGACACTTAAATTAAAAGTTTTGTCATTTCCTGGCAAGGTTGCAGAGTACACTAATTCTACTACCAACCAAGTTACTAAAACTTATTAAATTTAAACAAAAACATTGAATGGATATCTTGCTAGCAAAATCCAACTCAATTAGAATTGGATGCCTTAAATGCCAAGTAAATCACTTACACGTAGAATTTTGTTTCCTCCGTTACGTTAAAGAATACGCCGATATTAAAGTTTTCCCCTGAATTAGTTCACTATAGCTGCAGTATGCATGATCTACAGAATTCACTGCACAACTCACCAACACACCATTACAAGAGGCACACTTTCACCACAGGTTAAAAAAAAGAATAGTAACACTAGAAGAACACCAATACCTCCAAATCCCTTCCAAAGCAGAATATATTCCATTCAATTTTCCTTGACAGAAGTTAAAATTCTTTCATCCTTGAAGTTAGTTTAGCTTCTGAACTGACAAAGGTTCCAGAAACAATTACTGAGGATAGACTTAGTTACTTGGAAAAAGGTGGGTTGATGAGAAAACACCAGCATGGATTTTTAAGGAGGAAGTTAGATTTAATGAACATACTGGATCTTTTTGAAAAGGTGACAGAAAGGATCAATGGCTTATTTTGTTGATATGTACATACACTTCCAGAAGTTGTTCAATATAGCATGGTGTAACAGACTAGTAAGGAAAGTTAGTGTTGGTGCAAAAAAGAGACAGTAATAATGTTGGCACATGATAGGAAAGGGCAACAGCGAATGGATATTTTTCAGGCTAAGAGGAAGAAGATTCATATTGAAGTTCAAGGGTTCGGTTTTTGAACCCTTGCTATTCTTGATATGTATTAATGATCTAGAATATTGGTATACCGGAGACAATTTCAAAGACTTCAAGATATAAAACTTAAAAACTCTTAACAAGGAAGGCAGTACAGAAGGCTTAAAAGGACAGATGATGGGAAGATAGATAACAGATGAAGTTCAATGCGGAGAAGTCAGATGTGATATGGACTAAAAGTCTAAAGGGGGTTGTAGAATGGAACCCAGATGCATAAGTGCACAAATTGAGGCAAGAGCACGCAAGAGCGAGATTCAAACCATACAATAATCATGGGCTTTATTAATAGGGGGACAGAGTACATGAGCAAGGCGATGCTGAACTTGTTTCAGACACTTGCGAGTGCTGTGGCATCGCACTGTATAAAGGGCATGAATGTGTTGGGAGTCAGGGCAGAAGAAATTCAAGGAAAATGGTTATAGAAAATGAGAACTAGTGAAAGCTTCCAAAAATCATGAGGGGAGCCTGGATAGCGTCATTGGGAGAAACTGTTCCCATTTAAAAGGATTAAGCAGAAGAGGCAATGGATTTAAAGTGATCAGCAAAATAAGAAAATGTAATGTGAGAAAACAAAATCACAAGTGACCTGCAATGAATTGTGTGTGGGGGGAAAAAAAGAGCTGAGGCAGGTTTAGCAGAGGCAGACAAATGGACATATGATTGATGATTAAACACGAGTAAAAGGGCGTAGGAAAATGCAGAAGAATGGCACTAAGTCATCATGCTCATTTAGAGAGTCAGTGTGAATATGACAGGCCAAATGGCCTCCTTCTGTACCATAACATGACATTTCAAAAACCGTTGTGCCCACATCATAAGATCTGCAGAAGCTGAAGGCTCACCAAGGCTATTGTAAGAATTGGAAAGTAATGCAGCCTTGTTAGCATTTTGCACTCCTTGACAAATCCTGAAACAAACAAACAAAAAGGATCATCAAACTGGCTTCATGCAGTTTGTAAATGCACACAGTATTAGTCACTAAGGAAATACTCTTCTAGCATGCTGTGCCATTTAGATTCAGCCATTCCAGGTTATGCTTTATCTTGCTAGAGAATAATACACTGGCATTACAATCTGTTTGAAATTCAGCTCAAGTTCTGTTTTGAGTGAATGTACCTTTCAAACACATGATTTCTGGGGAGCATCACCACCTTCAAGCACCAACCCATTCTGTGGGATTTGAAATGCCGTTGCATAACTCGGGTAATTCACAATTTCCCTGGTGCTTAAGAAACTATATTTTTCTGCAGCACACTAATTTTTTTCAAAACCTGTTGTTATGAGCAAAAGACTATACAGGTTTTTAATATTTTGGCTGAAAACTGCCTCATTGTCTAATACTTCCTTCTTCAGATTCTTCAAATAGAATGTAATACTGGATGTGTTGTATTAATGTGATCAAATAAGCATCATGTGTAGAATTCCAATACTCAGACAAAATTACATTTTAATTAATTCAACACTGTCATCAGCTGACAATGTACAAATCCATTTAAAAAACAAATCAAACAAATGGTGAGGAATTTCCACACAGCCCAAAACACTTAGTATTTAATCACCACCAGGTATTACCCTACAGTCTTTCTGGAATAATACATAACTGTAGAAAGGGTATTTTTCACTAAAACGAAATAACTGTGGATGCTGAGGGTCATCGACAAAAGCGGAAACAAATTGGAGAAGCTCAGGTCTGTTAGCATTTGTGGAGAGAAGGCAGAATTAATGTTTCAAATCCAGTCAGCCTTTTTCAAAACACTGGACTCAAAACATGAACTCTGCTTTCTCTGCACAGACGCTGACAGACTTGCCAAGTTTCACCAGCAATTTCTGCTTTTGCGGTTAACTTCACTAATTTGAAAACAGAACTAGCCCAGTTGACTTAGGATCAAAACAGGAAGTTTTAAACGAGGTGATTTGAACATAGGTTGGAGAAAGTCAAATGTGGGGAAATAGAACTCAAAACACAGTGTCTGGATGACTAGAGATAAAAGCGGTTAAAAAGAAGAAGAGATTTCCCAATCTATATCTGCATGATTCAAACCAGAGACCCAAGCTGAAAATGAAAAATAAATTATTCTCATGGAATAATGGGAGAACTAGCCATTTGGATACAGAACTGGCTCAGAGGGTTGTTTTAAACACTGGTGGCCTGCGGCCAGTGGAGAGCCACAAGGACCGGTGCTGGGTCCTCTACTTTTTGTCATTTACGTAAATGATTTGGATGTGAGCATAAGAGATTCAGTTAGTAAGTTTGCAGATGACACCAGAATTGGACGTGTAGTGAACAGCAAAGAGGGTGACCTCAGATTACAACAGGATCTTGATCACATGGGCCAATGGGCTGAGAAGTGGCAGATGGAGTTTAATTCAGATAAATGCAAGGTGCTGCATTTTGGGAAAGCAAATCTTACCATTAAGTGTATAAGTCCTGCTAAGGTCCTAGGGAGTGTTGCTGAACAAAGAGACCTTGGAGTGCAGGTTCATAGCTCCTTGAAAGTGGAGTCACAGGTAGATAGGATAGTGAAGGCAGCATTTGGTATGTTATCCTTTATTGGTTAGGGTATTGAGTACAGGGGTTGGGAGATCATGTTGCAGTTGTACAGGACATTGGTTAGGCCACTGTTGGAATATTGTGTGCAATTCTGGTCTCCTTCCTTTCGAAATGTTGTGAAACTTGAAAAGGGTTCAGAAAAGATTTACAAGGATGTTGCCAGGGTTGGAGAATTGAGCTATAGGGAGAGGCTGAACAGGCTGGGACTGTTTTACCTGGAGTGTCGGAGGCTGAGGGGTAACCTTATAGAGGTTATGAGGGGCATGGATAGGGTAAATAGGCAAAGGCTTTTCCCTGGTGTGGCAGAGTCCAGAACTAGAGGGCATAGGTTTAGGGTGAGAGGGGAAAGATATTAAAGTGACCTAAGGGGGCAACCTTTTCACACTGGGTGGTACATGTATGGAATGAGCTGCTACAGGAAGTGGTGGAGGTTGGTACAATTGCAACATTTAAAAAGGCATTTGGGTGGGTATATGAATAGGAAGGGTTTGGAGGGATATGGGCCAGGTGCTGGCTGCTGGGACTAGATTGGGTTGGGATATCTGGTTGGCATGGACAGGTTGGACTGAAGGGTCTGTTTCCATGCTGTACATCTCTATGATTAATTGCTCAGTGGTTGGCACTACTGCCTCACAGTGCCAGCACCTGGGTTCAATTCCAGCCTAGGGTGACTGTGTAGAGTTTGCAAGTTCTCCCAGAGTCTGCATGGGTTTCCTCCAGGTTCTGCCCACAGTCCAAAGGTATGCAGGTTAGGTAGATTGGCCATGCTAAATTGCCCATAGTGTCCAGAGATGTGCAGGCTAGGTGGATTAGCCATGTGAAATGCAGGGTTACAGGGATAGGACAAGAGGGTGAGTCTAGGTGGGGTATTCTTCAAAGCCCCAGTGCGGACTTAATGAGCTGAATGACCTGCTTCCACACCGCAGGGATTCTATGATTCTATTCTGCGATTCTATGATTCTTTGAGAACAGATCTAAAATAAAGCAAAATGTGAATGCAAAAAAAGAAAAAAAAAGTTCTTAAAAAGATACAAACCAGTAATAGAAATGCAGGCCAAAGGAAATGAACAAAGGAGGACAGCAACAGGCTTGGGGGAAATATGCAGCCTGGTGAATCTGGCAGGTACATGGGGGACAAAACTTAATACAGAGAGAAAATTGCAAAGTGACATGCCGGCGAGAAGAATGAGAAGCAGCAATATCTAATGAATACAACAAAGTTTAGATTGTACAGGACTGTGGACTGGAGTTGACAGTGTGCTGCTCGACTCATTGGGATGGGGTAAGTACGTATACAATCTTTGAAGCCAACAGGACAAATCGAGAAAGTTTATTTAAAAAAGGCATTTGGCCACATCAAAAATAGTAAATGATTTTTGTTACTTAAATAAGTGATTTGGGAGTGAGTACAGGAGACACGGTCAGTAAGTTTGCAGAAGACACCAAAATTGCTGTGTGCTGCAGCACCAAAGGGGAACTTCAAAGTACAGCATGATCTTGATCAAATCGGCCAATAGGCCAAGAATGTCCTACCAAAGTGCAACAACTCACAAATCAGGGCAGGAGTTACACACTTAATGGAGGGGTCCTGGGGAGTGTTGCTGAACAGAGACCTTGGAGTGCAGGCTCAGTTCCTTGAAAGCAGAGTCGCAGGGTAGTGAAGATGTTTGGTACATATGCCTTTATTGGTCAGTGCATGGAGTATAGGAGTTAGGAGGTCATGTGCGGCAGTACAGGACGTTGGTCAGGTCACTTTTGAAATAATACTTTCAATTCTGGTCTCCCTGGTAGAGGACGGATGTTGTGAAACTTGAAGGGGTTCAGAAAAAGATTTCCAAGTATGTGGCCTGGTCTGGAGGGGTTGAACAGGATAGGGTTATTTTCCCAGGAGCAGAGGATGAGAAGTGACCTGATAGAAATTTATTAAATCACAAGGGCATAGATATGGTGAATAGCCTAGGTCTTTTCCCAGGGTAGGAGAGATTCCAAAACTAGAGGGCATAGTTTTCAGATTAGAGAGGTAGGATTTAAAAAAGGGCTACTTGCTCCACGCATGTACCATCCTCTGCATGGAAAAAGCTGCCAGAAGTAGTGGAGGAGGCTGGTACAATTACAACATTTAAAGGCATCTGGATAGGTATAGGAATAGACAAGGGCATAGAGGGTATTGGCCAAATGCTGGTAAGTGGTATGAGATCAATAAAGAATCTGGTCGGCACAGATGAGTTGGACTGAAAGGTCAGTTGTACAGCACAGAAACAGACTACAAAAGCAATTTACTGGAATGGTAAAAAGGATGCTGTATTTCAGATGGTAAAGCTAATTCAGGATTTGGATTGGACTGCTTACAGCAGAGAGGGGTTGAGAGGAGATCAAATAGAAGCTTTCAAAGCTGTAATGGGTTTGAATAGAGTGAAAACGGAAAAACTGTTTCTAGTGGCAAGAGCGTTAACCATGGGTACACAGATTTTAGGAGATTAAGATAAAGAACCAGAAGCTACAGTCCTTGGGAATGGAATGCATTGCTCGAGAATGATGGCGGAGGATGCTTCAGAAGCAACATAAAATATGTACACATTTCTTGAAGGGCTAAAAAGGGAAATTATCTGAGTGACTTTCAAAGAATTGGTACATACAATTGACTGAAAGGCTAGGAATTATTTTATGATTCCAATTGCAGACAGTTTTCCACAATTCCCTTAGACAGCACAAACATGCAGAACCCAATCATATTCCAATTATCATCATCTTGAAAAGGAACAGGATGAGTGTGCCTAATTTCATTAGATTCCCTGCAGAATGGAAACAGGCCATTTGGCCCACCAAGTCCACACCAACCTTCCGAAGAATGACTCGCCCAGACCCGTTCCCCTCTGATTAATGGACCTAACACTATGGGCAATTCAGCGTGGCCAATTCACCTAACCTGCACATTTTTGGACTGTGGGAGGAAACCTGAGCACCTGGAGAAAACCCACACAGACAGGGAGAATGTGCAAACTCCACACAGACACTCACCTCAAGCTGAAAATCGAATGTGAGGCAGCAGTGCTAACCACCGAGCCACCATGCTGCCCCAATCATCTCTAATTACAGTATTAACATATTCCACCCACGTAACACGATCAGCAAACAGACATGATATCACCATGCCAGTTTGTCACAGACAGAGGGACTGCCTTCAGAGAAAAGAATTCTTAATGGAGTGAACTGTGCCAACTATTGTACTGAGTCAGAGGGAGCTCTGCCAAGGTCAAGCTAGGGACCTTTTCAGTTGCTCGTGCACCATGCGTTGTGAAAAGCTCAAAAAAAGTACTAACCCATTACAATGGATAACAAATTAATTTTCAGATTTCAAGAAGTCTCCTTCAGACAATTCACCAACTTGTGTGTGCATACATTTTAAACAGAAGTTCTAAACAGGAAACCATTTAACATTGGAGGCCTTTAAAATCTGCAAGAAAGTCTTAGCTTCGTATCGGTTTCTTTTTTATTTTTTTCCTCAATCCTTTCATCAGTGGGAATGTTTTGTACCTACTTTGCCTTTCTAGGCTGCACTTTATTTTGAATACTTCATTCCGATCTCCTCTCAGCGTTCTCCTTTTCAACGAGGATAATCCCAGCTCCTCTAATCTGTCCCAATAACTGAAATTACTCATCTCTGGGAACATTCATGTAAACCTCTCATTGCAGATCTGGCCAGGCCTGCTGAGTTTCTCCAACAATTTTTTTTTATTTCAGATATCTAGCATCTGCAGTGTTTTGCTTTTATTTGGGTTGGGTTTTTAGGGGAAAAGCTGCTCTTTAGCCATGTCCTATGCTGTAAAAAGAGATTAGGTTGGGCATGTTGCCACCCTGACTTAGTCTGACAATTTAGTCTAAGGTTACCCCACCATGATGGAAAAGTTGAGACAAGAGACCTGTAGGGAGTTGAAGAACCATCGTAAATCACCACTTTAATCCATGTTTAAAGGTAATTAAAAACCAGGAAAGCAGATTAATTGAAGCTAAACAGTCTAGTTATTGCTGGGTGTGTTCGGTACATCACTATGAATTTAAGTAAAGAATGTTCAGTCATGGGATATAGACATGGAGGACAAAAATTTGGTGTAAACAGTAAAACATGGGAAATGTAAACTTGCCATTTTGAAAGGTAGAATGGTAAAGCAATATATTGTATCACTGGAAATTGAAAAATTCAGAGGGATCCGCGTGCCCTGGTACATGAATCACAAAAGGAACAGTAAAGAATTTGGAAGGCAAATGATGTATTTAGTTTATTGCAAAGGAGAAGGTTCCCTTAACACTGGCAAGGCAACACCTGGAATACTGCATACAACTTTGGCCTCCTTTTATTAAGATTTGATTCACATGATGAAAATTTAGGGTGTGCATGTGCATATGCATGCATTTAAGAGAGGAAGCTGCAATTATGTTATGAGGTAAGATTGGGCAGCCTGGACTCATCATTAGAAGGTAGAAGAATGAGAAGTTATCTAGGACTAAGGGATAGAATTTAAAGATTAGCATTCTACCGTAAGAGGATTTTCTCCAAAGAGTCATGATCTTGTGGAACATTCTTCCAGTGTGTACCACTGGTAAAGGTAGACTGATTCTTAATGAACAGGAGAGTCAGTGGTCATTATGTTGAGGCCAAAAGTCAAGTTAGCCATAAGCTTTAGAGTACCAAAGCAGGTTGGATGGCCTGTTCCAGGTTTGTATATCAGCCTTAAATTTACTGACTCCATCACAGGGTCAGAGGTAGGGATGTTAAGTGATCCAATGTTCCAATGTTCAATGTTCAGCACTAGATGACTTCTGTATCTGAGGTGTCATGTCCATCTGTTGGCTGAATGGCTGGTTTGCAATATAAAAGTGATGCCAACAGCACAAGCTAAACTCCTATACTAGCTGAGTTCAGCTGAAGGCACAAAACATGTGACTCTAATAAGCGGACTACTGCAGTTCGTTTTTGCTCCTCGCTGCCACCAAACCCATGATTCCAATGCCTCCGCATCTTCAAGGTAAAGTCAGAAGTGTGATGGAATACTCTTCACTTGCCTGTAGCTCCAACAATTAAGAAGCTAGAAAGCTGCTCAATTGTCACCACATTCACAAACATTAATCCCCATCACCAATGTGGTGAGATCATCTGTAAGATTCACTGGAGTAACTCAGAGGTTCCTTTGTCAGTACCTTCTTTTGGGCTGACAAGTAACATTCGTGCCACACAAAAGTCAGGTAATGACTGACTATCTTCAGTAAGAGGCAATTTAACCACCACCCCTTGACATTCAATGATGTCACCATCAATGAATCCCTACTAACAACATCCTGGGGACTAGCATTGACCAGAATCACCATATCTACACAGCAGCTACAAGAGCAGGTCAGAAGCTTGAAATACTGTGGCGAGTAACACCTCCAAATATTCCAAACACCAAAACACACAAAGCTTGACACCATGCATGACAAAGTAGCCCTCTTGATTGGTACCACGACCACAAGGATCCACTACCTCCACTATTGACACTCAGGAGGAGTGTGCACCGTCGACAAGATGCACTGAGAATTTCAAACATTTTTGGACATCACCTTTCAAACCCACAACCATTTCCATCTGAAAAGGACACATGTAGCAGGTACACAGGAATACCACTGCTTTCAAGTCCCCCTCTAAGCCACCCACCATCCTGACTTGGAAACAATCACTGTTCCTTCACTGTCAATGGGTTAAAAACCCTGAACCCCTGCTCTAATGGCAGTGAGAAAGAAAGTGAGGACTGCAGATGCTGGAGAATCAGAGTCAGAGTCAAAAAAGCATGGTGCTGGAAAACAGGTCAGACAGCATCTGAGGAGGAGAGTTGATGCTTTGGACATAAGTCCTTCATCAGGAATGGCATCGCAGGTTACCTACAGCACATGGACTGCAGTGGTTCAAGTCAGCAGCTCATTGCTTTCTGAAATGCAACAAAGGACAGACAATAAATGCAGGCCAGTTAACAATGCTCACGTCCCACAAAATAATAAAAACAATGATCTTTACAACTAGAAGGCCAAGGGCAGCAGTTACACGGATCACCATAACCTATAGGTTCTCCTTGGAGCTGCATACCATCTTGCATCAGAACCACATCAGTCCTTCACTGCTACCAGGTCATAATCCTGGAATTCCTTTCCTAACAGCACCATGAGCTCCCACATTCCCCAAGGAATGCAGCAATGTAAGAAGATAGTGCACCTCCATGGGCTTAGCCAATGATGCCCAAATTCCATAACTAAGACAGAGTCCTGGAATGGAACTTGAAAACAAATCCTTCTGATTTGTAGGCAGGTGCACCACAGCCAAAGCTGAACCAGTGCCAGATATAATGGAGTGCTGAATAGATAAACATGATCTCAGACACAATGCATACTGCTACAATATATTTCTGAAGTTCCAAATGGATTAAAACTATTTGCTGCCCTGTTAAACGTCTTTGCTAAAATTGGGGTTTTTGTTAGATTTACACAAAATATGCTAAGGAGAAGCAGCCATCAACCTGACAGGTTTACAATCAAGTGGCAGCTTTGACAGACCATTATGAGAAAGCTTGTAGTCTTACACGCAACATCTGCTCCAGCGCTTGACCAATTTTGGGCAGGGTGGGGGGGGGGCACGCGCATTTGTTCAGAGGAATTAAGGCCATCTGTTCTTAATGTCAATGGATCAGTGTAAATAAGGGGATAACATTTGTTCACTTGAGGAATGGGTGGCCATACTTCCTTTTGACCCAGAGGGCTGGAAGCTACACATATTTTACAGTTGGAATCTGACTTTATGAAACTCAGCTCTATAACCTTGAGCGTTCTGAAATGTGCATGATCCATTACCCTTACAAGCTAGAAAAACAAAAGGCTAAAACTGAGATAGTAAGAAAAGTTGGAAGATATTCATACATCCCTGTAGCTCAAGATGCAGGAATGTTATCAACTTCATTTGCATTTGAGAATCTAAAGGGATTTAAAAAAAAGCCATGTTGCAGGACAATGGTTACCTCATGACCTTTTCCACATAGTTTAGACTAGCCTCTCATTATGATGTATTGTTAAAAGGGAGGCTTATCTAGCCAAAACAATTGGCCATTTGGCCTGGCTTGATCAGGGTTTCCCACTTTAATATGCATGTAGCTTAATTAGTCAAGCGTATGCTGACCTGTCAATTAGTTTCTTTTCCTCTACAAACTTTTGCCATTTTATTACTGCTTATTGATTAAGGACGTGTGGTGTTTTTATAATCTCAGTACCAATTTCTGTATAAAGACAGCATGTTTGCAGCAATAAGCGCCTGAGCGCGCTCTTAGTGGTAAGAGCAAGTTCTGCTACTCCGCTAATGGTTTTAAAACCTTAGATACCTACAAGCCAGGCTTAAGTTATGTTATAATGTAACATTGATGCCATTGGTAAATAAAGATAATAATTAAAATTAAGCTGCAAGAGTTATTCCAGACTGCCACAGAGTATGATCTCCAGATGAACTGAGAGGGTGTTACAGATCGAGTATATTAGGGATTCCCTGAGCTGTCTCAAATGGGTACTTTAACAATTACATTATACCAGACTTGTAGTCAAAACACTACAAATGCATCTATTGTCTACATTTCACCCATACTGCAAAATGGACTCATGACAGTGAGGCAGAAATCAATCTTTAACTTTGTACAGTACTTTCCTTCAACAATGCCCTAATCAAAACCTCAAAAGACAATTCTGCCAAAACCAGTGCACCGTTATTTTCAGTTCAACTAAAGTTACTGATGCTCACCAGTAAGACATTTTTGTTTCCTGGAGAAACTCAGGTTTGCAGAGAAGGCAGAGTTAAAATTTCAGATCCAGTGACTCATCAGAACTACTAGTTATACTATTAACTCTTATAAGGGCTCACTGAACTTGAACCATGGACTCAGCTTTCTTTTCACAGCTGCTACAAGACCTGCTCAATTTCTCCACCAATTTGTGTTTTTGTCACAGGTTTCCAGCATTTAATGTTTTATTTTAAATTTCCTGCCATAGTTGATACAATGCCCGAAATGGAGGGTCTATCATCAAAATCAGATTGCACTGTGTGCTATGTCCCCATCTGAAACCATGTTGAAAATGGCCAAACTGGTCACATCAAGCTTACATTTACATGTAGGAGACATGAAATTGTACAAGCAAGGTTGTTTCATAGAAGACTGCATAAACCCAAAGTAACCCCCTTATTCCAATAACAATTACTCAACAGGTCAGCTGAAGGAACAGTTTAAATAAGATAGGTGGTGGGGAGGTGGAACAATTCAAGCTGTTGTTTTAACAAAAAGCTGAAAGCCATGCTGTGTAATAACAACTATCAAATCACTACACCCAGCAGTGCTAACTTTGGCACCAATTTCACAATCTGTTGACTGCAAAACTGGTTTCTACCCAAAGTACACAAACATTTTCACCAGTTACCTTCATACCTTATCAGGGAGTATCCAGATCAGGCTCAACTGTTTAACATCCAAGACATCTAATTAAGTCAGATTATGTAAACATCAATACTTTTTAAAAAATTCATCTGAGAGATGCTGGTGTCACTAGCTGGCCAGCATTTATTGCCTGCGAGGTGGTGGTGTTGAGCTATTGCAGTCCATATGCTGTTGGTAGACCCACAGTGCCCTGAGGAAGGGAATTCCAGGATTTTTGATCCAGCGACAGTGAAGGAACTGTGATATATTTCCATGTCAGGATGGTGAGTGGCTTGGAGGGGGACTTGAAGGTAGTGTTGTTCATACGTATCTGCTGCCTTTGTCCTTCTGGAAGAAAGTGGTTGAGAGTTTGCAAGGTGCTGAGGATCTCTGGTGAATGTCTGCACTGCATCTTGCATATACACTGCTGCTACTGAGCAGTGGTGGAGGGATCATGACCTTTAAGGAAAATATTAGAAAAGCAAAGATACTTCCTTGCTAAGGTGGCATTTTTCTGCATGATTATCAGTTTTTCCTTTCCCTTTTATCTTAGGGGTATTATTTTTACAAGAGCATGATTGTTGAAATACAGAACAGCACACAGAATTGAATTCATCCATAATAAATTGCTGGAGGTGCTGCACTGGAAACTCAAGCCAATTTTCTGATGACTTTCATATACATTAGATGCAGATTGTACCATGAAAGTAATGTACCGTTCCCTGAAAATAAGCCCAAGAGGAAAAGATTTATTTAAAATCTATACAATGAGGTACTTACGTATATATCAAATCTGAAGTATAGCATATTTGGAGATAACTGACATGAGTTCTGATCAACTTGAAATATTAACATTTCTCAAATGTTGCCAGATCAGCTCTACCTTTCCAGCATTTTCTGTTTATTATGTCTATGATACATCACAGCTCTTTCAACAAATAAAAAGCACTCCCGAAAGATTATGAAAATAGAATTGCATAAGGGGTACTGTTGGTGTGTATAATAGTTTGTGCAAACTTTTACTCATGGTTAATCTGACATGTCCACTCTCCTGCTCTTCCCTAATTCCAAAGACTTCACCCTCAAGAAATTCCACATCTATCTTAAAATTAGTGCTCTTTAATTCTAAAGGCTGTCCTGTGGTTCTAGACTCTCCCAGTCGGTGAAACATCCTTTCGGCATTTACCTTACCAAGCCTCTTACGAATGATTAGATCGCCTTTCATTCTTCTAAATTCCAATAGAGTCCCAATATGTTTAATCTTTGTTCATAAGCCAATCCCTCCATACCAGTGATCATCCTAGTGAACCTTCTCTGAACAGCCTCCAATGAAAATGAATCCTTAACAAAAAAGGGACCAAAACTGCTCATGGTACTCTAGATGTGGTCTCACCAGCACCTTGCACAGCTGCAGTAAGAATCCCCACTCATACTCAATCCCCTTGAAACAAGGGTTGCATTTCCATTAGCAATCCCGATTACCTACTGCACCTGTGTACCAGTTGTGTTTCAGACACAAGTACTCTCTTCACATTGCAACTTTCCTCAATTAACACTTTTTGTTCTCCTTGCCAAAATTTAATTCCACATTATACATCATTTGCAATTGTGTCTACTTAACCCATCATAGTCATACAGGACGTAAACAGACCTTTCAGTCCAACTAGTCCACATCGACCATGTTCCCAAACTAAACATGTCCCACTTGTCTAATGTTTGGCCCATATCCCCCGCCTCATCTCAGATTCAAGATACCACCCTTTCGACCTGTCCATCTTTCTTCCCAACTATCCATTCCATCCTCCCCATAGACCTATCATGCCCCACTGCTTCTACCTATCGCCTTTGCAGCTAACGTTTCCTATATTCTCATTTATGTAAGTGACAAAAATGAGACAGTATCAATCCCTGTGAAACACCACTGATCACAGGCTGAAAAAGAACTTTCAGCTAGCCTCTGCTTCCTACCATAAAGCCAATTTTGTATCCAACTGACAAGCTCACTGTGAATCCCATGTGATCTAATTAGCCCACTGTGCAGAATCTACCGCTCAGCTAATCTTTTCGCTTGCATCCTCAAAAAACTCCAAGTTTGAGACACACTATTTCCTCTTGCAGCAAACCAGGCTGACTATCCCTAATCAGTTCCTGCCTCCCCAAATGCATGTGAATCCTATCTTTTAATATCATCAACATACTTCCCACTGATGGCAGGCTCACAGGTTTATAGTTCCTAGGCTGTGACGTGAAGCCTTTCTTAAATAAGAAGTACAACATTAGCCATCCTCCACTCCTCTGGCACTTTACCCATGGTTATAGATTGAGCAGAAATATTTGCACTAGGCCCTGCAATTTCTTCCCTAACTTGCCACATATCAGTCATTTGGAAATAGGATGTCCTTTGCCATCATTTAATAAATAATGTGAATAATTGAGGCCCTAACATAGGTCCGAGGGACACCACCGGTCACACCCTGCCAAATTTGAGTACTATGCATTAACCCTACTTTCTTCGCTTGCCATTCAACCAATTTCCCTGCCTGGTCAGTAATTTGTACTCAATTCCACTGGCTTTTCTCTTAATTAGCTATGTGGAACATTATCAAATGTCTTCTAGAAGTCCATACAAACATCACATGTAGACATTCCCATCTTCTACCTCAGTCACCTCAAAAAATTCAAAAAGGTTTGTCAGGCTCGATCTACCTGCGATGAATCCATGCTGGCTTGCCCTGATTTACTGATAATTTAAAAAGGTGTTCAGTTACCCCATTCCTGATTGGAGTCTACTACACTTTCCCCCACCATATGTTAGACTAATTCCTTTGTAATTACCTCTCTAGCCCTTCTGAAAAAGCAAAGGGTGACGTGCAATTTTTCAATCCAGAGGAATAACTCAAAAAAACTCCGAAAGATTATAGTTAGGCCATGGCAATATGCTCCTTTACTTTAACACCCTTAGATGGAAATCTTCAGGTCCTGGGGATTTTTCACTTTAATGCCACTAATTTCCTCATTGTTCATGTTTTATTCACATTAAATTTTATTAATTCCCTGTCTCCACTTTATATTAATTCCCTTGATTTCTGGCAAGCTACCCTCCTTTTCCACAGTAAATAATAAGGCAAAGTAATTATTTGACATGTCTGATATTTCCTCAGTCATTGACAATATCCCCAATTTCAAAATTCCGTGCTTTAAGGAGGCAATTTACTAGCACTTTTCAAGGGCAACTAGAAATGGGCAATAAATACTGGCCCAGCCTGTGATGCCTACACCCATCAACAAAACAAAAAATTGGATATTTTATACTCATGCAAAAGGATAAATTGAATCACACTTTATTAAGTGATAGTAGCACATTTTAAAATTCATTTTGGGACCATGGACATTGCTCGCTGGCTACCCCTTATTGCCTGCCCCTAGTTGCCCTTGGGAAGATGGTGGTGAGCAACCTTCTTGAACCACTGCAGTCTACATGCTATGGGTTCACCCGCAATGCCTTGTGGGAGCTATTTCCAGGATTTTGACCCAGTGACAGTGATGGAACAGCAAGATATTTCCAACTCACGATGGGAAATGGCTGGGAGGGGAACCCAAAGGTGATAGTATTGACTCTAGAAGGTGCTGAGGATCTTTGGTGAATTTCTCAGGTATATTGTGGAGATAGTACACACTGCTGCTCTGGAACCTCGATGGTAGCACACCCACTCCCTCCACCAATCAACCACGCTGCTTTGTCCTGGATGGTGTCGAGCTTTAGTGTTGTAGGAGCTGCACCCATCCAGGCAAGTGGGGAGTATTCCGTCACACTCCTGATTGTACCTTGTATATGGTGGACAGACTTTGGGCAGTCAGGAGGAAACTTATTTTCTGCAGTATTCCTAGGCTCTGACTTGCTCTTGTAGCCACTGTATATGTGGCAAATCCAATTAAATTTCTGCTAAATCATAACCCCTCCAGGATGTTGACAGTAGGCGACACTGCTGGCAAGACCATTGCATATCGAAGTGTGGTGGGGAGGAGATTGACTTTTATTAGAGATGGTCATTGACTGATATTTGTGTGGTACAAATATTACTTGCCACTTGTCAGCCCAAACCTGGACATTGACTGCTTCAGTATCTGAGGAGTCTCAAATAGTCAATATGGTCCAAACATCAATGAACATCCCCACTTCTGACCTTATGATGGAGGGAAGGTTCTTGATGAAACAGCTGAATATACTTTCTCAGAATTGCACTGGACCACCACTTTAGGCTGCAGGCTCAAACTCGTCACTCTCTCAGGTGGATGCATTAGATGTCAAGGCATTAGGCAACAAATTTTCTTCATACCCTGGCCAGCATTCATTAGACATTAACTGTTTGTGGGATCTCACTGTACAGAAATTGGCTGTGGCTGCACCTACATAACATTTATTACATATTGAAAGTAACTAATATCAATAAAACATGTTGGAATACTTAAATCACAAAGTTTTGCTTGGTGTGGTGTCATGCTTTGTATTTCAGGATGACTAAAGATACAACTGATCATACATCAACTAAAGAGGTGATAGCTATATTCAGTTTAAACAGTTTGGAAGTTTCACAGTAATTTCTACAAGTTCA
Source organism: Hemiscyllium ocellatum (assembly GCF_020745735.1). Classification (NCBI taxonomy): domain Eukaryota; kingdom Metazoa; phylum Chordata; class Chondrichthyes; order Orectolobiformes; family Hemiscylliidae; genus Hemiscyllium; species Hemiscyllium ocellatum. The sequence continues at coordinate 14,303,543 of NC_083403.1, forward strand.
AATTTTAAAACATTTCTCAAATCATGATACAACTTGGAGGAATTAGAATAAATATATTTTTAGTAAAGTATCTAGCTTGCTATCAACTGGAGTGGTAGGGCATGGCAGCTTGCCAGGTTACCGTTTTCCTTTAAAAAGATACTATGCTTCATTATTCCCATACAGGCATTCTACACAGTGTTTAAAAAGTGTGTTGCACAGCTCTCGGCCACACTTTAAAACACATACACAGCATCATTCTGCCCTAGAATATCCTTGATTCACTGTCTGCAATGCCTACAGTCTATGCTGCAGTCAGTCTATGATTCAAAGCCATGAACCTTTGAATTGCCTACCTAAAATTCTCCACTTTCTAATCCTCCATTTAGAACATGCCAAGTTTTAGTCACCATTGTTACTGTGTGTGGCCCTTAGTCTGATAAATTGTGCACTATAGAGGTTTTAACATTTTGCTATGTTAAGGGAAAATATAAGTGTAGTTATTCATTCATTGGTAACTCAAATACTAAGGGAGGGGATAATTCCACAACTTTGAGAATCTGAACAAGGGAGTCAAATTAACATTAGAATCCAGTAGTAACCCTGGGGGATCTTTAAGTTCAACTGTACACATTAGAGAGGGATTACTGATCCCAAGTAGTTAAACTTGCTACATAAACCATAATGTCCAGGATGACACAGCACAGCTAAGATGAAAGGCAGAAGCAGGCATAGATAGATTGAGATGGAGCAAACAAGCTTATGAACTCAGCTCAAGTACAAATAAGACGCGAGTTAAAGTTTTCAGTTCAGCACAGTATTGGGCAGATACTTTCACAAATGGACAAAATTTACAGTTTAAGTTGGTACAAAACAACTATTGCCATGCATTTTGTTTTAAAAAAGACATCTTAAACGATTAGGCTGAGTGTTCAAACATTAAAGTAATAACAGAATTATTAACCATGTTTGTGTTGAGGTGTCTTTATATTCTACTTGTTAATTCTACCTGCAATAGAACTTGCATTAGCTTCTGTGTTAACCTCAACTTACATAACCTTACAAAAGTAGTTGTCATCCATCTCTAAATTACGACATGTCAGTGTGGCTACATTATATGGTCAACGATTAACCATATCCATCTTCCAACACAACATTCTATAAATATGGGCTCTTCCACTATTTGTGTACTGACCACATCTAATTCCATGCTGTACTTTTCAAACTCTGTGCTAGAAGATGGCTTTCAAATATCCAGTCAACTCCATTGCCAACCACTATCTCTCAGCAGTTTCTATAACTTTGGCATTTATTTGACCAAGCTGATCAGTCAACTCCGAATCACCTCCAGCAAGAGCTCATGTAACATTGCCTGACTCTCTCCATCTGTTTACTGATATTTGCCAATGCTATCTACAGATTTGCCTTTTCTGATGTCACCCTCAGTATTTGCAATACCCCTCTTCTGTAAACTTCCACTTAACCAAAACACTGCTGTTCAAACTGGCATCAAATGCTGCTGACTGCTTTAACTTTCAAGTCTTGCCCTGGTGCTTAAAATACCATAGTACAAAATAGTCAACTGATCAAAATCCTGCCACCATAACTTCAAGTCTGGCTGCTTTAAAAAAGATTAATTCATGAGATATGTACATCACTGGCTGTGCCAGCATTTACTGCCCACCACTAGTTGCCCAGAGGGCAGTTAAGAATCAACCACATTACTATATCTAGATTTAGTCGGACCAGGCAAGGAGAAAGTGAGGACTGCAGATGCTGGAGATCAGAGTCAAAAAGTGTGGTGCTGGAAAAGCATAGCACGTCAGGCAGCATCCAAGGAGCAGGAGAGTCGAAGTTTCAGGCATAATGGGGGTGGGGGTGATGGGTTGCGCAGGGGATAAAAGGGGGCTGAGAGATGAACAGGAGGGTGGGGAAGGTAGCTCTGAAGGCAATAGGTGGATATTGGGGGAGGGGGAAGGGGGTGTGTGATGGTGATAGGTCAGAGGGAAGGTTGGAGTGGATAGGTGGGAAGGAAGATGGACAGGTAGGACAGTTCAAGAGGCTTTACTAAGTTGGAGGGTTGGATCTGGGATGAGGTGGTGGGGGTGGGAAAGAGGGAGGAGGAGAATACTGGTGAAATTGACTGATGCTGTGTGGTTGGAGGGTCCCAAGGCAGAAAGGGAGGCGTTTTTCCTCCAGGCGTTGGGTGGTTTGGATTTGACAGTGGAGGTGACCCAGGATTTGCATGTCCTTGACGGAGTGGAAGGGTGAGTTGAAGTGGTTGGCCAGAGGGCATAGAGTTGTTTGGTGTGCACGCACCAGAGATGTTCCGTGAAATGTTTGGTGAGTTGGCATCCTGTCTCTCCAATGTAGAGGAGACTATATAGAGAGCAATGGACACAGTAGATGGTGTTTGGGCATGCAGGAAAATCTGACCGATGTGGAAGAATCCTTTGGGGCTTCTGACGGAGGCGGTGGTGGTGGGGTTGGGTAGTAGGTTTTACACCTGTTGAGGCAGCACAGGGAAGTGCCAGGAATAGAGCATAGTTGGAGTGGGGGGGGACCTAATGAGGGAGTTGTGGAATGGTCTCTGCAGAATGCTGAGGGGGTGGAGAGGGAAATATATCTCTGGTGGTGGGGTCTGATTGTGGATGGTGGAAATGGCAGAGGATAATGCACTGTATTTGGAGATTGTTGGAATGTAAGGCGAGGACTGGGGGGTTCTATCTTCGGAGGGATGGTGTTCAAGGGCGGAGGTGCAGGACAGCATTGTTGACCATGTGGGGGGAAAACTGTGGTCCTTGAAACACTGCCCTGGAGTGGAAGCAGGTACAGCAGATGCAGAAGAATTGAGTCTAAGGGATAGCTTTTTGCTTTGGAGGTGTGGGGGGGATTGGGGGTAATCTTGGTAGTCGTGGGGTTTGAGATGTCAGCCTTTAGTCAGTTGCCAGAGGTGGTTGGGGGGGGGGTTGGGGGGGGGGAGAAAGAAGGTGTCCGAGATGGTCCAAGTGAACTTGAGGTCAGAGTGGAAGAGGTTTCTGAGGTTAATGAACTGTTCAACCTCATGGGAGCCCTCTGTGGTACTGATACAGTCATCACTGCAGCAGAAGTAAAAGGTGGGGAACAGTGCCAATGTAAATGTGGAAGATGGACTGTTCCACATATCCTACAAAGAGGCAGGCATAACTGGGGCCCAAGGCTATCCCCTTTGGTGTAAAGGAAGTGAGAGGATTTGAAGAAGTTGTCAAGAGTGAGGACCAGTTCCACCAATCAAACGAGTGCATTGGTAGAAAGGTACAGTTGGTTCGACGGGAGAGAAAGAAACACAGGGATTGGAGGCCTTCGCCATTGCAGATGGACGTGCATCTTTGCCCATGGATAGATGAAAGGCCCCAACCTGAAACGTCGATTCCTCCTCTCCTTGACTTGCTGTGCTTTTTCCAGTTCAACTCTTTCTCCATCCAGCACCTGCAGCTACATTGCCATCATTTTCTAACATCCTACTGAAATTCTTCCAATTTCCTCTTATACAATAGGACTTACTTCTGAAAGTTCTCTCTCTTTCATCACATGCAATTGAAAACTTTTGTTTTGCTATGCCTCAATGGGGTTTTATTTAAGTTTCAAGGGTCTGAACAGTTATGGTCCATGTAGTAACAATAAGCACATGCATCAATTCACTACTAAAGATCTCCCTCAAATGGGCATTGCCAATGTAGCATTATTAGCTAATCCTATGTCTTCAGACTATGTTGACAATGCATGTAGATGAGGTAGCAAAAAGAGCTGGGATAAATTCTTGAAAGCTCCAGAGACAATGGTACAGAGACAGGAAAGGAAGAGAAATCATTATAGATTCTGTCCATAATTGCTAGGATTTAAATGAACAGAAATCCTATAGATTTAGATAACAGATGACAGGCACTTTAAGCTGGATGGCACAGCTAATGATTCAATAGCTATGTTAGAATCAGGAAGGATGAGTAAAGGAGTACTATGATCACAATCATACAGGGTGTCATTTGTGACTTATATTAGGTCACCACAAGGCTGTGGCTTTATTCTTTCATTGTATACATTGTCTACATATGACTGCACACTCAGCAATAATAATGACAGATTTCCCTACCTAAATTAGGTGAGCAAACCAAGTGGTTTTTTACAACAGCCAATTAATAGATTGATTCATTTAAATGTGACTAACTGCCACAATGGAATTTGATCCCATGTTCCCACAAAATTAGCTTGGATTCCTGAATTACTAGGAGAAAGTGAGGCAGATTCACACTTTTTGACCCTGAATTGTAGTTTAATGAGATGTAGCATTTGTTGTAATTACAAGTTATAAAAAGGTGGACATGTATTTGGGGTAACACATTCATTGAAGAGAAAAGGGAGCTTGTAGATTGAATATTTTCTGGTACTCTCAGACCTTGCAGACCAGGTTTTTGGACATTTGGGAAGAGCGTCGAAAGGGTCCTGACAATACCCAAGGAAAGAGAACAAAACAGTGTTGGTTAGCATAAAAGCCAGGAAGGAAACCACATCCTCAATAGTTGGGGGAATTCAGCAGGAGGTACACACTATGCAGTCAAAAGGAGCTTAGAGATATGCAAATAAAAAATAGAAACGAAAGGCATTGGAAAAAGATTTGAAGAATACAGGGTTAGCAGCAATGACAGCTGCAGCAAGTATATTCTTGCGGCAAACAGTCCAATAACCCTTTGCACTTACATAACAGCAAATGGAGGTCAAATTTAATATAGTGACTAGGAATGAAAAGAAAAAAGGTGGGGTTGAGAGCAAAGGCTTTACATGACACAAGGACAGGTGGTGTAGGGTGACTGAGCTGATCAACAGGTTACGGAAGTTGAATGATAGATGGAAGGCTAGACTCAAAGTATTGCAGCTTTGAAAGTGTAACGATAGGTGACTTGAGAAAAGAGCATTTTCCCCAGAATTGAAAAGAGGTCGAGGGGGGTATGTCGCTCCTGAGAGATACAAGAGGGTGTTTGGAGATTAACTTACCTACGATCTAAACCATAGAAATATAGACTGTGAAATAAAAATATCTTGAGAGCAATTTAATGAAACACCTTTCACAAATCACAAGGTTTCCTAAAGCTCTTTATAATGGATACAGCATTTTTTTGAAGCATAGTCACTGTGATAATGCAAGGAACATGGCAGTGAATTAGCACACAGCAAACTCTTAAACACCAATTCAATGACTTGTATTCCTCACCAGATTGCACAAAGTGAGGAATGGAAACAACACTCCTGGTCTGCTTGGAATTATCAACAAACAAGCAAGTCACACACCAGGTTATAGTCCAACAGGTTTATTTGGAAATACTAACTTTCAGAGTGCTGCTCCTTCGTCAGGTAACTGAATGAGCAGCATTGTGAAAACTAGTACTTCCAAATAAACCTGTTGGACTATACCCTTATCCAACTCAAGACTAACTTTAAAAGCAAAATACACAGAATTGATGAGGCAATTTATTATGTTTGAAGACTCGGTGAATGAACAGTTAAAGGCAATTCACCATAATCACACTCAGATGACTGCTGTTGAGTTCAACCGGAGGGTCATCATACATGAGGCAAGGGAAGAGGTTGAGAAGGTGGGACCTCCATGCTGACCTCAGCCAGTGAGACAATTAAACCTCACTGTTGGCAGCACTCAGCATTGCAAGCCAGCTATCCAGCCAACTGAGCCTCAGAAAAGTGGACATATTAAAATTAGTGCAGCTATAAAGATAGTAAGAGGACACCAATGACCAATGTAACTAGTGAAATTCAAAGGGGACAGTTATTCCACAGGTCATTTGCAGTTTTCAAACACTGGTTTAGTGGGCAGTGCAATTTCCACTGAACAATACTCCTTAACATCGTACTCAGTACGTACAGTACAATACTAAATGCAAGAGCACAAAAAGTACTTATTCCCTATATCAATTATTTAAAAAAAAGAACAAAGTATTACACTAATACAGTCCAGACAGCAGGCCAATGAAAAATTACAATGGATACAATGCATTCGTTCACTTTCAGTGCATCAAAAAAGGAAGCTTCAGTCTGAATAGTAAGCAAATCCACACAAGGAACAGCAGTGAGCTGGTACTGGCAGCATTGTCAGAATCAATCATCTGCTGCAGTTTCAGACCCCTTAGATTGAACAATAGTGTCAATGCAGCTCAGCTTGTCGCACAGTTACTTCAGTTAAAAGACTGCAGCTTCAAATCCATACCAGAAGTTGGAGGTTGAAATTCTAGCACTGTGTAGGAAGAGAAAAAGATGCTGGTGCTTTTTGTACGGTGAACCATATCTGTGCCTCAATTATATAGCACTTTGAAGAAATTAAGTAGTTTACAAAGTGCCCAGGCCAAAACTCTTCCAGCAATGCCATTCAAAAGCCAAATCATTCTTGTGATATCTGTGGAATCATGCAGCACAAAAACAAATTCCACATTTAACTGTGAACAACTGATTAACTATACCACATCCAAATGGTAAAAAAATTATTGAAAATGCTTTATTACATAAATTTGCAGTTATGCAACATGCTTCTAAAAAAAAGGGCTCGTGAAGTTTGTGGCAGATCTGCCGCATCTCAATGGCAGAATAAGCTCAACAGGCTACTGTTTCCCATCGGCAATCAAGGGAGCCCACATTTTTCGATACAATCTACTAGCGATATAGTAGCAAAGGCTGTGCGCAGTTGCATTGAAAGTAGGAACCATCAACAAATCACCATTAAAAGCAACATCCAAGGCACTTGTCAGTTACATTTCTTTCATATGCATCTTAACAATCACAGAAAATATGCAGCAGGAAAGGCCAATGCATGAATCTGGTCTTGGAAATAATAACTGCTCCCCTTTGGTCAGTACAAGTATCTGTTCTCTTGTTCACAATGTAATGGAAAATCTACATAATTATTTTGCTAATTGCATCCCAATTGCTCAAAGCTGCTACTCACAAAGTATATAAAGATCACATGTTCCATCATATTCTTACATCAGCTCTAGTAAAATACACAAGTCCCATCCTCCCCAACAAATGCAATTTATTTCCACACAAAGGAAGATATTAAACATAATTTAAATAGGATTTTATACATTTAGTGCCCATTTGAAAATCACTTCATACCCTATTCTTTTTCACCTATGCTTTAATGAGTAACTTGCTTGACAGCGGCCCCAAGGAAAAAAAAATCAGAAATCAGTGTTTGCTATAACAACCAGAAAGAGAGAAATTTTAGGTGGATAATAGCAGCATTGGTAGCTACTGACATGCCTCCTGCTCCCCTTGGGATGAGGAGCAGACACTAACAGTGATCCAGAGTTTAGATCAGAGTGATGCTGGAAAAGCACAGCAGGTCAGGCAGCATCCGAAGAGGAAAAAAAATCAACGTTTTGAGCAAAAGCTCTTCATCAGGATGCAGCCTGACCTGCTGCGCTTTTCCAGCATCACTCTGATCTAACCTCTGGTTTCCAGCATCTGCAGTCCTCACTTTTGCCTACCTAACAGTGATCCAGACTTGCCATTTCCTTTTGATATTTAGAACAATATTTCCCAAACCTTTTACCCCAGTTTGACCACAATTTATTCCCTCTAAAATGTATATGACCCCAGTGTTTGAATTGGGATGGAGTGTGCCATGAGAGATGTTTAGCAAGTGAGGTTTTAGTTCTTGATCAGCAAGAATGAGAGAATTTAATATGGGTTTAGGGTTTGATGAAAAGGTAAGGTTTCCCAAGAAAATGAATACATCTTTTCACATTCATTTTTTTGCAGCATTAATGGGTGCTCAGAGAGCAATCCGTTAGGCCATACCCACCAAAACACCACAAGCATTTAGAGGGTTTTTTAATACCCAGAAACCAATCCCATTTCCACACAGACGTTGCAGTCTCAGAGTCAGACTCATTGGCTCCCAGTGGAGTCACAACCCATCTTTTAGAAAACCCTGACCTAAAATCTGGATGCTGCAGTTTCCCTAGGTGCTAGAAGTTGGTAGATTAAAACACCATTGCAATTCATTTCTGACTATATGCAGTTATAAAGTCTGGACCGACCAAGTTCCCCAAATTAAACCAGCCCCACTTGCCTGTGTTTGGCCCATATCCCTTTAAATATTTCTTATCTACATACCTGTCCAAATGGTTTTTAAATGCTGTAACTGTAGTTGCATCAACCACTTCCTTTGTCAATTCATTCCACACACAAACCACTAGATGCAAAAAATTTGTCCCTCAGGTCCTTTTTAAATATCAATCTTAAAAACCATGCCCCTTTGCTTTGAACTCCCCTCAACCATCTGGAAAATGTATTGTTATTTACCTTATCTAAGCACCTCATGATTTTATAAAACTCTATATTGTATTGGATTACCCAATCTGCCAATGAGTCACAATCTTATTGCAATCTCAACCAACTACCAGGTAAACTCCATCGCATACCTTTCCATCATTAAAACATACAAATATATTTTAGCACAGACTTTTAAAAGAAAACTTAAAACTCAAATTTTAAGCTAAAATTATATTTTTAAAAATTCTTCACATGAGAGAAGGCAGCTTTGAATAGGTGTTCTTAATCATTAAGCAACATGTTAAAGCTAAATTCTAGAAAAAGGAGTGTTAAACATTGATACCATTATTTAAATAAATTAAACCCGCATAACAAAGCTTTTGTACATTCTGTACAAAGTCTGCATCCAAATTGAAAACTCCTCAAAGGACTGTTCTGCTACTTCAGAATGAGAACTATGTAACATCACAGGAGATGATTTTTCCCGATTGCTGTTTCCATTATTGTGACATTAGGATTGAACCATAAACTATTGAGATTTACAGAATAGAAAGTAGTAACATAACCTATCATATCAGCACCAGGTTGACACCACAACAATCCTAATTCCTTGCAAAAAATTGGCATCTCCCTTTGTTCAAATGTTTACTCACTCTTCCCTCAAATAAATGCTGATTTGTGCCTTTTACATTTCGCAAATCAGTCCATGTGAGTATACTTCAATAAAAAAGTTGTCAGCTAATCTTTCTCATTGTGATAATTCTAAAAAGTGATGACCACTCACCACTGACCTCCTTATCTTTCTCTTTCTGGTATGCTTCAGTGGAAAATTATACTCAGCATCTCTCAAGATGAGATCAGTTTTGGGCTCAATTTCCTGGCCACAGCTTGCCAAATTGAGGGGTGTTTGAGATAGGGGTAGGTTTCAAGAATGGGGAGAGAGATCAGGGGTCATGGAGGTTGGGAGGGGTGGGATGTAGGGGTGTACTTGAATAGCCAGACAACTAAAGGGAGGAGATGATGGAGTGGGGAGCAGTGGAAAGAGATCAGTGAAGCTGTTGGTTCAGTTGCTGAAGACGATAATGGCAGGGGGGAGGGCAGCGGCACATCTCTTGTTGGCACGCTTGTAAGAAATACATTTACATATTCCATTCATCTAGTCTCACTTTCCTCTAGCTATCATGGCAATGGTTGATAAAGACATCTTAAAAAAGGTACTTTTGAAAACACTTAGAAGTTTACTATTCATGCTAAGATTTATATGGACTTTGGACTCATTCATTACATTAGCCTGAGAAAACTGCTTGAATGAGAACAACATGCAAATAGAACAGCAAATAATTGAAATAATCCAAGCAGAGAACAGCAAAAAAAAAGTGTTTAAAACCAAAGTTCAACGTGGGGTGCTTCAAAGAACCTTTCCTCCTACCGGTACTCCCTCTCAGGTTATAGTCAGCCTGTCATTGTACACTTTCGTTCCTAATTTGAATTTCCACTGTTTCAAACCCACTGCCACCTAATCTACACCCAACGATAAAGAGCAACCCTCGATCGAGATGAATCCGCACAGCAAGCATTCGGCTAATAGAGTTCTGTTGATTAGAACATCCATTATTTCAAAAGAGACGATGGACTACAAATCACTGCATCGAATAAGATGCTAAAAACGATGCGTGCAAATTAGTGTTTAGCTGAACCACGGTGTCACACATCTCGAATAATCGAAATGGCGCTCTGTACATTTTACGAGGATTTGAATGCACCGCGTCCAAAGGGAAGACCAGTACCCCGGACGCGCAGAGCCTCCGAGGAACAAAAAACCTTAACAAGCACTTATAATTCACTCCTCACCAGCATTCAGGCAAAATACGCTCACCCTCAAAACACCCTTTAAAAATCGACAAATCAATCACTGTGAAACGATTAGCAGTGCCCTTTTAATCGAGGTAGCAGAAACGAGTGTAAGACATGAAAGAAACCTGAGGTGACAACGTGCTGAGATCAATTATACTGCTTTAAAAAACCCATTAAATATATAAAAAAAATAAAACGACCAACGTTTTGAACGGAAACGTTAACTGCAATTGCAAACATTTTAAAACGGGGTTTTCATTGTTCAAAACGTTGGGGGGGGGGGGTGGGTGACCGCATCAACAAAAAAAATCAGCAGTTTTTAAAAAAGATCAGAGTGGTGCTGGAAAAGCACAGCAAGCATCCGAGGCAGCTGCTCATATTCCGCAAACCCCCCCCCCCCGCCAACACCTTAGAACGACAGCAGAATAAAGCGACTATCCCCATACCGCCGCACAAATTAAAGGCATAAAACATCGCTGCGCCGTCAGAGTGGCTTTGTGGCGTTTAACTCGCTTCACCTTGCGCTCAATTGGAGCCCGAGATTTTTTTTTGCCGCCCTCTTGTCCCCCGCCCCAAGGCAGGATAACCATAAGCCAGGATGGGGGTGGGAGTGGGGAAGGGAGAGGCCCATTCCTTACCTGCACCACCTTACAGCAGCGAGCCCAGCCCTTAGCAACCGACAACCTCCACCCTCGCTCCTAAATCCCCGGATCCATGAGAGGTCGCTCAGAATTAAAATTTAAATATTTTCACTCCTCGCCCGCAAAATAAAACGCAGTCTCGGCTCACGATTTCGACGCTGCCGGTAAATAAACGTTGCCCCCTCCCGCTTCTCGTCGAGGGGGGAAGGGAGCCGTCAGAGGGACCGCAGCACCGGCTGGAAGAGGGGCGGACAGCCACTGAAGAAGCCCCACCCCTTACGCGATGACGGTGCTGAAACTATTACGTGATAGCGTCAAAGAGGGAGGGCGGGATAAACGCCGTACGCTTTGGAGACCTGCGGCTGCCGGTGAAAAGAGCAGATTCGACGTGATGACGTAACGGGGCGATTTTAATCCAAGTCGCGTCAGGCCACGCCCTATTTTAAACGTCCCGGCCACAGGCCACGCCCTGTTTAACGTCCCGGCCGCAGGCCACGCCCTGTTTAACGTCCCGGCCACAGGCCACGCCCGTTTCTCGACCTCTTTCCCCAGGGCGTAACGTTTTTTCTTCTTTCCCCGTCTGCGAATTGAGCTTTTTTTTAAAAACATTTATCGTTTTGGCTCCCCCCCCCCCCCCCCCCCATTTCGGGTCCCGCGCCCGTGTGAGAACAGATAAAACTTCCAGTTCGCTGCCGTTTGTTCCTGAAGCTGACGGGACAGTTTGAAACCAACCGCCGCGCGGTCTCCTCACGCGCCGCTCCCCGAGCCCCTGGAGCTGGGCCGCGGCTGGCCATCGATTCGGGCGGTGCCGGTCCTCGCCTCTCTGGTAACAGTGTTAACCCGCAGCGAGTCTCTCTCACACACACGCACAGCGACCGGCTTCGGTGTCGCTTCACTGCGCCTCGGGTCTGTCCTACCTCTGGCCCGCGCCTCGAGGCCTACTCCCTCCATTTCTATAGGTTTCCTGTGTGTGCCCGGTGGGGTTGGGGCAATGGCTGGTGCCAGCTGCAGGTTCGGAATGGGGGCGGCTGGGAGGTGATGGTGGCTTTGACTGGTGCCAGCAATAGGACAACGTGAGGACTGGTGCCGTTACTCATCTCTCTGGTAATAGTGTTAATCTGCAGCGAGTAGTTTAGGTTGAGGGGTATTGACCTATTCCAGCAGCGGGTAAGGTTGGAGATATTGATTTATTCCAGCAGCGGGTAAGGTTGGAGATATTGATTTATTCCAGCAGCGGGTAAGGTTGGAGATATTGATTTATTCCAGCAGCGGGTAAGGTTGGAGATATCGATTTATTCCAGCAGCGGGTAAGGTTGGAGATATTGATTTATTCCAGCAGCGGGTAAGGTTGGAGATATCGACATTCCAGCAGCGGGTAAGGTTGGAGATATCGATTTATTCCAGCAGCGGGTAAGGTTGGAGATATCGATTTATTCCAGCAGCGGGTAAGGTTGGAGATATCGATTTATTCCAGCAGCGGGTAAGGTTGGAGATATCGATTTATTCCAGCAGCGGGTAAGGTTGGAGATATCGATTTATTCCAGCAGCGGGTAAGGTTGGAGATATCGATTTATTCCAGCAGCGGGTAAGGTTGGAGATATCGATTTATTCCAGCAGCGGGTAAGGTTGGAGATATCGACATTCCAGCAGCGGGTAAGGTTGGGGGTGTCAAACCTTTTGAGTGCTGTTGGACTGCACTCATCCAGGCAAGTGGGGGGTATTCCACTAGGCTACTGGCTTGTGTCTTGTAAATAGTGGACAAGCTTTTTCTATGACTTAGACCATTAGGCATAGGAGTGGAAGTAAGGCCGTTCAGCCCATCGAGTCCACTCCGCCATTTAATCATGGCTGATGAGCATTTCGACTTCACTTGCCCGCATTCTCCCCGTAGCCCTTAATTCCTTGTGACATCAAGAATTTATCAATCTCTGCCTTGAAGACATTTAGCCTCCTGGCTTCCACTGCACTCCGCAGCAATGAATTCCACAGGCCCACCACTCACTGGCTGAAGAAATGTCTCCGCATTTCTGTTCTGAATTGACCCCCTCTAATTTTAAGGCTCTGCCCATGGGTTCTAGCCTCCCTGCCTAACGGAAACAATTTCTTAGCGTCCACACTTTCCAAGCCATGTATTATCTTGTAAGTTTCTATTAGATCTCCCCTTAACCTTCTAAACTCCAATGAGTACAACCCCAGGGTCCTCAGCCATTCCTCGTGTGTTAGACCTACCATTCCAGGGATCATCCGTGTGAATCTCCGCTGGACATGCTCCAGTGCCAGTATGTCCCTCCTGAGGTGTGGGGCCCAAAACTGGACCCAGTACTCCAAATGGGGCCTAACCAGAGCTTTATAAAGTCTCAGTAGCACATCACTGCTTTTATATTCCAACCCTCTTGAGATAAATGACAACATTGCATTCGCTTTCTTAATCACTGATTCAACCTGCATGTTTACCTTTAGAGAATCCTCGACTAGCACTCCCAGATCCCTTAGTACTTTAGCTTTATGAATCACCGTTTAGAAAGTAGTCCATGCTTGTATTCTTTTTTCCAAAGTGCAAGACCTCGCATTTGATCACATTGGACTTCATCAGCCATTTCCTAGGCCACTCTCCCAAACTGTCTAGATCTTGTCGCAGTATTCCTAGCCTCTGACCTGCTCTTGTAGCCACTCTGTGGTGAGCCCAGTTGATTTTCTGGTCAGTAATAACCTCATGATGTTGATAGCAGGGGGATTCCGTGATGGCAACACCCTTGGATGTTAGGGGGCAGTGGTTTGATTGTCTCTTATTGTGATGGTCACAGTTCTGCATTTGTGTAGCGTGAATGCTACTTGCCACTTATTAGCCCAAAACTGGATATTGTTGTCTTTGAACATGGACTACTTTAGTGTATGAGGAGACATGAATAGTGCTGAGCATTGTGCACTTGTTGACGAACATCTCCACTTCTGACATTATGATGGTGGGCAGATCATTGATGAAGTAGTTGAAGATGGTTGGGCATTGGATGCTATCCTGAGGAACTGCAACAAAAGTGTTCTGGAGCTGAGATGACTGACCTCCAGGAGCCACGACCATCTTCCTATTAGCCAGGTTTGACTCCAACCACTGGAGAGTTTGTCCCCCGATACCCATTGATTCAGGTTTTGATAGGCCTTCTTGATGCACACTTGGTCAAATGCAGCCTTGATATCCCAGCGGTGAGGTCACTCTCACCTCACCTCTGGAATTCAGTTCTTTTGTCCGTGTTTGAACCAAGACTGCAATGAGTTCAGGAGCTAAATGGCCCTGACGGAATCCAAACTGGGCATCATTGAGCTGCTGCTGCTTGATACCACTATTGATGACACCATCCTTCCCGATATATGGTGATGTGTTGGATTGTTGATCTGAGGTGGAAAATACACTAAATCTTATTGATTAATAGAGTAATCTCAGATGATTGAAGACTGGATGGAACAATCTTTTGAATAGGGTGATTGGCACTTTTTGGAAAGTGAGAGGAAGGGTGGATTTGGCTGAACAGCCTGCTGAAACTCTACCTAAGTTTACTCGCAGGTGAAGACATACATGAGGGACATTGACACTTATTGAACTATAATTCCAGAATTAGTGTCCATTGAGGAAAGAAAATACAAACCTGATTTCTTCCTCTTGAATTGTAACCGGTAGAACATTTGAAGGAAGGTGCATGTGCATCTATGAGAACAGGATCAAACAGAATTCATTTTGTCCACTGGAATGGTGAAATTATCCTCTTATTTGCTGAAACTTGGGTGCAACCTCCACAGATCAAAAGCTATTTTAAATTTTAAGGTATGGCTGTGTGAGGTGCAGTCTGAATTTGAAAGCATTTAGATTTATAGAAGGAAGGAAAGACAAGGAGGATCAGAGAGCCAATATTTTATGAACATTTCCATGTGTTGATGAACCTTTATTAGATGAGCAATCATAATCGTGAAACATTTCTTTTGTTGTTCTCCATAAAGGCTATCTGCTATGCTGAGTATTTCAAGCTTTTTTGTGCTTAAATATATCCAGGCAATATTCTACGTTGCCTTGTCAATACTAGTGTTGTGGCTGGAACACAGGGCCTTAATATTATTGCCTGGATCTTGTCAGGGCAAAAAACCTTTGCAAACTCCGGAGTCTTCTGCCATTTCTTGATATCACATGGAGTGGCCTGACTTGGCTGTGATGCTAGGGACTTCTGCCTGAAGGCAGAGATTGATCACCCATTTAACACTTCAGGCTGTAGATTGTTCCCAATGCTTCAGTCTCATCTTCAGCACTGATTTACTGGGCACCCATAATATTGAAGATAAGGATATTTGTGGAGTCTTCTCTAGTTTAATTGTTGATCAGTTGTCCACCATTAATCATAGCTGATATGTTAGGACTGTAATGCTTAAGTCTGAGCAATGATTGTCTGTGGAATTGCTTAGTCGTGCATCTTATACCCTGTTTATGCTGTTTGGTAGCTTCACCAGATCTTTTCTGTTTGCCTCATGCTGTTCCTTAAGTATTCTTCTGATTCTTCATTGAACCAAGGTTGATCCCGTTTTAATGGTAGTGGGAAATATACTGGGCTGTGAGTTACAGATTGTAATCAAATATCGTTGCCACTGATGGCCCACAGCATCTCATGGATGCCCTGTCTTGAGTTTAGATTTGTTCAAAATCTCTCTCATTTAGCACAGTGATAGTTCCATGCTACGCAATGGAGAGTACCTTCATTGTGAAGGCAGGGTTTTGACTCCACAAGATCTGTGGTAGTCACACTTACTGATGCTGTTCTGGATATCTCCACAATGCAGATCAATCGATGATGGTGAGGTCAAGTAGATTTTTCCCTCTTGTTGGGTTCCCGCACCACTTTGAGTCTATGTGTTATTGGACTCTGCCAGCTCGGTCAGTAGTGGCTACCAAAACACTCTTACTGATGGATATTGTTGTTTCTCCAACCAGGCTACATTCTGTGTCTTTGCTAGCCTCTGCTTCCTCCAAGTGGTGTTCAACATGCAAGAGAACTGAGGGCTTAGGAAGTGGTAATCAGCAAGAGGTTTTCTTACCTTTGTTTGATCTGATACTATGAACCTTCATGTGATACAGAGTCCATATGTACTGAGGATAAGACAACTGCCTTCCAACCCTTTACCACTGTGCCTGTACTTTTGGTGATCTATTGGTGCCATGGGTTGTTGTATTTGGCATGACTGTGTTACTCATAGAATCATACTAAATACAATGTCAGGCTGTTGCATTGACTAGTTTGTCTGATAACTCTCCAATTCTGGTTCAAGCCACCAGATATTCAAGAATGCACAGGGTGGTGTTTTCTGTGATCATTTCTGTTGGCTTGGTTATTGCAGAGTTGTTCATCCAATTTCATTCATTTTATTAGACTTTATAGCGCTTATTTCAGAGGGCATTTTAAGAGTCAATTGCATTGCTATGGGTCTGGAGTCATCTGTAAACCTGACCAAGTGAAGATAACAGATTTTCTTTGCTAAAGGACAAGAATATACCAAGTGGTTTTACAACGTTGGTTATGTGGTCTGCATTAGACTAGTTTTTGACTTAGAGACTTATTAATTGACTTCAAATTTCATCATATGTACCTATGTCCCCACAGCATGAGCTGACATCTCTGCATTACTTGTCCAATTACATTATCGCAACATGATTGCCTCCCTAATGAGAATTCATTTGGCCAGTGCATTTCCTGCAAAACTCCCAGTCTTCTCCAAACGTCAAGTGTTGGTATCCTTGCCCACAGCTAGTCAGCAAAATTAATTAAAAACCTGATATAAAGATCACAGGTAAGATAACAACTGCATAGCAACAAATGGGATCCTGTTTTATGATTCAGATAATGATTACATAACAAAGACAATAAAGCAGTCCTTGCAGATATGCAGCAAGAACTTTCAAGGTTGGGCTGGTGAGTAGCACGCCACATTTGAGCCACAGAAATGCCAGACAGTGGTGATTTAAACAAAGGAATTAATGTAACCACATCCATTTGACATTCAACAGCATTCAAACTGCTGAAACCTGAACATCTACATTCAGAGGAAGTCGCATCGGTCAGAAAAGTAACTGGACCAACCAATTAAAAACTACAAGAAGCCAGAGGCTGGGAATTCTGTGGTAAATGAATCACATTTGGACAACCCAAAGCTTGTCCATCATCCACAGATAAGTTAGAACTTAGAAAAGTACAGCACAGAACAGGCCCTTTGGCTCATGATGTTGTGCCGCGACTTAATCCTAATATAAAATATCGTAACTTAACCTATGCACCCCTCAACTCACTGCTATCCATGTGCATGTCCAACAGTCACGTAAATGTTTCCAATGACTTCGCTTCCACCACCTCAGCTGGCAATGCATTCCATGCATTCATAACTCTGTAAAGAACCTACCTCTGATGTCTCCTTTATACCTTCCTGGTAATATCTTCAAACTATGACTTCTAGTACCAGTCAATCCTGTCCTGGGGAAAAGTCTCTGGCCATTGACTCTATCTATTCCCCTCATTATTTGTATGCCTCAATCAGGTCTCCTCTCTTCCTCCTTTTCTCCAGAGAGAAAAGTCCGACCTTATTCATCTTTTCTTCATAAGGCAAACCCTCCAGTCCAGCCAGCATCCTGGTAAACCTTCTTTGCAACCTCTCCAAAGCCACTGTATGTTTCCTATAGTAGGGTGACCAGAATTGGATACAATATTCCAAGTGTGGTCTCACCAGGGACTTGCAGCAAAACCTCGCGGCTCTTTCTTAACATATGCTTTCTTAACAACCCTATCCACTTAGGTGGCAACTTTGAGGGATCTATGTACTCGCACACCCAGATCCCTCTGTTCCTCCACTCTGCCAATAATCCTGTCTTTAATCCTATATTCAGCATTCGAGTTCGACCTTCCAAAATGCATCACTTCGCATCTATCCGTTGAACTCCATCTGCCATTTCTCAGCCCAGCTCTGCATCCTGTCTATGTCGCGCTGCAGCTGCAGTAGCCCTCTATACTATCGATGACACCTCTAACCTTTGTGACATCAGCAAATTTACTAACCCACCCCTCAACCTCCTCACCCAAGTCATTTATAAATATGGTGGAAATTTCTCTTATTAACTGGTTAACCACTTCCTGACATCTAATCTAGTTCTGACCTCGCACAGCTTAACTGGTGACCTCTGCTTCTCTCTGAATTATTTAGCTGGAGTAACCCTATCAAGTGAAATGTGACTTATACTCTTCATTTTTTTTAAACCTCAATCAGGTCATCCTCTCAACCACCACCTCCCTCAAACCCCAGATTCTCTCTGCCCCCATTCCCAACAACATCTCACCCTGAAGTCTAAAATGCAAATCTTAGCCTTTGTTTTGTCTTAATAAGATGCTTTTTGTTGGAATTTTGTTTGGTAATCATTATCTGAAAACCTCCAGAGCTTCACTATCGCCCACCAGGCAAGAGGACCAGAATGGGATAAATCAAGGCATGAACAAATTCGTTCTCAAATCAAAGATTCATACTTCAGAAAAGGGCCACCATCTCATCAAGTCCACCAAGAACGTATTACTGTCTACGCTGATGTCACTTTTCTGCATGAAGCTCATAGCTTTGAATGTAATGAAACTTCAAGTGTTCTTCTAAGTATTTTTAAAGGTTGTGAGATTTCCCACCTCAGCTACTCTCCCAGGCAGTGCTTTTCAGACATCAACATCCTTTCAGCAAAAACCTCTTTCTCAAATCCCCTGCAAACCCTGCCTTTCACTTCAGACTTATACCCATTTGTTATTAACTTTTAAATGAAGGGGAATGGCTGCTACCTCATCCCTGAATCAGGTCCGTCTCAATCTTTTCTGTTCCAAAGAAAACCTCCGCACTTATCCAGCCTCTGTTCATAGCTGAAATGCTCCATCCCATGTTCATTCTGTTGAATATCTTTTGCAACCTCTCCAATGCAATCATATCATTTCCTATAGTGTGGTGATCAGAACTGCATACAATACTCCAGATTTGGCCTAGCCAAAGTTCTGTACAATTCCAACACGATCTCTGCTCTTATAATTTCTGCCAAAACTGATAAAGGCAAGTGTCCTTAATGCCTTAACTACCTATTAACCTTTCCAGTCATCTTCAGGTACAAGTACTCCAAAATTCCTCTGAGCTTCTTAGTGTCTTATCATTCACTGAGGGCTCCCTTAATCTTGTGCCTTCTTCCAAAGTACTTCATATCACAATTATCAGGATTAAATTCCATCTGCCACCGATCTGCCCATCTGACCAATCTATTGATACTCTCCTGTCACCTAACACCTTCCTCCAAAGTTTCAAGCCTCGAGCCAAACTTTTTGTCCTCCACAAATTTACTTATCATCCCTCTCCATGCAATCATCCATATCATTTATAAATACTACAAGCAATAGGCGACCCAGCACTGATGCCTATGGTAAGTCACTGCACAATAGAGTGTAGCCGCTCCCACAACCTTCCACCACCACCCTCTGTTTCCTGTCATTCGGCCAATCTTGGATCCAAGATTGCTGTGTGTCCCATGAGTATTTACCTCCTTTATCAGTTTCCCATGGGACCTTGTCAAAAGCCTTGCGCAAATCTCAATAAGCTTCATAAAATGTCTACTCTTATCCAAACATTTAGTCACCCCAAAATTCCACTAGATTTGTTAGGCATGACCTCCCTTTGACAAAATCATGCTATCCCTGATCAGACCTTGCTCTTGGAAATGAAGATTAATTTATTCCTTTACTGTATTTTCCAATAATTTCCCTATCACCAATGTTACTCTCTCTAGTCTTTAGTTCCCTGGTCTATTTCACTATCCTCCTTGTAAAGTGGAGCCAGATGAGCCACATCTCTGGAAACACCCCTTGAGCTAGAGATGACTTAAAAATTTAAATGCCTCTATAATTTCCTCCTTTGTTTCCCACAATAGCCTAGGATACAACTCACCTGAATGGGTCCACTTCTAAACCCACCAATCCACCTCTTCTGTTAGATCAATCAACTTGGGAACATCACAGTCTATCTTTTTACATTCTCCTGCATCAGATTTAGAGAGACATGAAGTACTCATTAACACTGACATCGTCCTCTGTACAGATAGCTCCTTGTTCCCCATTAGGCCTATTCAACCTCTCCTTATATCTCAAATCTTCCAACCCTGGCAACATCTTTGAAAATCATTTCTGAATCCTTTCAAGTTTGGCAACATCTGTCCGATTGGATGGAGACCAGAAGTGCATGCTCTATTCCAAAAGTGGCCTAACCAATGTCCTGTACAGGCACAACATGAGCTCCCAACTCCTTTACTCAATACTCTGACCAATAAAGGAGAACATACCATACGACGACTTCACTATCCTATCTACTTGCGACTCTACTTTCAAAGTGCTATGAACCCCCAAGGTCTCTTTGTTCAGCAACACTCCCTAGGACCTTAGCATTAAGTGTATAAGTCCTGCTAAGATTTGCTTTCCCAAAATGCAACACTCCGCAATTATCTAAATTAAACTTCATCTGCCACTTTTCAGCCCATTGGCCCATTTGATCAAGATCCTGTTGTAATCTGAGGTAACCTTCTTCACTGTCCACTACACCTCCAATTTTGGTGTCATCTGCAAACTTACTCACTATACCTCCTATGTTCACATCCAAATCATTTATATAAATGACGAAAAGGAGTGGACCCAACACTGATCCTTGAGGCACTCCACTGGTCACAGGCCTCCAATCTGAAAAACAGCCCACCACAACCACCCTCTGTTCTTAATCCAAATGGCTAATTTTCTCTGTATTCCATAAGATCTAACTTTGCTAACCACTCTCCCTTGGAGAACTTTGGTGGGCGGCACGGTGGCACAGTGGTTAGCACTGCTGCCTCACAGCGCCTGAGACCCGGGTTCAGTTCCTGACTCAGGCGACTGACTGTGTGGAGTTTGCACGTTCTCCCCGTGTCAGCGTGGGTTTCCTCCGGGTGCTCCGGTTTCCTCCCACAGTCCAAAGATGTGCGGGTCAGGTGAATTGGCCATGCTAAATTGCCCGTAGTGTTAGGTAAGACGTAAATGTAGGGGTATGGGTGGGTTTCGCTTCGGCGGGTCGGTGTGGACTTGTTGGGCCGAAGGGCCTGTTTCCACACTGTAAGTCTAATCTAATCTAAGTCTAATCTAAAACTTTGTCAAACGCCTTACTGAAGTCCGTATAGATCGTGTCCACCGTTTTGTCCTCATCAATCCTCTTTGTTACTACTTCAGAAAAACTCAATCAAGTTCGTGAGTTGTTCTCTTCCCCTTGATATACTTGTGGAATACCTTGGGATCTCCTTAATCTTCCCCACCAGCATTTTCTCCTCTTGCTTTCCTAATTGTATTCCTGAGTTTCACCTGGCACTTTTCATACTCCTCTGGGTCCTTCATTGTTTTTCTGTGCTACATAGGTGTTCTGTGAAGTGGTCACCCAGTAATTTTCTTGATTTTTTTTCCTTCCCTTTCAGAAAATTCATGGTATGCAGTTATTTCCGGGCTGCTATGTGAATTCTCTGTATTGATGACTGATATTCAATTCATCTGTCATCTCTTTATACTCTATTGCTAATTCCCCAAACTCATTTAAAATTTATTATTTTAAGCATTTAAAAGAACTAATCTGTTTTCATACTTTTGGCTACTTTACTCTTGAACTGTAATTTTTCCCTCTTTGTCTTTTAGTAATTTTTTAAAAATTCTATCCTACTAGAACTATATATCTTTGACAAAATCTTTATTTTTTTAAGTGAACGTCTGTCATCTGGAAGGGCAAGGTCAAAAGATAGATGCTAACACCAATGAGTTTCCCTTCAAGCCGTACACAATTTTATCTTGGAAATGGATTGCCTTTCCTTCAATCACTTGGTTAAAATCCTGAAACCCCCTGTATAATAGTGTTTTGCATTTAAAAAGGCAGCTCGCCATCGCCATCACCTTCTCGAGGGCAACTAAGGATGTGCAGTGAATGCTGTAAAGCCAGTGATGTCCACATCCCATGAATGAATTTAAAAACAGTGGTAAATTGGATGTTCACTCATGTGGAATTAAAGAACACATGTCTGATGTGGTGTGCCTTGCCGATGGTACTGTTGAACCATTTGTCTGGTAACTGCAATGCTTTCTGTGCAACTGAATCACAAAGGTTGCAGATACAATCGTTCATTTATGACCATCTATCTGATTCAATGCTATAAACTGTAGAAGAAACACCAGGGACACTCATTTATGTGCTTGGATATAAGTTAAGACAAGATAAAACACATTGCCAAATCTAGTCAAAGCACCTGTTGATACTATTGAGCCATTTTTCCCCCCTTCCTAATATAGCAGGAGTTAGGGCTTACAGATTTTAAAGCATAGATTTGTGTAGGTCAGCTTCCGATGTCTGGCAGGAGACGCAAGGAATTGAGGCGCTGCCTGCTCTGTCATCAGAAACATATTACCAACAAGGTAAGGGTGTGGTTTAGCAAAGATCCCACAGCTGTGAAGAAGGAAACAGCAGAAGAGATTTGGACTTTGTTGTGTGGTCAGAAGAAACATTTCTTCCAAACATTCAGGTTCTAACCAGGGAAAGTTCCTTTGAAAAAGAAAGTATTAATTTGCAATCAAGCATGAAGTTCAGATAACCGGATGCATGTTGGGCCAATTTTGACATAATTGACTGCATATGAGCTACGTGATTTGCTGTAGTTGGTGGGATGTATGCAACTTTGTTTTAGCATAAAGATAAAGTTTTTGAAACAGTTAAAGTGGAAGCCAATAAATAATTGACAGTATTTATAAATGAAATAATTGGGTGTAAAGTACTGAAAGGATTTTAATTAGCCAATCTGAAAGATTTGTATGAACAATATGTCGTATCAGTGCAATCTCTGTGCCTCAGTGTAAATCTCAATGTTCTTGTCTTTAGGTTCGTCATGGCTCTCTACAGGAAAACCATCGTACCATTTACTCGTGCAACAGAAATAATGAACCAAATGTTCAGGTACTGCGCACACGTTTTGTGCATCGATCCTGGGATTCCAGCCAGCCTCCAAAGGGTTATTGTTGCTGCTTAAAAAGGCCAGCTTCTTTCAAACCTGTATTGAAAGAAAGTCTCGCATTCCTAAAGCGCTTATCACTTTTTTTCTGCAACATCACAAGATAATTTAGATGCAGTGAATTTCTTGAAAGCAGTTACTGATGTTATATATACAAACATGACTGTTATTTATGTACACCAGATTGCACAAACACCAATGATGCAATCGGCCTTTTAATCGACTGTTGATTAAAGAATCTTTCATGTGTAATGGAGCAGACAGGCAGCGCCTCATTTTAGCACGTGAATGAATCACATGGAATTTACAGTAGTAAGACATAAACATAATACTGCCTTACCTGATCTATCCATGTCAGCATTGCATTCAATTCAATTTTCCTTTGTTCTGCACTTTCCTCAACCATGAGAAACGTCCCACATTGTAACCAATTTTTGACTAAAGCATTTTGCCTGAAATCCTTTATTGGATTCATTGGTGCTCTGATTCTATTTCTGACATATATTTTGGGTCTTGTGCACAGGTGGAAACATTTTATTCATCCCCTTGTACTACTTCATAATTGTAAGAACCTCAATTTGGTGACCTTTCAGCTGTTTCTTTTTCTCGACAAAAGAGCTCCAGTCTGTTCAGTGTTTCCTGATGGATGATGCCATATCTACGTAATTCATTTTTTGCCATTACCAGTGCTTCTATCTCATTTTTATAATATGGAAATCAGAACCATTAACTTTACCTCAAATACAACCTAATTAAGGGTCCATACAAGTTGAATATAATCTTTCACCTTTCAATTCTGAAATCAGAAATCAAGCTTCATTTTTTATTGGTCTTGTTGTTGCTACACTGTGTGATTTATGAATGAATATCCTCAAGATCTGTTTGCTTCTCTCCCTCATTTCAAAGCTTATTTTGCAATGTGCATATTCCTGCCCACCAAAAAGCACACATCAAACTCATCTATATTGGAACAGTTTTGCCACTTGCACATGTATTCTTCACATTTTTCTAATCTCTTGTATTTATTAAATGAGACATTGAAGATTGATTGAATCCTATCTAAAAATGTAAGAAAGCTTTGAGACTTCAAAACTGACATTGGTATCTGCCTTTCCTGACATTTTAAAAATACCCTTCATTCTCTTTCCATATTTCAGTACTTCAGCAGCCTGTACAGCCATACAGAAAATGACCAGAGTACGGGTAGTGGACAACAGTTCTCTTGGCAACACCCCTTACCATAGACCACCCAAATGCATCCATGTGTATACCAAAAATGGAATTGGCAAAGTCGGAGACAAAATATTATTGGCAATCAAAGGGCAGAAGAAGAAGGCATTGATTGTAGGTCATCGGATGCCTGGTCCAAGGATGACACCTAGATTTGACTCCAACAACGTGGTGCTCATTGAAGATAATGGGAACCCAACAGGGACACGTATCAAAGTACCAATCCCCACTAGCCTGCGTCGGTTGGAAGGTGATTATTCCAAAGTTTTGGCAATTGCTCAGAAATTTGTCTGATGGACTTGCTGAGTTACTGAAAGAATTATCAACAGTGGCTATCATTTACGGAAAGAAATAACTTTCCCGTGCAGATCAAGCATGACTTCCATTATAGACGTCTCGGACATTTGAGTTGCAAAAGTTGGTTCACTTATAACAGCTATATGTTTATACATTAAATATCTTGTTCCTCAACAAGACCTTGCCCATAAGCTTCGCTTACTGTTGTATAATTTAGTTCTGTTTTGCATCTAGTTTAGCATTGCATACTGTTGCACCTATTTCCCTTCAAATCTTTCTCAGCTGTCCTTCTCTTGTGGCCCCAGTTTACAACATGACCTTTTTGATGTATTACTGAAGCAGTTTTCCCTAATCTTGCCACCATTTTGTAACTGATTGTGGGACAGACTGAATGGGCTCCTTTGGATAAACTACAGGAGCATTGATAATTAATAGCAAAGTAGTTTTAAATAAAGTGCAAAGTTGTGGAGCTGATTTAGCAAGAGAATTTCAGAGGATGGTGCAGCTGCAGATGGTAGAATGAAGGCACTGGACACACCAGAATATGGAAGTAGAGGAACTGCATTCTGTTTGGCATAGTATGCCTTAGGGATGTTATCTAGGTGGAATGTAGAAATAAAAGCAGCATATTATTTCAATAGAAAGTGTCACAACTTAACTGGGAGACTGGTATTAATCATGCCCCACTGTCCAATTGCCATCACAAAATTTATACAATCCCAAAGAGCACACCAAAATGACAGATTTACCTGACTGATTGGTGCTCAAGCCAAAAGCAATTCAGACCAGTTTATATCAGCAACCAAAAAAAAAATATTGTAACACACTAGTCTCTAACAAAAGCAGTGAAACAGAGGATTTATAATTTACAACTATTCAATTTAAAATATACCCTTTTGCAATCCCAAATACATCTCTCACACTATCATGATTAAGACTGGCAAAAGTTTAATCATCTACTATGGATTAGAAAAGATGGCACAAGGTAAACAAAATGCTGAAGATCAAAAGTCCAGACCACAACAATGCTAGGTTACATTCTCGAACTGTTGATTTCAGCAAAGTTGACACGTTGTTGTCTTTAAGATTTTTTTTCTCTAAAAAAAAAATTACTCGAGGGTTTCAGGCATCATTGGCAGCATTTATTGCCTATCTCCTGTTGTTCTCAAGCTGCCATCTTGAGCTGCTGTAGTCTGTGTATTGTGTGTAGATTCACAATGCCTCTAGAAAGGGAATTCAGTGATTTTTGACATTGAAGGAAATGTAGTACAGTTACAAGTCAGAATGATGAGAGGCTTGGAGGGGAGCTTGCAGGTGGTTGTTGTATTCCCATGTATTTGCTGCCCTTGTTTAAGATGAAAGCGGTTGTGGGTTCAGAAGATGCTGTTTCTGCAGTGCATCTTACAGGTTTTTCATGCTGCTAATGGCAGTCATTCTTCAGTTCTGTTGTTGATCAGAGTATTCTTTGTCTCAGACTTCTTTCTTTGAAACATTCTTGGGTTTATTTTGGAGAACTAGGGAAGGAGAGATTACAGACTTTGGATGTATCTTGATCATTGCTGTGGGTGCTCACAGGTTTTTTTAAACACGGCACAGCTCAACTAATCAGAGGGCTATTGTCAGGCAAAATTTCTTTACTCAAAAGATTCCCAATGCTGCTCAGTCTTGAGTTCTCCCTCTTGCTGCTTCAAAGACTATGTTGTATTGCATTGTTCAACACAATGCAGCACTTGATTTTAAGGTTGCAAGACTTTCCTGGCCTTTCAGCCATAACCGATAAACTTTCATTTCATTTCCAAAATAAAGTGTTAAAAAAGTGTAGAAAAATCTATGTTACAAGAGATTGCAGTACTGAGATAAGGAGGGTGTCTTGGTCTGTAAATCAGAAAAATTAGAAAGCATTTACAGCAGGTGATTAGAAATGCAAATAACTTCTACTTTTAATTCCCTTTTAATAAATAAATGTGTTTTGCTACAGTTGTACAAGACATTAGTGAGACCATTTGTGGAATACTATCTTTAGTTTTGGTTGTCTTAATTGGCTTTTGGTTTTCTTTGTACTTATTAAAGTATGTAAAATTCCCCAAGTTATTGTCTGTCTTATCAAATTATGATAACAGAAAACACAGACCAGGCTTCAGTACACAGGTAAGCAATCATCAACTTTTGTCATATTATTCTACTAGTTAGAATACTAACCCCTTATAAAACTCCCCTATACACACACACCTAAAGAATTGGGATTATTGTGAAGAAGAAAGAGCTGGGATAGCAGTTTGGTGGTTCCAATTCACAGAGCTTGGTGAGATGATCCTTTTGACTTGCTGTTCTTCAGTCTCCTCCTCCATCTCAAGTCACAGGAGCAATCGGGCTATTGCACCTCCATTTGATTATGACAGATACGTTTATCATAGAATTCCTACAGCGGGAAAGCAGACCATTTGGCCCTTTGGGTCTACACTAACCCTCCAAAGGGCATTCCCCATCCCTATAACCCTGCGTTTTCCATAGCTAATCTAGTATCCAGAGGAAACCCACGCAGACACTGAGAGAATTTGTAAACTCTACATAAACAGTCCCTCAAGACTGCAATCGTACCTGGGTCCCTGGTGCTGTGTGGTAGCAATGCTAACCACTGAGCCACTACACCACCCCAATGGCATTTGTTTAGAATCCCTACAGTGTGGAAACCGTCCATTCTGCCCAACAACAACTCTGAGGAACATCCCACCCTAGACTCACACCTTACATTATCCCTGTAACCCTGCATTTCCCATGGCTAATCCATCTAACCTGTACATCACTGCACATTGTGAGCAAATTAGCATAGCCAATCCACCTAAGCTGCACATCTTTGGACTGTGGGAGGAAACCAGAGCACCTGGAGGAATTGCATGCAGACACTGGGAGAATGTACAGACTGCACACACACATTAGCCCAGGGCTGGAATTGAACCCAGATCTCTGGTGCTGTGAGGCAGCAGTGCTAACCACTGAGCTACAGTCATTTCTCAGTCTTGTTCTCCTGCCATCTTCCTGTAACTCTTGATACCCTTACCAGTGAAAAACATATCCTCCTCTGTATTAAGTATACTCAGTGACTGCCTCTGCAGCCCTCTGTGGCAATGAGTTCCACAAATTAACCACCCACTAGCTGAAGAAATTCCTCCTCATTTCAGTTCTCCATTTTGGCCTTGGATCAAAGTCTCTCCTCCAAGTGGAAATATTTCCATGACCCACTCTATTTAAGTCTTTCAGTATTTTAAGTTTCAATGCAATCCCCCTCATCCTTCTAAACCCCATCAAGTCTGGAGATGTGCAGGTTAGGTGGATTGGCCTTGCTGAATTGCTTATAATATCCAGAGATGTGCAGGCCATGGGAAATACAGGGCTACAGCGATAGGGTAGGAGTGGTAGTTCTGGGTGGGATATTCTTCTGAGGGTTGGTGTGGACTTGAAGGGTTAAATCCACAGAACCAGAGACATCAACACTCCTGATATGACAAGCTCTTCATCCTGGAGATCATACTTGGAAGCCTCCTCTGGTCCCCATCAAATGCCACCAAATCCTTACTTAGAAATGGGGACTAAAGTTGCTCACTATGTTCCAAATGCAAACTGACCAAACCTAATATAGCCTCAGCAGTGCAACTTGTAATCTAGCCCTCTTGAAACGAATGCTAAGACTGTATTTGCCTTCCTAACTGCCAACTGAACTTGCCTGTTAACCTGAAGAGAATCCTGAACAAGATCTCCCAAGTCCCTTTGTATTTTGCTGTTTAGAAAATAGTCTTCTGCTCTATTCTTACCAGAGCGCATAACCTTACACTTTCCAACATAGTATTCAAGCTGCCACTCCTTTGCTCACTCTTTTAGACTATCCAAGTTGGCTTTCCAGAGTGTGCACTCTCCTGAATATCAACCTGTGAGTTCTCTTAATCAATTCAGGACTCTATTGTTGTATCGTATCCCTGTACCAGCAGCAACTGCAAGGGCCTACTCACCCAGATCCTATAGCTGTTTGGAATAGTTAAATTGCTTAGCAATGTCCAAATCAGGATCAATCAAAATAAAAATCTGGTTAAATGGTCACCCAGTTCTAATGGACGCACTGTCTTGATGATTGTGGAACCAAATTCACTTTTGTCCAATCTTTAAGTTTGCATGAGTTCGCAGCCAGGTTGAGAAAATATACTGGGGAACTGCTACAGGTTAAGGATGCAACTTCATTCCTGTCTTTTATGAAACACCACTGGTTCAGTAACTACTAATTGCAGTAAAAGGCTCAAGCTGATGGGGAGAATTTGCTTGAGAAAGATTCAACTTGATTGGCTCAGTATTTTTTTGATTAGAAAATAGCTGCCTGAGTGAAGTCTTAATTAAATAGCTAGATGTTATTCAGGGAGGTTTAGGGACTATGAGAGGAGCCAAGAACACGTTACATGTTGACCAAGAAACAATTCCACGATTCAGGAAGGTTTGCCGTGCCACTTGCGTTACGTGCAATGGGAGAGACAGAAATCAGGAGCTGGAAAGTGAAGGAATCATCAAATCAGTATTGTTTGCGGAAGGAGCAGCTCTGGTTGTACCAATTGTGAAGCCTGCGGGTCAGTTTGCTTTTGTGGGCATTTCAGACAAACAGTGGACAGCTTTTCACAGTTGGATAAATACCCAATCCCTCGTATAGATGACTTGTATGCAAAGCTGGTGTGAGGGGCTGTCCATCACGAAGCTAGACGTGAGCGATGCAAGCCTGCAATTGCGATTAGATAAGGACTCCCAGAGTTATGCTACAATTAATACCCATAATAGTTTGTACCAATATGTGATACCAACTTTTGGGTATCATCAGCCTGTGCCATTTTCCAGCAGCAATGGCGAACTATGATTCCTGGCATTGAGTGGATTTGATTAAAAATACATACCAAATTCTAGCAGTGTGGCTGCTCCACTCACTGAATTGCTAATGAAGGGCAAGAAGTTTCAGTGGAGAGCAGACTGTCACCAGGCATTTGACAGCCTGAAAGCTGTATTAACCACTGCCCCATTATAAGCTGTACCTAATTATGCAAAGGATTCCTGAAGGGCTCATGCCTGAAACATCGATTCTCCTGCTCTTTGGTTGCTGCCTGACCTGCTGCGCTTTTCCAGCAACACATTTTCAGCCCTAATTGTGCAAAGCCATTCAAGGTGGCTATCGTTACAAGTGATGTGGGTGTTGAGTATTTCTCCAGGAAGTTGAACATTCATCAGCAGAAATCAGACAGTTGAGAAAGAGACTTTGAGCTTGGTGTTGGCATTGCAACATTTTAATGTTTATGTTACCAGTAATGTATCTGAGTCAACCATATACACTGAACGTAACCCATTGAAGTTTGTGGAGAAATTGAAAGGACAGAGCTTGTTGTTATAGCCATTCAATTTTAAAAATTGTGCATGTGGCAGGATGAGAAACATGATTGCCAATGCATTGGGTAGACTTGACTGAAGAAGAAAGGACAAAGAACAAAGAAAATTTACAGCCCAGGAACAGGCCCTTCGCCCCTCCAATCCTGAGCCGATCCAAATCTACTATCTAAAGCAGTCGCCTAATTCCTAAGTATCTGTATTCCTCTGCTCCCCACCTACTCATGTATCTGTTCAGACTGGTTTTAAATGAATCTACCATGCCTCTACCGGCAACGCGTTTCAGGCACTCACCACCCTCTGTATGAAGTACTTGCTGCGTGTATCCCCCTTTTCACCTTGAAAGCGTGACTTCTCGTTATTGAATCGTTCACCCTGGGAAAAAGCTTATCTCTATCCACCCCGTCTATAACCTTCATGATTTTATAAACTTCAATCAGTTCCCCGCTCAAGCTTATTTTTTTCCAATGAAAACAAAACTAACCTATTGGTAATGTGGTCATCAAAACTGTACACAGTATCATAAATGTGGCTGAACCAATGTCTTTTATAATTTTAACATGACTTTTCAGCTCTTATACTCAATACCCCATCCAATGAAGGCAAGCATACCATATGCCTCCTTGACCACTCTATCCAGCTGTGCAGCAACCTTCAGGGTACAATTGACCTGCACTCCCAGATCTCTCTGCCCATCAACTTTCCCTAAGGCTCTTCCGTTCATTGTATAATTCGCTCTAGAATTAGTCTTGCCTACATGTATCATCTCACATTTGTCTGGATTGAAATCCATCTGCCACTTTTCCGCCCAGTCTATCTATATCTTCCTGTATTCTTTGATAGTCCCTTATGCTTTCTGCTACTCCACCAATCTTTGTGTCATCTGCAAACTTGATGATCATACCAACACTGCCCTCTTCCAGATCATTTATGTATATCACAAACAACAGTGGCCCAACACTGACCCCTCTGGAACACCACTGGTCACCTTTCTCCATTGAGAAACTCCCTTCAACTACTACTCTCTGTCTCCTGTTGCTCAGCGAGTTCTTTATCCACCAAGCTAGAACACCCTGCACACCACGTGACTTCAGTTTCTCTGTTAGTTTACCATGGGGAACATTATCAAAGGCCTTACTAAAGTCCATGTATATGACATCAACAGCCCTTCCTTCATCTATCAACTTGGTCACTTCCTCGAAGAACTCTATTAAGTTGGTAAGACACGATCTCCCCTGCACAAAATCACATTGCTTATCACTGATAAGCCCATTCTTTCCTAAATATAGATAGATCCTATCCCTCAGTACCTTCTCCAGCAACGTTCCCACCACTGACGTCAGGCTCACTGGTCTGTAGTTACCCGGAATATCCTGACGACCCTCCTTGTACAGGGGACAACATGAGAAACCTTCCAGTCCTCCAGCATCTCACCTGTGTTTAAGGATGCCACAAAGATATCTGTCAGGGCCCCAGCTATTTCCTCTCTTGCCTCCCTCAGCAACCTGGGATAGATCCCACCCAATGCTGAGGATTTGTCCACCTTAATAACCTTTAGCCTACCTGACACATCTTCCCTACTTATGTCAATGTGATCCAGACTAATCAAACGTCTATCTCTAATCTCAACATTCTCCCCGTGTCTGCGTGGGTTTCCTCCGGGTGCTCCGGTTTCCTCCCACAGTCCAAAGATGTGCGGGTCAGGTGAATTGGCCATGCTAAATTGCCCGTAGTGTTAGGTAAGGGGTAAATGTAGGGGTATGGGTGGGTTTCGCTTCGGCGGGTTGGTGTGGACTTGTTGGGCCGAAGGGCCTGTTTCCACACTGTAAGTCTAATCTAATCTAATCTAATCATGTTCCTCTCTGCAGTGAACACTGATGCAAAGTAATCATTCAGCATCTCACCCATTTTCTCAGGTTCGATGCACAGCCTTCCTTCACTACCCTTTAGTGGATTAATCCTTTCTGTAGTTACCCCCTTGCTTCTTATATAATAATAAAAGGCTTTGGAATTCTCCTTAATTCTGCTTGCTAAAGCTGCTTCATGACTCCTTGCATGATTCCTTGTTTAAGACTGGTCCTACTGTTCTGATATTCCTCCAGGGCCCGTTCTGTTCTTAGCAGAAAATGAAAAATGGAGGCATTCGGTGGCAGGAGTAAAACAAATTGAAACAAAATGTGGTTCATGTTTGCATGATTATTGTGAATGTAATATGTGTGTTGAGGAGTACTAACAGTTAAAATTAAGTGTTTTAAAATTAAGCCATCTTTGGATATTGATGGTTCATTTTTTTTTAAGAGGGGAAGTGTGATGATGCTGCTCTTTTGACAAGGTTAGGTTGTCCTTGGTTTTTTTTTCAGGACATCATAAAGACACAGACTCCAAAATATCTGGGGTTGATACACATAAGAATGCTTTCAAGTTTTAAAAAGTACACTTGTACAGTGAAAGGGAGGTGGCCGGTTCTCCCTGCTCAGCTTTTCTCTGGTTTGGTTTGTATGTTTAGCAGTCTGGCTGTTCACTGAAAGCAGTCAGTCAGTTTGAGGCTGCTGGTCCAAGAAATAGCTACATGGAAGAAAGTGTTCATGCTGAATATCTCTCTGTCATCTCTCTCTCTCTCTCTCTCTCTCTCTCTGTCTATCTCTTTGTCTCTCTCTCTATCTGTTTTGTTTAAAACTAATTAGTTTGACCAGCCGATTCTCTCCTGGACTATCCTCTTGACACCTGCTTAAGACAATGAGCAAAGTTAGGATCTGGGCTACTTTCTTGAAATGTTTTGAGGGGGTCTGGCCTGGTCCATAATAGGACACAAAATGATCCTGCTGTGACAAAAGTAGAACAGCTAGTGGTGATGGTAGAAACAAAAGGGCCATTGGAATCTTTCTGGACCCAGCGAGACCAGATCACAGTAATTGATGCCGTATTATTATGGGGCACTAGAATGATTGTCCCGAGCAAAGGTCACAACAAGTTACTGGCTGAACTCTACCAGCATCATCAAGGGGTTTCCAAAATCAAGATGTTGATGAGAAATTATGTCTGGTTGTCAGGATTGGATGCCGACGTAGCTGCATTGGTGGGGCAGTGTACAGAGTGCCAACAAGGATGCACCCACACATTTATGGAAATTACTGGGTAACCCTAAACTCAATTATGTGTCAACTATGCCAGTCCTTTCATGGGTTCTCTGTTTTGTCATTGTGGTTTCTCATTCAAAGTGGTTGGATGTGTATAGAGTTCATTTGTCAAGCACTGGGATGACAATTGAAAAGTTGAGAGCATTTTTTGCAAAACACAGATTCCCAGAGGTGATGGTCACAAACAACAGGTCATCATTTACCAGCATGAAATTTGAGTATTTCCGAGTTGAATGGCACTCTTAGTATAAGGACAGCTCCATACCACCCATCAAACAATTATCTCATGGAAAGAGCAATCCAATGTTTGAAGGCAGGCTCAAAGAAACAAAGTACAGCTTCATTCAATATCAAACTGTCCTGGTTTTTGTTTGATGATAGGATCATTCCTCATGCAACCACGGACAGTGACAGCAGAGTTGCTAATGGGGAGGAGACTCTGCACCAGGTTAAATCTGATCATTCCAGATCTAATTCGGAGGGGTGGGGGGGGCGGTTTGTCAGGAGGGTGAAATGGCATCAGGACACCAAAGCTGAACAAGGCTCCCTTAAGTGAGAAAGGCAATTTCTTTCAGCAGATGTTTGGTGTCGAAAACATTGGAATGGCTCTGCGTGGGTAAAAGGCACGGTCAACGCAAAGTCAGATCCCGTGATGTATAAAATTCGGTTGGAGAGGTGGTCTTGAATGGACACATGAAAACTGCAACCGCGCAAACGAGGCAGGAGCAAAATATACCCAGTCCCTCAAAACATCTGGCACGGCTGTCAGCACCCATGGCTTCTCTCCCTATGCCTGGCGTTGAAGAAATCTCTGAGGACAAGATGGACATGGCAGATGTTATAGCCTCGACACTATTACTGCCTGAAGAATAAAATGTGTTTCAGCTGGGCACAAGAGGCAGCCTAAGGTCTGGTACATGCCATCGTTATCCAAGATAGAGTTGGAGGAGCTGAACCTGTTGTGAAAATGCCCCAGGAGAAGCTACAGGATAAAGAATGAGCCTACATCCCAGGACTCAAATGGGGAAGGGATCTAGTGATTGAAACAAGGTCAGCCAGGTGGATCTCATAGACTGAGTTCCCTGATTGGAGCTATTAACCTGGTCCAATCAGGGGGTCCTGGCTGACAGACCTAAACAGGAGTATCAGGAGATCTGCTCACTCCAGGAGCCAGTTCTGTGCTAGCTGGGTCAGTGTCATAGTCATAGAGTCATAGAGATGTACAGCATGGAAACAGACCCTTCGGTCAAACTCGTCATGCTGACCTGATATCTAAACCAATCTAATCCCATTTGCCAGCACATGGCCCATATCCCGCTAAACCCTTCCTATTCACATGCCCATCCAGATGCCTTTTCAATGTTGTAATTGTACCAGCCTCCGCCACTTCCTCTGGCAACTCATTCCATTCACTCATCACCCTCTCAGTGAAAAGGTTGCCCCTTAGGTCCCTTCTAAATTTTTCCCCTTTCAACTTAAATGTGTGCCTTCTTGTTCATGATATTCTGTTAATATCACTTATGTAATTTAACTATCTCCTTTACAGATCATTATACCACTAAATAAGAAGGACATTGTAACATATACAGGATAAGAAAGTTGCAAGGGGACATGCAGCTTGAGTGAATGAAGATTTTATGGTTGATAGTTCACCAGATTGATCCTGTATTATATACAAGTAAATAAAGGGTGACTTGGTGATGGGACACTGGCCTTTATGGAGTTATTTCACTCAACACTACATCTACAAATTAAATCCTGTTGTGGGAATGACATGCCACAGAGCATGCCACAATGAGCCTCATTCCTGTTGAAGAGCTTATGCTCGAATTATCGATTCTCCTGCTTTTCGGATGCTGCCTAACTGGCTGTGCTTTTCCAGGACCACACTCTTGATTCTGATCTCCAGCAGCTGCAGTCCTCACTTTCTCCCATGCCACACAGTAGCTTTGCTTATGTTGCATCCTAGTAACAGAGTACTTCATCTTCGACATTTCGAGGAATAAAACATATCCGTCTCAGCCAATTCAGTTCACTCCTTTTGATATGCAATTTGCTACCACAGAGGTCTGTGGAGGAGAGGTCACTGATTTTATTAAGCAAAAAATAAATGGATCAGCCATGATCACATTGAATGGTGGAGCAGGATCAAAGAGCCACATGGCCTTCTGCTTCTGGTTTCCGTGTTCCTGTATCAACAAATGGCTGAAGGCATTGGATACTGCAAAGACTATGAGTCCTCACAATATTCTGGTAATAGTACAGAAATCTTGTACTCTAGAACCAACCATGCCCCTCATCAAGCTCAAACAGAAATTGTGGGAAAGAAAATTCTGAAAGCATCTGTGGAGAGAAAACAGAGTCATTAGCTTGGGTACAGTGACGCTTTATCAGAACTGGTCTACTGGCATTTATTCCTCAGTGCGGAGATTTGCCTATGTACTGTTCACAAAACAGCACAATCTAAACCGGTTAATTACTGCCATATCACAATCATCGGTAAAATGATACAAAGAGCCAACAACAATACAGCGCAGGAACAGTCGGCAATGGCCGTCCAGGCCTGTGCCAACACATTTTGTCCTTCCATATTAAAACTATCTTCAATTACAGGATCTGTATCCCTCTATTCCCTTCTTATTCATGCAGTCGTCCAGATTTTTCTTGAATGCTGCTACTATGTCTGCTTCCACCACTCCTTTGGCAGCACATTCCAAGTACTCACCACACTTTGTGTGAAAACCTTTCCTCGCACATCATTAAACTAATCTCCCCCTGCACCTTGAACTTGTGTCCCCTAGGAACCTGGAAAAAAGCCTCATACTTTCCGCTCAATCTGTGCCATTCACAATCTTATAAACTTCTATCAGGTAACTCCCTACTCCCCCAACCTCCTGTGTTCCAGTGAAAACAAATCCAGTCTAGCCAACCTTTCTTCATAGCGACCCTCTTCAAAGTATCCACATCATTCTAATAGTGTGGTAACCAGGACTGTTAACAATACTCCAAGTGTGGCCTAATTTAAGTTTTATAAAGGGTAAAAACAATGACTGCAGATGCTGGAAACCAGATTCTGTATTAGTGGTGCTGGAAGAGCACAGCAGTTCAGGCAGCATCTGAGGAGCAGTAAAATCTGCTCCTCAGATGCTGCCTGAACTGCTGTGCTCTTCCAGCACCACTAATCCAGAAATTAAGTTTCATAAAGCTGCAACATAACTTGCGTATCCTTATACTCAATGCCCCTTCCAATGAAGTCAAGTACGCCACCTTCAGTGATCTGTGGACCTGCACACCCATGTCCTTCTGAATATTTGGCATTCACTGTATAATTTCCAGCTGTACTTGACCTTCCAAAATGCATCACCTCATATTTGTCTGGATTAAACTCCATCTGGTGTTTTTCTGCCCATGTCTCCAACTGATCTATATCCTGCTGTATCTTCTGACAATCCTTCTCACTATCTACAACACCACCACTTTGTATCATCTGCCAGCTTACTATTTAGACCAGCTACATTTTCCTCCATTTACGTAGACCACAAACAGCAGAGATCCCAGCACTGATCCCTGTGAAACACCACTAGTCACAACCCTTCATTCTGAAAAGCATCCTTCCACTGCTACCCTCTGTCTCCTATGTCTAAGTCAGTTCTGAATCCATCTTGGCAGCTCCACCTGATACCACGTGATTTCACCTTTTGTATCAGACTGCTATGGGGGATGTTGTCAAAGACTTTACTGAAGGCCATGTGGACAACATCAACTGCTTTTCCCTGGAAGGAAGCTTTTC
This sequence comes from Hemiscyllium ocellatum, assembly GCF_020745735.1. Taxonomy (NCBI): domain Eukaryota; kingdom Metazoa; phylum Chordata; class Chondrichthyes; order Orectolobiformes; family Hemiscylliidae; genus Hemiscyllium; species Hemiscyllium ocellatum. The sequence goes on from NC_083403.1 coordinate 14,340,290, forward strand.
CTAAACGGAAGGGATTGTTGACTATCCAGTGGCACTTGCAAAAGAATAACTCACTCATCAGTGCTCAGTGTGTGTTTCGCCAGGGTCACTTCTGACCTCGTTAAAACTTATGGTTCAATAATGGACAGAAGAGCTGAGCATGAAGGGTGAAATGAGATGAAAATGACTGCCTTTGATATCAAGGCAGTATTTGAGTTATGGTATCAAGAAAACCTAGCAGAACATGAGTCAGTGGAATAGGGAAAAAAATCTCCACTGAGTTGGGTTATACCTGGCACAAAGAAAGATGTTTGTAGTCACCGGAGGTCAGATATCTCAGTCTAAGAGTATTGTAGGAGTTTCTCAAGATAGTATCCTAGATCTAACTAGGACCTTCTCTGTAACATAAGGTCAGAAGTAGGAATGTTCACTGATGAAAACAAAATTTTCTGCATCATATGTGACTCCTCAGATTGTAAAGCAGTCCGTGTCCAAATTTGGCAAGACCTGGACAACATTCAAGCATGCGCTGATAGTGGTATGAAGGTTTTTTGCAACTTAAGTGCTGGACAATGATCATCATCAACAAAAGAGGATGTAACCATCATCCCTTGCTGTTCAGTGAGATTATCGTAACTGAAACCTCCAATAGCAACATCCTGGGGGTGACTGTTGAATGGAAACAGGACCAGACCAACCATATAAATACAGTGGCTGCGAAACCAAGTCAGGAACTAAGAATTCTTTGGTGAGTAACTCACCTCCTGTCTCTCAGTGTCCATCCATCATCTGCAGGATACATATCAGGAGTGTGATGGAATACTTTTCACATGGCTGCATGAGTGCAGCTCCAATAACACTCAAGAAGCATGGTACCATCCAGAATAAAACAACCCATTTGATTGACTCCCAATCCACCACATTTAACACCTCCTTTCATCACTGCACACAATGGCAGTAGGTACACACAATCAACAAGATGCATTGCCATTATCCATCACTGAATCTTTCACACCACCATCTAGAACCGTGACTTGTAACAAGACATCAGATGTATGGGAACACCACCACCCTCAAGTTCTTCTCAAAACAAGACCTGCAAATTCCTTCCAAGCTGCTCACCAACCTGGCTTGGAATTATGTCATTATTTCTTTATTGTTGTTGGTGCTCTCTTCCTAAAAGCATTGTCCCTAAATACCAAAGACTGCAATGGTTCAAGTGTTAGCTCATCACCAATTGCTTGAGGGCAACTCGGGGGTCGGCAATAAGTGCTGGCCCAGCCAGAAATGCCCATATCTATGAACAACACTGGAGCAAAACATCCAGCATAACAACAGGAGGTGCTCAGGCAGTGGGAATTGGAAGAGTGCAGAGATCTTGCAGGCTTATAGGATTCAATAAGTTACCAAAACATTGGGGGGTGAGGTTATAGAAGGATTTGAATGATCACTCTTACAAAATTTCTCATTGTAGATCAGCAAACATTGTGATTTTGTTTTCCTTTATTCATTCATGGGAGGAGGGCATCATTGGCAAGGCAGCACTTATTGCTCATCCTAATTACCCAGCGGGCAGTTAAGAGTCAACCTCATTGCTGGTGTGTCCAGAATCACATGTGAGTCAGACCAAGTAAGGATGGCAGTTTCCTTCCCTAAAGAACTTTAGTGAATCAAATGGGTTGTCCCTGACAATCTGCATGATCATCATTAGACTTTTAAAATTAAATTCAAACTTCATCGTGTGCCTTGGCAGGATTTGAACCTGAGTCTCTGGAGTAGCAGTCCAGAGATAATGCCACTAGGTCATTGCCTCCCCAGGGAATGATATGGTTAAGTTGTGAGCAGCAGAGCTTTTGATGAGTCTAGGTTTAGTGGAAGGTGGGAGGCTGTTTGAGCAAGCTTTGACACAGTCAGATCTAGATTTAACAAAAAATATGGATGGTGTAAGAGAAAAAGTCAGTAGGGTAGGAGGCCTTTTGGAACATCCAGTCTATGCTTGTTCCTTTGAAGAGCAATTCAGTTAGTCAAACTGACAAATTCTTTCCTCGTTACTTTAGAATTAAGTATTTATACAGTTTTTAAAAAAAATTATTGTTGAACCTGTTGCCACTAACCTATCAGGCAATACCTTTAAAATTCCTCATGTTGGCTCTGTTCTTCTGACATAATTATCTTAAATTTATGCCTTCTGCTGAACAATTCTTTGGCCGTTAGAAACAATTTGTCTTTAATTTGTCTATCTAAAACTTTCATGATTTCAGACATCCGTACCAAATCGTTTCTTAGCTTTTCCACTCCAGCTCCTGATTCTGCAGTCTTCACACCAAATCTCTTAAACGCTTTTAGGAAATGTTAGTGTAGCATAATTTAATGGTTTTAATTATGTTTCTTTTTTTTTAAGCTCGGGAGCTATGTGGCTCATTGAAGGTAATAATGCAGGTTAACAATGCAACAAATGTTTGTTCAGAAACCTGCCCAAGTGTCTGTGTTTTTGCACCTTCAAAAAAATAATATGTGTCGTGTCTTCTGATTCAAAGTACCACAGAATGTATTATCTCACACTTTGTTGTGTTAAATTTTGTTTGGCAAAGCTGTCCCTTACACCAACAAGAAAGAATTAAAACTGGTGCAATGTAATAAACAGAATACCTCATTGCCCCATGGGTTTGTTTCGTCAGCACCACTGAGATAACAGCTCAACTTCCTGGCTAAGGTGAAAATCAATGCATCAACTGTAGAGCATCAACCAAAAGATTACAAAAAAATAAAGTACGAGTCTTGCTGTGGTACCACTATGATGCTGCCTGCACACTTCATCTGGTTAATGGAACAAGTTCAATGATAATTACGTCGTCTTCTGTACCAGACAAACACAACACATTTTGGAGAACCCATGGGACTGACTTCAGACAGTCTGTGAAGCAGGTGATCTGCAAGCAATCTTGAGACTTGAGGTGTACATTAATAGGCCTGATGTCAGACATTGTATACAGGGAATATTCTAACACATATTTGGCAATCTTTCTGTCATCCCTGCCCTTTTCTATTTCTGAACTATAATCACTTCTGTGCTGGTTGCCTTGAAGTGATTCACGCATTTGCCTGTAGACATGGGAATAAGGAGCAGAAAGTAAATAAATAGAATCAGATAGCTGTTATGGACGTGGAGGTGCTGGTGTTGGACTGGGGTGAACAAAGTCAGAAATGACACGACACCAGGATAAAGTCCAACAGGTTTATTTGAAGCTTTTGGAGCGTAGCCCCTTTGTGAGAAGAGAGAGGGAAGCACACAGAATGCAGAATTTATGCAGAGAGATGAAAAGACCATACAAATGGAGTGAGTGGAGTGTCGAATAATAAGTCTCTGGAAGTGACCAAGAGTGTTAGTGTGAGTAAAGTTTCAAGAGATGAATATCAACCGAAGTGATGACCTATAATCTGATCAAATGAACCAGAGAGATAATTACAAAAAAAATTAAAAATAAAGTGGTGCTGGAGACAAGCCAAATGACTGGAATAACATGGAACAAAACCAGAAGCTGCTGAAAAGCAGAGGAAGGATCACCAGACCTGAAACATTCACTCTGATCTTTCTTCACAGATGTCTCAGAACCCCTTCTTTAAAAAAAACCCTGCCCTTGCTCCTGATTTACAGCTGACTTTACAGTTCTTTCAGTTTTTATTTGACTGGAATGACATGATAGGTACAAGAATCACATGCCAAGGGTCTAATCAAATTAATAAATGATCCAAAACTGTACAAACTAAGGTAGAGAGATCATCATTTATCAAGGTGAAGGTGTGAAAATAGGACTGTAGGGAAGATTTTACAGATACAGAAGTATGATGAGGTCACGTGTAGTATGACATGAACTCAAGATCATGGTTGAGGCCATGTTCATGGGTACGGAACTTGGCTATCGGTTTCTGCTCGGTGATTCTGCGTTGTGTAACTTGAAAGCTACCTTGGAGGAGGCTTACCTGAAGATTGGAAGCTGAGTATCCTTGACCTCTGAAATGTTCCCTGACTGGGAGGAACATTCCTGTATGGTGATTTTGTGCGGTGTCCGTTTATCCGTTGTTGTAGTGTCTCCATAGTCTTGCCAATATACCATGCCTAGAGGCATCGAAAAAGATCAAAAAGTATTGGTGAACAATTACACCACTGGCAAGATGTGGGTACCAGCCATTATTGCAGCACAGACTGGACCAGTGTCCTACATTGTACAGATGAGTGACAATGTAGCATGGCGAAAACATACAGATCAATTCTCACCAACCAGAATGAATATGCCAGGGACAACAATAATTGAAGTTCCACAAATAACTGTGCTAAATAGTGACCTAGATATACTGAGGATAAAACAATAACTGGAGCATCTAATGGAGACAGTAACTTGGCAGTGAGTGTCACAACATTGTGCAAACAATGCTCTGAGTACACCAGTGGATACCTCCATAATAAAGCTTCTGCTATTTAACATTTTGGCCTCTTGGTTCTTCTTGGAATGTAACAAATATTGCAATACTCCGTTTATTTTCTTTCAGTGCATAGACTTCTGAGATTTACAGGTGGCATGGTGGCTCAGTGGCTAGCACTGCTGCCTCACAGCGCCAAGGACCTGTGTTCAACTCCTGCCTTGGGCAGCTGTCTGTGTGGAGTTTGCACGTTCTCCCCATGTCTGCATGGGTTTCCTCCGGGTGCTCCGGTTTCCTCCCACAATCCAAAGATACGCAGGTCAGGTGCATTGGCCATGCTAAATTGCCAAGTTAGGAGTAAATATAGTGGAGGTTACTCTTCAGAGGGTCATTGTGGATTTGTTGGGCCAAAAGGCCTGTTTCCATACTGTAGGGAATCTAATCAAATCTGTGTATGGCATTGAATTCCAAAACGGGACATTAATGCATCAACCTGCTAATCAGAAGGTGGGACAGCAGAGGAACCTCAGAGAGGCTGTGTGACCCCACAGCCATCAACTTGGGCAGGTTGCATTGAGTTAGACAAGCAAGAGGCTGGAAGAACACAGCAAGCCAGGCAGATTCAGGAGGTGGGGAAGTCCATGTTTCAGGTGTAACTCTTATTCCTGGCTTGCTGTGTTCTTCCAGCCTCCTGCTTGTCTATTTTGGATTCCAGCATCTGCAGTTTTTTTTGCCTCTAACCAATGTTGCACTGAGTGGCTTGTTTCCCTATTGTCATTTCTATAGGATTGTACATGATATGCAGCTGAGGTGTTGCTCTTGAGACTAACATCACCTAGTGGACAGACAGTAGTGTTGCAAATAGAGGAAGAGAAACGTGAAACATGCATCGTTGCATCCTTCATAAAGTATAAAAGCAAAAAAAAATGTAACAAAAATAATACTCACACTTCTGGTTCAATGTTAACAATAGTCAAATGTACTGTAACCTTAAATTTTAAAGTATGTATGGATTTGAACCCCAATTCTAATTCTCCCTTCATTCACACTCCCCTCAGTTGCACAAATACTAGTTTTAATATTTTAAATACTAAGGCATCAATGTGGACTCCACCAGTTTCCTCACTTCCCCTCCCTCCACCTTACCCACCTTACCCCAGTTCCAACCTTCCAGCTCACCACTCTCCCTATGACCTGTCCTACCTGCCAATCTCCCTTCCCAACTATCCGCTCCACCCTCCCCTCTGACCTATCACCTCCATCCCCTCCCCCATTCATCTGTTGTACTCTTTGCTACCTTCTCCCCAGCGCCCCCCCACTTATCTGTCCACCCTGGACGCTCCCTGCCTCCATTCCTGATGAAGGGCTTTTGCCTGATACGTCGATTTTCCTGCTCCTTGGATGCTGCCTGACCTGCTGTGCTTTTCCAACACCACTCTAATCTAAAGTCTGGTTTCTAGCATCTGCAGTCCTCACTTTTGCCTAATATTTCAGATGCCTACAACATGCAGCATTCAACAATCCCATCACTATTTATGATAGTTTAGATTACATTTGTTACTTTTTTTTTGCTTTCATATTTTAGGAAGGATGCAACGATGCATGTTTCACGTTTCTCTTCCTTTATTTGCAACACTACTGTCTGTCCACTAGATGGTGTTAGTCTCAAGAGCAACACCTCAGCTGCATATCATGGAAACAGGCCCTTCAGCCCAACAAGTCCACACCGACCCGCCAAAGCGCAACTCACCCAGACCCCTACATTTACCCCTTCACCTAACACTACAGGCAATTTGGCATGGCCAATTCACCTAACCTGCACATTTTTGGACTGTAGGAGGAAACTGGAGCACCCGGAGGAAACCCACGCAGACATGGGGAGAATGTGCAAACTCCACACAGACAGTCGCCTGAGGTGGGAATTGAACCCGGGTCTCTGGCGCTGTGAGGAAGCAGTGTTAACCCCCGTGCCGCCCACATGATCTATTTTCTATCCATACTATTTTCTTTCAGTTGCATCTTTTAGGCAGTGGAAGACCAATGTAATCCATAGCAGTGAAGGAAATGTAGACACACTGATCTCAAAGCTTGGAATCAAGCACAGCTGTCATATCTACAAATGATTCTTACAGATCAACAATCAGCTACAGGCCCTGACATTTTGATCTACAGAAATATAACAGTGTATTTTAAAAGTACAACGAATCACTGAATCCCTACAGTGCAGAAAGAGAGCATTCGGCCCTTCAAATCTGCACTGACCTTTTGAAGACCACCCTACCCTATCCCTTAACCCCACATTTTCCAAGGCTAATCCATCTATCTTGCACATCACAGATAATTTAGAATGGCCAATCCACCTGACCTGCACATCTTTGGACTGTGGGAGGAAACCAGAGGATTCGGGGGGCACCCAGGCAGGCATGGTGAGAATATGCAAACTCCATACAGACAGTTGCCCAAGGCTGGAATCAAATCTGGATCCTTTGTGCTGTGAGGCAGCAGTGCTAACCATTGAGCTACCAAACCGGCCTTTATGGATGCTGGAGATTGACTAACATTTCTATTCTTGAGCCACTGCAGTGTTCCAGCAACGCCCAATGCAAACTGGAGGAACAGCACCTCATTTTCAGTTCAGGCATTTTATAGCCCTCAAGACTCAACATTGAGTTCAACAACTTCAAAGTGTGAACACTATCATCTGAGTGCTCCCCCGCCAGTTTTCCAACCATGTCTGGAGTGCATATGTTTACTTTCAGCTGTATGGATCTGTTTTCTCCAATCACTTCTACGATTAACACCTATTTTGAATCTATATTGATCCTTTGCTAACGAGTCGCAGCTAGATAGGATAGTGAAGAAGGCATTTGGTATGCTTTCTTTTATTGGTCAGAGTATTGAGTACAGGAGTTGGGAGGTCATGTTGCAGCTGTACAGGACATTGGTTAGGCCACTGTTGGAATATTGTGTGCAATTCTGGTCTCCTTCCTATCGGAAAGATGTTGCCAGGGTTGGAAGATTTGAACTATAGGGAGAGGCTGAACAGTCTGGGGCTGTTTTCCCTGGAGCATCAGAGGCTGAGAGGTGTCCTTATAGAGGTTTACAAAATTATGAGAGGCATGGTTAGGGTAAATAGACAAGGTCTTTTCCCGAAGGTTGGGATGTCCAGAACTAGAGGACATAGGTTTAGGGTGAGAGGGGAACGATATAAAAAAGACCTAAGGGGCAGCTTTTTCACATAAAGGGTGGTACGTGTATGGGATGTGCTGCCAGGGGAAATGGTGGAGGCTAGTAGAATTGTAACATTTAAGAGGCATTTAGATGGCTATATGAAAAGGAAGGGTTTAGAGGGATATAAGCCGGTTGCTGGCAGGTGGGACAAGATTGGGTTGGGATATCTGGTCAGCATGGACGGGTTGGACCGAAGGGTCTATCTCCATGCTGTACATCTCTATGACTCTATTAGCATTTCCTTTGGTTTTGCACTGGCATCCTCACTATCTGTTCAATTTACTTCCCCTTTGTCAACAGCATAAAATACCATCACTTAACAATACTCTTCCATTCCAAAGAAGAGTTATCAGACTCAAAGCTTTAACTTAGTTTGTCTCTCCATGGATGCTACTAATCTGCTGAATTCTCTCGTATTTTGTGTTCTTATTGCTGTTCATATCTTCTGAGTCATCATCTGTTTTTTCCTTCAATGTCAGTCCTGGTTTGATCAGTAACATTTAGCCTCTGAATTTGAATTATTCAAGATTTTCTTAGGCTAAATTTAATGATTCTAGTGTTGCATTGCTGGAGGTGCCATCTGTCTTGTGGTTACACAACTTAAGGTAAAGCAATGGCTAGAATTGTTTTAAAAGCATCTGGCTACTAACATTGCGCTTTCTACGTATATCATAACTTGTACAATATCTAAGCTCTTGCTCCTTCTCCTGAGTCTCATCATCATATGGTCATGGCACCTTCAATGATGTAGCTTCCTATGTACATTCTCATGAGATTACCTTTTACATTATCTTTCCAGTAGGATATTAATTCAAGCCCCTATTTATGCTCACGTCAATGTAAGAGCCATATGGCACTAATTTGAAAAATATTAATGTCCTGGTCAATAACTATTCCTCAACCAGTATTGTCATAAACAGTTGAAATGATTGTTTGTCTCATTGCTTGTCTGGGATCTTGTATCGGCACTGGCTGTGAATGAACAGTGACTGCACTTCTAAAGTAATTCATTGGCTGTAACATTTCAGGATATCCTGAAATCATGAAGTGTAATAGAAGTATGAGTTCTTTCTCTCAATTCATACACACAGTTAAGAAATCCAACAAACCTAAATTAGTGTTTCTGATCTTTACTCACTAGATGTGTTTCAGGATTTGATTCCAAGCTCTGCTAAACTTGCTGACCTCAATTAGGACAGCAGTAACATTGTAACTGGCTGTGGCACCTGCAATTTGAGGAGATTGATATGGCCAAGACACCTGTTCCTGATACCCAAACAATGATTCATACTATGGAAAAATCTTCACAAGAAGTAGGCTCACCACAAACTTCTTAAGGGGAAAATATGAGCATAAATAGACCATTTAATCTCTGCAGCCGCTATTCAGTGTGATTATAACTATGATCTAGCTCTTAGAATTACAGAAAATTACAACAGTACTAGGTCTTCGGTAAATTTATCAATTGCTCCTGCTCTTTCCTCTTAAACCTGTATTTTTTACTGTTGAAATATTTATCCAATTCTCTTTTGAATATGATGAGTTAATCTCCTTGTACACCCTTACAAGTACAGTCGGTTCTGCTATAACCCATGTTTCTTGCTATAGCGCGATTGAATAATTTAGACCATTATTTGTAGAATGTGAACTTTGCTTATCAGTATTGGCTATAATGTGATTCCGGTCCCTTTGGTTTAAATGGTGCTGCTATTGTGTGATTTTCTTATAATGCAGAATGGAACTATCGTGTTATATCATAATCGACTGTAAAGCGTTTCCACCACAGCAACATGTGACTTCTTAACTGGCAAGAGTGTTTCGATAATCATGTCCCTCTGTTCCACATCTCACAAAATGCATAAATGTATAAAATCCCAATAAGACCTCAAAATAACAAATTTTCCTGCCTGAATACTGTTCAGGACAATGGCATACAAGGCTATTGGCCACATGCTGTAAAAGGTGATTAAAATAGTTGGATGGTTCTTTTTGACCAGTATAGGCTTGATGGGTCTTTTTCTGTGCTGTAAATCAGTATGACTTGAACACAGTTCACACCAGGTTTCTTAAATAACGGAAAAAAATCTATTCATTGTAAAACATTATTTTAAAAAGACCAATGAAAATATAGGATTTCTGATTTATGCAACTAGAACTTCAGAACTACAAACACAGAAACCAGACAGTTGCAAATGCTCCAGCATCATTGTTTTTGCACTGATGTGCTGGGTATCTCCATTATTGAGGATGGGGTTGTTTGTGTAGCTTCCTCCTTCAGTCAGTTGTATAAATATCTCCCACCATTCATGATTGGATGTGACAAGACTGCAGACCTTAGATCTGATCCATTGGTCGTGGAATTGCTTAGCATTATCTGTCACTTGCTGCTTATCCTCCTTTGGCCTGCAAATAGTCTTGTTTGTAGCTTTACCAGGTTGATACTTCATGTTTAGGATTAGTGTGCTGGAACAGCACAGCAGTTCAGGCAGCATCTGAGGAGCAATAAAATCAACGTTTCGGGCAAAGGCCCTTCATCAGGAATAAAAGTTTTTACCTTTTTACCTTACTTCATGTTAAGGTTTATCTGATTCTGCACCTCGTTTGTTCTCCTGCACTCTTCTTTGAACTAGGGTTAATCCCTTGACTTGATGGTAATGGTGGAGTGGTGGATATGTTGGGCCATGAGGTTACAGATTGTGTTGGAATTCTGCTACTGCTGATGGCCCATTGGATACCTAGTTTTCAGTTGCTAGATCTGTTTAAAGTCTATGACATTTAACACAGTGATTGTGCTCACAATAAAATGTACAGTATTCCCAATGTGAAGATGAGACTTTGTCTCCACAAGGACTGTTACTAATACTGTCATTGTCAGATGCATCTGTGGCAAGCAGATTGTTGTGGAAGAGATCAAATATGTTTTTTCTCTCGTTGGTTCCCTCACCACCTTCTGCAGGCTCAATCCAACAGCAACATCTTTTAGCACTTGACCAACTTAGTCAGCAAACCACTCTTGGTGATGAACGTTAAAATCCCTTACCCAGAGTGCACTCTGTGCCCTTGGCACTCTCGCTGCTTCCTCCAAGTATTGTTCAACTTGGAGGAATACTGATTCATCAGAGGGGGCGAGATATGTTGTAATCGGCAAGGTCCCTTGCCGGTAATTGACCAGATCCCACAAGATTTTGTAAGGAGTAGTTTGAATGGTCAACAGAGTTGATTTTGCTATTCTCATTTAGATTAGATTACTTACAGTGTGGAAACAGGCCCTTTGGGCCAAGAAGTCCACACCGACTCGCAACCCACCCAGACCTATTCCCTTTCATTTACCCCCTCACCTAACACTACGGACAATTTAGCATGGCCAATTCACCTAACCTGCACATTTTTGGACTGTGGGAGGAAAATGGAGCACCTGGAGGAAACCCATGCAGACACGGGGAAAATGTACAAACTCCACACAGGCAGTTGCCTGAGGCGGGAATTGAACCCATGTCTCTGGCACTGTGAGACAGCAGTGCTGACCACTGTGCCGCTTGTTTAGTATTCAGGATAGGTCTCATCAATATCCTGTGTAACTGAAGCGTAACTTGATTGTTTTCATATTCAAATTGCTCTTGTAATAAAGAATTACGTCCAATTAGCTACCTTGTTGGTTTCCATACTGTGGCAATTTAGCATGGCCAATTTATCCGTCCTGCACATCTTTTGTGGAAGGAAACTGGAGCACCCGGAGGAAGCCATGCAGACACAGGGAGAATGTGTAAACTCCACACAGACAGTAGCCCAAGGTGGGAATTGAACCCAGGTCCCTGGCACTGAGAGGCAGCAGTGAGCCACTATGCTGCCCCATTTCTAGTGCTTTAGTTGATGCCATGTGGTCCATCCAGTTTCATTGTGGTCCATGTAGATTGTCAGGGAATCTGCAAGAGAGAGAGAGAGAGAGAGAGATGCAGTAGAAAATATAATGAGGGGTGACTATTACCCCTCCTTGGCAGAAAGACACCTCCTGTGAACGTCTTTTTTTGTGTTTTGCTATTCCAAGAATGTTTAGAAAGGATTAAAAATTGCAAGAAGGAGTTAGATATAGTTCTTAGGGCTAAAGAGATCAAATAGTATGGGAAGAAAGAAGGAACAGGGTACAGAGTTAGATGATTTGCCATGATTATATTGAATGGCAGAGCAGACTCGAACAGCCAAATGGCTTACTACAGCTCCTATTTTATACGTTTCTAATCCAGGTCTGAGCATGCAAATAAAGAAGGTATGTGAATAACCTGATTCACTGCCCTGTTTCAGTGCAATATACCGTAAAGGTCACAGTTGACTAACTATTAATCCACTACCCTGAGTTCTCAGTAAAAGGACTCACTCGCTCTTTGAGTGCTAGAAGCCAATTAACCAGCAAGCCAATCAGAGGGACAGAGGACATGAAGGATACACCTTACATAGAACATAGAACAGTACAGCACAGTACAGGCCCTTCACCCCTTGACGTTGTGCTGACCTTTTGTCCTACTCTAAGACCAAACTAACCTACATACCTTACATTTTACAGTCATCCATGTGCCTATCCAAGAGTCGCTTAAATGTCCCTAATGCAGTGCATTCCACACACCCACCATTCTCTGTGTAAAGAACCTACCTCTGACATCTTCCTAAACATTCATCCAATCACCTTAAAATTATGCTCCCTCACGATAGACATTTCCACCGTGGGAAAAAGTCTCTGACTATTCAATCTATCTCTGCTTCTCATCATCTTGTACATCTCTATCAAGTCACCTCTCATCCTTCTTCACTCCAATGAGAAAAACGTTAGCTCCTTCAACCTTTCTTCATAAGACATGCCCTCCAGTCCAGGCAGCATCCTGGTTAATCTCCTCTGCACCATCTCTAAAACTTCCACATCTTTCCTATAATGAGGCAAGTAGAACTAGACACAATATTCTAAGTGTGGTCTAACCAGGGCATTAGAGCTGCAGCATAACCTCGCAGCTCTTAAACTCAATCCCCTGTTAATGAAAGCAAACCCACCATCTGTCTTCTCAACAACCCTATCAACTTGGGTAGCAACTTTGAGGGATCCATAGATACGTTCCTTCTGTGTCTCCACACTGTCAAGAATTCTCACTTAACCCTGTATTCTGCATTCAAATTTGACCTTCCAAAATAAATCACTACACACTTTTGCAGGTTGAATTCCATCTGTCACTTCTCATCCTAGCTCTGCATCCTGTTAATGTTCCATTGCAATCTACAACAGCCCTCTACACTATTCGCAACTCCACCAACTCTCGTGTTATCGGCAAACTTACTAACCCATCCTTCCACTTCCTCATCCAAATCGTTTACAAAAATCACAATGAACAGAAGTCCCAGAATAGATACCTGTGGAAAACCACTGGTCACCGAGCCCCAGGCTGAAAACTTTCCATCAACTACCATCCTATATGTTCTATGGGTCAGACAGCCAAATCTTCCATGCCTCCTTATGTTCTGAATGAGCTTACCATGGGGAACCTTAACAGACAAGTTTTTGGAGGGAACCCTGAGAGACAGGATGTACATGTATTTGGAAAGGCAAGGACTGAATCAAGACAGAGCTGAAAATGTGTTGCTAGTTAAAGCACAGCAGGTTAGGCAGCATCCAAGGAACAGGAAATTCGACGTTTCGGGCCAGAGCCCTTCATATTCCTGATGAAGGGCTCTGGCCTGAAACGTCGAATTTCCTGTTCCTTGGATGCTGCCTAACCTGCTGTGCTTTAACCAGCAACACATTTTCAGCTCTGATCTCCAGCATCTGCAGACCTCACTTTTTACTCACTGATTCAGGATAGTCAACATGGCTTTGTGCGTGGGAAATCATGTCTCACAAACTTGATTGAGTTTTTTGATGAAGTAACAAAGAAGATTGATGAGGGCAGAGCAGTAGATGTGATCTATATGGACTTCAGTAAGGTGTTAGACAAGGTTCCCCATGGGAGACTGATTAGCAAGGTTAGATCTCATGGAATACAGGGAGAACTAGCCATTTGGATACAGAACTGGCTCAAAGGTAGAAGACAGAGGGTGGTGGTGGAGGGTTGTTTTTCAGACTGGAGGCCTGTGACCAGTGGAGTGCCACAAGGATTGGTGCTGGGTCCTCTACTTTTTGTCATTTACATAAATGATTTGGATGCAAGCATAAGAGGTACAGTTAGAGGTGTAGTGGGCAGTGAAGAGGGTTACCTGAGATTAACAACAGGATCTTGACCAGATGGGCCAATGGGCTGAGAAGTAGCAGATGGAGTTTAATTCAGATAAATGCGAGGTGCTGCATTTTGGGAAAGCAAATCTTAGCAGGACTTATACACTTAATTGAGTGTTGCTGAACAAAGAGACCTTGGAATGCAGGTTCATAGCTCCTTGAAAGTGGAGTCACAGGTAGATGGGATAGTGAATAAGGCATTTGGTAGCCTTTCCTTTATTGGTCAGAGTATTGAATACAGGAGTTGGGTGGTCATGTTGCGGCTGTCCAGGACATTGATTGGGCCACTGTTGGAATATTGCGTGCAATTCTGGTCTCCTTCCTATCGGAAAGATGTTGTGAAACTTGAAAGGTTCAGAAAAGATTTATAAGGATGGTGCCAGGGTTGGAGGATCTGAGCTACAGGGAGAGGCTGAACAGGCTGGGGCTGTTTTCCCTGGAGCGTTGGAGGCTGAGTGGTGACCTTATAGAGGTTTACAAAATTATGAGGGGCATGAATAGGATAAATAGACAAAGTCTTTTCCCTAGGATAAATAGACAAAGTCTAGTTCGGGGAGTCCAGAACTAGAAGGTATAGGTTTAGGGTGAGAGGGGAAAGATATAAAAGAGACCTAAGGGGTAACTTTTTCATGCAGAGGGTGGTACGTGTATGGAATGAGCTGCCAGAGGATGTGGTGGAGGCTGGTACAATTGCAAAATTTAAGAGACATTTGGATGGGTATATGTATAGGAAGGGTTTGGAGAAATATGGACCGGGTGCTGGTAGGTGGGACTAGATTGGGTTGGGATATCTGGTCAGATGAACAGGTTGGATCGAAGGGTCTGTTTCCATGCTGTACATCTCTATGACTCTATGACACATTGCTAAAATCCATGTACACCATATCCACTGCTCTACCTTCATCAATGTGTTTTGTCACACCTTAAAAAATTCAGCAAGGCTTGTGAGGCATTACCTGCCCCTCACAAAGCCATGCTATCTATCTCTAATCAAGATATGCTTTTCCAAATAATTATAAATCCTGTTTCTCCGAATCCTCTCCAATAATTTGCCCACCACAGACATAAGACTGACTGGTCTGTAATTCCCAGGGTTATCTGTATTCCCTTTTTTGAACCAAGAAATAACATTTGCCCCCCCCCCAATCATCTGGTACTACTCCAGTGTACAGTGAGGACACAAAGATCATCACCAATGCTGCAGCAATCACTTACTTCGCTTCCTGTAGTAACCTTGGCTATATCCCGCATGGCCGAAGGGACTTATCTATCCACATGTTTTTCAAAATTTCCAGCACATCCTCATTCTTAACACCGAGCGTATCAGCCTGTTTCACACCAACCTCACAGATGACAAGGTCCCTCTCACTAGTGAATACTGAAGCAAAGTATTCATTAAGTACCTCCCCTACATCCTCCGACTCCAGGTGCAAGTTCCCTCCACTATCCCTGATTGGCCTGAACCTCACTTTGGCAGTTCTCTTGTTCCTCACATAAGTGTAGAATGCCTTGGGGTTTCATCAATCCTACCTACCAAGGCTTTACATGCCCCCTTCTGGCTCTTCTAAGTCCATTCTTCAATTCCTTCCCGGCTACCTTGTAACCCTGTAGAGCCCTGTCTGATCTTTGTTTCCTCAACCTTAAGTAAGCTTCATTTTTCCTCTGGACTAGATGTTGCACATCTCTTGTCATCCAACCTTCCTTTACCCTACCATCCCTTCCTTGCCTTATTGGGACAAACCTACCCAGCATTTACAGCAAGTGCTCCCTAAACAACCTTCACATTTCTGTCGTGCATTTCCCTGAGACTATCTGCTCTCAATTTATTCTCCACAGTTCCTGCCTAATAGCATTGTAATTCCCCCTCCCCCAATTAAATACTTTCCCATACAATCTGCTGCTATCCCTCTCCATGACTATAGTAAAGGTCAGGGAGTTGTGATCACTATCACCGAAATCCTCTCCTCCTGAGATATCTGACACCTGACCTGGTTTGTTGCCAAGCACCAAATCCAATATGGCCTCCCTTCTAGTTAGCCTATCTACATATTGATTCTGGATCAGTGGTGCTGGAAGAGCACAGCAGTTCAGGCAGCATCCAAAGTGCAGGGAAATCGACGTTTTGGGCAAAAGGCCTTCATCAGGAATCCCTCCTGGACACAAGTGACAAAGTCTGCTCCATCCAAACTATTTGTACTAAGGAGCATCTGATCAATATTAAGGAAGTTGGAGTCACCCATGGCAACAACCCTGTTACTCCGGCACCTTTCCAAAATTTGCCTCTCAATCTGTTCCTTTGTGTCTCTGTTGCTATTGGGAGGGGGGGTGTGTTTATAGAAAACTCCCAATAAAGTGACTGCTGCTTTCCTGTTTCTGACTGCTACCCATAATGACTCAGTAGACAAACCCTCCTTGACGATCTCCCTTTCTGCATCTGATCAACTGTCTATCCTTCCTCACAGATCTCTGCATGCTGAGTTTGCCTGTTCACCAGCTACCCCATCCTCTGATCCATAGCTCCAGTTCCCATCCCCCTTCCAAACCAGTTTAAACCATCCTGGAGAGCTCTAGCAAACCTCCCGCCCAGAATATTGGTGCCCTTCCAGTTCAGGTGCAACTCATTCTCCTTGTACAGGCCCCACCTTCCCCAGAAATTATCCCAATGGTCCACATATCTGAAGCCCTCCCTCCTACACCAGCTCTGCAGCCAGGTGTTCAGCTGCACTCACTCGTTGTTCCTAGCCTCACTAGCTGAAGGCATTGGTAGCAATCCTGAGAGATAACTACCATGCTCATCCTGCCTTTTATCTTTCAACCTCACTTTTCAAGTTGTCATCCCTTTTCCTAGCTATGTTATTGGTACGGATGTATACCATGACTTCTGGGTGCTCATCCTCGCCCTTTAGAATCATGTAGACTTGATCCAAGACCTCCCTCATCCTGGCATCCAGGAGGCAACACACCATCTGGGAGTCTCATTCACGATCATAGAATCTCCTGTCTATTCCTCTAACCATTGAATCTCCTATCACTCTCCTATTCTCCCCCTTCTCTGCTGAGCCACAGAGCCAGGCTTAGACTCTTCTTTGAGTACAGACAGCCAATGATCTTAAAAAAACAAACAGGAGAAAAAAGTTTTAACTAATCTGCAAAACCCAGAGTCCTGAAATTGACTTCAACTGACAACATTCCATATCAACTAAAATAAAGGAAAAATTTGGAAGTTGGATGTAGGTTTGCTTGCTGAGCTGGAAGGTTCATTTCCAGATGTTTTGTTATGTCACCCTACTAGGTAACACCTTCAGTGGGCCTCCGGGACACTGAAGTAGGGTGACAAAATATCTGGAAATGAACCTTCCAGCTCAGCGAGCTAACCTACATCCAGAACCTCAACCTGAGTTACAAATCTTCTCAAAACTCGCTAATTTGGAAGCTTGAAATCTGAAACAAACACAGAGATCACAGGAGAAGCTGAGTTTCTCCACTGTTCTCTGTATTTGATGGACTATCTACTATTCACAAAATAACCCAGAGACTGATTCCTTTATCTTTCAAATTTAGTTTTTCTTGGACTCTTTGCTTGTTCCTGATGTATGTAGATGTGTGGTGCTATTTATTCTTTTTACATTTAGTGACAAATAAACTCATTCCTTACCATCAATACTATATTTTGGAGGTATCCTATGAGCTGCCATGCTGGATGACTAATAGTTTCCTGCCTCCTTCAAGATTGTTGTGCCTGACTAGGATTGATGTTGAGAGACAAGGGCTATCTCTTCCAAACCTGGCTGATGATATCTTTATGAAAACTTCAGACTGTCTCAGAATTGAGGCAAAAAATTCTTCCTTCTTTTATAGTGGAAAAGACCATATGCCTCCTTTAAGATGTGGTTCCAGTGCCTGAACTGCTCTGGTGGGGCATCTCAGTATAACCCTGAAAGGGTGTGCCATATCATTTTGGCATGATGTGTCCTTGACTACTTGGACTGACAAATGGCGGGATGTCCTAGATAAAGATGAATTGGGCGATAACAAGTAATCCTCTGAGAATGAGGATAAGGATCTAATCTAAAAACCTAACACAATCTAACCACTTGACATTCAATGGTGTTACCATCACTGAATTCCCGATCAAAATCCTTGGAATTATCATTGACCAGAAACTCAAATGGATGCGCCCCATAAATGCAGTGCTACAAGAGCAGGTCAGAGGTTAGGAATACTGCAGTATCTAACTCACCTCTTGAATCCCCAAAGTCTGTCCACCATCTACAAGACAGAAGTTAGGAATTTCATGGAATTCTCTATTTGCCTGGAATGGTGCAGCTCCAGCAGCATTCAAGAGGCTTGACAACATCCAAGACAAAGCAGCCTGCTGGATTAACACCACATCCACAAGCATCCATTCCCTCCACCACCGACGCTCAGGAGCAGCAGTGTGTACTATCTACAAGATGTGCTCCAGAAATTCACCAAAGACCCTTAGACAGCACCTTCCAAACCCATGACCATTTCCATCAAGAGGGACAAGTGCAGCAGCTGCAGGGGAACACCACCACCTGCAAGTTTAGCCCCCAATCCACTCACCATCCTACTTGGAAATGTAACAATACTGCTTCACTGTCACGAGGTCAAAATCCTGGAACTCTCTCCTGAATGGCAGGTCAACCCACAGCAGGTGGACTGCAACAGTTTAAGAAGGCAGCTTATCATCGTCTTCTCAAGTAGGGACAGTCAATATATCTGGCCTAGCCAGCGGTGTCCACATCCCATGAATGAATAAAAGAAAGGATCAGGACATTGACCAGGAGGGACCATGATAGAGCCATGCTGCATCAAGTATGAGACACCAGACAGAATCTCATTGAAACCTGCATCATGGTTGAATGAGCTAGATTTGGAGTTCCTTTCCTTGTGCTACCTTTTGTTGATTATACGGCAAGCAGACCTGGTCAGTCTACAGTATATATCTACCTGTTTATGTCTGTGCTTTAACTTTTCTGTAGTTGAACAAATGGTTGTCTACCTTAAAGTATCTGCACTTTACACATCCTGTGTACTATTAAGGATTTGCAAAAATTGAAACTGATCTCCTGTAGTAGAATTGATTTAAACTTGGGAAATGAATGTACAATCTCATTTTTTGTTGGCAACACCAAACTGGAGTGGTGTCCTCATGAAGGGCTTATGCCCGAAACGTCGAATTTCCTGTTCCTTGGATGCTGCCTGACCTGCTGCGCTTTTCCAGCAACACATTTTCAGCTCTGATCTCCAGCATCTGCAGATCTCACTTTCTCCTGGTGTACAACCAATACTGAGGAAAAGTAAGACAAAACACAAGAAGGCATTAATAAACTTGAAGAATTGGTGCGCAGTTAACAAATATGTTAAGCGGGAGTGTTATACTTTGGTTGGATGATCCAGGAGGTTACGTGCTTCTTGGAAATTAAGGGTCACTGGACTTGAAACGTTAACTGTTTTTCTCTGCACTGATGCTGTCAGATCTAGTGAGTTTCTACAGAACCTTCTATTTTTGTTTCAGATTTCCAGCATCCACAGTTCATTGTTTTTATTTAAGTGTCCCATGTGTTGGGGGAGCAAAACAATGTAGGAGCACAGGGTAACCATTATTTTGTAGGTCAAAAATGTTTAGTCTTCTAAGTCAAGCCTTGAATATATTCAATGAAGAAGCATCCAATGCATTCTGTGAAAGAGAATTACAAAGAAGAAATTAGAGAGAAGAAATTCCTCCTCACTTCCATTTTAAATGTGAGATTTCTTATTTTTGAGCTAAATAAAGTCTGCCATCCCCCACCCCCCAGTCCAGCTGAGTAGAACAGAAGTAGATGTAGATGCAGATAATTTAGGCCATTAAATAAAAGAAAACCAAGTATTAGTGTTGGAATCAGAGAGAAATCAAGTGTTCAAAAAAAGAGAAATAGGTTGCTTGGGCCTGTTAAGCCTGAGCTAGTCCCGTTCCTTCATTGTTTTTTTTAAGCCCTGCAAATTGGTTCCATTCAGCCGTTCATCTAATTCTGTTTTGATTGAATTTACCTTCTCCAGGATTCCTACTCATGACTGAGGGCCCCCCTCTTAAAAAGGTTTCACCCCTGCTGCCTGGTTTACCAGTCATCCTAACTCTGTGTCCTCTGGTTCTAGACCCTTCAAAGGTATAAAATTGGAAAGGGAGTAATCTCATGTTGAGCCTTGTTAAATTACTTTTGGAATACTGTATACTGCACAGTTCTGGTATCCATATGATAAAAAGTATATTGAGGGCACTAGAGAAGGTGACCACAAAATTCACAAGGGTGATGCCATATATTTATCAGGAAGGATTAAGAAAGGATTGAGGAGTGACTGAACAGAAGATTTTAATGTTAACTTTTTAAAAATATTATTTGTTCGTGGGAACATGGGCTTCACTGCCTTGGCCAGAATTGATTGACCGATGAAGAGCTAATCGCATTACTATGAGTCACATGTCAGGCAGCAGATTTTCTTCCTTAGCACATTACTGAACCAGACTGGTTTTTAATAGCAATTGTCTTTAGACTAATGTAAATTTCATCATTTGCCATGGTGGGGGAATTTGAACCCACCTCCCCAGAACATTAACTTTGGGTTCTGGATTATTGGACACTACCATTATGTCATCACCTCCTCCGTTTCCCAGGGTGATCACAAAAAGATGTCTTCACTTGTGGAGGAAATAAAACTAGAGTTTTAAGTAAAAGATAGTCACAAATAAATCGAGAAATGACTTACAAGGGATGAGAACACATAACTTAGTAGTACAACGAATACTTGAGATGAGAAGTAAAGGATGACGTGGATAAACACATGAAAGATTAAAGAATGGGAATGTGGGCAGAATATTTAGCAGAGGTTTACTGGAATGGTACAAGGGATGGCAGACTTCATTTATGTGGAATGACTGTAGAGGTTCTCTGTACAATATAAGCATTTAAGAAGAGGTGTTCAAAATCACAAATGATTTCCTTTGAATAATTAAAGAGATGTCTTTTTTTAATGACAGAATGGTCAGGAATCAGCAGAGACAGATTTAAGGCAATTAGCAAAATAACCAGAATCGAGATGAAGAATTTTTATTTTACATAGCAAATGGTTGTGGTCATAGAGTCATAGAGTCATAGAGATGTACAGCGTGGAAACAGACCTTTCGGTCCAACCCGTCCATGCTGTCCAGATATCCCAACCCAATCTAGTCCCAACTGCCAGCACCCGGCCCATATCCCTCCAAACCCTTCCCATTCACAGACGCATCCAAATGCCTCTTAAATGTTGCAATTGTACCAGCCTCCACCACATCCTCTGAGAACTCATTCCATACACGTACCACCCTCTGCGTGAAAAAGTTGCCCCTTAGGTCTCTTTTATATCTTTTTCCTCTCACCCTAAACCTATACCTTCTAGTTCTGGACTCCCCGACCCCAGGGAAAAGACTTTGTCTCTTTATCCTATCTATGCCTCTGATAATTTTGTAAACCTCTATAAGGTCACCCCACAGCCTCCGACGCTCCAGGGAAAACAGCCCCAGCCTGTTCAGCCTCTCCCTGTAGCTCAGATCCTCCAACATTGGCACCGTCCTTGTAAATCTTTTCTGAACCCTTTCAAGTTTCACAACGTCTTTCCGATAGGAAGAATTGCACACAATATTCCAACAGTGGCCCAACCAATGTCCTGTATAGCCGCAACATGACCTCCCAACTCCTGTACTCAATACTCTGACCAATAAAGGTAAGACTACCAAACACCTTCTTCACTATCCTTTCTACCTGCAACTCCACTTTCAAGGAGCTATGAACCTGCACTCCAAGGTCTCTTTGTTCAGCAACATTCCCTAGGACTTTACCATTAAGTGTATAAGTCCTGCTAAGATTTGCTTTCCCAAAATGCAGCACCTCGCATTTATCTGAATTAAACTCCATCTGCCACTTTTCAGCCCATTGGCCCATCTGGTCAAGATCCTGTTGTAATCTGAGGTAACCCTCTTCACTGTCCACTACACCTCCAATTTTGGTGTGATCTGCAGACTTACTAACTGTACCTCTTATGCTCGCATCCAAATCATTTATATAAATGACAAAAAAGCTAGCTGGAAACAAATTCATTTGGACTCTTTAACAGACATTTGATTAAATGTTTGAATTTCAACCAAAATACGAGGCAATGGGGACAAGGAAGATGAGCGGATGGCATGACAAAAGATACAGCATGAGCAGATTGGTCAAGTGGCTTTTCTTTGTGCTACATGCACTGTAAGCATCTGTGAATTTAATTCATCACCACTGGTAGCCATACTTTCAGCTCTGAAATTCCCTCCCTAAACCTTTCCACTTTGCTACTTCACTTCTGCCTGTTTTCACTTTCAACAATCTGCCCTAATATCACTTTATGTAGTTTGATGTTTGAACTAACTCTACAGAGGCCAGTATCCCGTCACCAAGTCACCCTTTATTTTCATGTACAGAGTACATGGGCTCTGACCAGCCAGCTCAAAGCCAATCCCTAGAATCAGGAGACTTTCTGACTCTCCTTTTAATATTTTGTCCCTGGTTTTATATATATATATATATTGTTTTCCTTTTTTCCCTAAATCCTCTTTTTTTTAGTGAGCAAGATATCTGCCACTCCTGTTTTTATTACTTATTTATTTATTAAAATTTTTTTCCCATTCTCCCCACACTACCACCTAACTGCGGTAGTGCTTATTTTTTCCAGCTCCCATGTGTGTGTGCAGGTGTGAGACAGTGAGAGACACAAGGTGCACAAAACTTTATTCAATTTCCATCACCAGAAAGAAAGGAAACACCCGAGTGGCCAGTGACAAGCAGTGCCCTACACAAAGACAATGTTGTGTGAATCTTCTGGTTATTTTCTTCCCATGTTGTGTGTGTGCAGATGTGAGACACAGTGAGAGACATAAGGTGTGCGAATCTTTATTCAATTTCCATCACCAGGAAGAAAGGAAACACTCGAGTGGCCAGTGACACGCAGTGCACCACACAAAAGACAATACTGTGTGAATCTTCTGGTAATTTTTTTTTCTGTCCAAGTTAAGCATGATTGTTGCGATTGGATTTCTTCAGGAGTGTGCTTTTGTCTCACCACCACTGAACAAAACTCCACAAAGGCTGAAATCCTGTCACCAAGTCACCCTTTATTTATACATGGAGAGTCCTTAATCCAGCTCCCTCAGAGCCAGCTCTCAGAGTGAACAGAACCTCTGACACTCCTGTTTATTTTCTTTTCTTATTTTTTTCCACCACCAGGCAGAAAGGAAACACCCGAGTGGCCAGTGACAAGCAGTGCCCTACACAAAAGGCAATGTTGTGTGAATCTTCTGGTTTTTAAAAATTATTTAACCCCCACACTACCGCCTAACTGCAGTAGTGCTTATTTTTCCCCAGCACCCATGTTGTGTGTGTGCAGGTGTGAGACACAGTGAGAGACACAAGGTGCACGAATCTTCATTCAATTTCCACCACCAGGAAGACAGGAAACCACCCGAGTGGCCAGTGACAAGCAGTGCCCTCCACAAAAGGCAATGTTGTGTGAATCTTCTGGTTATTTCTGTCAGTCAGGGGCCCCTGAGTGGCCCTGGTTAACAACCCCAACCAAGGATCCCATAGTCACTGAAATCCATCTGGTGATCATTCCTATCACTGGATCCCCACCCCCACCATGCTAAATGTAAGAATGTTGGCCTGTTCTTTCTCTTGTGCATTCTCGACACAGGTAGCGCCTACTGGATTGTAGCCTGTCTCTTGTGCCTGAAATGTCTTGTGTGAGTTTCTTCCTTTTCTTCAGGCAGTAATGGTATCGAGGTTGCATCCTCTCGGAGTCCAAGGTTTCTATGTCGCTAGACAGAGGGGGAGAAACCATGTTTCTGACAGCCTTTCTGGCTGTTCTGAGGGGCCGGGTATGTTTTGCTCCTGCCCTATTTGCAATGTAACAGCTTCAGGTGATCCACAGGGATAGCTCCAGCAGAGTTGCTGATGGGGAGAAGATTCCTCACCAGATTAAACCCGATATTCCTGGACCTGGGGCCGGAGGAAGAAATGGCAGCAGAAACACCAATGAAGATGAGGTGAGGTCAATACAAAGTTAGATCCTGTGACATACAATATTCAGGACTGCCTCACTTACCCGAACTTTGTGTGTCAGGGCACCTGACCTCGCATCGACCTTGCCTCATACCCATTCAGGGTCATTTGCATGGTTTTGACACCAAATTTCGGTCCCTGAAGTAAGCTTTCTCTCTTGCTTAGAGGAGGCATGTGGTCAGCATCGGCATTCCCGCTGCTATTTCGCCCCCCTGGCACATCCTCCCGCCCCCGAAGAAAAGTCTTGTATAATAAGGTTTAACCTGGTAAGGAGTCTTCTCCCCATTGGCAACTCTGCTGGAGCTTTCTCTATTGTTGCATGAGGAGGGGTGGTCCTATAATCAAACAGGAACCGGGACATTTTGGATTGAGTGAAGCTGTAGGCTGTTTCTTTAAACCTGTCTTCAATACTTAGGCTGCTCTTTCCTCCAGACCATTGATTGATAGAAGATAAGGAGCTGTCCAAACATGTGGAATGCCATTTGACTTTAGGAAATTCTCTGCTCGTAAATGATGTCCGTTTGTCCATGATCAATACTTCCTGGAGTCCGTGTATCGAGAATGATGTTCACAGCTTTTCAATTGTCATCACTAAGTTTGCTGAATGAACTCTATGCACATCCAATCACTTTGAATGGGCATCCACAATGACCACGAACCTTGAACCCACGAAAGGACTGGCACAGTTGCCCGAGTCCAGGGTTCCCTGTTTGGCCCTTGTTAATAACCCCAATCAACGATCCTGTGGTCGATCAGATCCACCTGGTACTTGTTCTAATCACTATAATGCCATATTTTGATTTACAATGCTCTTTTTTTTCCAATTTTTAAGGTGCTATTTGAATGCAAATTGTTCTTGTCCCATTCTACAACTTGTTTTATTGAGGATTGGCAAGAGGGTAGTATGGAGCATAAACCTTGGCAGACAACAGTTGAGATGGCCAGCTAAGTTTGTGCTGTAAGCTCTGTGCTATTAGGTAAAAGTAATACCACAGGAACCAATTCAAAACTGAATACAAAATCATAATGTGAGAGGTGTTGTTCCAATGCTAAACCACAAGTGGGCACCAACAAGCTTTAACCCATTGAATCAAAGGAAGTATAAATGAAAAAAAAATTTACATGCCAGATTTGGTGCTTGGAACTGATTACCCAGTCAACATGTTATTGATAGCTTCGCATACTCTTGACATGAATCCAACTTTTAGTTGGTGGAGTTACTTGACCTTATACCCAGCAGAGGATTGTCACCATCAGCCTGACAAGGTTACTCTGTCATATTCCTATCAAAATAAAGCCTTACTTAAGAGCCTGGGATAATAAGCTAAAGCACAACTATCATTAGTTCTTGGGACATGGGCATCACTGGCAAGGCTGGCATTTATTGCCCATCTTTTATTGTCTTTGTGAAGATGGTGGTGATCATCCTGTTGAACCACTGCAGTCCATGTGCTGACGTTGCTCCCATCATGTTTTTAGGTAGTGAGTTCTAACAATGTTGAAACAGCAATATATGCCCATGTCAGAATAGTGTGCATGATTTGGAGAAAAAGTTGGAAGTGGTGATATTTCCACACATCAGCAGTCCCAGACCATCCATCTGGTGGAAGTTATAGAGTCGTAGAGATGTACAGTATGGAAACAGGCTCTTTGGTCCAACTTGTCCATGCTGACCAGATATTCTAAATTAATCTAATCCCATTTGCCAGCATTTGGCCCATTTCCCACAAAACCTTTTGTATTCATATACCCATGCCTTTTAAATATTTTAATTGTACCAGCCTCCACCACTTCGTCTCGCAGGCAAAAGTGAGGACTGCAGATGCTGGAGATCAGAGTCAAGATTAGAGTGGTACTGGAAAAGCACCACTGATTCCTGATGAAGGGCTCCTGCCTGAAACCTCGATTTTTCTGCTCCTTGGATGTTGCCTGGCCTGCTGTGCTTTTCCAGCACCACTCTAATTCTCACTTCCTCTGGCAGTACATTCCATATCTTCTGTGTGAAAACGTTATCTGTCAGGTCCCTTTTAAATCTTTCCTCTCTCATGATAAACCTATGCTCTGTAGTTTTAGACTCTCCTACCCTGGGGAAAAGACATTGACTATTCATCCATGCCCTTCATGACTTTATAGATTTCTAGAAAGTCACCCTTCAGCCTCCAACGATCCATGGAAAATAGCCCCAGCCTATTTAGCCTCTCCCCATAGCTCAAACCCTCCAACCCTGACAACATTCTTATAAATCTATCTGAACCCTTTCAAGTTTAACAACATCTTTTCTACAGCAAAGAGACCAGAACTGAACTCAGTATTCCAAAACTGACCTAACCAATTTCTATACAGTCACAACATGACCTGCGACCTCCTATGCTCAGTACACTGACCGATAAAGACAAACATACCAAATGTAAGAGGGTTTTCATGGGACGTAGTCATCTCCAGCATTTGTTGCCCTTCCCTAATTGCCTATGAACTGTGTTGCTTGCTAGGTCATTTCAGAGGACAACCATATTATTATGATTCTGGACTCACTTGTATTCCAGACCAAGTAAAGTTCGCTTATTTCCTTTCCACAAGGACATTAATGTAGATAAGTTTTTTCAACAATTGATGATAGTCTCAGTGTTACCATTACTAAGATTAGCTCTCATTTCCAGATTGATTAACTAAATTTAAGTTCCACCAGTCCTTATGGTAGGGTTTAAAACCATGTCCCAGGACTATTAGCCCATGTCGCTGGATTACCGGTCCACCATTATGCTATCATCTCTTTGGATGCTGCCTGAAGAAGTCTTGGTTATTTGATGCAGTACATTTTATAGTTAGTACACACACTGCAGCTACACAATGTCTGTCACACTTTTGATTTTTGCTTTGTATATGTTGGAGAGACTTTAGAGAGTGGATGGATGTATTGTTTACTGCAGGATTTCACATAGGAAATCCAGCTGATTTGCTCTAGAAGCCAAGTGAGTTTCTGGTCAATAGTGAGCTCCAGAATATTGATAACAGGATACTTGGTGATGGTAATACTGCTGAATATTGGGCTATTGGTTGGACTTGTTCTTATTGAAGTTTGACATTCTCAGCAAAAGAATTGTAGAATGGTATAACAACAATCTGTATTCAAATAACACCTGCAAAACATGGCACTTGGTGTGTCCTAACTGTTATTTGCCACTTATCAGCCCAAACCAGGATTTGGTCCTGTCCAATTCCTGCTGCATGTGGATAGTTCATAAGATAGAATCTTAAGTTCAACCACCTTCAGCTGCTTCACTTATGGCCTTCCTTCCATCATAAAATCACAAATGGGGATTTCTGATATTTGTGCAATGTTCAGCATCATTTATGACTCCTTAGATACTGAATTTAAACAGAAAGTGGTAAAGAAACCCAGCAGGTCTGACAGCACCTGTGGAAAGAGAAACAGAGTTAATGTTTTGAGTCTTCATGGAAACTGAATTCCACAGATTGGATTTGAAACATCAGCTCTGTTTCTCTTCACAGATGCTGCCAGTCCTGCAGAATTTTCTGTTTATTGTTTTGAATCTTCAGCATCCACGTAATTTACTATTATTTCCTTAGATACTGAAGCAGTTAAGCCAATAAGTAGCAACATTCAAGATGGTGGCAGAGTAGCAGGGCTAAGCCCAAGATTTGTCCACTTCCATCTGCTTTCTTTCTTTTTTTTTAACTTTTGTTCTTTCCATTTCTCTTCTTTTTTGAAGCTTGGAGAACATCAGGTGGAGGAGGCGGTCTCTGGCAGCAGTGGCAACAATCCCAGGATGAGCCGGACACAGCTCCATCCCAAGCCCAGGATCTCCTAGCGAGCAAGAAGCAGGTGGTGTTCTGGCTGAGCCCATCTGCTTCAGTCTGGCCGCAATCATTTGCTCTCTCCTTTTCGCTCTTTTCCTTTTTCTCTTCTTCATCTTCCTTACGTCGTGGGGAGACGGGGACTTCTGGCTTCGTGGCCCCAATGTGTGGACTCTGGATTGGTGTTGGGGTGTTGGCTACAGCGATGGCAGACTGAGATCTCCTGGCTGTGGTAGGCACAGAGCGTGGATTCATTGGGGGCAGTAGGTCATTGACTGTGGCGGTGTCGGTATGTGGAATGCAGGGTTCTGGCTGCGATAGGTCTGGCATGGGGACCTTGCAGAAAGTCCTAGAGTCATGTTTGGGACCCCGGCTGATGATGATGAACTCTATTTAAGTACTTTCTTTTATTGTTTTTGTACCTCAAAATGGCGCCAGTTTGTTGCAACAGAACACTTTTTACTTTTTCTCCTTAGATGTATGTGGCAATAAATAAATCATTCATTCATTAATTCAGCAAGAGCATCATCCAGGTTTGGGCAAATAAGTGAATAATAATGCTTCAGGCACATGTGCTAGGCAATGACCTATCGCCAAGAAGAGAATCTAGCCATCATCCCTTGAAATTCAATGGCATTACCTACTTCTGAATTGCTCACTGTCAACGTCCTGGGGGTTACCATTGACCAGAAACTGAACTGGAGAAGCTTTCTTTAAAAAAAATTCATTGTTTGATCAGTTGTAGTCACATGTGCTTGAGTACAGTGAAAAGCTTTGCTTTGTGAACAGTACAGGTGGTCATAGCAAACAAGGACATACAGGTCATAGGTGCTTAGACAGAACGAGGCATACAAGGTTACAGCAGCACAGGAGGTGCACAAAGCAAGATCAACATTACCAAGATCAACATTATGTGAAGTTAGAGAGGTCCACTCAGCAGTCTAATAATGGCAGGGAAGACGCTGTTCTTGAACCTATTGGTGTGTTGGTGCCTGATGGACTAGGTCGGAAGACAGCATTACTGGGGTAGGATGGGTCTTTGATAGTGTTGGCAGCCTTTCCGCAACAATGAGAGGTGTAAATGAAGTCCATGTTTGGGATGTCGGCTTCCGTGATGGTCTGGGCTGTGCACACAACTTTATGTAGTTTCTTAGGATCCTGGGCAGAATAGTTGCTGTACCAGGCCGTTATGCACTCAAGGGAATGTTTTCTTTGATGCATCAGTAAAGGTTGGTGAGGACATGCAGAGTTTCCCAAGCCTTCTGAGGAAGAAGAAGCATTGTACCTTCTTGACTGTCGCATCTACATGGGAGGTCCAGGACAGATTACCAGTTATCGTCACTCCTAGGAACTTGATGCTCTCAACCCTCTCCACCTCAGCTCCGTTGATGTAGATGGGGGCGGGGGGGGGCGGGGACATATCCGCCTTCTTTCTTCCTGAACTCAATGAACCTTTTTTTATTATGTCAGCATAGAGAGCTTGTTATCATTGCACCACAACACTAAGCATTCTATCTCCATCCTGTATTCTGACTCATCTTTGTTTGATATTCATTCTACCACCTCAGTGCCATCAGCAAATTTGTGGATGACGTTGGTTCGGAATTTGCCTACACTGTCATGGGTGTACGGGGGGGACAGTAGGGGTCTGAGAACACATCCTTGTGGGGCACCAGTGTTGAGGATTTTTGTGGAGGAGGTGATGTCTATCTTCACTGATTGCGGTCTGTCGGTCAGGAAGCTAAGGATCCAGTTGCAGAGGGCAGACCCGAGACCCAGGTCTTGGAGTTTTAAGATTAGTCTGGTAGCGATTATGGTGCTGAAGGTGGAGCTGTAGTTGATGACTAGGAGCTTGAGCTTGAGCTTGTTATCCATATGTTCCAGGGATGAGTGTCGGACTAGGGAAATGACATCCCCTGTGGATCTGTTTCATCGATAGGCAAATTGAAGGGGATCAAGGCAGGCCGGGGGATTAGAGTTGTTGTGGGCCATGACCAGCCTCTTGAAATATGTATTGTCTGTCTCCAGTTGCCCTGGAGAAGAAGGTGGTGAGTTGCCTTCTTGAGCTTCTGCAGAGTGTAGGTGCACTCACAGTGCTGTTAGCAAGGGAGTTCCTGACCCAACCACAGTGAAGAAATTGTGATATATTTACAAGTCTGGATGGTGAATGGCTTGGAGAAAAACTTGAAAGTGGTGATGTTCCCATATATCTGCTGCCATATATCCTTTGTCCTCCGAAATAGTAGTAGTCATGGGTTTGAGAGGTGGATACAATACTGTGACTACAAGGGCTAATTAGAGGCTAACAATTCTGCAAGAGTAACTTACCTTCTGACTCCCCAAAAGCTGTCCCCCAACTGCAAGATATAAGTCAGAAATGTGATGGAATATTCCCCACTTGCCTGAATGCGTACAGTTTTAAATACTCACGAAGGATAAAGCAGCCCACTTGATTAACACTCGATTCACCACCTTCAACATTCACTGTTTCCACCACGACTGCATAGTGGCAGCGTTGTGTACTATTTACAAGTCGCACTGCATGAACTCATCAGTGCCCCTTCAAAAGGACACTTTTCCTATGAAGGCAGATTGGGCAAACTGCGCATGCATTCTCTAAATTTTCTAGAAGAATGAGAGGTGACCCCACAGAAACTTAGAAAATCCTTATTAAGATAGACAGGGTGGATGCAGGTAGGATGTTTCCCTAGTTAGTGAGTCCAGAATAAGGGAACACAATTTAAAAATAAGGGGGATGCCATTTAGGACTGAGGTGAGGAGACTACTTTTGTACTCAGAGGGTAATGAATTTTTGGAATTCTCTACCTAAGAAAGTGGTATATTTAAAGTTAAAAATCACATAACACCAGGTTATAGTCCAACAAGTTTGTTTAGAAGCACTAGCTTTCAGAGCACCAGTTGGACTATAACCTGGTGCTGTGTGATTTTTAAATTTGTCTATCCCAATCCAACACTGGCGCCTCTAAGCCATGCATATTTAAAATAAGGGTTGAATCAGTAGCATAGAGAGTTATGTGGGTAAAACACATTGAGGTGTTCAATCTGCCATGATGAGCTGAATGGCCAGCTACTGTTCTCAAGTTCCTCTGACAGCACCTTCCAAACCTGCCATCTCTTCCCCATTTGAAGAACAAGGCACGAGATACACGGGATCACCTCCACCTGCAAGTTCCCCTCCAACTTACCATCTTCACTTGGAAATAAATTGCCATTCCTTCAATGTTGCTGGTTTAAAATCCTGGAAGTTCCTTGCTAACAGCATTGGGGGTCTCCTTATGTCAAATAGATTGCAGCAGTTCAAAAAGGCAGTGCACTTCCACTTTGTCATGGGCAATTAGGGATAGGTATTAAATACTAGCCTAGCCAGTGATGCCTCATTTCATGAATGACTAAATAAGACAAAATTACATTGCATACCACCCATAACACTTTATTCCCATCATAAGCAACATTTACAAGCTAAAAACCCACTCAAAATATCCATCATACAGATGGACAACCTCACTCTCCACAAATCCACAAACTACAGCCTCCAGTCCACAACATTCCCTCATCTCTCTCTCTTTCACACACACACACACACACACACACACACACACACACACTTGCCTCAGACTTGCACAGATATTCAGGTACCTGATTTTCAAGTGAAGCACAGGAACATAGAAAAATAGGTTATTCAAGCCTGAATTGTCAATCAAACAAATCATAGCTAATCATGTACCTTTTTCTCATTGCCTCCCCATTTTCCAATATTCAAGTGAAGCACAGGAACATAGAAAATAGGTTATTCATGCCTGATTTGTTTGATTGACACTTCAGGCATGAATAACCTATTCATGCCTGAAGTGTCAATCAAACAAATCATAGCTAATCATGTACCTTTTTCTCATTACCTCCCCACTATCCCATATTCCTTGGTGGTTATTACTATCCAGGGATCTATAAATGTCTGATTGAACATATAAAAAATAGATGAAAGCCATTATGATTACCAAAAAGAACATTGTCCTATTCAAGCCCTCCATCAACAGTCTGAGAATGAATGGTAAAATCATGGACTCCCCTGCATGTTCCTAATGACTTTTCCTACTTCCATTATAATTTGTGGATGCCCACTGATATCTTTGTAACCCTCAATATTCGTTACTGACAGGCATTGGGACAGGTCTTCTATAAAGAAGTTAGTTTTGCTGGTGGCCATCTATTATGTCATTCATTAAAAAAAATCTCAGGGAAATCTGTGATCAAGTTTGTCTGGCCTGGTTTGAGCACCTGCACTTACACTGGTTGGAGCAGGTAGATATGGATAAGAAGTGAGACGTTTATTTTCTTGCGGCCATTTTTCTCAGATGTTGCAACTGGGTAAATTGAAGTCAATTATAGAGAATTTTATGACCTTCCTGACTGTGTTGAGTTCCTTCAGTGGAGCCTGGGAATCCAAACAGAAACCTTCTTGGCCTTTTGGAGCTCAGAAGCCATTGTACACAATCTTCTGAGTCTGCAGATGTCTAGCTGTGGGAAACTGAAGAACAAAGGGAATGTACAGAGGACTTTAGAAGCAAATCAAAGTCACATGACCTTGAAGTATTGCAGCCGAGGAACTGTTGTGCAAAGGCTGTTTGCCTTTCATTGAAGGAATGGATGTCTTCGCCTTGGAACTGACGTCAAGGCTCACAGCATGCAACCTCCCACTACACCCATCCAAGGCCACATCTTTACACAATCTGTGTTCTGAAGATAGAACATTGACATTAAGACCCCTTGTGGCATTCCAAGCCCCCCCTCCACCCCAGAGGAAAATCAAACAATTTGGGTAATAGTGTGATAACACACGCACTGCCCTTTGTAACACAAACACCGTTTATCTGATAAATGCCAGAGAGAGACACACACTGCATTACTTTCCATTTTTCCTTCTTTTTCTCACCACACCCACCCCCTCCACCAGGGTCAGTTTAACTATGATAAAGAACTATCTCTTTGTTCTATAACTATCACACCTGTAATACTCAAAGAAGGTACTACTCGTGAATATCTGTATATAAAATCTGGCACCATTTGTGTACAATCTGACATTAGCAGTTGCTGTGTGTGTATTTTATATATCACTGATAAACATTGTTGTAATAGGAAAGTTAATACTTGAAATAAATCTTTATCAACTGGGAAGGAACTGTGCAACGTGACTTTTCGCACTTACTCAAGAGCTGATTTTTTTAAACACTGTGTGAACAGATAATCTTTAAAACATTTTCGCATATTTTTCTGTATTTTCACTAACCCCAAAATAACTTATGCATTTACTTATGCTGACATGGAATTCCAATTACAACTACCCAAAACCATTTCGGCCCAGGCAGGAAAACACAGTGTGTGACCCACTGAAACACCCAGTCCCAGAGGGGAAAGGACAGTGTGTGACCCACTGTAACACCCAGTCCCAGAGGGGAAAGGACAGTTTGTGACCCACTGTAACACCCAGTCCCAGAGGGGAAAGGACAGTGTGTGACCCACTGTAACACCCAGTACCAGAGGGGAAAGGACAGTTTGTGACCCACTGTAATACCCAGTCCCAGAGGGGAAAGGACAGTGTGTGACCCACTGTAACACCCAGTCCCAGAGGGGAAAGGACAGTACGTTACCCACTGTAACACCCAGTCCCAGAGGGGAAAGGACAGTACGTTACCCACTGTAACACCCAGTCCCAGAGGGGAAAGGACAGTACGTTACCCACTGTAGCATCCAGTCTCAAAGGGGAAAGGACAGTGTGTGACCCACTGTAACACCCAGTCCCAGAGGGGAAAGGACAGTGTGTGACCCACTGTAACACCCAGTCCCAGGGGGGAAAGGACAGTGTGTGACCCACTGTAACACCCAGTACCAGAGGGGAAAGGACAGTTTGTGACCCACTGTAATACCCAGTCCCAGAGGGGAAAGGACAGTGTGTGACCCACTGTAACACCCAGTCCCAGGGGGGAAAGGACAGTGTGTGACCCACTGTAACACCCAGTCCCAGAGGGGAAAGGACAGTACGTTACCCACTGTAACACCCAGTACCAGAGGGGAAAGGACAGTGTGTGACCCACTGTAACACCCAGTCCCAGAGGGGAAAGGACAGTACGTTACCCACTGTAACACCCAGTCCCAGAGGGGAAAGGACAGTACGTTACCCACTGTAACACCCAGTCCCAGAGGGGAAAGGACAGTACGTTACCCACTGTAGCACCCAGTCTCAAAGGGGAAAGGACAGTGTGTGAATCTGTGTGCAACCTTCTTTTCTCTCTGTTTTGGCATCCTGACCTTTTGATTGAGGAAAATTTACTCATGTTATTAGTGAAGATGGTCGTGCTGAGGGTATTTCACAAGGAACCCCTGTCTTATCCTGGGTGAAATATCTGGACACATGGTGGCAATGCTTCTGACATCTTGTTTTGCATCAGGTAGTACTACAAACAGTACCTCTAAGTAACCATACCCATCATTGAGAATTCTGCTCATTTTCCTTGACAGCACACTTGATTGAACACTCTGTCAAAAGCAGTTACTCACACAATTCTCTCGTATTCAGCTGTTGTGTCATTGTGTAGATGTGGATTGTGGTGAGATCCAAAGTGATGAGATCCAACAGATGGAAGGTGCAATGTTGTCTAATTTTGACTCCATCCAAGTCAAATTTTACACTACTGGATTTAAGCAGTTGTAGAGGAACCAAAACTGACCAGCATTGAGCAGGTTATTTGTCCTGAGTGATGGCTTGAACTCTTTCCATCATTTATTGACAGAACTGCAATTGCCCTGGAGAGCACTTTTTGCTGGCTTGGAGATATACCGAGTGAAGAGAGGGTTTTCATACTTCCCTCTTAGTTATCAGATTTTAACTTAAAAAAAAAATTGGCCACATCTTTTATGATCTTTGAATGTCCAAACACATTTTACTTTCATGGTTGCTTTAAAGTGCTTTAATCTAATACTGCTGCCAGCACATCCAGGCACATGACCTTAGTATTCTCGACTGTGGGTGTCTACACATACACTGTCCCTAAGGCTGATGGCTCCTTATTTCTAAATCAAACACTTCCACTCCACACGTACCGTGCTGTCTTTTATTTAAATTTGTACATTTCATCTTCCTGATACTGCTTTCGAGAGTACTGTCCAAGATCCCTCTCACTCTTTGTACATGCTTCTCTTTGTCTTTTGTTCTCTCTTATTGATGTTAGAATTACATCATAGACTCATAGAAAGCTACAGCACAGAAACAGATCCTTTGGTCCAACTTGTCCATGCGGACTGGTTCTCCTACATTATTATCTCCCATTTGCCAGCATTTGGCCCATATCTCTCTAAACCCTTCCTGTCCATATACCCATCCAGATGCTTTTTAAATGTTGTAATTGTACCAGCCTCCACCACTTCCTCTGGTCAATCCATACATGCACCACACCTACATGAAAAAGTTGCCCCTTAGGTCCCTTTTAAATCTTTCCTCTCTCATCTTAAATATATGCCCACTAGTTTTGGATTCTCTTACCCGGGGAAACGACCCTGGCTATTCACCCTATCTATGCCCATCATGATTTTATCAACCTCTATAAAGTTATCCCACTGCCTTGATGCTTCAGAGAAAATAGCCTAAACCTGTACCCTATAGCTCAAACCCTCCAACCCTGGCAACATCCTTGTAAATCATTTCTGAACCCTTTCAAGTTTCACAACCCCTTTCCTATAGCAGGGAGACCAGAATTGATCGCTATATTCCAAAAATGGCCTAACCAATATCCTGTGCAGCTGTAACGTGACTTCCCAACTCCTATACTCAATGCACTGACCAACAAATTCTGGATTTGTGGTACTGGAAGAGCACAGCAGTTCAGGCAGCATCCAAAGTGCAGCGAAATCGACATTTCAGGCAAAAGCCCTTCATCAGGAATAAAGGCAGCGAGCCTGAAGCGTGGAGAGATAAGCGAGAAGAGGGTGGGGGTGGGGAGAAAGTAACATAGAGTACAATGGATGAGTGGGGGAGGGGATGAAGGTGATAGGTCAGGGAGGAGGGTGGGGTGAATAGGTGGAAAAGAAGATAGGCAGGTAGGTCCACTGTGGACTTCAACATTTTCCTCATTTCCCCTTCCCCCACCTCACCCTAGTTCCAAACTTCCAGCTCAGCACTATCCCCATGACTTGTCCGGACTTGTCCTACCCGCCTATCTTCTTTTCCATCTATTCACTCCACCCTCTCCTCCCTGACCTATCACCTTCATCCTCTCCCCCACTCACCTAGGTACTCTATGCTACTTTATCCCCACCCCCACCCTCCTCTAGCTTATCTCTTCACGCTTCAGGCTCACTGCCTTTATTCCTGATGAAGGGCTTTTGCCTGAAACGTCGATTTCGCTGCAGTTTGGATGCTGCCTGAACTGCTGTGCTCTTTCAGCACCACTGATCCAGAATCTGGTTTCCAGCATTTGCAGTCATTGTTTTTTACCTCACTGACCAACAAAGGCAGATGTGCCAAATGCCTTCTTCATCACCCTATCTACATGTGACTCAATTTTCCAGGAACAATGAACCTGCACCCTTAGGTCTCTTTGTTCAGCAACACCCCCCAGCACCCTATTACTAAGTGTCTAAGTCCTGCTCTGATTTGCCCTATCAAAATACTGCACCTCACATTTATCTAAATTAAACTCCATCTGCAACTCCTTGGCTTATTTGCCCATCTGATCAAGGTCATGTTATACTTTGAGATAGCCTTCTTAGCTGTCCACTACACCACCAATTTTGGTGTCTTTGCAAACTTATTTACCATACTTCCTATCTCCTCATCCAAATCATTTATATAAATGTCAAAAAGCAGTAGACCCAGCACCAATCCATGCGACACACCACTGGTCACAGTGTTTCAGTGCAAAAATTAACTCTCCACCACCATCCTCTGTCTTCCATCTTCGAACCAATTTTGTTTCAATCGGGCTAGCTGTCCCTGTATTTGATCCAACCTTTCTAACCAATCTACCATGCGGAACATTGTTGAATGCCTTACTGAAGTCTGTAGAGACAATGTCCACTATTTTGCCTTCATCAGTCTTCTTTATCACTTCTTTATAGAATTCAAGTGTATGAGACATGATTTCCCACACACAAAGCCATGTTTGCTAACCCTAATCAGTTCATGCAAACCCTGACCCTCAGATTCCTCTCCAAAAACTTATTCACCACTAACGTCAGGCTCACCAGTCTGTTGTTCCTTACCACCTTTGTTAAATAATGGCACTATATTAGGCAACATTCAGTTTTCTGGCACCTCACCCACGGCTATTGTTGATACAAATATCTCAACAAGGGGCCCAGCAATCATTTCCCTAGCTTCCCAAAAAATTCCAGAGTACACCTGATCAGGTCCTTGGGTTGATCTACCTTTATGCCTTTTAAGTTGTCTAGCACCTCCTCAGCTGTAATATAGACACTTTTCAGGATACCACTATTTTTTCCCTAAGTTTGCTAACTTCCATGTTCATCTCCACAGTAAATGAATACTCGTTTAGTATCTCACCCATCTCCTGTGGTCAGTTATATCATGGTCATTTGCAGAAATCATTATATTGTATCTCTCCCCAAATTTCTTTTGGTATACACTATACCAATAATTCACTTTTAGCTACTTACATCATCTTTGTAGTCATTGACATCATAAGCCATTTGCTCCCCACTCACCTGCCTCAAAGCCCAAATCACATAGATCATGATGATCGTGAGCTCTGACTGGATGGGCCAATCTGGTTTGCCTGGGGTTCAGTGCTAAGGATGGTATGGTGCCTGATTAAAAATCACACAACACCAGGTTATAATCCAACGGGTTTAATTGGAAGCACTAGTTTTCGCACGCCTCAGGTGCAACCACCTGATGAAGGAGCGACACTCCTAAAACTAGTGCTTCCAATTAAACCTGTTGGACTATAACTGGGTGTTGTGTGATTTTTAACTTTGTACACCCCTGTTCAACACCCACATCTCCAAATCATGGTACCTGATGATATGTATCCTGTTGTACTACTCTGTACACTACCTGATAGATATGTGTGATAATCCTGTGATAATCATCCTCAGTATCACTTCTTGGCTCAAGTAAAATCAATGTCATCTTGTTTCTCTGGAGTGCCCTTTCTGGCATTCTGGCTGTGTATGATCTCGCTTGATCTGCTCTTGTCATGACTGTCGCATTTGATTTCCTGTCCCTCAACCTGACTTTTTGTCCTGTTTTAATAGAGTTTTTGGTCTGTGTCGAGAGTTATACCACCTTTGCTATTCTATGCACCTTTCTCTAGATGTTTTATCTGCTTGTGGTCTTGAGACATTTATTGGCTTGAAGTTGCGTTGTGATATTTCTGTTTTTAACTTTGTTCCCATTAACAACCGATGTGAAACTGACTATCGTTGACATCGAGGCTGCATTGACCGGTTAGCCCAAAGGATAAAGTCACCATAGCCTTAATAATTAGAGAGAGATGACTGTTAGTGGTTTAAGCTGAAGATCATTATGTCTCAGGAGAGGGGAAAGATTGCAATTGCTTCATGCTTCTGACTTGTGCTTTGTAGATGGTGGACAGGCTTTGGGGAATCAGGCGGTCAGTTATTTGCTGTAGGATTCTGAGCCTCTGATCTGCGCTTGTAGCACAGTATTTATACAGCACGTCCAGTTCAATTTCTGATCAATGGCAACACCCAGGATGTTCATAGTTGGAGATTCAGCTATGGTATTGCCATTAAATGTCAAAGGGATTCACTGTTGGTAGAGATGGTTATTGTTTGCAGTTGCATGGCACAAATGTAACTTGCCCCTTGTCTGCCCAAATATGTACTGAAGGAATCATGAACAGTGGTGAACATTGTGTAATCACTGATGAACATCTCCATTTCTGACATGATGAAGGTCATTGATGAAGCAGCTGAAGATGGTTGGGCCAAGGACACCATACTGAGGAACTCCTGCAAGGATGTCACTGGAGCTAAGCTGACTGACCTTGAACAACTAGAGCCATCCTACTTTGTGCCAGGTATGATTCCAAGCAGCAGTGAGTTTTACCTTGGTTGCATATGCTGTAATTTTGCGAAGGCTCTTTGATGAAATTTGGCCTTAATGTCAAGAGCAGTCACTCTTCTTCCCTCTGGAGTGCCTGTTCCAATGTTAAATCCTTCTAGGGTTGAGAAAGTCCAGCAACCTTTCACCTCTCACAATTATTTCTCTGTGGTCCCTAAATAATTCATCCTTTAAAACTTCCTATCAACAACATCGTATTGGGAGATGTAAATCCTTTTTAAATTTGTATTGATCCACTAAACTTTGAAATTGCTGTTTAAAATGCATCCTGATTAAAATTCTATTACTAAATTTGTTTGGGTCTAATGTACACATCTAATGCTTAAATCAGTGCGTCATAGATGTAAGTACTTTCTTCCATGCTTTGTCTTACCAGATATTGGACTACAATTTGTAAAAACTTGCAAATCTGGTACCACTGTTGCTTTGTGTGTGAGAATGAAATAGATCTATGGAACTGAAATTGCCAGAGCTCCCAGTTTCAGCCTTGTTGCAGGCCCTTAATGTCTATAGTAAAGTCTATAGTGGGGTTGCTATCCCTAGCAAGCTTTACCGACCTGGGTGTGTAGACGTATTCCCTTGTTACTGTCGAACTGTTCCATTTCTGCGCTTTTATTCTCCAGAGCACTGCTGGTTGGTAGCTTGACTTCAAATCTGGTGGAGTTTTTACTTTCAAGACTTAATGCTCTGTTACCCTGTGTTTGAAGCCTTTTGAGGTTCTTTCATGGCCTTTGGAGTCTTCTCATTTTCCAGCTTTTTCTCAAAGACTCCCAAGATCCTGTCTCACTTTGCTTTTCATTCGTGTCCTGTGGATTATGTTCTAATTTCAGATCTGGACTTTGGGGATCTTACTCCAAGTTGCCCACTACGATTTATTGTATGCTTTCAGCTAATAATACCACAAGCACTCTTCAATACCTGTCCAAAGGGTGGGTTAATAAGTTAGCTGATGATACAGAGATCAGTGGAGTTGTGAATAGTATAGAAGGCTGACAAAGGATACAGTGGGATATAGATCTGTTGCAGATATTGGTGGAAAAATGCAGATGGAATTAAGTTTTTTCTTATTCATTTGTGGGACTTGGGTGTTGCTGGCTGGCCAGCAATGATAGCCCATCCCTATTTTACCTTGAGAAAGTGGTGGTGAGCTGCCTTCTTGAATCACTTCAATTTACTTGCTGTGGGTTGACCCACAATGTCAGTAGCAAGGGAATTCCAGGATTTTGACCCAACTGTGAAGGAATGGCAGTATATTTCCAAGTCAGGGTGGTGAGTGGCTTGGAGGGGAACTTGCAGGTGGTGGTGTTCCCAATTACCTGCTGCCCTCATCCTTCTTGATGGAAGTTCTCATGGGCTTACTGTCTAAGGATCTTTGGTGAATTTCTGCAGTGCATCTGTAGATAGTACACATTGCTGCTATGAGTGCCGATGGTGGAGGGAATGGATGTTTGTAGATATGGTCCAATCAAGCGGGTCGCTTTGTCCTGGATGGTGTCAAGCTTCTTGAGTGTTGTTGAAGCTGCACCCATCCAGCAAGTTGGGAGTATTCCATCACACTCCTGATTTGTGCCTTGTAGATGGTGGATAGATTTTGGGGTATCAGGAGATGAGTTACTTGCTTCAGTATCCCTAGTCTCTGACTGGCTCTTGTACCCACTACATTTATGTGGTGAGTCCAGTTGAGTTTCTGGTCAATGGTAACCCCAAGAATGTTGACAGTGGGAGAATCAGTGATGGCAGTACCGTTGAATGTCAAGGGGTGGTGGTTAGAGTGTCTCTTATTTGTGATGGTTGTTGTGTGGCATGAATGTTTCTTGCCATTTGTCGGCCCAAGCCTAGGTATTGTCTAGATCCTATTGCATTTGAGCATGGACTGCTTCAGTATCTGAGAAGTCGTGAATGGTGCTGAACACTGTGCAATCATTGGCGAACATCCCTACTTGTGACCTTATGACAGAGGGAAGGTCATTGATGAAACAGCTGAAGATTGTTGGGCCTAGGACATTACCCTAAGGGACTCCAGCAGTGATGACCTGAAGTTAAGATGACTGACCCTCCCACAACCAAACCATCTTCCTCAGTG
Organism: Hemiscyllium ocellatum; assembly: GCF_020745735.1. Classification (NCBI taxonomy): domain Eukaryota; kingdom Metazoa; phylum Chordata; class Chondrichthyes; order Orectolobiformes; family Hemiscylliidae; genus Hemiscyllium; species Hemiscyllium ocellatum. The sequence continues at coordinate 14,381,317 of NC_083403.1, forward strand.
CCAGTTATGACTGTAACCAACAGAGTGTTTGCCCCCTGATATTCACTGATTCCGGTTTTGCTAGGGTTCCTTGATGCCATAATCGGTCAAATGTGACCTTGATATCAAGGGCTGTCACTCTCACCTCACCTCTGGAATTCAGCTGTATTTTCCATGTTTGAATCAAGGCTGTAATGAGGTCAGGAACTGAGTGGCCCTGGCGAAACCCAAACTGAGCATCACTGAGCAGATTGCTGCTGAGCAGGTGCTGCTTGATAGCCCTGTTGATGACCACTTCCATCACTTTACTGATGATGGAAAGTAGATTGATTGAGCGGTAATTGGCCGGATTGGATTTGTCCTGCTTTTTGTGTACAGGCTATACCTGGGCAATTTTCCACATTGTTGGGTAGTTACCAGTGTTGTAACTGTACTGGAAGAGCTTGGCTAGGGGAACGGCAAGTTCTGAAGCACCCGTCTTCAGTGCTGTTGCCAGAATGTTGTCAGGGCCCATTGCCTTTGCAGTATCCAGTGCCTCCAGCCATTTCTTGATATCACGTGGAGTGAATCAAATTGGCTGACCAATGAAGGATGCTGACCACTGAAGGGGCCCGAGATGGATCATCCACTCGGCACTTCTGACTGAAGGTTGTTGTGAATGCATCAGCCTTATCTTTTGCACTGATGTGCTGGGCTGCTCCATCATTGAGGATAGGTATATTTGTGGATCCTTCTCCTCCAGTCAGTTGTTTAATTGTCTACCACCATTCACGACTGGACATGGAAGGAGTGCAGATCTTAGATCTGATCCATTGGTTGTGGAGTCGCTTAGCTCTGTATATCACTTGCTGTGTATGCTGTCTGGCATGCAAGTAGTTCTATTTGGTAGCTTCACCAAGTTGACGCCTCATTTTTAGATATGCCTGATGCTGCTCCTGGCATGCCCTCTTGCACTCTCCATTGAACCAGGGTTGATCCCCTGACTTGATGGTAATGGTTGAGTGGGGGATTTGCCAGGCCATGAGGTTGCAGATCTGCTGGAGTACAGGTCTGCTGGTGTTGATGGCCCAGAGCACCTTGTGGATGCTCAGTCTTGAGCTGCTAGATCAATTCAATGTCTGTCCCATTTAGTGCGGTGATAGTGCCACACAACACTTCTCAATGAGAAGGTGGGACTTCGTCTCCACAAGGACAGTGTGGTGGTCACTTTTACCTATACTGTCATGGACAGATGCTTCTGCAGCCGGTAGATTAGTAAGGATGAGGTCAAATATGGGTTTTCCTCTTGTAGGTTTCTTTACTACCTGCCGCATACAAAGTCTTGCAGTCATATCCTTTAGGACCCGACCAGCTCGATCAGTCATACTGCTGCTAAGCCACTCTTCGTGGTGGAATCTCCCACCCAGAGTACATTTTGCACCCTTGCCACCTTCAGCGCTTCCTCCAAGCGTTGTTCAACATGGAGGAGTACTGATTCATCAGTTGAAGGAGGATGGTATGTGGTAACCAGTAAGATGTTTCCTTGCCCATGTTTAACCTGAAGCCATAAGACTTCATAGGGTCTGGAGTTGATGTCAAGGACTCCAGGGCAACTCCCTCCCGACTGTATATCACCTCTACTGGCTCTGTCCTGCTGGTGGGATAGGACATATCTAGTGATGGTAATGGCGGTGTCTGGTATGTTATGTGTAAGATGTGATTCCATAAGAATTACTATGTTAGGCTGCTGCTTGACTAGTCTGTGAGACAGCTCTCCCAATTTGGGCACTAGCCCCAGATGTTGGTAAGGAAGACTTTGCATGGTTGCCAGGCCTGTTTGTATTTTTGCCATTGTCGTTTCTGGTACCAAGTTCGATGCCAGATGGACTGTCCAGTTTCATTTTTTTGTTGTGACTTTGTAACGATTGACACAACTGAATGGCTTGCCAGGCCATTTCAGAACACAGCTGAGAGTCAACCACATTGCTGTGGCTCTAAAGTCACGTGTAGGCCAGACCAAGTAAGGATGGCAGATTTCCTTCCCTAAACAGATGGGTTTTTCCGACAATTGAAAGTGGTTTCATGATCATCAGTTGACTTTTAATTCCAGATATTTTTGTTTTATTGAATTCAAATTCCACCATCTGCCATGGCGGGATTCGAGCCCATGTCCCTAGAACATTATTCTAGGTATCTGGATTAATAGTCAAGTGATAATACCACTAGGCCACCACCTCCCCCTCCATGTAAGTTTGTGGTGCTGGACTTTGGTAGATCAAATGTTCAAGGAAAAGTATAGAGTTAATGACAGGAGCCTGAACGGCATTGGTGTACAAAGGGATCTTGGGGTTCAAGTCCATAGCTCACTGAAAGTGGCCAAGCAAGTAGATAGGGTGGTAAAGGAGGTGTATGGCATGCTTGCCTTTGTTGTTTGGGGGATTGAGTACAAGAGTCAGGATGTCATGTTGTAGCTTCATAAAGACTTTGGTTAGGCCACACTTAGAGTATTGTGTTCAATTCTGGTTGCAGGTTTTGGAAAGGGTGCGGAAGAGGTTTCAAGGATGCTGCCTGGATTAGAGGGTATGAACTATAAGGAGAGGTTAGAAAAATTCAGGCTGTTTTCTCTAGAACGGCAGAGGCTAAGGGGAGACTTGACAGAAGTCTATATGAGATGCATAGATAGGGTTGATGGTCAGAACTATTAAGGGGCATTTAGGTGAGAGGGGAAAAGTTCAAAGGAGATGTGAGGGGCACATTTTTTACATAGAGAGTGGTAGAATTGTGGAAAGTGCTGTCTTGGGTGGTGGTGGAGGCAAATACGATAGGGCCATTTAAGAGACTTTTAGATAAGCACATGAATATGCAAGGAATGAAGGGATATGGATCAAGTTTCTATGTAGAATAATAGTATCTGGAAATGATTACAGTCTGGAATCTAATTGAGGGATTCAGATGGTTTATACGTAGAATAATGGATCCTTGGAATGATTAAGTCTGGAATCTAATCAAGGGGTTCAGATGGCTTATATGTTGAATAATGGATCCTTGGGATGATTAAGTCTGGAACCTAATCAATGTGTTCAGATGGCTTATATGTAGAACAATGGATTCCTGGGAGTGATTACAGACTGGAATCTAATTGAGGGGTTCAGATGGCTTATATGTAGAATAATGGATATCTGGGAGTGATTACAGACTGGAATCTAATTGTTTATATATGTAGAACAATGGATTCCCGGGAGTGATTACAGACTGGAATCTAATTGAGGGGTTCAGATGGTTTATATGCAGAATAATGGATCCCTGGCAGTGATTACAGACTGGAATCTAATTAAGGGATTCAGATGGTTTACACATAGAATAATGGATATCTGGAAGTAATTACAGTCGAAATGAATCAAAAGGTTCAGATGGTTTATATATAGAATAATGGATCCCTGGGAGTGATTATAGACTGGAATCTAATCGAGGAGTTTAGCTAGTTTATGTATAAAATAATGGATACCTGGGTGTGATTACAGATTGGAATCTAATGGAGGAGTTCAGATGGTTTATTGATAGAATAATGGATACCTGGCAGTGATTACAGAGTGGAAACTAATCGAGGGGTTCAGATGGTTTATATATAGAATGATGGTTCCCGGTGAGTGATTACAGACTGGAGTCTAATCATAACATAATATAAAACATAACATAAGAACTTGGAGCAGGAGTAGACCATCTGGTCCTTCGAACCTGCTCCACCATTCAATAAGATCATGGCTGATCTTTTCATGAGCTCAGCTTCACTTACTTGCAATCTCAGCTATCCTTTATTTTCAAAAATATCTATCTTAGCTTTAAAAGCCTTTACTGAAGTAGCATCAACTATTTCCCTGGGCAGGGAATTCTACAGATTAACAACCCTCTGGGTGAAGAAGTTCCTTCTCAACTTAGTCCTAAAGCTGCTCCCTCTCATCTTGAGGCTGTGCCCTCTTGTCCTTGCTTCACCTGCCAGTGGAAACATCCTTTTTACTTCTATCTTATCTATTCCCTTCATAATTTTATGTGTTTCTGTAAGATCCCCCCTCAGTCTTCTGAATTTCAATGAATATAATCCCAGTCTACTCAGTCTTTCCACCTAAGCCAAACCCCTCAACTCCGGAATCAACCTAGTGAACCTGCTCTGCAGCCCTCCTTTCTCAAGTAAGGAGATCAAAATTGCACGCAGTACTCCAGGTGTGACCTCACCAGCACTCTATACAACTGCAACATAACCTCCCTACTTTTAAACTCAATCCCTTTAGCAATGAAGGACAACATTCCATTTGCTTTCTTAATTATTTGCTGTACCTGCAGACCAACCCACTGATTCATGCACAAGGACACCCAAATCACTCTGCATATTAGCATGCTGCAACACGTTGCCATTCAAATAATACTCCTTTTTATTGTTATTCCTACCAAAATGGATGACTTCACATTTACTAACATTTTGTTCCAGCTGCCAGACCTTTGCCCACTCACTTAAAGTATCGATGTTCCTCTGCGAAGTTTCACAGTCCTCTGCACACTTTGCTCTGTCACTCATCTTAGTGTCACCTGCAAACTTTGACACACTATACTTAGTCCCCAACTAATGGAGGGGTTCAGATGGTTTATACATAGAATAATGGATCTCTAGGAGTGATTACAGACTAGAATCTAATCGAGGGGTTCACATAGTTTATGTACATAGAATAATGGATCCCTGGGAGTGATTACAGACAGGAATCTAATCGAGGGGTTCAGATGGTTTATATATAGAATAATGGATCCCTGGGCGTGATTACAGACTGGAATCTAATCATGGCGTTCAGATAGTTTATATATAGAATAATGGATACCTGGGAGTGATTACAGACTGGAATGTAATCGAGGGGTTCAGCTGGTTTATATATAGAATAATGGATCCCTGGGGATGATTACAGACTGGAATCTAATCGAGGGGTTCAGATAGCGTATGTTTGGAATTTTAGTTACATGAGATACCTGCTATCAATACTTTCTCAATGCAGTTTCCAAAGTGGTCCCTATTGCTAATTTTTTATTATTACTCAGAGTTGTTGATATAAATAGTCTGGTAAATAGTAGAGGTTGTTTCTTAGTGTAAATGAATAAAGCCCAGTAATCTCACCTTGACCATGTTTTAATCTAGGCCAACATGTAGTGATAAATACAACACTTACAGAGTTGTGTGTCCTTTTAAAAATCCATGTGTTAATGAGCTGAGCAAATAAATACCATTTATTTGGCATTTGTAATCATTTTAAGTAGAGTGCCCCAACATGCTGCTTGTGAATCATCTGGTTTCCATTTGTAATGGTAAGACTGCTGAGAGTTAGTGCTCAATAAACAGGTGTTGTTTTCAGCTGAAGAATGGAGCCAATGAAAGTTCCATCACTGAGTTGGTTCTGGTGAATGGCTTTTATTAAGAGCAGTGATTAGAAATAGATTCAAACCACTCTAAACTGTAGGCCCTAGTGTTTTGTTTCATAATACCGTCTCCTTACAGTAAACCACAGTCCTGCCAGACCACGGACTGCTTATTAAAGAGAGACAACTGGTGGTGATTTAGTCCGAGAGTCACCATGCTTCAGGTGAGAAGTTAAGCAGGCGAGTTCTTCATGATAAAGTCAGCTGGAGTTGGGATTGAACACAGGCTGTTAGTATTATTGTGTATCAGAGATTCGCCATCCAACCAACTGAGTTGAACTAACCCCCTTGAACTCAGGCCTCCTGGGCCAGAAATAGCAACTTTACCCGTCTTGGGGGATGATTTTTAAAGAGTATCATCTGTCTACTTCTCTCTCCTCTCATCCCCTTCCCTCTCTCTCTCATTTACGCATTGAACTGGTAATATTTTGGAACTGTAATTGATTGCCTTTAAAGGGAAAGTGCTCCCTTTCTGTTAGCTGTGGACGGAAAGATTTCCTTATGTATCTATTGCTCAGTTTAAGTTCACGGCCTATACCTTTCATTTCCCTGCCAATGGAAATCATCTATCTATAGTTAACAATTCTTCGTAGAAATTTTGAATACTTGGAGAGAAGATGGCCCTAACCTTTCTGTGTTATTCAGGTCAGCTGTGCCCAGTTATCATCTTGTTATATCCTTATATTATGCTTCTTCTTGATTTCAACTGAGTATTCTTGGAAAAGACTCAGTTACTGGACATCTTACAGAGAGCTAGTACCACCTCATTTTGCATTTTGTGTTTACAAAGTTAATCCAAAATGATTGATTCTTGCCTCCATTGAATGGGATTTTCAATGTATAGTCAGGTTAGGCTTCAGAAAGATGAGGCAATAGCCTCATGGTAATATAACTGGACTGTTAATGCAAGGACTAAGATAATGTTCTGGGGACTAGGGTTTGAATCATGTCGTGGCAGATGGTGGAATTTGAATTCAATAAAATCTGGAATTAATAGTCTCATGATGATCACAAATTCATTGTCGGAAAAACCCATCTAGTTCACACATATTCTTTAGGGAAGGAAACTGCCATTTTTACCTGGTCTGGCCCTAATGTAACTCCAGGCCCTCAGCTATGTGGTTCACACTTAACTGCCCTCTGGGCAATTCAGGATGGGCAATAAATGATAGCCTAGCCAGTGATGGCTTAATCCTGTGAATGAATAAAAAAAATTGGATATTATTGAATTTTTCTCACTGTAACCAAAAAAAGAAGGCCGCTCCATTCATCATTTCCTGATTTTCATCTAAACTCAATTCTTCTGCCTTCCATGGCAGATCATGGATGAGTAGGTAAGGAGGAAGGATTTGATCCAGTGTCAATTTTGCCTCCTGTGGGGAGGGATCTCATCTCCACCTGCAAAACTGTTGTTCAATATTTCGGTAAGATCACGGCTGATCTGATTGAAGCCTTAATGACCAGTCTTGTTTTGCCCGTCTTCCATAACTCTTGATGCCCTTGTCATAAAAACTGTGTAAATCAGCCTTGACTTTATTCACTGATCCACTGCTACATGTGGAAGAGAATTTCAAAGGCCAGTGACCCCAAGTGAAAAATAAATCATTCTCATCTCCATCACATTTGGGAGACCCTACATCTTTAAACTATACTCCCTAAATTTAGATTTGCCTCTCGGGGAAACATCTTCTCAGAATCTATCTTGTCGAGCCCGCTCAGATTATCATGCTATTATTAGGGTGGCATGGTGGCTAAGTGGCTGGCAGTGCTGCCTCACACCACCTGGGATCTAGGTTTGATTCCAGCCTCGGGCAACTGTTTGTGTGCAGTTTGCACATTCTCCCTGTGTCTGGGTGGGTTTCCTCTGGATGCTTGGGCTTCTTTCCATAGCGCAAAGATATGCGATTTAGGTGGATTGGCCGTTTTGTGGCAGACTACTTTCTCTTAAAGGGTCACTGTCCTTATGAAGAAAGGGTTTGATGAAATGTGTCATTCCGTGCCATGGCTAAGCTGAGAAGGGGTGAAAGATTCAAGTTTGATATTTTGGGTTGTAGTGATATCTCTTGCTGTAATTAATGAATCTCCACATTTTGATATGGCACACACTGACACAATGGGCTGAATTTTTGCGATTTGGTCATGACCCTGAAGCAGCCATGGTGGGATGTTAGTTGTAGTCTTCCCCACAGTGATCAAGAGCGATACTACCTCCAGAAGTTCCATTCAATTAAGGAAAGTGGGTGGACTAGGCAAGGAGGAGAACCATAGAATGTCTGCAACAATGTCCGCATCTGCACCAGGTGAGTTGAGGATATATGAGACAGACAGGAAATTGCAATGATACTTAAGTTGCCCATAGTGTCCAGGAATGTGCAGTGGATTAGCCATGGGAATTGTTACGGAGATGGGGTGGGTTTAGGTGGGATGCTCTTTGGAAGATTGGTGTGAACTTGATGGTCTGAATAGCCTGCTTCTGCACTGTAGAGTTTCTGTGACTCTATATTATACATGTCAATCAGATTACATTTCATTCTTACAAACTCCAAGCATATAGACCTAGCCTCCTCACCTTTTCCATGCAAGTCTGCCCCTTCATCCCAGGTATCAGCCTGGTGAACTCTCTATGAACTGCCTCCAATGCAAATATTTCCTTAAGTATGGAGATCAAAAATGTATCAAATAGTGTCTCACCAAGACTCTGCACGAGTCCTCTACATTTATAATTTCATACTCCACCTAACAAAGGGTAATATTCCATTTGTCTTCCTAATTACTCTGTACAAGGATCTGCTGGGCTGGGAGAAACTCTGCTTGCTTTAGGTTGTTCTGTAACAGTTGAGATATTTGTCTGTCTATAGTGTACATCGTTGGGATAACTAACTCTGATTTAACATGGGATCTTCTAGCTCTGTACAGTCCATTTTCACACTACAAGGAGCACTCCAGTTGTGTGACATTTCATTGTAATTTATCTAATGAATTTTTTTTTAAGAGTATATATTCTTTCCACACACATGTGTGGAATCTATTGATTAATAATGTCCGAATGTGACCAGCTGCTTTTTAGGGCTCAATAACCCAATGCATTCGGAGAGTAGACTAGTGCCACATTTTCAGTGAGGCTATTACACTGATTATTTCTATAAATCCAATTTGACATCTCATTATTCTCTAATTGGTGGACTCTGACTGCCACACATTGCTACATCATAATCGTCTCTATTCATGATATCAGAACAGGAAGTTATAATGCCCTTTGAAGGTCAGAGGTGAAGGAATTTTCAGTCTATCCCAAATAAGAGTCAGGTGTCTTGGGTCCTTAACATTCCTCCACCCTTGACCTCCAGAATTCAAGTGAACAGCTTGTTACGATGTGTGAATAGGATGTCCTGTAAACGCTAAATGGTCCACTTTACTGAACAAATTGGTTGTTCTGCTACAGACTACTTTCTCTTAAAGGGGCACTATCCTTATGAAGAAAGGGCTTGGTGAAATATGTCATTCCATGACCATAGCAAAGCAAAGGAGGGGTGAAAGAGTCAACTTTGATGTTTTGGTTGGTATTGATATCTCCTGCTGTAATTAATGAGTCGCCACATTTTGATTCAGTAGCTACTGACACAATGGGCTGAATTTTTGTCATTTGATTGTGATCCTGGTGGGATGTTAGTCGTGACCTTCCCAGGGTGACCAAGAGAGATGTTTCCTCCAGAAGTCCCATCCAGGTAAGGAAGGCAAGCAGACTAGGCAAGGAGGGGAATCATAGAGTGCCTGCAGCCACACCAGGTGAGGTGAGGATATATGAGACAGACAGGAGATTCCAATGGTACCTCAAAAGGTGATGTGTGCAATGAGTAAAATTAATATTTTAAATAATGACAGCATTGCTTTGTTTTACAGCACTGCTGCTATTTCCACTTCCTAACCAATCCATGGGGCTCAGAAAGGTCAGTCTAAAATGTATTTACAAGCAAATGGCCATCGTCAATGTTGGGTGTGCTAGGACATCACAAGGCAATGGATTTAGATAGAGGATCTGGATTGGCACAGACCTGGAGGGCCGAAAAGGCCTGTTCCTGTGCTATAATTTTCTTTGTTCTTTGTTATAATTGGGCTCGGTGTCATTGGATTGAGCTTGAATGTTGAAATAAGAGACTATTCCAGAAGGAAGTACTAAAAATAGTAGAAGTCTGGAACTTGTTTCTCCAAAAGACTTGGATGCAGGGTGTCAGTTGGAGCTTTCAATAATACCGTAAGATGTAGATGCATATCCATTCAGCCCATCGCACCTTCTCTGCTGTTCAATGGGATATGACTGGTTTCATAATCCTTGACTCCACTTTCCTGCCTTCTCCTCATAACCCTTGAATGCTTTTTCATTCTTTCATGGGATGTTGGCATTAATGGCTAGGCTAGCCTTTATCTCACATCCAGGTTTATGCAGATATCAGTTAAGAGTCAACCCACCCCAGTCACCTTACTAGTTTGGAGATAGTGGAGAAAAAGATCAATCTGAGACGGGTACAGTTGAGAACAGAAGCGAGTCAAACAGTCAGGGGAGGCAGGGACAAGGTAGGACTAATAAATTAAACTGGTTTTATTTCAATGCAAGGAGCCTAACAGGGAAAGCAGATGAACTCAGGGCATGGTTAGCAACATGGGACTGGGATAGCATAGCAATTACAGAAACATCAGGGATGGGCAGGACTGGCAGCTGAATGTTCCAGGATACAGATGCTACAGGAAGGATAGAAAGGGAGGCAAGAGAGGAGGGGGAGTGGCATTTTTGATAAGGGATAGCATTATAGCTGTGCTGAGGGAGGATATTCCTGGAAATACATCCAGGGAAGTTATTTGGGTGGAAGTGAGAAATAAGAAAGGGATGACCACCTTATTGGGATTGTATTATAGACCCACTAATAGTCAGAGGGAAATTGAGAAACAAACTTGTAAGGAGATCTCAGTTATCTGTAAGAATAACAGGGTAGTTATGGTAGGGTATTTTAACTTTCCAAACATAGACTGGGTCTGCCATAGTGTTAAGGGTTCAGATGGAGAGGAATTTCTTAAGTGCGTACAAGACAATTTTCTGATTCAGTATGTGGATATACCTACTGGAGAAGGTGCAAAATTGACCTAGTCTTGGGAAATAAGGCAGGGCAGGTGACTGAGGTGACAGTGGGAGAGCACCTTGGGGCCAGTGACCATAATTCTATTAAATTTTAAATAGTGATGGAAAAGGATAGACCAGATCTAAAAGTTGAAGTTCTAAATTGGAGAGAGGCCAATTTTGATGGTATGAGGCAAGAACTTTCAAAAGCTGATTGGGGGCAGCTGTTCGCAGGTAAAGGGACGGCTGGAAAATGGGAAGCCTTCAGAAATCAGATAATAAGAATCCAGAGAAAGTATATTCCTGTTAGGGTGAAATTAAAGCTTGGTAGGTATAGGGAATGCTGGATGACTAAAGGCGGAAATGACGGCGGATGATACGCTGTATACGGAGGTTAGTGGGGTGGTAGGTGAGAACCAGTGGGGTTCTGTCTTGGTGGCGGTTGGAGGGACGGGGCTCAAGGGCGGAGGAGCGGGAAGTGGAGGAGATGCGGTGGAGGGCATCGTCGATCATGTCTGGGGGGAATCTGCGGTCCTTGAAGAAGGAGGCCATCTGGGCTGTACGGTATTGGAACTGGTCCTCCTGGGAGCAGATGCGGCAGAGACGAAGGAATTGGGAATATGGGATGGAGTTTTTACATGGGGCAGGGTGGGAGGAGGTGTAGTCCAGGTAGCTGTGGGAGTCAGTCAGTTATCCGCCGTCATTTCAGCCAACTCCAAACCCACCCCACCACCAGGGATATATTTCCCTCCCCTCCCCTATCAGCGTTCCGCAAAGACCACTCCCTTCGTGACTCCCTCGTCAGGTCCACACCCCCCACCAACCCAACCTCCACTCCCGGCACCTTCCCCTGCAACCGCAGGAAATGCAAAACTTGCGCCCACACCTCCTCCCTTACATCTCTCCAAGGCCCCAAGGGATCCTTCCATATCCGCCACAAATTCACCTGCACCTCCACACACATCATCTGTTGCATCCGCTGCACCCGATGTGGCCTCCTCTATATTGGTGAGACAGGCCGCCTACTTGCAGAACGCTTCAGGGAATACCTCTGGGACGCCCGGACCAACCAACCCAACCACCCCGTGGCTCAACACTTTAGCTCTCCCTCCCACTGCACCGAAGACATGCAGGTCCTTGGACTCCTCCATCGCCAGAACATAACAACACGACAGTTGGAGGAAGAGCGCCTCATCTTCCGCCTGGGAACCCTCCAACCACAAGGGATGAACTCAGATTTCTCCAGTTTCCTCATTTCCCCTCCCCCCACCTTGTCTCAGTCGATTCCCTTGAACTTAGCACCGCCCTCCTAACCTGCAATCCTCTTCCTGACCTCTCCGCCCCCCACGCCGGCCTATCACCCTCACCTTGACCTCCTTCCACCTATCACATCTCCATCGCCCCTCCCCCAAGTCCCTCCTCCCTACCTTTTATCTTAGCCTGCTTGGCACCCTCTCCTCATTCCTGATAAAGGGCTCCAGCCCGAAACGTTGAATTTCCTGTTCCTTGGATGCTGCCTGACCTACTGTGCTTTAACCAGCAACACATTTTCAGCTCTGATCTCCAGCATCTGCAGACCTCACTTTTTACCCACGGGTATATGAATTGGAATGGTTTGGAGGGATATGGGCCTGGCAGGTGGGACTAGATTGGGTTGGAATATCTGGTCGGCATGGATGGTTTGGACCGAAGGATCTGTCTCATGCTGTAGATCTCTATGACTCTATGACTCTATGACATTACTGTGGTCTGAGAGTCACAAGTAAGCCAGATGGGGTAAGTACAGCAGATTTCATTCATGAGGGGCATTAATGAACCAGATTTTTTTTTACAACAATGGACAGCGCTTACATGGTTTCTATTAGGTCAGCTTTTCAATTCCAGATTTTTGTTGAATTCAAATTTCACTATCTATCATTGTGGCATTTGAATGCATACCACCAGAACATTAACAAAAGCAGAAAATGCTGAACAAACTCAACAGGTTTGGCGATTCTGTGGAGAGCAAAAGAGAGTTTATGTTTTGAGTAAAACAACTCTTTGTTAGGTTTGGTTTTAGATCTTCAGTTCTTTGTTGTGTTGCACCAGAACATTAGCTTGGGCCTCTAGATGAAGAGCCCAAACTAATGCTTCAGCACCACACCGATTAACAGTTTGTCTGTCTTAGCCATGAATATATTCTACAGCACATATCCTACAGCTTTCTGTGCTAAAGAATGCTATAGATCCACAACCCAATGAGAAAAAGAAATTTCATCATCGTCTCTGCCTTAATTCTGCAGATTCTTAATTTCAGATTTTGTCTTCAACTCGCCCACGAAGGAAAACAACCACTCAGTATCTACTCTTGTGAAGTCCCCTAAAATTCTTCAATGTTTCAATAAGGTCTCCTCTTATTTTTCCAATGAATACTGACACAACCGACTCAACCTCTCCTCGTAAGAAAATCTCTGCATCCCTGTGATTAATGAAGTTTCTCTGGAGTGCCCTCCCTGGCGTTATTATATCTTTCTTTGGATAAAGGTCTAAAACTGTTCACAGTATCATAGAGATGGTCAAAATAATAGCTTGTATAGTTTAAGCAAGACCTCCCTATTTTTATACTGCATTAAATTAAAAACCACACTTTATACCATTTGCCTTCCCCAATGTCTGTTGTACTTGCATGCTAGCTTTCCCTGATATATACATTATGACCCCCGAAATCCCTCTGTACTACAGTTTTCTGCAGCCTTTCACCATTCAAATGATATTTAGCTACTATTTTTGCCAAAAGAGGGGCCAGCAGGAGTTCATTGTCCACATTGGAACCAATGACATTGGAAGGGAAGAGGTTGAGACTCTGAAGGGAGATTACAGAGAGTTAAGTAGAAATTTAAAAAGGAGGTCCTCAAGGGTAGTAATATCTGGATTACTTCCAGTGCTGCGAGCTAGTGAGGGCAGGAATAGGAGGATAGAGCAGATGAATGCATGGCTGAGGAGCTGATGTGTGGAGAAGGATTCACATTTTTTGATCATTGGAATCTCTTTTCGGTGAAGTGACCTGTACAAGAAGGACGGATTGCACCTAAATTGGAAGAGGACTAATATACTGGCAGGGAAATTTGCAAGAACTGCTTGGGGGGAGGGGGGTGGGACCCAGGGAGATAGTGAGGAAAGAGATCGATCTGACGCGGGTACAGCTGAGAACAGAAGTGAGTCAGTCAGGGGAGGCAGGGACAAGGCAGGACTAATAAATTAAACTGCATTTACTTCAGTGCAAGGGGCCTAAAAGGGAAGGCAGATGAACTCAGGGCATAGTTAGGAACATGGGACTGGGATATCATTGCAATTACAGAAACATGGCTCAGGGATGGGCAGGACTGACAGCTGAATGTTCCAGGATACAAATGCTACAGGAAGGATAGAAAGGGGGCAGGAGAGGAGAGGGAGTGGCATTTTTGATAAGGGATAGCATTACAGCTGTGCTGAGGGAGGATATTCCTGGAAATATATCCAGGGAAGTTATTTGGATGGAAGTGAGAAATAAGAAAGGGATGACCACCTTATTGGGATTGTATTATAGACCCCCTAATAGTCAGAGGGAAATTGAGAAACAAACTTGTAAGGAGATCTCAGCTATCTGTAAGAATAATAGGGTAGTTATGGTAGGGGATTTTAACTTTCCAAACATCGACTCAGACTGCCATAGTGTTAAAGGTTTAGATGGAGAGGAATTTCTTAAGTGCGTACAAGACAATTTACTGATTCAGTATGTGGCTGTACCTACTAGAGAAGGTGCAAAACTCAACCTACTCTTGGGAAATAAGACAGAGCAGGTGACTGAGGTGTCAGTGGGGGAGCATTTTGGGGCCAGCGACCATAATTCTATTAGATTTTAAAATCGTGATGGAAAAGGATAGACCAGATCTAAAACTTGAAGTTCTAAATTGGAGAAAGGCCAATTTTGACAGTATTAGGCAAGAACTTTTGAAAGCTGATTGGGGACAGATATTCGCAGGTAAAGGGACGGCTGGAAAATGGGAATCCTTCAGAAGTGAGAGAACAAGAATCCAGAGAAAGTATATTCCTGTCAGGGTGAAAGGGAAGGCTGGTAGGTATAGGGAATGCTGGATGACTAAAGAAATTGAGGGTTTGGTTAAGAAAAAGAAGGAAGCATATGTCAGGTACAGACAGGATAGATCGAGTGAATCCTTAGAAGAGTATCAAGAAAGTAGGAGTATACATAAGAGGGAAGTCAGGAGGGCAAAAAGGGGACATTAGATAGCTTTGGCAAATAGAATTAAGGAGAATTCAAAGGGTTTTTGCAAATATATTAAGGACAAAAGGGTAACTAGGGAGAGAATAGGGCCCCTCAAAGATCAGCAAGGCGGCCTTTGTGTGGAGCCACAGAAAATGTGGGAGATACTAAATGAATGTTTTGCATCAGTATTTACTGTGGAAAAGGATATGGAAGATATAGATTGTAGGGAAATAGATGGTGACATCTTGCAAAATATCTAGATTACAGAGGAGGAAGTGCTGGATGTCTTGAAACGGTTAAAGGTGGATAAATCCCCAGGACCTGATCAGGTGTACCCGAGAACTCTGTGGGAAGCTAGAGAAGTGATTGCTGGGCCTCTTGCTGAGATATTTGTATCATCGATAGTCACAGGTGAGGTGCCAGAAGACTGGAGGTTGGCAAACGTGGTACCATTGCTTAAGAAGGGTGGTAAAGACAAGCCAGGGGACTATAGACCAGTGAGCCTGACCTCGGTGGTGGCAAGTTGCTGGAGGGAATCCTGAGGGACAGGATGTACATGTATTCGGAAAGGCAAGGACTGATTCGGGATAGTCAACATGGCTTTGTGCGTGGGAAATCATGTCTCACAAACTTGATTGAGTTTTTTGAAGAAGTAACAAAGAAGATTGATGAGGGCAGAACAGTAGATGTGATCTATATGGACTTCAGTAAGGCGTTCGACAAGGTTCCCCTGGGAAACTGATTAGCAAGGTTAGATCTCACGGAATACAGGGAGAACTAACCATTTGGATACAGAACTGGCTGAAAGGTAGAAGACAGAGGGTGATGGTGGTGGAGGGTTGTTTTTCAGACTGGAGGCCTGTGACCAGTGGAGTGCCACAAGGATCGGTGCTGGGCCCTCTACGTTTTGTCATTTACATAAATGATTTGGATGCGAACATAAGATAGACAGTTAGTACGTTTGCAGATGACACCAAAATTGGAGCTGTAGTGGACAGCGAAGAGGGTTATCTCAGATTACAACAGGATCTGGACCAGATGGGCTAATGGACTGAGAAATGGCAGATGGAGTTTAATTCAGATAAATGCGAGGTGCTGCATTTTGGGAAAGCAAATCTTGGCAGGACTTATACATTTGATGGTAAGGTCCTAGGAAGTGTTGCTGAACAAAGAGATCTTGGAGTGCAGGTTCATAGCTCCTTGAACGTGGAGTCGCAGGTAGATAGGATAGTGAAGAAGGCGTTTGGTATGCTTTCCTTTATTGGTCAGAGTATTGAGTACATGAGTTGGGAGGTCATGTTGCGGCTGTACAGGACATTAGTTAGGCCACTGTTGGAATATTGCTTGCAATTCTGGTCTCCTTACTATCGGAAAGATGTTGTGAAACTTGAAAGGGTTCGGAAAAGATTTCCATGGATGTTGCCAGAGTTGGAGGATCTGAGCTACAGGGAGAGGCTGAACAGGCTGGGGCTGTTTTCCCTGGAGCGTCGGAGGCTGAGGGGTGACCTTATAGAGGTTTACAAAATTATGAGAGACATGGATAGGCTAAATAGACAAAGTCTTTTCCCTCGGGTCAGGGAGTCCAGAACTAGAGGACATAGGTTTAGGGTGAGAGGGGAAAGATATAAAAGAGACCTATGGGGCAATTTTTTCACACAGAGGGTGGTACATGTATGGAATGAGCTGCCAGAGGAAGTGGTGGAGGCTGGTACAATTGCAACATTTAAGAGGCATTTGGATGGGTATATGAATAGGAAGGGTTTGGAGGGATATGGGCCGGGCGCTGGCAGGTGGGACTAGATTGGGTTGGGATATCTGGTTGGCATGGACGGTCAGACCGAAGGGTCTGTTTCCATGCCGTACATCTCTATGATTCTCTATGACTCTAAGTGCATAAGCTCACATATTCCTACATTATATTCCATGTGCCACCTGTTTGGAATATGAACAGAGATATAGTAGATCCAGCTGAATGGTGGAATAGTTTGAATGGCCTCATCCTGACCATAATATGTCAGAATGGTCTGTTGGTCCTGCTGTTTACTTCTCCATCTCCCCCAACTTTAAGAGTAGTCAGGAGGCACTCCCAAATTCCAGCGGCTTCACATCTGGTGTGACCAACCACAAATAATAGCAATACAAAACAAACAATTGAAGGCTCTCGAGATCTGAAACAGAAGAAGAAAATGCTGGTGAAATTCAGCAGGTCTGGCCACATGCAGAAAGCAGAACCAATGTTTTGACATTCAGGCTTGAATAGTCAGTTTGGATGAAGATTCACTGGGCTAGAAATATCAATATCACCCAGTCCTAGTACAAGTTCATGGTTGGGAAAAAGTTTTTTGTGACAGTTCAGCAAGGTACTCCTGCTAACAGTGCAAGGACACAGCTGCAATTCATACTTCAAGCATATTTCTTCTTTTGTTCAGTGGCTGCAGTGGGACAAAGACGAAACAATCAAAAGACTTTAATCTCTCCTGTCTACATCATGTCAGAATATGAATGTCATAATGCACAGGATGTTTGTTATTTTCTGCACAATGCACTCCCTGTAAACATTGTTTTATTTGGAATCCATTTGCACAGTGGGAGTGTTGGTGACACTGTATACATTGTCAAGGTCTCCAGAGACAAGGCACGTCTCAATGCACGTCAGTGGCCTGATTTCCCTGAGCTCAATCACGTTGCTGTCCTCAGCTGCTCTCCACTTTCCACCAAACTTCGTACAAATACCAATTTCATACATTTTACCCCATTTTCCATTTCCTGTTGTGATCTTGCTGGCCAACGATACCAGATGCTCAACAGCTGGAACCTTACGCCGGTAGCTGTCCTTTGAACATCCGTCAGCAGTAGCACTATGAAAATTGGTGTAACTACCAGCATTTCCTGGTTTATGTTCCCCTCTCTAACTCTGGACACTTCTACATGCCCAAATCTTTCTAATTTTAACAGAGTTCTTTCTTATAACTGTGCTCCTTTCTGTCTACTGCACTTAAGTAGGTCCATTGGAGTGATCATAGGTTCAGATCTTCTCTATTATCTCCACCTAAAATGTAAGAAGTCAAGAGGTTAAACAACAATAATAACTTGCATTAATATTGTACCTTTAATGCAATAAAATGTTCCAAGGCAATTCATAGTGACATCAACAAACAAAGCTTGACACCGAGTCCCATAAGGAGATATTACAATGTACCAACAACTTATTCAAAGTGATAGATTTATAGAAGAGAGGGAAGTGGAGAACTAGAGAGGATTAGGGAAGGAATTCCAGAGCTTGGACCCAGCCATCTGAAAGCACGATTTGGAGATGCCGGTCTTGGACTGGGGTGTGCAAAGTTAAAAATCACACAACACCAGGTTATAGAACATAGAACATAGAAAAATACAGCGCAGTACTAACTAACACTGATTGTTACAGTTAATCTGAGAATGCAACTTTAAAAAAAATGTTTCATGATTTACACATGAAAGAAGTGAAACTATCATGGTATTCGAACAGAAGAAAGACTCAACAAACAATCAAGGTATTTTTCAATGTATAATTTCAGTTATATCACACTATAAACTTTTGCTATAAATTCTGTGCCTTACAATTGTGTACTCCACAACCACCTGATGAAGGAGCGTCGCTCCGAAAGTTAGTGCTTCCAATTAAACCTGTTGGACTATAACCTGGTGTTGTGTGATTTTGAACTCTGAAAGCACAACTACCAATGGCAGAGTGATTAGAACATATGATTTAATAAAAAATCGATGGCATATGGATGTCGCTGTGTGGGCTAGCAATTAATACCCATTTCTAATTGACTTTGAGAAAGTGCAGATGACTGCAGAAGGATCTCTGCAATCCATGTGGTGCAGACGCATCTACAGTACTGTTAGGAAAGGAGTTCCAGGACGTTGACCCAGCAGCAATGAAGGAATCATAATATTTTTCCAAGTCAGGATGGTGAATAACTTGAAGGTAAACTTGCAGATGGAAGTGTTCTCATATAATTGCCCTTCTGGATGGTAGAGGTCACGGGCTTGGAAGATGCTGTTGAAGGAGACTTGGTGAGTTGCTGTAGATTGTACAACCTGCTACCATGATGTATCAGTGGTGAAGGGAGCAACCCTTGAAGGTGATGGATGGAGTGCAGTTTCCTTGTCCTGTGGCTGAGATGATTTACCTCCAAGAGACATAATCATTTTCCTTTGTTCAGATGGGACCCCAGCCAGCAGACCTTTCCCATTGATTCCCTTTAATGTTAGCTTTGCTTGGGATCCTTGATGCCACATTCAGTCAAATGTGCCTTTATGTCAACGGAATTGACTCTCCTGCACCTCTGGAATTCAGCCATTTTGGACCAAGGCTGTAATCACTCTGGCAGAACCCAAAGTGAGCACTAGCGAGCTAGTTCTTGTTGAGTAATTGCTGGTTGGTGGTACTTCTGATGAGACATTCCACAGTTTTGCTGATACTGAACAGCAGATCTGAAAATGTGTTGCTGGAAAAGTGCAGCAGGTCAGGCAGCATCCAAGGAACAGGAAATTCGATGTTTCGGACATAAGCCCTTCCGAAAGGTCGAATTTCCTGTTCCTTGGATGCTGCCTGACCTGCTGCGTTTTTCCAGCAACACATTTTCAGCTCTGATCTCCAGCATCTGCAGACCTCACTTTCTCCTCCACTGAATAGCAGATGCCAACAACCTGTCACAGGTTCATTGTTGAGTTCAAATAGAGGTCCTGACATCAGAAAGTTTCAGGAGCAGATACCCAATTAGTAGCCAGAGGTCAAAGCTAATGAGACAATGGAAAGAAGATGAAATCCACCTTGCAGGTCAGGGAAGGAGAGGCACTTGTAAAACTTGTATGAATGACACACTTCTCCACAGGTGTGGTCTTCAAGCCATTGCCAGATTAGTAAGCTTGTCAGTCCATGTTGAAAACCCACACCTCCAACCGCTGAGTCTGTTCACACTGTGCCTTTACATAGTTTTCACACATCAGTTAATGGTTGTTACTCTCAGATAGTGCAACACTTATGTCTGGTTACCTCTAGAATGCCTCTCCTCTCTTTGTCAGATCAGACAATGATTTCAGATTTAAAGCTGTACACTGGTAAATTGCTGTGTTTAACACAGGCCAGGTTCTGGGAACTGAGAGTCAGGAAGAAAGGGTTTATACAGTACCTTTCATATCTCAAGGACATCCCAAAACACTTTGCATTTGATGAATTGCTTTGAAATACAGTCAGTGCTGTTTTTGTGCATTGAAATGGCAGCCACATTGTACACTGTAAGATTCCCTGAGCAGTGAATGCGGTACTTAATCTGATGATAATGACTGAGGGATAAATGTGGACTAGGATAGGAACAGAACTCTGAAAAATTGACATAGGATCTTTTACAACCATCCAAATGGCAGACTGGGTCTCATATTGACATCTCATTTGAAAGATGGTGCAGCATTCCCTTAGTAATGCAGTGGAACATTAGGCTAAGCTGTGGATAGAAGAGGAACTTTGGTTCCAGATTTTGTGTTCCAGAGCAAGAATGATTGACTCAAGATAACACTGATCCAGTTGTTACTTAGGCGTGGTATGTTTATATGGACTTGGAGCTGATCCAGCTTCACTTGCAAAAGTGAGTGGGCTTTCTGGCATCTGTCAGTGGAATGTTTGTGGAACAGAAGCAGAGTTGAATCCATTGGCCACAGTTGTACAAATTTGCCATAGTACCAGACTGCTTTTATGTTGGTTTGGATTGCAACAAGCCCCTGGCTGCTGACTTCTTCCAGCTGTTGGCAGCAACAAAGGTAAATTGACAACGTCTTGCCAAGTTTGGGAGGGACATCATCCCCCTTCACTTCACTTTCTTGAAGTCTTCCCAGCTGCTGGCCTTCCGGTCAGGGCCAAAAGGAAAATGCCTTGGAGGATAAAAGAAATAAAACAAAAAAAAGGGAGCTCTAGAATGTGAACAGTCCTTGCAAATCTGGAGGAAGAAGTGGCAATGGATCAAAGAGTAGAGATAACAGAGATAACAGCAAGCACTAGGAATCAGGATCAATAGAAAGAAACACTGCCTGTTGGAATTAGACTGCACATTTGTCGACATTTTAAAAAGGTTAATGAACAATGTTTCCTCTTAAGCAGAAGAGCACAACTGAGAGGTCTTGGTGTAAAATATCCAGTAGAGAACTCAGATGGACCTCTTGAACTCATTGTCCTCTGCATTTACTGCAAGATTAATTTGCCCTAAAGCAGTTGCCCAGGTGAGCTTTAAGGGTACTGCACCAAGGTTAAATTTGATGCAACAGTATTCTTCTTCTCGCTCCTCTTCAGGCTGTTGACTCTCACTATCTGGCTATTGCTTCATAAACATACACCCGGTCATCAACCATGTATTCCTTCAACTACCCCCTCCAACCATAAACCCTTCAAATCCATTCCTTCAGTGAGCCTGCAGTCTAGTCCAACCCGTTCCCAGAAGTGTGGTGGGAGCAAATTCTCTACCTGCTGCCATCAAGGAATTGGACAAACACTTGAAAAGATTACAGGGGTTTGGAGAAAGGGCAAGATACTGAGACTAATGCATATTCATTTCAAAGAGTCAGCAGAATTACAGTGGTACTTCGTGGCTTCTTTCTGTACTGCAAGATTTGGAACGTGTCCATTTTTAATAATCTACAGATTAAAACTCTCTTCCCTCTTTACTATTCCCACACATTTATGAAATACCACTCTGTTTGCACCATTCATAAAGTCTTGTAGGTTTAGAACCAATGGCTGTAGACCTGGCAGGAACTGAAACCCTAAAGAGAAGTGGATGAGAGAGGGAAAGAGAAAGGAGGAGAGTGGAAGAAATTGAAAGGAGGAAGATAATGAGGTGTAGAACATAATGTAGGAAAGTCCACTTAGAAGTTGTCAGAGTTGTATTGATGTGAAAGTATGTAGCCTTCCCATGA
The DNA here is from genome assembly GCF_020745735.1 of Hemiscyllium ocellatum. NCBI lineage: Eukaryota > Metazoa > Chordata > Chondrichthyes > Orectolobiformes > Hemiscylliidae > Hemiscyllium > Hemiscyllium ocellatum. Next base: position 14,403,033 of record NC_083403.1, read on the forward strand.
CTGGAGCAAAGCAATTAAGAAAGTCTACATTATGCTGAAGGTTTACTTTTTGTTTCAATTGAGAAACTTTGTTGAAAGTAAAACTTTGTATTTTTACGGCACCTTTCACAAATTCAGGAAATCCTGATGTACTTCACAAGCAACACAGTGCTTTTGATGTATTGTCTCTGTTGAACTTTAGACAAATGGGACTACCACACTTGGAAGTTCTAGGGTCAGCTGTGGCAATTCACCTGGAAAATGTGTTGGATATTATTGGGATAAACAACATTTGGACTTAAGACGAGGGTAAAAATGATGAACTTTGAGTCAAAAGTCAACTCAGTTAAATGCTATAGTTGAAAGAGAATGTGCTTAAGAAGGGAAACTCCATAGAAGGGTTTTAAATGTCTTAAGGTGGACTGATGAGGTATATTAAAAATAAAGCAGATACTAGAAAGGATGTCTTTGGTCAAGAAGTGAGAAATGTTTGGACTGCTGAGTAGGCAAGGGTAGTAGAGAAAAAAATAAATGCTCTGAAAGAAACTTCCAGATAGTAAAAACTAAGCCATTCAATGGGCCAAAGGGCTGTTTCTCATCTTTGACACATGTTTTTATGCATGCTAGCCTGTTGATATGCTGCCAATGATCCATTACTGGATAAACCACAATTCAGTACCAAAGCCTAAAACTAGCAATGCCGAGCAGATGTCTTTAAAATAAGTCTTGACCATCTGTTTTTTATCTACTATGGACATCAGTTTCATAATGACCTCTTTTCTGAAGAGGCCACATCACCTCACAAGAGTTTCAAAGAGAAGAGAACTGTGTAATTAAAGGTACTTTGTAGAAGACTTAAAATGATAGACTTACAGAGATAGATATGTTGGTGTTGAGTGTAACCTAACAAGGATTTTATTTTAAGACATTTAGTCTGTGTCATGTATCAGGCTCCATGTAAAGCTGCAGTAACCACAGGCCTCCCACACTTTTATGTTTTGAAAGTGATTCTCAACATAATTTACACGCGACTCTTCCTGAGCTTTAGACCAGCACTCTTTTCCCTGACTGACATTACTGTGGAGTTCCTAGTGATAAAAAGACTAGTTCAGACACACACTTCAGGTCATTGACTGGACCCACACCCAGATCCAGCCCACTAAGTGTTCCACATTTGCAGCATCCAGGGGCCTTTGTAGTGTGATGAACTGTATTGGATTTTTGCTTTGAGTATAAACTTGGGAAAGCACTCCCTGTGATTTTGCATTAATTTGTGTCAACTGTCAGGAAAATCAGGCCTTGTTCACTCAGTCTACTGGATGTCAAGACTAATCTTAGCAATTAGAAACATTAGTACCCATTGAGATAACGAATGATTCCAACTGGGAATTTAAGTGCAGGGTGGGCTATGTTAGCTGACTTCAGGCCATTCTTGTACAGAAGCTTACAGCCAATGGAGATCCAAGGTCTGTCCCCTGGTAAACACTGTGATGCTTGACTCAGCCAATACTTATCCCATTGGATTTGCTGCATCGTGTGTTATGAGCAGTCGCAAACATCTTAGAACAAATGATATACTGAAATATGCAACCATTAAGTTAGACACAAAGAGAACCCACAAATAGCAATGTGATAATGACCAGATCATTTCATTCTTAGTGGCGTTTGTTTAGAGATAAATATTAGAGCTCTCCTGCTGATCATCAAAGTAGTCACTTAAGACTTTTTACATTCTTCTATAAAGGCAGAATGGGACTTAGACCACAAGAATTAAGAACAGAAGTAGACCATTCAGCTCATTGATGAGATTCAATGAGATCGTGGCTGATCTGATAAACCTCAACTCCATTGTTGTATCTTCCCTATAACTCTTGATTCCCTTACTAATTATTCTCAGTCTTAAATATTCCTAATGACCCAGCATCTGGAGTCCTCTTTGGTAAAGAAGTCCACAGATTAATCACACTTTGAGAGAAGGAATTCCTCCTTATCAATGTCCTAACTAACTCTGCCCTTCCTCTGAGATTACGCCCTCTGGTTCTAGACTGTCCCACAAGGAGAAACACTCCCTGTGATTTTGCATTGATTCGTGTCAACTGTCAGGAAAATCAGGCCTTGTTTACTCAGTCGACTGGATGTCAAGCCCCCCTCAGAATCTTTTATATTTCAATAAGATCTCCTGCCATTCTTCTAAACACCAAAACATATAGGGCCTAATCTAATCAACACCTCCTCTATACCTAAGATCAACCTAGTGAGCCTTTTCTGCACTGCTGCCAGCTCCAGTATAGCCTTCCAGGTCCCACGTCTTATCCTGACAGTGTAGTATAGGAGTGTTGGGTTTTTGTGTTCAGTTTTGTGGAGTGAGCCTTGAACCCACAAGCTTCTGACTCTGGGGCAAGTGAGCCACAGCAGTGGAAAAAGGAGTGGTGAAGTCACAAGTGAGGAATGCTGTGGTGCCCCTACCTGTGGTCAGACCCCATAAATGAGATGCTGCATGCATTGCAGCTTCATTCGTTCCCTCCAGGGTTAACCACCATCCACTGTATAATAATTAGTGCTCAGAAATGGATACATGTTAATCTTTATTTAAATAACACAGTGTATGGTTTCCAGATAGTAACCAAACAATCATGTTTGGCAGTCTGTTGCTGTGCTGAGAAACAACTCAAGCAATGTTGTAGAAATGATTGGCATACTGTTTTGATGATGACTGCAAAAAAATTATCCTGGTTTGTGTTTCCAACCGTGTGGATTGGGCTTGTGAGACTGATTCTCTGAGCTCTAGTTGGGGTGCAGATTTTGGTTAGTTTATTGCTATTCTGACAGTCATCTACTAAAACTACAAGGGTGGTCCATCAGAATAACTGTGGATCTTCAGCTTTTAAGTTGCTTCCCCTCCCTGGGCAATATAAAAAGGAAGTGCTATTTCACTGTCTGAACTTGGTTGCCATTATAAACTTGGTTGCCATTATAGAACCTGTTAAGAAGGAAGGTTGATTAGCAGTCAGGGCAAGACAATGAGACTTTGCTAGACAGAAAAGGACCAGAAAAGATTCAATTCAACATATTGTACCTTTCCAATGGGATAGAATGTCTGCATAGTTCTTTGCATTGCCAAGTGTAATTTTGGTGGAGATCAGCAAAACTCAGTTTAAATGCCTATTCACACAGTCTCTCCAATACTTCCACTAAGGAAGTGAGGAGAGATTGGGCCAACTCCTGTGGAATTCCAGAAGTAGATCTCTCAGTTAAGAATGTAGGAACATAGGGTCAGCATGGTGGCTCAGTTAGCACTGTTACCTCACAGGGAATTGTGTCTGATTCCAGCCTTGGGCAACTGTCTGTGTGGAATTTACACGTTCCCACTGTGTGTGCGTGAATTTCTTCTGGGTGCTCCGGTTTTCTCCAATAATCCAAATATGTGCACATTAGGTGGATTGGTCATTCCCATTATGTCCAAGGATATGAAGGCTAGATCGATTAGCCATGGAAAATTCAGGTCTACAGGGATTGCAGTGGGTCTGTGTGGAATGCTCCACAAAGGATTGGTATGGGCTGAATGGTCTGTTTTCACATTGTAGGGATTTTATCTCAGCTTTAAGACCATTCTGTATTCAATGTAATCACAACTGCTCTGCAAATGAACTTTATATACCTGCCAAATCCACATTTTCCTTAATAGCTTTGGTCAACAAAACTCTCACAATCTAGGAGTTAAAATTAACAGTTAATGTAGTATCGTCACTTGATAAAGAGAATTCGAAATTTCTACCATCCTTTGTCGTAGAGTCATAGACAGTCAGAATTTTTATAGGACCAGTAAAAGCCCTTTGGCCCATTGCGTCCACACCAGTCATTAAAAATCTACTTATTCTTATATTTTTTTTCAGCACTTGGCTTGTACCCTTACCTGCTATAGTATTTAAAATGCTCATCCAGGTACTTCTTAAATTTCTTGAGGATTCCTGCCTCTATCATGAGTTCCAGATTCCCACCATTCTCTGGGTGAAAATTCTTTTCCTCAAATTCTCTGTCAATCTCTTGCTCCTTATCTTGAAACTATGCCCCTTAGTCATAGACCATAGAACAATACAGCTCAGAACAGGCCCTTCAGCCCTCGATGTTGTGCCGACCTATGAACTCTTCTCAGCTCGTCCCCCTACACTATCCCAAAATCATCCAGATGCTTATTTAAGGATTTTTAAAATCTCCTTCATGTGACTGAGTTGACTACGTTAGCAGGTAGGGCATTCCATGCCCTTACTATTTTCTGCGTTATTGGTCTCTTTACAGGAAAAGTGTTTTCCTGTCTATTTGTTTCAGAGGCAAGTGTAGTACTTTGCATCTAGAGTGTTTCCTAATCTTACTCCTGAAAAGGTGCATTTCTAGCTTTCAGATGATGACTTACACTCTCCAACGAGTAGAAATAGTCTCCCTCAATGTACTTTACCAGTTCACTGAAGGTCTTGTAAGACCTAAACAGATCACCCTTTAAAGTTTTAATTTCCAAAGAATACAACATTGGTTTTTGTAATCTCACCTTGTAATTTAAAGTTTGAAGTTCAGGTAAAATTATATTAAATCTATACTGCCCTCCCTTGAAGACTAATATATCTTTTTGACTATGTGGTGACCAGAGCTACTTTTCTCCCTTCCTTCTTTCCTTTCGTATGTAATATCTAAGAAAACACTCTGAAACAGATGAGTTGACTACCTTACACCTTGTCCTACAAATCTGCCCGATAGCTTTAGTACATCTTTTGTATAAAAATTTACTTCCCTTCTAAGTTTGTGCGAAGGTTTGTAGCTCGGGTGCTTGTTGTTGTGGTTCTGTTCGCCGAGCTGGAAGTTTTTGTTGCAAACGTTTCGTCCCCTGGCTAGGAGACATCATCAGTGCTCTGGAGCCTTCTGCGAAGCGCTTCTTTGATGTTTCTTCCGGTATTTATAGTGGTCTGTCCTTGCCGCTTCTGGGTGTCAGTTTCAGCTGTCCGCTGTAGTGGTTGGTATATTGGGTCCAGGTCGATGTGTTTGTTGATGGAGTTTGTGGATGAATGCCATGCCTCTAGGAATTCCCTGGCTGTTCTCTGTCTGGCTTGCCCTATGATAGTAGTGCTTTCCCAGTCGAATTCATGTTGCTTGTTGTCTGAGTGTGTGGCTACTAGGGATAGCTGGTCGTGTCGTTTCGTGGCTAGTTGGTGTTCATGTTTGCGGATTGTTAGCTGTCTTCCTGTTTGTCCTATATAGTGTTTTGTGCAGTCCTTGCATGGTATTTTATAAACTACATTAGTTTTGCTCATGTTGGGTATTGGCTCATTTGTTCTAGTAAGTTGTTGTCTGAGCGTGGCTGTTGGTTTGTGTGCCGTTATGAGTCCTAAGGGTCGCAGTAGTCTGGCTGTCAGTTCTGACATCATACCATACATCAGGAGTGTTTCAGAACTGACAGCCAGACTACTGCGACCCTTAGGACTCATAACGGCACACAAACCAACAGCCACGCTCAGACAACAACTTACTAGAACAAATGAGCCAATACCCAACATGAGCAAAACTAATGTAGTTTATAAAATACCATGCAAGGACTGCACAAAACACTATATAGGACAAACAGGAAGACAGCTAACAATCCGCATACATGAACACCAACTAGCCACGAAACGACATGACCAGCTATCCCTAGTAGCCACACACTCAGACAACAAGCAACATGAATTCGACTGGGAAAACACTACTATCATAGGGCAAGCCAGACGGAGAACAACCAGGGAATTCCTAGAGGCATGGCATTCATCCACAAACTCCATCAACAAGCACATCGACCTGGACCCAATATACCAACCACTACAGCGGACAGCTGAAACTGACACCCGGAAGCGGCAAGGACAGACCACTATAAATACCGGAAGAAACATCAAAGAAGCGCTTCGCAGAAGGCTCCAGAGCACTGATGATGTCTCCTAGCCAGGGGATGAAACGTTTGCAACAATTACTTCCCTTCTTTTTACCACGTTCTTAACCTCTGGGTGTCCTCTGGGATTTGAAAATGTCCTCATCATAATAAAATTTGTTTGGCTCAACTTCAATGAGATTTTCCCAAAGGCTCTTCTTCTTTTGAAAAAAATGCCTAAATTCCATATCCTTCTTTCAGGATTTCAGTACCCAATACTTGGGAACACGCATGTTGTTCTCGCTGTTCCCTTTGGAGGGCGCCAATACCTTATTTCTGCATTGAAATGCTATGCCCAAAATTTTTCAAAGCTTAAAGATTGTTCAAGAGCAACATTTTTCTTCATCAGTTGATAATTGTGAAAGAGACTGTGACTGGGCTGTTGTCCGTCTGTCACCTGACAATTCTTCAAGACTGATATTAGGGACAATATTTTAGCACGCACTTTGTGTTCATTGCTGAGGTATTGTGGTTAGTAGAGGGACTTGGAGGTGGTGATGGGAAGGAGGAGGATGTGGGAATAAAGGATGGGTGCTACGTGCAGTGCTCCCCTATATAGAGGATCTTCACATGCATCACATACAGTTGCAAGTTATGAAAGATAAAAAGAAAGACTGATATTTGGCGATGACACACCTGTACAAATCATTCATCTGTTCACGAGAGAATTCTGTTCAATTCTGGGCACTTTTTTGAAAGGAAGGATATTAAGGCCCAGGAGAAAGTTGAAAGGAGATTTACTAGAATGATACCAGAAATGAAGGATTTTAGATACAGGGAAAGAATAGAGAAATTGGGCTTATTCTCCTTGGAACAAAGAACATTAAGAGGTGATCTTATTGAGGTGTTCAAAATTATCAACAATTTTGAAAGAGTAAAGAAGAATATTCTATTTACACTAGTTGATATGTCATTAACTAGGGGTTACAATTTCAAGATTGTCAGCAGGAGATCTGGGAGTAAGATGAAGAGAAACATCTTTACTCAGAGAGCTGTTAGGATCATGAATGAACCGAAGGTTCCAAAAGAGAGCTGGATATTTACTTGAAAGTGATGAATTTAGAAGGCTACAGAGATAAGGCCGGAGAGTGGGGAAAGTTTGGTAGCTATTTTGGGAGATGGTACAGACACGATAGATCGAATGGGCTCCTTCTGTACTGTAAAATTCTATGGTTCCATCTAGTACCTTATTCCATCTGTTAGAAATGACCCACAGTGGTTCTCATGCAGAGATCAAGGAGTATAATTAAATGGAGAAGCTGGTTTTGTTCTTCTTAGAACAAAGTCAGCCAAGAGGAGTTTTGGTTGGCATGCTTAAAATCATGAAACATTTAGATTAATAATTGGAATTGTTTCCAAAGCCCGAAAAGTTGTAAATGAAAGCGATTAGCATAAGAACCAAGGCATAGGGAAGTATTTGTATGTTTCAAGTGATAAGGATTTGGAATGTATTGCCTGAAAGGACAGTGGAGACAGATTCAATAGTAGTTTTCAACATGGAACTGAAGAAATACTTGAAAGAGCAAACATAGGACTTTGGGAAAAGACCAGGGAAGGGGATCAAGTGGGTCAACTGGATTGTTCTTTGGAAGTGCCAGCACTGACCTTGATGGACTGAATGGTTGTACAATATTATGCTTTTGTGAGTTATTTTGAAGTACAGCCATGCTAGTTATGTAGATGAATGTGCCAGACATTTTGCACTCAAAAATGATCCCACTACTCTGAAATATATCAGCAGTTGAGGAGGAATATTGGCCAAGTTGAACATCAGGACAAGAGACATTTTCACAATAATAATTTGACTCCATATAACATCTTTAATGTAAAAGTGTCCTAAAGGATCATGGTCAAACAAAATTCGGTTAACCCATATAATAGAGATACCAGAATGTGTAGTTAAAACTTAGTCCAAGAAAGTTTAGGGCCTAAGCAGTTGAATGCATGGATACGGATGGTGGATAGATGCACAAAGGACCCGAATTAGAGATCTTGGATGTTTAGCAGGTTGGGGAGGTTGCAGAGGTAGGGCAGTGAAAGGACAAGGAGTGATTTAAATATGAGATGAGAGTTTCCCAGAAAGTTAATCTACAGATACAGCAAGCAATCAGCAAAATACTGCAGATGTCAGGGACCTGAAATAAAAACAAAAAAAATGCTGGAGAAACTCAGTAGGTGTGGCAGCCCCTGTGTGGAAAGAAACTGAATCCTGAGTTTTCAATTCATTGACTCTTTCTGACAGATGCTGCCAGACCTGTTGCATTTCTCCATCACTTTCTACTTTTAACTTTGGTTGCTGTAGACATCCCCCCTTAATATTTTAAGACTGAATAACTGAAATTGGGTAAATGCCTTGCTATATGACGTGGAACTGCTCAATAGTTGGGCAGAATGAGGGGTTTAGCTTAGGGCCTGATACCAGAGCTAGAGATTAACAACTCGTTAGCAATGTGTGAAGACTCAATGCATAAAGATTGGAAGGAGAAACATAGGATTGTTCAATTTATCCAACCCTTGCTCCTTAATCTGTTAATTTATGATTCTCGATCTTTCGCTTCTACTATCCTACCTGGACATAAAATGCCTCCTGATATCTGTCACAATTCCGTTTTACTCATCTTGATAGTACGCTCATTTTTAGATTAGATTAGATTCCCTACAGTGTGAAAACAGGCCCTTCAGCCCAACAAGTCCACACTGCCCCTCTGAAGAGAAACTCACCCAAACCCATTCTGCAACCCTATATTTACCCCTGACTAACACACTTAACACTGTGGGCAATTCAGCATGGCCAATTCACCCGAACTACACATCTTTGGATTGTGAGAGGAAACCAGAGCACCCGGAGGAAACCCATGCAGACACGGGGAGAATGTGCAAACTCCACATGGACAGTGGGAATCGAACCCAGGACCCTGGTGCTGTTAGGCCACTGTGCTGCCAGTATCATCTCTGATATTGAAGGCTCTGGGTTCTAAACTCCAGGCTTGAGATTTGGAAATGCAATATGTTGAGGTACTGAGGAGCAATATTCCCCTAAACTGTATACCCCCACCAGTCACAAAGTCAGGTTGGTGCATACCTGTTGACATGCCAAAATATTTAAAGGGACTGTGTATCACGTAAATGTATCACCCACACCATTAAAGCAGAACTATAAAAGGGAATGTTGCTGAAGAGCTGACTTTGTGGATTGGACAATGACCTTGTCTGGCCTCTGAAGTGGAGATATATGAGTCCTGGTACTCTTTATAGAGAAATGGGAGGGTTCGTCCTAATGTTCTGGGCCAATGTGTCTTTATTAACCAATATTACACAAAATATTTATCTGGTCAATTACTTCCTTGATGTTTGAGGCTGTGTGTAAATTGTCCATTGTATTTTCTACAGTGCAAAAAGGCCTATCCTTCAAAAGCACTCCTTTGACTGTGTCATTCTTTGGGTTGATCTAAGGGAGTAAAAAGCATTGTCGGATAAATATAAATTCTTTCTCACATCTCTTTGTCGTGGCTTAACTTGGACTTGTACTCAAAACAAACCTTTTCTATTCCAGCCAGTAAAAGCTGCTAATACCGTCGGGGGAACACAAAGGGTTAAAGAGAAAAAAAAAACTCCTTTGAGTAAAAAAGTAGTCATGAAGTGTTTGGAGATCAATGTATGATATATTCCAGCAAGCAAAGTAATGAATGAGACGATGATGAATAATTAATCAAGCCACGATGAATAATGAATGGAACTGAGCAGCTGAATGAGGGTGAGAGCAATATTGAGAAAACGGCTGACTTTACAGCTACTCAGCGCACACTCTCTCTCTGAAGTAATTTTGAACAGCCTCTGCTTTCCTGCACTACATGTCAGATTGCACGTTGGCTCCTATTGACTCTGTTAGTCATTCACTTGTGGGAAGCGAGCCACCTCAAGTCAGCTGCTTATTGGAGCTAGGTATATATAGGTCAAGGTCACCCAGGCTGAGGAAAGGGATAATATGTGTACTGTATACAGCATGCCTGAATGAAGTAGCCATTAACGCCCCCCCCCAATCCCCTTCCCCGCCACCGCCACTGCCACCACCACCACCTCCTTCACCCCTCCCGGACCTGCTTGATCACAAACCTCATTAATTCTGCTCCCCTATTATAGACATCCTTTGCTTCTAATTCATTTACCGCCATCTCCCTTTCTCAATTGAACTCCCTCCTCCCCTCCTGAGTATACATGGGATTTTTTGAATGCCAGCTATTTTTTTTCCCCTTAGTCCTGTGAGCTGGAAGATATTTTAAATCGACAGACATGGATTTGGCTATCTCGTGAGCTGGGGAAAGCTTGAAATCATTAAAAAAAAATTGATCTGTGCCAAATTTTGTTTGATAACGTTCTTGCAAAACACCTTTTGGAGGCTATATTAAGGTTAAATGTGCTATATAATTGTTGACCTTCTATTATGCTTCCTGAACTTTCTATATTGGAATATGAATATGCCCACGTTATCGCTCAGGTTTTCTGTGCTGTACCTCCACTACAACTACCTGCTTCTGTTCTGCATCCTTCAGTACACAGACTCTCTTAGTTTTTCATGTTTTGAATACTTCCTTCTCTTTGCAAGTTCCAAGTTATGTTTCCCACTCTTTTTTATTGTTTCGAAAGGACAGTAGTGCTCAGACAACAGAGCCTAGCAGCTGCTGTATGAGGTTGCTCCTGTTGTCACATCTTGCTTTAGGGACTGCTCTTTTTATTTATCTGCATCCCTCTTAAATGCCAGGACTAGCTGTTAGCCAGTACATAACCAATAGATTAAGAGGTGCCATTGCTCAGTGAGAAAGGCACGACAGCTTGCAAATAGCTGGCTGTCTCCATTCCACACAAGAGCTGACTTGGTTAGCAGTTGAAGATAGGGGGTGGGGAGAGATTGCTTGCTCTTGGTGCTTGCTATTTATTGAAATGCAACTTGCACCATTAAAATTCAATCCAGTGATTGAAACAAAGTAATTCCATTGTGCACTGCTGGATGTAGCTGGTGAAGCCATTGCCTCTCTGATCACATCAGTATGGTCTCCGTTGTCTGTTGTCATGGCAACACACACCCCTTTTTAAAATAATACAAGCCCTCTTTAAAAGAACAGTGCTTTTTTCATTGACAAAAATGGTATTTTATTAACAGGAATTCTGTGCCCAGCACTTGTACAGCTTTAGATGCCATATTAGTGACAACATCTACTTAACTGCAGCAAAAAATACCCTTTGTTGAATATTCCTTTGTCAGCTGTCGAGTCTCATGACTGGCTTTGGACAGAAGCCAGCACTGACTACGTGTGGAATTGGAGTAAAGTGGAGGTTTGCCAATACTGCAATTCTCAATGTTGCACAAAAGAGGGCAATCTTGGCCAACAAACAACCTTGCAGTTTAAATCTCTCAGCACCAACATAGGTTATGTAGAAAATACAGTGCAGAAACATCACCATTTGGCCCAGACAATTCATATCAACATGTAAGCACTATTCGAGCCTCTGGCTGTTCTTCCTCATCAGCAGAATCCTTTATTCCCTTCTCCCTCACAACGTCAAAATGGTCTGCAGCACAGAAAAGGCCCTTCAGCCCATTGAGTCTGCGCCAGTCAAAAACATTCACCTAACTATTTTAATCCTATTTCCTAGCACTTGGCCCATAGCCTTGTATGTCTTAACACTAATAGCACACATATAAATACTCCTTAAATGTTATGAGGGTTTCTGTCTCTACTACCCTTTCAGGCAGTGATTCCCACTTCCCTCTGAATGAAAAACAGTTTTTCCTCATAGTCCCTCTAACCCTCTTGCCCCTTACCTTAAATTTATGCCCCCTGTCATTGATCCTTCCACCAGGGGGAAAGGTTTCCTCCTGTCTGCCCTGTCTATGCCTCTCATAATGTTATACATCTTAATTACGTGCCTCTCAGTCTCCTGTCCTCCTTGGAAATCCATCCCAATCTATCCCATCCCTGTTTATAAGCAGATGAGATTCATATTATTTATGTAACTTGTAAATAGTTACTGTGGCAACATCGATCACCACTCCCTAGATAATGGGCTTCTTCTCTTTAGTTTCTTGGTGACTATATTGTTTTGATTATCTCAAGATTTGATCTTCTATCCAGTGGTAATATGTTATATTGAAATACTGCATCTATCGAAACATTTCATAATCTTGAAAACTCCTATTAGGTATGAGTTTATTGTAGAGTAAAAATCATTTCCCACAGTGCAATATAAAAATAGTCGTTCTCATATAAAAGGCCAAACTTTGACTGAGGATCTTTTTCTATTATTGCCCTATCACTCCCTGTCATACAAGGCTGTCATGAGGGAACTGTTCAGGAGAGCTGATATTCCTGCAGCATTTCAGTAGAATGAATGGAACTGGGTCTTAAGAAGTTAAACTAGGAGGTAGCACAAGTTTGGTTTGTGTTTTCATGAGCTTAGACGATTGGGGTGATTTACTCCTAGAGATAAAAAGAAGCCATTCATCATCTTGAGATGTTCCCTCATTCAATTAGACCACAGCTGATCTGCATTGTAACTCCACGTACACTCTCTAACTCTTAATATGGCTGTCCAACAAAAATATATCGATCGCAGTTTTGAAGCTTTCAACTGAACCTCAGCCTTCACAGCTTTCTGAGCGAGAGGAAGTTCCCAATTTCCACTACCCTTTGTGAGAAGAGATGCTTCTTGACGTTATTTGGCTCTGATGTGAAGGTTACTTCTCAATAGTCTTCCAATTGTCCGCATCTATCTACTCTATTAACTCATTAATCACCTTAAAGATCAAAATTACATCATCTCTTAATCTTCTCCATTTATATTGAATCCAAACCAAAATCTGTGCAACCTGGCTCCATAATTTCACCACTTGTGAGGTGGTAATATTCTGACAAATCTGTACTATAGTCCTTCCAAGGGCAAGGCATCCTGCCTGAGGAGCAATGTGTAGAACTGAATGCAGTACTCTAAATATTTTGAAAGCGAGTGAGTCTGTAGCCCCTTCCAAATTACACGCTGGAAAAGGAAATCTGAAGTGCATCTGTTGCTGGATTAACTGAGACAAGCGGAATGAAAGATTTTACTGGAACCTGAAATCTTTTGAATGCTGGTGATTAATGCACTTGATTGGGAATGATTTTGTTTTGCTGTGAGGACTGGAAAGAAAGAAAGTGATTTGTTTAGTAAAAAAAATAATTATTTTCACATTGCCAGTTTACTTCAAGATGCTTTACAACCAGTGAAGCACTTTTGAAGGGTGATCACACTTATAATTTATGGAATTATAGCAAATAGCAAAACAAATCAGCCACTGATTGGAGACCAGTAATCTTTTTCTGTGAGCTATTGATTGAGGAATAACTATTGGTTGTGAACTCTCATGCTATTGTTTAAAATAATGCCACTGGACCTTTTTACATTCATCTGAAAAGCAACTGGGTCCTTGGTTTAACTGATTGGCCAATACAACTTTGGATTTGCTGCTGACTGATTGTGACAATGTAATCAATGAAGCGCATGTTGTCTGTCCTGGCTCCTTGGTAGAGTTAAGAATGAACACTGCTTTATGTTTTCCCTCCATATCTTTGTCAATTGTCCCCTTTCAGGTATTTATCCAAGTTTATTTTAATATTCCGATTGAATATTCTTTGGAGCCCTTTCAAGAGGACATTCCAAATCACAGCTCATCATTTAAAGAAAAATAAATATGTAAGTTATCTAGCTGAGCTTGAAGGTTTGTTTTCAGATGTTTCGTCAACATACTCGGTAACATCATCAGTGAGAGTCTCTGGTGAAGCACTAGCGGTATGTCCCACCTCTTTTTATAGGTCTTAGTTTCTTAAGGTGGGTGATGTCATTTCCGTTTTTTTTTCAAGGGAAGGTAGATAGGATCTAAGCTGATGTGTTAATTGAGGGAGTTCTGGTTAGAATGCCATGCCTCTAAGAATTCTCATACGTGTCTTTGTTTCACTTGTCCTAGGATGTGTGTGTTATCCCAGTCAAAGTGGTGTCCTTGTTTGTCTGTATGTATAGAATCTAGTGATAGTGGGTCGTGTCTTTTGGTGGCCAGTTGGTGTTCATGTATTCTGGTGGCAAGTTTTCTACTAGTTTGTCCGATGTAGTAATTTTTACAGTTCTTACATGGTATCTTGTAAATGATGTTTGTTTTGCTGGTAGTATCTAATGGATCCTTTAGGTTCATTTGTCACTGTTTAAGTGTGTTGGTAGGTTTGTGGGCTACCATGATGTCAAGGGGCCTGAGTAGTCTGGAAGCCATTTTCTGATACACCTTTGATATAAGGTAACACGGCTCTAGTTTTTGGTTGTATTGTATCTTCTTGTTTGGGTTTGTTTCTGAGGAATCAGTGGGTTTTGTTCATTGGGTACCCGTTTTTCTGGAAAACATTTCATAGATAATTTTCTTCTGCTTTTTATAGTTCGTCGGTGCTGCAGACAACTTGCCAACAGGATACCTGAACACCAAAACCTTGGAGTCCTTTACTCTGATACCATCTCTTCAACTACAGGAGTAGTCTGGGGGGGGCCAACTCCTTCAGACTAGGCTTAGCCTGATTTTCCCAAATTTGGGCGGCAAGGTTGAATTAAAATGAGAAACCCAAAAAAAGGGCCACAATGGACATAGGTGTCGGCTTCCCGGGACTACTCCTGTCGTCCCCTGCAATGTTGTTCTGTGGTTGAAGAAGAAACGTACAAGCTTCATTTGCAAAGACCCTGCAGTTGGCTTTCTCATGCTACTTTCGAACACCTGGACCACTGCACAGCCAGATTGGGTGGTAGTGTGCTGTGTGGATGTGCAGTACCCTGCTTGTCGTCATAAACGTCGAAACCCACTCGTTGGGAAACCCACTACCTCTTACAAGAACCTTGTGTATACCATGCATGCTAAAATATTTCCGAGTTTTGCTGTGGTGTTGTAACAAGTTATAAAGGCCATTCTAAGCCGAGCCCAAAGGTATTGGCACCCCAGGACTACTCCTGTTGTCCCCAAATCTTTCTATTGCATTGTCATGGAACAGAGCTGAAAATGTGTTGCTGGAAAAGCGCAGCAGGTCAGGCAGCATCCAAGGAACAGAAGATTCGACATTTCGGGCATAAGCCCTTCTTCAGGAAACGTCGAATCTCCTATTCCTTGGATGCTGCCTGACCTGCTGCACTTTTCCAGCAACACATTTTCAGCTCTGATCTCCAGCATCTGCAGACCTCACTTTCTCCTTGTCATGGAACAGCACAAGATAAGGCAGCATTTTAAACAGTTGTGGATATTGTCTTTCCTTCACTGCCCGGAAAGATAATACTTGAGGCACAGAGCCTGAGCAGATCTTACCAACAAAAAAAAATCAAAATATTTCAGCTGCTGGAAACCAAAAAGAAAGTAGAAAATGCTGCTCAGGAAGAGCAATAACTCAGGAAACTTGACTGGAAAGGAGCATCGTTAGCTGTTGAAACCTTGAACAGACCCACCAGCATACAAAGGCTAGTCCTGGCCAGTACAGACAGTTCTGCAGACCAATCCCTGAGTCTGTTTTATAAAGGGCTCAGGTGATGAGTTCCAGTTGGGCATGCCATTGCCTGTTATTAAGGGAACTCATTCTCAATGAGTTTCACGAGGAGATGTAATTAAACCCCATGGGATTATCACACACCACCAACCCAAGTCCATGGCTCCCCTCTACCCCACTCCTGTATTACCTTGCACATGGTCCCATTTCTGTCCTCCGGGTCTGGTTGAGGGGTGTATAATAAGTAGGTGATTGTTTCTTATGTGAAGACCATTGCAGAGTCACTGCAGGGAGCTCTTCCTTGGTGGTGACCTCCAACTGAGTTTCCACTGCCTCTGTCTCCATCTCTGAGTCCAAGGCCAGTGGACAGAGTTTCCCAGGTGCAGGATGCCAATGGTAGCATGTCTATGGAGGATTCCCACTGACAGAAATTGATGTGGTTTTTGTGGCCTTGTCCTCAGATTTTGCCATGTGTGTGAGCTAATATATTTGTCAATATTAATTGTTATTTGATGTTTGAAAAGGCTTTTTTTTTGTGGCATTTTCCACAACCACTCCTTTTTTTTAGCAGGACATGAGAGGTGCTTTCAGGGTCGCCAGTTTGGGTAGAATTTCCCATAGTAATTTATGAGACTTAGAAAAGACTTCAACTCTGTTGTGTTCTTTGGAGTTGGAGCCCTTTTTATTGCCTTCACCCTCTCTTCAACAGGATGTAATCCATTCTTGTCAATCCTGTATCCGAGGTACATTAACGTACATGCCTGGATCATACATTTTTCCCTTTTTAGCTGGATGGCAACCACAGAAAATTGCTGTAAGATCTCCTGCAAGCTCTCCAAATGTTCCTTCGTAATAGCTCCTGAGATTAAAACATCATCCATATAGACCATCCCTCTGGGCACCCCTTGGAGGATGTTCTCTATCACCATTTGAAAAGTGACACAAACTGAAGACACCCCAAAGGACAAGCGAGTGTACTCATACAGTCCTTTGAAAGTAATTATGGTAACATACTTCCTGGATAACCCTCAAGCTCCAGATGGAGGTAGACATGGCTTAATTTAGAGGATATGTGACCCTCAGTCAACTTTTCATACAAGTCTTCTATGCTTGTCTAAGTGGGAAACTCTGTTGACTATCAACTCATAATATCCATAGGGATGGATGGAATTGTCAGATTTCTAAACCCAGTGCCTTCCCAAAAGTTTGGGATCTGCCCTTTGTAAGGGAATTTGAAGTGTCTTGTCCAGACATAATTGGCATTGCAGTGCTCCTAATAATACATAAGAGCTCTCCAGTGCATGTGGCCAATCTAGCCTTGGTGTCTTGCATGCTTAAAGGCAAGATGCTTCCTGGAGGTTTCCTCCCCAACAATAGATTCAGAGCTATCTGTGTCTACCTCCACGTTGAAAGGGTGGCTATTTTCCCAAAGTTTTCTCTTAATTGGGGCCACTTTGGGAACAGTGATGTAATTTAGCTGTCAATTCCTCATCGTTGGGCTGATTTATTTGCAAAGCCCTGCCGTAAGGTGGCTTTGCCCGTTAGTACTATCCATCAACCGCTGAAATTCCTGAGCCCCATCTTCCACATTTTTGTGGGACAGGATCAGTTCTGTGGATTTCTTAAGGTTCAAATCTGGTTCAGTCAGTAGCTTCCTTTGGGTCACAATATTACTAATTCCACAAAGTAACTGATTCCTTAACATTTCCTGGACTGCTGATGGGACTCAATGTTCCATAAATTTCCACAGTCTTATCAAGAATTCAGTAACTGGTTTCCCAGAAAGTCTATTGGCCTTGCTAAACCTGCAACACTGCAATACAACAGATGGCTTGGTGTCAGTTTGTCAAAAGGTTTTGAGTCTGGCACAGCCGGATACTGAGTGTTGTCATCCATAAGCAGTCAGGTGGATGACTTTTTGTCGATGATCCCCCTGTATTCCATTTGCCTGAAAAAAGTATCTCATTCCTTTGGCATACTGGGGCCAATCCTCCATACCCACACCATACGGTTCAAGTTTCACAAATATCAGTATTTTCAATATTTCCCCATCACGGTCGTACCAGGTTTAATGAAAGGCAAGGCTGGAGAAACCTTTTCTTGATTTTGTTGCCAGTGTAGTACTCAGGAAGCCCAACTGAAAAGGAACTTCATTTATTATTGAACACCAAAATAGAGCCAGTATTCATGACATATCAAGGCTAGTCTCAGTCCGGGATGGACAGTTCTTTGACATTACCTCTGCGCCACAAGTGGTCCCCTCCTTTTTATGTAATTATTATTTAGAGTCTACTTTATAGAGGGCTCAAATGATAAATTCCAGCTAGGCAGTTTCGGGGACTGGGGTAGAAATTATGCCATGTCAGAATGAATTTTTATTCAATGCAAAAAAAGAGTCTAATGTTGGAACTATTGTTGATTGTCAGCAAAATACATCTGGTTCATTCATATCCTTGAGGGAAGAATATCCTCCCTCCTTAGCTGGGTTGACCTACATTTACCCTAGACCCACAGCAATGGGTATTTACTGTTCTCTGGGGCAATACATACCAGCCTAGCCTGTGACACCCACATCATATGAATGAATTTTGAAAAACAATTGGAGATTCTTGTATGAAATTATCGGTTATAAGGATAATTACTGTTGGAGATGTTTGGTTGGGATTACCAGTTATAAGGATAATTGTAGTCGGTATTATTGAATGGGATTACTGGTCATAAGGATAATTACAGTTGGAGATTATTTATTTGGATTATTGGTTATAAGGATGGTTATAGTTGGAGATTATTGAATAGGGTTATTGATAATAACGATAGTTATAATTGGAAATAACTTAATTGGATTACCAGTTATAAGAATGGTTGTAGTTCAAGATTATGGAATGGGGTTGTTGGTTAGAAGGATGAATACAGATTAGGATTGATAAATGTGATCATGTATAATAAAGGTTAACACAGTTGGAGATTAGTGGGGAGGGTGAATTTGATTATGTTGTACTTCACAATGAAGCATTTACCTACTTTCTAAGTTTCCCTATTAAATTTCCATTCACTCTTAATCTCAATACTTAGACATCATTATTCTTCAGAAAATCTTTTTATAATAGAGGAATGTATTTATAAATATACACACCGTGTACTTGAAGACCTATAAACCTGCTTGATAACTTTTCAGATTGGCTGATTTAATCTGGATCTCTTCTTATCTTGTCGAACTTTGCCAGAAGCTTATCTCAGACTCTACATATCTTTCTATTTTTATACTGTATTTATTTTATAGTTGCTATTTTCCAGTGCTTCAGAACAGAAAATTGTGCTGAAGAAGTTGTTAGAGTTATTTGAGAAAGTGGTAGACATAGTGGATAGGAGAAATGCAGGGATGTAGTGTATGTGGATCGACAGAAACCCTTTGATGAGGTACCAATAACATCAACAATAACTCGTAATTACATAGTGTCTTTAATGTAATAAAACAAGGTTCCTGGTGAAGGGCTCTGGCCCGAAACGTCGAATTTCCTGTTTCTTGGATGCTGCCTAACCTGCTGTGCTTTAACCAGCAACACATTTTCAGCAATGTAATAAAACAACCCAAGGTCTTCACAGGAATATCATAAAGCAATGTTTGACACAGCGCCTCGCAGACAATGGTAGGGCAAATGGCAGTGATAGGGTTTACAAATCATCTTAAAGAAGGGAAGATGGAGAAAGAGGCAGATGTTAATAACATATTTCAAAATTTAGGGCCCAGGTAAGTAAAGTCATGATCACCAATCAGCAATAATTAAAAACAGTGATACTTAAGAGGCAACATTAGGGGAGGTTCAGATAAATAACTCAGAGGTTTGGGGCTGGGGGAAATTACAAAGATAGGGAAACTGAGGACAAGGGTAGATTTGAAAGCAAGGATGAAATTGCACAGGAGATGTATTAAAGAAGATTAATTAAGGACAATTTGGTTAAAATCCTGGTTAGAAGGAGGTACCGAAGATAATGCGAGGTTAAGGTTGACTCCTTAGAGTAACTACAAGTGGATAATTATGTTCCTCAGGGTTTTGTATTGGGCTTTTTTCTATTCATTGCTTACACTAGTAGTATGGGTATGAGCCATGGTGTTCAAATGGCAGACAATGCTATAACAATACAGAGTTCAGAGGACTGAAGGAAGAGGCAAGGGGATATTAACACACTGATGGTATGAGCAAAAAGCTGGTCATTGGAAATCAATGTAAATACGAAGTGGTACATATTGGTTTAAAAGTTAAAATTGATAGTTATATTTTAACGAAGTGATATGCAAGAGTATGGGCTTTTGAGGGTCTTTAGTTTCAGAAAATATTAAAATCAGCACCTCAGTTGGAGAAAGTACTAAGAAAGTTAAAAGTAAGTTTATACAAGACATGTTTTAGAATATCAAATTAAACATAATGGTGAATCTATGTAAAACCTTGTTAAGACCACAGTTGGACCACTGTATACATTTTTGGGTTCTATAGTACAGGAAGGATATTGAGGCTTTAGAGGGAGTACTCAGATGCTGCTGGTATGATGGAAAATAAATATAGAGAAATTGGGACTGTTTTCCTCAGAGATGTGGAAATTAGAGATTTGAAAGAAGTATTTAAACTTGGATGAGACTGAATGTATAGGATTAGATTCTTTCTAGAGATGCTGTCTAGAATAAGGAATTAAAGTAAGGATGTAGGACAGAGAATAGGAGAAACATTTTTTTTATGTGTCATTTTTCATTACCAGCTAGTGACAGAAATAGAAAGGCTGAAGAATCAAAGTTGTTATTTGCAAACTGGTGATTTTGTCGATTTCAAAATGACTCGAGGTAAGTTGAAACAATGTGATGCATTTTCTCATGTTTGAGATAAAAAAAGTAAGCTAAGACATTGCAAATAATGACATTACTGAGTGACACCTCCTACTGTGTAGTTTGTTTCCTATAATAATCATGAATATGTGAACTGATGTTAAATGGGCTTTACAGTGCTCAGAATGCTTTTATGGAGAAATGAGTTCCAGAATGATAGATGTAAACAGTAGGACTTTACTGTTTTTCCACTTGTGTAGATTACAAAATCAGATAGTTATTAGTAAATCTAACTATAAATTCACTAGAAACTTTTTTACCCAGAGAGTGCTTACAATATGGAACTCACTGCAACAAGAAATAGCTGAGGTGACCAGCTAGATGCATATAAGTGGAAGCTGGATTTTAAAGCCAAGTACATGGCGTGGAAGGAAATACAAGATTATGATAGATACATAGGACTTTATTGTTACTTGTATTTGTGAAAATCCAATAAAATGTGTATAAGTCACTACAAAAGCAGCGCCATTTAATTACATAAATTATATAGGTAAAAAGAGAGACGGCCTCTTAATTACATGAACTGGTCACTGCTGAGGACTGGGGCCTATTCAAAAGCTGAGAATCGGGGCCTGTCCAATTGCCAAGGACTGGAGCGTGTCCATATCCCAGGGACTATGGCCTGTCCAGTTGTCGACGATGGGATGTGTCCAACTGCCAAAAATCAGGGCTGTCCATATGCCAAGAATCAGGGCTGTCCAATTGCCAAGGGTGGGCTGTGTCCAACCAGCAAGGATTGGGGCCTGTCCATCTGCCGAGGACCAGGGACTGTCCAATAGCTGAGGATTGGGGCATGTTTATCTGCCGAGGATGGCGTGTGCCCAACTGCCAAGGATCAGGGCCTGGCCAACTGCTGAGGATTGGGGCCTGTCCAATTGTCGAGGATGGAGACCTGTCCAACTACCGAAGATTGGGGCCTAACTGCCGAGGATAGGGTGTGCCCAACTGCCAAGGATCAGGCCCTGGCCAACTGCCGATGACCAGGGCCTGTCCAACTTCAAAGGATCAGGGCCTGTCCAACTGCTGAGGATCGGGGTCTGTCCATATGCCAAGGATCAGGGCCTTTCCAATTGCCAAGGATGGGGTGCGTCCAACTAGCAAGGATTGGGGCATGTCCATCTGCCGAGGACCAGGGCCTATCCAACAGCTGAGGATTGAGGCCTGTCCAATTGTCGAGGATGGAGACCTGTCCAACTACTGAAGATTGGGGCCTAACTGCCGAGGATAGGGTGTGCCCAACTGCCAAGGATCAGGCCCTGGCCAACTGCCGATGACCAGGGCCTGTCCAACTGCCAAGGATCAGGGCCTGTCCAACTGCCAAGGATCGGGGCCTGTCCAACTGCTGAGGATTAGAGCCTGTCCAACTGCTGAGGATCGGGGCCTTTCCAACTGCCGAGGATCGGGGCCTGTCCAACTGCTGAGGATCGGGGCCTTTCCAACTGCCGAGGATCGGGGCCTGTCCAACTGTTGAGGACTGCTGCCTTGTTGAAACCACTGACGATCTGGGGCTGTCCAACGAAAACTGCTGCACCTCAGCCGCAGAACAAAGAAAAGATGAATTTGATACAAACGATTAAATTAATAAATAATGATAATAAAAAGAATAAAGAATAAGAGAAGGGAGGGATGAGGCCCCTTAGCCAAAAAGGAGTGGAGTGGCCAGGAGCCTGAACACTATCTAATCTTTTGTCTCCACCACCTTGCATGATGGAAGAAAATGGAGATGGAGGAAGCTTTTGCGAAGCATAAACATCTCATAGCTCAGTTGATTCAGACAGCCTGCTTCCCATCCATTAATTCAGTGATTATCAAATTTCTTTTCCAGGTGCATTTGACTAATGATAAATCAAATCAAATCACATAGATTATGATTGTGGTTATTGGAGATTAAATAATTCAGTTCCAGGACTTCCCTGCAGAACTTCCACAGGGTAGTATCCTATGCCCAACCACCTTCACCTGCTTCAATAATGACCATCTATTCATCATAGGATCAGAAATTAGGATATTTTCTGATGTTGTGATCTGCACTTCAATGTGTCGCTGTTAAGCTATAGGTTTGATGTGGAAGTGCCGGTGTTGAACTTGGGTGGACAAAGTTCAAAATCGCACAGCACCATGTTATAGTCCAACAGGTTTATTTGGAAGTACTAGCTTTTGGAATGCTGGCTACCTGATGAAGGAACAGTGCTCCGAAAGCTAGTACTTCCAAATAAACCTATTGGACTATAACCTGGTGTTGTGATTTTTAAGCTCTAGGTTAATAGAGTGTTTTATCTACATTTACTGTTCTGCAGTTCTCCACAAATGACCTCTTAATCATCTATTTTCATTTTTTAAAAGAAACCAAGATAGTCCAGATGTTCCTTGTTGTTCTGAATATCAGTCTCCTGATTATTCTCTGTGCAATCTCAGACTGAACAGTACTGATATGTAATATGCTTGCACATTAGGGTGGCACGGTGGCACAGCGGTTAGCACTGCTGCCTCACAGCGCCAGGGACCTGGGTTCAATTCCCGACTCAGGCGACTGACTGTGTGGAGTTTGCACGTTCTCCCCGTGTCTGCGTGGGTTTCCTCTGGTTTCTTCCCACAGTCCAAAGATGTGCGGGTCAGGTGAATTGGCCATGCTAAATTGCCCGTAGTGTTAGGTAAGGGGTATATGTAGGGGTATGGGTGGGTTGCGCTTCGGCGGGTCGGTGTGGACTTGTTGGGCCGAAGGGCCTGTTTCCACACTGTAAGTAATCTAATGTAATCTAATCTAAAAAAAAATTAATTGAACACTGAGCGGTTCATCCACAAACATCTATTCCCTTCACCACCGATGCTCAGTAGCAGCAGTGTGTACTATCTATAAGATCCTCAGACAGCACCTTCCAAACCCATGAACTCTTCCATCTAGAAGGACAAGGGCAGCGGATACATGGGCACGTCACCACTTTCAAGTCCTTTACCCCACCAAGGCACTCACCATCCTGACTTGGAAATACATTGCCGTTCCTTCACTGTCACTGGGTCAAAATCCTGGAATCCCCTCCCTAATGGCATTGTGAGTCAACCCACAGTAGGTGGACTGCAGCAGTTCACAAAGGCAGCTCACCCCCACCCTTTTCAAGGGGCAACTAGGGATGTGCAATAAATGCTGGCCCAGCCAGCGATGCTCGCATCCCATAAAAATGAATAAACAAAAAATTGAATGATCAGCCATGATCATGTATAGTTAGTAAGTTTGCAGATAACAAAACTGGTGATATCATGGACAGCAAAAAAGGTTACCTCAGAGTACAAAGTTAAAATCACACAACACCAGGTTATAATCCAACAGGTTTAATTGGAAGCACACTAGGTTTTGGAGTGCCGCTCCTTCACACAATCACCTGATGAAGGAGCAGTGCTCTGGAAGCACACTAGCTTTCAATTGCAGCATTTAAAAGACACCTGGATGGGTATATGAATAGGAAGGGTTTAGAGGGATAGGAGCCCAGTGCTGGCAAAGGGGACTAGATTACATTAGGATATCTGGTCGGCATGAATGAGTTGGACCAAAGGGTCTGTTTCCGTGCTGTACATCCCTATAACTCTGTTGAATGGCAGAACAAACATGAAGGGCTGAATGGCTTACAGATACTCCTATTTTTTTCTTTCAAAGTACTGCGATACTCTGGCATTGCCAGGACTGTTGCAGCTACCAATCAGTTTGGCAGGCAGCTTCAGAGGGTGGGACGTCCTCAGCTGTACACCAATTGAGCCCACATGCAGTGCCGGTGGGCAGATCTGTTCGAAGTTGGTTCCTGTACACTGACCTTTCCTCCCAGAGTAGGGTGGTGGGTTGATCTTATGCTTTCCTATAGCGTTCTGTCCAAAATCTCTGCCTTCTAATCCTGACTATCTTCGTGGTTGTGTTCATTCCTAGCACTGGGGGACTGCGGGGAGTACCACCAACCCTCAGGTCCCCCACCCATGTGGTCATGTAAAAACCAACACTCAGGGTTATCATGCTTTGTGACTGTGATGGGCGGGTGAGGCATCTGAGCATCATTAACTAAGCCTGAGAATTGAATGGCAGCCAAACACAAATTAACCTTACAAAGGAGTCTTTGTAAAACTTTCATCCTCTCAGTCTCAGCTGGAATCGAACACAAGCCCCACAGATGAAAGGGCAGTGTACTAACCTACAACACCACCCAGCTCTCTTCTGTCATACGTCGTAAAATCTTTCCCAGGCATTTCCCTTAGTAGCAAGCTGGCTAAGCTTCCACTGATCCACAGCCCATTTAATGTGGTAATGCCAGCTAGACAGACTGGTGTAATTTAAAACGTCTTGCAGTTTTAATGTGCAATCTTTATGAATCCAGTTCCATGTAGCCAGTTGAGTTTTCATGGAGTGTTCTACATGGCTGCAGTATATGGACTCCCCCTCAGTTTCATACTTTGTCACTATAGCCCTGACTGTGAAGCAGCAGAGACTGATGGAAGGCTTGGTCCAGATTGAATCACAGCTTAGGGCTGCCTCCTCGTCCTCATTTTAATATATTTCACCTTTTCTCTGCCATTTGACTTGAAGTGCTAGCTTTTGCTTAAGTTCCTTCCTTGGGATATTAGCGTTGTGCTGTTCTTTCAAGTGCAAGGTAATGGAACAGGTGACTGATTAACCACAGGTAGCATCACAGCTCTTGAACTCGTGGAACCTGGGTACCTATGCACTCTGCATCAGGAGTACTGTCAAACCATCCAACAGTTTGATGATTGAATAATATGTAAATAGAGATGGCATCATTGCACTTGACTGGACTAACCATGTAAATACTGAACCTACAAGAGCAATAATGATATGACAAAGCAGTTCCATAGAATGAGTTTTTAGCGTATAAAATGTTAGATGGAGGGAGGTTCAACTGAAGCATTGGGGAAAAGCAAGAGATTAGCATTAAATAATAGACTAGCTAATATAGCCAGTGCAGGTATGATGGGCTGAATGGCTTCCTTCAGTAACATAATGATTCTGTGATTCATGTCAGAAGCTGAAGATTATGTGGTGAGTAACTCACTTTCTGCCTCTTCATCTGCCTACCATCGACAAGACACAGGTCAGGATTGTGAAGGAATCAATACAGCTTGAATAATACTTGAGAAGCTTGACACCATCCAAGACAGAGCAGTCTGCTTGATTGGCAAGCTTTTCAGCATCTTAAACATTCAAGCACTCCGTGAATGCAGAATGCCAGCTGCATGGCCCATCTACAAGCTGCATTGGCTCACCCAGGGCCCTTAGAAAGCACCTTCCAAACCCAAAACCTCTAACAACTGGAAGGACAAGAACATCAGATACATGGGAACACCAACACCTGCAAGTTCCTTTCCAAGCCACTCACCATCCCAACTTGGAAATATATTGCTGTTTCTTCACTGTCGTTAGTTCAAGACCCTGGAATTTCCTACTTAAAAAGCACCAGGTGGACTGTAGCATTTCAAGAAGGCAATTTGGAATGAGGAACAAATACTGGCCTTGTTCACACCTGAAAAAGTTAAAAATGACACCAATGAGGCTGGGACCAATTTAAAGAAATACTTTATCCTGGCTAATAAAAGCATTTTGGGTGAATGATACTGAATACAGTTATTGCAATTCTAATAATAGCACAATTAACAAGGCAAGAGACTTTTGTTCCTAGTTTCTATGTTTCAGTCTCTTATCAGGTTTGCATGTATCCAACAAGCCATGGGGGAGCTATATTCCCATTCCAAACATTTTTCATTATTTTATTCGACATCTGGATGTGGGTGCTATTGGGAAAACTGATAGTTTATTGTCGTAGTCACACCTCAGAAGCTTTCTGCAACTTATTTGGCCACATGAATAGTAGTTGGTGTTACAAGAAACTGCAGAAATTCAC
The DNA here is from genome assembly GCF_020745735.1 of Hemiscyllium ocellatum. Taxonomy (NCBI): domain Eukaryota; kingdom Metazoa; phylum Chordata; class Chondrichthyes; order Orectolobiformes; family Hemiscylliidae; genus Hemiscyllium; species Hemiscyllium ocellatum. The sequence goes on from NC_083403.1 coordinate 14,429,265, forward strand.
CAAGATCCATAGGCAGCATCTTCCAAACCCACAACCACTTCTATCTGAAAGGACAAGGGCAGCAGATACATGGGAATACCACCACCTGCAAGTTCCCCTCCAAGCCTCTCACTATCCTGACTTGGGAATATAATTGCTGTTCCTTCAATGTGTCAAAATCCTGGATTTCCCTCCCAAATGGCATTGTGGGTCCACCCACAAGATATGCACTGCAGCAGTTCAAGAGAGCAGCTCACCACCACCTTCTCAAAGGCAACTAGGAATGGGTAATAAATGCTTGCCAGTCGGCAATGCCAATGAGCCAATAAAAAAGAATGCTATGTGAGAGAGAGACTGGATACTAGATGAATGAGCCTTGCTGAGAGAGAAAAGGTAATCATGTTATGAGTATTATTATATCCAAGTAATGTATACAAAAATGAATGTTTGGCTCTGAGAGAAAGAATGTCTTCAATGGGAGATACTAGCTAATTGAAAGATGGCTGTCAGTGAGAGATTTAAGCACAAGCCAAATGGGCATCAAGTGGAGAGTTACAAGAGTAGATGGAGAAGAGAGAGAGATTGATATGAGAGGGATGGACTTCAATGAGTGATCTTAGATGCTGCTGATGGGTTTAAATGAGAGTTCATGTTCTAATAAGCTAAACCCTGATGACCTTTACACATCCTTAAATGTGTTATGAATATTGTTACTGCACTTTTCAATAAAGTGTTCCATATAAAGAAATCCAAATTATAATTGGAAAGTTGAGCAAAGCAACTTTGAATCAGGTTCCTTGTGGTTCAGTAACTTACAACTGAATACCAGCAGAAATCAGGTAAAAGAGATCTATGGTAGGTATTAAAATGAACTGAGTTAGCTCATTTCTGGCACACCTTAGTAAAGACATAATGCTGATCTTGCTACCTCAGTTGAATTTTGCATCGTGATTGTCTAACTTAATGGGCTAGCCCAGTGGCTCAGAAGTTAGCACTGCTCCTTCACAGCACCAGGAACGTTGGTTTGATCCCAGCTTCAAGTGACTGGCTGTATGGCGTTTGCATATTCTCTGTGTCTGTGTGGGTTTCCTCCCACAGTCCAAAGCTAGGTGTATGATAATATTAGAATTCCTGCAGTATGGAAGCAGGCCATTCAGCCCATCAACTCTCTGAAGTGGATTCCACCCAAAGATGTGCACGTTTGGGGATTGGCCATACTAAATTGCCCATCATGTCGAGGGATGTGCAGGCTAGGTGGATTAGCCCTGGGAAATGTAGGATCCCAGGCATGGGGTGGTTATGGGTGGAATCCACTTCAGAGGGTTGATGGGCTGAATGGCCTGCTTCCATACTGCAGGAATTCTAATATTATCATACACCTAGCTTATCCTATTTAAATCCTGTTTAATAGTATAAGGTTGATGTTGAGAAGGACTAATAATTATATTCATGGGAGCTGTTGCCAGCAGTTACATACCGACCTCTTGGCTAGTTTTTCAAGTAAAATTATGTTGGATAAGAATTTTAAAGAAAATGTTTGCCTTGAGGATGTAGAAAAATCTGATCTGGCCACGTTTGTTGCTCTTTCCAAACTTTCTGGTGAGCTATAAGATTCAACGATTTGTGTGGGACTGAAGTCAGACCAGGTAAGAGTAGTAAGATGCTTTCTTTAAGAGCATTTGTGAACCAGTTGAGCTTATAACTTCATTCTGCAGCTTTCCTGATTATGCTACTGAAACCTTAACAATAAATTACTAAATTCAATTTGCAACTTTACCTAATAGGATTCAAATTCACAATCTCCAAGGATTAATTCATCCAGTCTCATATCTTCTAGGCTGTCATATTCAGTCAGACACTGATATTTTTCTAGATATTGAAATGTAATGATAGTTTAAACCTGCCCGAATAGCATTAGCAAATTTCCCACCCAGGATATTAGTACCTCTCTGGTTCAAGTAAAGACAGTACTGTTTGTAGAGGTCCCATCTCCCCAGAATGAGCCCCAATTATCTATTTATCTCTGCATCCCTGCAGCCACATGTTCAGCTGATATCTCTCCCTGTTCCACACCTTGCAATCGCAAGGCACGAGTAACAAACCACAGATAACAACTCTGTTCTAGCTCTCAGCTTCCTCCCTAGGTCTCTGAAATCCTGCCTTACATCCCTATCCCTCTTTCTACCTATGTCGTTGGTACCTATGTGGACCATGACTTGGGGCTGGTCACCCTCTACTTTCAGGACCCAAAGACATGATCTGAGACATCACTGACCCTGGCACCTGGGAGGCAATACACTAACTGTGAGTCTCTGTTGTTCCCAACAAACCTTCTGTTTGACATAATTAGTAAACTTCGCATGGTCAGGAAGAAGAGATGGCATCCAGACTGAGACACAGCTTGAGTGATTGTACGGTTCAGGGAACTTAGAGGCAACGTGGGAAGTCGGTGCAGCGAGGAAGACGTACTTTTTGCTTGTTTTTTTTGGCTCATAGTTTGTAAGGTTTCTTTAACAGGATAAATGAAGGCCCATGATCAGGGTCCAGCACAAATGAGTGACATCACAGGTAAACTATAGTTCATAGTCTTAGCAGATAGCTATTAATTCAAATATCTATTGTAGGTTACTTTCAGATTGAAGGTAAGTTGGAGAAAAATGGCTACAAAGTAAAAGACCAGTAGGAAATTTTTAAAAATCAAATTAAGAATTAAGTAAGTGGCATGGTGTCTCAGTGGTTAGCACTGCTGCCTCACAGCACCAGGGTCCCAGGTTCAATTCCAACCTCGGATGATTGTTTGTGTGGAGTTTGCACATTCTTCCTGTGTCTGCGTGGGTTTCTTCCGGGTGCTCCGGTTTCCTCTCACAGTCCAAAGATATACAGGTCAAGTGGATTGGCTATGCTAAAATGCCTGTAGTGTTAGGTGCATTTGTCAGAGGGAAGTGAGTCTGGGTGGGTTATTCTTCAGAGGGTCGGTGTGGGCTGGTTGGGCCGAAGGGCCTGTTTCCACATTATAAGGAATCTAATCTAATTATAGTAGAGATACTGAGCTACATGATGTGTTGTAACAATATGATGAAATAGATTCTGTTCTCTGTGGTCTGGGTTGAGAGTCTCAAAGGCTGAGTTGTCTGTCTGGTACCTGGATTCAGGATATCTCATCTGGGCTGCAGAGGAACTTGAAGTGGGAGGGACAAGATCCACATAGGTACCAATAATATAGATAGGAAGAGGAAAGAGATTCTGCTGAAGTAATATAATTAGCTAGGGGCTAAATTTCAAAGCAGAACTGAAAAGGTAATGATCTCTCGATTACTACCTGAGCAATAAGCAAATTGGCACAGAGTCAACAAGATTAAAGAGAGAAATGTGTGGTTCAAAGATTGGTGTGGGAGAAACAGGTTTGAATTCATGGGACATTGGCATCAGTACTGAGGAAGGAGGGAACTGTTCTGATGGGATGGAATCATGCTGTGGATAGGGCTTTAAATTAAATAATGGGGATTTAATTGCATGGAAAGTTATCAAAAATGTTAAATGGCATGCTCAGCAGAGATTGTGAGGTTTTCAAGAACATGTAATAGGAGAGTGAGAATGGGAAGGGATAGGAATCTAACTTTAGGTACAGCAGATGAGGAGATAATAATGAGAAAGGGTGTGGTGGGAGGGCAGTCAACACATGACTCAGGATGTTGTACTTAATTTCGCTGATTGAAATTGGCAGGTACAATGTTGTGAGTATCTCAGAAATGGCTACAGGTGGATCAGGAGTGGGAACTAAGTATCCAAGGATATATATGTCCGATCGAAAGGACAGACAGATGGGTACAGGGTGCTGGATTGAGTTGGGGAGGACGAGGCAACCATGGCTGACAAGGGAAAAGCAGACGTAAAAGCATACAATGTGGCAATGATTAGCGGGAAGCTAGAGGATTGGGAAGCATTTAGAAGTCAACAGAGGATAACTAAAAAAAATTGGGTGGGTGGCGAAGAAGAAACACATCAGTAACCTAGGAAGTAATATAAAAGAAGATTGTAAGTGTTGTTTAAGGAATCTGGAAGGTAAGAAAGGCAAGCATGTATGTTGGACCACTGAAAAATGAGGCTGGAGAAGTAGTCATGTGAATAAGGAAAAGGCGGGGGAACTGAATAGGTTTTCATAATGGAAGACACCAGCAGCATACCAGAAGTTCAAGAGAGTCAGAGAATAGACTTAAATATGGTGGCCATCACTAAGCAGGTGGTGCTGGCCAAGCTGAAAGGTCTGAAAGTGGATAGATCACTTGGACCAAATGGAATATATCCTAGAGTTCTGAAGGAGGTCACTGAGAAGATTGTAGAGAATTTACAAGAATTATCTCAGGGAAGAAGGGCTTGTCATAGCAGGAGCGGTTGGGTATTCTGGGTCCGTACACAATGGTGTTTAGAAGGTTGGGGAGCAGAATCTGAAATTTATACAATACTGAGAGGCTCAGATAGATCGGACTTGGAGAAAATGTTTCCACTAGTAGCAGAGACTAAGTCCCCGAGGGCACAATGTCGGAATGAAGGGATAACCTTTGGGAACTGAGTTGAGGAAGAGTCTATTTCAGCCAGAGGGTGGTGACTCTGTGGAACTTATCGCCGCAGAGGGCTGTGGAGGAATCACTCAGTGTATTTACGACAGAGATAGATAGGTTATTGATTGGTAAGAGATCATTGATTATTGGGAGAAGGCAGGAGAATGGGGTTGAGAAACCTATCAGCCATAATCAAATGGCAGAGCAAACTCAGTGGACTGATGGCCTAATTCTGCTCCTATGTCTTATAATCTTACGGTCTATAATATGATCAAGCATAGTCAGCATGGCTTCATGAAGGGGAATCCTAAAAGGATTAAAATTCTTTAAGGAGGTAGGAAGCAAGATAAGTAAAAGGGAAGCAGTGGGTTTAATATATGTTTGGATTCCCAGAAAGCATTTGATGAGGTCCCACATAGTGTTAAAGGTTTAGATGGAGAGGAATTTCTTAAGTGCATACAAGACAATTTTCTGATTCAGTATGTGGATGTACCTACCAGAGAAGGTGCAAAACTTGACCTACTCTTGGGAAATAAGGCAGGGCAGCTGACTGAGGTGTCAGCGGGGGAGCATTTTGGGGCCAGTAACCATAATTCTATTAGATTTTAAAATCGTGATGGAAAAAGGATAGACCAGATCCAAACGTTGCAGTTCTAAATTGGAGACGGTATTAGGCAAGAACTTTCGAAAGCTGATTGGAGGCAGATGTTCACAGGAAAAGGGACGGCTGGAAAATGGGAAGCCTTCAGAAATGAGAGAACAAGAATCCAGAGAAAGTATATTCCTGTCAGGGTAAAAGGGAAGGCTGGTAGGTATAGGGAATGCTAGATGATTAAAGAAATTGAGGGTTTGGTTAAGAAAAAGAAGGAAGCATATGTCAGGTATAGACAGGATAGATCGAGTGAATCCTTAGAAGAGTATAAAGGAAGCAGGAGTATACATAAGAGGGAAATCAGGAGGGCAAAACGGGGACATGAGATAGCTTTGGCAAATAGAATTAAGGAGAATCCAAAGGGTTTTTACAAATATATTAAGGACAAAAGGGTAACTAGGGAGAGAATAGCGCCCCTCAAAGATCAGCAAGGCGGCCTTTGTGTGGAGCCACAGAAAATGGGGGAGATACTAAATGAATATTCTGCATCAGTATTTACTGTGGAAAAGGATATGGAAGATATAGACTGTAAGGAAATAGATGGTGACATCTTGCAAAATATCCAGATTACAGAGGAGGAAGTGCTGGATGTCTTGAAACAGTTAAAGGTGGATTAATCCCCAGGACCTGATCAGGTGTACCCGAGAACTCTGTGGGAAGCTAGAGAAGTGATTGCTGGGCCTCTTGCTGAGATATTTGTATCATCGATAGTCACAGGTGAGGTGTCAGAAGACTGGAGGTTGGCAAATGTGGTGCCACAATTTAAGAAGGGCGGTAAAGACAAGCCAGGGAACTATAGACCAGTGAGCCTGACCTCAGTGGTGGGCAAGTTATTGGAGGGAATCCTGAGGGACAGGATGTACATGTATTTGGAAAGGCAAGGACTGATTCGGGATAGTCAACATGGCTTTGTGCTTGGGAAATCATCTCTTACAAACTTGATTGAGTTTTTTGAAGAAGTAACAAAGAAGATTGATGAGGGCAGAGCAGTAGATGTGATCTATATGGACTTCAGTAAGGCGTTCGACAAGGTTCCCCATGGGAGACTGATTAGCAAGGTTCGATCTCATGGAATAAAGAGAGAACTAGCCATTTGGAGACAGAACTGGCTTAAAGGTAGAAGAAAGAGTATGATAGTAGAGGGTTGTTTTTCAGACTGGAGGCCTGTGACCAGTGGAGTGCCACAAGGATCGGTGCTGGGTCCTCTACTTTTTGTCATTTACGTAAATGATTTGGATGCGAGCATAAGATGGACAGTTAGTAAGTTTGCAGATGACACCAAAATTGGAGCTGTAGTGGACAGCGAAGCGGGTTACCTGAGATTACAACAGAATCTGGACCAGATGGGCCAATGGACTGAGAAGTGGCAGATGGCGTTTAATACAGATAAATGCAAAGTGCTGCATTTTGGGAAAGCAAATCTTGGCAGGACTTATACACTTAATGGTAAGGTCCTAGGAAGTGTTGCTGAACAAAGAGACTTTGGAGTGCAGGTTCATAGCTCCTTGAAAGTGGAGTCGCAGGTGGATAGGATAGTGAAGAAGGCATTTGGTATGCTTTCCTTTATTGGTCAGAGTATTGAATACAGGAGTTGGGAGGTCAATTTGCGGCTGTACAGGACATTGGTTAGGCCGCTATGGAATATTGCGTGCAATTCTGGTCTCCTTCCTATGTTGTGAATGTTGTGAAACTTTAAAGGGTTCGGAAAAGATTTACAAGGATGTTGCCAGAGTTGGAGGATTTGAGTTATAGGAAGAGGCTGAACAGGCTGGGGCTGTTTCCCCTGGAACGTCGGAGGCTGAGGGGTGACCTGATACAAGTTTACAAAATTATGAGGGGCATGGATAGTGTAAATAGACAAGGTCTTTTCTCTGGGGTCAGGGAGTCCAGAACTAGAGGGCATAGGTTTAGGGTGAGAGGGGAAAGATATAAAAGAGACCTATGGGGCAACTTTTTCACACAGAGGGTGGTACGTGTATGGAATGAGCTGCCAGAGGATGTGGTGGAGGCTGGTACAATTGCAACATTTAAGAGGCATTTGGATGGGTATATGAATAGGAAGGGTTTGGAGGGATATGGGCCGGGTGCTGGCAGATGGGACTAGATTGGGTTGGGATATCTGGTCAGCATGGACAGGTTGGACCGAAGGGTCTGTTTCCATGCTGTACATCTCTATGACTCTATGGCTCTATATTAGCTAGTTAATAAGGTAAGAGCCCATGGTATTGAATATATTGTACTGATTTATTATGGATAGAGGATTGGCTAACTCACAGAAGACAGAGAGTTGGGATAAGAGAGCACTTTCAGGATAGCAACTGAGGGTATGTTTCATCCTCACTGGAGCATGCTGAGCCTGATCTCTGATTAATTGGCCTTTAAGATATTCCCACATGTCAGATAAGGATTTAGCCTCAAACAGCCACCCCAATTTAATTTCTCCAATTGCTGCCTAATTACTGTTGTAATTAGCCTTCTCCTAGTTTAGCACTTTTACCCAAGGACCAGTCTTATCCTTAATCCATAACTATCTTAAAACTTACAGAATTATGATCACTGTTCCCAAAATATTTCTCCCATTGACACTTTGATTACTTGGCCTCGCTCATTCCCTAGCACAAGGTTTGGTACTGCCCCTTCCCTAGTTGGACAATCAACATATTGTTTCAAGAACCCCTTCTGGATGCAATTAACAAATTCTGCCCTATCTAAGTCCCTGGAACTCAATGACTTGTCCTCCACAGTCAGTATTGGGGAAGTTAAAGTCACACATTGCAACTACTCTGTTGTTGTGGTCCTGTTCGCCAAGCTGGGAATTTGTGTTGCAGACGTTTTGTCCCCTGTCTAGGTGACATCCTCAGTGCTTGGGAACCTCCTGTGAAGTGCTTCTGTGTTGTTTCCTCCGGCATTTATAGTGGTTTGTCTCTGCTGCTTCCGGTTGTCAGTTCCAGCTGTCCGCTGCAGTGGCCGGTATATTGTGTCCAGGTCGATGTGTTTGTTGATAGAATCTGTGGATGAGTGCCATGCCTCTAGGAATTCTCTGGCTGTTCTCTGTTAATAGTAGTGTTGTCCCAGTCGAATTCATGTTGCCTGTCATCTGCGTGTGTGAGATGAGATTTTGTACACTACGTTGGTTTTGTCCTGGTGTGTTGTTGTCTGAGAGTGGATGTTGGTTTGTGTGCTGCTATGAGTCCTAGTGGTCATAGTAGTCTGGCTGTCAGTTCAGAAATGTTCTTGATTTATGGTAACGTGGCTAGTCCTTTGGGTTGTGGCATGTCCCCATTCCATTGTATTTCCCTTAGGCATCTGTTGATGAAATTGCAGGGGTATCCGTTTTTGGCGAATACATTGTAGAGATGTTCTTCTTCCTATGTTTGCAGCTCTGGTGTACTGCAGTGTGTTGTGGCCCTTTTGAACAGTGTCTTGATGCAACTTCTTTTGTGTGTGTCCACTGCAACGGACAGCTGGAACTGACAACCAGAAGCGGCAGAGACAAACTACTATGAACATCACAGAAGCGCTTCACAGGAGACTCCCAAGCACTGAGGATGTTACCTAGACAGGGGATGAAACATCTGCAACACAAATTCCCAGCTGGGCGAACAGAACCACAACGAGCACCCGAGCTACAAATCTTCTCACAAACTTTGAACTACTCTGTTGTTTTTACACCTTTCCACGATTTGCTTACATATATATTCCTCTATTTTCCTCTGGTTATTGTGAGGCCTATAGTATAACCCCATCATAGTGACTGGAATGCTGAGCTGCCAGTCCTGCCCTCTCAACCAAGTTTTTGTAATGGCTACATAATCATAGTCCCATGTACAAATTCGGGCTTTATGCTCATCTGCCTTATTTGTCATATTTCTTGTATTTAAATTTCTTGTGTTACGTTCAGACTGTCAGTCCCACCGTGTTCATTCACCTGGCCCGGTGTGTTCTTCCTCTTTGACATACTTGACTTAACCTCAACCTTCTCTTCAATCATTCCACATCCTGACCTTCTGTTCTGGTTCCCAACTCCCTGCCACATTAGTTTATGTCCATGATGTCCCTTTGGAGAGCCAGTGCAAAACAAATGGACTGAAAGGCATCCTTTTACATTATTTCAAATCTGTAATTATGTGATACACTATCTGAATTCCTCAATTGGATTCTAGTCTGTAAAAAATCCCAGGTATCCCTTATTTATCATAGAAACCATCTGAACCCTTTGATTTATTCCAGTCTATAATCACTCCCAGGGATCCATTATTCTATATATAAACCATCTGAACCCCTCAATTAGATTCCAGTCTGTAATCACTCCCAGGGATCCATTATTCTGTATATAAACCGTCTGAATCCCTCAGCTGGATTCCAGTCTATAATCACTCCCAGGGATCCATTATTCTGTATATAAACCATGTGAACACCTCAATTAGATTCCAGTCTGTAATCACTCCCAGGGATCCATTATTCTATATATAAACCATCTGAACCCCTCGCTTAGATTCCAGTCTGTAATCACTCCCAGGGATCGATTATTCTATATATAAACCATCTGAACCCCTCAATTAGATTCCAGTCTGTAATCCCTCCCAGGGATCCATTATTCTGTATATAAACCATATGAACCCCTCGATTAGATTCCAGTCTGTAATCACTCCCAGTGATCCATTATTCTGTATATAAACCATCTGAACCCCTCAATTAGATTCCAGTCTGGAATCACTCCCAGTGATCCATTATTCTGTATATAAACCATCTGAACCCCTCAGCTGGATTCCAGTCTGTAATCACTCTCAGCTATCTATTATTCATGGCAGAGGGTGAGATCTGGAATAAATGGCTGGCCTGAAGGTGATCATGAAACTATTGTTGTAAAAACCCATCTGGTTCACTAATATCTTTATAATGATAAAATCATACAGTGCAGATTACTACCTACATTCTTCCCACTTTCCTGCACTTGGTCTGTAGCTGTAATGTTGTGACACATTGTTCATCTAAGTAATTCTTAAGGTTGTGAGATTTCCAACCTTAATTACCCTCCTACAGTCCCATCACCCTGTTGGTGAAAAAGACTTTCCTCAAATCCCTTGTAAACCTCCTGCTTTTCACTTTAAAATTATGACTCCCTTGTTATTGAACCATCAACTAAGGGAACAGCTGCTTTCCATTCACCCTGTACATACTTCTCAATCTTTTACCTCAATCATTCTCTGCTCCAAAGAAAACAACCTGAGCTTATCCAATGTCTTCTTTTTTGAAATGGTGAATCTCCTTTGCAACCTTTCCAGCATAATCACATCCTTCCTACAGTGTGGTGACCAGAACTGCATATAGTTCTCTAGCTGTGGTCTAACCAAAGTTCCATATAGCTCCAGCATATCCTCCCTTCTCTTATAATCTCTGCCATAATTGATAATGTGGTTGTTAATGTTACTGTTGTTTTGTCCTGTTATCTTCAGGGATCTGGGAACATGCAAGATTCCTCTCTTCCTTTGAAATTCCTAGTATTTTTCATTCTTGTCTTGTTCTTTCTTCCAAAGCGCATCACCTCACATTTATCAGGATTTAATCTATCTACCATTGATCTGCACATCTGACCAATCCGTTTATATCCTTCTGTAACCTAACATCTTCCTCCTCACTGCTGAAAATGTGTTGCTGGAAAAGCACAGCAGGTCAGGCAGCATCCAAGGAACAGGAAATTCGACGTTTTGGGCATAAGCCCTTCATCAGGCTTATGCCCAAAATGTCGAATTTCCTGCTCCTTGGATGCTGCCTGACCTGCTGCGCTTTTCCAGCAACACATTTTCAGCTTTGATCTCCAGCATCTGCAGACCTCACTTTTTCCTCCATCTTCCTCCTCACTGTCAACCAATCTTTGTGTCATTCGCAAACCTATTTATCATTCCCCATCACCGACCTGAAAATCTCAAATACATAATGTATGAGTATTACAACAGTAAGGGACTGAGCACAGCACTCTGTGGTACATCACTGTACACCAGACCCCAGTCACACAAACAATCTTCTTCCCTAACCCTCTGTCACCTGCCACTAAGCCAATTTGGATCCAATTTGCCAACTTACCCTGGGTTCCAGGTGCTTTTATTTTCTTTATCAGTTTCCCTTGTGGGACCTTTTGAAAGGCCTTGCTGAAAGGAAGGGAAGGAAATCCGTTATCCATGCTGGTCTAGTGTACATGTGATTCCAGATCCATAAGACTGTGGTTGGAGATTAAATGCCTACTGGACAATTAGAGACAAGTAATAAATGTGGGCTGAGGCAGTGACATCCACATTCCATTAACAAATTAAAAACAAAATCCCTGACATTTACACATTCTCCTGCAAATTTTTTTCCTTTTTAAGGATTAATCCAATTTTCTTTTTAAAGTTATGATTGAACCTCATTTCATTGCCTTTAGTAACAACATACTGTCTAAAAATAGCTCCTTTTCTTCGTTTGTTTTTGCCAATTATTGACAGATATTTGGCCTCTAGTAGCAAAACTGTCTGCCAGTAGAAACAACTTCTCCTGAGCCACCCTATCAATACCCCTCATAACTGTGGTCTATCCAGATATGCTCAATTACAGTCTGATGTTCATATACTGACAGGCAATTGCTTTAAATAGCATTCACATCCAAAACAATGGAAACCAGGATAAAAATACAAACAACGGAGATAATTTGAACAGATGATAGTAGCGAAGGTCACTATGGTAAGTGAAGGACAGCTCAGTGCAGTGTAGGTGCACAGGTTCACTCAAGCTGAACTCAGCTACATTGGGTGTGTTTACAGCAAGCTTAGTCTCTATATTTGGATCTGGCTCTCTCTGCATCTTGTGCAATGTTAGACCCAATTAGACTGGGCAGGTAGTGCAGATTCAGCAGGATGGTGAGAGATAGCAGCTGCTATCAGCCTTATAGACTGCTTTAGACAGGGCAAAGTGACTGGAAACTACAGTGGAGAGTTTCATAGTACAGGGTGCAACCTCACCTGACTGAGAGCTCAGAGAAGCATGGCCTCATTCTTTCCTCACAGTCATCAGGCTGGCATTTCACAGTGGGACATTTAGAATTAAATACATCAGACTGGAGTCAGGTGTCAGCCCAAACTTGGCAGGGGAGCAGCAGGTTCTCTGCCTTTGCATTAGCTGGATTTTTGGCAAGAATTTTGTCAGCTTCAAGGCTAGTTAGGCAACAGATTGCAAGATCTATTGATTTTCATGTCACAACATTCCACAATGGGATTTGAACTTATTTTCTCTGGGTTGTTTGTTCCAAGTGATATTGTTTTTTGGGCTAATTATCCACAGGATGAGTGATCTGGGAAGATGAGCTCAACTTTTGGCGTGGAAATTTGTATTCAGTTAAATAAATCCAGGATAAATCAGCTCCTAAATATTAGCTTGATTTTATTTTTCCATGCACCTTATGTAAATGGGCCAAGATGGTAACTGCTCTCCTTATATGTGTATTGAGTTCTGCATCAAGTCACAGATTGTCTGTCATTGAAGATGATATTTCATGAAATTTGCTGTCCCTGTCTATAAGCGTCAAAAAAGTCAGGTCATGGGACAAGGTGTCTCATCTCACCACTGAACACACAAAATAACACGCACTCTGTAGCAATGACAAACACAAGATTGAAAAATTCCATTGAGATCACTAGTTTCCTTTTGGGAAAGACATCCTCACCCAGTCTGGTCTGCACTTGGCTATAGCTGGCAGCCCTCTGAAATGTGCTAAAAAGGCACATAATTGAACAGAAATGAGCCGTAAATCCTGGACTTACCCATAGTATGGGGATGAAATTTTTAAAAAAATGCTAAAACCAATAGGTCATTGTACTCTCAAAAGGTGAATTGTAACTGACCCCTAGGGTGTTGATAATGGGAGATTCAGCAATTAAATTGAATACTTAGGGGATGATGGTTAGATTCTCTTTATGAAGATGGTCATTGCTTGGCACGTATGTGCTGTGAAGCTTACTTGACACATATTGATTCAAACCTGGGTATTGTCCAGGTCTTGTTGCATAAGGACACAGACTACTTCAATATCTGAGGAGTCACGAATGATCCTGAACATTTTACAATCATTTGTGAACATTGCCAATTCTCAATTTATAATGGAGGGAAGCTGCTGAAGATAGTTGGGCCCAGGATACTCCTTACGGAACTCCTGCAGCAACATCCTTGGACTGCACTGGTTAACTTTCAACATCTGCAGCTATATTCCTTTGTGGTAGGAATAAATCCAGCAAGAGGAAAATTCTTTTCCTGATTCTAATTGAATGCAGTCTAGCTCCAGTAGCAGATGTCATCCCACTGATGCCCTGTGCAGCAGCAGTAAAATGTCCATGCTTTTATGTTCATTCCCCTAGTAAGACATAGAAACATTTAATTTGCCTTCTTAATAACTTACTGTAACTCCATGCTAACATTTTGTGATTTATTTACCGGGACACGCTGATCACTTTGTACCACCAAGTTCTACAAGCTGTTGTATTTGCACCAGAGAAGAAAAATAGTTTCCTGACATGCTGATAGAGTAAAGATAATTGACTTTAACTCCGAGGCTGGAATCACAGAACCTGTCTGTATTCCTTTGCAGACTATGACCCACCTCACCTCTGAGACAGAGTACACACAAATCTTCATTCTATTTCAGACAGGGCTCTATCAAGCCAATTTGGAGACAACTTGATGATCTCATGAATTTACAAATCTGCTGTTTTAGAGCACTGACCACAAAACCTGGGCTGATACTCAGCATGTTCCTGAAAAAGTGCTGTCGTGGACTAATATTAGCCTGGCTTGCACGTGGTGGAGAATTGAACCCACATTCTGGAGTGTGGCTGGAACCCAAATGAAACAGAAATAGCGGAATATTTGATCTGTGACATAATGATAGCACCTTCATTTCATTCGCAAGGTAAATGGCCAAAAATATTTGGAAATGCTTCTTAAAATTGTTGGGATTGACAGAGGAAAATGTGACAGTTAGGAAAATGGGCAATGATCCAGCAGAATGTAAGAATATGAAGAAAAGAAACCAGAGTAGGCTGTACTGCCCCTTGAGCCTGCTCCTCCTATGTAATAAAATCATGACAGATCTGATCTTAATCTTACCTATATTTTCCTACCTGTTCCTGCAAGACTCTGCGTCAGTTGTGGCTGACTGGATACTACCTCACCTTAGTCTCTGGGCTACAGTCCTACTTCTGGCCTTGAGTGCTAACGATCAGGACTGACACTTCAGTGTAGTTCTGAGGGAGTGCTGCACTGTTGGTTAGTGCCATCTTTTGATTGCGATGATCATGGTTCCAATAAACCTGCTCCCATGGATGCAGAAGATTCCAAGGCTTTGTTTCTTTCAAGAGCAGGGAATTTCCTCCTGGTGTCCCCTTTTGTCCGAAGTGTTGACTCTCCTGCTCGTCGGATGCTGCCTGACCTGCTGTGCTTCTCCGGCACCACACTCTTGACTCTAATCTCCAGCATCTGCAGTCCTCACTTTCATCATTGCTAAAACATATCCTACCTGGGCATTATCATACTGCTATTTGTGGGAGTTTGCTGTGAACCTATTGGCTATTGTTCACCTGCATCACAACAGTAACGACACTTCAAAATTACTTAACTGGCTTTGAAATTCAGAATTAATTAGTTGTGAAAAGCGCTGCATTAACCCAAATCTTTCTTTCATAGCCCATGAGTAAATTCAATGACTCAGCCTCCACTACCCTCTACGAAAGAGAATTCCACAGCTCATGAGAAGTAATTCCTCCTCATCTCCATTTTAAAAGGACTATCCCTTATATTAAAGCTGCTTCCTCTAATTCTAGATTTCCAGAATTCTAGAATTCACTAGACAAGTAGTATTCAACAAATTAATTTGGTAAAGGCAGATAGATCCCTGGCCTTGATGGCTTGCCTCAAAAAATCCTATAAGAAGGAGCTACTGAGATAATGAATGCATTGGTTGTAATTTTCCAAGATTTATTGGAAGTACCAGAGGATTGGAAAATTAGTAATGTGACATCCCTCTTCAAAAGGGAGGGAAGCAAAAAGCAGGCAACTATTGGCAAATTAGCCTAAAATCTATTGTTGGAAAAATGTTAGAATTAGTTATTGAGGAAATAACAGCAGCACATTTGGGAACATTAGCAGCACAGTAATTGTATCAGACAGAGTCAGTGTGGCTTCATGAAAAGGAAATCATATCTCACTAATTTATTAGAGTTTTTCAAGTATCAACCAGAATGGTTAGAGGGGAACCAGTTGATGTGTTGTATTTGGACTTCGAAAGGCATTTGTCAAGGTATCTTACAAAAGATTAACTTATAAGAGCCTATAGTGTTGGAGGTAGTATATAGACATCTATAGAGAATTAGCTCATAGGCTGGAAACTGCGAGTGAGGATAAGGGCTTCTTTTTCATGCTGGTGATCCATAACTAGTGGAGTTCCACAGGGATCAGTGCTGGGACTGTAACTGTTTCCAATAGATGTAGGTGACTTGGAGGAAGGAAGTGAATGTATTGTTGCCAAACTTGCAAATGCCACAAAAAAATTTGGAAAGGCAAGTTGTGAAGCAGTTTACAGAGAGCTATTGATGGGTTAAGTAAGTGGGCAAAAAGTTGGCAAATGGAGTAAAGTATGGGAAAATCTGAAGTTCATTTTGGAACGGAGAATTAAAAAACACTATTATTTAAATGGAGAAAAACTGCAGAAAGCTGCACCATAAAGGGACTTGAGGGTACATGTGCATGGAACATGGAAAGCTAGCACACTGATGCAGCAGGTAATCGGGAAGGCAAATGGAATGTTGGCCCTTATTTCAAGGGATATGCAATATAAGAGTAGGGAAGTCTTGTTGCAAGTGTACAAGGTGCTGGTGAGACCACATCTGGAATACTGAGAGCAGTTTTGGTCACCTTATTTAAGGAAAAATGTTGTTTCATTACAGACAGGTCAAAGAAGGTGAACTAGATGATCCTTGGTATGGAAGGATTGTCTTATGAGCAGAGGCGAGTCAGGTCGGAACTCTGTTCACTGAAGTATAGATGAATGAGAGGTGATCCCATTGAACCATGCTGGACTCTTAAGGGACTTGTCCGGGTAAATGCTGAGAGGATGTTACCCTCATGGGAAAGTTTGGGACCAGTGGGCAAAGTCTCAGAATAAAGAGCACCAATTTAAGCCAGAGAAAAGGAGGACTTCCTTCCCTCAGAGGGTTTGTAAGTATTTGTATTTCCTTGCCACAGAAAGCTGTGGAGGTAGAGTCCTTGTGTATATTTAAGGCTGAGAGGGATAGATATTTGATCAGTCGAGACTCAAGGATTACGGGGAAAAGACACGAAAGTGGACGTGAGGAATGCTGGATCAGGCACGATCCTATTTAATGGTAGAACAGGTATAAGGGGCTGAATGGCCTACCTCCTGTTCTAATTTCTTGTGGCCTTGTTGTCCCATGAAAGGAAACATTTTCTCAACATCTGCAGTGTCAGGCCTCCCACCCTGTATATGTTTTGATAAGTCCACCTTCCATTCTCCTAAATTCCAATGAGTGTGGGCCAAATTTGCTTAACCTTTCCTCATAAGACAATCCTTTCATACCAAGTCAACACAGTGAATCTTTTCACTGAACTGCCTCCATTGAAAGCAGATCAATCCTTAAACAAGGAGATGAAAACTGTGCAATACTCTAGGTGTGGTCTTAACAACGCCCTGTACAGTTTTAGCAAGACTTCCCTACTTTTGTAATTTTACAGCACAGAATTGTGCCAATTTTTTCCAGTTGAGTGAGCTCAATTCATGCCTGTTGGTGAGGTGGACCTGATCCAAAAAAAAAACAGGCCAACTGCCTTTATTTTACTATTAAAAATATCTGACTCAGCCAAGGAATGAAAGTTTTGGCTTAATAGGTGGAATTATAGCGCACCTCAAAATGTAGATAAAATAACCAAATTAAGTGTCAAGAATGTAAATATTCTGTAGAGGTGGGGTTAGAGAAATGGCTTCAGTGCCTCATTCCCTGATTAAGCTTGAACAGTCTTTTCTAAAGTGATCAATGTTTGGTCCTACTAACTGCCACCCTTTCAGTCATTTCTTTCAAGTCACAAGTCAGCACAGAAGTACTGTGCGCAGCATGGTGGCACAATGACTGAGGGGTTGGCAGTGCTGTCTCACCGTGCCAGGGACTCGGGTTGCTTGCACATTCTCCCTGTGTCTGCTTGAGTCTCCTCCGGGTGCTCTGGTTTCCTCCCATAGTCCAAGGATGCTCAGGTTAGGTAGATTAGTCATGGGAAATGCAGGGTTACAGGTTTAGGAAAGGGAATGGGTCTGGGTGGGATGTTCTTTTGAGGGTGATTGTGGACTCGATGGGCTGAATGGCCTGCTTCCACATTGTAGGGGTCTTATGCCTCTGTGATTCTATGTGTCTTTAAGTTTTGAACGAGACAGCAAAGCACAAAAAGGCAGAAATGCTGCAAGTGTTCAAGAAGGCACAACATGTAAGAGTACTAAGAAAGCAAGTGACGAGCACTGAGATACACCCTGCTTCAATGAATTAGATGGGTTCCTGTCCCTGTGCACAGAGTGACATGGCAGCAGCATTTACAAGATCAGTGTTGGTCTGCTGCAAAGTGTAGCAATGAAATGGAGAACTGTATTCTAAGTAAGTAGCAGATGCACCACGATGATGGTGTATGGTCAGCAGCGTCCAGATGCTGACCTCAAGGATTAGGAGATGCAATCAGTCATTCACCACGGCGAATACTGTAAGTTGTAGGGGACTGTGATAAGGTTAAATGGGCCAGGGTGAAAGACCAGAGGAACATGTGACCAGCTGGATTTGCCAGGCATTGCTCCAACTTTCATGCAGGAATTGTTGTTGTCTAGGTTCTATCCATCATATGGGAAAACAGGAAAGTGTATATAAATGAAGCAAGTTTTTTCATCCATTATGGGATGTGGCTGTTGCTGGCTAGGCCAGCGTTTATTGCCCTTCTGTAGTTACTGTTGAAAATGTGGTGGTGAGCTGTCTTCTTGAACTGCTGCACTCCATATGTTTAGATTAGATTAGATTACTTATAGTGTGGAAACAGGCCCTTCGGCCCAACAAGTTCACACCGACCCACCGAAGCGCAACCCACCCATACCCCTACATTTACTCCTTACTTAACACTACGGGCAATTTAGCATGGCCAATTCACCTGACCCGCACATCTTTGGACTGTGGGAGGAAACCGGAGCACCCGGAGGAAACCCACACAGACACGGGGAGAACGTGCAAACTCCACACAGTCAGTCGTCTGAGGTGGGAATTGAACCCGGGTCTCAGGCGCTGTGAGGCAGCAGTGCTAACCACTGTGCATCTTATAGGTGGTACATACTGATGCTGCTGGGTATCAGTGATGGAAGGAGTGGATGTTGATATGGTGTCAATCATTAAGGCTCCTTAATGTAGGATTGAGCAAAAATTCACCATATTCCACAAAACTGGACCAAGACTCTGGACTTTTCTAACATCTAAAATACTGGACAAAAGCCTCAGCTCAGGCTACAATAAATACACACAGAGCCAGAATGATTTCAGCCTGGGACCATTAGTCAAACTGAAAATCCAATTTGCACCTTCATTTTAAGAGAACAATCAACCAGACCTAACATTCTAGACTGAAATTTCAAGCTACCAATCCAGGTTTTATGGAACCTGTACAGATACCAGATATTCAACGTCAGTCATTACACATCCATGATGCGGAGGTGCTGGTGTTGGACTGGGTTGGACAAGGTCAAAACTCACACAATATCAGGTTATAGTTTTATTTGAAAACACAAGATTTCAGAGCCTCAAGAGATATTGGACATTCAATCTAATCAAAATACATTTGCACATACTCGTTAACTACCAGGAAGGCAATTGACTTCACCAGGAACACAATGGCAAGCGCAGATTGGTTGCGAAGATAAGAGGTCCATAATTAGTATAACTGCAGATTGATCTTATCTGGAAGAGCTATCTCCCAAGACTTATCTGCCAAGAGTTATCCCTCAGCTATCTCCAGAAGAGGGATCCCAAACAGTTATCTCTCCGAAAGTGATAAGCCGGCAGCTATTCCTTAGGAAGCATTCTTAACAGTGAATCCCAGAAGAATTCCAGGGACTTGCTTGGACATTGTCAGTTCATCACTTGGATTGGTCAGGGTGAAGGGTTCAGAATCACAACAGTCTGGGAAGTAGGCCTCGGTCCTTCTTGCGGAATGAATGGCCTCTTTCCACACTGTAGGGATTCTATGATTGAATGAAACTGGTCTGGATACACGAGAAGTTAGTTGGGAAGATGCACAGAGATCAATCAGGGGTCTAATCATGCATCAGTCCAAGTTGGTCAGGGGGTTAGACCACAGCCAGTCCTGGGGATTCTGTTCTCTAAGAGTCAAGGAGGTTTAACAGGGGTTGGTCCTGTAGTGGGAAAGCTGGGGAAGTCAGTTATGGGAATTGGAGGTAACATGCTGGGATGCAGAGAGGCCAGTAATTGTGAAGGGGGGGCTTCACAACATGTAAGGGTGGGAAATGATCATACATTGGATAAGCTGGGTTATTGCAGCATTATGGTTTCAAAAAGTTTGAAACAAAATATTTTGATTGTGTTCTATGTAAATAACTTGCTTAGTTGTATCTTATGTTCATTTCTTTTTTATGTAATAATCTCCTATTTTATGTTTAAAATCAAAGCAGCCATGTTGTGTGCTTATGTTTCAGCAAAAGACCACATTGTTAACTGAATAAACAAAATGTGATCTATGGAGCCAGATTTCAGTCTGATGTCTGACTTATCCCATTGTAACATCATCTGGGATACAACAGCAGTGTTATTGCAGACTGACCTGGAGCAGGACCTGTGATTCCGAAGGGATGTGAGAGTGGGCTGGTGGAGGAGGGCAAAGGTGATGGAGCTTCCAGGGGATCCACTGCCGACCCATGTGGGATCTCTCAATCCTCAACCCATAACTATTTCAAGGTTGTTACTCATGTAGTTTGTACCAGATCACACCTCTTGATTTCTTTTCCCCATGAAGAAACCAGTGCTGCAGTTCAGGCAGTAGGTTTTCACTAACATGGCTGACTTCCTGCACCCACATGATGCTACAGACTCTGTGTACATTTTCTTGACAGTTATTAATCAAAGCTGAAAATGTGTTGCTGGAAAAACGCAGCAGGTCAGGCAGCATCCAAGGAGCAGGAGATTCGACGTTTCGGGCATTAGCCCTTCTTCAGGAATCCTTATATTCGACGTTTTGGGCATAAGCCCTTCTTCAGGAACACACTTTCAGCACTGATCTCCAGCATCCGCAGACCTCACTTTCTCCTCAATTATTAATCAAAGTCTGCATCACACCTAGATCCCACAAAGTCAACAACACCAAATGCAAAATCATTGTGAAGAAATGGAAGTCAGCTCAGCTAACTTCACTCTCCTGCCTATTGCCTATTCCCTTGGCTCTTACTGATTAAAAGTTGGACTATCTCAGCCTTGAATATAATTAATGACCCAGGCTAGTTAGTCCACTGTGGTAAAGAATTCCATAGATTCAGTAAGTTCTCGAGAGAAGAAACTCTTCCTTATCTTTGTCTTAAATTTGTAACGAGGTAAAAACAGATTACAGCTCAGCCTATCAAGGACAGAACCCCCCCCCCGGTGCTCACCTTCCAACCTTCGCATAAACCAAATCATCCGATGACATTTCCACCACCTCCAAACGGACCCCAGCACGATATATTTTCCTCCCCACCCATTTCCACTTTCCACAATGACCATTTCCCTCCGTGACTACCTGGTCAGGTCCACACTCCCCAACAATCCACCCTCCCATCCTGGCACTTTCCCCTGCCACAGCAGGAATTGCAAAACCTGCGCCCACACCTCCTCCCTCACCTCCATCCAAGGCCCCAAAGGAGTCTTCCACATCCATCAAAGTTTTACCTGCACATCCACTAATATCATTTATTGTATCTGTTGCTCCCGATGCGGTCTCCTCTACATTGGGGAGAGTGGACGTCTCCCAGCAGAGCGCTTTAGGGAGCATCTCTGAGACACCCACACCAATCAACCACACCGCCCAGTGGCCCAACATTTCAACTCCCCCTCCCACTCAGCCGCGGACATGGAGGTCCTGGGCTCCTTCACTGCCGCTTGCTCACCACCGCCTGGAGGAAGAATCCCTCATCTTCCACCTTGGAACACTTCGACCCCAGGGCATCAATGTGGACTTCACCAGTTTCCTAATTTCCTCTTCCCCCACCTCATCCCAGTTCCAAACTTCCAGCTCAGCCCTGTCGACATGACTTGTCCTACCTGCCTATCTTCCTTTCCACCTATTCACTCCACCCTCCTCTCTGACCTATCACCTTCATCCCCACCCCCATTCACCCACTGTACTCTTTTCTACCTTCCCCCACCCTCCTCCCTGACCTATCACCTTCATCCCCACCCCCATTCACCTATTGTACTCTATGCTACTTTTTTCCCACCCCACCCTCCTCTCGTTTATCTCTCCACCCTGCAGGCTCCCTGCCTCTATTCCCGATGAAGGGCTTTTACCTGAAACGTCGATTTTCCTGCTCCTTGGATGCTGCCTGAACTGCTGTGCTTTTCCAGCACCACTTTAATCTAGAATTAAATTTATAACCCCTTATTCTGAGACTTATCTCTCTGGTCATAGACTCTCCCATAATGTTTCTGCATTTACCTTGTCAAGTCTGTAAAGGCTTTTGCATGTTTCAGTAAGGTCACCTCTCATTCTTCTATATTGCAGCGAGGAGGGGTGCAATCTAGTTAATGTCTCCTCATAAGACAGTCTATCCATACCTGGTATCAGCCTAGTGAACCTTCTCTGGACTCCCTCCAGTGCCAGTCTAGGTTTCTCTAGGTAAGGGCCCAAAATTGGTCACAGTATTCCAGCTATGGCTTGACTAGGACCTTGTATAGTTTTAACAAAACCTCCATTTTTTAACTCTGTTCTCTTTGAAATAAAGGCCAACATTCCATTTGCCTTATCTATTACTCACTGAACATGGATGTTAGGGTTTTATGATTTATGGACAAGGACTCCAAAATCCCTCTACTATGTAGCTTTCTGCAATCTTTCTCCATTTTAATAATATTCAACTCCTCTGTTCTTCCTGAGTTATCTTACACTACCCCACATTTTATTCCATCTGCCAAGTTTTTCCCATTTGCTTAACCTGTTTATATCCCTCAACAGATGCTTTGCATCACCCTCACCACTCGCCTTTCCACCTATTTGTGTGTCATCTGCAAATGTGGCTCCAGTACATTCACCTTCCTCATCCATGTCATTAAGATATATTGTAAATAATAGTGGCCCCAGTATTGATCCCTGTTTTACACCACTTGTTAATTTGCCATTGTGAAAATGTCTCCCACCCCCTTATTCCTAACTATCTTCTATCGATTAGCTAATCCTTTATCCATGCTAACAAACTACCTCCAACACCATGCACTCTTATCTTATTAAGTAGCCTAATGTGTGGTACCTTACGAATACCTTCTGAAAATTCACATATATCCATTCCTTCCCCTTTCTCTATCCTGCTCGTTACTCAAAGAATTTTAGTAAATTGGTCAGGGATGAATTCCCCTTCCTGAAGCTCTGCTGACTCTGCCTCATGTATTTCTACATGTTCTGCTATTATATCCTTTATAGCAGACTTTATATTTCCAACAACAGATGTTAAGCGAACTGGCCTTTCATGACCCGTTTTTTTTTGTCTGCTTACCTTTTCAAACAAAGGTCTTACATTGGCAGTTTTTCAATTCTCTGGGACTTCCCTGAATCTAAAGGTTCTTGGAAGGTTACAATCAGTGCATCTACTATAACTGCAGCAACTTCCTTTCATGTCCGAGGATGGAAGATATCAGGTCTAACGTTTAAGGTTTTCACACCTTGTTTCTGTGAAATAGTTTTGCTATTATAATGAAAATATATTTTTAATTTGAATGTAGGAAATTTTATCTTGGAAAAAATTGTGAATGTTGAATTAATGCTTTAAGAGCTGAAAATGTGTTGCTGGAAAAGCGCAGCAGGTCAGGCAGCATCCAAGGAGCAGGAGAACGTCGATTCTCCTGCTCCTTGGATGCTGCCTGACCTGCTGCGCTTTTCTAGCAACACATTTTCAGGTCTGATCTCCAGCATCTGCAGACCTCACTTCCTCTTAGGGCTTTAAGAGCTGATTGTGCTAATGAGCCAAAGACCAGAATGAAGCCAAATGACTATTGCTATGTGTTGAAACAAGCTAGCAGCAAGTTATTTACAAAGTCAATTGCAGTCCGTGTGGTTGAATAAACTTGGTTGAGACTTTGAACTAAACTCAATCCATGTCCACTTAGTTTGTTTCACATGTCAATAATATAACAAATACAAGAAATGCAGAGCTGGACTGTATAAAATGTCTGACTCAAGGATTTGGGATTTTGATCCATCAGAGTAATAAAATAGAGATCCTCTGGGCCCCATTCCTCAAACCCTCTAATCTGTCATCAACTCTGCATGCTCTATTCATCCCAGCCGTGTCCCTTCTGCCCCCTGCAATCACCCTCCCACCACCCCAGTGCACCCATGCCAAGTTCTGTCCTCTTTGCTAAAGAACCATTCATGGTCATAGAGTCACAGAGTTGTACAGCATGGAAACAGACCCTTTGGTTCAACTTGTCCATGCTGACCAGATATCCTAAATTAATCCAGTCCCATTTGCGAGCATTTGGCCCATATTCCTTCAAACCCTATTCATATACCCATCCAGATGTCTTTTAAATGTTGTAATTGTATCAGCCTCCATCACTTCTTTTAACAGCTCATTCCATACATGCACCACCCTCTGCGTGAAAACGTTGCTCCTGAGATCCATTTTATATATTTCTCTTCTCTCCATAAACCTTTGTCTTGTAGTTTTGTACTCTCCTACCCTGGGAAAAAGACCTTGGCTATTCACCCTATCCATGCCCCTCATGATTTTATAACCCTCTGGTCTCTGTCCAAACCCTAACACCTCCCCAAACATTAATCCTATTACTCCTCATGCCACCCTCCCCCTCAAATACCCCCATGTTCGACTATGACCCTCTACAGACTCCCTTGTCCAATTATGCTTCTCCATGCCAGGCCATGATACATTCAACACATTCAGTGACTGTACCAATGTCAGAAAACAACTTTAAAATGGTAATTAATTGGTCATGTCCCACAACATTCAAAACACTGCTTTTCTCTACAGGCCAATGAAAGTGATAGTTGATCCCAATTCTGGAGGAGGAATGTGTTTATCTAATGCTGTTTGATTGTGCCCAAGGCTACAATATGGTCACAGGTAATATGGAAGTGTCTTGGAGCGAGGTACATGTTCTGGGTTCCTTGTCAAGCTTTTCCCAACATCAAGCTTCTTCAGTGAAATAAGAGTTTGGATGTCAATGAGGTGAGCTGTGGTGTGAACAAGGTCTTGAACAAAGCAATAATCCCCGTCATCTGCCATCTTGTGAGAAGCTCACCATCTCACTTTTGAAAAGTGGAAAACATGGAGTGGAATGATCTCAATGTCGAGAAGGACCCTGACCCATTTATCGCTTGATTCTTCCACACATCTGCCATAAGCCATGTTGCTCAGACCTCTAATAAATTTTGTCACAGAACGAGTCATTTGGTGTTCCAAAGAGGGTTCCTCCTAGCTCGCTTTTTCTAATCCTGTCAGTAAATCTTCTCATTTCTCTCTTTTGGACATTTATCTAACTTGTGCTGAAATGGACCTGTTCTAATTACCTTAGGTACTCCTCGCAGTAGCAAGGTTTACATCCTCACCGCTCTGAGTAAAGAAGGCTCACTTGACTTCCCAGCAGGATTTATTAGTGGTTCTACTTGTGGCCCACTTTGAAACATCAGTCAAGATAAAGAGAGCAGGGTGGTGCTTCGCTGAGGTCTCACCACACTGCAGTCTGGTAAACCACTCTACTTGCTGTTTATTTTATTGCCTTCACTGTCTGCTGGCAGAAGATGTGCTGCCAACAACTTGTGGTTGGTGAAGGCCTAGGAGACACTGACGTCTCTGTGGGTGTCTCAGACTAAGCACACAAGAGGCTGGTGGCTTCGGAGAAAGGAGGCTGAGGCCCTCGTGCTGTCCTGAAATGAAAGTACAGGGAGAGGCATTGCAGCACAGGAGAGAGAAACACTGAGGTCTCAGTGGCGCCTGAGAAGAACACACAGGCTTTCATGGCATCTTGGATAAGTTGATGATTCATGCCATCTTGGAGACAACATGAAGATATTGTATCTTTTGGAAGAGAAAGCCAAGACTCTGAGAAAGATATCTCTTGTAATTCCAGAGGCTTGAGCAGACAGACTTGCCTCACATCTCAATGCAAAGCTGAGGGAGCTTTACATTAATAGAGATGCCTTCTTTTGGAAGAGATTCAGATGAGGACCAGGGTGGCTCAGTGGTTAGCATTGCAGCCTCACAGCTCCACAGACCTGGGTTCAATTCTAGCCTCAGGTCTGTGTGGAGTTTGTACATTCTCCCCATGTCTGTGTGTTTTTTCCTCCGGATACTCTGGTTTCCTCCCACAGTCCAGAGATATGTGGGTTAGATGGATTGGTCATGCTACATTGCTCACAGCGTCCAGGGATGTGCAGGCTATGTGGATTAGCCATGGGAAATGCAGGGTTACAGGAATAAGGTGAGGGGATGGGTCTGGGGTTGGGGGGATTGATCTTCAGAGGGTTTTGATGTGGGCCAAAGGCCTGATTCCACACTGTAGGATTCTATTATCTCACTTGGATGCGTGGACACGATAACACACAAGATTTGGGACTTCGTCCTGGTGTACCCTAAAAAAGGAATTACTGTTTTGGAAGCTATTTTGGACAATTTGTGCAAATTGTCTGCCTCATTACCTGCATTTTACCTATGGGTATATTTCAAAATTGTGTAGCAAGCTTTGGGCCATCCTGAGATTATGAAATAGGAACATTTGATTTTTAGCACTGTTGCTAAGTTCAGAATCACTGCCACTGCCCATCAATGATGAACTAACCCAGCACACACCTGAGGATCGAAACTGGCACCATCAAGGGTTGAAACTGGCACCATCATGTCTCATATGGTGTTTATTTAAAATATACTTCGTGTCTGCCTGTTTATTTATTAGACAATATGTTTGATCGTGTCCTTACCAACGTCTGACTAATTTGGGTTATTTATTTACATATTTGCATATCTGTGTGCTTCTAGGTCTGAATTAGTTGATGCGTTTATTTGTAAGTTGTGTTTCCAGTTCTTATTTACTTCAGTTATTTATTTTTGTACTTTGCTCCTGTATTTTGATCTTCACCTCAATGATGGATGTAAGTGCTGGGGAAATGGAATCTTTTATCATTCTTTCCATCCATGTCTAAATTGAGCATTTGGACTTGGTGCAACTAAGACGAAGGACCATAAATATAGGCTAGTCATGAATAAAATCAATAGGGTATTGGAGAGAATCTTCTTTATGCAGAGTGTTTAAAATATAGAACTCACTCAAGAAGTATTTGAGGTGTGTAGTATTGATTGATTAATTGATTTATTTGTTATGGTCAGATGTACCGAGATACAGTGAAAAGTGTTGTTTTGCATGCTATGCAGGCAGATACAAAGTGCGTCAGGGCAGCAGAACAGAGTACAGAATACAATGCTGCAGAGAAGGTGCAGAGAGAGAGAGAGAGAGATCAGAATTAACAATTGAGAGGCCTGTTCAAAAGACTGATAACAGCAGGGAAGAAGCTGTTTTTGAATCTGTTAGTATAAGTCTTGAAACTTTTATGTTTGACAGAAGAGGGTGGGGTGGAAGAGAGTATAATTGGGGTGGGAGGGGTCTTTCATTATGTTGGTTGCTTTCCCAAAGCAGCGGGAAGCATGGATGGAGTCAATGGATGGAAGGCTGGTTCGTGTGATGGACTGGGATGTGTTCATGACTCTTTGTCATTTCTTGTGGTCTTGGGAAGAGCAGTTGCCATACCATGCTGTGATGCATCCATTCAGGATGTTTTCTATGCTGCACCTATAAAAATTGGCAAGAATCTTTGAGGACATGCCAAATTTCCTTAACCTCCTGAGGAAGTAGAGATGTTGCTGTGCTTTCTTGACTGTTGCATTGACATGAGTGGACCAAGCTATCTTGTTGGTGATCATCATTCCCAGGAACCTGACTCTCTTGACCATCTCCACCTCAGTGCCATTGATGCAGACAGGGGCATGCCCTCCACTCTGCTTCCAGAAGTCATTGACCAGCTCCTTCATTTTGTTGATGTCAATGGAGTCATTGTTATCTTTACACTATACCGCTAAGCATTCAATCTCTTTCCTGTATTCTGTCTCATCGTTGTTTGAAGTCTGACCTACAATGGTGGTATTGTCAGCAAACTTGTAAACAGAGTTGATGCATTTAAGAGGAAGCTTTATAAGAACGCCATGTAGGAAAGTTAGGCTGATAGGGTTAGATGAGGAATGGTTGGATGGAGGTTTGTGTGGAGCATGAATGTGACATAATCAGTTCAGTCAAAATGGCCTGTTTATAAAGAAGTGTCATGCTGGACTCAAAATGTTCACTGTTCCTGTCTCCATAGATGATGTCCAGCACTTTATGGCTTTTTTACAGATTCCCAGCACCTGCAATATTTTACTTTAAATTGACCTGTTTCTATGCTGATCATTCTACAGACTGACTGTGTCACCAAGCATAGCACAGATGGACAACTGTGTAATGAGAAATCAATGCCGTTGGTAGCATTATTTCCTCAGAGTTGGAAACTGCAGGATAAAGCCTAATTCAGGACATGTACATAACCTCTAGTCTGATGCTTAAGTGGATTACTGCTGGAATGCTGCATCATTGATAAGCTATCAGACCAAAGCCTTTCCTATTTGCTATCGCAACGATCTCTAACTAGAAGCAAAAGGTTGCGTTGGTTAATATTTCTCCTTCATTAAATGCAGAACTGGATGTTGATCTGGTTGCTTTTCTGTCAGACTTTACTGAGTCCCATGCAGCAATGATTATCCACATGGCAGTAACCATCTTAATATTTTGATTAGATGCCAACTTTGTGATGCTGCTGAACAATGTGAATCATTTCAGTGTTTCTTCTGTCTCAACAAAAACATGTCTTAACAATATGGGTAGCTGTGGGGACAATATTTTTAAACACATTGAAGCTGCAGTGATGTACGAACTGTGAGGAGACACTAACAAAGCTTACCAGAAGGGGCTCAGGTTGAACACTTTTGAAGTTTTTGGAATTCTAAGTGTATTTTCCTTGACTTGACCAATGGTGACCACATCTCCAGATACTTAGATCTAGCTCTGGACTCCATTGCCTAAAGCCTGAATATTTTCTCCACTCCTTTAAGTCTGTAACTAAAATCTACCTCTTTCACCAAACATTTGGCCAGCCTTACTTATATCACCTGACTTGGCTCAGAATCCTTTTAAACTTGCTACTTCTGTATGGTAGATCAATATTTAAGATAGTCCCATTTTGTCAAACCTGATAAAGATCCTATCAATCTCGGCTGGTCTATTTGTTGACTTTGTAAAATAATTAGTTCAAGAGTCATGTGTCCGACACTGGAATGTTTCCTATTTAGTCTTGCTGTGGTTAAATTTTTGGATGGGAATCGCAGACATCAAAATCCTGTTTTGTGTTTTCCTCTAGCAAATAAATCTTGGTTCACAAATTGAGAGAAGTTTCTGGAAGCTGTGCTCTATCTTTATCCCTTCACTGGCAACTCCCCAGCCAATGTTCACTCAGAATGGCCAGCAAACACCTACAGGATGCAATCAGTTACTGGTTGGGTACCGAGTTATTACTCTAGTGGAAATGACAAGATCTCTTGATTTGTGCATTTCAATTTAATTTTAAAAAGTTGTAAGATTTTTGTTAAATATCCAACTTGTTCATTAATATCCACTCAAAAGGGAGGCTTACAGTTCTTAACAGTTCAGTCCAAATGGAACATATGTCTCCATACCAAACAGGTTGATGAGTTACTGCCTCCCAAATTGGCCTAACAATCCCATAGGTGCATCTAAAGCTCAAGAAGGAGACCTACCTACTGCCACCACTATCACCTTCTCATGACAACTTAGAAGGCCCCGGTGATGCCTCTATCTAAATAAATGTAAAAGATACTGATCACTGTACAGTTGGAACACAGAAACAGTAGGAGACCACTTCTCCTTAGCAAGTACTCCTAATGGTTGAAAGTTGGAAAGTGCCTACTTTGGCTAATGAAGCCATTGAGAATTTTAATTGGATTCAGAATTGGTCCCATGGTTATAGCTGCTTGTTTAAAGCTTCTAATCCCCTCCTTAACAATCGGATTAGAAGGCAGGCTAACTCTAAACATCGCAACACTGAGCAGGCATAAAAGTGCTTCAGTGTTGCAGGACATTGCTATGTTACACAACAACATTCCTGAGAGAGAGGATAAAACCTCCCTGGTTTCTTCCAGGGAACACATGCTTGGTTTCAGATAGAGTCCTCAGTCAATGGCAGAGTTAAGACCTTGCCCAGTTGATCCTGAGATTTCAAGTGTTCCAGCTATTTACCGTTCACACTCACTGCACAGCTGTCCCCAGGACTGTTGACTTGGATTTTCTCCTTCATATCCAAAGGTTTCCATGAAATTAAAACTCTGGATATATATCTTTAATTTGTTTCATACGCTGTTCAATGTTCCCCTAATCTAGGCACTACTTCCTTTTTAAATTGTGGTCTCCTGGGTGCTTGGACAGTCTCTGTTATCTCACCATTTTCCTGAAACTTTTGGCCAGTTACTTTTTGGAATCATGCCCAACTGCAATTCAAAATTCACACATCTGCATGTTGGAATTTATTGCATTTCTAATTCTTGGGATGTGGTCACCACTGGCATGGCTAGCAGTTATTGTCCATTTCTAAATGCCATGGAGAAGGTGATGGTGAGCTGCCTTCGGAACTGCTACAGTTCTTGGGGTGAAGGGACATCTACAGTGCTGTTTGGAAGGGAATTCCAGGACTTTAACCCAGTGACAGCGAAAGAACAGCAATAAGGATTGGTGAATGGTTTGGAAGGGTACCTGCAGGTTCTGGCATTCCCAAGTATCTGCTGCCCTTGTCCTTCTGGATTGTGGACCTGAAGGGTTCTGTCAAAGGAGCCTGAGTTACTGCACTGCATTTTCTAGCTGCCACTGTGCATCACGTGGTGAAGGAAATGAAGGTTAAAAGTTGTTGCGGAGAATCTGCTATCGGGGTACCTACATTGGGGCTAGGGAGGGGAGCACCATTATTAAAGCAGACACTGTCAGATACCAGCTAAAACACAGCCATGTAAAGTAAACCCAGCCACTGCAGGACTGACTGCCTGAGGCCACATTCCTGGGGGATTAGAACATGTCCGTCAGTTTCAGATCATCCTGTTACACTCTCATTGTTAATAAAGGAAACCGGTAACTATCGGATAGTGTAAATCGCACCGATACTACACTTGATTGATAAAGTACTTGCTAATGCCTCCGCTGACGTCAAACTCATTCGGGCCCTGTGTTAAATGATAATATCTGTATATTCAACTATGGAGAACTATTGTGAACGCCCAGACAGCCAGACACATGGCAATGAGGAAACCCTTCCAACAATAAACTTTTAATTTACAAGATCGGAAACTGCCGAACCCAGGATGTCTACCCATTGTTCGGCACAGCAGGAGTGGGACAGGTATCTCGGGGCAGCCAATAGAGACACTAATCCCTTCACAGACAGGTGAACCGACCAATGAAAGAGCCGAACAAGGGGAACCTGACCGGGAACTCGAGGAAGCGCGAAGTATAACTGCACCAGATCCGAAGGGAGAGACAGAACGCCTTCTCCAACGAATTTGCATGCTTTTGAATTCGTTGTATAGTGTACCAGTTTTGATTCTGTAATAAACGGTGTTTTTGCTCCAAACTCTAGCCGGTTTGATCTCTCCTTCCAACGAACACGTAGAGACGAGACCATTCGGTTTCCGTCTCAACAAAGTGTAAATGAGTGCAAGCATTGTCCTGGATAGCATCCAGCTGTGTAGGGGTGATTGAAGTTGTACTCATCCAGGCAAGTGGGGAGTTTTGCATCACACTGCTGACTTGTTGTGGACAGGCTTTGAGGAGTCAGCAGGTCAGTTATTGACTGCAGTGTTTCTAGCCTCTGACCTGCTGTTCTAATCACTGTATTTATATGGTGAGTGCAGTTCAGTTTCTGCTTAACAATCATCCCAGATGTTGATAGTGGAAGATTCTCAAATGCAAAGCTATTGAGCATCAAGGGACAATGGTTTGATTCTCTCTTTTTGGAGTTGGCCATTGCCTAGCAGCTATATTGGCTGGATTGGATTTGTCCTCTTTTTTTGTGGACCTACCTGGATAAATTCCAATATTGTCAAGCACATGCCCAAGTTGTGGCTATATTGGAACAATATGGCTAAGGATGCTGCTAAATCTGGATCACAGGTCTTCAGTACTATTGACAGAATGTTATCATTTCCCATAGCCGTTACATTATCCATTAACTTCAGTTGTTTTTTGATATTACACGGAGTAAATCCAGTTGGTTGAAATGCTAATAAACAAAGACATTTATTAAGAAATTTCAAGTGAATATAAAGAAATTTGGATGGACACATGACAGACATAATTTGATGTATAAAAGTGTGAGATGATACATCTTGATGGGAGAATGCAGAAAGAGCAGAGTTTTAAAGGGTGCATGGGAAGAATGAAGTTAAGGAAGCACATGGGATCCTATGCTATATCAATAAAGTTATAGAGTTAGGAAAGATACATAAACTTATTGCAAAATTTTGGCTCAATGGATCAAATTAAAATTCAGTGGTTTTGTTCCACCCAGTTATAAATGAAGGTGGACAATCAATATTCCCATCCTTTGATGGCAGAACCCAACCTGTCAGTACAAAAGACAAAGCTGGAATCTTTAAACATCTTTTGCAAAACGTATCGAGTAGATAATCCATCTCAGCCTCCTGCAGCATCACTGAAATTAGTCTTCTGGCATATATCAAGAAACAGCTGAGCACATGAGACATAGCAAAGGCTATGGGCATTGACATCTTGGCTGTAGTACTGGAGACCTGTGTTACAGAACAAGCTGTTCCAATGCAGCTAAAATAAAATCGGCATCAAACCAACAATGTGGAGAACTATCCAGCTATGACATACCAATAAAAACTTGGACAAAACCAATTCAGAAGAATATTGCCTCGTCAGTCTATTGCTAATCATCAACAAAGTGATGATAGGTGTCATTGAGAGTGCTATCAAATGTCGCTTACAATAATCTCCTCACTGTTGCTCAGTTAGGAACATAAGATCTTTGGAATAGGAGTTGGCCATTCAGGCTATTAAGCCTGCTCCAACATTCAATCAGACTGTGGTTGATCTCCTATCTCAAAGCACAATCATGTATTATTTTCAGATCCCTTATTGTCATAACTTGCCAGAAGTCTATCAGTCTGTCTTGAACTTACTTAATGGCTGAGTTTCCACAGCCTTCTGGTAGAGAATTCCAAACAGCATCATCCTCTGAATGAAGAAATTCTTCATCTCAGACTTAAATGGCTTACCTCTTCCCACGAATTTTTGTTTCCTGGTTCTAGAATCATCAGCAAAGGGAAACATTCTATTTTTATCATGTATTGGGGGAATTTTATTAATTTCAATGAGATGACTTCTCATTTTTTTGTGGATTACAAACCCAGTTTCCTTATTCTCTCTTCATAAGACAATCCCACCAGCTGAGGAATTAATTTGCCGAACCTCTGTTGAGCTCCATCTCTGGTAAGAATATTCTATCTTAAATAAGGAGACCGTAAAACCATAAAAAATAGGAGTGGGAGCAGGCTGTTCTTTCCCTCGAGTCTGCTCCACGCGTCTAGTAGAATCATGACTTATCCAACATTCCTCATAACACTTGATGCCCTACTCACCAAGAATCTATCTCTCTCAGTCTTAAATACACACAAGGACTCTGCTCCCCCATCTCACAGTGGCAAAGAGTTCCAAAGACTCACAACCCTCCGAGGGAAGATATCCCTCCTCATCTCAGTCTTAAATTGGCATCCGTTTATTCTGACCTATGTCCTCTGGTCCTAGACTATCCTATGAAGGGCAATAATCTTTCAGCATTTACCCTATAAAGCCCTTTAAGAATCATGTACATTTCAATGAGATCACTTTGCATTCTTCTAAACTTCAGTGAGTAGGGTTCCAACCAGTTTAGCCTTTGTTCATAAGACAATCCTTCCATATCGGGGCTTATCCAAGTGAAATGCTCTGAATTACTTCCAATAAAGTGATATTTTCCTTAAATAAGGGGAGCAAAACTGCTCATTGATGTGGTCTCACCAGCACCTTGTACAGTTGCAGGAGGATTTACCTATTCTTATACTCCAACCCTCTTGAATTAAGGGTCAACATTCCATGAGCCTTCCTGATTACCTGCTTCTTCTGTATGCTAACTTCCTGTGGTCGGTGCACAAGAATCCCCTCTATATTGTAGCTTTTCTCCATTTAAGAAATACTCCATTCTCCTTTCCAGAGTGAAGGACTTCACATTTACCAACCTATCAATATCTCCCTGTATGTTATTTAGATTATTCTTACTACTCACCTTTTCTTGTGGATTCTGACAATTTGACTGCACTACATTTGAAACTCCCAGCCTCACACTGGATTTGAACCCAGGACCTCTCAGGGAGCAATGCACTAATACTTCTGTAGGCAAGAGATATACCCATAGAGCAACAAGCCACTCACAGCATCCATACACAATATTTCTTGTGCTATGCCACCAACACTCTACACCACTGAAGCTAGATGCATTTTACTCTTAAATCCCCTGGAGTTAATGCGAGCATACTGTTTACCTTCCTAATTGCTTACTGCCCCTTAGTGACTCAAGGACAAGGTCACCCAGATCCCTTTGGAAACCCACATTTTCCAACTTTTCATCATTTAAGAAACATTGTGAATTTCTGTATGTTTTACCAAAGTTAAACTTGGTTCATGATTTCTGTCAACCTGGGTATGATAAGCAGATAAATTAAGGAATTGTGTATACTTTTTAAAAACTTTAACTTTTGTGAAGACTCTAGGACTATAGGTGACTGATTTCAAGTTCACCACGCCAATGAAGCCTAACAGGAATATAACTTACCAACTTCATACATTATATGCTTTCTGTCATATTCCAGCCCATTCACCTAGCCTGTCTAAGTAATTTTGAAGTCTCTGTGCATCTTCCTCACAAATTATATTTGAAACTAGTTTGGTGTCAATAACAAATTTGGAATTATTACAGTTGACCCCAACATCCAAGCCATTTATATAGGTTGTGAATAGCCGCAGACCTTGTACTGATCCTTATTACCCATAAGTAATAGCTTGTGATCCTGCGAATTGTATGTTTATTGCTGCTCCCTGCTTTATGTCTGTGAACCAGGATAGTTCCATGAGGTCCACTTGGTTTTAGACTTCTTTGCAACCTGGATTCAAAGTTTTTTTCATTCATTCAAAGGATGAGAGCATCACTGACCATTTATTGCCCATCCCTAATTGCTCAGAGAGCAGTTAAGAGTCAGGGTCAACCACATTCCTGTGCGTCTTGAGTCACATTTAGGCCAGACCAGGTAAGGATGGCACTTTCCTTCCCTAAAGAACATTAGTGACCTAAATGGATTTTTCCGGCGATCGAGGATGGATTTGTGGTCATCATTAGAATCTTAATTCCAGATTTTTATTGAATCAAACTCCACAATCTGCTGTGGTGGGATTTGAACCCAGGTCCAGAGAACATTATCTAGGTCACTGGGTTGTTGGTTCACAGATAATACAATTAGGCCAATGCTTCCCCAAAGGTTGCTCAACAAAATGAGAGTGAAATGAGAGTGACTGCTACTGAAATCAAGGTGAATGTGGGACTTGAACCTGTGCCACCAGCTTCAATCACATCTGAATAAATTATCCATCTTGGTCTCTCCCTGAGACCCCCAGAATTACAGATGCCAGTTTTTAGTGTATTTGATTTACTCAATGTGATATCAGGAACTCCTGACTCTCAAAAGCTTGACCACCATCTTCAAGGCATATCTTGATCTTATTGGATTGGCATGTAACCTAGATTCAATTTACTTGAAAAATCTCAACTGCTTAGCTTGGCAGGCAAACTGATAGCTTGCTGCTGCAGGGCACCTTATGCATGCTGGGTATTTGAGGAAGCAACTTCAGAGAAAAAGGGTGCCCTGGTCAAAATATTCCTGTTAGGTTTCATTGGTGTGGTGAACTTGAAATCAGTCACCTATAGTCCTAGAGTCTTCACAAAAGTTAAAGTTTTTAAAAAGTATACACAATTCCTTAATTTATCTGCTTATCAGACCCAGGTTGACAGAAATCATGAACCAAGTTCTAAGTAATTAGACTCCAGTTACAGATAGATAATTGTCAACCATTGACACATAACTCTAATGGTTACAACTCTCCATTTTACACACACACACACACACACACACACACACACACACGAGAAAACATGGGTATTATGGTGGAGGGAAAGACTGGGAAGACAGTTCAGTGGTTCCTGATCACGGAGTTGCTGAGGTGATTCATTTCTTCGTCAAAATGTTGCTTCTTAATCTTCCTTCTCCAGATGCTTTCACTGGTTGGCAGGAGGCAAAGGGTGATTGGTTCTCACTTATAACATTTCTCTGACTTATTGTTTGAAAGTCATAGCTTACCGAAACTGCTGAAGGTAAAATAAACTGATTTTTTTCAGGCTTGAAGTTGCTTTTACCTTAAAGAGGGAGCTCCTGAGCTGATGGCAACCTCATGGCTTCTCCCTATCTTTTCACAATCCCAAGCTGTTCAGCTCCCTGAGGACCAATCACATAGTTGTTAGCAGGCAGAATGACTCTGTCATCAATAACTGGTCACTGGTCCACTGACCAAACTGCTACTTGTTGAAGGCTGAATGTCCAGTTGTATACACAGCAGTAGCTGTTTAAACAGTACTTACAATGAATATCAGGCTACTTACTTTTAATAACATGCAGTAATCATACAGTCATAGGGTCATAGAGGTGTACAGCACGGAAACAGCTGTCCAACTCGTCCATGTCGACCAGATATCTGAACCTAATCTAGTTCCTTTTGCTAGTACTTGGCCCATATCCCTCTAATTCCTTCTTATTCATATACCTATTCAGATGCCTTTTAAATGCTGTAATTGTACTAGTCTCCACGACTTCCTCTAGCAGCTCATTCCAAACATGCACCACCCTCTGTGTGAAGATATTGCCCCTTAGGTGTCTTTTATATCTTTCCCCTCTCATCCTAAACCTATGCCCTCTAGTACTGGATTCACCCACCCCAGGGAAAAGACTTTGTCTATTTATCCTATCCATGCCCCTCATGGCTTTATAAACTTCTAAAGTCACCCCTCAGCCTTTGATGCTCCAGGGAAAACAGCCCCAGCCTGTTCAGCCTCTCCCTATAGCTCAAATGCTCCAACTCATGCTTGTAAATCATTTCTGAACCCTTTCACATTTCACAACATCCTTCCAATAGCAAGGAGACCAGAACTGCACGCAGTGTTCCAAAATTGGCCTAACCAATGTCCTGTACAGCCGCAACATGACTTCCCAACTCCAATACTCAGTGCTCTGACTAATAAAGAAAATACCAAACGCCTTGTTCACTATCCTATCTACCTGTGACTCTACTTTCAAGGAACTGTGAACCTGCACTCCAAGGTCTCTTTGTTCAGCAAAACCCCTTAGGACCTGAGCATTAAGTGTATAAGTCCTGCTGTGATTTGCCTTTCCAAAATGCAGCACCTCGCATTTATCTAAATTAAACACCACCTGCCACTCCTCAGCCCATGGCCCAACTGATCAAGATCCTGTTGTGCTCTGAGATAACCTTCTTTGTTGTCCGCTACACCTCCAATTTTGGTGTCACCTGCAAACATACTAACTATACCTCGTATGTTCACATCCAAATCATTCATATAAATTACAAAAAGCAGTGGACCCAGTACCAATCCTTGTGGCACTCCACTGGTCATATGCCTCCAGTCTGAAAAGCAACCCTCCATCACCACCCTCTGTCTTCTACCTTTGAGCCAATTCTGTATCTAAGTGGCTGGTTTTCCCTGTATTCCATGAGATCTAACCATGCTAACCAGTCTCCCACGAGGAACCATGTCGAACGCCTTACTGAAGTCCATATAGATCACATTCACTACTCTGCCCTCATCAATCCTCTTTGTTACTTCTTCAGAAAACTCAATCAAGTTCGTGAGACATTATTTCCTACGTACAAAGCCATTTTGACTATCCCAAATCAGTCCTTGCCTTTCCAAATACATGTACATCATGTCCCTCAGGATTCCCTCCAACAACTTGCCCATCACCGACATCAGGCTTACTAGTCTATATTTCCCTGGCTTCTCCTAACCACCATTCTTAAATAGTGGTACCATGTTAACCAACCTCCAGTTTTCTGGCTCCTCACCTGTGACGATCAATGATACAAATATCTCAGTAAGGGTCCAGCAATCATTTCCGTAGCTCCCTACAGAGTTCTAAGGTCCTGGGGATTTATCCACCTTTATGCATTTCAAGACATCCAGCACTACCTCCTATGTAATGTGGTCATTTTTCAATATGTCACCATCTATTTCCCCACATTCTGTATCTTCCACATCTTTCTCTACAGTACATACTGATGCAAAATACTTGTATAGTATCTCCCCCATCTTCTGCGACTCCACACAAAGGCCGCCTTGCCGATCTTTGAGGGGCCCGATTCTCTTCCAAGTTATCCTTTTTGTCTTTAATGTAATTATAAAATCCCTTTGGATTCCCCTTAACCCTGTTTGCCAAAGCTATCTCATGTCCACTTTTTGCCCTCCTGAATTCCCTCTTAAGTAGACTACTACTGCCTTTACACTCTTCTAAGGATCCATTTGATCTCTCCTGTCTATAACTGACATTCCTTCTTTTTCTTAACCAAAACCTCAGTTTCCCTCGTCATCCAACATTCCCTTTACCTACCAGCCTTTCCTTTCACCCTAACAGGAATATACTGCCTCTGGACTCTTGTTATCTCATTTTTGAAGGCTTCCCATTTTCCAGCCATCCCTTCCAGTGAATATCTAACCCCAATCAGCTTTTGAAAATTCTTGCCTAATACTCTCAAAATTAGCCTTCATTCAATTTCTAACTTCAACTTTTTAATCTGGTCTATTCTTTTTCATCACTATTTTAAAACGAATAGAATTATGGTCGCTGGCCCCAAAGTGCTCCCCCACTGACACCTCAGTCACCTGCCCTGCCTTATTTCCCAAGAATAGGTCAAGTTTTGCACCT
Organism: Hemiscyllium ocellatum; assembly: GCF_020745735.1. Taxonomy (NCBI): domain Eukaryota; kingdom Metazoa; phylum Chordata; class Chondrichthyes; order Orectolobiformes; family Hemiscylliidae; genus Hemiscyllium; species Hemiscyllium ocellatum. The sequence continues at coordinate 14,467,966 of NC_083403.1, forward strand.
TCTTTAGTAGGTACATCCACATACTGAATCAGAAAATTTTCTTTTACACACTTAAGAAATTCCTCTCCATCTAAACCCTTAACATTATGGCAGTCCCAGTCTATGTTTGGAAAGTTAAGATCCCCTACCATAACCACCCTATTATTCTTACAGATAACTGAGATCTCCTTACAAGTTTGTTTCTCAATTTCTTGCTGACTATTACAGGGTCTATAATATAATCCCAGTAAGGTGATCATCCTTTTCTTATTTTTCAGTTTCACCCAAATAACTTCCCTGGAATATCCCCCCTCAGTACAGCTGTAATCTTATCCTTTATCAAAAACGCCACATCCCCTCCTCTCTTGCCCCCCTTTCTATCATTCCTGATATTCCTGATAGATTAAACTACATTTATTTTAAGGCAAGAGGCTGAACAGGGAAGGCAGATGAACCCAGGGTATGGTTAGGAACATGGGACTGGGATATCATAGCAATTACAGAAATGTGGTGGCTCAGGGCTGAACAGGACATGTAGCATTTGTATCCTGGAACATTAAGCTACATGTCCTGTTCAGCCCTGAGCCACATTTCTGTAATTGCTATGATATCCCAGTCCCATGTTCCTAACCATACCCTGGGTTCATCTGCCTTCCCTGTTCGGCCTCTTGCCTTAAAATAAATGTAGTTTAATCTATCAGTCCTACCTTGTTCTCTGCTTTGTTCCTGCCTGCCCTGACTGTTTGACTCGCTTCTTTTTCCAACTGTACCAGTCTCAGATTGGTGTCTTTCTTCACTATTGCCTTGTGTCCCATCCCACCCCACCTTACTAGTTTAAATTCACCAAAGCAGCTGTACCAAATCTCCCTGTAATCCGTCCTTTTTGTACAGGTCACTTCTACCCCAAATAGATTCCAATGATCGCAAAATGTGAACCCTTCTCCCTTGCACCAGCTCCTGAGCCATGCATTCATTTGTTCTATTCTCTTATTCCTACCCTCACTAGCTCGTAGCACTGGCAGTAATCCAGATATGACTACCCTTGAGGACGTCCTTTTTAAATTCCTGCCTAACTTTCTATATTCTCCCTTCAGACTCTAATCCTATTCCCTTCCTATGTCGTCAGTTCCAATGTGTACAATGACCTCCGGCTGGTTCTTCTCCCCTTTGAGAACATTCCGCATTCTCTCTGAGATATTCTTGATCCTGGCACCAGGGAGGCAACACACCATTCTGATTTTTCACTGCTGGCTGCAGAAACATTTGTCTGTTCCTCTGACCAGGGAATCCCCAATCACAATCGATCGCTTGGAACCTGATGTACCCCTCATTACATTTAAACCAGTTTCGATACCAGCAACTTGGCTGTTCGTGCTACATTCCCCTGAGAGTCCATCACCCCCAACATTTTCCAAAATAGCATACTTGTTTGACATGGGAATAGCCACAAGAGACTCCTACACTACCTGCCTACCCCTTCTACCTTTCCTGGAGTTAACCCATCTATCTGACTGTGTCTGCAGCTTTTCTACCTTTCTATAACTGCCATCCATCACAACTCCAGCTATTGTAAATTCCTTATTGCCTCTAACTGCTGCTCCAACAGATCCATGCGATCTGATAGGATTCGTAACCAACCACACTTCCTGCAGACATAATCATCAGTAACATGGAAACTCTCCCTAAACTCCCACATCTGACAAGGAGAGCATATCACTCTACCAAAGGCCATCTTTGCTCCTTCACAATCTACAAAACCAGAAAATAGTACTGTCTTTTTGTTCTAAAAACAGTGCTCCAGGCTAACTTAGTACGTATGGTTTATATTTTTAAAATTTAATCAAGAGACAGATCTCAATAAAGTATATAATCAAGAAAGAACCCACTCTATTCACTTCTACTGCTGTAGATGTACAGCAAGGTTACGCTTAAAAACTATGCACTTACCTGTTCCTGTGCTGTGAGCTCTCTCACACTGGTTCTTCCAAGGTCAGCTGTGAATTTCGCTGTTTGTTCATTTTTCTGTCCAGAGATGCATGAACTCAAACAGCAAAGGCAGTAACTCTGCAGATTTACTACTGCGTCAGTTAGCAATGTATATTTCTTTTTCTCTGTTCCTCTCTGACCATGAGGTCGCTGCCTTTTGTCTGTCTTCTTCCTTTTAAAAGTGCCATTGAAATGACCTTTATTCCCCAAAGTTTCAAAACAATGCAACAGTAAATGCTCTTCCTGGAATTCAAAGAAATCACCGCCAACACCTAAAATACCTCAAAAAAAGTGCAGCTGTTACAGCCGCAATTTCTTTCTCGTCCTCCATCTTGGATTACCCAGAATCCTTTCCCAGTTGTTGGTTTTTCAAACAATTCTTTTTCTATTTCAGTCCACAATTAAAAATAAAGGGAAAAAACCCCTATCTTTATATTCCCAGAATCTTTAGATTCTGGAAGGTCCCAGAGGGTTGGAAAGCTGCCAAGATAACTCAGGCTTTCAAGATGTGAAGAGGAGAAAAAAATAAAGTGACAAGAGAGTGCAATGGAAACTGAAGACTGATAAATTCCCCAGGATCTAATGGGAATCCTAGGATATAAAAAGAAATAGCTGCAGAGATAGATGATGCACTAATAGTAATCTTCCAAGAATCTATAGATTCTGGAAAAGTCCCAGAAGACTGAAAAACTGCCAATATAACACTTACGTTTGAAAAGAGACAAACAAAAAGGTAACTATATGCCTGTTAGCTTCATATCTGTCCTTGGGAAACTGTTAGAGTCTATTGTAAAGGATGTAATAGCAGAGCTATCATATATTGCATATAATATTTAGAAATACAGAATATGATTAAGCACTGCTTTCACAGGGCAAACCATTTGCTTAGTGAGGTCAGGGATAATGGTTTATACACCACTTGGTGCACAAGCCACTGAAGGGCCTGCCTGTACATTGTGGACCATTTTCTTATTGAATATAGTGAAACAGAGGGAACTTGGAGTTGGTGCATGGTGCTCTGAAAGTGGAGTCACAGGCAAACTGGAGAGTGAAGAAGGCTTTTGGCATATTGGCCTTGAACAGTCAGGGCATTGAATAGAGAATTTGAGAAGGTATGTTGCAGTTGTACAGGACATTGGTGGAGCTGCACTTGGAGTATTGTGTTCACTTTTGGTCACTTTGCTAAAGGGAGGATGTTATTAAACTGGAAAGAGTGCGGTAGAAATTTACAAGGACATTGCCCGGGCACAATGGTCTGAGTTATAGGGAGAGGTTGGACAAGCTAGAACATTTTTCTTTAGAGCGTAGGAGACTGAGGGGGGAATTTCATCGAAGTTAAGAAGATCATGAGTGGCATGGATAGGATGTATGCACTTGGGCTTTTTTCCAGGTTTGAGGAATCAAGGACTAGAGGGCATCAGTTTAGGATTAGAGGGGCAAGAATAAAAGGGAATCTGACGAGCAATGTTTTTACACAGAGGATGGTACACATATGGAATGAGCTGCCAGCAGAAGTGGTTAAGGTGAGTATTTTCTGATGAAGGGCTTTTGCCCGAAACGTCGATTTCACTGCACTTTGGATGCTGCCTGAACTGCTGTGCTCTTCCAGCACCACTAATCCAGTATTCTATAACATTTAAAAGGCATTTGGACAAATACATGGATAGTCAAGGTTTAGAAAAGTGAGGACTGCAGATACTGGAAGCCAGAGTTTAGATTAGAGTGGTGTTGGAACAGGAAAATCGACATTTCGGGCAAAAGCCCTTCATCAGGAATAGAGGCAGGAAGTCTCCAGGGTGGAGAGATCACCCTGAGAAGGACATGCGCCTGAAGGGAAATGGGGTTAGTGTAGATGGACATTTTGGTTTGCATGGACCAGTGTGGGCCAAAGGGCCTGTCTGTGTGCTGTAGGACCCTGTGACTCTATGACAGTGATTCTATGAATTATTCAGATTTATGGAACAAACTGAATATTGCACTCAAGTTTCCTGCAAGGGATGCGCTTGAAGTGTCTGACAATTGGCAATTTGGAAAAAAGTTCAGTTACCAGGTGTAAATCATTATTGTGTATGACCAATTAATCCATTACAGTTTTGGACCAAGAGAACCTCTTGAGACTGTAGACGTTCTTTGTATTGCTTTGGTTGGTGAGTCAAGCATGCCTTCACATCTTCACAGACCTCTTAATGACACTGTTAATCCCTGTGTCAAATCAGATATCCTGCATTGTTCAGTCTGTGCTTACTGGTTCCTGATCAATCTGTGACAATATGTCATGGTGAAGAACTTCCTGTACAAACACTTGTTTTTCTTTAAAAACTATCCCTCATGCGATACCTAGTTCATCCTTGTGTGGCCAAAAGTATCTGAGTGTCTGGCTCATCTTATATCATGTCAGATCATCCTTCCAGGAGAACCTTCCATCCTGCCTTCAGTTGTGGATTATTACTGTTTCTTCCTGAAGTTGAATACATTTGAACAGACCAAATTTCAGCAAATTGACCATGAGCTCATCTTCCATGTTGATGCACATACAGTGCATTTGTAAATTTTGTTGAACTTCTGCATTGTAATTCAGGTTTGGTAATATGAGGTAGCTATTTTGGCACTAGAATTGTAACAAACATCAAAGGCATAATCCTATACTTTTAGTAGAATTCATTGTAGTCCAAGTTGGTTTTGTATCAGTGGTTTACACCAAATCATTCCCATAGTTTGTGGATGGTTTTCACAGGGAGTTGCTTACTGAACAGTTATGTATGGAATGTTGTGATATTGAATACCAGAGATAGTGGTACACACTCTAGGTGGGAATCTTTTGATTGTGCTTGCATTAGATGTTTGAGTTAAAATGCAATTGGTTTGCCCTCTTGGATTATGCATGCTCCTAGTCATAGAGTCATAGAGAAATACAGCACAGAAACAGACCTTTCAGTCCAACTCATTTATCCTACGTAAATCTAGCCCCATTTGCCAGCATTTGGCCCTTATCCCTCTAAACCCTTCCTATTCATCCAATTGCCTTTTCAATGTTGTAATTGTACCACCACTTCTTCGAGCAGCTCATTCCATACACACACAACCCTCTGTGTGGAAAGTTCCCTTTGGTCCTTTTTATATCTTTCCCCTCTCACCTTAAATCTATGCCCCTCTAGTTTTGGACATCCGCCAACCAGGGGAAACAACCATGTCTATTTACCCTATTTATGCCCCTGATGATTTTATGAGTCCCTATAAGGTCACCACTTTTCTGAGATGCACTGACTTCCATGATTGGCCTCATCATTGTCTTATAGTTTGCATGTTTCTGCTGACAGTACTCCTTTGAGTGATTGGGACATGCGTTGCTGGTCTTCCTACCAGCCATGTAGAGGATCTTACCTTAAGAGCTTTCTTAATGATGATTTGTTAGAAAAGTATATCTTAGGCTAGCATGTTATAAATATGAGACATCTTTGCAGGTTTTCTTTGTCTTGAGGAATAGGCACATGTTGTAAGTAAATCTTTGACCTTGCTTGTGTTGCAATGGATACCATAACTTGAACGTGTAGAACTAGAAAAGTTGATCAGTGTTACATTCACCTGGCACTTCTTGCTGTCAAGGCCCTTCATAATGAGCTGCGGCCAGTGAGTACAGATTTTGGTTGTGTTCATCTTTGATTTTGCTATTTTTTATTTTCTCATGGAACTTGGGCATCCCTGGTTATGCCAACATTTATTGCTTGGAGGGAAATCTGAAGGTTTCCACGCATCTGCTGTCCTTGTCCTTCTAGATGGAAGTCATCATGGATTTGGAAGGTGCTGTCTAAGAATCTTTGGTGAATTTTCAGCAGTGCGTCTTGTACATAGTATACACTACTGCCACTGAGTGTCTGTGGTGGAGGGAGAGGAAATCTTGTGGATGTGGTGCCAATCAAACGGGCTGTTTTGGCCTGGACTGGTGTCAAGATGCTTAAGTATTGTTGGAGCTGCACCCATCTAGGCAAGAGGGGAGTATTCCATCACACTCCTGACTTGTGCCTTGTAGATGATGGGCACGCTTGGAGGAACCAGCATATATTACTCACTGCAGTATTCCTAGCCTCTGACCTGCTCTTATACCTACTGTATTTATATAGCAAGTCCAGTTGAGTTTCTGGACAGGGTGTTGATAATGAAGAAATTCAGTGCTGGCAACACCATTGAATGTCACGGGGGAGTGTTTAGATGATCTCTTGTTGAGAAGGTCATTGCCTGGCATTTGTGTGGTATGAATATTACCTGCCACTTTTTAGACCAGGCCTTGATATTGTCCAGGTCTTGTTGGATTTGAGCATGGGTTGCTTCAGTGTCTGAGGAGTCACCAATGGTACTGAACATTGTGCAATCGTCAGTGAACATCCCCACATTTGACTGTACGATGTTCCCTCACTGCCACTGGGTCAAAACCCTAGAACTCTCTTCCTAACAAGTTAAATATGAAGAGGAAATTAAAGTAAGATAATCCAAACTATTTACATACATTACAGTTTGAAAGATTTTGCGACATGCAGTAAAATACAAATCCATTTATTCCCAAAACAATGATTTTATAGAACTCAAATACCCATTTCTATCACATCTATAGGTTTAACTTCCAAATCACAGTCTTGACAGTTGGGATTGTCTTTCTCTTGATTTATATTGTAACTGAGTTTAGATTTCCACAACTTCAAATTACCTCTTTAGAATTATAACTAAACACTTCTGGTCTGGAGCTTTCAACTAAAAGCCTAACACTGAGGCAACATATGTCCATGCATTTGGAGAAGCAAGAAATAGTCAGCATGGCTTTGTATGTGGGAAATCATGTCTCTCAAACTTGATTAAGTTTTTTGAGGATGTAACCTAAAAGATTGACGAGGGCAGAGTGTTCCAGACACCCACTATCCTCTGTGTGAAGTAATTGCCGCGTGTATCCCCCTTAAACTTTTCACCTCTCACCTGAAAAGTGTGACCTCTCGTTATTGAATCCTCCACCCTGTCTACACCCTTCATGATTTTGTAAACCTCAATCAGGTCCCCCCTCAATCTCCTTTTTTCTAATGAAAACAAAACTAACCTACTCAACCTCTCTTCATAGCTAGCACCTTCCATACCAGGCAACATACTCGTAAATCTTCTCTGCACCCTCTCCAAAGTGTCCTTTTTGTAATGTGGCGGCCAGAACTGTACACAGTATTCTAAATGCAGCCGAACCAATGTCTTGTAAAATTTTAACATGATTTGCCAGCTCTTATACTCAATACCCCGTCCAAAAAAGGCAAGCATACTATATACTTTCTTGACCACTCCACCTGAGCAGCAACCTTCAGAGTACAATGGACCTGCACTCTCAGATCTCTCTGCCCGTCATCATTTCCCAAGGCTCTTCTGCTCATTGTATAATTCACTCTAGAATTAGACTTGTCTAAATGCATCGCCTCACATTTGTCTGGATTGAATTCTATCTGCCACTTTTCCGCCCAACTCTCCAGTCTATCTATATCTTTCTGTATTCTCTGACAGTCCCTTATGCTTTCTGCTACTCCACCAATCTTCATGTCATCTGCAAACTTGCTGATCATACCAACAGTGTCTTCGTCCAGATCATTTATGTATATTACAAACAACAGTGGCCCCAACACTGACCCCTGTGGAACACCACTGGTCACCTTTCTCCATTTCGAGAAACTCCCTTCAACTCCCTTTTTTTTAGCATTGACAAAGGGTCAGTTAGACTCGAAATGTCAGCTCTTTTCTCTCCTTACAGATGCTGCCAGACCTGCTGAGATTTTCTAGCATTTTGTTTTTTGGTTCCCTTCAACTACTACTCTCTGTCTCCTGTTGCTCAATCAGTTCTTTATCCACTTAACTAGTACACACTGCACACCATGTGACTTCATTTTCTCTATTAGTTTACCATGGGGAACTTTATCAAAAGCCTTACTAAAGTCCTTGTATATGACATCAACAGCTCTTCCTTCATTTATCAATTTGGTCACTTCTTCAAAGAACTCTATTAAGTTGGTAAGGCAAGGTCTCCCCTGCACAAAACCATTTGCCTATCACTGATAAGCATATTCTTTCCTAAATATAAATAGATCCTATCCCTCAGTACCTTCTCCAGCAACTTTTCCACCATTAACGTCATGCTCACGTCTGTCGTTACCCGGAATATCCCAACTACCCTTCTTGTACAGGGGGACAACATGAGTAATCATCCAGTCCTCCAGCACTCACCTGTGTTTAAGGATGCCACAAAGATATCTGTCAGGGCCCCTACTATTTCCTCTCTCGCCTCCCTCAACAACCTGGGATAGATCCCACCCGGTCCTGGGGATTTGTCCACCTTAATAACCTCGAGCATCCCAATACATCTTCTCTACTTACGTCAATGTGATCCAGACTAATCAAAGTTCTATCTCTAATCTCAACATACATCATGTTCCTATCCTCAGCGAACACTGATGCAAAGTAATCATTCAGAATCTCACCTATTTTCTCAGGTTCAACACACAGCCTTTCTTCCTTATCCTTCAGTGGACCAACCCTTTCTCTAGTTACCCGCTTGCTTCTTATATAAGAATAAAAGGCTTTGGGATTCTCCTTAATTATTCTCACGAAAGCTATTTCTTGACCCCTTTTAGCCTGTTTTATTCCTCATTTTAGACTTGTCCTACTTTTCCGATATTCCTCCAGGGCCCATTCTGTTCTTAGCTGCCTAGATCTTATGTACGCTTCCCTTTTCCTCTTGGCTAGTCTTACAATTTCTCCTGTCATCCATGGTTCACGAATCTTGAATTTCCTATCCTTTGCCTTCATGGGACATTCCTATACTGCACTATCTTTAACCTATCTTTAAAAGCCTTCCACATATCAAATGTGGACTTCCAAATAGCTGTGACCAATCCACATTTCCCAGCTCCTGCCTAATTTTGATATAATTAGCCTTGGCCCAGTTTAGTACTGTTCCCTTAGGACCACTTGTCTATGAGTATTCTAAAACATACAGAATTGTGGTCACTATTCCCAAAGAAATCCTTCATGTACCTGTCTACCGCCTGTCCTGGCTCATTCCCCAATATCAGGTCCAATATGGCCCCTTCCCTTGTTGGACTAATGACATACTGCTCTAGAAAACTCTCCTGGATGCTTCTTACAAATGCTACCCCATCCAGACCTCTGACGCTAAGTATATCCCAGCAAACGTTGGGAAAATTAAAATCTCCCATCACCACTACCCCATTGACTCTACGTCTTTCCATAATCTGTTTATCTATTTGTTTTTTGACCTCACGGTCACTGTTGGGAGGTCTGTAATACAGCCCCAACAATGTAACTGCGCCCTTCTTATTTCTCAGCTCCACCCAGAATGCCTCACTACCAAAGACCTCCATAGTGTCCTCCTTTAGCACAGCCGTGATATCATCTCTGACCAGCAATGCAACTCCCCCCATTTTACTTTCCTCCCTGTCCTGTCTCAAGCGTCTTTATCCTGGAACATTTAGTTGCCAGTCATCATGCCTTTCCTTCAACCAAGCCTCTGTGATTGCAATAATGTCATACTCCCAGACACCAAGCCAAGCCCTAAGTTCATCTGCCTTACACACTATACTCCTTGGATTTCAGTAGATGCATTTCAGGCCACCAGTTCTTTTGCGCTCACCTGCTCTGCCTATTCTTCCCTTCATTAATGTTATCTTTATAATTCTTATCATCTCCACCTCGTTGCCTACTTGTTTTCTCTTCTGGTTCCCAGCCTCTTGCCACATTAGTTTAAAACCTCCCCAACAGCAGTGGTTCCAGTCTGGTTCTGATATAGATCGCCCATTTTGTAATAGTCCCACCTTCCCCAGAACCGGTCCCAATGTCCAACAAATCTGAACCCCTCCTTCCTACACCATCCCTCAAGCCATGTGTTCATTCTGCCTATTTTTTCATTTCTATGCTGGCTAGCCCGTGGCACTATGAGTAATCCTGAGATGACTACGTTTGAGGTCCTCCTCTTTAACTCCATAGCTCCATCAATTTTTCTTTCAGGAACTCATCTCATTTTTATTATTTATATCGTTGGTGCCTACATGCACCAAGACAACTGGCTGTTCACCCTCCCCTTTTAGAATGTTCTGCAGCCGATCGATGGCATCGAGTACCTGGGAGGCAACATACCATCCGGGAGTCTCGTTTTTGGCCACAGAACTGCCTATCTACTCTCCTTACAATAGAATCCCCTATGACTATGGCCCTATGATTTTTTTTCCCACCCTTCCGAACAGCAGTGCCCACAATGGTGCCATGATCTTGACAACTGCTGCCCTCTCCTGGTGAGCCATCTCCCACAACAGTATCCAAAACAGTATGCATGTTTTGGAGGGAGATGACTGCAGGGGACACCTGCACCATCTTCCTACTCTTTTTCTGCCTTTTGGTCACCCATTCACAGTCTCTCTCAGCAATTCTAAACAGCGGTGTGACCAATTCACTAAACGTGCTATCCATGACCTCCTCAGCATCGCAGATGCTCCACAGCGAGTCCATCTGTAGCTCCAGAACCGTCATGTGATCAAACAAGAGCTGCAGTTGGACACACTTCTTGCAAGTGTAAGAGTCAGGAATGTCAGCCACGTCCCTGAACTCCCACATCAAGCAAGAGGCACATGCCACGGGTCTGAGGTCCCCTGCCATTGTAAGCTTAGCTTTATATCAACTAACTAAAACCAAACAATGCACTTAAATATATGAAAATGAAATATAAAGAAAAAATAAAAGCCTTAACTTACAGAGTCTTTTTCTTCCAGTTAGAGGAGGGGGGGACGGGTAGTATCTCAGGTTTAGCTGCTGCCCAAATATATATTAAATCCTCACGTCCCCAGCAGCCCTTGCTTCACTCCACCTTCTCTCCTCATCGCTCTGTCAAAACGGAGGCCTGACTCCTGAGCTAAGTCCCTCTTTAAGTGGGAAACCTTACCCTTCCCGGCAGCCTTCGCTTCCCTTCACCTTCTCTCCTCGCCCCGCTCTGTCAAAATAGGCTGGGACTTTTTTTCTCTGGAGTGTAGGAGATTGAGGGGTCACCTTACAAAGGTTTATAAAATCATGAGGGACACAGATAAGGGAAATAGCAAAGGCTTTTACTCTAGCGTGAGGGAGTTCAAAACTAGGGGGTATGTCTTTAAGATGAAAGGAGAAAGTTTTAAAAGGGACCTGAGGGGCAACTTTTTCATACAGAGGATGGTTTGTTTGTGGAATGAACTGCCAGAAGTGGTAGATGCGGATACAGTTGCAGCATTTAAAATTAATTTGGACAAGTACATGACTAGGAAAGGTTTAGAGGGATATGGGCAAATTGCTGGCAGGTGGGACTAGTTTATTTTGGGAATGGCGTGGACAAGTTGACTGAAAAGTCTGTTTCTGTGATGTATGACTCTATGACTATTATTATTAACTGATGTTAAAGGTGTTGTTTGGAGAATGCATCGGAGTCCACCAATCAGCACTCTCCTTTCATATACTGTAAATTTTATCTTCTCTTTGGATTGGTATTTCTTATGAATTGTCTTGCTGATTATAAGACAAAAAGATACAGTAAAATGTGTCTTTTCAGGAGTGATCAAGTTCTATTCCACCAAACAGCTATTCATAGGTCTACTTGACTTAAGTAGTAGCCCTGGGTTAGAGAGTGGATAAATAGTTGAAGGAGAAAATTTTGCAGGAATATGAGAAAAAGCAGGAGAGTGAGACTAACTAAATTGCTGTTCAAAAAAGTGGATACAGACTCACTGGTGTGAATGATTCCTCTGCTCTGTACTGTTCTGTGATTTGATGATAATCTGGCAATCATTATTCTGTGAAAACCACAAATGAACAAAATTAATATTGAATTTAATGGCACAATGTTAACTTGTACTCTGTATTTCCGAGTTGTTAGTCCAATTCAAACTATGAGGTTAATATACATGTCCATCCCTATTTGAATGTATTCCTTTAAATTGTGTGGATGGGTTCTGGTGGAAGGGCTAGTTTAACCAATCCTTTCAGTGATAATGTGACTCACTAAAAACAACTTGTGTGGCCTACAGAAAGTGTCCAGAAAAAGGGGAGAGTTGTCTCTGTCTATGAGAGTGCTGAGAAAGCGCATAGATTTGGTATGATCTATGTAAACTATACTTCCTCTTGTGGGGCATTCCAGGAAGAGAGGTCATTGTCTTAGGATAAGGGGTAGCAAACTTAAAGCAGAGTTGAGGAGAAACTACTTCTTCCAAAAGGTTATGGATCTGTGGAATTCTCTCACCCCAAGTGCAGTGAATGCTGTGTCAGTGAATAAATTTAAGGAGGAGTTGGACAAACTTTTAATTGGTAGTAGGTTGAAGGGTTATGGGGAGAAGGCAGGAAAAAGGGGGCAAGAAGCATATCAGCCAAGTTTGAATGGCGGAGCAGGCTCAATGGGCTGAATGGTCTAATTCTGCTCCTATACCTTATGAAGTTATGAGCTATAACAATTGGCACTCCCCTGATACCACTCCAAAAAGCCCTGACAGGAGGGAAGCTCCATGATCTTGCCCTCTGAGGCTCCGCAGTGTAGGTCACACAACCATCTCTGTCAATAGATATTTGATCCATTGATACCATTTCTGACAATACCAGGTCAAACTTCTTCTCTTGCAAGCACAATTTAAATCATATAATGCGAATAGCTGTAGCCCCAACACTGAACCCTGCGGGACACCACTCATCACCGGCTGCCATTCTGAAAAAGAACCTTTTATTCCAACTCTCTGCCTTCTGTTAGACAGCCAATCCTCAATCCATCCCAGCAGTTCACCTCGAACACCATGGGCCCTCACCTTGCTCAGCAGCCTCCCGTGTGGCACCTTATCAAAGGCCTTTTGAAAGTCTAGATAGACCACATCCACTGGGTTTCCCTGGTCTAACCTACTTGTTACCTCTTCAAAAAATTCCAACAGGTTTGTCAGGCATGACCTCCCCTTACTAAATCCATGTTGACTTGTTCTAATCAGACTCTGCTCTTCCAAGAATTTAGAAACCTCATCCTTAATGATGGATTCTAGAATTTTACCAACAACCGAGGTTAAACTGATTAGCCTATAATTTTCCATCTTTTGCCTTGATCCTTTCTTGAACAGGGGGGTTACAACAGCCATCTTCCAATCATCCGGGACCTTTCCTGACTCCAGTGACTCTTGAAAGATCTCAACCAATGCCTCTGCTATTTCCTCAACCACCTCTCTCAGAACTCTAGGGTGTATCCCATTGGGGCCAGGAGATTTATCAATTTTAAGACTTTTTAACTTTTCTAGTACTATCTCTTTCGTAATGGCAACCATACTCAACTCAGCCCCGTGACTCCCTTTAATTTTTGGGATATTACTCATGTCTTCCACTGTAAAAACTGACGCAAAGTACTTGTTAAGTTCTCCTGCTATTTCCTTATCTCCCATCACTAGGCTTCCTGCATCAGTTTGAAGGGGCCCAATGTCTACTTTTGCCTGTCGTTTGTTTCTTATGTACTGAAAGAAACTTTTACTATCATTTCTAAAATTACTGGCTAGCCTACCTTCATATTTGATCCTCTCATTTCTTATTACACTCTTTGTTATCCTCTGTTTGCTTTTGTATCCCTCCCAATCTTCCGATTTCCCACTGTTCTTAGCCACTTTATAGGATCTCTCTTCTTCTTTAATACATTTCCTGACTTCCTTTGTCAGCCATGGTTGTCTAATCCTTCCCCGGTTAATCTTTCTTTTCTTGGGGATGAACCTCTGTATAGTGTCCTCAATTATACCTACAAACTCCTGCCATTTTTGCTCTACTGTCTTCCCGGTTAGCCTCTGCTTCCAGTCTATTTTTGTCAGTTCCTCTCTCATGCCCTCATAATTACCTTTATTTAACTGTAACACCATTACATCCGATTTTGCCTTCTCTCTTTCAAACTCCAGATTGAACTCTACCATATTATGATCGCTACTTCCTAAGGGTTCCCTTACTTTAAGATCTTTTATAGAGTCTGGTTCATTGCAAAGCACTAGGTCCAGAATAGCCTGCTCTCTTGTGGGCTCCATGACAAGCTGTTCCAAAAAGCCATCCTGTAAGCATTCCATGAATTCCCTTTCTTTGGATCCACTAGCAACATTATTTACCCAGTCCACCTGCATATTGAAGTCTCCCATGATCAATGTGACCTTGACTTTCTGACATGCCTTCTCTATTTCCCGGTACATGTTGCATCCCTGGTCCTGACCACTGTTAGGAGGTCTATACACAACACCAATTATGGTTTTTTTGCCTTTGTGGTTCCTCAATTCCACCTACACAGACTCCACATCATCCGACGCTATGTCATTCAATACCATTGATTTAATTTTGTTCTTAACTAACAAGGCAACCCCACCCCCTCTGCCCACCTCTCTGTCTTTTCGATAAGTTGAAAAACCATGGAGGTTTAACTGCCAATCCTGACCCCCCTGTAACCAAGTCTCTGTGATGCCTGCCACATCATAATCATTCACTATTATCTGTGCCATTAGTTCATCGGCTTTGTTATGAATGCTACGAGCATTCAGGTAAAGTGCTTTAATGCTAACTTCCTTATCATTAGAGATGTTGGAAGTCATATGATGTCCTAAGTTATCCTTGCTTTTTTCTGCATTCTCAGTCTGCCTCAATTTTAAATGCTATCCTGATAATTGTTACTCTCCAGTAAGTCAATCACCCTATGGACAAATTCCTTGGCCTTTTTTTTTTCCAGAGTTGCAGGAAACCTGTTAACACAGAGAGAAGGCTAATTGTGAGATATTATGGTGAATCTGTCTCTCCTGGTTGGTGAGAAGGTGCTTACCTGAGCTGTACAATGTAGACCCAGTTTTGACTTGGCTGCAAAACAACTTGGAGGCTCCTGTGTCCAGATCTTTGTGCAATTACAGAAACAGCCCACATTGCTCAGTGCTGTAATGCCATGTTGGGAGGGCTGGGGCCCTGTACAGGACATAGATCCTGAAGGTTAACCATGCATTAAACGGCTAACTGGCCTATTCCCAGGGCAGGCTGTGATACTTCACGGAACAAAGCCACCTGTTACACTGAACAGATAGTCCCAAAGAGCTGGAGTGGTCTCCCTTGCCTGAATAAAATTTCATCAAAAGCAGAAAGCAGCTCAGTCAAGGTAAGAAAGAAGGTAGTTGCATTAATAGAGTGACTTTCACAATCGCAGACATTTAAAAAATGCATCACACCCAAAAGAATGCGTTCAAGGGCAGTCATAAATGAAGGAAAGACTGCAGCTAATTAGCACAAAAGTGAGCAATCCCAATCAACAATAAATTAATAACTAGATGATTTGCTTTTGTTGATGTTGACTCAGGGTTAAATATTGGTGAGGAGAAACTCTTCTGCTCAACATTCAAATTCTACGACGCAATTTCTTTGCACCCACACAAAAAACACTGATGAGGCTTTTGGTTAACATTGATTGTTCTCTGGAATGGAGCTTGAACCCATGAACAACTGTCTCAGTCAATGACAGGGCCACCTTCAGCTGAGGCTGCCCTTTAAAGGGGATATAATTACTTTGGGTCTGTAATCACTCCCAGGGATCCAGTATTTTGTATATAAAACATCTGAACCCCTCAATTAGATTCCAGTCTATAATCATTCCCAGGGATCCATTATTCTACATATAAAGCATCTGAACCACTCAATTAGATTCCAGTCTGTAATCACTCTCAGATATCCATTATTCTATATATAAACCATCTGAACCCCTCGGTTAGATTCTAGTCTGTAATCACTCTCAGATATCCATTATTCTATATATATAAACTATCTGAACCCCTCGATTAGATTCCAGTCTGTAATCACTCCCAGGGATCCATTATTCTACATATAAACCATCTGAACCCCTCGATTAGACTCCAGTCTGTAATCACTCCCAGGGATCCATTATTCTGTATATAAACCATCTGAATCTCTCGATTAGATTCCAGTCTGTAATCACTCCCAGGGATTCATTATTCTATATATAAACCATCTGAACCCCTTGATTAGATTCTAGTCTGTAATTGCTCCCAGGGATCCATTATTCTATGTATAAACCATGTGAACCCATCGATTAGATTCCAGTCTGCAATCACTCCCAGTGATCCATTATTCTATATATAAACCATCTGAACCCCTCGATTAGACTCCAGTCTGTAATCACTCCCAGGGATCCATTATTCTACGTATAAAACATCTGAACCCCTCGGTTAGATTTCAGTCTGTAATCACTCCAAGGTGTTTTTTATTTCCATCAATTTTTAGTTACTCTGATTTTGAGTTATTTTGTTCATTTAATAAATAATTATGAATGATTTTTGTCCCTCTTTGACTTTTGAAGTCACTTCACATATTAAAATGTGAATGTTTTATTCCAGCTGTCTGCCGCCATGAACTACGTGTGTGATGGTCCGTCGAGTGCGTGCAGTCTGTTAGAAGTTGTGCTTTCCTGGATGAGTTCCATGGGGATAAATGTCTAGTAATACATTTCCTGCCACTTGGCATGTAATTTGAACTTCTTAATTCATGGTTTCTTTTAAATCTCTTCAGGGAATCCTGCACATTTTCTTGGCTTCTTTAATTTCTGTAGGTTAAAATTACTGAGGAAAATTTCCAGCTTTTGAAATTAAATAAATAAATTGTAAATGCCTGCGCTGGGAATTGAATCAATGGCCGAGCCGTTCTCTTGAATGTTATACTTGTAATAGTCCAGAGAATGAACTATAACTGGGTTTTTAATAATCTGTATTGCCCTCGCCAAAAGACCGAATCCGTAATAACTTCCTAAAGGATAGATATTTGAAAAGGGCAATGGGGAAAGAGGAAGAGAATACATGAAACTGAATAGATCTTTCAAAGAGTTGTCACAGACATATAACAGACTTAATCTTATTTCTTTCAGTGAAGTCTGAATTGTGTCAAGGTTTTGGAGGGTTTCTCGCTGCCAGGCCTTGAAAGCTTTTTGTCTGCAACTTACCAAACCTGCCTCGTTAATTGCCATGAATTCCCAACAATGTGGAAGCAGTCCATTTGGCCAATCCTCTTACCCAAACCCAACCACTGCAACTTATCCCTGCAACCCTACATTTCCCATCGCTAATCCACTGAGCATGCATGTCTTTGGAAACCGGAGCACCTGGAGGAAACCCATGCAGGCGTGTGGAGAATGTGCAAACTCCACACAGGCAGTCACCCGAGAGTGGAATCATAACCGGCTCCATAGCACTGGAAGGCAGCAGTGCTAAACTCTGAATCACCATGTCGCCCCCCCACCCCATCTACCATGCCTCATGGTGTCAGTCACATTTGCTTTTAGCCCCATGTTGCTACCCACAGTTCCTGGAACAATTCGCCATTCAGTGGATATATCCCCCCCAAAAAACCCCATTATCCCTTGTACCCAATTTGGCCTAATGCCTAATGTCTGCTTCCACCACCTCCTCTGGCAATGCTTTCTGGGCACTCACTATCCTTTGTGTGAAAAAATATGCCTCACCCATCTCTTTTTAAACTTCAGTCCTCGCACCTTGAACCAGTGTCTCCTAGTAATTGACTCCTACACCTGGGAAAAGGTTTCATACTTTCCACACTGTCCATGCCGTTCACAATCTTATTAATTTCTATCAGGTCATTCCCAAACTTCCTGCATTCCAGTGAAAACAAACCCAGTCTTACCAACCTTTCTTCAGTCAACATCTTGGTAAACCTTTTTTGTACCCTCTCCAAAGCATCCACATTCTTCTGGTAGTGTGGTGACCAGACCTGTATTCAATATTCCAAGTGTAGCTGAAAATGTGTTGCTGGTTAAAGCACAGCAGGTTAGGCAGCATCTCAGGAATAGGAAATTCGACGTTTCGAGCATAAGCCCTTCATCAGGAATGAGGAGAGTGTGCCAAGCAGGCTAAGATAAAAGGTAGGGAGGAGGGACTTGGGGGAGGGGCGATGGAGATGTGATAGGTGGAAGGAGGTCAAGGTGAGGGTGATAGGCTGGGGTGGGGTGGGGGCGGAGAGGTCAGGAAGGAGATTGCAGGTTAGGAGGGTGGTGCTGAGTTGAGGGAACTGACTGAGACAAGGTGGGGAGAGGGGAAATGAGGAAACTGGAGAAATCTGAGTTCATTCCTTGTGGTTGGAGGGTTCCCAGGCGGAAGATGAGGCGCTCCTCCTCCAGCCGTCGTATTGTTATGTTTTGCCGGTGGAGGAGTCCAAGGACCTGCATGTCCTCGATGGAGTGGGAGGGAGAGTTAAAGTGTTGAGCCACGGGGTGATTGGGTAGGTTGGTCCGGGCGGCCCAGAGGTGTTCTCTGAAGCGTTCCGCAAGTAAGCGGTCTGTCTCCCCAATATAGAGGAGGCCACATCGGGTGCAGCGGATGCAATAGATGATGTGTGTGGAGGTACAGGTGAACTTGTGGCGGATATGGAAGGATCCCTTGAGGCCTTGGAGGGAAGTGAGTGTGGAGGTGTGGGCTAGAGTTTTACATTTCCTGCGGTTCCAGGGGAAGGTGCCGGGAGTGGAGGTTGGGTTGGTGGGGGGTGTGGACCTGACGAGGGAGTCACGAAGGGAGTGGTCCTTGCGGAACACTGATAGGGGAGGGGAGGGAAATATATCCCTGGTGGTGGGGTCCGTTTGGAGGTGGCGGAAATGACGGCGGATGATACGTTGTATGCGGAGGTTGGTGGGGTGGTAGGTGAGAACCAATGGGGTTCTGTCTTGGTGGCAGTTGGAGGAGCGAGGCTCAAGGGCCGAGGAGCAGGAAGTGGAGAAGATGCGGTGGAGGGCATCGTCGATCACGTCTGGGGGGAATCTGCGGTCCTTGAAGAAGGAGGCCATCTGGGCTGTGCGGTGTTGGAACTGGTCCTCCTGGGAGCAGATGCGGCGGAGACGAAGGAATTGGGAATATGGGATGGAGTTTTTACAGGGGGCAGGGTGGGAGGAGGTGTAGTCCAGGTAGCTGTGGGAGTCAGTCGGTTTATAGTAGATGTCTGTGTTGAGTCAGTCGCCCGAGATAGAGATGGAAAGTTCTAGGAAGGGGAGGGAGGAGTCTGAGACAGTCCAGGTGAATTTGAGGTCGGGCTGTAAGGTGTTAGTAAAGTTGATGAACTGTTCAACCTCCTCGTGGGAGCATGAGGCAGCGCCGATACAGTCATCGATGTAGCGGAGGAAAAGATGGGGGGTGGTGCCAGTGTAGTTGCGGAAGATGGACTGTTCCACATATCCTACGAAGAGGCAGGCATAGCTGGGGCCCATGCGGGTGCCCATGGCTACTCCTTTAGTTTGGAGGAAGTGGGAGGATTGAAAAGAGAAGTTATTCAGGGTGAGGACCAGTTCAGTCAGTCGAAGGAGGGTGTCAGTGGACGGGTACTGGTTGGTGCGGCGGGAAAGGAAGAAGCGGAGGGCTTTGAGTCCTTCGTGATGGGGGATGGAGGTGTACAGGGACTGGATGTCCATCGTGAAAATAAGGCGTTGGGGACCGGGGAAGCGAAAATCCTGAAGGAGGTGGAGGGCGTGGGTGGTGTCCCGAACGTAGGTGGGGAGTTCTTGGACTAAAGGGGACAGGACCGTGTCGAGGTATGCGGAGATGAGAAAAGGCACCACCCCCCACCTTTTCCTCCGCTACATCGATAACTGTATCGGCGCTGCCTCGTGCTCCCACGAGGAGGTTGAACAGTTCATCAACTTCACTAACACCTTCCATCCCGACCTCAAATTCACCTGGACTGTCTCAGACTCCTCCCTCCCCTTCCTAGACCTTTCCATCTCTATTTCGGGCGACTGACTCAACACAGACATCTACTATAAACCGACTGACTCCCACAGCTACCTGGACTACACCTCCTCCCACCCTGCCCCCTGTAAAAACTCCATCCCATATTCCCAATTCCTTCGTCTCCGTCGCATCTGCTCCCAGGAGGACCAGTTCCAACACCGCACAGCCCAGATGGCCTCCTTCTTCAAGGACCGCAGATTCCCCCAGACGTGATCGACGATGCCCTCCACCGCATCTCCTCCACATCCCGCTCCTCCGCCTTTGAGCCCCGCTCCTCCAACCGCCACCAAGACAGAACCCCACTGGTTCTCACCTACCACCCCACCAACCTCCGCATGCAACGTATCATCCGCCGTCATTTCCGCCACCTCCAAACGGACCCCACCACCAGGGATATATTTCCCTCCCCTCTCCTATCAGCGTTCCACAAGGATCACTCCCTTCGTGACTCCCTCGTCAGGTCCACACCCCCCACCAACCCAACCTCCACTCCAGGCACATTCCCCTGGAACCGCAGGAAATGTAAAACTTGTGCTCACACCTCCACACTCACTTCCCTCCAAGGCCTCAAGGGATCCTTCCATATCCGCCACAAGTTCACCTGTACCTCCACACACATCATCTATTGCATCCGCTGCAACCGATGTGGCCTCCTCTATATTGGGGAGACGGGCCGCTTACTTGCGGAACGCTTCAGAGAACACCTCTGGGCCGCCCGGACCAACCTATCCAACCACCCCGTGGCTCAAACTTTAACTCTCCCTCCCACTCTACCGAGGACATGCAGGTCCTTGGACTCCTCCACCGGCAAAACATAACAATACGACGGCTGGAGGAGGAGCGCCTCATCTTCCGCCTGGGAACCCTCCAACCACAAGGAATGAACTCAGATTTCTCCAGTTTCCTCATTTCCCCTCCCCCCACCTTGTCTCAGTCGGTTCCCTCAACTCAGCACCACCCTCCTAACCTGCAATCTCCTTCCTGACCTCTCCGCCCCCACCCCACTCCGGCCTATCACCCTCACCTTGACCTCCTTCCACCTATCACATCTCCATCGCCCCTCCCCCAAGTCCCTCCTCCCTACCTTTTATCTTAGCCTGCTTGGCAAACTCTCCTCATTCCTGATGAAGGGCTTATGCTCGAAACGTCGAATTTCCTATTCCTGAGATGCTGCCTAACCTGCTGTGCTTTAACCAGCAACACATTTTCAGCTGTGATCTCCAGCATCTGCAGACCTCATTTTTTACTCGAATATTCCAAGTGTAGCCTAATTAAAGTTTGATAACGCTGCAGCATAACTTGTCTACCCTTACACTCAATGCCCCTTCCAATGAAGACAAGCATGCCATAGGCCTTTTTTACTACTTTATCCACCTGCGCTGCCACCTTCAGTGATCTGTGAACCTGCACACTCAGATCCCTTTGCATATCAATACTCCTAAGGGTTCTGCCATTCACTGTATAATTTCCACCTGTACTTGACCTCCCAACATGCATCACCTCACGTTTGTCCGGATTAGTCCATGCCTCCAACTGATCTATAATGTAAACCTTCTCCGCATCCTCTCCAAAGCGTCCACATCCTTTTGGTAATGTGGTAACCGGAACTGTACACACTAAATACAGCCGAACCAATATCTTGTACGATTTTAACATGACCTAACAGCTCTTATACTCAATACCCCATCCGATGAAGGCAAGCATACCATATGCCTTCTTGACCATTCGGGGTACAATGGACCTGAACTCCTGGATCTCTCTGCTCATCAACTTTTCCCAAGGCTTTTCCATTTATAGTATAGTTCGCTCTAGAATTAGACCTTCCAAAATGCGTCACCTCACATTTGCTCAGATTGAACTCCATCTAAAATTTCTTTCCCCAACACACAAGTCTATCTATATTCTCCAGTATTCTTTGATAGTCTCCTGTGCTTTCTGCTGCTCCACCAATCTTTGTGTCATCTGCAAACTTGCTGATCATACCAACAGTGCCCTCTTCCAGATCATTTATCTATATCACAAACAACAGCGGCCCCAACACTGACCCCTCTGGAACACCACTGGTCACCTTTCTCCATTTCGAGAAACTCCCTTCAACTACTACTCTCTGTCTCCTGTTGCTCAGCGAGTTCTTTATCCACCAAGCGAGAACACCCTGCACACCATGTGACTTCACTTTCTCCATTAGTTTACAATGGGGAACCTTATCAAAAGCCTTATACAGTTCATTAATATAACATCCAAAGCCCTTCCTTCATCTATCAACTTGGTCACTTCCTCAAAAAATTCTATTATGTTGGCAAGGCACAATCTGCCCCACACAAAACCATGTTGCCTATCATTGATAAACCCATTCTCTTGCAAATATAAATACTTTATCCCTCAGTACCTTCTTCAGCAACTTTCACACCACTGACGTCAGGCTCACTGGTCTGTAGCTATCTAGAATATCCCTACTACCCTTCTTGTACAGGAGGACAACATTAGCAACTCTCCAGTCCTCCAGCGCTTCACTGTGTTTAAGGATGCTACAAAGATATCTGTCAGGGCCCCAGCTATTTCCTCTCTCGCCTTCCTCAGTAACCTGGGATAGATCCCATCGGTCCTGGGGATTTGTCCACCTTAATTATCCTTTAGCCTACCCAATGCATCCTCCCTCCTTATGTCAACATGATTCAGAGTAAATAAACTTCTATCTCTAATCTCAACATTCACATCATGTCCCTCTCCTCAGAGAAAACTGATGCAAAGTATCATTGAGAATCTCACCCATTTCTCAAGTTCGACATGCAACCTTCCTTCCTTATCCTTTAGTGGACCAACCCTTTCTCTAGTTACCCTCTTGCTTCTTATATATGAATAAAAGTTCTTGGAATTCTTCTTAATTCTGCTCGCTAAAGTTATTTCATGACCCCTTTTAGCCCACTTGATTCCTCGGTTAAGATTGGTCTTACTCTTCCGATATTCCTCCAAAGCTTGTTCTGTTCTTAGCTGCCAGGACCTTTTGTACACTTCCCTTTTCCTCTTGGTTTCTTGCACAATTTCTCCTGTCATCCACAGTTCACTAATCTTGTCTTTCCTCTCCCTTGTTTTCAAAGGGATATTCCTATCCTGCACTATCTTCAACCTTACTTGGAAAGTCTCCCTCATATCAAATGAGGACTTCCCTTCAAGTCGCTGTGTCCAATCCACATTTCCCAACTCCTGCCTAATTTTGATATAATTGGCCTTGGCCCAGTTTAGTACTCTTCCCTTAAGACCACTCTCATCTTTGTCTGAGTATTCTAAAACTTACAGAATTGTGGTCACTATTCCCAAAGAAATCCTGCTGCAAATGTGTTGCTGGTCAAAGCACAGCAGGTTAGGCAGCATCTCAGGAATAGAGAATTCGACGTTTCGAGCATAAGCCCTTCATCGAAGGGCTTATGCTCGAAACGTCGAATTCTCTATTCCTGAGATGCTGCCTAACCTGCTGTGCTTTGACCAGCAACACATTTGCAGCTGTGATCTCCAGCATCTGCAGACCTCATTTTTTCCCAAAGAAATCCCCCATGCAACCTCTACCACCTGTCCTGGCTCATTCCCCAACACCAGGTCCAATATGGCCCCTTCCCTAGCTGACCTATTGACATACTGCTCAAGAAAACTTTCCTAGATGCTTCTCACAAATTCTGCCACATCCAGACCTCTAACATTAAATGTATCCCAATGTTGGGAAAATTAAAACCTCCCATCACAACCACCCTTTAGCCTCTGCATCTTTCCATAATCTGATCTTCTACCTCATGCTCACTGTTGTGAGGCCAGTAGTACAGCCCCAACAATGTCACTGCATTGTTCTTATTTCTCAGTTCTACCCATAATACCTCACTGCTCAAGCCCGCCATCATATCCTCCTTCAGCACAGCCGTGATATCATCCCTGACAAGCAATGCAACTCCTTCCTCCTTGTTACTTCGATCCCTGTCCTGTCTGAAGCATATATATCCTTGAACATTTAGTTGCCAATCATGCCCACCAATTTCACCAATCTTTGTATCACCCGGAAACGTACTGATTAGACCAGCTACATTTTCCTGCAATATCTTACCTCACTCACTCCAATCGCTAATACCACCAACCCTGCATGGCCTCAGTGCTGCCTACACACTCACTTGGAAAGTCGCCCCACCTGCATTACCAGTGATAGCTTTGTCACCCTGTTCCCATAATATTTGCCACATCCTCATTCCTGGAGATAAACAGCCCACAATAGGGCATGCACAGTAAAGGCAGATTATGGGATGCCTGACTTCCAATTCCTTGCTCCTTATGTGGAGAGAACCCTGACTCTGACTGTCCTGAGCAGGCCTTTGACTGGTATTGGAAGCTACCTTTGACTTACTGTTCCCAAATTGCCAGAGTGAAGGATCCTTGACTTGAGTGAGCGCTGCTGATGACAATATCAAGCTTCCTGACTTTATGTCAGTACAAAGCAGCAAAGTAGGAGACTGGCTGAGGGAGAAACGAGACAGCAAGGGAAGGATGCTGCGCTCATCAAGGTTTGCTCAGAGTGATTGTTTGGAGCATAAGTGAAGAGTCTTGACATGCAGCCTGGGACAGTGCATGGGCTGCCCATGTGTTGCTGAGCACTCAGTGAAGCCTGATGGTGCCACCTCTGCAGTATTACATTGATAGCTGCTGGTGTCCTCCCTGCAGTATTACAGCAGTAGATGCTGGTGTCCTCCCTGCAGTATTACAGTGATAGCTGCTGGTCCGCTACCTGCAGTATTACAGCGGTAACTGCTGGTGCCCTCCCTGCAGTATTACAGTGATAGCTGCTGGTGTCCTCCCTGCAGTATTACAATGATACCTGCTGGTACCCTCCCTGCAGTATTACAGTGATAGCTGCTGGTACCCTCCCTGCAGTATTACAGTGATAGATGCTGGTATCCTCCCTGTAAAGACACAGTGATAGCTGATGGTGTCTTCCCTGCGCTATCACAGTGATAGCTGCTGGTGTCCTTACTGCAGTATGACAGTGATAGCTGCTGGTGCCCTTCCTGCAGTGTTACAGTAATAGCTGCTGGTGTCCTCCCTGCAGACGTACAGTGATAGCTGCTGGTTTCCTCCCTGCAGTATTTCAGTGATAGCTGCAGGTGCCCTCCATTTAATATTACGGAGATAGCGGCTGGTGTGTTCCCTGCAGTATTACAGTGATAGCTGCTGGTGTATTCCCTTACTGCAGTATTACTTTGATAACTGCTGGTGTTCTTGCTGCAGTATTACAGTAATAGCGCCTGGTCTCCTTGCTGCAGAATGACAGTGATAGCTGGTGATGTTCTCCCTGCAGTATTACAGAGAGAGCTGCTGGTGCTCTCCCTGCAGTGTTTACAGTGATAGCTGCTGGTGCCCTCCCTGCAATATTACAGCGATAGCTGCTGGTGTCCTTGCTGCAGAATTATAGTGATAGCTGGTGATGTTCTCCCTGCAGTATTACTGTGATAGCTGCTGGTGTCCTCCCTGCAGTATTACAGTGATAGCTGCTGGTGTTCTCTCTGCAGTATTACAGCGATAGCTGCTGGTGTCCTCCCTGCAGTATTACAGCAATAGCTGCTTGTGCCCTCCCTGCAGTATTACAGTGATAGCTGCTGGTGTCATCCCTGCAGTATTACAGTGATAGCTGCTGGTGTTCTCTCTGCAGTATATCAGTGATAGCTGCAGGTGCCCTCCCTGTAATATTACAGAGGTAGCTGCTGGTGTGTCCCCTGCAGTATTACAGTGATAGCTGCTGGTGTATTCCCCTTGCTGCAGTATTACAGTGATAGCGCCTGGTCTCCTTGCTGCAGAATTACAGTGACAGCTGCTGATGTTCTCCCTGTAGAATTACAGTGATAGCTCTGGTGTCCTCCCTGCAGTATTACATTGATAGCTGCTGGTGTCCTCCCTGCAGTATTACATTGATAGCTGCTGGTGTTCTCCCTGCAGTATTACAGAGATAGCTTCAGGTGTCCTCCCTGCAGTATTACATTGATAGCTGCTGGTGTCCTCCCTGCAGTATTACAGTGATAGCTGCTGGTACCCTTCCTGCAGTATTGCACTGATAGCTGCTGGTGTCCTCCCTGCAGTATTGTAATGATAGCTGCTGAGTACTTCCTGCAGTATTGTAATGATAGCTGCTGAGTACTTCCTGCAGATGTACCGTGATAGCTTATGGTGTCCTTCCTGCTGTAACACAGCGATAGCTGCTGGTGTCCTCCCTGCAGTATTACAGTGATTGCACCTGGTGCCCTCCCTGTAATATTATGGAGATAGCTGCTGGTGTGTCCCCTGCTGCATTACAGCGATAGCTGCTGGTATCTTGCCTGCAGGATTACAGTGATATCTGCTGGCGTCCTTCCTGCAGTATTACAGTGATAGCTGCTGATACTCTCCCTACAGTATGACAGTGATAGCTGCTGGTGTCCTCCCTGCAGTATCACAGCAATAGCTGCTGGTGCCCTCCCTGCAATTTTACAGTGAAAGCTGCTGGTGCCCTCCCTGTATTATTACAGTGATAACTGGTGGTGTCCTTGCTGCATATTACAGTGATAGCTGCTGGTGCCCTCGCTGCAGTATTACAGTGATAACTGGTGGAGTCCTTCCTGCAGTATTACAGTGATAGCTGCTGATGTCCTCCCAGCATTATTACAATAATAGCTGATGTCCTCCCTGCAGTATTACAGTGAAAG
This sequence comes from Hemiscyllium ocellatum, assembly GCF_020745735.1. Taxonomy (NCBI): domain Eukaryota; kingdom Metazoa; phylum Chordata; class Chondrichthyes; order Orectolobiformes; family Hemiscylliidae; genus Hemiscyllium; species Hemiscyllium ocellatum. The sequence goes on from NC_083403.1 coordinate 14,494,454, forward strand.
CTGCTGATGTCCTCCCTGCAGAGTTACTGTGATAGCTGCTGGTGTCCTCACTGCAGTATGACAGTGATAGCTGCTGGTGCCCACCCTGCAGTATTACAGTGATAGCTGCTGGTGCCCTTCCTGCAGTGTTACAGTAATAGCTGCTGGTGTCCTCCCTGCAGACATACAGTGATAGGTGCTGGTGCACTCGCTGCAGTATTACAGTGATAGCTGCTGGTGCCCTTCCTGCAGTGTTACAGTAATAGCTGCTGGTGTCCTCCCTGCAGACATACAGTGATAGGTGCTGGTGCACTCGCTGCAGTATTACAGTGATAGCTGCTGGTGCCCTTCCTGCAGTGTTACAGTAATAGCTGCTGGTGTCCTCCCTGCAGACATACAGTGATAGGTGCTGGTGCACTCGCTGCGGTATTACAATGATAGCTGCTGGTGTCCTCCCGGCATTATTACAATAATAGCTGATGTCCTCCCTGCAGTGTTACAGTGATAGGTGCTGGTGTATTCCCTTGCTGCAGTATTACAGTGATAGCTGCTGGTGTCCTCCCTGCTGTATTACAGTGATAGCTGCCGGTGCACTCGCTGCAGTATTACTGTCATAGCTCCTGGTGTCTTCCCTGCATTATTACAATGATAACTGCTGGTCCCCTCACTGCAGTATTACAGTGATAGCTGCTGGTGTCTTCCCTGTAGTATTACAGTGATAGATACTGGTGCCCTCTCTGCAGTATTTCAGTGATAGCTGCTGGTGTCCTCCCTGCAGTATTACAATGATACCTGCTGGTGTCCTCCCTGTAGAGGTACAGTGATAGCTGCTGGTGTCCTCCCTGCAGTATGACAGTGATAGTTGCTGGTGCACTCGCTGCAGTATTACAGTGATAGCTGCTGGTGCACTCGCTGCAGTATGACAGTGATAGCTGATGGTGCCCTTCCTGCAGTATTACAATGATAGCTGCTGGTGTCCTCCCGACGTTATTACAGTGAAAGCTGCTGGTGTACTCCCGGCGTTATTACAGTGATAGCTGCTGGTGTCCTCCTGAGATTATTACAATAATAGCTAATGTCCTCTCTGCAGTATTACAGTGATTGCTGCTGGTGCACTCGCTGCAGTATTACAGTGATAGCTGCAGGTGCCCTCCCTGTAATATTACGGAGATAGCTGCTGGTGTGTTCCCTGCAGTATTACAGTGATAGCTGCTGATGCCCTTCCTGCAGTATTACAGTGATAGCTGCTGGTGCCCTCGCTGCAGTATTACAGTGATTGCTGCTGGTGTCCTCCGGCATTATTACAATAATAGCTGATGTCCTCCCTGCAGTGTTACAGTGATAGCTGCTGGTGTCCCCCCTGCAGTATTACAGTGATAGCTGCAGGTGCCCTCCCTGTAATATTACGGAGATAGCTGCTGGTGTGTTCCCTGCTGTATTACAGTGATAGCTGCTGGTGCCCTCGCTGCAGTATTACAGTGATTGCTGCTGGTGTCCTCCGGCATTATTACAATAATAGCTGATGTCCTCCCTGCAGTGTTACAGTGATAGCTGCTGGTGTCCCCCCTGCAATATTACAGTGATAGCTGCTGGTGCACACGTTGCAGTATTACAGTGACAGCTGCTGGTGTCCTCCCGGCATTATTACAATAATAGCTGATGTCCTCCCTGCAGTATCACAGTGATAGCTGCTGGTGTCCGCCCTGTAGTATTACTCTGATAGATGCTGGTGCCCTCTCTGCAGTATTACAGTGATAGCTGCTGTTGTATTCCCTTGCTGCAGTATTACAGTGATAGCTGCTGGTGTCCTCTGGCATTATTACAATAATAGCTGATGTTTTCCCTGCAATGTTACAGTGATAGCTGCTGGTGCCCTCGCTGCAGTATTACAGTGATAGCTGCTGGTGCCCTCCCTGCAGTATTACAGTGATAGCTGCTGGTGTCGTCCCTGCAGTATTACAGTAATAGCTGCTGGTGCCCTTCCTGTAGTATTACAGTGATAGCTGCTGGTATCGTCCGTGTAGTATTACATTGATAGATGCTGGTGCCCTCTCTGCAGCATTACAGAGATAGCTGCTGGTGCTCTCCCTGCAGTATTACAGTGATAGCTGCTGGTGTCCTCCCGGCATTATTACAATAAAAACTGATGTCCTCCCTGCAGTGTTACAGTGATAGATGTTGGTGTCCGCCCTGTAGTATTACTGTGATAGATGATGGTGCCCTCTCTGCAGTACTACAGTGATAGCTGCTGGTGTATTCCCTTGCTGCAGTATTCCAGTGATAGCAGCTGGTGTCCTCCCTGCCTTATTATAGTGATGCTGCTGGTGCACTCACTGCAGTATTACAGTGATAGCTGCTGGTGTCCTCCGGCATTATTACAATAATAGCTGATGTCCTCCCTGCAGTGTTACAGTGATAGCTGCTGGTGTCCTCCCTGCAGTATTACAGTGATAGCTGCTGGTGTCTTCCCTGTAGTATTACAGTGATAGATGCTGGTGCCCTCTCTGCAGTATTTCAGTGATAGCTGCTGGTGTCCTCCCTGCAGTATTACAATGATACCTGCTGGTGTCCTCCCTGTAGAGGTACAGTGATAGCTGATGGTGTCTTCCCTGCTCCATTACAGTGATAGCTGCTGGTGTCCTCCCTGCAGTTTGACAGTATCTATCACAGTCATACTACAGCATGGAGACCAGCAGCTATCAATGTCATACTTCAATGAGGACACTAACAGCTATCACTGTAATACTGCAAGGAGGACGCCAGCAGATATCACTGTAATCCTGCAGGCAAGACGCCAGCAGCTATCACTGTAATACAGCAGGGGACACACCAGCAGCTATCTCCATAATATTACAGGGAGGGCACCAGGAGCAATCACTGTAATACTGCAGGGAGGACAGCAGCAGCTATCACTGTAATGCAGCAGTAAGGACACCATAAGCTACCACGGTACGTCTGCAGGGAGTACTCCAGCAGCTATCACTACAATACTGCAGGGAGAACATCAGCAGCTATCACTGTAATTCTGCAGCAAGGAGACCAGGCGCTATCACTGTAATACTGCAGCAAGGACACCAGCAGTCATCACTGTAATACTGCAGCGAGTGCACCAGCACCTATCACTGTACGTCTGCAGGGAGGACACCAGCAGCTATTACTGTAACACTGCAGGAAGGGCACCAGCAGCTATTACTGTAATACTGCAGGAAGGGCACCAGCAGCTATCACTGTAATCCTGCTGGGAGGACATCAGCAGCTATCACTGTAATGCTGCAGGTGACACAGCAGCAGCTATCTCCATAATGTTACAGGGAGGGTACCCGCAGCTATCACTGTAATACTGCAGGAAGATCACCAGCAGCTATCACTGTAATACTGCAGTGAGGGGACCAACAGCTATCTCAGTCATACTACAGCATGGACACCAGCAGCTATCACTTCATATTTCAGTGAGGACACCAGCAGCTATCACTGTAATATGCAGCAAGGACACCAGCAGTTACCACTGTAATAATACGTGGAGGGCACCAGCAGCTTTCACTATAAAATTGCAGGGAGGGCACGAGCAGCTATTGCTGTGATACTGCAGGGAGGACACCAGCAGCTATCACTGTAATACTGCATGGAGGACACCAGCAGCTATCACTGTCATACTGTAGGGAGCTATCACTGTAATACTGCAGCAAGGGAATACATCAGCAGCTATCACTGTAATACTGCAGAGAGGGCACCAGCATCTACCACAGTAATAATACAGGACGGACACCAACAGCTATCACTAATACTCCAGGGAGGGTACCAGCAGTTATCACTGTAACACTGCAGGGAGGACATCAGCTATTATTGTAATAATGCCGGGATGACACCAGCACCTATCACTGTAATACTGCAGCAAGGGAATACATCAGCAGCTATCACTGTAATACTGCAGGGAACACACCAGCAGTTATCTCCGTAATATTACAGGGAGGGCACCTGCAGCTATCACTGAAATACTGCAGGGAGGACACCAGCAGCTAACACTGCAATACTGCAGAGAGGACACCAGCAGCTATCACTGTAATACTGCAGGGAGGACATCAGCAGCTATCACTGTAATACTGCAGGGAGGACACCATCAGCCATAAATGTACCTCTGCAGGCAGGACGCCAGCACCTATCACTGTAACACTTCAGGGAGAGCACCAACAGCTATCACTGTAATACTGCAGCGAGGGCACCAGCAGCTATCACTGTAACATTGCAGGGAAAACATCAGCTATTATTGTAATAATGCCGGAGGACACCAGCAGCTATCACTGTAATACTGCAGCGATTGCACCAGCAGCTATCACTGTAATACTACAGAGAGGGCACCAGCATCTATCACAGTAATACTACAGGGCGGACACCAACAGCTATCACTGTAATACTGCAGCGAGTGCACCAGCATCTATCACAGCAATACTACAGGGCGGACACCAACAGCTATCACTGTAATACTGCAGCGAGTGCACCAGCAGCTACCACTGTAACACTGCAGGGAGGGCACCAACAGCTATCACTGTAATCCTGCAGGGACGGCACCAGCAGCTATCACTGTAACACTGCAGGAAGGGCACCAGCAGCTATCACTGTAATACTGCAGCGAGTGCACCAGCAGCTATCACTGTAACACTGCAGGGAAAACATCAGCTATTATTATAATAATGCCGGAGGACACCAGTAGCTATCACTGTAATACTGCAGAGAGGGCACCAGCTTCTATCAGAGTAATACTACAGGGCGGACACCAACAGCTATCACTGTAATACTGCAGCGAGGGCACCAGCAGCTATCACTGCAACACTGCAGGGAGGACATCAGCTATTATTGTAATAATGCCGGGAGGACACCAGCAGCTATCACTGTAATACTGCAGTGAGGTCACCAGCAGCTATCACAGTAACTCTGCAGGGAGGACATCAGCAGCTTTCACTGTAATACTGCAGGGAGGACATCAGCTATTATTGTAATAATGCTGGGAGGACATCAGCAACTATCACTGTAATACAGCAGGGAGGTCACCAGCAGCTATCACTGTAATACTGCAGGGAGGTCACCAGCAGCTATCACTGTAATACTGCAGGAAGGACACCAACAGCTATCGCTGTAATACTGCATTGAGGGAACCAGCAGCTATCACAGTCATGCTTCAGTGAGTACACCAGCAGCTATCACTGTAATACTGCAGCAAGGACACCAGCAGCTATCACTGTAATACTGCAGCAAGGACACCAGCAGCTATCACTGTAACACTGCAGGGACAGGATCAGCAGCTATTGCTGTGATACTGCATGGAGGCCACCAACGGCTATCACTGTCATACTGTAGGGAGAGTATCAGCAGCTATCACTGTAATACTGCAGGGAGGACGCCAGCAGATATCACTGTATTCCTGCAGGCAAGACGCTAACAGCTATCACTGTAATACAGCAGGGGACACACCAGCAGCTATCTCCATAATATTACAGGGAGGGCGCCAGGAGCAATCACTGTAATACTGCAGGGAGGACACTAGCAGCTATCACTGTGATACTGCAAGAAGGACACCATAAGCTATCACTGTACGTCTGCAGGGAGCACTGTATTCCTGCAGGCAAGACGCTAACAGCTATCACTGTAATACAGCAGGGGACACACCAGCAGCTATCTCCATAATATTACAGGGAGGGCGCCAGCAGCTATCACTGTAATAGTGCAGGGAGGACACCTGCAGCTATCACTGAAATATTGCAGCAAGGGTACCAGCAGCTATCACTGAAATACTATAAGGAGGATACCAGCAGCTCTTACTGTAATACTGCAGGGAGAACATCACCAGCTATCACTGTAATTCTGCAGCAAGGATACCAGGCGGTATCACTGTAATACTGCAGCAAGGACACCAGCAGTTATCACTGTAATACTGCAGCAAGGGAATACACCAGCAGCTATCACTGTAATACGGCAGGGTACACACCAGCAGCTATCTCCGTAATATTAAATGGAGGGCACCTGCAGCTATCACTGAAATACTGCAGGAAGGGCACCAGAGCAATCACTGTAATACTGCAGCGAGTGCACCAGCAGCTATCACGGTAATATGGCAGGGAGGACACCAGCAGCTAACACTGTAATACTGCAGGAAGGGCACCAGCAGCTGTCACCGTAATACTGCACGAAGGGCACCAGCAGCTATCACTGTAATAGTGCAGGGAGGGCACCAGCAGCTATCACTGTAATACTGCAGGGAGGGCACCAGCAGCTAACACAGTAATACTGCAGCGAGTGCACCAGCAGCTATCACTGTAATACTGCAGTGAGGACACCAGCAGCTATCACAGTAACTCTGCAGGGAGGACATCAGCTATCACTGTAATAATGCCGGAAGGACATCAGCAGCCATCACTGTAATACAGCAGGGAGGGCACAAGCAGGTATCGCTGTAATACTGCAGCGAGTGCACCAGCATCTATCACTGTAATACTGCAGGGAGGGCACCAGCAGCTATCGCTGTAATACTGCAGGGAGGACATCAGCAGCTATCACTGTAAACACTGCGGGGAGAGCACCAGCAGCTCTCACTGTAATACTGCAGGAGGAACATCACCAGTTATCACTGTAATTCTGTAGCAAGGAGACCAGGTGCTATCACTGTAATACTGCAGCAAGGACACTAGCAGTTATCACTGTAATACTGCAGCAAGGGAATACATCAGCAGCTATCACTGTAATACTGCAGGGAACACACCAGCAGCTATCTCCGTAATATTACAGGGAGGACACCTGCAGCTGTCACTGTAATACTGCAGGGAGGACACCAACAGCTATCGCTTTAATACTGCAGTGAGGGGACCAGCAGCTATCACAGTCATACTTCAATGAGGACACCAGCAGCTATCACTGTCATACTTCAATGAGGACACCAGCAGCTATCACTGTAATATGCAGCAAGGACACCACCAGTAACCACTGTAATAATAGCTGATGTCCTCCCTGCAGAGTTACTGTGATAGCTGCTGGTGTCCTCACTGCAGTATTACAGTGATAGCTGCTGGTGCACTCACTGCAGTATTACTGTCATAGCTCCTGGTGTCTTCCCTGCATTATTACAATGATACCTGCTGGTCCCCTCACTGTAGTATTACAGTGATACCTGCTGGTGTCCTCCCTATAGAGGTACAGTGATAGCTGATGGTGTCTTCCCTGCGCCATTACAGTGATAGCTGCTGGTGTCTTCCCTGCAGTATTACAGTGATACCTGCTGGTGTCCTCCCTATAGAGGTACTGTGATAGCTGATGGTGTCTTCCCTGCAGTATGACAGTGATAGTTGCTGGTGCACTCGCTGCAGTATTACAGTGATAGCTGCTGGTGCCATTCCTGCATATTACAATGATGGCTGCTGATGTCCTCCCAGCATTATTACAATAGCAGCTGATGCCCTCCCTGCAGTATTACAATGATAGCTGATGCCCTCCCTGCAGTATTACAATGATAGCTGATGCCCTCCCTGCAGTATTACAGTGATAGCTGATGGTGCCCTTCCTGCAGTGTTACAATGATAGCTGCTGGTGTCCTCCCGGCGTTATTACAGTGATAGCTGGTGGTGTCCTCCCGGCGTTATTACAGTGATAGCTGCTGGTGTCCTCCTGAGATTATTACAATAATAGCTAATGTCCTCTCTGCAGTATTACAGTGACTGCTGCTGGTGCACTCGCTGCAGTATTACAGTGATAGCTGCTGGTGTCCTCCGGCATTATTACAATAATAGCTGATGTTCTCCCTGCAGTGTTACAGTGATAGCTGCTGGTGTCCCCCCTGCAGTATTACAGTGATAGCTGCTGGTGTCCTCCCGGCATTATTACAATAATAGCTGATGTCCTCCCTGCAGTATCACAGTGATAGCTGTTGGTGTCCGCCCTGCAGTATTACTCTGATAGATGCTGGTGCCCTCTCTGCAGTATTACAGTGATAGCTGCTGTTGTATTCCCTTGCTGCAGTATTACAGTGATAGCAGCTGGTGTCCTCCCTGCCTTATTATAGTGATGCTGCTGGTGCACTCGCTGCGGTATTACAGTGATAGCTGCTGGTGTCCTCCGGCATTATTACAATAATAGCTGATGTTTTCCCTGCAATGTTACAGTGATAGCTGCTGGTGCCCTCGCTGCAGTTTTACAGTGATAGCTGCTGGTGTCGTCCCTGCAGTATTACAGTGATAGCTGCTGGTGTCGTCCCTGCAGTATTACAGCGATAGCTGCTGGTGCCCTTCCTATAGTATTACAGTGATAGCTGCTGGTGCCCTCCCTGCAGTATTACAGTGATAGCTGCTGGTGTCGTCCCTGCAGTATTACAGCGATAGCTGCTGGTGCCCTTCCTGTAGTATTACAGTGATAGCTGCTGGTGCTCTCCCTGCAGTATTACAGTGATAACTGCTGGTGCACTCGCTGCAGTATTACAATGATAGCTGCTGGTGTCCTCCCGGCATTATTACAATAATAACTGATGTCCTCCCTGCAGTATTACAGTGATAGATGTTGGTGTCCGCCCTGTAGTATTACTGTGATAGATGATGGTGCCCTCTCTGCAGTACTACAGTGATAGCTGCTGGTGTATTCCCTTGCTGCAGTATTCCAGTGATAGCAGCTGGTGTCCTCCCTGCCTTATTATAGTGATGCTGCTGGTGCACTCACTGCAGTATTACAGTGATAGCTGCTGGTGTCCTCCGGCATTATTACAATAATAGCTGATGTCCTCCCTGCAGTGTTACAGTGATAGCTGCTGGTGTCCTCCCGGCATTATTACAGTGATAGCTGCAGGTGCCCTCCCTGTAATATTACGGAGATAGCTGCTGGTGTGTTCCCTGCTGTATTACAGTGATAGCTGCTGGTGCCCTTCCTGCAGTATTACAGTGATAGCTGCTGGTGCACTCGTTGCAATATTACAGTGATAGCTGCTGGTGTCCTCCGGCATTATTACAATAATAGCTGATGTCCTCCCTGCAGTGTTACAGTGATAACTGCTGGTGTCCTCCCTGCAGTATTACAGTGATAGATGCTGGTGTATTCCCGGCATTGTTACAATAATAGCTGATGTTCTCCCTGCAGTATCACAGTGATAACTGTTGGTGTCCGCCCTGTAGTATTACTCTGATAGATGATGGTGCCCTCTCTGCAGTATTACAGTGATAGCTGCTGGTGTATTCCCTTGCTGCAGTATTACAGTGATAGCTGCTGGTGTCCTCCCTGCCTTATTATAGTGATAGCTGCTGGTGCATTCGCTGCAGTATTACAGTGATAGCTGCTGGTGTCCTCCGGCATTATTACAATAATAGCTGATGTCCTCCCTGCAATGTTACAGTGATAGCTGCTGGCGTCCTCCCTGCAGTATTACAGTGTTAGCTGCTGGTGTCCTCCCTGCAGTATTACAGTGATAGCTGCTGGTGTCCTCCCTGCAGTATTACAGTGTTAGCTGCTGGTGTCCTCCCTGCAGTATTACAGTGATAGCTGCTGGTGTCCTCTCTGCAGTATTGCAGTGTTAGCTGCTGGTGTCCTCCCGGGATTATTATAGTGATAGCTGCTGGTGCCCACCCTGCAGTATTTCAGTGATAGCTGCAGGTGCCCTCCCTGTAATATTACGGAGATAGCTGCTGGTGTCCTCCCTGCAGTATTACAATGATACCTGCTGGTGTCCTCCCTGCAGTATTACAATGATACCTGCTGGTGTCCTCCCTGTAGAGGTACAGTGATAGCTGATGGTGTCTTCCCTGCTCCATTACAGTGATAGTTGCTGGTGCACTCGCTGCAGTATTACAGTGATAGCTGCTGGTCCCCTTCCTGCATATTACAATGATAGCTGCTGATGTCCTCGTAGCATTATTACAATAATAGCTGATGTCCTCCCTGCAGTATTACAGTGAATGCTGCTGGTGTCCTCCCAGCATTATTACAATAATAGCTGATGTCCTCCTTGCAGAGTTACTGTGATAGCTGCTGGTGTCCTCACTGCAGTATGACAGTGATAGCTGCTGGTGCCCTCCCTGCAGTATTACAGTGATTGCTGCTGGTGTATTCCCTTGCTGCAGTATTACAGTGATAACTGCTGGTGTCCTTGCTGCAGTATTATTGTGATAGCTGCTGGTGTCCTCCCTACAGTATTACAGTGATAGCTGCTGGTGTATTCCCTTGCTGCAGTATTACAGTGAAAGCTGGTGGTGCCCTCCCTGCAGTATTTCAGTGATAGCTGCTGGTGCCCTGCATGTAATATTACGGAGATAGCTGCTGGTTTGTTCCCTGCAGTATTACAGTGATAACTGCTGGTGTCCTTGCTGCAGTATTACAGTGATAGCTGCTGATGTTCTCCCTGCAGTATTACACTGAGAGCTGCTGGTGTCCTCCTTGTAGTATTACAGTGATAGCTGCTGGTGTCTTCCCTGCAGCATTACAGTGATAGCTGCTCATGTCCTCTCTGCAGTATGACAGTGATAGCTGCTGATGCCCTTCCTGCAGTATTGCACTGATAGCTGCTGATGCCCTTCCTGCAGTATTGCACTGATAACTGCTGGTGTCCTCCCTGCAGTATTGTAGTGATAGCTGCTGGTGTACTCCCAAAAGACGTACAGTGATAGCTGCTGGTACCCTCCCTGCAATATTCCAGTGATAGCTGCTGATGCCCTTCCTGCAGTATTGCACTGATAACTGCTGGTGTCCTCCCTGCAGTATTGTAGTGATAGCTGCTGGTGTACTCCCAGAAGACGTACAGTGATAGCTGCTGGTGTCCTTTCTGCCGCATTACAGTGATAGCTGCTGGTGTCCTCCCTGAAGTATTACAGTGATAGCTGCTGGTGTCCTAGCTGCAGAATTATAGTGATACCTGGTGATGTTCTCCCTGCAGTATTACACCGAGAGCTGTAGCATTACAGTGATAAATGCTGGTGCCCTCTCTGCAGTATGACAGTGATAGCTGCTGGTGTCCTCCCTGCAGTATTACAATGATACCTGCTGGTCCCCTCTCTGCAGTATTTCAGTGATAAATGCTGGTCCCCTCTTTGCAGTATTACAGTGATAAATGCTGGTGCCCTCTCTGCAGTATTACAATGATACCTGCTGGTCCCCTCTCTGCAGTATTTCAGTGATAGCTGCAGGTGTCCTCCCTGCAGTATTACAATGATACCTGCTGGTGTCCTCCCTGCAGTATTACAATGATACCTGCTGGTGTCCTCCCTGTAGAGGTACAGTTAAAGCTGATGGTGTCTTCCCTGCTCCATTACAGTGATAGTTGCTGGTGCACTCGCTGCAGTATTACAGTGATACCTGCTGGTGCCCTTCCAGCATATTACAATGATAGCTGCTGATGTCCTCGTAGCATTATTACAATAATAGCTGATGTCCTCCCTGCAGTATTACAGTGATAGCTGCTGGTACCCTCCCTGCAGTATTACAGTGATAGCTGCTGATGCCCTTCCTGCAGTATTGCACTGATAGCTGCTGGTGTCCTCCCTGCAGTATTGCACTGATAGCTGCTGGTGTCCTTCCTGCAGTATTACAGTGATAGCTCCTGGTGCCCTCCCTGAAGTATTACAGTGATTGCTCCTGGTGCCCTCCCTGTAATATTATGGAGAGAGCTGCTGGTGTGTCCCCTGCTGTATTACAGCGATAGCTGCTGATACTCTCCCTACAGTATGACAGTAATAGCTGCTGGTGTCCTTGCTGCAGTATTACAGTGATAGCTGCTGGTGTCCTCCCTGTAGTATTACAGTGGTAGATGCTGGTGTCTTCTTTGCAGTATTACAGTGATAGTTGCTGGTGTCCTCATTGCAGTATTATAGTGATAGTTGCTGGTGCCCTCCCTGCAGGAGAACAGTTTTAGCTGCAGGTGTCTTCCCTGCATTTGAACAGTGATAGCTCCTTGCATTCTTGCTGCAGTATTATAGTGATAGCCGCTAATGCTCTCCCTGCAGTGTTACAGTGATAGCTGCTGGTGTGTCCCCTGCAGTGTTACAGTGATAGCTATTGGTGTGCTCCCTGCAGTATTACAGCGATAGCTGCAGGTGCCCTCTCCGCATGATTACTTTGATAACTGGTGGTGCCCTTGCTGCAGTATTATAATGATAGCTGCTGGTGTGCCCCCTGCAGTATTACAGTGAGAAACGCTGGTGCCCTTGCGGCAGTATTACAGTGATTGCTCCTGGTCTCCTTGCTGCAGAATTAAGTGATAGCTGCTGGTGTCCTCCCTGCAATATTACAGTAATAGCTGATGGCGCCCTCCCTGCAGTATTACAGAGATAGCTGCTGGTGCCGTTCCTGCAGTATTGCAGTGATATCTGCTGGTGTCCTCCCTGCAGTATTATGGAGATAGCTGCTGGTGTGTCCCCTGCAGTATTACAGTGATAGCTGCTGGGGTCCTGCCTGCTATATTACAGTGATAGCTGCTGGTGTCCTCCCTGCAGTATTGCAGTGATAGGTCCTTATCTCCTTGCTGCAGAATTACAGTGATAGCTGATGGTGTCCTCTCTGCAGTATTACAGTGATAACTGCTGGTGCCCTATCTGCAATATATCACTGATAGCTGCTGGTGCCATTACTGCTGTATTACAGGGATAGATGCTGGTGTCCTCCCTGCAGTATTACAGTGATAGCTCCTGGTGCCCTCCCTGTAATATTATGGTGCTGGTGTATTCCCTTGCTGCAGTATTACAGTGATAGCTGCTGGCGTCCTTCCTGCAGAGGTTCAGTTATAGCTGATGGTGTCCTCCCTGCAGTATTACAGTGATAGCTGCGGGTGCCCTCACTGCAGTATTACAGTAATAGCTGTTGGTGCCCACCCTGTAGTACTACAGTGATAGCTGCTGGCGTCCTCCCTGCAGTATTACAGTGAAAGCTGCTGGTGCCGTTCCTGCAGTATTACAGTGATTTGCTGCTAGTGTCCTCATTGCAGTATTTCAGTAATAGCTGCTGGTGTCCTCCCTGCAGTATTACAGTAATAGCTGCTGGTGCCCTCCCGGTAATTTTGTGGAGATAGCTGCCGGTGTTTCCCCTGTAGTATTACAGTGATATCTGCTGGCGTCCTCCCTGCAGTATTACAGTGATAGCTGCTGATGCCCTCCCTGCAGTGTTACAATGGTAGCTGCTGATGCTCTCCCTGCTGTGTTTACAGTGATAGCTGCTGGTGTCCTCCATGCAGTATTACAGTGATAGCTGCTGGGGCCCTCCCTGCAGTATTACAGCGATAGCTGCTTGTGCTCTCTCTGCAGTATTACAGTGATAACTGGTAGTGCCCTTGCTGCAGTACTACAGTGATAGCTCCTGGTCACCTTGCTGGAGAATTACAGTGATAGCTGCTGGTGTCCACCCTGCAGTATTACAGTGATAGCTGCGGGTGTCCACCCTGCAGTATTACAGTGATAGCTGCCGGTGCCGTCCCAGAAGTATTGCAGTGATAGCTGCTGGTGTCTTCCCTGCAGTATTACAGCAATAGCTGCTGGTGCCCTCCCTGCAGTATTACAGTGATAGCTGCTGGTGCTCCCTCTGCACTATAGTGATAGCTGCTGGTGTCCTCCCTGCAGTATTACAATGATACCTGCTGTGTCCCTCTCTGCAGTATTTCAGTGATAAATGCTGGTCCCCTCTCTGCAGTATTACAGTGATAGCTGCTGGTGTCTTCCCTGTAGTATTACAGTGATAGATGCTGGTGCCCTCTCTGCAGCATTTCAGTGATAGCTGCTGGTGTCCTCCCTGCAGTATTACAATGATACCTGCTGGTGTCCTCCCTGTAGAGGTACAGTGATAGCTGATGGTGTCTTCCCTGCTCCATTACAGTGATAGTTGCTGGTGCACTCGCTGCAGTGTTACAGTGATAGCTGCTGGTCCCCTTCCTGCATATTACAATGATAGCTGCTGATGTCCTCGTAGCATTATTACAATAATAGCTGATGTCCTCCCTGCAGTATTACAGTGAATGCTGCTGGTGTCCTCCCAGCATTATTACAATAATAGCTGATGTCCTCCTTGCAGAGTTACTGTGATAGCTGCTGGTGTCCTCACTGCAGTATGACAGTGATAGCTGCTGGTGCCCTCCCTGCAGTATTACAGTGATTGCTGCTGGTGTATTCCCTTGCTGCAGTATTACAGTGATAACTGCTGGTGTCCTTGCTGCAGTATTATTGTGATAGCTGCTGGTGTCCTCCCTACAGTATTACAGTGATAGCTGCTGGTGTATTCCCTTGCTGCAGTATTACAGTGAAAGCTGGTGGTGCCCTCCCTGCAGTATTTCAGTGATAGCTGCTGGTGCCCTGCATGTAATATTACGGAGATAGCTGCTGGTTTGTTCCCTGCAGTATTACAGTGATAACTGCTGGTGTCCTTGCTGCAGTATTACAGTGATAGCTGCTGATGTTCTCCCTGCAGTATTACACTGAGAGCTGCTGGTGTCCTCCTTGTAGTATTACAGTGATAGCTGCTGGTGTCTTCCCTGCAGCATTACAGTGATAGCTGCTCATGTCCTCTCTGCAGTATGACAGTGATAGCTGCTGATGCCCTTCCTGCAGTATTGCACTGATAGCTGCTGATGCCCTTCCTGCAGTATTGCACTGATAACTGCTGGTGTCCTCCCTGAAGTATTGTAGTGATAGCTGCTGGTGTACTCCCAAAAGACGTACAGTGATAGCTGCTGGTACCCTCCCTGCAATATTCCAGTGATAGCTGCTGATGCCCTTCCTGCAGTATTGCACTGATAACTGCTGGTGTCCTCCCTGCAGTATTGTAGTGATAGCTGCTGGTGTACTCCCAGAAGACGTACAGTGATAGCTGCTGGTGTCCTTTCTGCCGCATTACAGTGATAGCTGCTGGTGTCCTCCCTGAAGTATTACAGTGATTGCTCCTGGTGCCCTCCCTGTAATATTATGGAGATAGCTGCTGGTGTGTCCCCTGCTGTATTACAGTGATAACTGCTGATACTCTCCCTACAGTACGACAGTAATAGCTGCTGGTGTCCTTGCTGCAGTATTACAGTGATAGCTGCTGGTGTGCCCCCTGCAGTATTACAGTGAGAAATGTTGGTACCCTCCCTGCATTCTCAGTGAAAGCTGCTGGTGCCCTCACCGCATTATTACTGTGATAGCTGCTGGGGTCCTGCCTGCAGTATTACAGTGATATCTGCTGACGACCTTCCTGCGGTATTACAGTGATAACTGCTGATACTCTCCCTACTGTATTACAGTGATAGCTGCTGGTCTCCTCCCTGAAGTATGACAGTGATAGCTGCTGGTGTCCTCCTGCAGTGTTTACAGTAATAGCTACTGGTGTCCTCCCTGCAGTAGTACAGCGATAGCTGCTTGTGCCCTTCCTGCAATCTTACAGTGATAGCTGCTGGTGCCCTCCCTGCAGTATTACAGTGATAGCTGCTGGTGCCCTCCCTGCAGTATTACAGTGATAGCTGCTTGTGCCCTTCCTGCAATCTTACAGTGATAGCTGCCGGTGTCCTCTCTGCAGTATTACAGTGATTGCTGCGGGTGCCCTCCCTGTAATATTACAGAGATAGCTGCTGGTGTGTCTCCTGCAGTATTACAGCGATCGCTGCTGGTGTATTCCCTTGCTGCAGTATTACAGTGAAAGCTGGTGGTGCCCTCCCTGCAGTATTTCAGTGATAGCTGCTGGTGCCCTGCATGTAATATTACGGAGATAGCTGCTGGTTTGTTCCCTGCAGTATTACAGTGATAACTGCTGGTGTCCTTGCTGCAGTATTACAGTGATAGCTGCTGATGTTCTCCCTGCAGTATTACACTGAGAGCTGCTGGTGCCCTCCCTGCAGTATTACAGTGATAGCTGCTTGTGCCCTTCCTGCAATCTTACAGTGATAGCTGCCGGTGTCCTCTCTGCAGTATTACAGTGATTGCTGCGGGTGCCCTCCCTGTAATATTACAGAGATAGCTGCTGGTGTGTCTCCTGCAGTATTACAGCGATCGCTGCTGGTGTATTCCCTTGCTGCAGTATTACAGTGATAACTGCTGGTGACTTCCCTGCAGTATTACAGTGATAGCCGCTGGTGCCCTCACTGCAGTATTAGTGATAGCTGCGGGTGTCCTCCGTATAGTAGTACAGTGATAGATGCTGGTGCCCTCTCTGCAGTATTAGTGATAGCTGCTGGTGTCCTCCCTGTAGTATTACAGTGATAGATGCTGGTGTCTTCTTTGCAGTATTACAGTGATAGCTTTTGGTGTCCTCATTGCAGTATTATAGTGATAGTTGCTGGTGCCCTCCCTGCAGTATTCCAGTTTTAGCTGCAGGTGTCTTCCCTGCATTTGAACAGTGATAGCTCCTGGCATTCTTGCTGCAATATTATAGTGATAGCTGCTAATGCTCTCCCTGCAGTGTTACAGTGATAGCTGCTGGTGTGTCCCCTGCAGTGTTACAGTGATAGTTGCTGGTGTGTCCCCTGCAGTGTTACAGTGATAGCTATTGGTGTGCTCCATGCAGTATTACAGCGATAGCTGCAGGTGCCCTCTCCGCATTATTACTGTGATAACTGGTGGTGCCCTCTCTGCGGTATTAGTGCTTGCTGCTGGTGTCCTCCCTTTAGTATTACAGTGATAGCTGCTGGTATCCTCCGTGTAGTATTACAGTGATAGATGTTGGTGCCCTCTCTGCAGCATTACAGAGATAGCTGCTGGTGCCCTCCCTGCTGTATTACAGTGATAGCACCTGGTCACCTTGCTGCAGAATTACAGTGATAGCTGCTGGTGCCCTTCCTACAGTGTTACAGTGATAGCTGCTGATGTGTTCCCTGCAGTATTACAGTGATAGCTGCTGATACTCTCCCTACAGTATTACAGTGATAGCTGCTGGTGTCCTCCCTGAAGTATGACAGTGATAGATGCTGGAGCCCTCTCTGCAGTATTACAGTGATAGCTGCTGGTGTATTCCCTTGCTGCAATATTACAGTGATAGCTGCTGGTGTCCTCTGGCATTATTACAATAATAGCTGATGTCCTCCCTGCGGTGTTACAGTGATAGCTGCTGGTGCCCTCGCTGCAGTATTACAGTGATAGCTGCTGGTGCCCTTCCTGCAGTATTACAGTGATAGATGCTGGTGTCCTTCCTGCTATATTACAGTGATAGCTGCTGGCGAAATCGCTGCAGTATTATACTGATAGCTGCTGGTGTCCTCTCTGCAGTATTACAATGTTTGCTGCTGGTGTCCTCCTGGCGTTATTACAGTGATAGATGATGGTGCCCACCCTGCAGTATTTCAGTGATAGCTGCAGGTGCCCTCCCTGTAATATTACGGAGATAGCTGCTGGTGTGTTCCCTGCAGTATTACAGCGATAGCTGCTGATGTTTTCCCTTGCTGCAGTATTACAGTGATAACTGCTGGTGTCCTTGCTGCAGTATTACAGTGATAGCGCCTGGTCTCCTTGCTACAGAATGACAGTGATAACTGGTGATGTTCTCCCTGCAGTATTACAGTGAGAGCTGCTGGTGCTCTCCCTGCAGTATTACAGTGATAGCTGCTGGTGTCCTCCCTGCAGTGTTACAATGAGGCCTGCTGGTCCCCTCTCTGCGGTATTTCAGTGATGAATGCTGGTCCACTCACTGCAGTATTACAGTGATAGCTGCTGGTATCTTCCCTGTAGTATTACAGTGATGGATGCTGGTGCCCTCTCTGCAGCATTTCAGTGATAGTTGCTGGTGTCTTCCCTGTAGTATTACAATGATACCTGCTGGTGTCCTCCCTATAGAGGTACAGTGATAGCTGATGGTGTCTTCCCTGCTCCATTACAGTGATAGCTGCTGGTGCCCTTCCTGCATATTACAATGATAGCTGCTGATGTCCTCGTAGCATTATTACAATATTAGCTGATGTCCTCCCTGCAGTATTACAGTGAATGCTGCTGGTGTCCTCCCAGCATTATTACAATAATAGCTGATGTCCTCCCTGCAGAGTTACAGTGATAGCTGCTGGTGTCTTCCCTGCATTTGAACAGTGATGCCACCTGGCATTCTTGCTGCACTATTATAGTGATAGCTGCTAATACTCTCCCTGCAGTGTTACAGTGATAGCTATTGGTGTGCTCCCTGCAGTATTACAGCGATAGCTGCAGGTGCCCTCTCTGCATTATTACTGTGATAACTGGTGGTGCCCTTGCTGCAGTATTAAAATGATAGCTGCTGGTGTGCCCCCTGCAGTATTACAGTGAGAAATGCTGGTGTCCTTGCTGCAGTATTACAGTGATTGCTCCTGGTCTCCTTGCTGCAGAATTACAGTGATAGCTGCTGGTGTCCTCCCTGCAATATTTACAGTAATAGCTGATGGTGCCCTCCCTGCAGTATTACAGAGATAGCTGCTGGTGCCGTTCCTGCAGTATTGCAGTGATATCTGCTGGTGTCCTCCCTGCAGTATTATGGAGATAGCTGCTGGTGTGTCCCCTGCAGTATTACAGTGATAGCTGCTGGGGTCCTGCCTGCTGTATTACAGTGATAGCTGATGGTGTCCTCTCTGCAGTATTACAGTGATAACTGCTGGTGCCCTATCTGCAATATTTCACTGATAGCTGTTGGTGCCGTTCCTGCTGTATTACAGGGATAGTTGCTGGTGTCCTCCCTGCAGTATTACAGTGATAGCTCCTGGTGCCCTCCCTGTAATATTATGGAGATAGCTGCTGGTGTGTCCCCTGCAGTATTACAGTGATAGCTGCTGGCGTCCTTCCTGCAGAGGTTCAGTTATAGCTGATGGTGTCCTCCCTGCAGTATTACAGTGATAGCTGCGGGTGCCTTCACTGCAGTATTACAGTAATAGCTGTTGGTGCCCACCCTGTAGTACTACAGTGATAGCTGCTGGTGTCCTCCCTGCAGTATTACAGTGAAAGCTGCTGGTGCCGTTCCTGCAGTATTACAGTGATTTGCTGCTGGTGTCCTCCATGCAGTATTTCAGTGATAGCTGCTGGTGCCCTCCCTGCAGTATTACAGTGATAGCTGCAGGTGCCCTCCCGGTAATTTTGTGGAGATAGCTGCCGGTGTTTCCCCTGCAGTATTACAGTGATAGCTGCTGATGTCCTCCCTGCAGTATTACAGTGATAGCTGCTGATGCTCTCCCTGCAGTATTACAGCTATAGCTGCTTGTGCTCTCCCTGCAGTATTACAGTGATAACTGGTAGTGCCCTTGCTGCAGTATTACGGTGATAGCTCCTGGTCACCTTACTGCAGAATTACAGTGATAGCTGCTGGTGTCCACCCTGCAGTATTACAGTGATAGCTACAGGTGCCCTCTGGCAGCATTACAGTGATAGCTGCTGGTGTCCTCCCAGAAGTATTGCAGTAATTGCTGCTGGTGTCTTCCCTGCAGTATTACAGCAATAGCTGCTGGTGCCCTCTCTGCAGTATTACAGTGATAGCTGCTGGTGCTCTCTCTGCAGTACAGTGATACCTGCTGGTGTCCTCCCTATAGTATTACAGTGATAGCTGCTAATGCCCTCCCTGCACTAATAGAGTGATGGCTGCTGGTGTCCTCCCTGTAGTATTACAGTAATAGCTACTGGTGCCCTCCCTGCAGTATTACAGTGATAGCTGCTGGTGTCCTCCCCGTAGTATTACAGTAATAGCTACTGGTGCCCTACCTGCAGTATTTGTGGGCGGCACGGTGGCACAGTGGTTAGCACTGCTGCCTCACAGCACCTGAGACCCGGGTTCAATTCCCGACTCAGGTGACTGACTGTGTGGAGTTTGCACGTTCTCCCCGTGTCTGCGTGGGTTTCCTCCGGGTGCTCCGGTTTCCTCCCACAGTCCAAAGATGTGCGGGTCAGGAGAATTGGCCATGCTAAATTGCCCGTAGTGTTAGGTAAGGGATAAATGTAGGGGTATGGGTGGGTTTCGCTTCGGCGGGTCGGTGTGGACTTGTTGGGCCGAAGGGCCTGTTTCCACACTGTAAGTCTAATCTAATCTAAAAATTACAATCACAGCTGCTGGTGCCCTCCTTGCTGCATTACAGTGATAGCTGCTGGTGTCCTCCCTGCAGTATTACAGTAATAGCTACTGGTGCTCTACCTGCAGTATTACAATCACAGCTGCTGGTGTCCTCCCTGCAGTATTACAGCAATAGCTGCGGGTGCCCTTCCTGCAGTATTACAGCGATAGCTGCGGGTGCCCTCCCTGCAATATTACAGCGAAAGCTGCTGATGCCCTCCCTGCAGTATTACAGCGAAGGCTGCTGGTGCCCTCCCTGCAGTATTACAGCGAAGGCTGCTGGTGCCCTCGCTGCAGTATTACAGTGATAGATGCAGGTGTCCTCCCTGCAGTATTACAGTGATAGCTGCTGGTGTCCTCCCTGCAGTATCACAGTGATAGATGCTGGTGTTCACCATGGCTTATTACAGTGATTAATGCTTGTACCCTCCCTGCCACAATCTAGTGATAGCTACTGGTGTCCTCCCTGCAGTATTACAGTGATAGGTCCTTATCTCCTTGCTGCAGAATTACAGTGATAGCTGATGGTGTCCTCTCTGCAGTATTACAGTGATAACTGCTGGTGCCCTATCTGCAATATATCACTGATAGCTGCGGGTGCCCTTCCTGCAGTATTACAGCGATAGCTGCGGGTGCCCTCCCTGCAATATTACAGCGAAAGCTGCTGATGCCCTCCCTGCAGTATTACAGCGAAGGCTGCTGGTGCCCTCCCTGCAGTATTACAGCGAAGGCTGCTGGTGCCCTCGCTGCAGTATTACAGTGATAGATGCAGGTGTCCTCCCTGCAGTATTACAGTGATAGCTGCTGGTGTCCTCCCTGCAGTATCACAGTGATAGATGCTGGTGTTCACCATGGCTTATTACAGTGATTAATGCTTGTACCCTCCCTGCCACAATCTAGTGATAGCTACTGGTGTCCTCCCTGCAGTATTACAGTGATAGGTCCTTATCTCCTTGCTGCAGAATTACAGTGATAGCTGATGGTGTCCTCTCTGCAGTATTACAGTGATAACTGCTGGTGCCCTATCTGCAATATATCACTGATAGCTGCTGGTGCCGTTCCTGCTGTATTACAGGGATAGATGCTGGTGTCCTCCCTGCAGTATTACAATGATAGCTCCTGGTGCCCTCCCTGTAATATTATGGTGCTGTTGTATTCCCTTGCTGCAGTATTACAGTGATAGCTGCTGGTGTCCTTCCTGCAGAGGTTCAGTTATAGCTGATGGTGTCCTCCCTGCAGTATTACAGTGATAGCTGCGGGTGCCCTCACTGCAGTATTACAGTAATAGCTGTTGGTGCCCACCCTGTAGTACTACAGTGATAGCTGCTGGCGTCCTCCCTGCAGTATTACAGTGAAAGCTGCTGGTGCCGTTCCTGCAGTATTACAGTGATTTGCTGCTGGTGTCCTCATTGCAGTATTTCAGTTATAGCTGCTGGTGCCCTCCCTGCAGTATTACAGTGATAGCTGCAGGTGCCCTCCCGGTAATTTTGTGGAGATAGCTGCCGGTGTTTCCCCTGTAGTATTACAGTGATATCTGCTGGCGTCCTCCCTGCAGTATTACAGTGATAGCTACAGGTGCCCTCTGGCAGCATTACAGTGATAGCTGCTGGTGTCCTCCCAGAAGTATTGCAGTAATTGCTGCTGGTGTCTTCCCTGCAGTATTACAGCAATAGCTGCTGGTGCCCTCTCTGCAGTATTACAGTGATAGCTGCTGGTGCTCTCTCTGCAGTACAGTGATACCTGCTGGTGTCCTCCCTATAGTATTACAGTGATAGATGTTGGTGCCCTCTCTGCAGTATCACAGTGATAGCTGCTAATGCCCTCCCTGCACTAATAGAGTGATGGCTGCTGGTGTCCTCCCTGTAGTATTACAGTAATAGCTACTGGTGCCCTCCCTGCAGTATTACAGTGATAGCTGCTGGTGTCCTCCCCGTAGTATTACAGTAATAGCTACTGGTGCCCTACCTGCAGTATTTGTGGGCGGCACGGTGGCACAGTGGTTAGCACTGCTGCCTCACAGCACCAGAGACCCGGGTTCAATTCCCGACTCAGGTGACTGACTGTGTGGAGTTTGCACGTTCTCCCCGTGTCTGCGTGGGGTTCCTCCGGGTGCTCCGGTTTCCTCCCACAGTCCAAAGATGTGCGGGTCAGGTGAATTGGCCATGCTAAATTGCCCGTAGTGTTAGGTAAGGGATAAATGTAGGGGTATGGGTGGGTTTCGCTTCGGCGGGTCGGTGTGGACTTGTTGGGCCGAAGGGCCTGTTTCCACACTGTAAGTCTAATCTAATCTAAAAATTACAATCACAGCTGCTGGTGCCCTCCTTGCTGCATTACAGTGATAGCTGCTGGTGTCCTCCCTGCAGTATTACAGTAATAGCTACTGGTGCTCTACCTGCAGTATTACAATCACAGCTGCTGGTGTCCTCCCTGCAGTATTACAGCAATAGCTGCGGGTGCCCTCCCTGCAATATTACAGCGAAAGCTGCTGATGCCCTCCCTGCAGTATTACAGCGAAGGCTGCTGGTGCCCTCCCTGCAGTATTACAGCGAAGGCTGCTGGTGCCCTCGCTGCAGTATTACAGTGATAGATGCAGGTGTCCTCCCTGCAGTATTACAGTGATAGCTGCTGGTGTCCTCCCTGCAGTATCACAGTGATAGATGCTGGTGTTCACCATGGCTTATTACAGTGATTAATGCTTGTACCCTCCCTGCCACAATCTAGTGATAGCTACTGGTGTCCTCCCTGCAGTATTACAGTGATAGGTCCTTATCTCCTTGCTGCAGAATTACAGTGATAGCTGATGGTGTCCTCTCTGCAGTATTACAGTGATAACTGCTGGTGCCCTATCTGCAATATATCACTGATAGCTGCTGGTGCCGTTCCTGCTGTATTACAGGGATAGATGCTGGTGTCCTCCCTGCAGTATTACAATGATAGCTCCTGGTGCCCTCCCTGTAATATTATGGTGCTGTTGTATTCCCTTGCTGCAGTATTACAGTGATAGCTGCTGGTGTCCTTCCTGCAGAGGTTCAGTTATAGCTGATGGTGTCCTCCCTGCAGTATTACAGTGATAGCTGCGGGTGCCCTCACTGCAGTATTACAGTAATAGCTGTTGGTGCCCACCCTGTAGTACTACAGTGATAGCTGCTGGCGTCCTCCCTGCAGTATTACAGTGAAAGCTGCTGGTGCCGTTCCTGCAGTATTACAGTGATTTGCTGCTGGTGTCCTCATTGCAGTATTTCAGTTATAGCTGCTGGTGTCCTCCCTGCAGTATTACAGTAATAGCTGCTGGTGCCCTCCCTGAAGTATTACAGTGATAGCTGCTGGTGCCCTCCCGGTAATTTTGTGGAGATAGCTGCCGGTGTTTCCCCTGCAGTATTACAGTGATATCTGCTGATACCCTCCCTGCAGTATTACAGTGATAGCTGCTGATGCTCTCCCTGTTGTGTTTACAGTGATAGCTCCTGGTCACCTTGTTGCAGAATTACAGTGATAGCTGCTGGTGTCCACCCTGCAGTATTACAGTGATAGCAGCGGGTGTCCTCTGGCAGCATTACAGTGATAGCTGCTGGTGTCCTCCCAGAAGTATTGCAGTGATAGCTGCTGGTGTCTTCCCTGCAGTATTACAGCAATAGCTGCTGGTGCCCTCCCTGCAGTATTACAGTGATAGCTGCGGGTGCCCTCACTGCAGTATTATAGTAATAGCTGTTGGTGCCCACCCTGTAGTATTACAGTAATAGCTACTGGTGCCCTACCTGCAGTATTACAATCACAGCTGCTGGTGCCCTCCTTGCTGCATTACAGTGATAGCTGCTGGTGTCCTCCCCGCAGTATTCCAGTGATAGCTGCTGATGCCCTCCCTGCAGTATTACAGTAATAGCTACTGGTGCCCTTCCTGCAGTATTACAGCGATAGCTGCGGGTGCCCTCCCTGCAGTATTACAGCGAAGGCTGCTGGTGCCCTCCCTGCAGTATTACAGCGAAGGCTGCTGGTGTCCTCCCTGCAATATTACAGCGAAGGCTGCTGGTGCCCTCCCTGCAGTATTACAGCGAAGGCTGCTGGTGTCCTCCCTGCAGTATTACAGCGAAGGCTGCTGGTGTCCTCCTGCAGTATTACAGTGATAGATGCTGGTGTTCACCATGCCTTATTACAGTGATTAATGCTTGTACCCTCCCTGCCACAATCTAGTGATAGCTACTGGTGTCCTCCCTGCAGTATTACAGTGATAGGTCCTTATCTCCTTGCTGCAGAATTACAGTGATAGCTGATGGTGTCCTCTCTGCAGTATTACAGTGATAACTGCTGGTGCCCTATCTGCAATATATCACTGATAGCTGCTGGTGCCGTTCCTGCTGTATTACAAGGATAGATGCTGGTGTCCTCCCTGTAATATTATGGTGCTGGTGTATTCCCTTGCTGCAGTATTACAGTGATAGCTGCTGGTGTCCTTCCTGCAGAGGTTCAGTTATAGCTGATGGTGTCCTCCCTGCAGTATTACAGTGATAGCTGCGGGTGCCTTCACTGCAGTATTACAGTAATAGCTGTTGGTGCCCACCCTGTAGTACTACAGTGATAGCTGCTGGTGTCCTCCCTCCCTGCAGTATTACAGTGAAAGCTGCTGGTGCCGTTCCTGCAGTATTACAGTGATTTGCTGCTGGTGTCCTCATTGCAGTATTTCAGTAATAGCTGCTGGTGCCCTCCCTGCAGTATTACAGTGATAGCTGCAGGTGCCCTCCCGGTAATTTTGTGGAGATAGCTGCCGGTGTTTCCCCTGCAGTATTACAGTGATATCTGCTGGCGTCCTCCCTGCAGTATTACAGTGATAGCTGCTGATACCCTCCCTGCAGTGTTATAGTGATAGCTGCTGATGCTCTCCCTGTTGTGTTTACAGTGATAGCTGCTGGTGTCCTCCATGCAGTATTACAGTGATAGCTGCTGGTGCCCTCCCTGCAGTATTACAGTGATAACTGGTAGTGCCCTTGCTGCAGTACTACAGTGATAGCTCCTGGTCACCTTGTTGCAGAATTACAGTGTTAGCTGCTGGTGTCCACCCTGCAGTATTACAGTGATAGCTGCGGGTGTCCTCTGGCAGCATTACAGTGATAGCTGCTGGTGTCCTCCCAGAAGTATTGCAGTAATAGCTGCTGGTGTCTTCCCTGCAGTATTACAGCAATAGCTGCTGGTGCTCTCTCTGCAGTATAGTGATACCTGCTGGTGTCCTCCCTATAGTATTACAGTGATAGATGTTTGTGCCCTCTCTGCAGTATCACAGTGATAGCTGCTAATGCCCTCCCTGCACTAATAGAGTGATAGCTGCTGGTGTATTCCCTTGGTGCAATATTAGTGATGGCTGCTGGTGTCCTCCCTGTAGTATTGCAGTAATAGCTACTGGTGCCCTCCCTGCAGTATTACAATCACAGCTGCTGGTGCCCTCCTTGCTGTATTACAGTGATAGCTGCTGGTGTCCTCCCCGCAGTATTCCAGTGATAGCTGCTGATGCCCTCCCTGCAGTATTACAGTAATAGCTACTGGTGCCCTACCTGCAGTATTACAATCACAGCTGCTGGTGTCCTCCCTGCAGTATTACAGCAATAGCTGCTGGTGCCCTTCCTGCAGTATTACAGCGATAGCTGCTGGTGCCCTCCCTGCAATATTACAGCGAAAGCTGCTGGTGCCCTCCCTGCTGTATTACAGTGATAGCTGCTGGTGTCCTCCCTGCAGTATTACAGTGATAGCTGCTGGTGTCCTCCTGCAGTATTACAGTGATAGATGCTGGTATTCACCTTGCCTTATTACAGTGATTAATGCTTGTACCCTCCCTGCCACAATCTTGTGATAGCTACTGGTGTCCTCCCTGCAGTATTACAGTGATAGGTCCTTATCTCCTTGCTGCAGAATTACAGTGATAGCTGATGGTGTCCTCTCTGCAGTATTACAGTGATAACTGCTGGTGCCCTATCTGCAATATATCACTGATAGCTGCTGGTGCCGTTCCTGCTGTATTACAAGGATAGATGCTGGTGTCCTCCCTGTAATATTATGGTGCTGGTGTATTCCCTTGCTGCAGTATTACAGTGATAGCTGCTGGTGTCCTTCCTGCAGAGGTTCAGTTATAGCTGATGGTGTCCTCCCTGCAGTATTACAGTGATAGCTGCGGGTGCCCTCACTGCAGTATTACAGTAATAGCTGTTGGTGCCCACCCTGTAGTACTACAGTGATAGCTGCTGGTGTCCTCCCTGCAGTATTACAGTGAAAGCTGCTGGTGCCGTTCCTGCAGTATTACAGTGATTTGCTGCTGGTGTCCTCATTGCAGTATTTCAGTAATAGCTGCTGGTGCCCTCCCTGCAGTATTACAGTGATAGCTGCAGGTGCCCTCCCGGTAATTTTGTGGAGATAGCTGCCGGTGTTTCCCCTGCAGTATTACAGTGATATCTGCTGGCGTCCTCCCTGCAGTATTACAGTGATAGCTGCTGATACCCTCCCTGCAGTGTTATAGTGATAGCTGCTGATGCTCTCCCTGTTGTGTTTACAGTGATAGCTGCTGGTGTCCTCCATGCAGTATTACAGTGATAGCTGCTGGTGCCCTCCCTGCAGTATTACAGTGATAACTGGTAGTGCCCTTGCTGCAGTACTACAGTGATAGCTCCTGGTCACCTTGTTGCAGAATTACAGTGTTAGCTGCTGGTGTCCACCCTGCAGTATTACAGTGATAGCTGCGGGTGTCCTCTGGCAGCATTACAGTGATAGCTGCTGGTGTCCTCCCAGAAGTATTGCAGTAATAGCTGCTGGTGTCTTCCCTGCAGTATTACAGCAATAGCTGCTGGTGCTCTCTCTGCAGTATAGTGATACCTGCTGGTGTCCTCCCTATAGTATTATAGTGATAGATGTTTGTGCCCTCTCTGCAGTATCACAGTGATAGCTGCTAATGCCCTCCCTGCACTAATAGAGTGATAGCTGCTGGTGTATTCCCTTGGTGCAATATTAGTGATGGCTGCTGGTGTCCTCCCTGTAGTATTGCAGTAATAGCTACTGGTGCCCTCCCTGCAGTATTACAATCACAGCTGCTGGTGCCCTCCTTGCTGTATTACAGTGATAGCTGCTGGTGTCCTCCCCGCAGTATTCCAGTGATAGCTGCTGATGCCCTCCCTGCAGTATTACAGTAATAGCTACTGGTGCCCTACCTGCAGTATTACAATCACAGCTGCTGGTGTCCTCCCTGCAGTATTACAGCGATAGCTGCTGGTGCCCATCCTGCAATATTACAGCGAAAGCTGCTGGTGCCCTCCCTGCTGTATTACAGTGATAGCTGCTGGTGTCCTCCCTGCAGTATTACAGTGATAGCTGCTGGTGTCCTCCTGCAGTATTACAGCGATAGCTGCTGGTGCCCATCCTGCAATATTACAGCGAAAGCTGCTGGTGCCCTCCCTGCTGTATTACAGTGATAGCTGCTGGTGTCCTCCCTGCAGTATTACAGTGATAGCTGCTGGTGTCCTCCTGCAGTATTACAGTGATAGATGCTGGTATTCACCTTGCCTTATTACAGTGATTAATGCTTGTACCCTCCCTGCCACAATCTTGTGATAGCTCCAGGTCTCCTTGCTGCAGTATTACAGTGATAGCTGCTGATGCTCCTCCTGCAGTGTTAGAGCGATAGCTGATGGTGCATTCCCTGCAGTATGACAGCGATAGCTGCTGGTGTCCTCCCTGCAGTATTGCAGCGATAGTCCCTGATGCCCTCTCTGCAGTATTACAGTGCTAGCTGCTGGTGTCCTCCCTATATTTTTACAGTGATAGATTCTGGTGCCCTCTCTGCAGCATTACAGAGATAGCTGCTGGTGCCCTCCCTGCAATATTACAGTGATAGCTGCTGGTGCCCTCCCTGCAATATTACAGTGATAGCTGCTGGTGCCCTCTCTGCAGTATTAGTGCTAGCTGCTGGTGTCCTCCCTGTATTTTTACAGTGATAGATTCTGGTGCCCTCCCTGCAATATTACAGTGATAGATTCTGGTGCCCTCCCTGCAATATTACAGTGATAGATTCTGGTGCCCTCTCTGCAGCATTACAGAGATAGCTGCTGGTGCCCTCCCTGCAATATTACAGTGATAGCTGCTGGTGCCCTCTCTGCAGTATTAGTGATAGCTGCTAGTGTCCTCCCTGTAGTATTACAGTAATAGCTACAGGTGCCCTACCTGCAGTATTACAATCAGAGCTGCTGGCGCACACACTGCAGTATGACAGTGATAGCTGCTGATGCTCTCCCTGCAGTATTACAGCGATAGCTGCCGGTGCCCTCTCTGCAGTATTACAGTGATAGCTGCTGGTGTCCTCCCGGTAGTATTACAGTGATAGCTGCTGTGGCCCTCTCTGCAGTATTACAGTAATAGCTGCTGGCATCCTGCCTGCAGTATTACAGTGATAGCTGCTAGTGCCCTTGCTGCAGTATTACAGTGATAGCTCCTGGTCTCCTTGCTGCAGAATTACAGTGATAGCTGCTGGTGTCCTCCTTGTAGTGTTACAGTGATAGATGCTGGTGCCCTCTCTGCAACATTACAGAGATAGCTGCTGGTGCCCTCCCTGCAGCATTACAGAGATAGCTACTGGTGTCCTCCCTGCAGAATTACAGTGATAGATGCAGGTGTCCTCCCTGCAGTATTACAGTGATAGCTGCTGGTGTCCTCCCTGCAGTATTACAGTGATAGATGCTGGTGTTCACCTTGCCTTATTACAGTGATTAATGCTTGTACCCTCCCTGCCACAATCTAGTGATAGCTCCTGGTCTTCTTGCTGCAGTATTACAGTGATAGCTGCTGATGCTCCTCCTTCAGTGTTAGAGCGATAGCTGATGGTGCATTCCCTGCAGTTTGACAGCGATAGCTGCTGGGCACCTCCCTGCAGTATTACTACGATAGCTGCTGTTGTCCTCTCTGCAGTATTAGTGCTAGCTGCTGGTGTCCTCCCTGTAGTATTACAGTGATAGATGCTAGTGCCCTCCCACCAGCAGTTGTACAATGATAGATGCTGATATCCTTGCTACAGAATAACATTGATAGCTGCTTCTGTCCCTGCTGCAGTATTACAGTGATAGCTGCTGGTGTCCTCCCTGCAGTATTACAGTGATAGCTGCTGCGGCCATCCCTGCAGTATTACAGTGATAGCTCCTGGTCTCCTTGCTGCAGAATTACAGTGATAGCTGCTGATGTTCTCTCTGCAGTGTTGCTGTGATAGCAGCTGGTGCCCTCCCTGCTGTATGACAGCGATAGCTGCTGGTGCCCTCCCTGCAGTGTTACATTGATAGCTGCTGGTGTCCTCCCTGCTGTATTACAGTGATAGCTCCTGGTCCCCTTGCTGCAGTATTACAGTGATAGCTGATGGTGTCCTGCCTGCAGTATTACAGTGATAGCTGCTGGTGTCCTCCCTGCACAGAACAGTGATAGCTCCTGGCATCCTTGCTGCAGTATTACCGTGATAGCTGGTGATGCTCTCCCTGCAGTATTACAGTGATAGCTGCTGGTGTCCTCTCTGCCGAATTACTGTGATATCTGCTGGTGCCCTCCCTGCAGTATTACAATGATAGCTGCTGGTGGCCTCCCTGCAGTATTACAGCGATAGCTGCCGGTGCCCTCTCTGCAGTATTACAGTGATAGCTGCTGGTGTCCTCCCGGTAGTATTACAGTGATAGCTGCTGCGGCCCTCTCTGCAGTATTACAGTAATAGCTGCTGGCATCCTGCCTGCAGTATTACAGTGATAGCTGCTAGTGCCCTTGCTGCAGTATTACAGTGATAGCTCCTGGTCTCCTTGCTGCAGAATTACAGTGATAGCTACTGGTGTCCTCCCTGCATTATTACAGTGATAGCTGCTGGTGTCCTCCCTGTAGTGTTACAGTGATAGATGCTGGTGCCCTCTCTGCAGCATTACAGAGATAGCTGCTGGTGCCCTCCCTGCAGCATTACAGAGATAGCTACTGGTGTCCTCCCTGCAGAATTACAGTGATAGATGCAGGTGTCCTCCCTGCAGTATTACAGTGATAGCTGCTGGTGCCCTCCCTGCAGTATTACAGTGATAGCTGCTGGTGTCCTCCCTGCAGTATTACAGTGATAGCTGCAGGTGGCCTCTCTGCAGTATTACAGTGATAGCTGCTGGTGTCGCCCCTGCAGTATTTATATACAGTGATAGCTGCTGGTGTCCTCCCTGCAGTATTACCGTGATAGCTGCTGGTGCCCTCCCCGCATTACACCAGTGAGAAATGCTGGTTCCCTTGCTGCAGTATTATAGTGATAGTTGCTGGTGTCCTCCCAGAAGTATTGAAGTAATAGCTCATGGTGTCTTCCCTGCAGAATTACAGCAACAGCTGCTGATGGTCTTCCTGCAGTATTACAGTGAAAACTGCTGGTGTCCTCCCTGCAGTATTACAGTGAAAACTGCTGGTGTCCTCCCTGCAGTATTACAGTGATAGCTGCTGGTTACCCCCCTGCTGTATTACAGAGATAGCTGCTGGTGCCCTCCCTGCAGTCATACAGTGATAGCTGCTAGTGCCCTTCCCTGCAGTCATACAGTGATACCTCCTGGTGCCCTTGTTGCAGTATTACAGCGATAGCTGCTGATGCCCTCCCTGCAGTCATACAGTGATACCTACTGGTGCCCTTCTTGCAGTATTACAGTGATAGCTGCTGGTGCGCTCCCTGCAGTATTACAGTGATAGCTGCTGGTGTCCTCCCTGCAGCTTTACCGTGATAGCTTCTGGTGCTCACCCTGCAGTGTTACAGTGATAGCTGCTGGTGTCTGTGCTGTAGTATTCCAGTGATAGATGCTGTTGCCTTCCCTGCATTATTACTGTGATAGCTGCTGGTGCCCTCCCTGCAGTACTACAGTGATAGCTGCTGGTTTCCCCACCCTGCAGTCATACAGTGATAGCTACTGGTGCCCTCCTTGCAGTATTACAGTGATAGCTGCCGCTGCCCTCTCTTCAGTATTATAGTGATAGGTGCTTGCGTCCTCCCTGCAGTATTATGGTGATAGCTGCTGGTGTTGTCCCTGCAGTGTTTCAGTAAAAGCTGCTGTTTTCCTCCCTGTCCTAAAACAGTGCTAGCTCCTGGTATCTTTTCTGCAGTTTTGCAATGACAGGTGGTGTTATAGCCTGAGACACTGCATTGATGTATAGAAACACCCTGTACATGGGTCAGAGATGTGCCACGTGAGTTGTTAGAGGTTAGCACAAAATGAATGCCAATGCCTATTGGTGTGGGGTGTCTGGTGCTGCTGCACATTGAGTATGCCTCGACACATAAATGCCTGGTGTCCAACATGGGGGTTATTCAGAACAAGTGATGAGCTGAATTTGCTCAGTATTTGCAATGTTTGCCTTGTCGTCTTTTGTGATGGTAAGCTTGTTTGGTGAGTTTGGATGGCTGGATATTACTGTGATAAGAATATAAGCCATGAACATTCAAATATCAAAAAAAAGGCAAACAGTTAGTCATTTCAACAAGATTAATTTGTACCAATCGTTTCCTTACCACAATGCCAGCAAACCCATTTGATGGAAGATCTCATTGTGAATTGTAGAAACTGCATTTCTTAAGATTTCAAACACCTTTTTCATTGGACACCAAACCAAATGCTGAACAGGTTGGTGTACATCTTTACAGTTTGGGAAGAATATCAGATCATATCTTACATAGGCAACAGATCGATGAGGAACAAGGTCCATTTGAAAACCTCCTCACAGCTTTTGATTGATATTTCACTTTTGAGAACAAATAGGATACTGGTGAGATTACGCTTCCAAAGCAGGTCTCAGTTCCAGGGAGACCCTGTAGCTACTTTATTAATGAGCTACATGTACTCACTACTCAAACTGTGTAATTGTCGAAACTCCCAATGAATTAGTGATGAACTGATTAGTTGATTCTCTCAGAAGAGGATACAAATTTAGAATGAGCAGTCAAAATAGCAGTGGATACAGAGTATGGAAAGTTGTTCTAGAAGCATCATGTAGCAAAGGTTCCATTTAATGCAAACTGTTTCCAAGCCAAGATGTATGTTTATGCTTCAGAACATAACCTCGAAGAACATGTTGATCCCACAATGGAACAGCTTTCTTAATTTGTTCATGGGTTGCAGGCCTTACTGTCTGGATGAGAGTACTGCCTTTGCTGGAGATTAGAATTGAGAGTGTGGTGCTGGAAAAGCGCAGCAGGTCAGGCAGCTTCCGAGGAGCAGGAAAATCGATGTTTCGGGCAAAAGCCCTTCATCAGGAATCCTTCCAGGATGCTGCCTGACCTGCTGTGCTTTTCCAGAACCACAGTCTGGGCATTCCTGTCTAGACCAGCATTTATTGTCCATTCCTAGTTCTCCAGAGGGCTGTTAAGAGTCAACCACATTGTTGTAGGTCTGGAAACATATGTAGGCCAGACCGGCTAAGGAATGCAGACTTATTTCCTGAAATGACATTAGTGAACTGGATGGATTTTTAACCATAATCAACATGGTCATCATTAGACTCTTCTGAGGAACCTGAAACATGAACTCTGCTTTCTCCCCACAGATGCTGCCAAATGTGCTGAGTTTCACCAGCAGTTTCTGTTTTTGCACCATTAGACAAGCTTTTTTTTAATCCCAGGTGTGTATTGACTTCAAATTTCATCGTCTTCCATGTTGGACTTGAACTCACCAGAATGTTGGTCTGGGGTTCTGGATTACTAATCATGGGCAGTGTTGGCAAACTGAGGAGTGTTGGTGAACAAAGAGACCTTGGGGTGCAGATTCATAGTTCCTTGAAAGTGGAGTCACAGGTAGTCAGAATACTGAAAAAGGCATTTGGTACACTTGATTTTATTTGTCAATGCGTTGAGTATAGGAGTTGGGATGTCATGTTGGACATTGCTGAGGCCACTTTTGGAATACTTCATTCAATTCTGGTCTCCCTGCGATAGGAAAGAGGTTGCGAAACTTGAAAAGGGTTTAGAAAAGATTTACAAGGATGTTGCCAGCGTTGGAGGGTTTGAGCTATAGGAAGAGGCTGAATAGGCTGGAGCTCGTTTCCCTGGAGCATCAGAAGCTGAGGGGTGATCTTGTAGAGGTTTATAAAATCATGGGGGGCATGGATAAGGTAAATAGTCAAGGGCTTTTTTTCTGGGTAGGGGAATTCAAAACTAGAGGGCAAAGGTTTAAGGTTAGAGGGGAAAGATTTAAAAAGATCCTGAGGGGCAACATTTTTGCACAGATGGTGATGTATGTTTGGAATGAACTGCTAGGAGAACTGGTAGAGGCTGGTACAATTACAACATTTTAAAGGCATCTGGATGGGTATATAAATAGGAAGGATTTCGAAGGATGAGGGCCATATGCTGGCAAATGGGACTAGATTAGTTTAGGATATCTGGTCAGCATGAACAAGTTGGACCGAAAGGTCTAATTTCATGCTGTACGTCTCTCTGACTCTATGACATTTCCATGCAGCAACCTAGGGAATAAAACAAAATTAGCTTTCCCTGGGGGAACTGAAAGAGTCACCATATGTAAAAAAACGCCGGGTAGACCCGGAGGCTTGTGTTGCTAGGTTACCTGGGTAGGGTTTTTTTTCTCTATTTAAACGCGCAGGCGAGCTGTAGGCCTCAGTTGCTCGGAGGATCACGTGACGGCTGTTTGTCCGGTTCGAAGTCCAGGGTGAGTTCCAGTTCTTAGTTTTTCTTTTGTTTTAAAAACTAAAAATTTAAGTTGTAAGTTCCAGTACTTAACTCTTTTTTAACTTTTTTAAACTAAAAATTTAAAAAGTTTTTTTTAAAAAAACGCCGGGTAGACCCGAAGGCTTGTGTTGCTAGGTTACCTGGGTAGGGTTTTTTTCTCTATTTAAACGCGCAGCTCAGAGTTAGAACAAACAGAGTTGTAGTCTCTGGTTTGTTACCCGTGCCACGTGATAGAGAGTCGAGGAATAGGGAGAGAGAGCAGTTAAATGCGTGGCTACAGGGATGGTGCAGGAGGGAGGGATTCCGTTTTCTGGACAACTGGGGTTCTTT
Organism: Hemiscyllium ocellatum; assembly: GCF_020745735.1. Taxonomy (NCBI): domain Eukaryota; kingdom Metazoa; phylum Chordata; class Chondrichthyes; order Orectolobiformes; family Hemiscylliidae; genus Hemiscyllium; species Hemiscyllium ocellatum. Next base: position 14,528,403 of record NC_083403.1, read on the forward strand.
CTGGGGAAGGTGAGACCTCTATAAAAAGGATGGTCTACACCTGAACCTGAGGGGCACCAGTATCCTTGGGGGGAGGTTTGCTAGTGCTCTTTGGGAGGGTTTAAACTAACTCCGCCGGGGCATGGGAACCTGGACTGTAGCTTTAGGGTACAGGACCTTGAGTGTAGGGAGGTTATGAATAATGCAGCGATCTCGAAGGAGGGTGCCTGTAAACAGAAGGGTGGATTGAAGTGTGTATACTTCAATGCCAGAAGTATAAGGAATAAGGTAGGTGAACTTGCAGCGTGGGTTGGTACCTGGGACTTCGATGTTGTGGCCATTACAGAGATGTGGGTAGAACAGGGACAAGAATGGCTGTTGCAGGTTCCAGGGTTTAAATGTTTTAGTAGGATCAGACATGGGGGTAAAAAAGGGGGAGGTGTGGCATTACTTGTCAAAGATAGTATTACAGCAGTGGAATGGACGATGGAAGAGGACTTGCCATCTGAGGTAGTTTGGGCTGAGGTTAGAAATAGGAAAGGTGAGGTCACCCTGTTAGGTGTTTTCTACAGGCCTCCTAATAGTCCTAGAGAAGTAGAGGATAATATTGCGAGGATGATTCAGGAAAAGAGTGAAGGTAGCAGGGTGGTTGTTATGGGGGACTTTAACTTCCCAGATATTGACTGGGAGAGCTATAGCTCGAGTTCATTAGATGGGTCGGTGTTTGTCCAATGTGTGCAGGAGGGTTTCCTGACACAATATGTAGACAGGCCAACAAGAGGTGAGGCTATACTGGATTTGGTTCTAGGTAATGAACCAGGCCAGGTGTTAGACTTGGAGGTAGGTGAGCACTTCGGGGACAGTGACCACAACTCGGTGACTTTTACTTTAGTGATGGAGAGGGATAAGTGTGCGCCGCAGGGCAAGAGTTATAGCTGGGGGCAGGGAAATTATGATGCAGTGAGGCATGACTTAGGATGTGTGGATTGGAAAAACAGGCTTCAAGAGAAGAACACTAATGAGATGTGGGGATTGTTCAAGGAGCAGCTACTACGTGTCCTCGATAAGTATGTACCAGTCAGGCATGGTGTAAAGGGCCTTGTGAGGCAGCCGTGGTTTAGTAAAGAATTGGAATCCCTTGTGAAAGGGAAGAAGGCGGCATATGTAAAGATGAGGCGTGAAGGTTCAGTTGGGGCGATAGAGAGTTATAAGGTAGCCAGGAAGAATCTAAAGAGAGAGCTAAGAGAAGCGAGAAGGGGACATGAAAAGTCTTTAGCTGGTAGGATTAGGGAAAACCCAAAGGCTTTCTATAGGTATATCAGGAATAAAAGGATGACTAGGGTAGGTATCGGTCCAGTCAAGGATAGTAGTGGGAAGTTGTGTGTGGAGGCGGAGGAGATTGGAGAGACACTAAATCAATACTTTTCATCAGTATTCACTCAGGAACAGGACACTGTTGCTGACGTGAATATGGAGTCACAAATGATTAGAATGGATGGCCTGGAAATATGCAGGGAAGAGGTTCTGGGAATATTGGAGAGGATGAAAATAGATAAGTCTCCTGGGCCTGATGGCATTTACCCTAGGATCCTATGGGAAGCTAGGGAGGAGATAGCAGAGCCATTGGCCTGGATTTTTATGTCGTCATTGTCAACGGGAATAGTACCAGAGGACTGGAGGATAGCGAATGTGGTCCCCTTGTTCAAGAAAGGGAGTAGGGATAGCCCTAGTAACTATAGGCCAGTGAGTCTGACTTCAGTGGTGGGCAAAGTCTTAGAGAGAATGGTAAGGGATAAGATTTATGAACATCTGGATAGGAATAACGTGATCAAGGATAGCCAGCATGGTTTTGTGAAGGGCAGATCGTGCCTCACAAACCTTATTGAGTTCTTTGAGAAGGTGACTAAGGAAGTGGACGAGGGTAAAGCAGTAGATGTTGTGTATATGGATTTTAGTAAGGCGTTCGATAAGGTTCCCCATGGTAGACTAATGCTAAAACTACGGAGGTATGGCATTGAGGATACATTAGAGGTTTGGATTAGGAATTGGCTGGCTGGAAGGAGACAGAGGGTAGTAGTTGATGGACTAAGTTCATCTTGGAGTGCAGTTACTAGCGGTGTACCACAAGGATCTGTTTTGGGACCATTGCTTTTTGTTATCTTTATAAATGATCTAGAGGAAGGGCTTGAAAGCTGGGTAAGCAAGTTTGCGGATGACACAAAAGTCGGTGGAGTTGTGGATAGTGAGGAAGGAAGTGGTAGGTTACAGCGGGATATAGATAAGTTGCAGAGCTGGGCAGAAAGGTGGCAAATGGAATTCAATGTAGCTAAGTGTGAAGTCATTCACTTTGGTAGGAGTAACAAGATGATGGATTACTGGGCTAATGGTAGGCTACTTGGTAGTGTGGATGAGCAGAGGGATCTTGGTGTCCATGTACACAGATCTCTGAAAGTTGCCACCCAGGTAAATAGTGCTGTGAGGAAGGCATATGGTGTACTGGGCTTTATTGGTAGAGGAATTGAGTTCCGGAGTCCTGAGGTCATGTTGCAACTGTATAAGACTCTGGTGCGGCCTCATCTGGAGTATTGTGTGCAGTTTTGGTCGCCATACTATAGGAAGGATGTGGAGGCATTGGAACGAGTGCAGAGGAGGTTTACCAGGATGTTGCCTGGAATGGTAGGAAAATCTTATGAGGAAAGGCTGAGGCACTTGGGGCTGTTCTCATTGGAGAAGAGAAGGTTTAGGGGAGATTTGATAGAGGTGTATAAGATGATTAGGGGTTTAGATAGGGTCGACACTGAGAACCTTTTACCGCTAATGGAGTCAGGTGTTACTAGGGGACACCGCTTTAAATTAAGGGGTGGTAGGTATAGGACAGATGTTAGGGGTAGATTCTTTACTCAGCGGGTTGTGAGTTCATGGAATGCCCTGCCAGTAGCAGTGGTGAACTCTCCTTCTTTATGGTCATTTAAGCGGGCATTGGATAGGCATTTGGAAGTTATTGGGCTAGTGTAGGTTAGGTAGGATTCAGTCGGCGCAACATCGAGGGCCGAAGGGCCTGTACTGCGCTGTATCTTTCTATGTTCTATGTTCTATGTAACTGAAGCCATTCACTCAAGTAGTTCTAGTCTGGAGACACTGGACGTGAAATGTTAAAACTGTTTCTCTCTCCACTGCTGCTGCCAGACCTGCTGAGATTCTCCAGCATTTTCTGTGTTTGTTTCAGATTTCCAGATTCCTTAGTATTTTGCCTTTATTCAAAATTTAAGTTCGACACTGGTGTCAGTGTCACAGTTATCTTGGATGTTAGTCTTTGGTTAGCTCAGGTGAATGTTCCCACCATCAGCTGGTGGTACCAGACTTACAATGAAAGGGATGTTGCATATTGTATTGACATGCAAAGATGACACATGCGTAGAAAAAGCATAGATGGTCAGCACCCAGTAACCTTCCCGATTGAGGTTTTATTCTTCATTCACAGGATGTGGGAAACGCTGGCTAGGCTAGTATTAGTTGCCAATCTCTAATTGCTCAGAGGTTAATTCAGAGTCAGTCACATCCTTCCTTAAAGGGCACTAGTGAACCAGAATGAGTTTTGCTAACAATGGCTTCACAGTCATTATTAGACTCTTCATGCCAATTATCTTTTCTTTCAAAAGCTAGAGTCATAGAGATGTACAGCACGGAAACAGACCCTTTGGTCCAACTTGTCCATGCAGATATCCCAACGCAATCTAATCCCGCCTGCCAGCCCCTGACCCATATTCATCCAAACCCTTCCTATCCATACCCATCCTGATGCCTTTTAAATGTTGCAATTGTACTGGCCTCTGCTACTTCCTCTGGCAGTTCATTCCATATTCAAATTCCACCCTTTACCATAGGTGGGTATAGAACCCAGATTCCCAGAACATTACCTGGGTTTAGCTTGGTTAGGCAATCACCTCCCATGAGAGCCATGTTTTTCTCTCGCCTCCTGCATAAAGACCAGAGTGTGCAAGTACATAGATCCCTCAAGGTTGCCACCCAAGTGGATAGGGTTGTTAAGAAAGCATATGGTGTTTTGGCTTTCATTAACAGGGGTATCGAGTTTAAGAGCCCCTAGATTTTGCTGCATCTCTACAAGTCCCTGGTGAGACCACACTTGGAATAGTGTGTCCAGTTCTGGTCGCCCTACTGTAGGAAAGATTCAGAGGCTTTGGAGAGGGTGCAAAGAAGGTTTATCAGGATGCTGCCTGGACTGAAGGGCTTGCCATATGAAGAAAGGTTGAAAATGCTCGGACTTTTCTCTCTGGAGAGAGGGAGGAAGAGAGGAGATCTGATCGAGGTGTACACAATAATGAGAGGAATAGATAGAGTCAATAGTCAGAGACTTTTCCCCAGGGCAGGATTGACTGGTACGAGAAGTCATAGTTTGAAGATATTAGGAGGAAGATATAAAGGAGACATCAGAGGTAGGTTCTTTACACAGAGAGTTATGAATGCATGGAATGCGTTGCCAGCTGAGGTGGTGGAAGCGAAGTCATTGGGGATATTTAAGTGACTGCTGGACATGCACATAGGTAGCAGTGAGTTGAGGGGTGCATAGGTTAAATTATTATGTTTTACATTAAGATTAAGTCTCTGCACAACATTGTGGGCCTAAGGGCCTGTTCTGTGCTGTACTTTTCTACGTTCTATGTTCTATGAGTACCAATATCACAAATTGCTTAATGGAAAAATTTGTAATGCCTTACTTTGAGAGCTGATGCCAAGCCAGTGTATGTATGACACAGAGACAGACAGACGGGTTAAATCAGCACTTCTATCTCTATATATGTGTAACACAATAAAATTAAACCATCAGAGACTCCCAATAGTTACTTCAAAGAATTTTTGAATAACCAATCCAGACTTTGTGAATAATTAATTCCTGACACTGATTTTGTATATTAAATAAAAAATTTAATGATTTATTAAACATACAATAACTTTAGCAGAGAAAAATCAAACAATAAGGTAATCTAATTAATGTCTATGCTTTAAATGTGAAATAATTGTTTTCAGCCCTCATCCCACAAAAACAGACAAACTGTTAAGTGAATAAATAAAATAACAGAACTGCCAAGATTACTTTATTGATTTTCAGGATACATTGTTTCACAGGGATAGATGTGGACTCCTTGGTTGTTTGCCTGGAAGCGGTGATCAGGATCACCTTTTCAGTTCATTCAAATAAAGGCAGTAATACGTCTGATTCAGTTTTCTACTCTTCGGGCTTCGGTATGGGGGATTGGGCATGGAGCTTTCAAATCTTCATGCTGCGTTGTCAGCAGCCAAGCTCATCTCCTCCAGAAAGTACTGTTCAAACACAGCTCCAACTCTGGTTCTGACCCAATAGTCTGAACATCTCATCCCCAGGGCCTCGATTACCATTCAACATCTGCCATCTACTTGTGTATAGGGTCTCTTCCAGGCTTGCCAGAACCACTTCCCAGATATTGACCTTGTTCATAGTCAGCTTCATCTGTCTGATTAACACAATGCTCTTCCCAGGGTCACAAACAAAAGCTTGTTTAGTTACTTATTTTCCTTTTACCACAAGCTGTTCAAAAAGTCCACAAGTCATCTTTATCTCACAACTCCAAACCAAAACTGGTAAAATAATGAAAATAAAAATAATAAAGATGAGTGAGAGTTCTAACATGTAGTGAAATCACCCAAGCATTTAACAGAAAAAGCAAGTAAACAACTGGATAAAATGGTCCTTTTAGAATGATGTCCATACTCACTAAACCTGTAGAATGGTGCTCAGGTATGGTTACAGTTCCCAAGCCCAAAGGCTCACTATAATTTGATGTAGGTTGCACACCTCCTGTCTACAGTTGATGAAAGTTTAGCTCAGCTTTCGCTGGTAGAATCTTTCTGAAGCTGGATGTCAGGAATATGTTTTGGCAAGCCCCTCTGGATGAGGTGAACTGATTCCTCGCCAACTTAATCATTCCTTTCCATTGATAATGTTTGAATAGACAATCTTCTGGTATCGCTTCCTTTCTGGAGATTTTCCAATGCATTAAGTTTACCATTGTACAGGGAATATATATCATCACATGTCACATGCTGATACATGCTGAAACTAACAAACTGTATGACAGATTACATAATGTCCTGAAATGTTTCCAAGAAACACACTTTGCATCAAATGACAAATGTGAACTTTCTGTAAATTCCATTTGTTTCCTAGGTCACATTGATTGCAAAGATGGGATACAAACTGATCTCCAGAATAGCAAGGTGGTCAAAGACTTCCTGACTCCAAACTTGGCGCATAATCTGCAATAGGTTTTGGGTATGATGAATCGATTGGCTCAATTGTTACCATGGTACAATCAATGACTGCAGATGCTGGAAACCAGATTCTGGATTAGTGGTGCTAGAAGGGCGCAGCAGTTCAGGCAGCATCCGAGGAGCAGTAAAATCGACGTTTCGGGCAAATCAATTGTTACCATGCCTCACCTCTGGGACAGACCCTGGAAAACTCTGGGAAAGACATCCTAAGCATGGGCTTGTGAGACATATCACCAGATACCCCTGCAGAAGGTTAAGAGAACATTTTGACCTCCACTGAGCCACTTGCAATCCATCATAGGCCACGATTGGTGGCCTAGTGGTATTATCACTGGACCTGGAGCAGTCAGGCTCAAATCCTGGTTTGAATCCCATAAGCATCCAGAATTAAGGGTGTAGTGATGACTATGGCGCTGTCAAAGGGGGAAATCCCATCTGGTTAAGAGAATGAAATGGTTGGCCTACATATGACAACAGACACACAACAATCGTCAATGAAAACAGCCCCATTTCTGACTTTACAATGGGGGGATGATCATTGATGAATCAGGTAAAGGTGGTTGGGCCTAGCACGCCATGCTGAGGAGGTAGGAGCTCTTGTGGCAATGTGGTAGTGTCCTACCTCTGAACCAGAAGACCTAGGTTCAAGTCCTACATGCTCCAAAGGTGTGTAATAACATCTCTGAATAGTTCAACTTGAAAAGATCGACTCGGACGGACTCTGGCAGTGATATCCTGGAGCCAAAATGACTGACCTCCCAACTACCACAACCACCTTCCTATGTGTCAGGCATGGATCTAACCAGTGGAGACTTTTTCCCCCTGATTCCCCCATAGACTTCAGTTCTGCCAGGGATCCAAGATGCCACATTCAGTCAAATGAGGTCCTGATGTCAGGGGATGTCACGCCGAGCACATCTCTGAGGTTCAGTCCATGTTTGGACCAAAGCTGTGATGAGCTTTGACCCGTGGAATCATGATATTCCCTGTAATCCTTTCCTGTTCAAGATGGGATATAAAATTCATCAACTGTTTCAAATGACAAACATTTCCAAACTAGTCTCACATTAGTGTTGCCAACTGTGCTTCGATGTATTTATTTCTCCTAAAATACTAGCCTACCAGCACCAAGAGTAACGGCATTAAGAGTAAAGTCTGAGTCATTTTCATCTCCCTTAATTCCTGATTCTATCTTATTCCAGAAAGAAATCAGTTTCCAATGTGGCAGAAAACGTCAAGACAGGGGGTGGGCTCCCTAACATTAGACGTCTCACCCTTTATGAGGAGAGGAATCTGACCTTGTCCACCTGAGCGCCTGATTATGTCCAAGCTCCAGGACTGGCTTTGACTTACTCAGTCAGAACCTCCTGACCAAAGGTTGTCTCCCTTGACTGAGAGCTGCTGATAACTGTAAGCTTCCTGCACTAAACAGCAAGGCTAAGCAAGGCAGAAGTACTGGTGAGTCAGGTATTTCTGGCTGAGGGGCAAGCTACAATAAAAGGCAAGGTAAGGCAAGGCAAGGTAAGTCAGGAATGCTCTGAAAGTCCAGAAAGGCAGAAAGTGAGTGAAAACTATGAGAGTTAGCAAACATGCCAAAGATGTAGCCTGATTCAAACCATGAGCTGGGTGTGTGTGTGTGTGGGTGTGTGTTCAAAGAGTGCAGTGCCTTTGCTGCAGCATTGTAACGATAGTTACTCTTTCACCCCAAGGTTGCAGAAGCACATTGTAATTGGATTGGAGATGTTGTAACCAATATTCCATCCTATTCTTCATGGTGCTGTGCATACCTCCAAGGATTGTGCATGGCAACAGACCTGGAATGGAAGAGAAGAGTGTGAAGAGCTCCCTAGGGATTACACAGCCCTGAAGATTAGAAGGAATGTTGGTTATGAGGGTTCTTGGAACATATGGATGCCAAGAGCCAAGGGTGTAAAGTACCTTTGGCTCTTGGCCATAAGATATTGGTACCCGGAGTCCTTTGGAGCAAGTGACAAAGCTCAAGTTTCTAGTACCTGCTCTGACTTCCGTATTAAGAATTCTTGGTATCTGGTTTGCAGACAGTGAGGGGTAGGGTGGGAAGCTATATTAATAAAGTGACATGTACAGTTAATAACGCTATTAACAACCAATAATCCCCTTAGTAGAAAACTTACCTCTGCCTAATGCGTATCTCGCTTTGATGCCCAGAACCTAGTCAAAAGGTGCAGCTATTTGTTCCTGATATTGAGATGGACCTAATGGACTTCTTGCGTGATTCTGCCACATTTCTTGCCAAAGCCTATCTTGCTGAGGCTTCTGGAGGATTACACCCACACAGCTTGTTTCCCCAATATTGGGTATCTATAAAAATGGGGGTACAGTCTCAGATCAAGTTTTAGAGTCACTCAGTGGAGCACAATTCTACAACATGTTGTGTTGACTCAACATTATTACATTTAAACTGCTCTATCTTGAGGTTCTCCCCTGGTTGGTTGATGCTCTGTAACTGCAAAGCTGTGGTAAAGAAATCATTTTAATAAGAGCTTCCAACTCAGTGAGGAGGCGTTAGGCCAATCCACATCCAACAACCTGTAATGAAAACTCTGCTCACATTTTGACCATTATGACAAATTCCATCACAGCAAGTAAGGAAATCCACATTACAAATCAATTGGCCTAAAGTAGTATTAAAAAACGTCAGTTTTCTCCATCACCCCAATGTTAATGTATTTAAAAAAATATTCTAGAGTGTACATTTGGATCATCATCTTTGCCAAAAACAAATCAGTTCTTCCTTGGGCAATACCCTATTCCAGTTTTGTTGAAATCCATCTAGTAATTTATTATAAGTTGCTTATAACAGTCTAAAAAAAGGTCATGATTTGGAGATGCTGGTGTTGGACTGAGGTGTACAAAGTTAAAAATCACACAACACCAGATTATAGTCCAACAGGTTTAATTGGAAGCACTAGCTTTTGGACCGCCACTCCTTCACAGCCACCTGATGAAGAAGTGGTTGCTCCAAAAGCTAGTGCTTCCAATTAAACCTGTTAGACTATAACCTGGTGTTGTGTGATTTTTTAACTAAAAAAATAGGGTTGCAGTTTGGTCTGAGGTAGAGAGTAGTTTCTTTATTTTGATGGATTCCACATCCAAAATTATCATAGATACTCTATCATGGAGTATATTCAAGACTGCCATTTATAAATTCTTGAACTCTCAATCAATTGGGGGAAATAGGGAGGGTCTGGAAAGTTGCCGAGGCAGAAGATCAGCCTTGAATGTAACTGAATGACAGAGCAAGCCCAAAGTGTCGTATAATCTACTTCTGCTGCTATTTCTTAATCTCTTATATTCTTAAAATTGACAAAAAACTTATTTTGGCCATTGTGACTTCTCTTCCAGGTTCCACACAGCTGTGTCTGAGAGATTAAATGGTAATTCCTGGGGACTGTTGTGAAATGTTGGCAACTCCACCCTCAATGAGCTAAATCACATAAAATACTCTTTTTCAGTACTGTTCCTTATTTGATACTGCTTCACCACACACACACTTCATTTACCTGACCCTGTCATCCATGCACTCATTCCTGACTCATTGACTTGATGAGTATGTTGGGAAACAAGATATCGGTCATATGATTTTAATAATTTTTCATTTTTCAGATAAGAGATGAGAAGCGTGCTCGTCTTCCAGTGCAGAGAGTTGCCCTTGACCGAGTATTACAGTGTTGCTTCATTCTAAGTCCAGGGACTACGTGCTGAGGGACACACTTAATGTTGTTGCAGCCACTGCACAAGCCCAGTTTGGACAAGTCACTGTTTGAGGCCTTTCTAAAATGTACTGTTTTAGAAAAGTTTAATGCTATTGCACTTTCTACAATTTCATGATTTATTTTCAGGTCATATGGCATATATATTGTAAATGTTAAGAATATTACAGTTGCATTGAGGCGCCTAAGAGTGGAACTTTAGTGTGGAGCCAATTTGAATTTGAGCGCCCTTTCTCTAATTTACAAAGTCAAAACATCCCATAATTTACTTGTATAAGTTTGATGAGTAAAATTTATTTTTGTAAAAACAAATGTTCTTGATTTTTGAAGACAGAGATACTGCAATATGCTCTTCCTTTCAAATTGAACAGAAAGTGAAAGCTACAACAATAACTTACAGTGAGATATCTACTGGGCTCCCAAACAATCCTGGTGAGCTTTCAGCACAGAATGTCAAAATGTTAGAAAAAAAAGAGTATGTTTATCCATGAAAATGAACTAGGCCAGGCAACTTTTTCTGCTTCAATTAAGTTCTGTCATTATTTCAATGATTTTTATCTGACATATACAATTTCACCAGTAGTTGGCGATGTCGCAGCACATACTGTTACTAATCATTCTCCCTGCCATGTGGGTTTTATTGATGTGAACGTAACCTGGTTATACATGTCAAACCTTAACAGTTGAAGCCAAAACAAATGGGTAACCATTTTACTATTGCTCATACAGGGTGATTGTTAATCAACAGCCTATGCATTTCTCTCAAATTTTACTTTGATTGAAATATTGCATGAAGTCAAAATCTATCACATTGTCTTCAAACTAGCTATCATTCACACACAAACTCTTTGATACTTCTTAAATTGCATAACTTGATACCTAACAACCCGTACAGTTGGCAGTATTCTGTGGAATCCTAGCGACCTAATCTAAACCCAAACCACACAATGTGATCTGAACCATGAGTTTAAACTCTATCACGTGGAATACATTCTCATATGACAAAGATATTAACACTGCCTTCTGTACTACTCAGCTACGCTCCTCAAGACTTTGTATACCTTAGACTTCCATGACTGTGGGGGGATGAGGTAACAAAACCAGGATTCCCCCATTTACTGTACTGTCTTTGCTGAGCTCTGTGCTTTGCATTCATAAAATCAGAACAGTGTTGAATCCACGCCAGCCCTGTGAAGGGCATCCCACCCTGCTACCCTATCCTTGTAACTGTCGTGGCCAATCAACTTAACCTGAACATCTTTGGACTGTGGGACAATGTGCAAAGGCTACACAAACAACTCAATTCTCTGACGCTGTGAGGCAGTGGTGCTAGCCCCTGAGCCACCATACTGCCCTCAGGAAGAAATGCCCTTAGCTGTGAAATCCTAATCATTTTGATGACACAGTCAAAGTTCACATCAGCTGGTGCTTGTTTGTTTAGTTCAGGGTTGCACCACTTGGGGTTCGATGGTGCAGGTTTGAATTCCTGCTTCAGACTGTCGCTCTTAGAGTCAGATGGTGCAGGGATATGGATGCTACCACTGCACCACAAAACCTTTGACTTCCTCAGGGTAGGACCCATCTTTAGCTGCTTCAGAAGTTAAGGAGTGTGAATTCCCATTGTTGATTGCAGAGACCAGCTTCATTCAAAATGCACAGTAATATAGCAACATTCAGGCTGAAGATGTCAAGTGGCATCAAATAACATCCATGTCACACAAGTGCCAGACAAAGACAAACTCCAACAAGAGAATTTAATAACCTTTTCTTAATGTTCAAAGACATTATATTTACTGAATTGCTCACTGTCAACATCCTGATGGTTAACATTAAACATTAACTGAACTGGACTGGCTATACCAACACAGTGGCTACAAGAGCAGGTTAGAGGCTAGGAATACTACCTCAAGTAAGTCACCTCCTGACTCCATTAAGCTGGCCCACCATTTATAAGGCACACCCCAGGAGTGTGATGGAATACTCCCCACTTGCTCTGGATGAGAATTGACACGACTGGGGACAAAACAACCCCTGTTGCTTATCATCTGTCTTCCACCTTCACCTTTCACTCCATCCACTGATACACAGTAAAACTCCTTCAATAAACCTTATGCTTCAATGGAATATCAATGCCCCTGCCTGGACCAGTATTTGTGGCCCATCCTTAAATGAGATGATGATGGTGAACGTCTTGTTGAACTGCTGCATTTCGTGTCCAGACAGCGAGGTACTTTTAGTGAGGAAACTCCAGGATATGGACTCAGTGACAGTGAAGGAATGGGGATAAAATTGATATTCACAGCAGCGTGAGGCTGGGGCAGGATTTTGTAAGGAGGGGGCATGATACTTCCATGTATCTGCTGCACTGTCCTTCTATCGAGCAATGGCAGTGGATTTGGAAGGTGTTACTGAAGGGGGAACAATGGCAGTGGATTTGGAAGGTGTTACTGAAGGGGGAACAATGGCAGTGGATTTGGAAGGTGTTACTGAAGGGGGAACAATGGCAGTGGATTTGGAAGGTGTTACTGAAGGGGGAACAATGGCAGTGGATTTGGAAGGTGTTACTGAAGGGGGAACAATGGCAGTGGATTTGGAAGGTGTTACTGAAGGGGGAACAATGGCAGTGGATTTGGAAGGTGTTACTGAAGGGGGCTTCATGAGTTAATGAAATGCATACATGGGGTGGTCGTCTTTTCTACTTATTGTTGAAATTGAACCATGGCTATACCATGGCTTCTACACTTTCCCAACTCCTTAATAGGACAGATGTGGCTTTGATTTAATGTCTGATAAAAAAGATGATGCCTCCTAAAAGTGCACGGTTCATTTAGAGCTGTGGGGACTATCAGCTGAGCAAGGGCTGAAAGTCCAATATGGTTGTGATAGTCTCTATATCCAAGCTGATATTTACATGGTCCCAGAGTCAATAAATCCAGTGGGGAATTCTAAGTGAATTAGACTATACCACTGAGGATAAGTGAATTGGCGCAGTGAATGAGGACCTGTGTGTAGCCATCGATTGATGAGCCCCCTGCCCATAGCAGGGCAGTGCCCTCTGCTTCAGTGAGGCCAATAGCATTCCTTGTCACACTCATACATCATCAGAGAGAGGGCTGAATGCCACACAATAGCAGACTCAGAACAATAAGCTGGAACACAAGAAAATCTACCAGTTTGTATGCTCAGAACTGCACGTACACACCTCATTTGCAGCCTCAACAACTTTGGAATGAAAAGATTAAAACAAAAATCACAAGCCAGAAATATCACGTTCTTGTAACCATTTTTTTTTCTTCTGCTTCCGGCATAGTTACTCAGTATTGTTGTGCCTTGCTCAAGTACCAGGATTAAGTCTCTGATTTCTCTCTCTCTCTCTCTCTCACATTTCTCGTTCCTTTTTGCAATTTAATTAAAGGGACAGTGTTTTTCTTTTCATCTGCTTGTTTGAAGTGTCGGAGCACATTCAGTATCGTAAAGTTCAAATAATTTCAAAAAGGCTAGGCTCTGTAAATGCTGAATTACCTTGTTCAACTCTCCACTTGTTAAGGTTCCATTTAGTTTCATACTGTACGGCCATGGGAAGGGGAGGGAGCCAGGTAGATCATTGGTTTCCACATACCCAGCCTTTCTCCAGGTCCCCTTAGTCTTGACTGCTTAAATTCAGAGGAATTTCCTCTTCTAGGTTATTCTGTAGAGTCCAAGTATCATTCTGGTTAACCCAAAAAGCTGCTGGTTGATTTATTTATCCTTATTGCCCGACCGAACTAACTCCCATATACCAGCTCATCCCTTGCTCCCTTCTAGGACATCTATGTACCTTTCAGTAACAGATACCGAAATTACAACATTTCAGTATGGGGTCTAAGTACAGCAAAACATCCTCGTTCATGAAGACAGTGCATGCTGGCCAGACACTTAAAAATGTCAATTTACCTATTTGTGCACAACAGTAGGCTTCCCTTCAGTACGATTGGAGCATGAGCTATAGGAGAGGCTAGAAAAACTCAGATTGTTTTCCTTAGAGCGGCGGAGGCTGAGGGGAGATTTGATAGAAGTCTACAAATTTATGAGATGCCCAGATAGGGTTGACAGTCCGAATCTTTCTCCCAGAGTTGAAATGCCTAACACTAGGGGGCATACATTTAAGGTGATACCAGGTAAGTTCAAAGGAGCAAGTTTTTTACACAGAGAGAGATAGGACTCTGGAACGTGCTGCCAGGGATGGTGGCGGAGGTAGATACAATCAAAGCATTTGAGGGACTTTTAGATAAGCACATGATTATGCAAGGAATTGGGGGATATGGCCCAAGGTCAGGTACAAGGAATTACTTTAATCTGGTGTCATGTTTGGCATAACATTGTGGGCTGAAGGGCCTGTTCTGTGCTGTCCTGTTCTATATTCTATGAATGTTGTAACCTCATCTTGGCATGACAGACATGCAGCATCTTTTTATTTCCCTATTTTTGATTGTGGAGCGAAATGGGAAAAGGACTGCTTTAAAAAACAAAGAATTGTGGGAAGGATCATTGCGCTTTTTAGAAGCAGGTTAACAACAATTATCTATACTGCCAATGCGGATACCCAAAACCTGAAATACGATTTAAACAGACAGTGGGAGAAGATTAGGAGCAGATTATCTGGACTGGGGGTGGGGGAAGGGGTTGTTCAAAAGGATTCGGCTGGAAACAAATAGCTGATTGGTCTTAGCAATCGCTCTGTGGGATGGTGACCAGTTCTCCTGCCCGTCACCAACAAGCGATTGGTTCCCAAGTAGCTTGGGGGCCTGAGCAATGAGTCAGAGGTCATTGGAATTCTGATAAGGAAGGTTCTGTTTGTTCTTTGTTGTAAAACAAAACTCCATTAAGTCTGAAGAAAACCAGTTTATTTACCCCCATAGTTGCTGTAAGCTGTGCTTTTAACTCATAAATCTTATAAGTTATCACTTTGAACCTCCTTCAATGTTAAGGAGCAGCAGGTGCTATCAAGCCAAAAGGATAATCTCAGTGAAGCCTGTAAACAGGGCCCATTGAACTGTCTGTCTTCCTAGCTTCACCATAACATCACTGTTTTTCTCAAGTCTATCTGTGTCTGTATGCATCCATGTGGAGGGAGTTTTATAAAGGACTTAAGAGTTTTAATTGATAGACTTATATGTCAACGGTTGGTGATTCTAACTGAATTTATTTGTAATAGCTATAATTCTCGCTAAGCACAGAAACTTGGCCTGTGCTTTCTGTTAATTTGGGTCTATCAGAGAATGTTGCATCCTTTTATAAAATGTTTACCTTTTGGGAATAGTTGAGCTTGATTGTGCTACTGCAGAGATGTGTCAACAATCTTCCTCTGTCTCACCTGAGTTCCAGCTAGGAAGCTAGAGGTTCCACCCCTCGACACTGTAACCATCCTATACCTTAAGGATGGTATCTCGCTCCCATCCTTTATGGCTGCTTCTATATCCCAGTCATCACAAGATCTCGATTGATCCAAGATGTTCTCAGTCCCCATGCGTTCAGGAGGGAAACATGATGCTGTGAGCTTAGAGTGAAGCTGCTACATTCAGCTGAGCAATATCCTTGAGCCACTAGACTTAAGATCAATAGGCTGCCCTCACAGTTGGTCAAAAATTCTAAGCATTAACTCTATCCCCACAA
Organism: Hemiscyllium ocellatum; assembly: GCF_020745735.1. Taxonomy (NCBI): domain Eukaryota; kingdom Metazoa; phylum Chordata; class Chondrichthyes; order Orectolobiformes; family Hemiscylliidae; genus Hemiscyllium; species Hemiscyllium ocellatum. The sequence goes on from NC_083403.1 coordinate 14,544,113, forward strand.
AACACCGTCCACCCAATTTGGCTTGAGAATGCTTGTGATGGTAACTTCCTTGGAAGAACTTGCTGCACTTTTACTGTGAATCTTAACAAAATGTTTGACTCGTTCAGCCTCCATCAGTGTGGTGTGAAGGGTTAATTCTACCTTTAATCTAAGAGTAGCTACTGAACATGTATGAAAGGAGATAAATTGTGGTGATATCAGATCACATGGATCTGTGGATCTGTACTGCCCTCTTTTATCATCACCTCAAAATATTTATGTTCAATAAAGCAGCTAATGCTCACTCAGATAATTGACCTTATTGCAGTCACCCATCAAAAGGTTCCCATTATCCGTCACCCACACCGCCTTGTTTTTCCTGCCATTCCTGTTGACACTTTCTCATTTATCAGTTAATGCTGACACGTATCCATGTTGATGTTGATTTCCTCACTTGCTACCCTGTACCCCTAATGATTGAGGTCTCCAAGTTCTCCACCTTACTGTCACTCATCCCACTCTTCTATTCTTGAGACAACGTAAGCAGTACTAAAGAAAGTGGCCTTGGCAATATTGGGTGCATTGATGGATATCTTCCTTAATTCTATATGGATTCTGGAACAGTTCCTGTGGTTTGGAAGCATATAAATGTAACCCCAATATTTGAAAGGGAGATGGAGTGAATTACAGATCAGTTAGCCCAATATCAGTGATAGGTAAACTGCTAGAGTCTGTTACAATAGACGTGATGACAGAACATTTGGAAAATATTAACAGGAGTAGACAAAGTCAGCATGGATTTATGAAAGGGAAATCATGCTCATCTAAACTACTGGAGTTTTGTGAGAATGTAACTAGTGCAACAGATGAAGGAGAACCAGTGGATGTGATGCATTTGGATTTCATGAAGGCTTTTGATAAGGTCCCATTAAGAGGCTCGTGGACAAAATTAAAGCATTCTGAACTGCGGTCATGTATTGACATGAATTGAGAAATGGTTGACAGACTGGAAGCACAGAGTGGGAACTATGTCTTTTTCTGACTGTCAGGCAGTGACTAGTGATGTAGTAGAGGGGATCAGTGCTTGAACCCCAGATATTCACAATGTTTATAAATGACTTGAATGATGGAACCAAATGCAATATTCTCAAATTTGCTAATGATATTAAACTGGTGGGATTGTGAGTTGTGCAGGAGGGTGCAAGAAAGCTTTAGGGCATTGTCGACAAGTTGAGTGTGTGGGCAAACACAGAGCAGATGTTGTATAGTGTGGCTAACTGTGCAGTTCAATGCATCAGTGTGAAAAACAGGAATGGTAATATATTGGGAAATGTTGATGTACAAAGGGATCTGGGTGTCTTGGTACACAAGTCAATGATAGTAGACCGGCAACAGCAGCAAGCAATTTTGAAGGCAAATGGTGTAATGGTCTTCATTGCAAAGGATTGGAGCTCTAAAATCTCTTTAGTTATACAGAGCCATGGTGAGGTCACACCTGCAGTATTGTGTACAGTTTTAGTCTCCCTACCTAAGAAAGGATTTACTTACCATAGATGTAGTGCAGTGCAGGTTCTCTCAGCTGAAAGCAGGGATGACAGGACGGTGCTATGAGGAAACATTTGCTCAACTGGGCCTGTATTCACTGGAGTTTAGAAGGATGAGATAAAGGATCTGGTTCAAACTTATAAAATTCTGACAGGCCTGGGCAAACCAACTGCAGGGAGCATGTTTTCTCTGATCGGGGAGTCTCGGAGTCACAATCTCAGGATATAGGGTAGGCCACTGGGACCAAGGTGAGGAAACTTTTTTTTCATACAGAGGGTGGTCAACCTGTGGAATTCACTACCCACAGAAGGTTCTGGAGGTCACGTCTCTAAGTACATCAAAGAAAGAGATTGATAGGTTTTTAAAGATATTAATGGCATCAAAGGGCAAGAGGAGAAAGTAAGAATGTGGTCATAGAGCCAGGAAGTTGCACAGCATGGAAACAGGCCCTTCGGTTCAACTCGTCCGTGCTGATCAGATATCCGAAATTAATCTAGTCCAATTTGCCATCATTTGGCCCATATCCCTCTAAACCCTTCCTATTCAAATACCCATCCAGATGCTTTTTAAATTTTGCAATAATACCAGCCTCCACTACTTCCTCTGGCAGCTCGTTCCATACACGCACCATCCTCTGTGTGAAAAACTTGACCCTCAGGTCCGTTTCAAATCTTTCCTCTCTCACCCCAAACCTATGTCCTCTAGTTTTGGACTCCACTACCCTGGGGAAAAGACCTTAGCTATTCACTCTATCCATACCCCTCATGATTTTATAAATCTCTGTAAGATCACTTCAGGGAAAACAACCCCAGTCTATTCAGCTTTTCCCGAAAGCTCAAATTATCCAAACCTGGCAACATCCTTGTAAACCTTTTCTGAATCCTTTCAAGTTTCACAATGTTTTTCCTATAGCAGGGAGACCAGAATTGTATGCAGTATGCCAAAAGTGGCCTCACCAGTCCCCTATACATCTGCAACATGACCTCCCAACTCCTATACTTGATTCACTGACCAATAAAAGCAAATGCCTTTTTCACTACCCAGTCTACCTGTGACTCCACTCTCAAAGAACTATGAACGTGCACTCCAAGGTCTTTTGGTTTGGCAGAATGCCCCAGGAACTTACCATATCTTGTTGAGCTAGAGGATGAGCCACGATATTATAGGATGGTAGAGGAGCTTGAAGAGGTGAATGGCCTGCTCCTGACCTTTCTTTCTACTTTTTTAAAGTTTTTAACCCAAAGCTTCATTTTTTATGATGCTCCAACAAGAACGTACATTCCGAGCCATGATCCTGCAACTCCGTTCACCCTATGATTGTGACAGTACTGTCTGTGGCCTTGCAGTTCAGACCCTTGGACCTAAACTCCTCACAGTATCGAACACAATCTATGACTCACCCTGCACAGCCCTCAACCTAAACGACCCAGGCCAGTACAGAAACCTACTGTGATGTTTACCCTCAGATTGATTTAGGCAGAAGAGAAGTGTGGAAAATCAAAATGGATGATCAAAACTCAGCGAGTATTGAATCAGCAGATGGTGGCGCGTAGGGAGCCAGAGATACAAGGGAGTGGGGAAGAAAAGGAAAACATTTAAGTAATATTGCATGATCAGAGTGTGGTGAAGATATTGACTCCTTAACAGCTGTAAAAGATCTCCAGAGAAAAGACTCGCCACAACAGAAGGAAATAGCTGCCCCAGCTGTTCGCTTACAGAAAACAAGTAGCACATAACTTGGCTTCCGCTGTGTGGATTCCAGTGTAAAACTTTCTCTGGGTCTAACAGAAAGGGATATTTGCTTGCTCCATGCTGTTTGGATTGGCGTGATACTAGATTAGATTAGATAAACTAGATTAGATTACTTACAGTATGGAAACAGGCCCTTCGGCCCAACAAGTCCACACCGACCCGCCGAAGCGCAACCCACCCATACCCCTACATTTTCCCCTTACCTAACACTACGGGCAATTTAGCATGGCCCATTCACCTGACCCGCACATCTTTGGGAGGAAACCGGAGCACCCGGAGGAAACCCACGCAGACACGGGGAGAACGTGCAAACTCCACACAGTCAGTCGCCTGAGTCAGGAATTGAACCCGGGTCTCAGGCGCTGTGAGGCAGCAGTGCTAACCACTGTGCCACCATGCCGCCCACAACTGTGATCATCAATTTGATGTGTGAGGCCTCCTTTGGCCTAAGGCTAAGGTGGAAAGTTTACAGCACAGAAAAGGGCCATTGCCAGGTGACCCCCTGCCATCTCAGGCTTTTCGGGATTTTATGTTTTCCACAGACTTTTAAACTCAAGTCCTATGGTCCTCACTTCAATTTTTAACTTTTTGCTCTCAAACATCATTGCTGATTTCATTGACGCTAAAAGGCAATAAGGAACTACAGAGAGTTATGAACATAACCCAGTGCATCACACAACCCATCCTTCTACTCATTGACTCCATCTATACGTTCAGCTGTCTTGGGAAAGTAACCAACATAATCAAAGACCCCTCCCTTTCCGGATATACTCTTCCATCCTCTTCTGGAGGGCAGAAGATATGAAAGTTTGTATATATGTAAGAAAAGATTCAAGATCAGTTTCTTCCCCACTGTTATTAGCCTTTTGAATGGACCTCTCAAATGTTAATTCTGATCTCTCTCTCTCTGCACCTTCTCTGTGACTGTAACACTATATTTAGCACTCTGTTCTTATGCCTGAAATGTCAACTCTCCTGCTCCTTGGATGCTGCCTGACCTGCTGTGCTTTTCCAGCACTGCACCTTTTGACTCTAACTCTCCAGCATCTGCATTTCTCACTTTCTCTGCTCTGTTCTGTTACTCTGATGCACTTTGTACGGTATGATCTGTGTTTACAGCACGCAAAACAACACTTTTCGCTGTATCTTGGTACTAGTGACAGCAATAAATCAGGGGGAAGTGGATACTGTAGATGTTGGAGATTAGAGTCAAGATTAGTGTGGTGCTGGAAAAGCACAGCAGGTCAGGCAGCATCCGGGGAGCAGGAAAATCGACGTTTTGAGCAAAAGCCCTTATTGGGAATGAGGCTGAGGGGCTTTTGCCTGAAATGTTGATTTTCCTGCTCCTCAGATGCTGCCTGACCTGTTGTGCTTTTCCAGCACCACTCAAATCTTCACAACAATCAATCAATCAATCAATCAGTAAATCAGTGTCTTGCATTCAAAGATACTGTCACCATTTGATGTTGCTAGACAACTCCATGTTAAAGATTCACTGTGCTTTGAAACAGTTCTCCTATCAAGCTGTTGTGTAAGGACTTCAGGACTCCAAAGTGACTTTGTGATGATGTCAAGGAGCTGCACATCACTGTGTCTAAAAAGCCCAGTGGTGGTGGGGTTCAAGCATTTTTGGCTAGAAGACTCTTCTGTGTCATGAACGTGCAAAGGAGATGGATTGGTCCTTATCTAATGTAAACATAAATTAGAGTCTGTTTTATCTGTGATCATTGTGTACAACAGTATTAACGTATCATAAGTAGTGTTACTTTGAAGTCGAAGGCTGAGGACAATGGTTGATTTTGACTCCTCCTCGATCCGTTTGTCTTGGACCTGATATCATAGTGTGGCATCAAACCCCATGATAAAAGATGTTGGGCTTCACTGCCTAGATAATTGTGGTAAATGTCAAGAAACAGATCTGGAAATGATTGGAGAAGAGTCTTCAAAAAAATAATGTTTTCATATGATTGTCTGTACAAATTCAAGACCAAAAATCAACTGAAATAAAGAAATTCACAAAGCAAGGCAGCTGTTCAGGAAACAGTTTAAAAAGAAATTCATTGAATCCGACTGAATGAGGCCATTTTGAGAAAGTTGTCCCCACAGATCTTCTGGGAATTCTGCAGCATTGCACACGGGGAAAAGTTTGAAGATTATTTCACAGAGCATATTGACTACTTAAAGATGTCAGACTAGAGGAGAGAAACCTCTCATTTGAATAAATACAGGTCAACCCAAAATCCTAAACTATCCAGTGGTACGTCTTTTCACAGGTATGCTTGCAAAGCCGCACATCAGAAAGTCCTAAATAGACCACCCATCAATAATGTACTTATTGTAGCCAAAGATGTCATTTCTTGCATATATGGTACAGTCTGAAGAACACACCATGAAACAAATCAGACAGTTCCTGTTTCAATATATACATTCATACCTTGTAACAAAACCTTTGAGAACATTGAGTCATCTTCTAATATAATAGAAGCCAGCAGAAAAGATACAGGATTGCCAACTTTGACTCAAGTGTTTCTATACCTTTTATATTTACTTTCCTGATCCATTTGCTGAAACAGATGAATCAAATCAAAGACTTAAGAAGTGCTGTTAATGTGTAGGGGGGCACGAGTAACATCCTGCCAAAAGTCAATAATGAGTTATTTGGTTTTGCTGGTATTGAGAGCTAGGTTGTTCTCAGTGCACCATTTTTCCAGGTCTTCCAAGTCCTGGCGGTAGTCTGTTTTGTCGTCGTATGAGATTCAACCAACTATAGCGGTGTCATCAGCGAACTTGTTAATGGCATTAGTTTGGTATTTGGCGACGCAGTCATGAGTATACAATGAGTACAGTAGGGGGTTGAGTATGCACCCCTGGGGAGGCTCCAGTGTTGAGTGTTAGTGAGGATCTTCGCTGATTGTGGCGTGTGGGTCAGGAAACTAAGGATCCAGTTGCAGAGAGTGGGGCTTAGTCCGAGATCACTAAGTTTAGTAATCAGTCTCAAGGGAATAATAGTATTGAAGGCTGAACTGTAGCCAATGAGTAGGATTTATACATAGCTGTTCTTGGTGTCAAAATGTTCTAGGGAGCAGTGAAGGGCAAGTGATTTGGCATCTGATGTGGATCTGTTGGTCCAATAGGCAAGTTGGAGTGGTTCAAGAGTAGTGGGGAGGCTGGAGTTGATTAATGCCATGGTATGGTATGGACACAACATGACGATCAGTTAATCCTGACCTAAAATAACTGTAAGACAGAGCCTGATTGTTACCCTGATTGTATTTGGTAGTAATGCATAATAAATAGTTCTCCTTTGAAGTCTAAGCTTGAAGACAGTCCTTGACTTTCTATCTCCTCAACCAGTCTCTCTTGAACCTAAATTCATAGAATAGTATCAAGTCAGATGATAAAAGCAGACAATGAACAGTGCTGGGTCCACTACCTTTTGTAATTCACATAAATGATTTGGATTTGAATATGGGAGGTATGGTTAGTAAGTTTGCAGATGATACCAAAATTGGAGGTGTAGTGGACAGTGAAGAAGGTTACCTAAGAGTAAAATAAATTTGATCAGATGGGGCAATGGGCTGAGGAGTGGCCGATGGAGTTTAATTTAGATAAATACAAGGTGCTGCATTTTGGAAAAGCAAATCAGGGCAGGCCTTATAAGCTTAATTGTAAGGTCCTGAGGAGTGTTGCTGAACAAAAAGACCATAGAGTGCAAGTTTCTTAGTTCCTTTAAAGTAGAGCCCCAGGGAGACACGATAGTGAAGAAGGGCTTGCCTTTATTGGTCAGTGCATTGAATTTAAGAGCTGGGAGGTCATATTGCGGGTATACAGGACATTGGTTAGGTCACTTTTGAAATACTGCATTTAGTTCTGGTCTCCCTACTTTTGGAAGGATGCTGTGAAACTTGAAAGGGTTTAGAAAAGATTTATAAGGATGTTGCCAGGGTTGGGGGATTTGAGCTAAAGGGAGAGGCTGAACAGGCTGGGGCTGTTTTCCCTGGAGCGTCGGAGGCTGAGGGTGATCTTTCAGAGGTTTATAAAATCATGAGGGGCATGGCTAGGATATAGAGACAGAGTCTTTTCCCTGGAGTGGGGGAGTCCAGAACTATACACAAACACACCGTGATATTATGTTACGAAGTAGTAGCAGACCACCCATCCTCATCCCACCCACTACCTCTCTATCCACCCTATATCCCAGATCAACATTTACCTCTCAACCAATATCACTCAGACAGATGATCTGGTCAATTATTGAATCATTGCTGGTGGGGATTTGTTATACTGAAAATTTGTTGCTGGAAAAGCGCAGCAGGTCAGGGAGAATCCAAGGAGCAGGAGAATCGACGTTTCAGCAGGAATCCTTGGATGCTGCCTGACCTGCTGCGCTTTTCCAGCGACACATTTTCAGCTCTGATCTCCAGCATTTGCAGTCCTCACTTTCTCCTAGGGGTTTGTTATACACCAACAAACTGCCCTGTTTCTTCCATTATAGCTAAGACTACATTCCAAAATGTACTTCATTGAATATAAATTGTCTTTAGATATCCTAAAGTTGTGAAAGATGTTACAAATCTTTCCTCCTTTTTTTTATTAAAGATGCTCACATAAATATGGGTAGGTTCTGAAAGAACTCTGGAATTAGTACATTCCTGTAAAACTTGTGAGAATTGGGTTGTACAGATACATGACACCTGGAGTCAGGTGTCGCTTATCCTGCTTCATATAAAACATCTTAAATTGCTTAACATCACCTCAGGAAAGAGTCAAGATGTAATTTTAATCCTAAAACAAGCCTCAGCTGGAAAAGAAACCTGGGAACTGAGGAGAGAAAGGCGAGTAACCTATGATTAATCCTACACAGCTACAGAAACCATGGTAATGTCTTCTGCAAGACAAAGATTATTTATACAATGTGACCAGGAGAAAGCAGATCTTGTATTGAACAGGGAGAGTGAAGGGAAGGAGCAACCCCTGTGGTGGCTTCAACATCATGACTAGACATTCCAACTCTTCCCCTGAACACTCTTAAATTTCATCACTGTCTCCAGCTACCAATCTCCCAGGAGAGACAAAAACACGGACAGAAAACCCAGGGCCAAAAGAAAAAAAAAATTAAAACTTCTCTCCAATTCTATTAGAGGAATCAGAAACCAGTCCTGCAGATTGCTTGGGATTGCTTTTGGAAAAGGAAGTTGAATTGTGAAACAAATGTTTACAACAAGAAGGTTAGCACAACCATTTTATCTTGGAGACTGCGAAAATTGTGTTTAATGCCAAATGTTTAAGAATGTGGAGGCTGCGCAGGTGGAGGAAGTTCAGATATAGCTCAGGCATGATCTGATTGAAGAGTAGAACAGACTTGAGCAGCTGAATGAGTTCCTCCTGTCACTATTATGATGGGATGTTGAGGTAGTCAGGCCTGGACTGTCATTGAATGGGTTGACCTGCTTCGCCTTACAGTAGGTTCTGGTGGCAGTAGCCCATTAGTGCTTGCAGTTCAACCAATGAGAGGAGATGGGGGAGCTGCAGATAACTGTGGGTAACATGAAAGGAAGTGAATAACTGGAGGTACGTGCAATTGGTGTTGGTGAGTTCAGAGGGGAAGTGGACTGAGACTGGGACAGAGAAAAGAGAAAGCTTGTTGTGTAGCTAGGCTTTATTTCTCCAATGTTACAGCAGAGCAGTAGCAATTAGATGTGCAGTGCTTTGGGAGACTGAGCTCCATGAAAGATACAGTGGAATAGCAGGGCCTTCCGTTTGTATGGGTTTGATCTGAAATTTGCACTGGCCAGACAGGTTTCTACACATTTCAGATCCTCTTGCACTATTATTATTAAAAAAAAATTGAAATTTGTGTTTCACCTCAACTATTGCAGCATGGAGAAATCCCTGGAGTTGCCAGAGTAAGAAGGAAAAGAACAAGACAACTATCTAAAGAAAGTCATATGGGCTTAGACCGGATTAAATAGGGAGTATAAAGCTGCTGTCAGGAAAAGTGACCATGACAATGTCATCACTTGCTGCATCAACCCACCTGGATCTCTAATGTCCTTTTTGAACAGAAATCTGCTGTCCTTACGTGGTCTGATCTGTATGTTACTTCAGATTCCACAGCAGTAACTGCTCCCTGGGTTAGAATGTCCTATTTGCAGAGGCAATTATCGATAAGCAATGCTGGCATTGCCAGTGGCGCCTATATCTCAAGAAAAGAATTAACTTTCATCCGATTGCACTCCAGGGCACTCTGGAAGAACAGTCACTGATGTCAAATGGATTTATATAAACCCTTTCCCCACCACTTTACAGGCCTTGAAATACTGCTGAGATGGCAATTACAGTCATAACCTTGGCTAACATATACAGCAAGATTCCAAAATCTCAATGATATGATGATCAAATAATTTGATGTTAGTTGAGTGATAAATATTGTCTGGAATTCTGCTCCTTAAGTAATGGAAGAGTTAAATGTCTTGTGAACAGCTGAAGGGGGAAGAGTGTGTGTGTGTGTGAGAGTGTATCTGTGTGCGTGCGTGAGGGAGAGTCTGTGTGTCTGTGTGTGAGAGAGAGTGTGTGTGTCTGTGTGACTGTGTGTATGTTTATGTGTGTCTATGTGACTGTGTGTGTGACTGTGTATATGTGTAAGACTGTGTCTATGTGTGAGAGAGAGTGTGTCTATGTGACTGTGTATGTTTGTGTTTGTGTGTGTGTGAGAGAGAGAGTGTGTGTGTCTATGTGACTGTGTGTGTTTGTGTGTGTGTGAGATTGAGAGTGTGTGTGTCTATGTGACTGTGTGTGTATGTGTGTCTGTGTGTGTATGTGTGTGTGTGAGAGAGAGAGTGCCTATGTGTGAGAGCGAGAGTGTGTGTCTATGTGACTGTATGTGTGTCTTTGAATGTTTGTGTGTGTGAGAGTGTGTCTATGTGTGTGAGTAAGAGAGAGTGTGTGTGTGTGTGTGTGTGTGTGTGTTTGGTGCACGCGTGTGTGTGAGTGAGAAGCCGCACGTTTTCAGACTGTTTGGACGTGCTTGTTTGGTACTCAGTGCCCTTGATAAGTTGCAGCTTGCTTTTTATGTATCCCTTTGTTTGGAGATCTGATACATACTGCCCTCTGGAAGTATCTCTTCAAACTTTAATCGCACATTACATCATCCTCCAAAGAAGACACCACCAAACAAGCACGAGTTTCTTTCCTCTGTTAATAGGAACAAGGGACATATGATCAGGACTAAGTCATTTGGTCCTTCAGCCTGCCCCATTATTAAGCAAAATCCTGGCACAGCTGGTTGTCTTTTCAGCTCCATTTTCCTGTCAGACCACATAACACTTGACTCCCTTACCTAGCAAAAATCTACCTATTGCAGTCATGTCAGTAACCTAGCTCCCACTACTTTCTGGGGAAGAGAATTCAACATCCTCAGTTCCCTCTTAACAGGGAGACCTCTTACCCTTAAACTAGATCCCCTGGTTCCAATAGCCCCTACAAGGTGAACCATTCATTTAGTATTCACTCTGACAAGTATATCAATATGACCACGCTCATTCTTCTAAACACCAGTGGATATGTTTCAGTTCTATATTTCTTCATAAGATGAACCCTTCATCCCAGGAACATGAGTCAACTGAACCTTTGCTGAATTGCTTCTAATGTAATTATGTCTTTTTCTAAGAAAGGGAATCAAATAAATAAAACTGTACCCTGCTCCAGATGTGGGCTCACTTAGACATACACAGCTACAGCATACATTTCTGTTATATCGACCATTCCCCTTGCAATAAACATCAACATTCCATTTGACTTCCTAATCATTTGTTGTCTATTCAAACCAACATGGTGTGATTTGGTTATTGGATGACCAAGCATTTTTGTAATCTGTGATCTGTGATCTCTCTCTCCATTAAGTAGTATACTCTTCTTCTGGTCTTCCTGCAAAGTGGGCAAGTTCACATTTTAGCTGCAAATGTGTTGCTGGTCAAAGCACAGCAGGCCAGGCAGCATCTCAGGAATAGAGAATTCGACGTTTCGAGCATAAGCCCTTCATCAGGAATAAGAGAGAGAGAGAGCCAAGCAGGCTAAGATAAAGGGTAGGGAGGAGGGACTAGGGGGAGGGGCGATGGAGGTGGGATAGGTGGAAGGAGGTCAAGGTGAGGGTGATAGGCCGGAGTGGGGTGGGGGCGGAGAGGTCAGGAAGAGGATTGCAGGTTAGGAGGGCGGTGCTGAGTTGAGGGAACCGACTGAGACAAGGTGGGGGGAGGGGAAATGAGGAAGCTGGAGAAATCTGAATTCATACCTTGTGGTTGGAGGGTTCCCAGGCGGAAGATGAGGCGCTCCTCCTCCAGCCGTCGTGTTGTTGTGTTCTGCCGGTGGAGGAGTCCAAGGACCTGCATGTCCTTGGTGGAGTGGGAGGGAGAGTTAAAGTGTTGAGCCACGGGGTGATTGGGTTGGTTGGTTCGGGCGGCCCGGAGGTGTTCTCTGAAGCGTTCTGCAAGTAAGCGGCCTGTCTCCCCAATATAGAGGAGGCCACATCGGGTGCAGCGGATGCAATAGATGATGTGTGTGGAGGTACAGGTGAACTTGTGGCGGATATGGAAGGATCCCTTGGGGCCTTGGAGGGAAGTGAGTGTGGAGGTGTGGGCGCAAGTTTTACATTTCCTGCGGTTGCAGGGGAAGGTGCCGGGGGTGGAGGTTGGGTTGGTGGGGGGTGTGGATCTGACATTTTACCACATGATCCTCCATCTGTCAGATTTGTTTCTCTCTCAGCCAGCTCCTACATTTCCCTCCATAGATTTCATACCTCCTCTTGAAAATTTATTTTCTGTCTAGCTTGGTGTTTTAACAAACTTAAATCGGTCTCCTTTTTTTTAGTTCATCTGTGAGTTGTGGGATGTGGGTGTCACTGGCTGGGCCCAGCATTTATTATCTGTCCCTAGTTGCCCCTTGAGAAGGTGGTGCTGAGCTGCCTTCTTGATCTGCTGCAGTCCACCTGCTGTGGGTTGACCAACAATGCCATTAGGGAGGGAATTCCAGGATTTTGACCCTGAAACAGTGAAGGAACAGGGACATATTTCCAATTCAGGATGGTGAGTGACTTGGAGGAGAATGTGAAGGTGGTAGTGTTCCCATATATCTCCTACCCTTGTTCTTCAAGATGGAAGTGGTTGTTGGTTTGGAAGGTGCTGGCTGAGGATCTTTGGTGAATTTCTGCAGGGCATCTTGTAGGTAGTACACACTGCTGTAGTGGTTCTGTTCGCCGATCTGGGAATTTGTGTTGCAGACGTTTTGACCCCTGTCTAGGTGACATCCTCAGTGCTTGGGAGCCTCTGAGGATGTCATCTAGACAGGGGACGAAACGTCTGCAACACAAATTCCCAGATCGGCGAACAGAACCACAACAACGAGCACCCAAGCTACAAATCTTCTCACAGACTTAGTACACACTGCTGCTAGTGAGTGTCAGTGGTGGAGAGAGTGGATGCTTGTGGATGTGATGTTAATCAAGCAAGCTATTTTGTCCTGGATGGTGTCAAGCTTCTTGGTGTTGCTGGAGCTGCACTCATTCAGGCAAGTGGGGACTATTCCATCACACTCCTGACTTGTGCCTTATAGATGGTGTATAAACTTTGGGGAGTCAGAAGGTGAGTTACTTGCTGCAGTATTGCTAGCCTCTGAACTGCTTTTGTAGCCACTCACTTATGTAGTGAATCCAGTTGAGTTTCTGGTCAATAGTAAACCCCAGGATGTTGATAGTGAGCGATTCAGTGATGGTAGCATCATTGAATGCCATCAGATGGTGGTTAGATTGTCTCTTATTGGTGATGTTGATTGCCTGGCATTACTTGTCAGTCCAAGCTTGGATATTATCCAGATTTTGTTGCATTGAACATGGCTGTTTCGGTATCTGAGGAATCGTGAATGATCCTGAATTACAGAGATGAGGTGGATGATTAAAAAGCATCACCTCCTGTGGCAGGAGGTAAGGGAACCAACAAGAGAGATGTTTACCATTGATTGCACAATGTTCAACACCATTCATGACTCCTCAGATACCAAAGCACCATACAAATGCCAAGCAACGGCCGTCTCCAATGAGAGACTTCCTAACCACCTGCATATGACATTTAATGCTGTTACCATCACTGAATCCCTGGCTATGAATATCCTGAATGTTACCTTGATATGGAAACTCAGCCGGACTCATCAGAATTCTTCCTTGCTAGTGATATGATTTGATTTTAATTTGAAATTGTCATGAGTATTTTACATAAGACTATAATAAAATACAGTGAAAAGCTTTCAGTGAACAGCACCATTTTAAATAATTAAAGAATAAGGAAAAAGAAAGATTTGACTTGAAGACAATTCATCAATCCTGGGCTCGCTCATCACCATGGCCATGTAAAGAGATTGCACACCCATGGTAAAGAGAAAGTGGTTGGAGCCCACAATCTGGAATTCCTGAAACTGACATAAAGTGCACTTCAACCCTCACTCCCTCTATTTCATCCCGCTGTGACGATAGGGTCCCCTTGTCATCTAATACTATCCCACCAGTATCCACATCCAGAGGATTATTAGCTGCCACTTCCATCTCCTCCAGCGGGATGCTACTGCCAGACACATATTCCCCTCTTCTTCCTTATCAGCCTTCTGCAGGAACCATTCCCTCTGGGACATCCTTGTCCATTCTTCCTTCACACCCAACACTCCCCCATAGCCAGATGTTACCGTCCCGTACAACCGCAGAAGGTATAATACCTGTTTGTTTACCTCTCCCCTCCATCACATCCAAGGGGCCAACATACCTTCCAAGTGAAACAATACTTTACCTTCACTCCACTCAGTCTAGTCTACTGCATTCACTGCTCTACTTTGGGAAAATGAAGCATACATTGGGTGACCACTTCACAGAACACCTACATTGTGTGTGCAAAAAAGATCAAAAGCTTCCAGTTTCCTGCCACTTCAACACCTCACCCTGTTCCCTGGCCATACCCTTTGTTTGCACAGTGAGAGCTGTTGTCTTTTGCCTGAACTAGTTAGTGTCTCAATGATTCCATTAACTGGTGATTGTACTGAGCTCAAGAGTGTGGTGCTGGAAAAGCACAGCAGGTCAGGCAACATCCGAGGAGCAGGAGAGTCGACATTTCGAGCAAAAGTCCTTCATCAGGTATGAGGCTGTGGGGGGTGGCGGGGTGGTGGCTGGGGGCAAGGTAGTTGAGAGTGTGATGGGTAGATGGAAGTGGGTGTAATGGTGATAGGTCAGAGGGGAGTGGTGGAGTGGATAGGTGGGAAGGACGATGGATAAGTAGGACAGGTCATGAGGGCAGTGCTGAGTTGGGAGGTTGGATGTAGGATAAGGTGGGGAAGGGGAAATGAGGAAACTGGTGAAATCCATATTGATGCCATGGAGTTGGAGGGTCCCGAGGCGGAAGATGAGGCATTCTTCCTCCAGGCATCAAGTGGTTAGGGAGTGGTGATGGAGGAGGCCCAAGACTTACATGTCCTTGGCGGAGTGGGAGGGGCAGTTGAAGTGTTTAGCCATGGGGTGGTGGGGTTGGTTGGTGTGGGTGTCCCGGAGATGTTCTTTGAAGCACTCTGGAAGTAGGCGTCCTGTCTCCCCAATGTAGAGGAGACCACATCGGGAACAACGGATACAGTAAATGACATGTGTGGAAGTGCAAGTGAAACTTTGATGGATGTGGAAGACTCCTTTGGGGCCTTGAATGGAGGTGAGCGGGGAGGTGTGGGTGCAGATTTTGCAATTCCTGCAATAGCAGGGGAAGGTGCTGGGAGGGGAGGATGGGTTAGTGGGGTGTGGATCTGACAAGAGAGTCGTGGAGTGTATGGTCTTTATCGAAAGCGGATAGGGGCGGGGAGGAAAATATATCTCTGGTGGTGGGGTCCGTTTGTAGGTGGCGGAAATGGCGGAGGCTGATGCGATGTATATGGAGGTTGGTGGAGTGGAAGGTGAGGACCAGGGGAGTTCTGTCCTTGTTGTGATTGGAGCGATGGGGTTTGCGGGCGGAGGTGTGGCAAGTGGATGAGATGCACTGGAAGGTATCATCAACCAGGTGGGAGAGGAAATTGTGGTCTTTAAAGAAGGAGACCATCGGGTGAGTTCTGTGGTGGAAACTGTACTGTGGTGATTATACTGACCCAGAGATCCCAATAATGAATTAACTACTAACCACACTTGGTCAATGATTCCTGTGACCAGGGATGAGACTGACCCAGTAACCCAACAACCCAGTGACTGCACCTACGCAGTAACTCAATTAGCCAGTGATCACACTGGCTCAGTGATTCAATTAACCAGTGATTTCATTAACCAGCAATCAGTCTGGTTCTTTTATTCCATTAACCAGTGAGTCCATTAACCTGTAACCACACTGGCTTCGTGATTCCGTTAACCAGTGATCACACTGACTGAGTGATTCCATTAACCAATGATGGCTAATGACTCAGTGATTCCATAATTCATCTTTCAGGAAAGTTTGCTTCTCTTATGTCAAATAAGTTGTAGAATAGTTTGTGTCTAACTGGGTAGTAAGGGGTTAATTGAGTGATGCCTTCCCCCTTTGCTTCTCCAAGTGTCCAGCAGATGGTGATGCAGCCCACAAAGTTCTGGGATCCGCATGTCAGTCTTGGGAACTGAATATTGGTTCTGGCGCGTTAATAATGACCTTGTTACATTGCTTTTAGCCAATCATCTTGCAAGCATGCACACACCCCCTGGATCAGAGCCATGAGCTACTGCACTGAAATTACCCACAGTGATTACATCAGTCATAGAGCAGTGTTAGTAACCACACACATACGCACGCATATATACACATGAAAAATGCGCACATATATTCACACACACAGACGCACACATGCACACAAACATATGGACACACAGGCATTCACATACACAATGCACACACATGCATACAAGCACACATACAGATACACACATACGCACATGCACACAAGCACACACACATGCATTCTGCTGCTTCTATAGATGATTAGTGTCAGGAGTGTGTGAGTAAGTGAACATTTTTATGTGAGAGTGAGTGAACATTTGTGGGCAAGTGTGTACATGTTTGAGTGAGACTACCTTTCAAAGTGTGGTCGTTGTTGAAATTAGGAAGTGGAAAATACCAATTTGTCTAATTGCAAATGTGATTGCTGAGTTAATATGGACCTGGACATCACAGATAATTTACTTCCCTTTGAAATAGTGTCATGGGGTCTTTATTAGCTTCATAGACCCTCATACTCATCCCACCTGACTTCATCTGACTCCATTCATATATCCTATTATTTCTATCCCCTTCATGTACTGAACTAGCTTCCCCAGAATGACATCTAACCAATCAGCTGATGTTTTAGTGAGTCTACATTCTTACCTACTTTATGTGAAGATGTTGCAACTGAATTCCTATTAGATCTATTAGGGACTATCGTACGTTAATATTCTGGACTCTTGCACAAATGAAAATATCTCTTCTACGTTCTATCGAAACTGCTCAGTGATCTTAAAGGCCAAGATCAGGCCAACTCTCAGCTTTCTCTTTTGTGAAGGTAAGCCCCAGTCTGTTTTACTGTGTCCACAGCCTCTCAGCTTTCTATAATGTATGTTAATCGCCTTTTGTACCCATCCCACAGAAACCAGGACTTTGTGTGCAGTTACACTTAAGTAGGGTGTAGCTTCTCTGTGAAACTCTTCTCAGTGTCTCAGAACTGTTAGGCTCTGAGGGCTGGGAGGTCTTGCCCAAAGGGCCTAATGAATACTGTCTAACCAACACTTTATGTACTGAGTCAGACCTCCCTGCTGTCAAGCTTTCCTGCTCATGTTCAATTTACTCAGCAAGTATTTAAGCCTACCTGCAATGGGTTGATTTTTTTTTTGAGGTTTGAAAATAAGGTTTAATTTGTGGCATTACTATTGAAGGGGCACAAATGTGTCACCTAAATGCTGCCCGTTTAGTTACCAGCTGGACGTCAAATATCAGATTATTTTTACTCCGGAAATCCTTGCCACAGAGAACTGTGGGACCAGAGACTTGAGTATATTTAAGGCTGAGATAGATAGATTCTAGATCAGAAGGGAATCAAGGGAGATGGGAAGAGGGCAGGAAAGTGGATGTGAGAAATGCCAGATTAGCCATCATCCTATGAAAGGTGGAGCAGGCTCGAGGGGGCGATGTGACCTACTCCTGTTCTTATTTCTTATGGGCTGATGGTCGTGGGGTCTTTTAATGTATACAGTGCATTGTCAACTGGCACACTCTTTTATCCTCAGTTGTTTCTCTTATATTCCTGAGTCCAGTTTCATAAGCATCCAACTTCATGTTGTGACTTTGGTAGTATGTGGGCAATAGAAGAATATGACAGAAAAAATGGAAGCTTAGAGAGACAATCTCTGAGAGATAGGCTAGGCTAACAGCTTCACACATGAGCAGTCAGCCTCTGTACACTTGGTGGCACTCTTACCCAGGATAGGGATGAATGGGGCTAATATTGGGCAGGTCAGGCGCAGCAGTGGTTCATGTCCCTGGCCCTACTCTCACCTACAGGGACAAGAGATTCAACAGCTCAAGAGAGAGTACATTTCTCGGGTGTGAAACTCTGCAGTCTGCTTTTGCGATGTTTGAAAACGTGCTGGACAATTTGTGTACAGTAAGACCCCACAAACAGCAGTGAGCAGACTGCGTACTTTAGCTACCGTTTGATGAACATATTCATCATTTTGCTGGAAATACTGCCCCCCGACAAAATGTCCTTCTTTGGAATAACGCCACAGATGACATTTACATTCAGGAGAGTGTACCTAACAGAAGTATATAGGAAGCTTGAACTTTAAATGCCAAGATAAACATGACTCTAATTCCTCGTGAGTTAGTTAAAATTATGCCCAGACATGTTTAAACATCAACATTTTTAAGGCCACATCATTTGTGATCTGCTTCCTGGCATTCTGTTAAATACTGGCTGCGGACCAGGAGAAGCTATACACTTCCCTAAACTATTACATTTTCCCTTAATTGTTTTGGCAAGGATTCAACTGAATTGGTTTCGGCAGTGTTGAAAACTTTCCCTCCTTTATGTGTTTTTATATCAAAGGGTTGGTCCCCATCCAAAGTTTCACAGTGAGATGATGTTGCAATCTATCCCATCCTGTCAACATCGCCTTAACCAGAAGTGAATTCAAACAACTGGGCCGAGAGTTGAGTGAACCCTATATTTTCTCTGGCGTGAAACTCCCAGTTTCCCAATTTCTCCTGCTTTACACAAAGCCTTGCATTTATATAGCTTCCTCCAATGTAGGAAAGCTTTCCAAGGTATCTCAGATGATGATGATGCAACTCCAAAGGGAATGCAGAAGGAGTGTAACCTGGAAACATATGTGTGAAAGATAGCAATGCAGTTGAGAAAGTAGCTAATAAATGCTATTTTTGTGTGTTTTACAAATGGAGGACTTGATTGCTGAAGGATATTACCTGAATTTAAAAAAAAAATTAGTTCAGAGATATGGAGAAAGTTGAGGGACTTGATGAGTCACGCTTGCAGAAAGCCATAATAGATGTTTTAGACCAAAGGGCCTCTTTCTATGTTGTAACTATTCTCTGATTCAGTGATTCAATGAGGCATAGTTAACGACATATTAGGTGACATGAGCAAACCAACAGAGGTTGGTTTTAAAAAGTATCTTAAAGAAGGTAGTGAGAAGGAACTCCAGAGCTCATAAGCTGAAAGTTCAGACTCCAATAGTTGGTCAAAGCAAGTGGGAGAAATGCTTAAGAGAAACCAAAAGATAGAAGTGAGCCCTTGTAACGTGCTTTTCCTTTTGCTATGTCTCCTATGATGGTTTGAGATTACTTGGAAGACTGGAATGAATTCACAAGCATTTTTCATATTCCCTACAGCATAGAAACAGGCCTTTTGGCCCAACAAATCCACACCAACCCTCCGAAGAGTAACCCACCCAGACCCATTCCCCCTGAATAATGCACCTAACACTAAGGGCGATTTAGCATGGCCAATTCACTAAACTTGCACACCTTTGTGTTTGTGGGAGGAAACCGGAGCACCCGGAGGAAACCCACACGGACATAGAGAGAACGTGCAAACCTCACACATGGTGGGAATTGAACCCGAGGCCCTGGTGCTGTGAGGCAGCAGTGCTAACCACTGAGTCACCATGCCACCCATAATAATTAATATTCCTGTTTCATGCAATTCTAACGTTTTGTTGAACCATGGCCATAATATCTCTGTGGCTTCCCTCAGTGTCTCATTTTATACACAGTGATTACATCTCTTTCCCTGTTCTACAATAGAATGAGCACGGAAACAGAGCCTTCGGACCAACCTGACCACGTTCCAAAACTAAACTAGCCCCACTTGCCTGTACTTGGTCCATTTCCCTCCAAACATTTCTTATTCATGTACTTATCCAAATGTCTTTTAAACATTGTAACTGTAACCGCATCCACTTTCTCTGCAAGTTCATTTCACATGTGAACCAACATCTGTGTAAAAAAGTTGTCCTTTATGTCCTTACATCCTTCCCCTCTCACCTTAAAAATATGCCCCACAGTTTTGAACTCCCCCACTGCAGAGAAAAACCATATGTCATTCACCTTACCTATACCCTGTCATGATTTTATAAACCTCTAAAAGGTCACACCTCAACCTGTGATGCTCCAGTGAAAGATGTCTCAGTCTGTCCAGCCTCTCCCTATAACTCAAACCCTCCATTCCCAGCAACATCCTGGTATATCTTTTCTGACCGTTCTCTAGCTTAATAATATCCTTCCTATAGCAGGGTAGCCAGAACTGCAACCAATTGCCCAGACCTTGGGATTGACAAATAAATAATCCTATGTGTACCGAAGCACACAACTCGAGTTGGACCTTAAAATAAATAATTCTGCTCGGATGGATTATCAAAACCCATATCGTTGCCTAAAAGAAGGTCAACTCAATTATGTAAAGTGAAATGAATTATACAGCTCAGAGGCAGGCCATTCAATCTGCTGATTATTTTCCACGTAAAGGTCCAGTTCTCCTCAAACAAAGGCAAAACATTGTGGATGTTGGAATCTGGAAAATACACTGAGAATGCTGGAGAAACTCAGCAGGTCTCGCAGCAGAGAGAAACAAGACTATCATTTCAAGACCAACATGATTTTTCTTCGGAACTGTCATCCTCCTTCATTGTATCCCTATTAACATAACCTTCCATTCCTTTCCCCCCTCATGTGCTTATCCAGCTTCCAGTTCAATGCTTCTAATATGCTTCAATCCCATCTTGCGTGTCTCACTTTCTAACCACACTCTTTGAGTCAAGTCTAAAGCAGCTTATTCAGAAAACTGCTCGACAATTGCCGAGTTATTGTTTCCACTGGCTTTTCCCATAAATCAGATGGGTTGCCAATGAATTTTGCTCTGAGCAAGAAAGTTGCCTTGTTCATGTTGAGTGAGCGCGCATTATGTAGAATCACATGCAGAAGCACAAATGGTGAAGACATGTGCTTTCCCGTTTAATTGTCACTCTGTCATCACTTGGCAGTATTGCTCACCACACATACAGAAGGCACACTATCTGCATTGCCAGCACTTCCGATTCATTCACTAGTCCTGAGATTTGCGAAATTTTGAACAAAAAAATACTCTTTAGCTGATGAATCATGTGGCAAATCTAAACAAGGCTTTGTGTGGGTGAGACATTCCATGCAGGAGTCAGAGTTACCAGGTCTGGAAAGAAAAGGTTGCGTTTACATAGCACCTTTCATTACCTCAGGACGTCGGAAAGTATTTTGCAGCCAGTGTAATGATTCTGAGGTGTAGACACTGCTGTAATGCAGGAGGCATTCAGAACTTGTTGACTGAGAGACAAATATTGGCCTGGATAGCTGCTCTTCTTCGAAATATTGTCATCAGGTCTTTTACATTCACAGCAGAGGGTAGATGAAAGACAGTATCTGACAGTGCTCCACTCCTGCAGTGATTGGTTTTATTGTTCAGGTCTCAACCCACAACCTTCTGACTCAGACTGCTTCCAGTTTGAACAAGGCTGGCATAGCAGCAGGCCGCCAGTAGGAGGCAACACAATGGCTCGAGGAGATCAGGAGCCAGGTCTTTGGGTTTTGGGGATGAACAGGGTTCAGAATTTGTTACTCAGGAATCTAACAGAAGACAAGGTTTCTGGACAAGGAGGTAAACAGGATTCAGAGTTCCTGGTCCAAGAGACAAGTAGGATTCAGAATTCCTGGTCCAGCAGTATGGCAGGATTCAGAATTCCTGGTTCAGGGATACAGCAGTAGTCACAGTTAGGGTAGCCAAATTCAGAAATGGTTCAGAATCTGCAAACAGAAGACCAGCAGGAAAATAATCCATTGTGTCTAGGAGACCATTGGATCGTTTCCAGCATTGTAGCATTCCTGCACTGTCACCCTATACCCTAAACCTGACCCTAACCCTAAACCGTCACCTTAATCTTAACCCTAATCCTGAATCTAATTCTAACCATAACCCTAATCCTCACCTTAATCTTAATCTTTACACTAACCCTAACCCTAACCATTAGATTAACACAAAACTTAACCTAAATGCTAGTCCTAACACTAATCCTAATCCTAATCGTAATTCTCAACCTAATCCTACTCTTAATCCTGATCTTAACCTAAACCCAAACAATAATCCTAATCTTAACCCAAACTAATCCTAATCAAAATTCTAACCCGAACCCTAACCCTATCGAAATCCTAACTCTAAAACTAACCACAATCCCAATCCTAACCCTATCCCTAAACCATCCCATAATATTCTAACTGTGTTCAAGCCAGTGCAGGCAGCAACTTGTGTAGATGTCATTCTAACATTTTTGTCAGTATTGAAAGTAAGAAATCAATGGTACTCCAGGTACCTCTCTACCCTCTGCCAATTATAGCCTTAATACTCACTTCAACCTAAAGTTAGGGAAGACCAATCCTGACAATAGCTCTAATGCTGACTTGAAGTATGATTTCTAACACAAAATCCATGCCAAATCCCTATCCCAACCCCAAACCCAACACTAGACCTAATTGTAAGAAAGATCTGAGCTCTACCTTACCCTTCCTTGAGCCTGAATCATAATTGGAACAGAAATCCAAAGCCTGAACATTTGGGTTCAAATAACTAAACTAACCCTAGCTTAATACTTAGCTCAAATGGTCACCTCTACCCAAACTGAACTCTCAGTTTAACTGTAATCCTTATTTTTGCCTCAATTTTACCCACCGGATCAGTAATCCCTCCATAATCATAAGAATATAGTTGGAATGTCACTGGACTAGTTATTAAATGCCCAGGCTAATGTTTGAGGGATATGGGTTTGAATCCTAGGGTGGCCATCTGAAATGTAAAACTCTTAATGGTAGCCATGTAACGATTGTCATTCACTAGTGACCCCAGTGGCAGGAAATCTGCCATCCTTACCTGGTCTGGTCTACATGAGACTCCGGACCCACAGCAATGTGGTTGACTTTCCACTGCCCTCAGGGGAGTTAGGGATGGGCAATAAATGCTGGCTCAGCTAGTGATGCCAACTTCCAATGAATCAATAAAAACAAAAAGGTTGGCGAAAAGAACTGCAGCAGGTCACAGGATTGACAATGGAGAGCCAGAAATAGCTGCAAATGTGTTGCTGGTCAAAGCACAGCAGGTTAGGCAGCATCTCAGGAATAGAGAATTCGACGTTTCGAGCACAAGCCCAAATAGGCAGAGCAATTAAACAACGTCTGCAGTTCTGTTTTCAGAAAAATAAGATACCAAAATGCCCAGAGGTGCCAGGGAGCGAAAAGTCTTTAGGGAAGAAGGAATTGAAGAAATTTAGGATTGATAAAAAAATGCTGGAGAAATGAAGGGAACTGAACGTTGATAAATTTCCAAGTCCTTTATAAGACAGAAAATTACAGACTGATTAGCCCAACCTTGGTCGTGGGTAAGAATCCTGGAATCAATTGTGAAGAATGAGATTTCTGAATGCTTGGAAGCGTGTGGGAAAATAGGGCAAAGTCAGCATGGTTTCATCAAGGGGATGTCATGCCTGACAAATCTCCTAGAATTCTTTGAGGAATTTACAAACAGGTTAGGCAAAGGAGAACCAATGGATGTTACCTACCTGAACTTCAAGAAGGCCTTTGACAAGGTGTTGCACAGGAGGCTACTGAGTAAGATCAGGGCCCATGGTGTTAGAGGCAAGCTGCCAGCATGGATTGAAGATTGGCTGTCTGGCAGAAGGCGGAGATGGGGATAAAAGGGTCCTTCTCAGGATGGCAGCCGGTGACAAGTGGTGTTCCACAAGGGTCAGTGTTGGGATCACAACTTTTCGTGTTATAAATTAACGGTCTAGATGAAGGAACTGAGGACATTCTGGCTAAGTTCACAGATGATACAAAGGTAGATAGAGGGACATGGTAGCACTGAGGAAGCAGGGAGACTGCAGAAGGATTTGGACTGTTTAGGAGAGTGGGCAAAGAAGTGGCAGATGGAACACAACGTGCGAAAGTGTGAGGTTATGCACTTTGGTAGGAAAAGTAAAGGTATGGACTATTTTCTGAATGGGAATGGGGAGAAAATTCAGAAATCTGAAGTGCAAAGAGACTTGGGAGTTCTCGTCCAGGATTATCGATGTAAACTTGCAGATTGAGTCAGTAGTTAAGAAGGCAAATGCAATGATGGCATTTATTTTGAGAGGACTTGAATATAAAACCAAGGATGTACTTCTGAGGCTGTATAAGGCTCTGGTCAGACCATGTTTAGAGTATTGTATGTAGCTTTGGACCCCATATCTTAGGAAGGATGTATAGGCCCTGGAGTGTGTTCAGAGGAGGTTCATGAGAATGGTCCCAGGAATGAAAAGCTTAACATATGAGGAATGTTTCAGGACTCTGGGTTTACACCCGATGGAGTTTAGAAGGATGAGGGGGGATCTAATTGAAACAAACAGAACACTGAATGGTCTGGATAGAGAGGATGTTGGAAAGATTGGTAGAAAAGACTAGGACTTGCGGGTACAGCCTTAGAGTAAAGGGAAGACCTTTTAGAATGGAGATAAGGAGAAACTTCTTCAGCCAGAGCGGTGAATCTATGGACTTCATTGCCCCCGAAGGCTGGGGTGGCCAGATCATTGAGTATATTTAAGACTGAAATAGATAGGTTCTTGAGTATGAAGGGGCTCAAGGGTTACAGGGAGAAAGCGGGAGAATGGGGTTAAGAAACTTATCATGAATGATGGAGCAGACTTGATGGGCTAAATGGCCTAATTACTGCTCCTATGTTTTATGGTCTTATGTTCTTACATTCCCTTGAATTTATCCTGCCATTTTCCAGACCTCCGAAGCGTCACATAAGAGGATATTATTGCAAAACATGGTATTGGTTGTAATATACAGGCATGGACTGAGAATTTTAGCAGACAGGAAACAGAGGTTACGAGCAAATGTGTCATTTTCAGAGTGACAAGTGCTTTAACAAGGGATCAGTGTTTGGACCCCAGCTATTCACAATATATACCATTGATTTAGCTGAAGGAGTTACTGAGTCAGTCCAACTCGTCCATGTCACCAGATATCCTAAACTAATCTACTCCCATTTGCCAGCATTTGGCCCATATCCCTCTAAACCCTTCTTATTTATATACCCATCCTGATGCCTCTACTACCTCCTCTGGCAGCTCGTTCTATACATGTACCACCCTCTGTGTGAAAAAGTTGCTCAATAAGTCCTCTTTTAAACCTTCTAGGAGAAAGTGAAGACTGCAGATGCTGGAGATCAGAGCTGAAAATGTGTTGCTGGAAAGGTGCAGCAGGTCAGGCAGCATCCAAGGAACAGGAGAATCGACGTTTCGGGCATGAGCCTTTCTTCAGCTCATGCCCGAAACGTCGATTCTCCTGCTCCTTGGATGCTGCCTGACCTGTTGCGCCTTTCCAGCAACACATTTTCACCTTTTAAACCTTCCCCTATCATATGGGGAGTGGGAGTGTGAGAGTGTGAGTCATTGAAAGCAAGCATACAGGTACAGTAAGCATTTAGGAAGATAACCGGTTAGTTAGCCTTTATTGCAAGGGGATTTAAATACAGGAGGAAGGAAGTCTCACTGCAGCAGTACAGGGCCTTGAGGAGACCACACCTGGAGTACTTTGTGTAGTTTTGGTCTCCTGACCTAAGAAAACCATTGAGGGAGTCCACTGAATGTTCACCAAATTAATTCCTGGGATAGCAGGTTTGTTGAATAAAGTGAAGTTGGGTTGACTCGGTCTGTCTTCAGAGTTTAGAAGAATGAGAAGGAATCTCATTGAAACATATACAACTCGGACTGAGCTGCCTGGACTGAATGCAGGGATGCTGATAGGGTTATGGCATCTTCTACTAAAGAGGACTGTGTTGCCAGAAGTACTGAATATATTTAAGAAAGAAACAATTTTTTCGAAGCTAGGGGTGCCAAGGGTATGAGAGACAGTGGGAATATGGTACTGTGGCTCAGGATTATCCATAATCATGTTGAGTGGAAAATGGGCCAAATGGCTTATTCCAGCTCTTATTTTCTGTTCTTTATTTCTAGGATCTGGGAGACTAACTCGAATATTAACCTTGAACCTTATTGTTTATGGATTCCATTTCTTCGAATGCATGTTTGCGTTACTTATCATTTTCCAACGATCCTCTCGTCCTTGAAATTTCACTGATCAAGGTTCTGGAGGAGAAAGGAAAAAGTTGAAGATCAAATCACTAACAAGCTGAGAGATGTAAAGTATGCACAGGGATGTTTAGATAAAGCATGTAAGAGCACGTCGAAAGGTAAGATTTTTATTTCAGTCCTGCTTGACTCAGTTCAGGGAACATGAGCTGATGCTGGTGTAACAGGCACAGAAATTACCTCAACGTGATGGATATGCCAGGCAGTGGCCCAAGTTAGATTGCATCGGGGCTAAATTTAGTGTAGTCACAAGACTTGGAAAGAGAGAGACGGAGGGAGGGAGAGAAAGCTGGTGTCTAATGAACTGGTGAACAACCTTCAGTCCATAATGCTGACGTGTAAACATTTTGAGACGAACGTGAATGTGTATGACCCAGTTTTTAAAAATCTACAGTTCCTTTGTCCATCCAATTTTCTCTCCCTCCTTGTGAAATCATGGATTTGGGCTGATGTGTGAGACTCCGATGAGTGAGAGGGTCATGTGACTCTTAGACAAGTGGTAGCATCTCCATGTTTCAGTACTGACAGTGAAGGGCTTTTGCCCGAAACATCGATTTTCCTGCTCCTCGGATGCTGCCTGACCTGCTGTGCTTTTCCAGCACCACTCTAATCTAGACTCTGATTTCCAGCATCTGTAGTCCTCAGTTTTGCCTAGCGAGTGGTAAAAGGCTATTCAACATATCTGGAATCACATGACTGTGTGCGTTGCCATTTTCAAACCATGGTCAACTTCTGTCTATTTTCACAAAGGAGTCTTGTTATTGCAGGATTCCAAGATTCATCAGGACTGGTTTAAATAGACAGTGATAGAGAAAGGACTAATC
Source organism: Hemiscyllium ocellatum (assembly GCF_020745735.1). NCBI lineage: Eukaryota > Metazoa > Chordata > Chondrichthyes > Orectolobiformes > Hemiscylliidae > Hemiscyllium > Hemiscyllium ocellatum. The sequence continues at coordinate 14,570,948 of NC_083403.1, forward strand.
AAGTTAGTTAGGCTACATTTGGAATATTGCATGCAGTTCTTGTCGCCACACTACCACAAGGATGTGGATACTTTGGACAGGGCGCAGAGAAGGTTTACCAGGATGCTGCCTGGTCTGGAGGGTTCTACTTTTGAGGAGAAGTTGAATAAACTCAGATTGTTTTCACTGGAAAGTTGGAGGCTGAGGGGTGACCCGATAGAGGTCTACAAAACTATGAGAGGCATAGGTAAGGTGGATAATCAGAAGCATTTTACCAGAGTGGAAATGACACCTACAAGAGGGCACAAGGTAAGAGGGGGAATGTTTAGGGGAGAAGGCATAAGTCAGGAGTGTGATGGAATAGTCCTGACTTGGCTGGATGGGTGCAGCTCCAACAACCCTCAAGAAGTTGGACACCATCCAGGACAAAGCAACCCACTTGATTGGCACCACATCTACAAACATTCAATCCCTCCACTACCGGTGCTCATTAGCAGCCATGTGTACTATCTACAAGATGCACTGCAGAAATTCACCAAAGATTCACGACCACTTCCATCTAGAAGGACAAGGGCAGCAGGTACTTGGGAATACCTGCAAGTTCCTCTCCACCCTGGCTTGGAAATATATCGCTCTTCCTTTACTGTTGTTGGATCAAATTCCTGGAATTCCCTCCCTAAGGGCAGTGTGAGTCAATCCACAAGAAGTGGACTGCAGCGATTCAAGAAGACAGCTCACTGCCACCTTCTCAAAGGCACATAGGGATGTGCTGTCAATGCTGGCCAGCCAGCAACACCCAAGTCCCACAAGTGAATGAAAAAAAAGTGCAGGAAAATGTTTTACACAGAGGGCTGGTAGGTGCCTGGAACATACTGCCAGTGGAGGTGGCGGAAGTAGGCACATTAGCAACGTTTAAGTTGGCTTGATAGACACATGAATGGAAGTGAACAAAGGCATAAAAACCATGCATGGATAATAAGTAGTGGGTTTGAATAAGAAATAGAATTAGTGCAGGTTTAATGGGCCAAAGGGCTTCTTCTTGTACTCTATTAAGTTGCACTGTATTATATAACTGTATAAGTCACCTCTGAGTTCCCTGAGTATCTGCACAAAACTTGATCAGTGTTCACTATCATGCAACATCTGGTGTGACTCAATAGGTAACACTCCTGCCTCAGAATGGTAGGATTGCAAGTTCCAGGCTCCCATCAGAGAGTTGACCACGTAAACTGTTTTGCATCTGTCTTTACCAGCAAGGCAAATGCTGCTCAGACCATGGGGAGAGGGGAGGAAACTCACCAAAGATGTGCAGGTCAGGTGAATTGACCAAGCTAAATTGCCCATAGTGTTAGGTTAGGGGTAAATGTAGGGGTATGGATGGGTTGCGCTTCGGCAGGTCGGTGTGGACTTGTTGGGCCGAAGGGCCTGTTTCCACACTGTAAGTAAGTAATCTAATCAGTCACTGGTTTAAAATTGATAAGGAAGTGGTGCTGAATAGACTGATGGTATTTAAAACTGATAAGGCAGCGTGATTGGATGACATATGTCCAGTGAGAGTTGAAATTACAGGGCTACTGACAATAATCTTTCAATTTTCCCTGAAATCAGGAGTGGTGCCAGACATTACACCTTTATTCAGAAAAGGTTTAGATTAGATTAGATTAGACTTACAGTGTGGAAACAGGCCCTTCGGCCCAACAAGTCCACACCGACCCACCGAAGCGCAACCCACCCATACCCCTTACCTAACACTACGGGCAATTTAGCATGGCCAATTCACCTGACCCGCACATCTTTGGACTGTGGGAGGAAACCGGAGCACCCGGAGGAAACCCACGCAGACACGGGGAGAACGTGCAAACTCCACACAGTCAGTCGCCTGAGTCGGGAATTGAACCCGGGTCTACAGGCGCTGTGAGGCAGCAGTGCTAACCACTGTGCCGTGCCGCCCACTAGGTTGTTAAGATAAGTCCAGCAATTGCAGGTTGATTAGCTTAACAGGGGAGGGCGAACAGCCAGAAATCGTGTTACATATTGGCACTTATGATATAACTAATGATATAGCCAGGAAAAGGATCGAAGATATAAAAAGTGATTTCAGGGAGTTAGGATGGAAGCTGCAAAGCAGGACGAACAGAGTAGTGTTCTCTAGTTTACTACCGGTGCCACGAGATAGTGAGGTGAGGAACAGGGAGCGGGCACAGCTTAACACGTGGCTGTGCAGCTGGGAGGGCTTCAGATATGTAGATAATTGGGATGCCTTCTGGGGAAGGTGGGACCTGTACAAGAAGGACGGATTGCATCTGAACTGGAAGGGGACCAATGTCCTGGGTGGAAGGTTTGCTCGAGTAGTTCGAGAGGGTTTAAACTAGTATGGCAGGGGGATGGGAACCTGAGCTGTATACTGGAGGTGAGAGTTGATGCAGATGAGGCAATAGCAAGAGGGAGACCAGCTAGTGGGAAGGATTTTCCTAGGAAGGAACCAAAGGATCAGTTAAAGTGTGTTTTAACGCAAGGAGGATCAGGAATAAAAGTGATGAACTAAGAGCATGGATCAGTACTTGGTGCTATGGTGTTGTGGCCATAACAGAGACATGGGTTTCTCAGGGGCAGGAATGGTTGCTGGATGTTCCAGGGTTTAGAGCATTTAAAAGGAATAGGGAGGGGGGAAAAGAGGAGGGGGTGTAGCACTACTAATCAGAGAGGGTATCACAGCTACAGAAGCTTCCATTGTCGAGGAAGATCTGCCTACCGAGTCAGTATGGGTGGAAATTAGGAACATCAAGGGAGCAGTCACCTCATTAAGTGTTTACTACAGGCCCCCCAATAGCAGCAGGGAGATGGAAGAAAGCATAGGTCAGCAGATTTTGGAAAAGTGTGGACATAGTAGGGTTGTTGACATTAACTTTCCCAATATTGATTGGAACCTCCTTTGAGCAGAAGATTTGAATGGAGCTGTTTTTGTAAGGTGTGTTCAGGAGGGTTTCCTAACTCAGTACGTTGACAGGCTGACGAGGGGAGAGGCCATTCTAGACTTGGTGCTCGAAAACGAGCTGGGGTAGGTATCAGATCTTGTGGTGGGAGAGCATTTTGGTGATAGTGACCACAACTGCCTCACATTCTACATATCTATGGAGAAGGAGAGGATTAGGCAAAATGGGAGGATATTTAATTGGGGAAGAGGAAACTATGATGCGATTAGACATGAGTTAGGAAGCATGGATTGGGAGCAATTGTTCCATGGTAAAGGCACTATAGACATGTGGAGACTGTTTAAGGAATAGTTGTTGCAAGTGATGAATAAATATGTCCCTCTGAGACAGGCAAGAAGTGGTAAGATAAAGGAACCTTGGATGACGAGAGTGGTGGAGCTTCTTGTCAAAAGGAAAAAGGTAGCTTACATAAGGTGGAGGAAGCTAGGGTCAACCTCACCTCTAGAGGATTACAGGCAGGCAAGGAAGGAGCGCAAAAAAGGTCTAAGGAGAGCCAGGAGGGGGCACGAGAAAGACTTGGCAGAACGGATTAGGGAGAACACAAAGGCATTTTACACTTCTGTGAGGAATAAGAGAATGGTCAAAGAAAGAGTAGGGCTGATCAGGGATAGCATAGGGAATTTGTGTGTGGAGTCTGAGGAGGTAGGGGAAGCCCTAAATGAGTTTTTTGCTTCTGTCTTTACGAAAGAAACAAACTTTGTAGTGAATGAAACCTTTGAAGAGTAGGTGTGCATGCTGGAATGGATAGAGATAGAGGAAGCTGATGTGCTGAAAATTTTGTCAAACATTAAGATTGACAAGTCGCCAGGCCCGGACCAGATTTGTCCTCGGCTGCTTTGGGAAATGAGAAATGCAATTGCTTCGCCACTTGCGAAGATCTTTGCACCCTCGCTCTCCACTGGAGTCATACCTGAGGACTGGAGAGAGGCAAATGCAATTCCTCTCTTCAAGAAATGAAATAGGGAAATCCCCGGTAATTACAGACCAGCCAGTCTCACGTCTGTCGTCTGCAAGGTGTTAGAAAGGATTCTGAGGGATAGGATTTATGACCATCTGGAAGAGCATGGCTTGATTAAATGCAGTCAGCGTGGCTTTGTTAGGGGCAGGTCATGCCTCACAAACCTTATCAAGTTCTTTGAGGATGTGACTAGAAAAGTTGATGAGGGTCGAGCTGTGGATGCGGTGTATATGGACTTCAGCAAGGTATTTGATAAAGTTCCCCATGGTAGGCTCATTCAGAAGGTCAGGAGGAATGGGATACAGGGGAACTTAACTGTCTGGATACAGAATTCGCTGGCCAACAGAAGACAGCGAGTAGTAGTAGAAGGAAAATATTCTGCATGGCAGTCAGTGGTGAGTGGTGTTCCACAGGGCTCTGTCCTTGAGCCTCTACTGTTTGTAAGTTTTATAAATGACTTGGATGAAGGGATTGAAGGATGGGTCAGCATGTTTGCAGATGACACAAAGGTTGGAGGTGCCGTTGACAGTATAGAGGATTGTTGTAGGCTACAGCGGGACATTGACAGGATGCAGAAATGGGCTGAGAGGTGGCAGATGAAGTTCAACCTGGATAAATGCAAGGTGGTGCATTTTGGAAGGTCGAATTTGAAAGCTGAGTACAGGATTGAGGATAGGATTCTTGGCAGTGTGGAGGAACAGAGGGATCTTGGTGTGCAGGTACATAGATCCCTTAAAATGGCCACCCAAGTGGACAGGGTTGTTAAGAAAGCATATGGGTGTTTTGGCTTTCATTAACAGGGGGTTTGAGTTTAAGAGTCATGAGATCTTGTTGCAGCTCTATAAAACTTTTGTTAGACCGCACTTGGAATACTGCGTCCAGTTCTGGTCGTCCTATTATAGGAAAGATGTGGATGCTTTGGAGAGGGTTCAGAGGAGGTTTACCAGGATGCGGCCTGGACTGGAGGGCTTATCTTATGAGGAGAGGTTGACTGAGCTCAGACTTTTTTCATTGGAGAAAAGGAGGAGGAGAGGGGACCTAATTGAGGTATAAAAGATAATGAGAAGCATAGGTAGAGTCGATAACCAGAGACTATTTCCCAGGGCAGAAATGACTAACACGAGGGGTCATAGTTTTAAGCAGGTTGGAGGAAAGTATAGGGGGGATGTCAGAGGCGGGTTCTTTACACAGAGAGTTGTGAGAGCATGGAATGCGTTGCCAGCAGCAGTTGTGGAAGCAAGGTCATTGGGGACATTTAAGAGACTGCTGGACATGCATATGGTCACAGAAATTTGAGGGTGCATCCATGAGGATCAGTGGTCGGCACAACATCGTGGGCTGAAGGGCCTGTTCCATGCTGTACTGTTCTATGTTCTATCAGTGGAAAAATGACTAGAAACAATTTTTCAGGATAGAATTTATAATCATAAAGAAAATATATGAGAAAGAACAGGCAATGGAATTGTTAAGGAAAAATCACCTCTCTTCAGATCATGGCTAAATGTCACATATTGTCTGTAAAAGTACTTGACGATACTTTTAACACATTACAGTTGCTATATAAACACATGTTATTGCAACTCTGACAAAACACAATCCTTAAAGCCTTTCAGAGAGACACCCTGATCTTAAGAGAACTTTGAAAAGCTTTGGCTTAAAACCCATTGTAAGCTATCTCTGCAGAAAGCTGACTCAGTGAAGCACTTAGGATAACTTGTTTGACCATGAGGGGACTCTAAAGCACCGCTAACCAGGCAGACTATTTTTACAGCCATATCGTGTGTCACATTCTCCAGTTGGTTATGAGATTTACCCAATGTAAGAACAAGAGAGTGTGAAGATGACCCCATGGATTCAGTTCATTCATTTATCACTCAAGGACTCTTCCTCGTCACCGAAAGGAGAAGAGGAGGGCAATAAGTGTATGCTCTTTATGTGTTGTTTCCATGGAATTACAGAATGAGATAGGGCAAGTGATGACTTCATGGTACTTTTGCTAGAATATTAATCTGAACATGTAATATCTGGGGACTTGGGTTTGAATCCTGCCAAGGCAGATGATGAATTTAAGTTCAGTAAAAATCTTATTATGGCCATTTTGGCCAAATGCCAAGTAATACACTCATGTCCTTCAGAGATGAAAACTGCTGCCTTTCTTAAGGTCTCTTTTGGGACAGTGGTTGTATCCCTACCTCTGGGCTAGATGAGCTAGGTACAAGTCCTACCCGCTCCGGAGGTATATCACAATATTGCTGAATGGGTTGGTTACAAAGAAACAAAAAGAGTCCATTCATCCCATCGTATTTCACTTTGATTAATGTTTTGAATAAATCTCACTTGCCTGCTCTTTTGTTATTGTCCTGCAAAATTTTCCCCTTCTAGGAATTCTTCAATTCCCATTTGGAAACGTTGAATGATTTTCCCAGGGAAGCCCTCATTTTGAGGTGGCACGGTGCCTCAGTGGTTAGCACTGCTGCCTCACAGCACCATGGACGTGGGTTTGATTCCTGCCTCGGGTGACTGTCTGCATGGATTTTGCACATTCTCCCCGTGTCTGCGTGGGTTTCCTCCGGGTGCTCCGGTTTCCTCCCACAGTCCAAAAATGTGCAGGTCAGGTGAATTGGCCATGCTAAATTGCCTGTCGTGTTAGGTGCATTAGTCAGGGATAAATATAGGTCAGGGGAATGGGTCTGGGTGAGTTACTGTTTGGAGGGTCGGTGTGAACTTGTTGGGCCAAATGGCCTGTTTCCATATTGGAGGGAATCTAATCTTCTTCTATGAATCTTTCAGGGCAGTGCAGTCATAATAACTCCCTATATAAAAACTCATTTTTCTCTGAAATCTATGCCAACTAGTTTCTGACCCACCCACCAATCGAAAAGGAACAAAACATATTACTGTAATAAGAACAGGAAGTGCTGAAAGGCACTGGACTTGAAACATTAGCTGTTTCTCTTTCCATACATGCTGCTAAACCTGCTGAAATACTCCAATTTCTTTTGTTCTGATTTCATATCTTCAGCATCCACAATATTTTGTATTTATTGTGTTGCTAGAAGATTAAATGATCCTGCTAAATGTCTCTTTGTGCCCTCATATACATTAATAACTCCATTATATTCTTTAAATTAAATGTATCGACTTTCAACCTGACTCCCAGTCTGGATAATGAACATTGGCTTGTTTCCATAATGGGTGAACAGACTCCTTGGCTTCATGATAACAAATCCACCAACACACTAAAACAGCAGCTAATGAACTTGAAAGACCCTATACAGACAACAGGCAAAAATAATGTCATTTACAAAATGCCGTGCAAGGACTGTAACAAACACAATATTGGACAAACAGGCAGAAAACTAGCCATTAGGATACATGAACACCAACTAGCCACAAAAAGACATGACCCTCTCTGACTACTATCCTCGATTACGATGAGGAAGGACACTACATCGACTGGGACAATACATCCATCCTAGGACAAGCGAAACAAAGACACACACGAGAATTCCTAGAAGCTTGGCATTCCAATCGGAACTCTATCAACAAACATCTACCACCCCCTGAGACAAAGAAATAGGAAGTGAATGCACCACAGGAAGTAACATCATCACAGGAAATGACATCATCTACCCAAAGAAATCCAACCATATAAATGCAACGCAGGAATTTTCCGCATTGCTTCACATGAGGTCCACTGAAGATGTTACCTAATAAGGTAACGAAACATCTGGAAATGAACCTTTCAATTCAGTGAGCAAACCTACATCCAAAACCTCAATCTGAGCTACAAATCTCAAAACCTGCTGGGGGATAATGATTATAAATCCCAGGGACTGGGGTAGTGGGTGTGAGGGTGGGGAATGTTTTGGCAATAACGTTATGTAGTACGGAAGCCTGAGACCAGATAAAACTAGGAAACAGTTGATAACTGTATGTGACGAAGGAATAACGAAATGAGCACTTGCTTGGATGTATAGAATCATAAAATCCCTCCAGTGTAGAAGCAGGATATTCAGCCCATTGAGTCCACACTGACCCTCTGAACAGCATCCCACCCAGACCCACCCCATCCCTGTAACCCTGCATTTCTTATGGCCAATCCACTTAACCTGCACATCTTTGGACTCTAGGAGGAAACCAGAACACCCAGAGGAAATCCAGGCAGTCATGGACAGAAGGTGCAAACTCCACATAGGCAGTTATCCAAGAGTGGAATAGATTCGGGACAAGTGATCAGTTCTGAAGAAGGGTCACTGAACTTAAAATGTTAATCAAACTTAAATGTGAATTCTGCTTTCTCTCCACTGATGCTACTAAAGCTGCTGAGTTTCTCAGGCTATTTTTGTTTCTGTTGTTGAAGTGATGTTGGAGTTTGTGGAGTGACAGTAAAATTAATACTCTGACTAAAACTGTTCAAAGTTTGTGAGAAGATTTGTAGCTCGGGTGCTCATGGTTGTGGTTCTGTTCGCCGAGCTGGGAGTTTGTGTTGCAGACGTTTCGTCCCCTGTCTAGTTGACATCCTCAGTGCTTGGGAGCCTCCTGTGTGTGTTGGGGTGGTTGCTTTCATAGTTTAGGACTTGGTATACAGGAAAGCCACACACACAGCCCAAGTCCTAAACTATGAAAGCAACCACCCCAACACATACAAATAAAGTTGCATCAAGACACTATTCAAAAGAGCCACAACACACTGCAGTACACCAGAACTGCAAAAAGAGGAATAATAACAACTATACAATGTATTCGCCAAAAATGGAAACCCCCGCAATTTCATCAACAGATGCCTAAGGGAAAGACAACGGAACAAGGACATGCCACAACCCTAAGGACTAGCCACACTACCATACATCAAGAGCATTTCTGAACTGACAGCCAGACTACTGCGCCCACTAGGACTCGTAACAGCACACAAACCAACAGCCACTCTCAGACAACAACCCACCAGGACGAAGGACCCGATACCCAGCATGAGCAAAACCAATGTAGTGTACAAAATCCCATGTAAGGACTGTACAAAATACTACATAGGACAAACAGGAAGACAGCTAACGATCCGTATCCATGAACATCAACTAGCCACGAAACAACATGACCAGCTATCCTTAGTAGCCACACAAGCAGATCTCAAGCAACATGAGTTCGACTGGAACAACACTACTATTATAGGACAAGCCAATCAGAGAACAGCCAGGGAATTCCTAGAGACATGGCACTCATCCACAGATTCAATCAATAAGCACATCGACCTGGACCCAATATATCGGCCACTGCAGCGGACAGCTGGAACTGACAACCGAAAGCGGCAGATTCAAACCACTATAAATGCCGGAGGAAAGATCACAGAAGCACTTCACAGGAGGCTCCCAAGCACTGAGGATGTCACCTAGACAGGGAACGAAATGTCTGCAACACAAATTCCCAGTTCGGCGAACAGAACCACAACAATGACTAAAACTGTATATGCCTGGAATATGAATTGAGAGTGTGGTGCTGGAAAAGCACAGCACATCAGGCAGCATCTGAGGAGCAGGAGAACTGAGAGTCTATATACGCTCAGTGAGGTGCTCCCTAATTATCCCTCAATTAACATTTGATATAATTTGCCCCCAGATCCACTGGTCTCAGGTTTCCCTACCAGATCCTACGACATATTTATAGATTCCTTTTCCTATTTTAACATAAATTAATATCTAAATAATAAGAATACCAGTGCAAAACAAATAAAACAGAAAATTCAAAATGATAATTAATTGTACAGAATAACAACATATATATCTTTTTTTTCTTGTATCTATTTGAATTTGTAACGTTTCCATCCAGTATTCATCGGCGAGGGCTTATGCCCGAACGTCGGTTCACCTGCTGCTCAGATGCTGCCTGACCTGCTGAGCTTTTCCAGCACCATCCTCTTGACTCTGATCTCTACCATCTGCAGTGCTCACTTTCTCCTATGCCTGGATTATATCTAGCACATACATAAACCCTGGCACTGAACAAATAGAGTCATAGAGATGTACATCATGGAAACAGACGCCTCAGTCCAACCCGTCCATGCCGACCAGATATCCCAACCCAATCTAGTCCCACCTGCCAGCACCCGGCCCATATCCCTCCAAACCCTTCCTATTCATAATAAAAGCAAATTACTGCGGATGCTGAAATCTGAAACCAAAAGAGAAAATGCTGGAAAATCTCAGCAGGTCTGGAAGCATCTGTAAGGAGAGAAAAGAGCTGACATTTCGAGTCTAACTGACCCTTTGTCAAAGCTTTGACAAAGGGTCAGTTCGACCCGAAACGTCAGCTCTTTTCTCTCCTTACAGATGCTTCCAGACCTACTGAGATTTTCCAGCATTTTCTCCTTCCTATTCATATACCCATCCAAATGCCTCTTAAATGTTGCAGTTGTACCAGCGTCCACCACTTCCTCTGGCAGCGCATTCCATACACGTACCACCCTCTACATGAAAAAGTTGCCCCTTAGGTCTCTTTTATATCTTTCCCGTCTCACCCTAAACCTATGCCCTTTAGTTCTGGACTCCCCGATCCTTGAGAAAAGACTTTGCCTAGTTACCATATCCATGTCCCTCATAATTTTGTAAACCTCTATAAGGTCAACCCTCAGCCTTTGACGCTTCAGGGTAAACAGCCCCAGCCTGTTCAGCCTCTCCCTATAGCTCAAATCCTCCATCCCTGGCAACATCCACGTGAACCTTTTCTGAACCCTTTCAAGTTTCACAACATCTTTCTGATAGGAAGGAGACCAGAATTGCACACAATATTCCAACAGTGGCCTAACCAATGTCCTGTACAGCCGCAACATGACCTCCCAACTCCTGTACTCAATACTCTGACTAATAAAGGAAAGCATTCTTCACTAAACACCTTCACCAAACGCCTTCTTCACTATCCTATCTACCTGCGACTCCACTTTCAAGGAGCTATGAACTTGCACTCCAAGGTCTCTTTGTTCAGCAACACTCCCTAGGACCTTACCATTAAGTGTATAAGTCCTGCTAAAATTTGCTTTCCCAAAATGCAGCACCTCACATTTATCTGAATTAAACTCCATCTGCCACTTCTCAGCCCATTGGCCCATTTGGTCAACAACCTGTTTTAATCTGAGGTAACCCTCTTCGCTATCCACTACACCTCCAATTTTGGTGTCATCTGCAAACTTACTAACTGTACCTCTTATGCTCGCATCCAAATAATTTATGTAAATGACAAAAAATAGAGGACCCAGCACCGATCCTTGTGGCACTCCACTGGTCACAGGCCTCCAGTCTGAAGAACAACCCTCCACCACCACCCTCTGTCTTCTACCTTTGAGCCAGTTCTGTATCCAAATGGCTAGTTCTCCCTGTATTCCATGAGATCTGACCTTACTAATTAGTCTCCCATGGGGAATCTATGAGACGGGTTTATAATCTGACTAATCGTCTTCCAATCATTTTTCCTCCCTGTTCTTGCTTAGTGCAAGTACTTTCACTTTTGATTCACTTTACCTTCTGGTGTGAAGGTCCCACTCCAGACACTTGTGATGCATAACCTAAGCAAACATGCCAGAGCAGTACTGAGGGAATGCTGCACTGTTTGAGTTATTGTCTTTTAGCTGAGGTGCTGAACTGAATCCCTGATTTCCAGCGACATAGTTGACAAAATTAATCCCATTTCCTGGTGAAAATTTACGCCGCATTACTAAAGCAGAAACTGAAATGGATGGGCCTTGTAAACAGAATGGCTATAAGAAGAGGTCAGAGGTTAGGAATACAATGGGGACTAATTCACCTCCTGACTCCCGAAAGCCTGTCCCACCGTCTCCAAGGCATCAGTTGGGAGTGTGGTGGAATATTCTCCACATAGCTGGATGAGTGCAGCCTCCAACAACACTCAAGAAGCTTGACGCCATCCAGGACAAAGCCTATTGATCAACGCCACATCCACAAGCATCCACACCCTCCACCGATGCTCAGTAACAGCAGTATGTACCATTTACAGGGTTCACTGCAGAAATTCACCAAGGATCCTTAGACAGCACCTTCTAAACCCAAGGCTGCCATTATGTAGAAGGACAAAGGCAGCAGATACATGGGAACACAATCGCCTGCAACTTCCCCGCCAAGCCACTTACAATCCAAATATATTGCCATTCCCTCAGAGGCAATGGATCAAAATCTTGGAATTCTGTCCCTCAGGACATTGTGGGTCAACCCACAGCAGGTGGAGTGCAGCAGTTCAAGAAGGCAGCTCATCATCACCTTCTCAAGGGGCAACTAGGGATGGCAAATACCAAGCAACACCCATGTCTCACAAGTGAATAACAAAAGGCAATTGGGTAATTATCATATTGCTGGGAGTTTTCTGTGAGTAAATTCCTACAGTAGAACAGTGAATGCACTTCAAGAGTTCTTCAGTGTCTGTAAAGCGCTGTAAGGCATCCCGAGATTGTGAAAGGCGCTATACAAATGAAAGCATTTCCTTCTAACTGATGCAACCTTAAAATTGCTTTGTCAAGCCTGGAGTGTCACTTTAAAAATGATAAATTCCCAGTGTAACCTATCCCTTTCCAGTGTCTTGATCCAGATCAGGAAATGAAACTGTAGACATGGGGAAGTATGCAGATTTGAATACTCAGTACATAATGTTTGGAAATTGTGACTGCAGCCACCTCTATCTCCCTCTGTCTGAGTCCTGCTCCTCACCCTCCCGGTCACTCCGACCACGTGGGTAAAAGCTGGCTGACAGTGGGTTCTCACACGATCGAAGACCATGTGTGGTGTCCTCAGCTGACAATGCTGACTGCATGCTCTGTTGTTTTAGCCGGCACAGGCTCTGGAGGCTTTGAATACTTCTGGCTGCACTCCACGTTCTTCATGCCAAGTCCAAATGTCAGCAGCCCTGCTAAATTTATCCCAACCCCATTGCACCTAGGTCCTAATCAGTGAACAACGGTTTCTATAAATGGAAAGGTAGCACCAGATGCTGACATGAATATAGCTGCTCCCAGCTGGCATCAGGAAGGCACCTGACCACTATTGTGACCACATGCTTTCAGTGTTGGCCAGCTAATAATAGCCTGACCTTTTGTAGATGGCCAATCTCTTTGCAGCCCTGGGTATTAAGGGGCGCGTGGGATAGGTGATGTCAGCGGATGTTGGAGCAGATTCCAGGAGTGAATGACCTGCTCTTTATTTCAGAATTCTTGAGTTCTTCGGAGCAAATCTCCTTGGCGCCTCTATCTGCCCTTTTAGGGGAGTTGCAATTGAATGACCGATGTTTGTACAGTGCCCATAATACAGTAAAATGTCTTGAGATCCTTCACACTACTGTGGTCAAACGGAAAGAGATAGGTGACTGAATGTTTGACAGGAAGTAGGTTTTAAGTCACATCATAAGGAGGCGAGAGTGGTAGAAAAACAGTGAGGCTCAGAAAGGGAATTACAAACTGTATGGCTTAATCAGTAGAAGACTGGACCTGCAATGTAATGTTAAAGCAGTCACTAAACCAACAAACTGAGCAACTACAGTGGGATATGTTAGACACTATAGAGTTCTAGAGCATGGAAATAGATTTTTCGGTGCAACTTGTCTCTGCTGACCAGGTGAATAAATCTCTGGCTATCCACTCTATCTATGCCTCTCATCTTACACACCTCTGTCAAGTTATCTCTCATCCTTCTTTACTCCAATGAGAAAAGCCCTAGCTCCCTCAACCTTTTTTCATAAGACATGCTCTCCAGTCCAGGCAGCATCCTGGTAAATCTCCCCTGCACCCTCTCTAAAACTTCCACATCCTTCCTATTAGGAGGCAACCACAACTGAACACAATATTCAAAGTGTGGTCTAACCAGGGCCCTATGGAACTTCAGCATAACATCGCAGCTGAGGCTTTTAGTGTTATATATCCAAGTGAGGAAGAGGGAGACAATGAGGTGGGTGGGGGTGGTGGTGGGGGAAGAGAAAATTTTAATTTAATAAGATCGCAACTGAAGAGACTAATTTTATGGCATGATTGTTTAATCTCCCAGAAGCAGTCCAGTCAGAGATGGAAACCCCAGAGCTCTCAAGCTCATGTCTGTGTGGGTACGTGGCTGGCATTAATACTCACTGCATGGGCAGCTGCAGGAGTATTGGCCATAGAGTGATCATCATGAGAGGATGGATTCTAACATTGTGAGAGTGGAGGGGACAGTGAGAGAGTAAAAACAAAATCAGAATCAGAGGCAAAAATACCCTCTGTTTTATGATGTTTCCTTTTATACGTGCTGTATTCCATGCCAGGCAGCGTGCTGACTAACAGAGATACCATGGGATATATCGAGGAATGTTCTCTCTGCCAGAATATCATGTTGGAATTTGATGATAGTGTGAGTCATTCAGGATGTAATACATGACTAAAACAAAAATTAAGAACTGCAGATGGCAGAAATCTAAAACAAATAGAATCTGGTGTAGAAACTTAGCAGGTTTGACAGTATCTGTGGAGAGAGAAGCAAAGTTAATGTTTCAAATCTGGTGACCCTACGTAAGAACCAGTTCTGACGAAGGATCACTCAACTTGAAATGTTAACTCTATTTCTCTCTCCACAGATGCTGCCAGACCTGCTGAGTTTCTCCAGCATTCTCTGTTTATGTTGCAGGACACGACTGCCTTATAACATGCTGCGTGTTGGTGATTATTCATATAAATTAGACAGCTCAAAATGGTTTAATCATGGATTTGTGGAATGCAAAGGTGACCGTTCAGCCCATTGCTGACTCTCTGCAAGAGTTATTCACTTCATCTCACTCCCTTCCCCTCCCCTTATCTCTGTAAGAGCTTTGAAGAAGGGTCACTGGACCAGAAACATTAACTCTGCTTTCTCTCTACAGATGCTGCCAGGCTTGCTGAGATTTTGCAGAAATTTCTGTTTTTGTTTGTAACATTTTACTCCATTTGTACAGGACAATGATGGGGCCACAAGTAAAATGTGGTGTACAGTTTTGCTCTCATTTACAAAAGAATGTAATTGCATTAGAATCAGTTCAGAGAAGGATGATCTAATTGATAGAATGAGGGATGGTTGAATAGGTTGCTCCTGTGTGCATTAGAAGGATAAGAGGCAATTTCATTTCAACGTATAAGGAAACTTAAAAGTGTGGATGCTAACAGGCCGTCTCCCCTTGTGATGCACTTTGGGGACACGATTTTAAAGTAAGATTGAAATGAAGAGATTGTGAGTTTGGAATTCTAGGGGCATTGAATATTTTTAAGACACCGGTATGTAAATTCTTGACTGAAAAGAAGGCCAAAGGTTGTCAAGAGTAGGTGAGAATGTGAAGTTGAGACCACAATCAGATCTAGCCGCGATTGTATTAAATGGTAGGCCAGGCACAAGGGGCTAAACAGCCTACAATATGGGGCACAGCAGGCATGTGCAGTGTGACCTTGGGAACCCGTCAGCCTTTGAGGGCTGTCGGTTCTTGTCTCAGCCATAATGTATGGCAATTGGACATGGCGTGGGAGAGGGGTACCTGTGCCCACTCCATTGATAGCTCATAACTACGGGATAGAAGAAAATGGATGGCAGAAAAATGAACAAAGACTTGCAGAGAGCCAAGCAGTGCAATTTCACCGTCTAAATACAGAAACCTGAGCTCTCACATGACCCAAGCTACTAAACCTTCAACATCACATTATTGCTTAATCACTCCTATTAGACATTTAAACCATTTTGCCTATCTTCGCAGGAGGCCTGTAGAACAATGCCTGAACGTTTAATACCTCTTAATATCCTGGCCAACAGAAGCTTTGCTGACTGACACGGCTGGTACCTGCCCAGCCCATTTCCTTCTCCATTGATCTTGATAATCAGGGTCTTCGGCAACGGATCTGATTCACTTGTCTTGGAGGCAGTAGGTCACAGCTCAAGTTCCAGCCTAGAGACATCAGCAAACAGTATGATTAGAAAGAAGGCTTGTGTTTACGCTTCACACCAAGCACTTAAACATACTTTACAGTCAGGAAGAATGGTCACTGTTGTAATGTTACCAATGCGACAGCAACTTTGTATGCGGCAAGTTCCCACAAATAGCAATATGATAATGTCGAGTTCATGGACGTATCTTGGGTTCTTTTGCAGAAGTCCAAGTTCTGTTGGGCTTTTTAGATGGTTTCTCAATACAAGGCCCAATGAGTTCACTCACCATACCTTACCAAACTTGCCACTTTAGTCACCTACATTGCCCCTGCAGTCCCATGCACCATTCCCAGAACAACTCGCCACTCAGAAGATATCCTAGAATTCACCAGCATGGCTTTTGTCCATGACATCTATAAAAGCCCACTGTGCATCCAAACTTGCACGGTGCCTGCTGTTTTCCCCAGGAATGCAAATGGGAAGAACTGGTGCCCTGCTGTCAGGGCAGTTACCCCCAGGGTCTCTGCTGGATGAGAGGGTTGATGTGGGACTTCCTGTTCCCCCAAACAGTGGGCACAACACCAGACCTTGCCAGTCTGGCCCAAGGTTGCCATGCATGGTCAGTGCAGTCTCAGTCACCTGGAGAAATGCCCAGTTCTGATGGAAGAAGGTCAATGTCCTTCCCCAGTCTGCCAGAATAAGTGCCACCATCTTCTTTTGGTTAGCTCAGCTGGTTGGACAGCCAGTTTGTAATGCAGAGTGCATGTCAGCCAAGGTTACCGTGAAGGACTCTCATTCTCCCCTTCTTCCCTCATCTCAATTTAAACAACTACCAGTCATCTCTCTGTGGGTCTGTCTGTCTTTCTGTCTCTCTCTCTCTCTCTCCAGTAAGTGAGCAGCCTTATGGTGTTGTGAGATTATTGTGACTTTACCTTCACTCACACTCACTCTATCTCTGCTCCTGCACTCACCTCCCACCAAGGTTCATGCTCTACCACTCTCACTATTGTTTCCAGCATCTTTCCCTTTTGTAGACACTCACCCCAAGGCACAAAACCACTAACCTGCATGCCCTCAGCACTGCCTACTCACATGCTCAGGACATCTCTCCACTGGCACCTGTGCCATCCACTTCCATCTGCCCCTCATTCCAGCTGGAAAACAGCTCACAATGAAGCTGACTACATCTGGTCAGGTGGTGCACTGCCTACTTTCAGCTGCTCACCTGTTATAAGGAAAGGATCTGGACTCTGACTAACTCAAGCAGACTCTGGATTGGTATCAGAGTCAGTCCTTGAGTTACAGTACCAGGAATCTTCAGTGAAGGTTAACCCCCACCTCCCCTTAACTTGACTGAAGGCTGCTGATAGCTATTCTGGCTTTGTGTTTGCACTCCATGGCAAGGCAAGACAGTAATAATGTGAGTCTGATATCTCTGGATGGGTGGGGGAGTGGGTAAAGCAGTACAATGCAGGGATACTGTGGGCATCCAGGTTGTCTTGGAGTGAGTGAGTGCTATGAAATAGTGAAGAGACTGGAGAAACAATCTGGTCCAGTCCACGAGTTGGGTGAGTGTCCCTGAGTGCACAGTGTCCTGCTAATGGACATCATAGAACATAGAACATAGAACAGCACAAAACAGGCCCTTCGGCCCACGATGTTGTGCCGAACATCTATCCTAGATTAAGCATCCATCCATGTACCTATCCAATTGCTGCTTAAAGGTCGCCAATGATTCTGACTCTACCACTCCCACGGGCAGTGCATTCCATGCCCCCACCACTCTCTGGGTAAAGAACCCACCCCTGACATCTCCCCTATACCTTCCACCCTTCACCTTAAATTTATGTCCCCTTGTAACACTCTGATGTACCCGGGGAAAAAAGTTTCTGACTGTCTACTCTATCTATTCCTCTGATCATCTTATAAACCTCTATCAAGTCACCCCTCATCCTTTGCCGTTCCAACGAGAAAAGGCCGAGAACTCTCAACCTATCCTCTTACGACCTATTCTCCATTCCAGGCAACATCCTGGTAAATGTTCTCTGCACCCTCTCCAAAGCCTCCACATCTTTCCTAAAGTGAGGCGACCAGAACTGCACACAGTACTCCAAATGTGGCCTAACCAAAGTCCTGTACAGCTGCAACATCACTTCACGACTCTTGAATTCAATCCCTCTGCTAATGAACGTTAATACACCATAGGCCTTCTTACAAGCTCTATCCGCCTGAGTGGCAACTTTCAAAGATCTATGAACATAGACCCAAGATCCCTCTGTTCCTCCACCTGACTAAGAACCCTACCATTAACCCTGTATTCCGCATTCTTATTTGTTATTCCAAAATGGACAACCTCACACTTGGCAGGGTTGAACTCCATCTGCCACTCCTCAGCCCAGCTGTGCATCATATCTAAGTCCCTTTGCAAACGACAACAGCCCTCCTCACTGTCCACAACTCCACCAATCTTCGTATCATCTGCAAATTTACTGACCCACCCTTCGACTCCCTCATCCAAGTCATTAATAAAAATTACAAATAGCAGAGGACCCAGAACTGATCCCTGCGGAACTCCACTTGTAACTGGGCTCCAGGCTGAATATTTACCATCTACCACCACTCTCTGACTTCGACCAGTTAGCCAGTTTTCTACCCAATTGGCCAAGTTTCCCTCTATCCCATGCCTCCTGACTTTCCGCATAAGCCTACCATGGGGAACCTTATCAAATGCCTTACTAAAATCCATGTACACTACATCCACTGCTCTACCCTCATCCACATGCTTGGTCACCTCCTCAAAGAATTCAATAAGACTTGTAAGGCAAGACCTACCCTTCACAAATCCGTGCTGGCTGTCCCTAATCAAGCAGTGTCTTTCCAGATACTCATAAATCCTATCCCTCAGTACCCTTTCCATTACTTTGCCTACCACAGAAGTAAGACTAACTGGCCTGTAATTCCCGGGGTTATCCCTATTCCCTTTTTTGAACAGGGGCACAACATTCGCTACTCTCCAGTCCCCTGGTACCACCCCCGTTGACAGTGAAGACAAAAAGATCATTGCCAACAGTACTGCAATTTCCTCTCTTGCTTCCCACATAATCCTAGGATATATCCCGTCAGGCCCGGGGGACTTGTCTATCCTCAAGTTGTTCAAAATGTCCAACACATCTTCCTTCCTAACAAGTATCTCTTCTAGCTTACCAGTCCGTTTCACACTCTCCTCTTCAACAATACGGTCCCTCTCGTTCGTAAATACTGAAGAAAAGTACTTGTTCAAGACCTCTCCTATCTCTTCTGACTCAATATACAATCTCCCACTACTGTCCTTGATCAGACCTACCCTCGTTCTCGTCATTCTCATGTTTCTCACATACGCATAAAATGCCTTGGGGTTATCCTTGATCCTATCCGCCAAGGATTTTTCATGCCCTCTCTTAGCTCTCCTAATCCCTTTCTTCAGGTCCCTTCTGGCTATCCTGTATCCCTCCACTGCTCTGTCTGAACCCTATTTCCTCAACCTTATGTAAGCCTCCTTCCTCCTCTTTACTAGACATTCAACCTCCCTCGTCAACCAAGGCTCCCTCACACGACCATTTCTTTCCTGCCTGATAGGTACATACATATCAAGGACACGTCATATCTGCTCCTTGAAAAAGTTCCACATTTCCACCACATCCTTCCCTGACAGCCTATGCTCCCAACTTATGCTCCTCAAATCCTGTCTTACAGCATCGTAATTTCCCTTCCCCTAATTGTTAAATCTACCCTGTTGTGCGCACCTATCTCTCTCCATAACCAAGGTGAAAGTCACAGAATTGTGGTCACCATCACCAAAATGTTCACCCACTAACAAGCCCATCACTTGTCCCGGTTCATTACCGAGTACCAAATCCAATATGGCCTCCCCTCTGGTTGGACAATCTACATACTGAGTTAGAAAAGCTTCCTGGACACACTGCACAAACACCACCCCATCCAATCTACTTGATCTAAAGAGCTTCCAATCAATATTTGGGAAGTTGAAGTCGCCCTGTGGCTTCTGCACCTTTCCAAAATCTGTTTCCCAATCTGTTTCTCCACATCTCTGCTGCTATTGGGGGGCCTATAGTAAACACCCAACAAGGTGACTGCACCTTTCCTATTTCTGACTTCAGCCCATACTACCTCCAAAGGCAGATCCCCCTC
Organism: Hemiscyllium ocellatum; assembly: GCF_020745735.1. Taxonomy (NCBI): domain Eukaryota; kingdom Metazoa; phylum Chordata; class Chondrichthyes; order Orectolobiformes; family Hemiscylliidae; genus Hemiscyllium; species Hemiscyllium ocellatum. Next base: position 14,590,969 of record NC_083403.1, read on the forward strand.
AAACTTCCTTTCTGCAGCCGTTATACCATTTCTAATTAGCAATGCCACCCCCCCTCCTTTTTTACCACCCTCCCTAATCTTACTGAAACATCTGTAACCAGGAACCTCCAACAACCATTCCTGTCCCTCATCTATCCACGTTTCCGTGATGGCCACAACATCATAGTCCCAGGTACCGATCCACGCCTTAAGTTCACCCACCTTATTTCTGATACTCCTTGCGTTGAAGTATACGCACTTGAGCCCATCTCTGTGTCCGCAAGTATTCCCTGTCAGTGCTACCTTCTCCACAGCCTCCCTACATTCTTGGACATCCTGACACACAGCTAGCTTACTTGCTAGACTACAAGTCCGGATCCCATCCCCCTGCCAAATTAGTTTAAACCCCCCAGAAGAGTGCTAGCAAACCTACCCCCCAGGATATTGGTGCCCTTCTGGTTCAGGTGCAACCCGTCCTGTTTGTACAGGTCCCATCTTCCCCAGAATGCAGTCCAATTGTCCAAATACCTGAAGCCCTCCCTCCTACACCATCCTTGCAGCCACGTGTTCAACTGCACTCTCTCCCTATTCCTTGCCTCACTGTCACGTGGCACCGGCAACAACCCAGAGATGACGACTCTTTCTGTCCTAGCTTTTAGCTTCCAGCCTAACTCCCTGAGCTCTTGAATGACCTCCCCACCCCTCTTCCTACCTATGTCGTTGGTGCCAATGTGTACCACGACTTCTGGCTGCACACCCTCCCCCTTAAGGATTCTGAAGACACGGTCTGAGACGTGTCAGAGGTTGTGTGATTTGACTCGATTTGATTTGATTTATTATTGTCATTTATATCTAGGTACAGTGAAAAGTTTTGTTTAGCATGTGATACAGACAGATCATACCACACAATCAGGTGATAGAACAGAGCGAGGAACGCAAAATTACAGCTGCAGCGAAAGTGCACAGAAAGCAAGGTCAACATTAGATTTGAAAATTGAGAGGTTCATTCAGAAGTCAAATAACAGCAGGGAAAGAGCTGTTTTTGAACCAGTTGGTGCATTTGTTTAAGCTTTTGTATCTTTTGCCTGACAGAAGAGGTTGGAAGAGATTATAAGGGGGTGGGGGGCTTTGATAATGTTGGCTATCTTTCCAAGACAGTGGGAAGTGTAGATGGAGTCAATGAATGGAAGATTGGTTTGCGTGATGGTCTGCGCTGTGTTCACAACTCGCTGTAGTTTCTTACGGACCTGAGCAGAGCAATTGTCATACCAAGCTGTGATGCATTCAGATCGAATGCTTTCCATGTCAAAGTTGGTAAGAGTCCTTGTGGACATGCTGAATTTCCTTAGTCTCCCGAGGAAGGAGCGGCATTGTTATGCTTTCTTGACTGTTGTGTCAATGTGGACAGCAAGCAGAATGTAAACAAGGGAAATCAAGAACACAATTCAAATTGGAGATGCATTGGAGCGACATTGTAAAGCCTGCACTAAAGGAATAAAGGTGCATGTTTGAAAGAGTAAGTTGTCACAGAAGATGAAAACTTGGAGACTTTATCGAGGCAGGAGACAATCACTAAAACTGTAATTGTCACAATGACTCAGAGCCTCTAAGTATTTATTGACATTTTCTCCTTTTAATTTCAACATGCTTTTTTTTAAAAGAGGACTGCTATGTTCCTCCAAAAGAGAAATCCTGCAGATCAGCCCAGCTACTATGGTAAAGTCCATGAAGTGTTGCACCTGTGAGCTGTTAGTGACTTTTAAAATAATGACAGCCTTGAGAAATAATAACACGAGGCCTGGCTATCCGCCTCTCAGCAGAAAGTCACCTCTTGCACACATGTCTGTCTTACCAGCCAAGAATATACAAAAACAAGCATAATAACTGACTGCAGCACTGGATTGTTTGTGTTATTGATGAATGTCCTTGTATTGTGAAGTCCATAGCTTTGAGAACAGCCATTTCCAACACTGCTGCACTACATCCAAAATAAAGGACAAGACTCTCTCCCAGTCTTCCGGAACTCATTCACAGTTGAAAATAATCAAAACCACAGGTTTTCAACCAACCAAGGGGGCAGGTGAATACCCAAGGAGTGCTAATTCATCCCTCCTCACCAGGTTTTAATGATTTGGGGTATCCCATATCCCATCCAGAACCATTACAGGTTTTTTGAAATGATTTTCACTGTCTACAGTTTTAATAAATGCTTCCCAACCTCGCTGTGTTAGGACCAGACCCCAGATGGAGGTTCCCCAGTTTACTGTATTTATTGCCTCACCCCTAGCTGCGGCAGTGAGTTTTCTCTTGAACAACTATAATCCATGTACTATTGATAGACCTATAATGCTGTTAGGGAGGGAATTCCAGGATTTTGACCATCCATTACACAGCCAAAGCAGTATTGAGGGAGTGCTACAATGTCAGAAGTAACTTTTTTCATGTAAATGTCCACTAACATGCACACTAAAAAAAAAATCAAGTGACACAATTTGGATAGAAGATGTGATTGTGACCTTAAATCCTAAGCTATGCACCATCCAATAGTTATCCTTCAGTCAAATCATGATAACAATCACTTTGGTCATTGTCATATTGCTGATTACAGGACCAGGCTCCAAGCTTGAAGGCAGTAGAACAACGATGGAATAACTCGACAGAGCCAGTATCTTATCACCAAGTCACCCTTTACTTACAGATGGAGAGAGCTTGACACTGGTCCAGCTCCCTCAGAGCCAGATCTCAGAGTGAACGGAATCTCTACCCCCACTGTTTATGTCTGTCAGCCAGGGGTCCATGATTGGATCAGATTAACATCCCTAATCAGGGACCTCGCTACAAATTGAACTGTCATTTGACTAGTAATCCTGAATGCCAGGCTAACAGTTTTAGGACAAGATTTTAAATCCTATTCACTTTTGGTGGTTAAATTTTGATTAAAACCTGAAGCAAGAACAGAAATTGCTGGAGAAACTCAGCATGGGTAAAAAGTGAGGTCTGCAAATGCTGGAGATCACAGCTGAAAATGTGTTGCTGGTTAAAGCACAGCAGGTCAGGCAGCACCCAAGGAATAGGAAATTCGACGTTTCGGGCATAAGCCCTTCATCAGGAATGAGGAGAGGGTGCCAGGCAGGCTAAGATAAAAGGTAGGGAGGAGGGACTTGGGGGAGGGGCGATGGAGATGTGATAGGTGGAAGGAGGTCAAGGTGAGGGTGATAGGCCGGAGTGGGGTGGGGGCGGAGAGGTCAGGAAGAAGATTGCAGGTTAGGAGGGCGGTGCTGAGTTGAGGGAACCGACTGAGACAAGGTGGGGGGAGGGGAAATGAGGAAACTGGAGAAATCTGAGTTCATCCCTTGTGGTTGGAGGGTTCCCAGGCGGAAGATGAGGCGCTCCTCCTCCAGCCGTCGTGTAGTTGTGTTCTGCCGGTGGAGGAGTCCAAGGACCTGCATGTCCTCGGTGGAGTGGGAGGGAGAGTTAAAGTGTTGAGCCACGGGGTGGTTGGGTTGGTTGGTCCGGGCGTCCCTGAGTTGTTCTCTGAAGCGTTCCGCAAGTAAGCGGCCCGTCTCCCCAATGTAGAGGAGGCCACATCGGGTGCAGCGGATGCAATAGATGATGTGTGTGGAGGTACAGGTGAACTTGTGGCGGATATGGAAGGATCCCTTGGGGCCTTGGAGGGAAGTGAGGGAGGAGGTGTGTGCGCAAGTTTTACATTTCCTGCGGTTGCAGGGGAAGGTGCCGGGAGTGGAGGTTGGGTTGGTGGGGGGTGTGGACCTGACGAGGGAGTCACGAAGGGAGTGGTCTTTACGGAACGCTGATAGGGGATTCGGATACAAAGTGAGGTCTGCAGATGCTGGAGATCACAGTTGAAAATGTGTTGCTGGTTAAAGCACAGCAGGTTTCTCCAGTTTCCTCATTTCCCCTCCCCCCACCTTGTCTCAGTCGGTTCCCTCAACTCAGCACCGCCCTCCTAACCTGCAATCTTCTTCCTAACCTCTCCGCCCCCACCCCACTCCGGCCTATCACCCTCACCTTGACCTCCTTCCACCTATCACATCTCCATCGCCCCTCCCCCAAGTCCCTCCTCCCTACCTTTTATCTTAGCCTGCCTGGCACCCTCTCCTCATTCCTGATGAAGGGCTTATGCCCGAAACGTCGAATTTCCTATTCCTTGGATGCTGCCTGACCTGCTGTGCTTTAACCAGCAACACATTTTCAACGGAGAAACTCAGCACGCCTGGCAACATTAGAGAGACAATGGTTAATGTTTTGAGTTCAGTGTCTTTCTTCAGGAATTAAAAAAATCTTTCCTCCTGGCATAAAAAATATGCCAGTTGCTTCATAGCAACTACATAATCATTGTTGACTATGGTCTGACACTTACCATCCTTACCTGTGTTGAGAGTGTGGTGCTGGAAAAGCACAGCAGGTCAGGCAGCATCTGAGGAGCAGGAGAATCGACATTTCAGGCAGAAGCTAAAATGATGGGCTTATACCTGAAATGTCGACTCTCCTGCTGCTCGGATGCTGCCTGACCTGCTGTGCTTTTTCAGCACTACACTCTCGACTCTGATCTCCGGCATCTGCAGTCCCCACTTTCACCTACCATCCTTACTTAGTCTGGCCTACACATGTCTCCAGATCCACAGCAATGTCATTGACTCTTAACTGGCCTCTGGACAATTAAGGATGCCCAACAAATGCTTTCTAGTGCTGTTCTCTTCCATCACAAATAAATCAAACTCACTGGCTGCCATTTTACATCAACGACTGCACTCCAAAGCGTACTTTGTCTGTGTAGCTCTGCTGGATTTCCTGAGGAAGTGAATGGTTCTATGCTAATGGAGATACTTTTGTCCTCTATGATCCCAACCACTCCATCCTCTCCTGCTCCATGTGCTAATGTGCATTATCATTCTTCAGTGCTGTTCCACAGCCCATCCCCCATCCCAATCCCATGGGCAGCAATCATACCTCTTTCTAAACTCCAATAGCCTTGCTGCACCTTTGTCACCTCCTTGATTCTCATGGAGCATCCAACTTTCCCTGTTGAATTGTCACATTAATAATTAGGGGTAAAAGGTTATCACAGACGTCATATAACATATAACCAGCCCATTGCATCTGTTTTCGCTCTTTCTTTATTGCCCACCAAGTTTTTCCTTTCCAAGCATTTATCCAATTTATTTTCAAAGATTGCCATTAAATAAACCCCCCCTGCCTCTTCAAGCCATGCAGATATCACTGAGATGCCAGTAGATAAAATAATGTATCGTTTGGTTTCTTTGCCAATTATTTAGCACCAGAGTTCCCTAGTTTCTGATCCTCCTGCCAGCCATTTCTCCCTATCTCCCCAGTCAAAACATGGTATTACTTTATTACATCTCCCTTTTCACTTTCTTGCCTTTAAAATTGGCTGTCACAGTTTCTCCAGTCTCTTCTGCCTCTGTTTGTTGATGATGGGGAAGGTGTCATTCTCTACTCATTCACTAAGCTAACTATTTTTCCTTTAGTTTGTCAGATACTGAAGAAAAACAGAAAAGTGGGGGCAGGGCGAAGAGGCAACAATACACGTCCTCTAAACTGACCTGCCGAATGTGACAATAAACATTGAGGGGTCAATTACGAGAGGGCATAGATGTAAGGGAAGAGGCAGGTGATTCAGAAGGGATTTTGGAGAAAACGCTTTCACTCAGCAGGTGGTAAAAATCTGGACTGCACTGTTTGGGAAGGTAGTGGAAGCTGGAAACCTTACAACCTTTAAAAAGATTTGGATGAGTGCTTCAAATATCATAACATTCAAGGATATGGGACAGAAGCAGGAAATTAGGATTAGCGCACTTTTAGTGGTAGCTATATCAGTGCTGAATCGATGGGCCGAAGGGCCTTTTCTGCACTGCATGAATCTATGACTCAACGAATTTATGAAAGATCCTTAATAAGCCTTATATGCTATCAGTAAGGGGGAGGTTCCCACCAATGCAGCGCAGAAATTGTCACGTTTAAGCCACCATATTTGCAGGACTGTGGAAAGGTATGTACAGTTGCTGAACATTCAAACTGAAGAGATCATACACATTGTAAAGAACTGAGAGAAGCCATATTGAGACCTAGAGACTGTAAAGTGCCGAAGTGATAAATGAAGTTATGGTTTGTTGGCTCAATAATATTTACTAGATACTAGAAACTTGATAATGTTTGCTGTAGGAAGCTCTTCTTGAATATGGAAGGATATCTCAAAGGGATAATAACTTCCTGAGAAGATCTTTGATTAGTCAAAGTTGCATTATCAAAAGGACAGGTGTAAACTTATATGATAGGGTTGACTGTGCATGGGCTGTGGAAGGGGGAAGCAATAGCCTCATGGCATCATCACTTGACTATTAATACAGAGGTCCAGATAGTATTCTGGGGACCCCAGTTTGAATCTCACCATGACAGTGTGGAATTTGAATTCAATAAAGATTTGGAGTTAAGGATCTAATGATAACTATTAAATGATTGTCAGACACAGTCCATCTGGTTCCCTGATATCATTTAAGGAAGGAAACTATCATCCTAACATGGTCTGGCCTACAGTGTCTCCAGACCCACAGCAATGGGGTCAGAGGGCAATTAATGATTGGGCAAAAAAATAATACCAATATCCACATAGAGTCATAGATATGCACAGTATGGAAACAGACCCTTCAGTCCAACTTGTCCATGGCAACCAGATATTCTACATTACTGTAGAATTTACCAGAATTTGCCCATATCCCCCTAAACATTTCCAATTCATATACCCATCCAGATGCCTTTTAAATGCTGTAATTGTACCAGCCTTCATCACTTCTTCTGGCAGCTCATTCCATACACGCACCACCCTCTGTGTGAAAATATTGCTCCATTCGTCCCTTTTAAATCTTTTCGCTCTCACCTTAAACCTGTGCCCTCTAGTTCTGGACTCCCCAATCCTCAAAAAAAAAGACCTTGTCTATTTACCCTAACCATGCCCCTCATGATTTTATAAACTTCTATAAGGTCACCCTTCATCTTCCAATGCTGCAGGGAAAACAGCCCCAGCCTGTTCAGCCTCTCCTCACAGCTCAAACCCTCTAACTCTGACAACATTCTTGTAAATCCTTTCTGAACCTAATTAAGTTTGACAACATCCTTCCCATTTTCTGGATCAGTGGTGCTGGAAGAGCACAGCAGTTCAGGCAGCATCCAAAGTGCAGTGAAATCGATGTTTCGGGCAAAAGCCCTTCATCAGGAATAAAGGCAGTGAGCCTGAAACGTGGAGAGATAAACTAGAGGAGGGTGGGGGTGGGGAGAAAGTAGCATAGAGTACAATGGGTGAGTGGGGGAGGGGATGAAGGTGAGAGGTCAGGGAGGAGAGGGTGGAGTGGATAGGTGGAAAAGGAGCTAGGCAGGTAGGACAAGTCCAGACAAGTCATGGGGACAGTGCTGAGCTGGAAGTTTGGAACTAGGGTGAGGTGGGGGAAATGAGGAAAATGTTGAAGTCCACATTGATGCCCTGGGGTTGAAGTGTTCTGAGGCGGAAGATGAGGCGTTCTACCTCCAGGCGTCTGGTGGTGAGGGAGCGGCAGTGAAGGAGGCCCAGGACCTCATGTCCTCGGCAGAGTGGGAGAGGGAGTTGAAGTGTTGGGCCACGGGGCGGTGTGGTTGATTGGTGCGGGTGTCCCGGAGATGTTACCTAAAGCGCTCTGCTAGGAGGTGCCCAGTCTCCCCAATGTAGAGGAGACCGCATCGGGAGCAATGGACACAATAAATGATATTAGTGGATGTGCAGGTAAAACTTTGATGGATGTGGAAGGCTCCTTTAGGGCCTTGGATAGAAGGGAGGGTGGTGGTGTGGGCACAGGTTTTACAGTTTCTGCGGTGGCAGGGGTAAGTGACAGGATGGGAGGGTGGGTTGTAGGGGGGCGGGGGCCTGACCAGGTAGTCACAGAGGGAACGGTCTTTGCGGAAGGCAGAAAGGGGTGGGGAGGGAAATATATCCCTGGTGGTGGGGTCTTTTTGGAGATGGCGGAAATGTCGGCGGATGCCTTGGTTTATGCGAAGGTTTGTAGGGTGGAAGGTGAGCACCAGGGGCGTTCTGACCTTGTTACGGTTGGAGGGGTAGGGTCTGAGGGCGGAGGTGCGGGATGTGGGCGAGATGCATTGGAGGGCATCTTTAACCACGTGGGAAGGGAAATTGCAGTCTCTAAAGAAGGAGGCCATCTAGTGTGTTCTATGGTGGAACTGGTCCTCCTGGGAGCAGATACGGCAGAGGCAGAGGAATTGAGAATACGGGATGGCATTTTTGCAGGAGGGAGGGTGGGAAGAGGTGTAATCCAGGTAGCTTTTGGAGTCGGTGGGTTTGTAAAAAATGTCAGTGTCAAGTCGGTCATCATTAATGGAGATGGAGAGGTCCAGGAAGGGGAGGGAGGTGTCAGAGATGGTCCAGGTAAATTTAAAGTCAAGGTGGAATGTGTTAGTGAAGTTGATGAATTGCTCAATTTCCTCGCGGGAGCACGAGGTGGGGCCAATGCAGTCATCAATGTAGTGGAGGAAGAGGTGGGGAGTGGTGCTGATGTAATTACGGAAGATCAACTGTTCTACGTAGCCAACAAAGAGACAGGCATAGCTGGGGCCCATACGTGTGCCCATGGCTACCCCTTTGGTCTGGAGGAAGTGGGAGGATTCAAAGGAGAAATTGTTAAGGGTGAGGACCAGTTCGGCCAAACGAATGAGAGTGTCGATGGAAGGGTTCTGTTGGGGACGTCTGGAGAGGAAAGAACGGAGGGCTTGGAGTTCCTGGTCATGGTGGATGGAGGTGTAGAAGGATTGGATATCCATGGTGAAGATGAGGCGTTGGGGACCGGGAAAATGGAAGTCTTGGAGGAGGTGGAGGGTGTGTGTGGTGTCTCGAACGTGTGTGGGGAGTTTCTGGACTGGGGGGATAGGACAGTGTCGAGGTAGGTAGAGATGAGTTCAGTGGGGCAGGAGCAGGCTGAGACAATGGGTCGGCAAGGTGGTCGGGCTTGTGGATCTTGTGAAGGTGGTAGAACCGGGCAGTGCGGGGTCCCCGGACTATGAGGTTGGAAGCTGTGGATAGGAGATCTCCTGAGGTGATGAGGTTCTGTATGGTCTGGGAGATGATGGTTTGGTGATGGGGGGGTACATCCTTCCCATAGCAGGGAACCCAGAACTGAATGCAATATCAAACAAAGGTTTCCTCCCACAATCCAAAGATGCGCAGGTTAAGTGAATTGGCCATGCTAAATTGCCCATAGTCAGGGGTACATATAGGGTAGGGGAATGGGTCTGGGTGGGTTGCTCTTTGGAGGGTCGGTGTGGTCTTGTTGGGCCGAAGGGCCTTTTTCCATACTGTAGGGAATCTAGAAAAAAATGTGGCCTAACCAATGTCACGTACAGCTGCAACGTGACTTCCCAACTCCTAAACTCAGTGCACTGACCAATGAAGGCAAGCATACCAAACACCTTCTTCACTACAGAAACCATCATAGGGCAAATGGATTTTGCATCTCGTGTTTTCTATTTGTCTTCAACTTACGACATGTCAGATTTGTGGAATGGATCAGCATTCTCTTAAGGACAGAAGGTAAGCAGGAAGGATATCATGGTTAAGACTGTGGATGGAAAGACATGCAAGGCAAATGGGTGAACATCAATCATGAATCACTGAGTACAACTGAATGAAAGTAGCCAGTGAATTAATAGCTGAGTCAACTTGAGTGGGAAATAAAACAGCATAAGCTGCTGCACTTTGCCAAGACCCTTGGCAATTGAATAAGTTAGTTGCAAAATTCATTGAGACAACCTCACAGAAAACCTATTACAGGATTAATACAATGCAGAATGAGACATAATTCCATTTGAAATGTCTACAATCAAAGGTTAGCAGGGAATGATCTCAAAACTACTGATTTATTTGGCAATACTTTCAAGGACACCAAAGATTAACAAGTGAAGTATCAAAGTGTTACAATTGCTGACGATAAATTGATTTAAGAATCGATGATTTAATAGGAAAAAATGCATTCAACATGATTCATTGGGGAAGTGAGGCTAAGTGAGTAGGCAAAAGATTTGTCAGATGGAAGACAATGTGGAGAAATATGAAGTTATCCACTTTGGGAGGAAAAACAGAAATATGGAGTACTTTGTACATGGCAAGAGGTTGGAAAATGTTGCGTTCTTTCGAAGAGATGATGAAGAAGATTCATGAAGGAAGAACAGCCAGAATTGTCTATATGGATTTCAGCAACGCATCTGACAGGTTCTGCATGGTAGATTGGTGAGTAAGATTAGATCACATGGAATCCAGGGAGAGCTAATCATTTAGAAGCAAAAATTGGCTTGAAGGTAGAAGACAGAGGATGGTGTTGGAGGGTTGCTTTATGGACTGAAGACCTGTGACCAGCTGTGTGCCACAAGGATCGGTACTGCATCCACTGCTTTTCATCATTTGTATAAACGATTTGCATGTGAATATAGGAGGTATGGTTAGTAAATTTGTAGATGACAACAAAATTGATGGTGCAGAGAAGAAGGTTACCTCAGAGTACAACGGGACTTGATCAGATGGGACAATGGGCCGAGGAGTGGCAGATGGGGCTTAATTTAGATAAAGGTGTGGTGTTGCATTTTGGAAAGGCAGGTCTAAACCAGGCAATGGTAGACCCCTGGGAGTGCTGCCTGTGACAATGCTGCTCCTTTAACAAGGTTATATTGCTCTTGGCTTTTGTTTCAGAGAGTTCATAAAAGTCACAGACTCCAAAAAGTCTAGGTTGAAGGGTTTTAGAACCAGCTTGATCATAGCTAACGGATACTGCCTCAGGAAAGGCTTTCAAATGTTTAAAAAACCCTTGCACAATGAAAGGGGAGGGGCCTGTTCTCCAAGCTCAGCTTTTCCCTGGTTTGGTTTGGTTTTTAGCAGTAGTGTTTTAAGGCTGCTGGGTCCAAAAAAGCAGACTCTCCAAAAATGCGGACTCTCCTCTCTCTCACTGACCTTTCTCCTGTCGGACCCTGTGTTTGATTTTACGTTTTGTGCCAAGGGGTGTTTATGGGAATTGTTGCAAGTATTTGGAACAGCATCATTAAGTACGGATGATCTGTTGGGTTTTCAGATAGGTTACATTATTCGGTATTCTCTTCTCTTTTGTTTGTGTGTCATTCGGTAATCTTGTAAATAAATTCTGTTTTGTTTAAAACTAGAGAGTTTGACCAGCTGCATCTCTCCTGTATTATGTGCATACACCTGCTTAAAACAGCTTAGCAAAGTTAGGATCTGGGCTACTTTCTTGAAACGTTTTGAGGGGGGTCTGATCTGGTCCATAACATGCGGAACAAAGAAACCTAGGGGTGCAGTTTCATAGTTCCTTGAAAGTGGAGATGCAGGTAGACAGGATTGTGTAGAAGGCATTTGCTATGCTTGCTTTCATTGGTCAGTGCATTGAGTATAGGAGTTTGGGCGTCATGGTGTAGTTGTATAGGACATTGGTGAGCTCACCTTTAGAAAACTGCATTCAATTCTGCTCTCCTTTCTATAGGAAAGATGTTGTTAAACTTGAAAGGATTCAGAAAAGCTTTATAAGGTCATTGCTGGGTTTGCAGGGTTTGAGCTATAGGGATACACTGAATAGGTTGGGACTGTTTTTCCTGGAATGTCAGAGGCAGGATGTGACCTTATAGAGGTTTATAAAATCACGAGGGGCATAGATAGGGTAAATAGTCAAAGTCTTTTCCCCAGGGTAGGGGACCCCAAAACTAGAGGACATAGGGTTTAAGGTGAGAGGGGAAAGATTTAAAAGTGACCTGAGGGGCAGATTTTTCACGCAGACAATGGTGCATGTATGGAATGAGCTGCCAGAGGAGGTGGTGAGTGTTGGCACAATTAAAAGGCACCTGGATGGGTATATGAATAGGGAGGGTTTGGACGGATATGTGGCAAATGTTGGCAAGTGGAACTTGATCAATTTAGGATATCAGTTGAATGAAGGGTCTGTTTCCATGCTGTATAACTCTGTGACTCGATAACATGGTGACCAGATATGCCTGTAGGACAGAAAGTCTAATCCCTCGAACTCAGCACCGCCTTTCTATCCTGCCATCTTCTTCCTGATCTCTCCGCCCCTACCCCCACTCTGGCCTATCACCCTCACGTTGACCTCCTTTCACCTATCGCATTTCCAAAACCCCTCCCCCAAGTTCCTCTTCCTTACCTTTTATCTTAGCCTGCTGGAAACCTGAAGAAGGGCTCATGCCCGAAACGTCGACTCTCCTGCTCCTTGGATGCTGCCTGACCTGCTGCGCTATTCCAGCAACACATTTTCAGCTCCGTACAGAAAGGATGTGGTCTAATCAAGGTTTGATGCAGATTCTGCATAAATTCTCTACTTCCAGTACTAAAGCCTCAGGCTTAGTATTTTTAATGGCGTTGCTAACCTCTGCTGTAATCTTTTGTGATTCGTGCACATGCTCTCCAAGATCTGTTTTGTTCGTATACTCCACCAGGACTCATAACTTCCAAGTGATATGTGACCTCTTTATTCTTCCTACCAAAACACATGACTCCTCACTTATTGGCTTGTTAATGTTTTGCCGCAGTCCTTTCAGGTTTATGTACCAGTTGCTGAAGGCACAAGCATAGAACAAGGAAGTTGTAAAATAGAGGCTCCGTCATGGAGTGATAACTCCTAAAGTATTTCCATGATTATTGAGAGTTGCTGTGTGGACACTGTAAAGTGCTGGAGTAGTAACTATATTAAGAATTTACTGCCTTCAAACCACTCAAAATAGCTGGCATCTGGTATCAGTGTTGGTTTGCAGAATTTACATATAGTATGTTAATGTTGTATCACTTACACTTCAGACTTGTAGCTCATTTGGAATGATACATGGCAATGTGTCTATTAATACTGTCTGAGGACGCAATGAAAAGATGTAAATTAAATAAAAATGTATTCATGTGGGGGCTTTTCACAAAGTCAGAATGCTTCAGAACACTATATTACCACAGAAGCCTGAATGAATTGTGATAACTGTCACAATGAAGGAAGTCAGCCCGAGCCCCCACAGTCGCCAAATCATGAGCAGATCAGCTGTTTTTCTTTGTAATGTTCGTTGAGCTTCATATATTGACGACCAGGCCACATTAAACTAATGTTGTGTACTCTCAAGATGTTTAGGGTCATTATTGGCTGCTTTCTCCAATCCAAGGGGTCTTTTTGCCTGCACTCTGATTGATCCATACAGACTGGAACAGTTCCAACAATCAGCTGGAGTCAGCCAGAGGACAGCTACCAATTCATGATGTTCAAAGGTGGGAAATCCCCATCCTCATGTTGAAAATGCTCCCCTCCCTTTCCCGGAATCGCCAACGCATCTGTGCACCTCCAATTCTTCTCTCTCCTGCTTTCTCACTTGCCCTCACTCCATTAATTGTGGCTGTGTTTTCGGCTCCCTAGGTTTTACGATTTCTTCCCTAAAATCCCGCCTCTCTATGCATTTTCTGCCAGCACACAATGTCCAGGAGAGATGAATCGACTTGATTAATGGTCAAGGGAAGGGATCCTCTTAAAGAAGGTGGGCTTGGCAGTCACGGCTCAGTGGATATTACTGTTGCATCTTCCAGATAATTGTAGGTTCAAGTCCCACTCCAGAAACTTGAACTAAAGCAGGAGTGCAACACTGTCACAGTGCTTTTTGAATGAAATATTAAATGGCGTACTCCTCTATCTGTACAGGTAGATTGTTTTCGCTGCTACTTGAAAATATTTATTCCCAAATTAATACCATTAAAAATGTTATCTACTAACCTGGTTGCATTTTGTGGGAGCTTGCTGTGACCACACTGCCCTCTGCATTCCCTACTTTCCAACAGTGACTACACTTCCAAAGTCGCAAAACACCTTGGGGTGTCCTGAGTTTGTGGATCTTGCTATAGAAATGCAGGTAGATGGTTGGACAGCTGAATAGACTCTTTAATTTGATGGGGGGGGGTGATGGTTGGTTGGTTGGATGAGTGGAGAGTTGAATAGATGATTGATTGGATATTCAGATTAATGTGCAGATTCTAAATGGATGGATTTAGGTTCTTTGTGTGATTTCTCCCTGTGCTGTGAGGTCTATACAATCTGTACATTGGGTTGACTTCAGTGTAAAGCCTGCTACAAATACGTAAGACAGACAGATATAAGCATAGAAAACATTTAAGAACAGAGAATCTTGAGAATTTCAATGTAATCATCACTATCTCATTATTAGAAAACATTCCTACTTCAAGAACAACGTGGATGCAAGGAAAGTTTCAAGTTGTTTTGATAAATTGACAGATTGAAGTGTTTCAATATTGCACAAAGCACATAAAAATAATTGTTTGAGTGTGGTAAAGGGATGACTTTCGGAGTCCAAGGGGTTTTATAGATTATAGTATTTTTCCTTTAAATTGTTTAAAGTGCTCTCTTGGCTATCTTAACAAAATTGGTTTGAGAATGCAGAGTCCAGTTTCGATACAGAGTCCATACTCATTGATATTTGGGCCATTATACCTGACTCCTAGCTGCCTTGAAACCACATTCTGTGGGTCTGGAGTCACATGGAGGTCAGACCAGGTAAGGACATGGGTGAACCAGGTAGGTTTTTCCCTAACAATTGACAATGGCTTCATGGCCATCATTTGCTTTATAATTTCCAGACTTTTGTTGATTCAAATCCCACCATCTCCCAGTAGATTTATTTATTTATTTAATATATTGTCACTTATACCTAGGCACAGTGAAAAGTGGAGAATATCGCCATGCTCCGGCGCCATGTTGGATGACAGAATAAATTACTGAAGACATGCGAGGTACCCCCTGTCGATGCTGTTATTAATGAGTGTCAGGCCAAACAGGGCTTCATGCCAACAAATACTTCTTTATGCAGGGCTGGAGAAAAACACAAAATCTCTGTCCCGGGAGACTCTGGGGGTCAATTGAGGCTTTGAAATCCAAGTATAGCTTGGTTAGTTCAGTGTATCCAGGTATACGGGGAAAAGACAGTGGAGGGAGTCAGGGTGATATTCATCAGAGCTGCTTCACTCAGATCCATTGTATCACAGACTGTTACAGCTAGGAAATGGTCCAATTCGTCTATGCTGAAGTCTTGCTGTCCATGAGCCACTCAGTCTCTTACTCGCTCCCCTTACCCTTTATTATTCTACCCTTTCCCTTCTAAAGCCCCTGGCTGACCCTAATGAAAATTTCGCCTCCCTTTGGAATTTGTCGTGCTTGCTGAGAGTTATTTCTTTCAGAACAGAATGGGAGACCAGCTCAAGTGACTAAACGAAAAGGGGAAATTAATTCCAAGCGGATATGCTATGGATCACTCACTGCACTTCTACTGTATCTGTTGCACCCAATGTGGTCTCTTCTACATCGCAGAGACAGGACACCTTCTTGTGGATTGTTTCAGAGAACATCTCTGGGACACCCACACCAACGAACCCCACCGCCTCATGGCTGAACACTTTAACCACCCCTCCCATTCTGTCAAAGACATGCAGGTCCTGGACCTCCTCCACTGCCAAACCCTAACCACCCGATGCCTGGACAAGGAACACCTCATATTCTGCCTCGGGACCCTGCAACCACACGGATAAATGTGGATTTCATCAGTTTCCTCATTTCCCCTCCCCCTCTATTATTCCAGTCCCAAACCTCCAACTTGGCACCGTCCTCCGGACTAGTCCATCACCTTTCCCATCTATCCGCTCCATCCACCTCTCCGACATATAACCTTCTCCCCCACCTTCATCTACCTATTGCATTCTCAGCTACCTTCCCCCCAACTCTACTCCCCTCCTAATTATCTCTCAGCCCCCAGCCCACAAGCCTCATTCCTGATGAAGGGCTAATGCCCGAAACGTCAATTCTCCTGCTGCTTGGATGCTGCCTGATCTGCTGTGCCACACTCTCAACCTCAACACCAAGACCAAGTCTGGCTACGGTGAACAGCTGAGCAAGCCTTTCACCACCAGGTAGATGTAGCTAATCTGCCCTGGACCTCTCCAGTCAGCTTTTTGCCCCACTTGAACGTCAAAGTCACAAATTCCATCTGATGTGACCATGTGGCCTTCTCTTACTAGGAGCACATTCTGAAATGGTTGACCACTCCATTGTCTTCCGAACCTTCTCCTCTCTTCTCCGGCTGGAGGGGGCCCTGCCTGCGATTGGTTACATGACCATAAAATCTCCATACAGGTAGTTGGACCTTCACTCTAGTTTTAGCATTCCCTCCCTCAGGCTACCTACCTCTCTCTCTCTCTCTCTCCCTTTCATTAAAACAATTTTTTAAGGCTACCTCATTGACTCAGCTTTTCATTATCTGCCCAAATTTCTCCTTTTGTGGTTCATTGTCAATCTTTGGGCTCACTATGCTCCCGTGCTCTGTCTCAGCATACTTTATAATGGTAAAGCTTTCATGCAACAGCAGGGAAAGTGTTGGAGTCTATTATGAAGGATATGATCCCAGGGCACTTAGAATATACAATGGAATTACACAAAGTCAGCATGTATTTATAAAAGTTGATTCCTGCTGGACAAAACCTGGAGTATTTTGAGGACGCAACTCAGACTCTATGTGTTGTTGCAGACAGATTACTGCCACCATCTCAAGGGCAACTAGGGATAGACAACAATGCTGACATCTCATAAATGTATGAAATGAAAACAAATCCTGCTGGGAAATTTAAATTCCATTTACTCTCCATTGACCAGAATTACCCAATGGGTGGTCCATCTCAGCCTCTTCAGCAGTCTCCAACATCACAGATACTAATCTTCAGTCAATTCAATTCACTCTATGTAATATCAATAAATGACTGGAAGCACTGAACTCTGTAAAGTCTATGGACCCTGACAATATTCCAGCAGTAGAACTGACAGTATGTGCTCCAGAACTTATTGATCTCCTAGTCAAGCAGTTCCAGAACAGGTTCAACACTGACATCTATCTGACAATGTGAAAACTTGCCAGGTTCCATCTTGTACACAAAAAAGCAGGATAAATCCAACATGGCCATTTACCACCCAATCATTATACTCTCAAACCTAAGTAAAGTGATGGAAGGTGTTGTCAACAGTGCTATCACAAGTGACACTTGCAAAGCAATAACCTGTTTACTGGTGCTCAACTTAGATCTCATCAGGGCTAGTTGACTCCTGACATCGTTACAGCATCGGTTGAAACATGGACAAAAGACTTGACTCCAGAGCTGAGGTGAAACTGACTCATGTTGACATCAAGCCAGCCTTTGATCAAATTTGGCATCAAGGAGCCCCTGCACAACCAAAACCAATCGAAAATCTCCACTCAGGTTGGAATCACACTTGACACTTAAGAAGATGGTTGTGAATGTTGGAGGTCAGTCTTCTCAGCTCCAAGAGATCTTTGCAGGAGTTCCTCAGGGTAGATATTTTCTAATCAACCTCTTAAGAAATGTTAGAACATCTCTCTGGAAATTGAACCCAGACTCCTGGCTCAGAGATAAGGAATTTTAACACTGCACCATAAGAGCCTATTTGTACCTGGACAATGTCCTCAGTCCAACCATATGCAGCTGCTTCATTGTTTACTGATGTTTGTTCAATATTCGCAACTCATCAGATCCTGAAAGTGTAAATGAGCAAGACCTGTAAAACATATAGACTGGGGCTGGTAAAGCTGATCTTTTGTTTGTTCATTCACAGGATGAGGGCGTCAGTTGCTAGGCAGCATTTATTACCCATTCCTAATTGCCCAGAGGGCAGTTAAGAGTGAACCATGTTGATATGGTTCTGTAGGTCAGACAAGGTAAGGATGGCAGTTTCCTTCCCCCAAGGACATTAATGAAGTAGAAGGGTTTTTCTGACAATCGTCGTGGTCATTATTAGACTCTTAATTCCAGATTTTTAAAACATTTCAAATTCCACTACTTGCCATGGCGGGATTTGGACCCAGGATCCCAGATCATTAGCTGAGTCTCTGGATTTACAGTCCTAGTGATAATACTGCTAAACCATCGCCTACCCAAAATTCTATGTAAAGGACCTACCCCCTATCTGTTGTTAACTAAAGAAATTAGAAAAAGTGACCAAGTTAATGAAAAAGCATATAACCGCACAGGGATGAATGGTTTGTCGGAATATAAAGGACAACGGACAGTGGATAAAAGCTTAGTCTGGAGAGAGTCATTAGAGTATGAGAGGATGTTAGCTAGAATTATAAAAATAGATAGCAAGTGTCTCAAGATGTATTTTAAAAGGAAGTGAGTAAATAAAGTGAGCGTTAAGTCCTTGAAAGAATAGGAATGGGGAGTTTTAAGCATACAATAAGGAAATAAATGATGAATGAAATGAACAAATATTTCTCTCTTCTCTATAGAGGATAAAAAAAATCTAGTAACAGCTGTGAATCAAGAGGTAGAACTTGGTGAATTTATAATCACAAGGGAAATGGTACAAAGCAAGCTGATGGAGCCGTGGAGTGATGAGTCTCCAGGGTCTTAAAGGAGATGGCTGATAAGGTAACAGTTGCCTTGGTGTTGATTTTCTAAAATTTGCAATTATAACCACTCTATTCATGAAAGGAGTGATTCAGGTAACAGGACAAATTAGCTTCACATCCGTCATGGGGAGAGGATCAGAATAAATCATTTAAGTGGTCAGAGCTGGGCATTTTGTAAAACTCAAGATAATCAGGAAGAGTTGGCATGGTTCCGAGAAGGGACCCAAGTTTAAATAATTGATCAGGCTTTTTTGAAGGGGTAACATGCACTGTAGATAAAGGGGACTCTGTAGACATAAACTATTTTGATTTAAGAAAGTATTTGATAAGATTCCACAACAAAGATTATTGTAGAAAATGAAAGCTCCTGATATCAGATGTAATCTATTAGCCTGGGTCGAGACAGAACTGGCTGGCAGAAACCGAAGAGTATGTTTAAGTAGGTCCCAGCTGATTGGCAGGATGTGATGAATGGAATCCCACAGGAACCTGTACCGGGGCCTCAGTATTTCACCATTTACACCAATGGCTTAGCTGAGGGGTTCAAGGGGGTAGTGTGCCACCACTTTCGTTTGGGCAATTAGGCACGGGTAATAAATACTGTCTGGGCCAGCCACACTCAAATCCAATAAACACATAAAATTAACTGAATAAATCTCAACTATAAAGCTGGTCTTATGGTAACCATTAGCGGTATCACCTGTCATGATATAAACTCATCAACGTCATCAATATCTATTTCAGAACGCAATATCTTGCCCTTGCCTGACCTGATGTGCTTTTCCAGCACCACACTGTCATCCCTTGCCTGATCTGAGCCTAGACGTGACTCCAGATCCATATCCAAGGTAAGCTAAAGACATCTGTTTCCTTCTCTAAAAGACATTAGTGAGCCAAATGGGTTTTTCCCAACAATCAGCAATGGTTTCAAGGTCACCATTTGACTCCTAATTTCATATTTATATTGAATTCAGATTCCACCTACTGCCATGGTTACCCAGAACATTACCTGTTCTCTGGATTAATAGTCAGGCTATAATTTCACGTCCACATGAACATAACACATCCACAACTCTGAGTGGACCAGTCATAGAGTCAGAGCCACAGATTTCTGCAGCACAGAAAAGGCCCCTCGGCCCATCGCGATCATGCCTGTCAAAAGCAAGCACCTAACTATGCTGATCCTGTGCAATATGTATAGCTAATGATGTATCTAGTATTTCTTCAATCTCTTTGAGAAATGGAGTTCTGATGCAGGGAGATGGAGTGGATAGGCAGAGTCAATGTTCTGACAGCATGAACTGTGAAAAATCTATTTGAATATTATTGGTTATAAACATTATTATGATTGTTGAATTGAATGTAATGTTGATATCTTCCTGCACTGATGTTCTGAAGAGGAAATTACCTGAGTGAATCATTATTCATTTCATGTAGACAGAGGACAGGTGAGGAGTCATGGGGGTTTTGTGATGTGATGATGCAGTGGTATTGATTCAGGCAGATACAATGTACACAACTGGTGCCTCCCTCAGTGAACAAACTGTTCACACTCTTTCCACATCATCACTTCCTCCTGGGCACATGACCTATAATTATTAAGTGGAGACAGCTGAAGTGCTGCCAGGAGACTCGATAACAAATAAAAACAAAGCAGGAGGAAATCTCCCCTTACTCGAGGAGGCAGAGAGGGCTCACTTGATTTAATCCAGTGATGAAAGGCTTGGCTTCTGAGGAAAGATTGAGCAGTTTATGTCTACACTGGCTGGATTTAGAAGGCTAAGAGAACTATTTGAGGTATATAAGATGCTGAAGGGGTTTGATAAAGATGATGGGCAGATAATGGCCTCGTGGTATCGCCACTAGATTAGCTGGGGACCCAGGTAATGTTCTAGGGACCTGGGTTTGAATCCTGTCATGGAGGATGGCGAATTTAAATTCAATAAATATCTGAAAGTAAGAGTTGAATGATAACCATGAAACCATTGCCACTTGTCAGGAAAAACCCATCTGATTCACTAACATCTTTTAGGGAAGGAAACTGGTGTCCTTACCTAGTCTGGAATACGTGTTGACTCCAGACAGACAGCAATGAAGTTGACTCTTAGGTTCCCTACAGTGTGGAAACAGGCCCTTTGGCCCAACAAGTCCATACCGACCCTCCAAAGAGTAACTCAACCAGACCTATTTCCCTCTGACCAATGCACCTAAAACTATGGGTAATTTAGCATGGCCAATTCACCTGACCTGCACATCTTTGGAGTGTGGGAGGAAACCGGAGCACCCAGAGGAAACACATGCAGACACAGGGAGAATGTGCAAACTCCACACTGACAATTGCCCGAGGCTGGAATCAAACCTGGGTCCCTGGCGCTGAGGCAGCAGTGCTAACCACTGAGCCACTGTGCTGCCCCAAATTGCCTTCTTAATTACCCTCTGGGCAATTAGGGATGGGCAATAAATGCTAGCCTAGCCAGTGATGCCTCATTCTGTGAATGAATAAAAAAAGAGTAGACATGGAAAGAATGTTTCCTCGTGTGAGGCAATCCAGAATGAGAGGCCATTATTATAGGATAGGGTGGAGCTGATTTAAAACAGAGAAGACAACAACTTGATTCTCTCAAAGGGCCATGAATCTATGGAACCCATGAATCAGAGATTAAGTTAAGGCACTGAATAAACTTTAATTCATCACAGGTTGAAGGGTTATGGTGAGTGGGCAGGAAAGTAGATTTGAGTCCAAGATGAGTTCAGCCATGATCATACTAAATGGTGGTCAAAACAACAGTATTATTCTGTCTTGGGAGAAAGGTTAAAATACAAGCATTTCTTCATTTTAAAGGACTTCTACTATATTTAAGTCCTTAAAAACTCTTTTTACAACAGAAATAGGGAGAAAGGAGCATAAATCTGAAACATTTGTAAGTTTGTAATGCTAATTGGCAAAAATTTAGGAATCTGTTTTAACAGGAAAACCAGAAAATACTATTTAAAAATCTTCATTAAAACAATGAAGGTCTTAAGGATAATGTTTTATTAACATAACAAAGCTTAGAAAAGTTACTGGAGAACATTTAACATGGAATGTTTGCAACTGAATGATTAAAGTACTGAGTAAAATATCTGAAAACTTCTGCAACAATGAGAATGCCTTTTTTTGGAGCAATGGAACATTAGCAGGAAGACCTCTTGGCTGTTCATGGGAAAAAGGAGCACTTGGTCAAAGGTCCAAGGTCTAGGATCTCTGCAGGTGGTTTCAGGGACTAGGAGGATTCTAAGAGCAGAACATAAGAGAACATCAGGAGTTGGCCATTCGAGTTACTCTCTCTGAGGCCTCAACTCACCTTTCATGCCAAATCTCCACAGCAGTAAACTCACTGACATTTTGGAAATCCATCTACCTCCTCCTCAAATACAGTCAGTGGTCTTTCCTGTACGTCTGGGGTCGAGAATTCCAGACATTCACTACCTTCCGGTAGAAGAAATTCCGTCAAGTGTCGGTGTTCAATGAGTTTGCTCTTTATTCTGTACGTATGCCTAATAGTTTGCAATTTCCCTCACTCGTGGAAGGACCTTCTCAATACTTACCCTGTCAAGACCCCTCAGAAACTTGTATGTAAGGTCACCCCTCATTCTTCTAAACTGTAATGATTAAAGGCCTAATCTGTTTAGCCATTCTTGATAAATCAACCCCTTCATCTGGGAATCAGTCCAATGAATCACTTTTGAACACCTTCCAGTGTCAGTATATCCTCTTTTTAAAATGCAGAGAATAAAATTGGATACGATACTCCAGATATGGCCTCACCAACACCCTATAAAATTGTTAACAAGACTTCCCTGTTTCTAAACTCCAACTACTTGCAGTAAAGGCCAAAATTCCATGCGCCTTCTTAGTTACTTGTTGCTCCTGTATGCTAACTTTTTTGTGTTTCATCCACAAGAATACCCAAAAGACTCTGCACTGCTATCTTGGAAATTCTGATCAATGAAAGGGGTTCAGTATTTGAGGGAGGAGGGAGATGAAAATGAAAATGTGTGAGGAGCCTATGATTGGAGTGATCTGGTCCCCAAGAGGATTATTTTGGATGACCTACAATGTACAGCACAGAAGTAGGCCATTCAACCCAACCTGTCCATTTCCGTGTTGATGCTCCACTAGAACTGCCTCCAAACTTCTCACATCCCAAAACCATTTCATGGTACCCTTTACATTTCTCTAATGCTTGTTAGTCTCCTCTCCAATACACTTGTCCTATTCACTTCAATCACACTCTCTATGGTAGGGAGTTCCATAGTGGGTGGCACGGTGGCACAGTGGTTAGCACTGCTGCCTCACAGCATCAGAGACTCGGGTTCATTTCCCGCCTCAGGTGACTAACTGTGTGGAGTTTGCACGTTCTATCCTTGGGTTTCCTCCCACAGTCCAAAGATGTGCAGGTCAGGTGAATTGGCCATGCTAAATTGCCTATAGAGTTAGGTAAGGGGTAAATGTAGGGGTATGGGTGGGTTGCACTTTGGCGGGTTGGTGTGGACTTGTTGGGCCGAAGGGCCTGTTTCCACACTGTAAGTAATCTAATCTAATAGTAAAAAATGAGGTCTGCAGATGCTGGAGATCACAGCTGAAAATGTGTTGCTGGTTAAAGCACAGCAGGTCAGGCAGCATCTCAGGAATAGGGAATTCGATGTTTCGAGCATAAGCCCTTCTTCAGGAATAAGAGAGAGAGAGCCAAGCAGGCTAAGATAAAAGGTAGGGAGGAGGGACTTGGGGGAGGGACGATGGAGGTGGGATAGGTGGAAGGAGGTCAAGGTGAGGGTGATAGGCCGGAGTGGTTTGGGGGCGGAGAGGTCAGGAAGGAGGTTGCAGGTTGGGAGGGCGGTGCTGAGTTGAGGGAACTGACTGAGACAAGGTGGGGGGAGGGGAAATGAGGAAACTGGAGAAATCTGAATTCATTCCTTGTGGTTGGAGGGTTCCCAGGCGGAAGATGAGGCGCTCCTCCTCCAGCCGTCGTGTTGTTATGTTCTGCCGGTGGAGGAGTCCAAGGACCTGCATGTCCTCAGTGGAGTGGGAGGGAGAGTTAAAGTGTTGAGCCACGGGGTGGTTGGGTTGGTTGGTCCGGGCGGCCCGGAGGTGTTCTCTGAAGCGTTCTGCAAGTAAGCGGCCTGTCTCCCCAATGTAGAGGAGGCCACATCGGGTGCAGCGGATGCAATAGATGATGTGTGTGGAGGTACAGGTGAACTTGTGGCGTATATGGAAGGATCCCTTGGGGCCTTGGAGGGAAGTGAGTGAGGAGGTGTGGGCGCAAGTTTTACATTTCCTGCGGTTGCAGGGGAAGGTGCTGGGAGTGGAGGTTGGATTGGTGGGGGGTGTGGATCTGACGAGGGAGTCAGGGAGGGAGTGGTAGCGTCACTCCTTTTGAGCAACTATATCAGAGGGTTGGCTTATGAGGAGAGATTGTGCAGACTGGGACTCTCCTCTGTTCATTGGAAAGTTGAAGAATGAGGAGGGGATCTTATAGAAACATATACAATTATGAAGGGAATAGATAAGATAGAAGCAGGGAGGTTGTCTTCACTGGCAGATAAAAACCAAAGGGCCTAGCCTCAGAATAAAGGGGAGCAGATTTTGGCCTGAACTGAGGAGAAGCCTCTTCACCCAAAGGGTTGTGAATCTGTGGCATTCCCTGCCCAGTGAAGCAGCTGAGGCTACCTTGTTGAATGTTTTTAAGGCAAAGATAGATAGATTTTTGAAACAGTGAAGGAATTGAGGGTTACGGTGAGAGTGGGGTAAGTGGAGCTGAGTCTGCGAAAAGATCAGCCATGATCTTATTGAATGGTGGAGCAGACAAGTTGGGCCAGATGGCCTACTCCTGCTCGTCGTTCCTATGTTCTTATGTACCTTTCTTTTCATGAACCCCTGATTGGATTTCCTGGTGACTCTCCTACCTTGATGGTTTCTAGTTCTGCTCTTCCCCACAGGAGGAAACGTTTTCTCTTCATCTGCACCATTAAAGCTTTATTAGGGAACAGTGGGGAAATTAGTAATGAGGATGAAGGGTACTGGAGAGCCTCGGTGTGGCTGGTGGCGAGAGAGGAAGAGTTAAAGTTTTGAGTCTGTCATATTGGGGCTTGGGAATCTTGGTGCAGTTTCTCTCTTCACAGATGCTGCCAGACCTGCTGAGTTTATCCAGCACTTTCTGGTATAATAGTAAAAATAGTTCTTCACTTTTATTTACTGGGGAAGCCAGGATGAGGAAGGACTGAAAGAGCAGAAAATAATGGATCCTCGTTTTTTTTTTACATACCATGTCTTCTGTCAGTTCCCTGTTCCATATTGTCTGAGATGCTTGATCAGCACATCTCGGGTGGCACAGTGGCACAGTGGTTAGCACTGCTGCCTCACAGTGCCAGAGACCTGGGTTCAATTCCTGCCTCAGGCAAAAGTTTGTGTGGAGTTTGCACATTCTCCCCGTGTCTGTGTGGGTTTGCTCTGGTTTCCTTCCACAGTCCAAAAATGTGCATGTTAGGTGAATTGGCCATGCTAAATTGCCTGTAGCGCTAGGTGTAGGCGGGGTGGATTGCCCTTTGGAGTGTCAGTCTGGACTTGTTGGGCCGAAGGGCCTGTTCCCACACTGTAAGTAATCTAATCTCCCAAAGAGCTTTATAAATTTGCTGGCTTATGCAGTTCTACAAAAGCGTAAATTATTTTGATGAACTATTTGCATAGTTTACAGGTGTTGAACACATTGACCACAATGTTTAACTTCCTTAAACTACCCCCTGCCTTCCTCAGTTCAGAACAACTTGGAGTTGAAATGAAGGTGGATTAGGGCTTCCAGTAATTGACAGGGCTAACACCCAATAAGGAAGAACCACAACAATTTCAATCAGATCACATTGCACAGAAACACAAACAGAAATACTCATTGCCTTTATTTTCTAAACATCGATAAAGCAAATTCGGTGCATAGTTAACACCAATTGATGTCTGTCTCTGATGTAAAAGAAGTAATTTCCTGTTAAGTGGGACAATTGACTAGAATAGAATGGCACAATTCTCATTTTGCTATGAAGTTGTTTGAAAAAAACGCAGAAATTTGTAAATCCTCACAAAATGAACTGTATCAAGCTGTAACAGGCGATTCATTCCATCTGATCCAGAGAGTGTTTATGCTCAACACAAGCCTCCTCCAGTTCCCCCCTCACCTAATGCCATTAGTGTAGCCCTCTTTCTCCCTCTCCCTCAACATCCTCTTAAATGTAATGATGCTAGTTGCTTCAACTATTCATTGAGGTGATGAGTTCCACTTTCTAACCATTCTCCAGCAAAGAAATTTCTCCTGAAATTCCAAGTGGATTTATCTAATATGATCTGATATTAACAACCCCTATACTTGTCTCTCTTATCTACCCTAACAAACCTTTCATAACTTTGAAGAACCTCACCATAGCCTTCTCTTTTCTCAGTAAGGAGACCCAGTCTATTCAATTTTCTCTGGTGTTGATTCCTTGGGAAGCAAAGATTGTTTGGTCCCAGAACAGAAAACAGTCTAGCCAGGACTCATATTCTACAAGAGCCTTTCCCATTCAAAGCAGCTTGTGCTGTGTGTCTCATGCGTTGTGGAACCAAGCGCTCGTGTAGCTTTTGGCCATCTGAGGGAAAGGGTATTTGAGGACAACAACATCAGACCTGAAACCGAGATCACAGGTGGTATGGTGGCTCAGTGGTTAGCACTGTTGACTCACAGTGTCAGGGACCCAGGTTCAATTCCACCCTCGGGCAACTGTCTGTGTGGGTTTGCATGTGTCTGTGTGGGTTTTCTCTCGGTGCTCCAGTTTCCACCCATAATCCAAAGATGTGCAGGTTAGGTGAATTGGTCATGCTAAATTGCCCATAGTGTTCTGGGATGTGTAGGCTAGGTGCATTAGCCAGGGGTGAATATAGGGTAGGGGAATGGGTCTGGGTGGGTTACTGTTTGGAGGATTGGTATGAATTTGTTGGACCGAAGGGCCTGTTTCGACACTGTCGGGATTCTAATTCTAATCATGGTTTACAGAGCTGTGGTGGTTCCTGCTCTCCTAGATGGCTCTGAGACATGGACTACCTATAGCAGATGCTTTAAGGCACTGGAGCAGTACCACCATCGCTGTCTGCGCAAGATCCTGTGAATCCACTGGGAAGACAGACACACCAAAACCAATGTCCTTGACCAGGCCAACAACGCACTGGCCACTCCCTGGCTTGAGCTGGGCACAGTGTCCGCATGACTGACATGAGACTGCCCAAGCATGTGCTCTGCTCCCAGCTCTGAAATGGTAGGTGAACCTCAGGCAGTTAGAGGAAGTGCTTCAGGGATACCCTCAAGGCCTCACTGATGCAGTACGGCATTCCCACAGACACCTGGGAATCATCATCTCAAGACCATCCAAAGAGGAGGAGGAGCATTCGGGAAGGCCTGGAGCACCTTGAGACTCGCCGTCAGGAAAAAGAGGAAGCCAGGTGAAAACAGAGAAAGGAGTGGGCTGCCACATCAACACAGCACCCACTCCCTTCCCATGACCACCTTCTGTCCCAAGGAGACTGGTGGCCTTATTGGCTTGTACAGCCACCTACAGAGTCACCCTGAGAGTGGGAGAGAGTCACCCTCATTTGTGAGGGACCGCCGAAGATGATGATGATGATGATGGGAACCAACTGCTATCAGCTAATGTTGAGATGGAGTACTGTAACCAAACCTCCTTCCTATACTGTGTGGAAAGCCTATTTGGTTAAAAATGGTAGAGGATGATCTCTGGTGAGGGTTAACAAGAACAGGCACTTACTCTTGTGAATATAGTGATAGCAGCAGGTACATGTTTCATGGGCTAGTTAGATATTTAGCTGCTAGGCCATTACATCTATAGCACAGCTACTTAAACTATCAGCAGGCAATGATGACATATCTGCCTTCATTGGAATCTGCTCTTTTCCAGACAACATCGATGTTTACAGCAAGCCTTGCCTTCTCTGTGTCAATACTGACAGTTTCTGTCACACAATGAAGTAATGAGATCCGGGTGCCATGTATATTTGAATAGTCAATACCCTGGATTCAACTACAACTCAAGATGATCTCTCAACCCCGACTCCATTGAAGCTGTGCGTCATTTTAAAATTTTCCACCAGTTTCTCTTCTCCATCGGTTTGGGCCTTGACCTGTTTAATCACACAAGCTGTGAGACCTTGTAACACATGAGGAAGCAAGATACAATAACTTGACTCAGAGAAAGCTGTTGATTTCTATGGATGGCACATGTTCAGAATTCCCAGATGTGGTATGGAACTCCATTTCAATGTTTCTGGGGTAGAAAAGAATATCCAATCGAAACTGATAGCCTTGGGCCAAGAATTCAAAACTTTTATTTAAATACACAAAGAAAGAATTTCATTTGACCATGTAACTTTTTTGTTTCTGATAAGTTTGCTTGGCAGCTCAGTGAATTTTCTGGCTCTTGGTTCAAACATTCCCCATTTGATTGAAACAAAAACAGAAAGTGTTGGAGAAACTTGGCAGGACTGGCAGCATAGAGATGAGATTAGAGTGATGCTAGAAAAGCACAGCAGGTCAGGCAGCATCCTAGGAGCAGGAGAATCGAGGTTTCGTGAGCATAAACCCTTCATCAGGAATGGCCGCATTCCTGGTAAAGGGCTTTTGCCCAAAACGTCGATTTTCCTGCTCCTCAGCTGCTGCCTGACCTGCTGTGCTTTCCTAGCATCACTCTAACCTTGACTCTAATCTCCAGCATCTGCAGTTCCCACTTCTGCCTAGTATAGAAGTAGGGGCAATGATGGAGGAAACAGGATAGGGTCCTAACTCTGCTTGTCACATCTTCATCATGGAATCCCTATAATTTGGAAGCAAGCCAATTGGCCCATCAAATCCACATCGACCCTCTGAACATCAATCCCTCCAGACCCACCCTATCCCCATACCTCAAGGCTAATCCACCTGGCCTGTGCATCTTTGGACCATGGGAGGAAACCCATGCAGATACAGGGAGAATGTGCAAGCATCACACAGACAATTGCCCGAGGCTGGAATTGAATCCCTGGCACTGTGAGGCAGCAGTGCTCACCACTGAGTCACTCTGCTGCCCAATTTAACAAAACCATTGAACAGAAGGTGATAGGTAGAAAACAGCATGGACTTAGCATGGACTAAAACAAGATCACATACATGTACACATGCATATACATGTGTACGCACGCACACATACATACACACACATGCATATACATGTGTATAGACACATACATACACAAACATGCATACACACGTGTATACACAAATATATACACACATATGCACACACAAAGGCTGGTCAAAAGGGCAAGTTTTAAAGAACCTTTTAAAGGAGCATGGAAGTAGCAACAGCCTGAGAGTGCTAAGGAGCGAGCTACAGAAATTATACTAAATGCCTATGAAAGCACATTGGCAATTTGGACTGACTAAAATCAGTGATGTCGAAGAGGCCAGAATTAGGGGATTGCAGATATTTCAGAGAATTGTAAGACTGGAGGTGATTAACAGAGATAGAGAAATGTGAGGCTTGGGAGGAACTTGAAAACAAGGGTGAGAGGTTTGTAGGAGAAAGTGAGGACTACAGATGCTGGAGAGCAGAGCTGAAAATGTGTTGCTGGAAAAGCGCGGCAGGTCAGGCAGCATCCAAAGAGCAGGAGAATCAACGTTTCGGGCATGAGCCCTTCTTCAGGAGAGGGTTGTAGCCAAAGTGTTATTGAGCTGGGTACAAATGTAGGTCAGTGAGCACAAATGGAACCTGAAACCTGAGTTAGTTTGCTTCACGGAATCTGTGGTAAGGTTCTAGCTAGGAAAAGGGAAGCTGCTTCAGTTTGACAGGGCAAGTGAGAAAGAGGTACTTTACACTGAAAGGTGATCTGTATACAGCACAGGCTGACTCTGAAACAGGGAAGTCAGCACAATCAAAGAAACATTTCGATCGATGTTGACCCGTTTAGACCTGTCTTGAGTTCTGACATTTCAATTAAGAAACTAAAGAAAGAGGTAGACTTTTGCCATTAACAACACAACCTCAAAGCAATATAGTGATTTCATTTTTGAGTGAGGTCACCATTATTATTTTTCCATAGCTTTTTCAGTGTACAATATAGCCAATGAAATTGTTTTAATCAAATATAGTTAGAACATAGAACATAGAACAATACAGCACAGAACAGGCCCTTCGGCCCACGATGTTGTGCCGAACATCTATCCGAGATTAAGCACCCATCCATGTACCTATCCAATTGCCGCTTAAAGGTCGCCAATGATTCTGACTCTACCACTCCCACGGGCAGCGCATTCCATGCCCCCACCACTCTCTGGGTAAAGAACCCACCCCTGACATCCCCCCTATACCTTCCATCCTTCACCTTAAATTTATGTCCCCTTGTAACACTCTGTTGTACCCGGGGAAAAAAGTTTCTGACTGTCTACTCTATCTATTCCTCTGATCATCTTATAAACCTCTATCAAGTCACCCCTCATCCTTCGATGTTCCAACGAGAAAAGGCCGAGGTCTCTCAACCTGTCCTCGTACGACCTATTCTCCATTCCAGGCAACATCCTGGTAAATCTTCTCTGCACCCTCTCCAAAGCTTCCACATCTTTCCTAAAGTGAGGCGACCAGAACTGCACACAGTACTCCAAATGTGGCCTTACCAAGGTCCTGTACAGCTGCAACATCACCTCATGACATTTGAATTCAATCCCTCTGTTACTGCTATAATGTAGGAGGCAATTTGTTCTGAGCAATCTCCCACAAAAGCAGTGTGATAATAATGAGGGAATGTGTTTGAGGCAATGTCAGAAGCCACACAATACCAGGTTATAGGCCAGACTGGAAACAAAAAACGCTGAAATTCACAGCAGGTCAGATAGCATCCATGGAGTGAAAGCATGCTAACGTTTTGAGTCTAGATGGCTCTTCATCACAGAAGTGTGGAGGGGGTATCATTTAAGTAATAGTGAGAGGGAGGAAGGTAGAGTGTGTCAGGTTAAATGATCAGACTGTGAGAATGGCAGAACAATGGTGTGGCTAACTCCTAGACTGGAAAGGACAGACAGTCCCACTGGGGTGGGGGAAGGGGAGAGGTGACATGATGACAGAGAATGTAACAAGTAAAGCTTAAATAAAGGGAAGAAATGGATCACTATTTGAAGATGTTGAACTCAATATTGAGCCCAGAAGGTTGTAAGCTGCCTAGTCTGAAGGTGAGATGTTGTTCCTCCAGTTCGCATTGTGATTCACTGGAACACTGCAGCATGCTGAGGACAGATACATGGCCATATGAACAGGACCTTGTTAAACTAACCTGCTATGGGAAGGTCGGGGTCATGCTTGCGCATGGACTGGAGGTGTTCGACAAAGCAGTCCCCCAGTCTGCATTTGGTTTCTCCACAGTAGAGTAGGCCACATTGAGTTCAATGAATACAATACAGAGGGACCTCGATTATCCGAAGTACACGGGTGGGGAATATTTTGTTCTGTTAATCGAATGCTGGATAGTCAATACCTAATAAGGTAGTTAGCCACGCATCGGGATCTCGCGATGTTGTTCAGATAATCTGAGGTTGGGTTAGTCAAATACCAGATAATCAATGTTCCTCTGGAAACAAGATTGGAGGCGGTACAGGTGAAATACTGCTTCACTTGGAAAGCCTGTTTAGGTTATAGTCCAACAGGTTTATTTAAAATCACATTCTTTCAGAGCGCTGCTCCTTTGTCAGGTGAGCCGGTCAACCAGGTGGCATACTCCTTACGCTTTTTTTAAATAGAGTGATGTGTTTTTTTGCACATTTTGGAGGTGAAGGCAGAGAGTTTAAGAATTTATCCAAATACAGTACCTCCACCAATCTCGTGCTCTCACAGTTCGACACTAGAAAGTCAGCATGGATTAGTAACTCGAGTCTCTGCACTATTGCACTTCAATCCAGAAATGTGTATCTCAGAAGCATGTGTGCTATTCATTGAACTACAGCTGCTTCCATTTCATAACCTTTTACAATAGAGCAGGGAGTTCATCTCAGGCAAAGTGTGTTGGACACTTGCCATTCACGGACAGCTGATTTCTTTTGTTGCTGCCTGCATCCCTTTGCAACTGCATTGACAGATATCAGGTCTCAGATCCTCATGATTTCTATATGTAACAGTTCCCTGATAAGTCTTTTTGTTCTAAATCACAATGAAAATGTGCAAAGTGGCAGTCTAATTGCTCCCCGTTGTCCTGAGCTTTGTCCAAGCTCAGTGGTCTCCTGCCTCAGTGACTCCACTTTGTTGCCAGTCTTGGAGATTTCCTCTTAAGGCTTGTAGGGGAGGGGTGTGGTGGGACTTGTGAAGCCTAAACCCACTCAGGCTCTGGTACCACAGGGATTGGTGATGGCTGGTGCACATGCAATCAGGAGAACGCTTGTAGATAGCAGCTGCAAATATTGGAAACTGTGAAGATATAAATAGTGGCGGTTTTACTGTGGAGTCATGATCATCTGAAACTTCAGAGAATGGAAAGCAGGACATGCACTTCTATAGTGCCTGACACATCCTGGAATGCTTTCCAGTCAATGAAACTTTTGATCAACTACACTCCCATCAGCATGTTAAACTTCGACCAGGTTCCTGTTCAGCATTCTGGGGTGTTTCACTCTGATAGCT
Source organism: Hemiscyllium ocellatum (assembly GCF_020745735.1). Taxonomy (NCBI): domain Eukaryota; kingdom Metazoa; phylum Chordata; class Chondrichthyes; order Orectolobiformes; family Hemiscylliidae; genus Hemiscyllium; species Hemiscyllium ocellatum. Next base: position 14,623,192 of record NC_083403.1, read on the forward strand.
CCTCTATCTAGGTGCAGATTGTTGTTGTCATTGAAGTAGAGTGCAGGTAAGATGATACTATGTTCAGGTTGTGCCGTGGTCAGCTGGAACTGTGCCTTGTATTGTATCTATATTGTGGTTACTGAGACAAGAGGGAGACATTCAAGGTTTGGAGATGATGCACTGAGCAGATTCAAGGCTGCTCCTTATCAGTAAAGAACTGGGCCTATGAGGAAAGACTAGACAATTTCAGAATGTTAGGCTAAATTCTTGGCATCTCACTTCAGAAAGGAAACAAATGCTTTATGCAGGGATCAGGAGAGATCCTTGAGAATGGTTTTTGGAATGATGGATTACAATTTCACAATTTATGCTCCCTCAAGCAGGAAGCTGTAATACATGTGTTTAAAATCATGATGGTTTTAGACAGAGCAAATAAACAGAAATATGCACCATCATAGTCTTACCAGATCATAGGGCTGCTCTCGCGTTACAGATAGATGACCGGTGGTGAATTTAACCTGAGAGTCATTGGGCCTCAGGTGAAGTTGAGCAGGTAGGAGTTTATAGCAACTTTAGCCAGTGCAAGAACCAAACTTAGACTGTTGGCATTACTCTGCATTGCTAACCAACCATCCAGCCCCCTGAGCTAACAGATGCCCTTGCCATTCACCACAGATTTATGATGATTGACAAAAGAACTTATACTCAGTGAGTTTTGAGAAGATTTGTAGCTCAGGTTGAGGTTCTGGATGTAGGTTTGCTCGCTGAGCTGGAAGGTTCATTTTCAGACGTTTCGTCACCATACTAGATAACATCTTCAGTGAGCCTCTGGATGAAGCACTGTTGATGTTTCCTGCTTTCTATTTATGTGTTTGGGTTTCTTTGGGTTGGTGATATATTTCTCTGTGGTGATGTCATTTCCTGTTCTTTTTCTCAGAGGGTGGTAAATGGGGTGCAAGTCAAAGTTCCGGAACTCTATCAACAAACACATTGACTTGGACCCCATTTATCACCCCCTGAGAAAAAGAACAGGAAATTATATCACAACAGTAAATGACAACACCACAGGAAATACATCACCAACCCAAAGAAACCTAAACATATAAATAGAAAGCAGGAAACATCAGCAGTGCTTCGTCCAGAGGCTCACTGAAGATATTACCTAGTGTGGTGACGAAACATCTGAAAATGAACCTTTCAGCTCAGCGAGCAAACTTACATCCCATAACTTATACTCCTTTGAGTATTGGAGTAAGGATGTCTTGTTGCAGTTATGCAAGGCCTTGGTGAGACTACACCTTGAGTATTGTGTGCAGTTTTAATCTCCTAGTCTGAGGAAGGTCATTCTTGCCATTGAGGGAGCAGAGCGAAGGTTCACCAGATGGATTCCTGGGATGGCGGGACTGACATATGCAAAAAAACTGGAATGACTGGGCTTGTACTCACTGGAATTTGAAAGAATGAGGGAGGCTCTTGTAGAAACGTATAAAATCCTGATGGGACTGGACAGACTAGATGCTGGAAGAATGTTCCCAATGTTAGGGAAGTCCAGTACATGGGGTCACAGTCGAAGAATATGGGGTAAACCATATAGGACTGTGATGAGGAAGAATTTCCTCACTTAGAGAGTTGTGAAACTGTGGAATTCTCTCCTGTCAGGGCCAGTTTGTTAGATATATTCAAGAAGGAGCTGGATGTGGCCATTGCGGCTAAAGGGATGAAGGGGTATGGGGAGAAAGAGGGAGTGAGTTAGAGAACTTGCATGATCAGCCGTGATCATATGGAATGGTGGTGTGGGTTGGAAGGGGCTGAATGGCCTGCTCCCACACCTATTTTCTATGTTACTCTGTTACTCATTGAGGTTTAGCAGTAGTTTGCAGGAGTGAAAAAAAGTCTGAATACTTGAGAATGACAATCAGTGGTGAGTTTAACCTGAAAATCAGCACAGGAGAAGTGAGGCGGGAGATTGATGAGGGCCTTCATGGTAACCTCAGCTAGTATTGGAATTAAATCTGTATTGTTTACGTTCGTCTGTATCAGAGATCAGATGCCCAGCCAACTGAGCTAACCAACCCCCAAGCTGTTGAAGTCCTGAAGCAGAGTTATACTGGACACAAAATGTCAACACTGACTTCTGTCTCCACAGATGCTGCTAGACCTGCTGAGTTTCTCCAGTTTTTTTTCTGTTAGATTCAGACTTCCAGCATCTGTAGTGCCTCAGTTTTAGTCCATTGGCTCCAGTTTTAAGGGCTCCTTGATGCCACACTCGGTCAAATGTGGCCTTGATGCCAAGGGCTGTCACTCTAACCTCACCTCCAGGATTCAGCCCTTTTGTCCATGTTTGAACCAAGGCTATAGTGAGGGCAGGATCTGAGTGGTCCTGACAGAACCCAAACTGGGCGTCACTGAGCAGGTTATTGCTGGACAAGTGGCACATGGTAGCACTGCTGATGACACCTTTCATCACTTTACTGATGAAACAGTGTCAGCTGATGAATGACGGAAGTGGAGCTAATGAAAGAAAAATGAGGACCAAGTGAAGGCAACTGTTGAACAGAGAGAGAGAGTATGCTACAAATGATTGCCAGTAGATAAATGCTCAGTGCATCTGCTCTGTCACATTTTCTCTCTCATTCTCAAGCAGATTGTTTCTACCCTTGATTCCTCTCACACAGAGCTAGTTCCTTGCTCTCCTTGTATTTCTGTCTCAAATCCAGGCTGACATTCCAGTTTACTGAGGCAGACCAATACTGTGGGAGGTTCTGTCTATAGGATGTGGTGTTGAACTGAGGCTCTGATTGTTCTATCAGGTCAGCACAAAGGTTTAACTGCCACTGCTTTGATGAAGAGTAAGCAGTCAATACTTATTGCTGAAGTCACAGGTTAAAGCAGGTTATATGACCATTATCACAACATGGAGGGTATATTTCCTACATTACAACAGCATTGCACTTCAATCTTCTTTAATGTGGTTTGGGTGTTCCTGAGTTTGTGGAAGTCATTAAAGAAATGTAAACCAGGCTGTTCGACCTTCATAATCCAATCATTCTGCATCATCAGGATGAGAGCGAAGGAGAGTTGGAAAGAGGATTGCAGCCGCAGTATAGGGAGCAGTTAAGAAACACTGTCCCATTTATTGGTCCAAAGGTCTCTGTGAGGCCAAAGCCAGAATTGGAAGAACAAAATAACGGCTGGTATCTGATTGAATGAAGACGGTTGATAGCTTGCCCATTGTACCGCCAAGGTTGATTGGCCAATTGGGATAGGTGGGCAGCCACACAGTTTAAAGGCTTGGGGCTTAGGTTACTATAAGCTGCCTCCAGTCCCAAAGCTCAGGCCTTGAGCATACAACAGAACAATCTGCTACAACTCACCTACAACAAGTATTTATATTGAAACTGAGACACACTTTAATTTCTATTTTGGTTTCACTTTATTGTGAAATCAATAAATTTTACAAGATAGAACTCACCAAGCAGTGGTGCAGTGGTAGTGTCCTTACTTCTAGCCAGAAGGTTTAAGTCCTACCCCAAACAAGCATCATAATGAGTTTGATTAAAAATATTGAAACCCATCACAACCATCTCAAAGACCAAGGGCAGCAGGTACAGAGGTGAATACCACTTCCTGGAGATTCCTCACCAACCCTCTTGCCATCCTGTTGTGGAAACATATCGCGGTACCCTCGCTGTGGCTGGAGCTGTCTTTCTAGCAGTATCCTGGATGACCCCGCACCCTAACAACTCCAGTGGTTGAAAAAAAAAGCAGCTCACCATCTCAAGGGCAATTAAGGAATGGACAAAAAGAATGCTGGTCTATCCTGTGAAAGAATTTTAAAAATTGCGCTTCAATTGACACCCTACGTGCTGAGTGTGAGAAAAACCAACAAAAGAAGAAAGATCTGACAATAACTTTTCTCATGACAATTCTTCATGACAAGGTCCAACATCTGGAGATTCAAAAGCCCGTTTGATTGGAAGTTACCCCACCACAAATCGATACAATTCTCAATGTGCTATTAGGTTCCGTGAGGTACTCTTGAGTCCAGGGCTCAAGTGTGACATTTATCTGGTTAACCCTGGGCCTCGTCATTTAAGGTTAATGTTCAGGTATTCCCTCGGGAGAAGTGATTAGGACATAGTCTGGAGTCAGTTAGAGGCAAGTTACTGTTCCTGTCGGAAATTTCTCTTGATCGGCAGTCTCTTGGCTTCACTTTCTTGTGAGAGGTCAGAAAAATAACACCAGCAGGAAATAGCTGGGCGTTTCTCCCCATTGTGTTCAATTTTTTTCCCCAAAGAATGTTTAGTCATGATTTGTGTCGTAATGTCACCTGGTCGGTAATGGATGCATCTCAGTTTTATTTGTTTTTTAAAGACCTGTTGTGTTTTAATTGTCCTTCCGTGAGAGTGAATAAGGAAACAGGAAAGACAGAAGTCTTTGTTCTCAGAATATGGGTCAAACAGTATTCAGTTATCATCCTGAATTGGCACATGGCCATTAAGAGTCAATAATGTAGCGTTAGACAGACACCACACGTAGGCTCAAACCAGGTTGAGTTGGCTGACTTCCTCAAACACTGATGAGCCAATTTATCCTTATGCCAAGTTCTTTCGCGTTTTTTTTCCCTTTCTCGTTATTACCAGATCTTTAAATTTAAATTTTATAACTTAGCAATTAAGTGAGATTTGTCATCGGCTCTGGCACTGTGAGAAGTGATTGTGGCTCTGAGCCAGAGGTTCCGAGATTCAAGTTGCACTCTGGTAACCTGAACACATAATCCATGCCAATACTCCTAATGCACTGAGGTCTCACCTTTTAGTTGATGTTAAACCATGGCCCAACAGCCCTCGACAGTGGATGTAAGAAAATCTCTTGGCACTGTTTAAAGCAGCTTATACAATAAATGACAGAACCCTTAGGAGCATTGAGGTACAGAGGGATCTGGGTGCCTGAAGGTGGCAACACAGGTGGATAATGTGGTCAAGAAGGCATAGAGCTCGTTCATCTTCCTTAACCGGGGCATCAAATATGAAAGTTGGCAAGTTATGTTACAGCCGTACAAAACTTAAATTAGGCCACATTTGGAATATTGCTTGCAATTCTGGTTGCCTCACTACCAGAAAGACGCAGATGTTTTGGAAAGGGTGCAGAGAAGGTTTACCAGGATGTTATCTGTTCTGGAAGGTTTTAGTTATGAGGAAAGGTTGGATAAACTCAATTGTTTTCACTGGATAGATGGAAGCTGAGAGGCGACCTGACATAATGCCAACTACATGGGGGCACAGGTTCAAGGTGAGAGGGGGAAAGTTTAGGGGAGATATACAGAGAAACTATTTCACTCAGAGGGTGGTGGGTGCTTGGAACGCACTGCGTGGAGGCGATGGAAGCAGGCACATTAGCAATGTTTCAGGTGTTTCTTGATAGACACATGAACGGGAGGTGATTAGAGAATAGAAAACGCTCATGGGCAATAAGTAGCGGGTCGAAGTAAGGATTAGAATTGGCTCAGACTTGGTGGGCTGAAGGGCCTCTTCCTGTGCTGAATTGAATTGAATTGTATTCTATAAGTGAACTCACCTCTGTGCCTTGACCGATATTAGTTCTCTGACCAATGTTACTAAAAGTGATTGTTTGCTTATTACCAGTATTTGTTGATCCTTGCTCTGTACAAATGGGCTACTGTGTTTCCTAAATGGCGATGTGACTTCACTGTGAAAAGTATTTAATTATAAAGCACTTTGGAATCTCCTGTGATGGTGAAAGACAGTTCAGAAATTCAAGAATTTCATTGCTCAAGATTCGTGGCATGTTTAGAATGATAGAACCATGAGACTATCATATCCTCAGGGACAGGATGACATGCAGCATGGCTGGGGCAAATTCAGAATGGTATGTCTGGACATTGTAAACCATGAGAGGTTTGGGACACAGGCATTAACAGCAGAAAGTCACATACGGAGCAGATAGCAAGCAATGTTTTGAAAAAAAACAGACACAGGGACATTTTCTTTCACTATTCTGTCTTGGATGTGGTCATTCCTCACAATTATGACCAGCATTTATTGGCCATCCCAAACTGCATGAGCCCAGAGAGCAATTGACAACATTAGAGCCACATGTTGGCCCAGTAAGGTCAGCAGAATTCCTTCTGAAAAAGTACTGATGATTCAGAGAAAGGGTCATTTGGCTGGACGACTGGTATGTAATGCAGAATGATGGCCTGCAGTGTGGGCTCAGTTCCCAAATTGGTGAGGCTACCTTGCAAGACACTCCTTTGTAACCTCTTTCTCTCACCTGAGGTGTGGCAACCTCTAGCTTAAACAACCACCAAGCATTTTCCAGATGCACCATAGAGAGTGTTTGGATGCATCACAGCTTGGCACGGCAACTGCTCTGCTCAGGACAGTATGAAACTGCAGAGAGTTGTGAACATAACCCAGACCATCGCTCAAACCAACCTCCCATCCAATCTACACTTCTCACTGCCTCAGAAAGGCAGTGAGCATCATCAAAGACCGCTCCCACCTTGGTTATAATCTCTTCCAAACTCTTCCATCAGGCAGAAGGTACAAAAGCTTAAACACATAGAGTCATAGAGTCATAGAATCACAGAGTCATAGAGATGTACAGCAAGGAAACAGACCCTTCGGTCCAACCCGTCCATGCCGACCAGATATCCCAACCTAATCTAGTCCCACCTGCCAGCACCTGGCCCATATCCCACCAAACCCTTCCTATTCATATACCCATCCAAATGCCTCTTAAATGTTGCAATTGTACCAGCCTCCACCATATCCTCTGGCAGCTCATTCCATACACTTACCACCCTCTGCGTGAAAATGTTGCCCCTTAGGTCTCTTTTATATCTTTCCCCTCTCACCCTAAACCTATGCCCTCTAGTTCTGGACTCTCCAATCCCAGGGAAAAGACTTTGCCTATTTATCCTATCCATGCCCCTCATAATTCTGTAAACCTCTATAGGGTCACCCCTCAGCCTCCGACGCTCCAGGGAAAACATCCCCAGCCTGTTCAGCCTCTCCCTGTATCTCAAATCCTCCAACCCTGGCAACATCCTTGTAAATCTTTTCTGAACCCTTTCAAGTTTCACAACATCTTTCTGATAGGAAGGAGACCAGAATTGCACGCAACATTCCACTAACCAATGTCCTGTACAGTCGCAACATGACATCCCAACTCCTGTACTCAATACCAAAGCATACCAAATGCCTTCTTCACTATCCTGTCTACCTGCGACTCCACTTTCAAGGAGCTCTGAACCTGCACTCCAAGGTCTCTTTGTTCATCTGAACTACTAGTTCATCACTATATTTCCACAATCTTACCGTGTTCTCAATGCATCCTGCTGGTATAGAAGGCAAAAACCTTTTCAATATGGCTTACCTTTTTTATACACCAGACAAAATCAGTGATGTGCTTTCTCATGCAATGAAAACAAAGTGTAGGAGAGCCTCAGCAAGTTCTGTCAGTACACATAGACATGTTAATGTTTTGAGTCCAATATAATTCATCTTCAGAACTATTCAGTGATATTATTTGTCAGGTGGATTGTTCATTAATTAATTAAACACTGTGTAATTTAAAATAATATTTTGGATTCTCATTGGCTTAAAAAAAGGTTGAGGTATTAGAGGTGCTTTCAAGATGTCTGCCACTGTGGAATTCTTCAGACCAATGGGGACAGGGAGAATGAAGTATCCTTTCACATGTGACATAGAGGCAGCATGAGAACTGTGTAAGCGGGATGTTCTGGAAACCACTGAAGATTATAACATTGTCCCTACTACTGGACAGGTCAGGTTAAACCTTAACAGACATGTGAGAAGTTTCTGGAATTTCATCCCTGGCACCAGAGTGTACGTTTACTTTAGGGTAATTGAAGTTTACTTATTTATCACAATTAATTTTTCAAAGTCCATTTAATTTTCAAAATCCATTCCCTCGTTCTTGGCCACATGCCAGGCCTCAACTAATGATATATATTGAAGAGTAAGGTTGGCTATTGGAAGTCCATTTGTTCCTGGATTTGATTGGTAGCTGTTCTCAATGGGTTTATCTATGACAGCAGGCACTATAATGCAGAGTGTCCTGTGGAACAAGTGCTGGACAAGTCTACTGAGTTCTAGCATCCACCTTGATAGGGTCTTCATATCAAATCTCAGTGCCCTTGAACTTCACACTCGAGTGGATGAAATCATACTCAACTTTAAGTTGCAGAGCTGATGACCTGATAGCTGAAAATGTGTTGCTGGAAAAGCGCAGCAGGTCAGGCAGCATCCAAGGAACAGGAGATTCGACGTCGAATCTCCTGTTCCTTGGATGCTGCCTGACCTGCTGCGCTTTTCCAGCAACACATTTTCAGCTCCGATCTCCAGCATCTGCAGACCTCACTTTCTCCTCGATGACCTGGTAGGACTGGTACTTCATACTTCTTAGGGAGGAGATTTGGAAAGAGAAGCTTTCATTTACATGGCAACACAGGTTCAAATCCCACCACAGCTGGTCATGGAATTTGAATTGTATTGAAAAATCTGGAATTAAGAGTCGAATGACGGCTATGAATCCATTGTTGATTGTGAGAAAAACACGTCTGGTTTGGTAATGTCCTTGAGGGAAGGAAACTGCCATCCCTACCTGCTCCGGCCGACGTGTGACTCCAGAGCCACAGCGATGTGGTCAACTCTTAACTGCCCTCTGGGGCAATTAGGGATGGGCAATAAATACTGGTTTAGCCAGCGATACCCTCATCCCGTGAATGAATAAAAAGAAACAATACTCTTATTGTACCATTCACAAGTATTTTGCAGTGCATATCCCACATTCAGTTTTTAGGGATATTGGAACAGGAGAATACACCATTCAGACTGTCAAAGTTGTTCCAACATTCAATAGTTGATCTGTATTCTGACTCCATTAGTTCTATCTCTCTGAATATCCTTGACAGTCTTATTATTCGCAAGTTTTAAATGATTAAGTATGATGGTATTCACTGCTTTTTTCTGGTAGAAGGTTCTTCATGGAGCCACAGAGATGTACAGTACAGAAACAAACCCTACAGTCCAATTTGTCCATGTCCACCAAATATCCAAAATTAATCTAGTCCCATTTGCCAGCATTTGGTCCATACCCCTCTAAACCCTTCTTATTCATATCCCCACCCTTTTAAGTGCTGTAATTGTGCCAGCCTCCACCTCCTCCTCTGGCAGCTCATCCACCACTCTGCATGAAAAGGCTGCTCCTTAGTTTCCTTCTATAACTCATTGCTGTGAAGAAATATTTTCTAACGTCTCTCCTGGGTGGAATCTCCAGCCTCTGAATGACGTGGTCAATGGTGAGAATGTTGGGAAAATCAAATCTGAAGAGAGCAAAAGATCCCGTTTTCCCACCAAATGTTGAACGGTGAGATGAGATTCTGCCTTGTCAGCAGCAAGAGGCTAGCTGCCTTACATCCAATACTGTTATGTCAGCTTGAAATGCAGTTTCCCTTTCTCCCAGCTGGTAGATAGAAGCGAGACAATGATAAGTCCTAACATGAAACCCAGAGCAGAAACCTGGCGTCTCTAGCTCACCGCTTGCTCCTCTAAGCCTGCACCGTGGACACCAGGCACCAACATGACACAGCACGCTGCACAGGCACTGACACATACATCTCCCACACACACACCAAAACCTCCAGGTACCCACCGGCAAATCAGCGGTCAACAGCTACAGTGTCCGGGATAATGGACTGGAACTGTGCAGGGCAGCTGTAGATCGCCAGCCCTTGTCTAGGGGCATGACTGGGCTTTAAAGATGGGGATATCAGTGCCAGGAATCCACAGCAGTGGTACCTTTGCTTACAAAATGGGAGAGAGTGACAAACAGGGCACCACAGGAATGTGGTACCTCAATAGAGGTGAGTTTGGAAAGATGGTGTGTGAAATCTCACAAGGCCTTGCGGAGAGAAACCCTCAGTGAAAGTCACCAAGGAAACTTCACTACCTGTGGAAAATGCTTCTATGAATTCCTCTCCAAATTCTAAAGGATCTCTATCAAATTGCTCCTTAACCTTCAATAGCCCAGGGATTTTGAGCCTAGTTTATGTAACCTATCCTCATAATCTGAGCCCTGAAGTCTCAGTAATGTTTAGATGATTCTGCACTGCACCCCTTCCAAGAACATAGATCCATCCTTAGGTATGTGCTTGAGGCAGTACTCTAGATATGGAGTCGAGAAGTGTAGCACTGGAAAAGCACAGCAGGTCAGGCAGCATCCGAGGAGCAGGAAAATCAATGTTTCGGGCATAAGCAGTCCTCACTTTTTCCTAGTACTCCAGATATGGTCTAACCAGGGATTTGTAGAGGTATAGCAATGTTACCTCCCCTTATTATTCAAGCTCTCAAGTTTTGTTTATTTCTGTAACTCAGTTTTAATGATCTATTTAGATGTGCCCTTGAATCTCTTCCACTATCTGAAACAATTTTAGGAATAATAGCAATAATTGATTGTTGCATGTGTTGCAAGTTTCCAAATCTCCCCTCCCCCAACTCATCCCAGATCCAACCCTCTAACCTGGTACCGTCCTCTTGAACTGTCCTACCTGTCCTGCCTTCCCATATATCCAATCCACCTTCCCCACTGATCTGTCATAATCACCTCCTATCCAGTATCCACACTTCACCATCCCAGCTACCTTCTCCCTACCCGCACCACCACCCCCCACCCTCATATTTATCTCTAAACCCCCCCTCCCCCCACATTTCTGATGAAGGGCTTATGCCTGAAAGGTTGACTCTCCTACTTCCTGACCAGCTCCCTGACCAGCTGTGCTTCTCCAGCATCATACTTTTCAACTCTTTATGAAAGAATAGAAAACGTGTATAAGTCGCCATAAGCTGACACCATTTTAATTGCAGAAATTACAAAATAATTTACTGTTAGAACAAATTACATTTTTTGTTCTATACACAGCTTCTTGATTTTCTAAGTGGTTATGGGATGCCACTTCACTCTGCAGCTGCCAAACCATTCCCTGAGGCTGCAACAGCAAGGAGGAACCCTCATCACCGCTGACCGGCTCCAGAACGTTACCTCTGCCAAAGTCGTCTCACCACCTCCGATCCGCCAGCTGCTTTCATAGCCAGGAAACTGCCTCAACTCTCAAGGACCAGGGCCTATCTCAACTTCCAGGAAGTGATTGACTGTCCAATTTAACTCCAGAGGGCAGACAGATTATTCGCTACGCTGCCTGTACAGATGCCGCCAACACTTCAAAGGAACAGAATAGACCCCAATTCATTGACGCTGGGACAGTTGCTCAGGCTGTGACTGCAATGACCTTGAGGAATGGACCTGATCTGCCGCTCAACAACTTCATTACCTCTTTGTATCACCACAGCTACTGAAGGAAGAACAAAGAAAGAGTTAACTGAAGGAGGATAGAAATTATTGGAAATATCCAGCTGGTCTGTCAGCAACTCTGGAGAGAGGAAGCACAAATGTTTCAGTCCAATGCGCCTTCTTTAGAACTCCAAGAAAATGAGAACTTCAAGATACATAGTTTTCTATTTTGAAACCAAAATCATTACTAATTGCAATGTTGAAGCCCCAACACTAGTCTTTGAGGACCATCACAAGTCACTTCCTTACAATTTGAATACCATTAACCCACCTTCTCATTTCTACTGCTATAACTAATCTAACCAGGTCAATAATTTGAGTCTAATTCTATGCATCTTAATTTTAACTAACTCTCTTCTGAATCTCTTATTATTGGCTACCTTCTGGAAATTTATATAAAGTATATCTCTCGACATTTCTGTAGGGTAGGTCGTGCCTCACAAACCTCATTGAGTTCTTTGAGATGGTGACCAAACAGGTGAATGAGGGTAAAGCAGTTGATGTGGTGTATGTGGATTTCAGTAAAGTGTTTAATAAGGTTCCCCATGGTAGGCAATTGCAGAAAATATGGAGGCATCGGATTGAGGGTGGTTTAGCGGTTTGGATCAGAAGTTGGCTAGCTGAAAGAAGACAGAGGGTGGTGGTTGATGGGAAAATGTTCATCCTGGAGTTTATTTACTAATGGTGTACTGCAAAGATCTATTTTGGTGCCACTATTTTTTATAAATGACTTGGATGAGGGGATAGAAGGATGTGTTAGTAAATGTGCAGATGACTCTAAGGTTGGTGGAGTTGTGGGCAGTGCGGAAGGATGTTGAAGGCTACAGAGGGACATAAATAAGCTGAAGAGCTGAGCTGAGAGGTAGCAAATGGAGTTTAACGTGGAAATGTGTGAGGTGATTCACTTTGGAAGAAGTGACAGGAATACAGAGTACTGGACTAATGGTAAGATCCTTTGTCATGTGGATGAGCAGAGAGATCTCGGTGCCCGTGTGCATAGATGTCTGAAAGTTGTTGCCCAGGTTGATATTGGCTGTTAAGAAGGCATACGGTGTGTTAGCTTTACTGGCAGAGGGATTGAGTTTATGAGCCAAGAGGTCATTTTGCAGCAGTACAAATCTCTGGTGCAGCCGCAGTTGGAGTATTGCGTACTGTTCTGGTCACCACATTATAGGAAGGATGTGGAAGCACTGGAAAAGGTGCAGAGGAGGTTTACCAGGATGTTGCCTGATCTTATGAAGAAAGGCTGAGGGACTTGAGGCTGTTTTCGTTAGAGAGAAGAACATTAAGAAGTGACTTAATAGAGACATACAAGATGATCAGAGGATGAGATAGGTTGGACAATGGGAGCCTTTTTCCTCAGATGGTGATGGCTAGCATGAAGGACAGAGCTTTAAATTGAGGGTTGATAGGTATAGGACAGATGGCAGAGGTAGGTTCTTTACTCAGAGAGTAGTAAGGGCGTGGAATGCTATGCTTGTAACAATAGCAGACTCGTCAACTTTTAGAGCAATTAAATGGTCATTGGATAAATATATGGATGATAATGGAATAATGTAGATTAGATGGGCTTCAGATTGGTTTCACAGGTCGTACAACATTGAGGGCTGAAGGGCCTGTACTATACCATATTGTTCTACGTTTTATGTTCAGTTATTTTCTCAAAAGCCACATTAGGGTAATTGGACATGATCAATCCTCTACAAACCAGTATTAGCTTTCTCCCATCAGCTCAATCGCTCTTTTAATTATAGATTCCAGTAACTTCCCCACAACAGAATTGATTAACAGATCTATAATTTCCTGCATTCTCTCTCTTATGTCTTTCTTAAGTAATGGAGTTACATCTACAATTTTCCAACCCAGTGGGATAGTTACTGCATTGGGAAGTTTATGGCTACAGTATATGCAGCTTCCTCACTATTTCACTACGTGAAGCCCCTAGGTGGAAACCAGCAGAGCCTGGGAGCTTGTCAGACTTTGGTTTCAATAATTTTTCCAATCCTTTGTCTTGCTTCTGGTAATTTTACTGAGTTCCAGTCCTTGATGCATGATTAATTTTCCTGGAATATAAGGAATATTGTCCTGTCCCTGAAGTTTAATAGAAAGCAATTGATGAATTTATTTGTTAACAATGCCAGAGTTAACATTAAAATTCCTTTGCTCTGAATAAATTTGTAGCAACCTTTTGTGCTAATCTTTACAAATCTTGTAAGTCACTTATGCATTTCATTTTGTAGCTGTTGCTATGGACAGAATCTTCTGGTGGCGTGCCTGGAGACAAAAAGATTTTAGATTTAGGGTTTAGATATAAATCTGAAATCTTAGAATTAGATTTAGATTTTATTGCCATGTGTATTCAAGCACAGAAGTGCAGGAGTACAATGAAAAGTGAATAACGTAGTCACACACGGTGCCATCTTTAGGTACAAAGGTACCTTGGTACAAAAACTTGGGTAGAAAGTGGTAAAAGATAGGAGCAAAGTCAAAAAAGTTAAGCATTACAGACTTTCACAGAATGAGTAGGAAAATAAATAAATAAGATAATAGTTAACATTAAAGTCCTTCTTAATATAAATGAGAAAATGGATGTGTAACTCAGCAGGATGGTGGTGTACACAAATGTCACCAACTTACCATCTCCTACAGAATTCCATTCTGGGTGGGAAGGACAAATGTGGTTGACCTCATCTGACCACCAATTAAGATCCTGAACTGGGCGATTAGTGACCTGATTGAGGGAGTGCACTTTGGGAATTAGTGGGTGCAGTTCCTACTGATAGCCACCCCTTATTGTTCTCCCTTCCCCATTAACACTCACTTCCGTGACCTCCTCCAGCCCATCCCATGAAAGCCCTCTTCTCAATACTCATGTACCCTTGAGTCCTGGGTGGCTCTTTGCTCTTGAGTTTCCAGCTCCTGTACTTCTGGCTGCAGCCACAGCCTCCTGTGGCACTGCTGAGCCCAGGAGCTCTCAGTCTCTAATTTGCTCGTCTTTAAGGGAGCCTGCCGATTTGGCTTGTGGATCAATGAATCTTCCTGAAAAGAGGCACCACAGACGTCTCGCTGGAGGTCTCTCACCAACAGGAGTGATTCCTGAAGGCTCAATAAAATTCCACCCAATTTTTAAAAATCTGTTCCCTGTTGTCCTTCCAATCTCCTGTGTCCAACCTATTCTTACACTTGCCTTTAGTTTGATATCATATCATGCCTCTGCTGCTGACCATTTTGTTGTTATTGGAGACAGGTCTTGAAAAGAGAAGTAGGCCATTCAGCCCATCAAGCCTGCTCTCTACCAACATGGCTGTTTTCCAACTCAGTACCCTGTTCCCACATTCACCCTAAGAAATATATTTAATTATTTCTTGATAAACATCCATGAGGTGAATGGCTACTTATTGAGTTTTATTAGCCAGTACTGGCTTAGTGAAGAATATTGGAAAAGGGAAAATTCTTTGGCTCTTCTTCAGGCACGGTGACTCAGTGGTTAGCATCACTGCCTCACAGCACCAAGTTCACAAGTTCAATTCCAGCCTCGGGTGACTGTCAGTGTGGAGTTTGCACATTCTTCCCTATGTCTGTGTGGGTTTCCTCTGGGTGCGTCGGTTTCCTCCCACAGTCCAAAAATGTGCAAGTCAGGTGAACTGGCCATGTTAAAATTATCCATAGTGTTAGGTGCATTAGTCAGAGGGGAAATGGGTCTGTGCGTGTTACTCTTCGGAGGGTCGGTGTGGACTGGTTGGACCGAAGGGCCTGTTTCTACACTGTAGGGAATCTAATCTAATCTAATCATTGTCAGATGGCTTCCACCTGAAAGGGACAGTTGAGACTTCATTTTCCTTCTGACAACCAACCAACCCAACCACCCCGTGGCTCAACACTTTAACTCTCCCTCCCACTCCACCGAGGACATGCAGGTCCTTGGACTCCTCCACCGGCAGAACATAACAACACGACGGCTGGAGGAGGAGCGCCTCATCTTCCGCCTGGGAACCCTCCAACCACAAGGTATGAATTCAGATTTCTCCAGTTTCCTCATTTCCCCTCCCCCCACCTTGTCTCAGTCGGTTCCCTCAACTCAGCACCGCCCTCCTAACCTGCAAACTCCTTACTGACCTCTCCGCCCCCACCCCACTCCGGCCTATCACCCTCACCTTGACCTCCTTCCACCTATCCCACCTCCATCGCCCCTCCCCCAAGTCCCTCCTCCCTACCTTTTATCTTAGCCTGCTTGGCTACTCTCTCTCATTCCTGATGAAGGGCTTATGCTCGAAACGTCGAATTCCCTATTCCTGAGATGCTGCCTAACCTGCTGTGCTTTAAACAGCAACACATTTTCAGCTGTGATCTCCAGCATCTGCAGACCTCATTTTTTACTGTTCCTTCTGACAGCAGACTCTGACCAACGTAGAAATCCCTCAAGACAAATGGGGTTGTGAAGTTGGTGTAGAGTCAGCTGTGGCTGAATGCCTGTGGTTCACTTTTGCCTCTGAGTCAGCATATTGTGGGTTGGAGACCTACTCTAGGCTCTATAACTGAGGCTGATACTCCAGTGAGTTACTCTGATCGTGTTGAATCGGGGAGTAAGCTTGACGGGCTAAATGGACATCTCCTTTTCCTTTCTTCTAAAAATTACAAAGATTACCACCTCACTTCTCACATTGCTGCTTGTGGGACCTTGTGTGAAATGCGTCTGCAGCTTTTCCATTCTCTACAACATTGATGACTCTTCAAACATTGGCTGTTGTTCATGAAAGGCAATGTAGAAATCAATGCTTTTCAGTTGATGAATACTAAATGCCATTGTGATGTATACAATTACTCTGCAGTTTACATTATTTCCCATCACACCGTGAGTGGGGAATTAGCAGAGGTCAGGCGATACTCACAGAGTAAGCATTTGGAAAGAAGAGGCAATATTGGTATTATCACTAGACAGTGAATCCAGGGATTTAGGTCATTTCTGGGTTCGTATCCTGCCATGGCAGATGGTGGAATTTGAATTCAATAAAAATTATGGAATTAAGAGTCTAATGAAACCATTGTAGATTGTCAGAAAGACCCATCTGATTCTCTAATGCTCTTTAGGGAGGAAAATTTGACATCCTTACCTGGTCTGGCTGACATATGACTCTAGACCCACAGCAAGCTGGTCGACTTTTAACTGCCCTCTGGGCAATTGGGGGCACTGAGATACAGTGAAAGTTGTAGTTTTGCATGCTGTAAAAAGTGCATCAGGGTAGCAGAACAGAGTGGAGAATAGAATATTACAGCCACAAAGAAGGTGCAGAGAGAGAGAGATCAACAATAATATTTGAGAGGTCTATTCAGAAGTCTGATAACAATGGAGAAGAAGCTGCCCATGTATCTGTTTGTACGTGTTTTCAAACGTTTATATCTTCTGCCCAATGGAAGAGGGTGAAGAGAGTATAACCAGAGTGGGAGGGGTCTTTGATTATGGTGGTTGCTTTCCTGAGGCAGCAGGGTGGAGTCAATGGATGGAAGATTGATTTTCGTGATGGACTGGGCTGTGTTCAAGAAACTCTGCAGATTCTTGCGGTCTTAGGCAGAGCATTTGCCACACCACCCTGTGATGCTTTCTGTGGTGTATCTATAAAAAGTGATAAGAGTTCCTGAAAGAGTAACTTAGAAAACAGTGACAGGATCAGACAAAGTCAGCGTGGGTTTTGGAAAGGGAAGTCATACTTGAGAAGTCTACTGGGAATTTTTGAAGATATAACTAGTAGAGCTGGTAAGAGGGAGCCAGTGGATATGATTTACTTGCACTTTCAGCAGGTTTTGGATGAGGTCCCACCTAACAGATTAAGGTTTGAAACTTAGAGTGAATGGGATTAGGGGTAGGGTTCTGATAGGGAAATAGAACTAGTTGACAGACAGGAAACAAAGAGTAGGAATAAAAAGATGTTTCTTGAAGTGACATTTGGAGGAGAAAGTGAGGTCTGCAGATGCTGGAGTATCAGAGCTGAAAATGTGTTGCTGGAAAAGTGCAGCAGGTCAGGCAGCATCCAAGGAACAGGAAATTTGACGTTTCGGGCATAAGCCCTTCATCAGGAATGATGAAGGGCTTATGCCCGAAACGTCGAATTTCCTGTTCCTTGGATGTTGCCTGACCTGCTGCGCTTTTCCAGTGACATTTGGAGTACTACAGGATCGGTGCTTGGAACCCAGCTATTCATAAAATATGTTAATAATTTAGATGAAGGAACTTAATATCTCCACCTTTACAAACCACATAAAACTGGGTAGAAGGGTGAACTGTGAGGAAAATATAGAGACGTGATTTGGACAAATTGAGTGAGCGGGCAAATGTGTGGCAGATAAAGTATAATGTGGATACATGTAAGGTAACTCACTTAGCAAAACAGGAAGGCAAATAATTATCTGAATAGTGATAGTCTGGTAAATGAAACCTGGGTATTTTTGTACACTAGTCACTGCAGCAATTTTCCAGGAATTCTTAAATTCTGGAAAAGTCCCAGAACTTCAGAGAACTGCTAATGTAAAAATTTTGTTTGAAACAGGAAGGAGATAATAAAAAAGGAAATTATCGGGTGTTAATTTAATATCTGTCATTGGGAAAATGTTGCAGTGTATTTTGAAGATGTTATAATAGAGCATTTAAAAACATACTACTTTTTAAATTCATTCACAGGATGAGGACATCGCTGACTGAGCCAACATTTATTGTCCTAAAGGCCATTAACAAATCAGATGAGCTCTTCCTGACAATCAACTCTTAATTCCAGATTTTTATTGAACTCAAATTTCACCACCTGCCATGATGAGATTTGGACCTGGGTCCCCAGAACATTCCCTGGGTCTTTGGATTAGGCTCTGGCCTGAAACGTCGAATTTTCTGTTCCTTGGATGCTGCCTAACCTGCTGTGCTTTAACCAGCAACACATTTTCAGCTCTTTGGATTAACAGTCCAGCAACAATGCCACTAGGGCATTGCCTCCGCTAACTTCATGATATAGTCAAGCAAAATCAACATGGCTTCATGAAGGGGAAATTAAGTTGAACAAATTTACTAGAATTCTTTGAGGAGGTAACTAGCAAGTTAGATAATGAAGAAGTATTGGATGAGATATGTCTGGATTTCAGAAGACATTTGTAAAAGTTCCACTCATTAAGCTATTTAAGAAAATAAAGTGACACAGTGGCTCAGTGGTTAGAACTGCTGCCTCACAGCACCAGGGTCTCAGATTCGATTCCAGCCTCGGGCGACTGTCTGTGTGGAGTTTGCACATTCTCCCTGTGTCTGTGTGGGTTTCCTCCGGGTGCTCCGGTTTCCTCCAAGAATCCAAAGATGTGCAGGACAGGTGAACTGGCCATGCTAAATTGCCCATAGTGTCAGGTGCATTAGTCAGAGGGAAATGGGTCTGGGTGGGTTACTGTTCGGAGGGTCGGTATGGACTGGTTGCGCCGAAGGGCCTGTTCCAAACTGTAGGGAATCTAATCTGATCTAAAATACAAGCCCATAATATGTTAGCATGAATAGGGACTGGTTGACTAATAGACAGACTGTGAGTTGGAACTATGAGGTATTCTCAGGATATCAATCTGTAACTAGTGGCGTGCCACAGGTATCTGACTGGGGCCACAAGTATTTGCAATACCTGCTAATGACTTAGATAAGGAAGGTGAATGTATTGTAGCCAAGCTTGCAGGTTTACAAAAATAAGTGGGAAGACAAATAGTGAGGATAACACAAACATATTGGGGGGTTGAACAAATGTGCAAAAACTTGACAGGTAGAATATAATGTGGGCAATTGTGAAGTTATGCACTTTGGCAGGAAGAAGACAAGAATATTTGATTTGAATGGAGAAAGACTGCAGAAAGTTATGGAAAAGAGGAATTTGGGAGCCCTTTTCCATGCTCCAAAGAAACCTAGCATTGAAATTCAGCAGGAAATAGGGAAGGCTAGTGGAATGTTGTTCTTTATTTCAAAGAAGATGAAATATAAAAGTAGTGAGTTTTTGCCAAAATGACACAAGGCACCATTCAGCTAGAATATTATGAACAATTTGTGGCCACTTATCTAAGGAAAAATATCGAGGCATTGGAGGCAGTCCAGAGAAGCTTTGCTGGGTTGATTCTGGGTATGGAGGGATTGTATTATGAGGAGAGCTGGCATAGTTTGAGCGTTCTCATTGGAGTTTGACAGAATGTGAAGTGACCTCATTGAAAGATGAAACATTCTTATGAGACTTGACAGCGTAGATGTGGAAAGGTTGCTTCCCTCTTTGGGAGAGTCTAGGACAGAGGGTATATGAGGTTCCACATTTAAGACGGAGTTGAGGAGGAATTTCATCTCTCAGACGGTTGTGAATCAGTGGAATCCTTTACTGTAGAGGGCTATTCAGGCACAGTCATTAATTATATTCAAGGCCGAAGTAGATTTTTTATATATCAGTGAGACAACCAATGGTTTAGGGAAGAGGCAGAAAATGGAGCTGAGGATTATCAGATCAGCCATGATCATATTGAATGGTGGAAAATGCTCAAAGTTCAGAATGATCTATCTCTGCTCCTATTTTCAAGGATTCTACATTTCTCCTGTTTTGCTTGTATCTGGGAAAAGATTATTTAATCGCAGCATTTTGCTGGAGAATTCAGGATTGGCATGGTCAGTCTTGCGAGAAGAAAGTGAGGACTGCAGATGCTGGAGACCAGAGTCGGGAGAGTGGTATTGGAAAAGCACAGCAGGTCAGGCAGTATCCGAGGAGCAGGAGAATCGACGCTTTGGGCATAAGCCCTTCTTCAGGAATCATCAGCCCTTGCTAATGAAGGGCTTATGCCTGAAATGTCGATTGTCCTGCTCCTCGGGTCTGCCTAACCATCTGTGCTTTTCTAGCGCCACATGGTCAGTCTTGCTGGGTGGTGCCACTCTGAGAATGACACAAGGCCTGAGAAGGATTGAAATGTTGTAGTGATAGCATTTCTTCTGCCCAATGGACCCATTGTGTTGGTGTCTATGCTCCTCGTGAGTTACCTTCCACCTTTTGTTACACCACATATTATCAACGTATCGTTTCGTTTCTTTCTCCCTCATGGAGATCTGACTTCTCCAGAAAAACATTGGTGTGGTTCACTTCAATCCCGATGGTGGTGAGCTCTGCAATCGGACCACTCTTTGGATGTTGCTCCTGAATTGCTTATTGGATTTGTTACCGAGAACTTATGGGTTTCTGTGACTAGAAATGTAAACATCATCTTCACCTGTACCATACCATACCCTAATCCAAAACACTTTATTGTCACTCCTCCTCCTTAATTAATCACTTTGGCATCTTTGGTTTCTTGGGTCATGGCTCGGTTCTGAATGAAACCCATGCCAACTGGTGGTGGGTCTAGGCTCCAATGGCCTGAGTGGACACATGGAGCCCATGAGGTTCTCTGATGTACTTCCTCATGACAGTTGTCAGCCTTTTGAAGGCCATGAACAGATTGTAGGGTCACATCCCTGTCCAGGCCTTGAGCATAAAAGTCAAGCTTGCTGCAGGACCAAGGGAGTGCTGCACTGTTGAAAGTGCCATCTTTCAAATGAGATGCTAAATTAAAGCCCTGTCCGCTATTTAAAGTCAATGGAAATGACCCAAAGGCATTATTTTGAAGAAGGAACAGTGGTGTTATCCTTGATGCTCAGATAGGCTGCCATGTCTCATTATATCACAGTAATGACCACACTATAAGAAGTAGTTCACTGACTGTAAAGTGCTTTGTGACATCACAGACTCATAGTCAACATAGAAGGAGGCCATTCAGCCTGTCATTGTTCATGCTGGCTCTCTGGAAGAACAACTCTGTTCCTATCCTTATCCCTTCCCCAATATCTCTGTATGTTATTCTCCTAAAGTGCTCATTCAAACTCCCCTTTGAAAGCCTATTAAATCTACCACCATGCTATTTCCAAGCAGTGCATTCCATCCTAACAGTATGCTATTTAAGGCAGATCTTTTTTATGTCACTTCTGTTTTATTTTGTCGATCAATTAAAATTAGTGTCTGCTCATTTTCAATCAATCCCCCCAATGGGGAAAGTTTCCCCCTGTTTACACTGTCCACACCCCCTTGTGGTTTTTGCTGACCTTGTCAAATCCCTTCTCAACTCCTCTACCTGCCCTATGCTCAGACTTAGCTCAGACTTATAATGCCCATAGTCCCGTTTGCCTATTAGCAAATCTTCAATGACATCTTTGACATCTTCAATGGTTAGTAATCGTATGATGCTCCTTGTCAGATTACACCTTTTACCTTATACTGTTTCTCCTAGTTCAAGTGTGTCTAACTATTCCAACAGCCCATAGAGATGTCTTCTATAAAGCAATGCTGCGTTCTTGTACAACTCCGTGTTATAGTGAAAGCACACTTTAGAAACAATGCTTAAAGTGTTGGCGATGTACATAGAACATAGAACATAGAAAAATACAGCCCAGTACAGGCCCTTCGGCCCTCAATGTTGCGCCGACTGAAGCCTACCTAACCTACACTAGCCCAATAACCTCCATATGCTTATCCAATGCCCACTTAAATGACCATAAAGAGGGAGAGTCCACCACTGCTACTGGCAGGGCATTCCATGAACTCACAACCTGCTGAGTAAAGAATCTACCCCTAACATCTGTCCTATACCAACCCCCCCTTAATTTAAAGCTGTGTCCCCTAGTAACAGCTGACTCCATTAGCGGAAAAAGGTTCTCACTGTCAACCCTATCTAAACCCCTAATCATCTTGTACACCTCTATCAAATCTCCCCTAAACCTTCTTTTCTCCAATGAGAACAGTCCCAAGTGCCTCAGCCTTTCCTCATACGATCTTCCTACGATACCAGGCAACATCCTGGTAAACCTCCTCTCCACCCGTTCCAATGCCTCCACATCCTTCCTATGTAGTTGTGTTACAGCTGGCACACGTGTTAAAAATTAGTGGGTTAGAAACAGTGTCCCCAATTCATCAATTTCAGCAAATTTGCATTAACGAAATGCGCTATAGTAGAACGACCTGTACCTATGTGCTGTGTCACTTTCCTGTTGAAAAGAATTTGATTTCAACAGCAGATTTTGAAATTGTGTCCTCTACAATTAGAGATGCTATTGACATGCATTTATTTTTTTTTCTTTCTTGACACAAAGCAGGAGGTGGAATCTTCTCTGTCTGATTTCTGACTGGAACTTACAATAATGCTTTTAAGAAACCTAAATATCACTGACTGGGGATATGCCTGAACTCCAGTACCCTGCTGGAGATACCCTGCCCTTTTCAATCCTGAGATATTGCTCCAAAGCACCTCCCCATTTGATTGGTGAAATGTAACACAAATTATAAATCCATGTAAACTTCTGCCTATTCCAAAATAGCTCACATTTTAAACCATATAAAGTAACTCTAAATAGAGAACGCCAGACAAGTCTGTTGCAATAATTAACTTTCTCTTCAAACGTTAGTTCCTTTGTAAACATTGTGATTGGCAGTGCTGGTGGAATTTGATCCAAAAGTGACTTTCAAAGGAAATTGGGGCTCTACTTGAAAAGGGAAAGATATGCAAAGCTAGAATAAAAGACGTGGTAATAGGACGAACTAGACAGCTTCCTGAAAGTGTCGAGAGTGTGGTGCTGGAACTCTCGGCTCTAATCTCCAGCCTCTGCAGTCCTCACTTTCGCCTAGCTTCCTCAAAGGGATAGCATGAGGACGGGGACCCGAATGGCCCCCATCTCTTCTGTAAGCTTCTATCATTTCCAGTTTCAATGTGAAATCTGTTTGAAAATGTTCTTCTACCATTGTACCCTTTATTTTATATTGCTTTTCTCGTTCTTCCTACCCAAGCATCGGCCACATTTTCACCCAATTCACCAACTTGCATATTTCCTCGTGAAAGTTCATCATTATTCTCCTCACAGTTCAGAACATTTCCAGGTCTGGTGTTATCTGCACATTTGCAACAGTGACCCATATGCCAAAGTCTTGGTCATTAATAGAGAACGTGAAAAGCAGTGATTCTGATATCGCGCCCTGGGAGTGCTAACCTTTAGACCAGAAAACAAACACTCATCAGTTAACTCTGTTCATTGTGCTATAGCCAACCATGCATGTATATTGCTACCAACTCTTTTATTCCATGGGCTTCAACTTTGCTGGCAAACCATTTCTGTGACACTGAAACAGCTATTGGAAGTCCACCTTCAGCACATCAACCCCATCATCCTCATCAACCCTTTCAGAATTTTCCGTCAAGTTAATTGAGCTTAATATATCTTTATGTGGTGGATTGACTTAAAAATTAGTGGTTTGACTTATTTAATTTACACACTGACCAAGGTGATTGTTAATTTTGCCCTGGATGGTTATCACCAAAATCTTCTCCCCACAAGGTTAAACTGACTGGCCCATAGTTGCTAGTTTTGGCATTACTTTCTCTTTTGAACAACTGATTTAACAGGCTGATGTGGTCACATTGGGCCGAATGGCCTCCTGTGCCTAAACATTCCCCATAATCTGTAAAACTTGCAACTCCTCAGTATTCTGGCATCGACCCTCAATGAAGGAGGGTTGGACTGTGGCCAGTGTTTCTGCAAGGTGGCCTTTACTTTTCTCAACAATCCTAGAGGGATTGCATCTGGTCACTGCCCAACCTGAAGAACAGTCAGTCTGTCTAATACCTGCTCTTTCTCAATCTTCATCCCATAAAGTATCTAAACTACCTCCTCTTTTGCAGCACAATTGGCAGAATTTCCTTCCTTGGTAAAGGGATGGGAAAAATATTTACTTACGATCTCAGCCATACCCTCGGCCTCTATGTGTGGATCATTTTGTGGTTCCTAATCAGCCTATCCCTCCTCTTCCAACCGTTTTGCTATTTAATTTGTCTACAAAAGGCATTTTGATCCCCTTTTATCTAACCTGCCAGAGTCTTTTCATGCTCTTCTGTCACCTCGCTGGTTCCTTTGCCACTTCCTCTGAGCTTTCTACAATCAGTTTGATTCTCACTTGTATTAACAACCTGACATCCATCGCACACAAGATAAACCACAAAGAGCTGAAGAAGCTCAGCAGGTTTGGCAGCATCTGTGAAAAGAGAAAAGAGAAACAGAGTTAACGTTTCATGTCCATAGAGTATTAGAGTCATTCACCATAATCTCAAACTAAAGGAATTCCTGATTCTACAGGAATAGTGTCAGAAGACTGGAGGATAGCAAATGTGGTTCCCCTGTTCAAGAAGGGGAGTAGAGACAATCCTGGTAATTATAGACCAGCGAGCCTTACTTCAGTTGTTGGTAAAGTATTGGAAAAGGTTATAAGAGATAGGATTTATAATCATCGAGAAAAGATTAATTTGGTTAGGGATAGTCAGCACGGTTTTGTGAAGGGTAGGTCGTGCCTCACAAACCTCATTGAGTTCTTTGAGAAGGTGACCAAACAGGTAGATGAGAGTAAACCGGTTGATGTGGTATATATAGATTTCAGCAAGGCATTCGCTAAGGTTCCCCACAGTAGGCTATTGTACAAAATGCAGAGGAATGGGATTGTGGGAGATATAGCAGTTTGGATCAGTTTGGCTTGCTGAAAGAAGACAGAGGGTGGTGGTTGATGGGAAATGTTCATCCTGGAGTCCAGTTACCAGTGGTGTACCGCAAGGGTCGGTGTTGGGTCCACTGCTGTTCATCATTTTTATAACAACCTGGATGAGGGCATAGAAGGGTGGGTTAGTAAATTTGCAGACGACACTAAGGTCGGTGAAGTTGTGGATAGTGACGAAGGATGTTGTAGGCTACAGAGAGACATAGATAAGTGCAGAGCTGGGCTGAGAGGTGGCAAATGGAGTTTAATGCGGACAAGTGTGAGGTGATTCACTTTGGTCGGAGTAACCGGAATGCAAAGTACTGGGCTAATGGTAAGATTCGTGGTAGTGTAGATAAGCAGAGAGATCTCGGTGTCCAGATACACAGATCCTTGAAAGTTGCCACCCAGGTTGACAGGGTTGTTAAGAAGGCATACAGTGTTTTAGCTTTTATTAATAGAGGGATCAAGTTCCGGAATCATGAGGTTATGCTACAGCTGAACGAAACTCTAGTGCGGCCGCACTTGGAGTATTGTGTGCAGTTCTGGTCACTACATTATAAGAAGGATGTGGAAGCTTTGGAAAGGGTGCAGAGGAGATTTATTAGGATGTTGCCTGGTATGGAGGGTAGGTATTACGAGGAAAGGCTGAGGGACTTGAGGCTGTTTTCGTTAGAGTGAAGAAGGTTAAGAGGTGACTTAAAGAGACATATAAGATAATCAGAGGGTTAGATAGGGTGGACAGGGAGAGCCTTTTTCCAAGAATGGTGACGGTGAGCGGGTGGGGGGGGGCATAGCTTTAAATTGAGGGGCGATGGATATAGGACACATGTCAGAGGTAGTTTCTTTACTCAGAGAGTAGTAAGGGCATGGAATGCTTTGCCTGCATCGGTAGTAGATTCGCCAACTTTATGGTGGTCATTGGACAAGCATATGGACATACATGGAATAGTGTAGGTTAGATAGGCTTCACATTGGTATGACAGGTCAGCGCAACATTGAGGGCCGAAGAGCTTGTACTGTGCTGTAATGTTCTATGTTTTATGTTCTATGTTCTAAACTAGTCCCACCTGCCTGTGTTTGGTCCTTATGTCTTTTTAAAAATCTTTTCTTCTCTCACCTTAAAATTATGTCCCCTCGTCTTGAAATCCCTACCCTAGGGAAAAGACACCTAGGGTCTATGCCCCTCATGATTTTATGAATCTCTATAAAATCACTCTTCAACCTCCTACACTCTGTTATTAAAAAGTTCCAGCCTCTCCAACCTCTCGCCTGAATCTCAGGACCAGCTGCGAGATCCACGCTACTCTCAGTCCACCATTTTAGAACTTAGTCATACTGGACTCAAAACATTCACTCTGTTTTCTCTGCACAGATAATTCCAGAGCTCCTGAGTTTCCCCAGCAGTTTTTGTTGTATTTCAGAAGGCTCATGCAGCATGTCTCAATGACTACTGCCCAGTGGCCCTAACTTCAGTGGTCATGAAGTGCTTTGAAAGGCTGGTCATGGCATTAATCAACTCCAGCCTCCCCACTACTCTTGACCCACTCCAATTTGCCTATCGGACCAACTGATCCACATCAGGTGCCATATCACTGGCCCTTCACTCCTCCCGAGAACATCTTGATACCAAGTACAGCTACGTAAGAATGCTACTCATTGGCTACAGTTCAGCCTTCAACACTATTATCCCCTCGAGACTGATTACTAAACTTAGTGATCTCGGTCTAAGCCCCACTCTCTGCAACTGGATCCTCAGTTTCCTGACCCACAGGCCACAATCAGTGAAGATTGAGGACAATATTTCATCCTCACTAACACTCAACACTGGAGCCCCCCAGGGGTGTGTACTCAGCCCCCTACTGTACCCACTGTATACCCATGACTGCGTCACCAAATGCCAGACTAATGCCATTTACAAATTCGCTGATGACACCACCATAGTCGGTCGAATCTCAGATGGCGATGAAACAGACTACAGATGGGAGGCGGAAGTCCTGGAAAAATGGTGCCCTGAGAACAACCTAGCTCTCACTGCCGGCAAAACCAAGGAACTTATTATTGACTTTTGGCAGGATGTTACTCATGCCCCCCTACACATTAACAGCACAGAGGTGGAACACGTGGAGAGTGTCAAGCTCCTGGGAGTGGTCATCAACAGCAAGTCTTCTTGGGTTCTTCATGTGGACACACTGGTTACAAAGGTCCAACAATCTCTCTTCTTCCTCAGGCAGTTGAGGAAATTTGGCATGACAGCAAATACCCTTGCCAACTTTTATAGGTGTGCCATCGACAGCATTCTGTCTGGATGTATCACTACCTGGTATGGTAACTGTACCATTCAAGATCGGAAATGGTTACAGAGAGTGGTGAACTCAGCCCAGATAATCACAAAGGCCAACCTCTCATCTATAGAATCCATCTACCAGGCTGTCAAGGAAAGGTCGCCAGCACTCTCAAAGATCCATCCCACCCTGGCACTATTTTTCTACAGCGTCTACCATTGGAGAGAAGGTTCAGAAGCCTGAACACCTGCACCAGCCAGTTTCGAAACAGCTTCTACCCTCCTGTTGTTAGAATACTGAATGACTCAGAAACTCTTAACATTCGCCTGTACCTGTGTTTTTGTTTTTGCTGCTGTTTACCTATTATTTGCTTATCTTCAGATTAGACTTACAGTGTGGAAACAGGCCCTTCGGCCCAACAAGTCCACACCGACCCGCCGAAGCGAAACCCACCCATACCCCTACATTTACCCCTTACCTAACACTACGGGCAATTTAGCATGGCCAATTCACCTGACCCGCACATCTTTGGACTGTGGGAGGAAACCGGAGCACCCGGAGGAAACCCACGCAGACACGGGGAGAACGTGCAAACTCCACACAGTCAGTCGCCTGAGTCGGGAATTGAACCCGGGTCTCTGGCGCTGTGAGGCAGCAGTGCTAACCACTGTGCCACCGTGCCGCCCATCTATGTTACTTAACTCTGTGATCTGCCTGTATTGTTCACAAGACAAAGTTTTTCATTGTGCCTCGGTACAGGTGACAACAAATTCAATTCAATTCAATTCAGATTTCCAGTATCTGCAGTTTTTGGCTTTTATTTAGTTTTGTCCATATATCCACCCATCATCTGCTTCATTTTCACCTTTTTTTTTGATTATCCAGACACATCTGCATTTGTTTGCTGCTTTCCTTCCATAGGAATGTACTACAACGGGATGGAAACCAAGTCCGAGGCTTATATTGCCAATTTGCAATATGTTATTCCTGAAGAAAGGCTTATGCCCGAAACGTTGAATCTCCTGCTCTTCGGATGCTGCCTGACCTGCTGTGTTCTTTCAGCACCACACTCTCGACTCTGATCTCCAGCATTGCAGACTCACTTTCTCCAAGGTTCGTATTGCCAATTTGCCACCAATCATTAACTCCCATTTACTTGGGACAATGGCCCTCCTTGTTTAATTCTTTTTGTTCCAGATTGCTGCTGGCCCTTTCCCATATCTAATCAACACCTCAAACAGTGATCATCCCCTAGCTATTGCTCTGCTACCACTTAATCCCCTTGATCTGTTTGATTCCCCAGTACTAGGTCCAGCAACATTTCCTTCCTTGGTGGGAAGCATATTGATCAGGAAAATGAACTGGTACACATTCCA
The DNA here is from genome assembly GCF_020745735.1 of Hemiscyllium ocellatum. NCBI lineage: Eukaryota > Metazoa > Chordata > Chondrichthyes > Orectolobiformes > Hemiscylliidae > Hemiscyllium > Hemiscyllium ocellatum. The sequence continues at coordinate 14,651,812 of NC_083403.1, forward strand.
GATATTCTTCTCCCTCTCTGTCCTTTATACTATGACTGTCCCAGTCTCTATTTAGACTGACTTCCTGACTCCCCAAAGCCTGTCCATCATCTACAAGGCACAAGTGAGGAGAATGATGGAATATCTCCCACTTGCCTGGATGGGCGTAGCACTTGGGAACACCACCACCTGCAAGTTCCTCTTTCCATCATCCAGACTTGGAAGTACATCATCGTTCCGTCAGTGTCATTGGATCAAAACCCTGGAACTCTCTCTCTCTCTGAGAGCACTGTGGGTCTACCTACAGCACATTAGACTGCAGCGGTTCACCACCACCTCTCAAGGGCAATTAGGGATGGGCAATAAACGCTGGACCAGCCGCCCACATCCCATGTATGAATAATGAAATATCATTGTCACTATATGACCAGACCCCAGATAACTAGCTTGTCATTTAACCAAGTCTTGGCTGATTCAAAGCTTAGAATCAGAGAACCATGCAGCACAGAAGAAGGCTACTTGGCCCATCGTCCCTGTGCCAGCTCATTGAAAGTGCAATCTAATTAGCCCCGCATTCCCTGTACCCTTGCATTGTATTTCTCTTCAAATGTTTGTCCAATTCTCTTTGGAAGTTACTATTGAATTTGCTTCCAGCAACCTACCAGAGTATTACAACTTGCTGTATTAAAAACATTCTTATCCAGTTCGTTGCCAATTTTATTCAATCTTTTTGCTTCTTGGCCCTTCCAGTAATCATACAATAGAAGCACAGAGCCCCTACAGTGTGGGAGTAGGCCAGTCAAGTCCACACCAACCCTCCGAAAAGTATCCCACCCAGACCCTGTAGTCTTGCACTTCTATGGCTGATCCACCTAGCCTGCACATCACTAAACACTATGGGCAATTTGGCATAGTCATTGGGAGGAAACCAGAGCAAACCCATGCAGACACAGGGAGATTGTGCAAACTCCACAGACACACCCAGTCACCTGAGGGTGGAATTGAACCTGGATCCCTGGTACAGTGAGATACCAGTGCTGACCACTGAGCCACCATGCTAGTGGGATTAGTTTCTCTCTATAATCTGTGTTATCCCTTCATATTTTTGTGAATCTTAACATTTAATATTCTTGGAACAATAAATACTGTATAACACTATTTCCATCACGTTAGAATTACCAATAAAAAAATTTGTCTTTAGAGTACAGTGGCTCACATGGCTGCCTCACAGCACCAGGGACCCAGGTTCAACTCCAGCCTCGAACCACTGTCTGTATGGGGTTTGCATGCACTCCCTGTGTCTGTGTTGGTTTCCTCCCCAGAGTCCAAAGTTGTGCAGATTAGATAGATTGGTCATGCTACATTGCCCATAGTGTTCAGGGATATGTAAATTAGGTGGATTAACAGGTTTATGGGGATGGGTCTGGGTAGAATGCTGTTTGGAGATCCAGTATGGATTTGTTGGGCTGAATGGCCTGTTTCCACACTGTAGAGATTCTACGAATATAGAAGGTGCTGTTTTATGTTCTTTATAATATTGCAATACACTCATAATTAGCAAATCACTTTTTTTTTCCTTGCGAGCTGTTTTGACTTTGCTATTTTACCTGGTTCCAAAGTAGTCAATCTAAGTAGTTCTTATATTCTCCACTATCCCCAGCTTCAGGCAACACAGCATGATGTATACCCTTGTGCCAAAACCTCCAGCTGCTCCAGAACAAGCTCTGGCCAAGAGAGAGTACAAGCAGGAAGCAGCAATGCTTTGGCCACATCTGCCCCCACATGCAGGAACTGAATAATCCGGGCACGGATACGGAGGTCTAACACAAAAGCAAAATACCAAGGATACTGGGAGTCGGAAACAAAAATAACAATCACGGCAGATGGTTGGAAATTCAAATTCAATTGAACAAAACCAAGTTGGAATAAGTAGCTGACTATAGGTACCCATTGTTGTTCCTTAAAAAAACCCTATAGCGAAGGACATCTGCTGACCTATATGTGACTCCAGACCCACAGAATGCGTCTGACTCCTAACAATCAGAGATGAGGAATAAATGCTGGCCCAGCCAATGATATCCACCTCCAATGGATTAAACAAAAATCAGCGGGTCAGGCAACATCTGTGAAGGGAGGAACTGTATCACAGGAGCTGAAATGTTAATTGCGTTTTCCCCTCATCTGCTGAGGTCTTTCTCCCCCAAGCAGACTTGCCTTTTATTATTGAGGCTGAAGCATTGGTCTGATTCCAGCTCTCCATTTAGCATTTTATAAAATTTCCCGCCAACAACCAGTAAAACCTTCTCACAACACACCCCTGGCCGTTTCCTTTCACAAGGCGGTGCCAGATAAATGCCTGGAATGTGGTCTAAGTGAAGAATTGCCAGAACTGTTGAAACACAGAGAGAGAGAGAGAGAAAAAAGTAATTCCAGTGGAAGTAAGGCAGGGAGTTGAAAGTGAAAAACATTATTTGGAATAATGTTCAGGATGTTAAGGTAGCATAGCCTTCAGTGTAAAAATATTAGAAAAATGCTGCTTTGGGCAGATGAACAAGCTTCATTATTGTCATCCTGAGGGTTTCAGGTGCTCACCATTTGTCTCAACTTGATTTTGTTAGACTCCATCCTATGTTTGTTGAGGCTTGTCTCTCCTGTGTATCTTTCTCCATGGAATCTTTTCCTTATGTTTCCCTCTGTCAGTCTTTTCGTTTTCGATATGGAGCCATCACTGTTCCTTCACCATTCTCCTCTCCTTAACACCATTCTGGTTGTATCTAGACCCCACAAATTGCAGTGGCTGAAGGAGGCAGCTCATCAGCACCTTCCCCAGGGCAACGAGCGAAGGGCAATAAAGTTGAGGTGACAGCCAAATCTCCTGACTGAATAGTAAAAGAATCTGACATCTTCTCCATTTCTCTCCATCTCTATCTTTCTCTCTGCTCATCTCTTTTACTCTCACTTTGACTTCTTTGTCTTTATTTCTCCATGTTTGCTTGTCTCTTCTTTCTCTGCTCTTGTCCATCATTTGCCCTATTTGACTGTCATTCTTTCTTTCACGCTGTCCATCTCTGGTGGACTGGGAGTGTGCCTTCAAGCCGTTATCTTTATATATACCTGATTTTGTTCTGAAGAAATTTGTCAAAAAAGTTTATCAAACAATGAATTCCAATTTTTTATGAACAACGAAACCGGAACTGGATAATGCCCAAAAAGATGAAGAATAAATGCAAGTCTATTTTTCACCCTTTTCTCCTGTGCGAGCTGTTGTGTAGTGGATAGTACTTTCAACTCTGAGTTCAGATCACAGAAGACTTATAGTGCAGAAGAAAGCCATTCATCCCATTGTGTCTGCCCTTTAAATGACCACCATTACCTTGTGTCCATCTCCTGCTTTCTCTCTGCAGCTTTGCATATTTTTTTCCATTCAAATATTTATCCAATGCCCTCTTGAATGTCTCAATTGGTGGTAAGTTCAAGTCGCACCCCAAAGACTTGCCTGTTAATCTTGGTTGATGTCCCTAGTACAGTAATGTGGGAGTCCTGCATTCACACATGCACTGTCTTTCTGGTGTAATGTGAAATCAAGACCCTGTTCACTTGCTCAGGTCTGTGAAAACTTCCACAACATCATTTTGGGCTTTTGGGCATTTTCACGGTATCTTGGCCAATACCTGAATGTTGTGTTTTTAAAATAATTATTACATAGCTGTGTACAAACCGGCAGTCACCTTCCCTGTATTAGACCAGGGCTGAAAATGTGTTGCTGGAAAAGCGCAGCAGGTCAGGCAGCATCCAAGGAGCAGGAGAATCGACGTTTCGGGCATGAGCCCTTCTTCAGGAATGGGCTCATGCCCAAAACGTCAAATCTCCTGTTCCTTGGATGCTGCCTGACCTGCTGCGCTTTTCCAGCAACACATTTTCAGCTCTGATCTCCAGCATCTGCAGTCCTCACTTTCTCCTGTATTAGACCAGTGCCTACACTCCAAATGCCTAATTGATTGTTACATGCTTTGGGATATGCTGTGATTATGGAGGACATTATAAAAACTTACACTGAGAAAGCATCTGCACTGGGTTAGAGCTATAGACCATGGAGTCATTGAATTGTACAGGGCGGAAACAAACCCTTCGGTTCAACTTGTCCATGCCGACCAGATATCCTAAACTGATCTAATTCCATTTGCTGGCATTTGGCCCATATCTCTCTAAACCCTTCCTATGCATATACCCATCCAGATGCTTTTTAAATGTTATAATTGTACCAGCCTCCACCACTTCCTCTGGCAGCTCATTCCACACTTGCACCATCTTCTGTGTGAAAGCATTGCCCCTTAGGTCTATTATGTCTTTCTTCTCTCACTCTAAACCTATGCCCTCTACTTTTGGATTCCCCTACCCTGAGAAACCGTCCTTGGCTATTCACTCTATCCATGCCCCTCATGATTTTGTTATCCTCTATCAGGTCACCCCTCAGCCTCCGACTCTCCAGGGAAAATAACCGCAGCCTATTCAACTTCTCCCTACCTATAGCTCAAACGCTCCCACCCTGGCAACATCCTTGTAAATCATTTCTGCATCCTTTCAAGTGGCCTAACCAATGCTTTGTACAGCCATAGCATGACCTCCCAACTCCTATATTCAATGCACTGACCAATAAAAGCAAGTGTACCAAGTGCCTTCTTCACTACCCAGTCTAGCAGTGACTCCACCTTCAAGGAACTATGAACCTGTACCCGTGGGTCTCTTTGTTCAGCTTTGTTGCTTTGCTTGATAACTAACAGACTGAGCTCATGTGTCAGAAGGAGGCAGCTGAAAGATTGGGGTCAAAGAGATGTTCTAGAACGATTCTCTTGCCTCAAAGAGTACAATAACATCCATTTCTTCTTCATCCCACTCCACCGTATCCAAGAGTCTGACATTTCTCTCAGATTAAATCTTCAATCAGTTCTGACTATCCCTAATCAGTCCTTGCCTTTCCAAATACAGTAGTGCCTCAACATACGAATGACCCCGTTCACGAACAAATCAGGTTACGAACAGGTTTGTAAGTAAAATTTTGCTTCAACGTACGTACGAAATTCAAGGTACGAACGAAGGTGAACATTTTAAATGACAATGTGATGTCCCATTTTCGGAACATTCTGTAACAAAGGAAAAAATAAGTTTCTCTGGATCGTTTTCTTGTGGCATCACCAACCTTCATGAGACAAAAAAAGAGAAAAGACTCCTGAAATATCCGCACAATGGGAAAATTGATTCAGTTCGCAAACTTTTTGGTTTGCAAACTGAGTCCCAGAACGGATTAAGTTCGTAAGTCGAGGCGCTACTATACATGTACATCCTGTCCCTCAGGATTCCCTCCAACACTTTTCACCTCATTCGAGTGATGTTGGTGAAGGGATAAGTGTTGGCAAAGGACCACCAGGGAAAATGCCTCTTCAGTAGTGCCGTGCAGTCTTTTATGAACCCCAGAGAGGGTAACCAGAGCTTTACCTCATTGTGTCATCCATTAGACATGCCACTGACAGCGCATCACTTCCTTAGTCCTTGCACTGGGATATGGTTTTAGCTTATAAACTCATCACTTGCTGGTTCAGAGGGAATGCGAATGCGGTCATGAGAGGGTTAATAAACACATTGCAGACAGGTGAATGAGAAACAATGCATTCTGCCAGGACTTGCAGAGTCAGAGAATGAAATTCACTGGTGGCACGATTGAATAAGTGCATGGAATGTTTTGTTAGTTGCACTCGGAGCCATTCTTTGATATGTTCTTTTTAAAACCATACTCTTAGATTACCTACAGTGTGGAAACAGGCCCTTCGGCCCAACGAGTCCACACTGACCCGCCGAAGCGCAACCCACCCATACCCCTACATTTACCCCTTACCTAACACTACGGGCAATTTAGCATGCTGCAAATGTGTTGCTGGTCAAAGCACAGCAGGCCAGGCAGCATCTATTCCTGAGATGCTGCCTGGCCTGCTGTGCTTTGACCAGCAACACATTTGCAGCTGTGATCTCCAGCATCTGCAGACCTCATTTTTTACTCGGGCAATTTAGCATGGCCAGTTCCCCTGACCCGCACATCTTTGGACTGTGGGAGGAAACCGGAGCACCCGGAGGAAACCCACGCAGACACGGGGAGAACGTGCAAACTCCACACAGTCAGTCGCCTGAGTCGGGAATTGAACCCGGGTCTCAGGTGCTGTGAGGCAGCAGTGCTAACCACTGTGCCACCGTGCCGCCCACTGAGCAGAACATTCTCAAGAGTAAATGCTATCTTCCCTGCCAGGCAATGGGTTAGAAACTGAGAAAGTGAAACAGAAATAAGGGCGAGAAATTCAATGACAATATTTCCTTTATTGGTCAGAGTATTGAGTACAGGAGTTGGGAGGTCATGTTGCAGCTGTACAGGACATTGGTTAGACCACTATTGGAATGTTGTGTGCAATTCTGGTCTCCTTCCAATCGGAAAGATGTTGTGAAACTTGAAAGGGTCCAGAAAAGATTTACAAGGATGTTGCCAGGGTTGGAGGATTTGAACTATAGGGAGAGGCTGAACAGGCTGGGGCTGTTTTCCCAGAGGCTGACGGGTGACTTTATAGAGGTTTACAAAATTATGAGGGGCATGGATAGGATAACTCGATAAAGTCTTTTCCCTGTGGTTGGGGAATTCAGAACTAGAGGGCATAGGTTTAGGGTGAGAGGAGAAAGATATAAAAGAGACCTAAGGGGCAACTTTTTCATGCAGAGGGTGATACGTGTATGGAATGAGCTGCCAGAGGATGTGTGGAGGCTAGTACAATTGCAACATTTAAGAGGGATTTGGATGGGTATATGAATAGGAAGGGTTTGGAGGGATATGGACCCAGCAGGTGGGACTAGATTGGGTTGGGATATCTGGTCGGCATGGATGGGTTGGACCGAAGGGTCTGTTTCCATGCTATACATCTCTATGACTCTATGTGCTAGCAGATAGGGCCTGTTTTAATTTTGTCATTTGAGAAACTGAAGGCTTGATGTACCCCTGCCCATTATGTGTGTATCATGCTGGCAAAGCACAGAATGCTACCGTACCCTGTCACATTGTACAGTGAAAGGTGAGTGCAGGTAGAAGGCCTGTGGTCCTGTAAGGTCCTGATGCTCACACTGTGCAATGCTGGATAATGCAGCAGAGGGAGTACTACATCCATGTTGGTTGGAGTCTTTGTGATTCTAGTTTTCCCATAAAGGGCAAGCAATTACAATGGAGTGTGTCACAGAAACATACAAACAGGAGTATCTACTCAGCACACTGAGATTACACCCATTTTTATCCATCTCTGTTGATTCTTTAGATTAGATTACTTACAGTGTGGAAACAGGCCCTTCGGCCCAACAAGTCCACACCGACCCACTGAAGCGCAATCCACCCATACCTACATTTGCCCCTTACCTATCACTACAGGCAATTTAGCATGGCCAATTCACCTGACCCGCACATCTTTGTGACTGTGGGAGGAAACCGGAGCACCCGGAGAAAACCCACGCAGACACGGGGAGAACGTGCAAACTCCACACAGTCAGTCGCCTGAGGCGGGAATTGAACTCGGGTCTCTGGCGCTGTGAGGCAGCAGTGCTAACCACTGTGCCACCGTGCCGCCCACATTCTTTTCAGACTTCATACCGTATGATCAGTGTGTGTATGGTTAACCAAGTATAAAGCTGTCTGTGTCTGTGACAGTGTACAATGTGTAAAACTGAGTGTGTGACAATGTGCAAAGTGTAAAGCTGAGTGTGCAACTATGTGCATGTGCGCTTGCTTTAATTCAGATACTGGCCCAGAGGAAGGTGACAGCTGCCGATTTGTCCTAAGCAGCTACAAAGTGCCAGAAATATTCAGCAGGTCAGACAGCACCTGCAGAGAGATCCAAGGAAGGTTAGTGATCTGAAACATTAATGCTGATTCTTTCCCCACGGAGCTGCCGGGCTTGCTGAATGGTTAGTAGTTTCTGTTTTCATTTCAGATTTGCAACATTTGTGTTGTTCCACTTTTGACGTAAAGACACAATTGATTTGATTTTTCAGAGAACTAGGTAGCCTCTGCCCAGCCTGGTCAATACATGACTTCAGTCACACACAACATGGACAACCCAGGCCAGGGCATTTGTGGCCTTCCCAATGTTGGTCATGACCCTGGAAGGAATAAAACACAATAGCTGCAACCATTGTTAAAAGAAGTCACCTCTCACAGGCTACGTTTCACAGGAGTGCCTTTATTTCTGCCAATACAACAATGTTTTGTGCTTTGAAAATTGACAGTACCTGTTGCGAGTGGCTTCTGAGAATCCGTGGATGTGACTTCTCATGTTAATCTGGTTGCTCTGTTTGATCTTCAGTATATCACTTAAATCCTCAGCCAAAGTCAATAGATTGCTCAAGTCCTGCTGGTAACTATTAATTCTAGTGCAGGATCAGTGCAATTTTAGGCCAGATTTTAACTCAGTTGCTGATTAACATCAGGAAGTAGCATTAAATGCAGCTGCCAGGCAGATGGAAGAAAAGGCAGGGCATGAATCATTCAAGTATCTCAGTCCCCGTGACTGTACAGCTCCTGGTTGGTGTGCAAGTGTTTGTTTGGACAAACTTTTGGTCATTAGCTTTCTCCACTGTTTTATCTCCCATACTACACACAGGCCTTCATCCACCCCCACTGCCTCCTCGCTTGACCTTTTCTGTCGGCATATTTGACCTTCCCAGTGCCACCTGCCACCTCCATGGTGTGGGTCAAACGGTCATGGAGAGTGTCAGAGCCCAGCTGCCCTGATGCTCATGCCCACTTGTGGGCAGGGGCCTCTGAACAAAGATCAAGAGCAGGTGATGCTGGATCACTGGCTCCCATTCCCCAGACTGAAGTCGTCTCAGGAATCCCAATTGTCATGATTAATTGAAAAGGTTTAGAGGTGGAGTTTGGGGATAAATGTTGGGGCAAACTCCCTCTTCAAAATTATGCCAGAGGACTTTTTACTTTTAGGAATAAATGGGTACTCTTCAGGCTGGTGGGATGCCACTACTGATCAGTGCTGGGGCCTCAACTCTTCACAATTTATATAAATGACATGAATGAAGGGATCGAATGTCTGATCAGAGAGTAGGTTGTGGAGAGGACATAAGGAGACTATGAAAGGAAACAGATAGGTTATGTGAATGGGTTAAGATCTGGCAAATGGAGTACAATATTGGAAAGTGTGATATTGTCCATTTTAGCAAAAGTATTTTAAAAATGCGCTTATTATCTAACTAGTGAAAGACTGCAGAACTCTGATATGTAGGGAGATCTGGGTGTCTTAGTGCATGAATCACAGAGGTATGTTGGTACAGCTAGTGATCAGTAAAGCTAAGTGAATGTCATCTTTTATTGACTAAGAGGGAAATTAGATGGAAGTGTCATCGTCACTGGCAATCACTCTCTAACGCATATGATCATTCAACTAGGAAATTTCATGTCATTGGTCATGAGTCCTGTGGGTTCTTGAGCGACCAATGACAACAGCGATGAGGGATGTTATATTTCAGTTATAAGGTTATACATTGGTGAGATTGCGATTGGTGTACTACATAGAAAGGTAGTGTTGCCAGAGTCCTACAAGACTATATAAGTGTTCTCTCATTGCAGAGAGACAGAGACTGAGAGAGAAATGGGACTGGTGGTGAGTTTAACCTGGCAGTCGCCCGCCCTCAGATGGGGTGACCGTCAGGTTGAGAAGCCGAATTGTTTGTGGTAACCTCAGCTGGTGCAGGAATTGAACCCATGCTGTTGACATCACTCATCCAGCCAACTGAGCTAAACCTGCTCCCCCCCACCCCCGCCAGCCCCAGGGTACAAGAGGCTTGCCTGTTAACAAACTCAAATAGTGCAACTAACTCATGAATGGGACTTAGCATCAGGGTCATTTGTTGGATCCATATGTGTGCAGTTTTGACAGAGAAAGAAAACTTGGCACCAAACATGAGCATCTTTTATGACCTTACAGCAGGGTGGGAAATTTTACAAAGTATTGCAAAATCAGGGGAATCACAACTCTGCAGGCTGGCCAGCAATCCTCAACAATAGGCTTTGTTTGTCAAAGATCCTGACTGTTGGGAATCTTGTCAAGTGGGGTTTTCCACTGTTGAAGCAATATCTCTGTTACATGGAACAGTCATTACAATAAGACCTGCTTTCCTTTCCTTAACAGCTTGCTCAGAGCCAAAACAGCAATCACTGACTTGTAGCTGCTGTTGACTGACTTGTGGTTTCATTATAATTCCAGCTGCCTTCTATTCCTGGTGGCATTCCAACGTGGACTAACATGTAACTTCCATCTTCAGATACAGAGATTGCAGGAAATGGGCCAATCTTTTCTGAGCTTCAATTCTCTTTAAATCTGGATGCACTGGCTGGTTATTATTGACAAAGCTGACTATTATTGCCCATCCCAGTGCAGGCTGGGACATTTGAGAGACAGGTTAAGAGTCTACCACTGTTATTATGAGGCATAATTGAAGACTGCAGATGCTGGAGATCAGAGCCTAGATTAGAGTGGTGCTTGAAAAGCACAGCTCTTCATCAGTTCATTCCTGATGAAGGGCCTTTGCCTGAAACATCAATTTTCCTGCTCCTCTGATGCTGCCTGACCTGCTGTGTTTTTCCAGCACCACTATGATCTAGACATTGTTACTATGAGCCTGGAGTCACTCATATAAGTCATGCAGGGTTAAGGCAGCTCCTTTCCTTCCCTGAAGGACAGTAATTGGACTAGTTGGGCTCTTACATCCATTTCCTGTTGGTCCCCTGGTTTTGTAATGAATTCCCCAGAGAGACGTTTGACATTCTCCATATCATTGTCACTGAGGCGATAAAACCCAGGAGATTAAAAAAAATTCGCAGTTAACAAAATATAGGGCTAAAACGTACCAGAAATTAGGTCAGTGTCACCCAGAGGATGGTAAGGATTTGTCAGGAGGGGTAGTTAGAATCCCTAAAGTGTGGAAGCAGGCCATTTGGCCCCCTTTGAATCCATACCCATCCTCCAAAGAGCATCCCATCCAGACCTATCTATCCATGTAACCCCACATTCCCCATGGCTAAACCACCAAACCTGCACACCTGTGGACTGTGGGAAGAAACTGGAGCATTTTGAAGAAACCGAGACAGACACAGGGAGAATGTGCAAACTCCACACAGATAGGAGTTACCTGAGGTTGGAATTGAACCCAGCTCTCTGATACTGTGAGCCACTGTGCTGCCAGGAAACCTCAGATTTGCTGGACAAATACTAGAAGCGTCATAGTATTCAAGGCTATGGGCCTAGTGCTGGAAAGTGGGGCTAGTGCATGTAGTAGTATATATTTTGCCATAGGGTCTTTTGTTTGCTGTATGATTCTATGATTTGGGGAGAGTCATGGAGAGCACATTTTTCCAAGCTATCATTCCCAAACTTGCCTTATCTCCTATGTGCCTAGGCCCTAGGAACCCAAATCTTCAAATTCTCCTCGTCACCATAGGCAGGAATAGAAGATCCTGTCAGAATTTCCTGGGATTCCTGGCACCTGTGCCATCCTTCAAACTCAGCTGTGCACCCAGTCAATAGGTGGCCACCTGCTGCTACCCTGCATGGTACGTTTTACCCATCCTGGGTGTGACAGGCAGAGGATAACTTTGCCAACATGCAGGTCCTGTTGGATGCGGGAACATGTGGTCGCTGCCCATGGGGCCATGCCCCGCATTGTTAGTGACTGATGGAGGGCCAGAGGTGTAAAAAGTGAACTGGAGTCACCTGCCCTGTTTTTCATGTCAGAAATTCTCTAGCTTGTATCGGGTGTATGGGAGAATGGGAAACTGGACATGAACAAGGTGAGACATTGTCATAAAGCAGATGCCAATGCATGTAAATAGGCCTCCTGTCACTCAATATGAGAATCTCAACTTGCTGTTCAACACTTGGTTAGAAAATGGGATCTTTTGCTCTTGATGGTAAGAAGGTCCTTGGTGCCAATCTGCCACAATACCCATGTCATTCAGGGACAGGGCAGACTCTGCCCTATGCTTTTTTCCAATCCTCTAACTTATGAAGATCATTATGCGCTGAAACATACAGGAATACATCTAACCCAGAGTGAACAAACCCAAACTCACACAATTTGGCGTGGGGTTTCAGCTGGTTGAGCTGGCAGGTTTGGAAACCATGTCTTTGGCATTGCGTTCCCTTCTACTCATCATTTCCATTGACAATTTAGGGAAGGATCTAAAGAAAATTGAACATTCTTTGGATGATCCCCCATTGTTCTCTCAGTGTCGTTGGGTCAAAATCTTGGCATTCCCTCCCTCAGGGCATTGTGGGTCAATCTGCAGAACATGGACTGCAGTGGTTCAAGAAGACCATTTTCTCAAGGGGCAACTAGGGGCGAACAGTAAAGGCATTGTCTTCTCCAGAGTCTTACACTACAATGTCTCCCCTGATCATTCCAATTATCAGTCTTTATTCTATCAGGACACTTGGTGGCTGGTGAGTGTCACAATATGAGAGGTTTTTCTTTCTTTTGAGGCTAGGGTGTCATAAATGAGCCATTGTACTCCATAGGAGACCATTGACTTCTTTAAGTGCTTTCACGAGCACTTTTACAAGGACTGAGTCTTGGCGTGGTTGGACAACTCTTTATCTCATATCTCACACTCACGTATGCATAAAATATTTCAGTAACTTCATTGTTTGGTTTACGATAAGGATGAATATGTGACTTTTCAATTCATTTTACAAAGAACAGACCTATCCCTTTTTGTTGATTATTGCTCACGCAAGCATTAGACGCTAGGGAGTGTGAGATTATGCGATGATCGGAAATGTTTGCAAATAACTTTATGAATAAACTGTCGGCATGCTAACGATAAGAGACTTCAGAGCCTCCAGGCTGACTGTATAATAAAACCTGATCCCTCGTACATAGGAGGGTGAACACTGGCAGGTTTTATTGAACATGGCTACTGCTGCAACTGGTCACTGGGTGCGGAGTCATGATTAGAGTGGTGTTGGAAAGCACATCTGGTCAGGCAGCATCCGAGGAGCAGGAAAATTGACAGTTCAGGCAAAAGCCCTTCATCAGGAATGGGGGCTAATTTCTGATGAAGGACTTTCGCCCAAAATTTCGATTTTCCTGCTCCTCGGGTGCTGCCTGACCTGCTGCGCTTTTCCAACATCACTCCAATCTTGGAGTGTATAGGCAGTGTATAGAAGCTGGCACATGCCAGATGACAATGTTTGTGGACATGGGGGTGGGTTTGGCCAATGCCAAGGGATCATGTCATGAGATGTGAGTGCCTGGCATTGTTTAGAACACTTGCTGAGCTGAATTCACTGGGTACCAGCTCTAATTTCAATGGCGCATTCCCTTGGCATCCATCTTGATTGGCAAGGTTGATATGGTAGCTGTGGAGCAGGACCATAAGACACAGAATTTATGGCAAAAGATTACAGCGTCATGCAACTGAAATTATATATTGAATAAACCTAGATTTTCATCTGTTAGAATGGGTTGCAGGTTTCGGTTCATTAATATGTAAATCCCAGAACTTCTTTTAAGTCACATTCTTGAGATAACAAGGTTTTATAAAAAAAAAGTGACATCTCAGCTCAGGCAGTGCATTAAAGGTGTGAGGTTAGAGTCTGTGTCCCAACCCTGAGTCAGACTGGTTCTATTTCCAAAGTAGGAATTTATAACATATTACATGGATTGTCTGCCTGCATTGACTGTCTTCAGGTTGTGTACTTTTTGAGCAAAATAGAATATCTGCAAATATAATTTTGCAAATGCAAATTCACTGCATAGACTATTTTGTGTGTGTGTGTGTGTGTGTGAGAGAGAAAACATGTGTGTGTGTTTGTGTGTGTGAGTGCACATGAGAGTGTGTGTGTGTATGTGTGTGTGTGTGTATAATGGGGTCACCTGTAGTGTGACATGAACCCAAGATCCCAGCTGAGGCCATCCTCATGGGTACCGAACTTGGCTATCAGCCTCTGCTCGGCCACTCTGCAGAGTATCTTGTTTTATGAAGACAAATTGGGCAGTTTAGGCCTGTACAAAGCAGAGTTCAGAAAAATGAAAGGAGATCTCATTGAGGATATATAAAATGCAAAACAGGATATAGATGTACACAAAGTAGATGTGGAGAGGATGTTTCTTCATGTGGTGCAATTTGAAATGAGAGGTTATAGGTTTAGGATAAATGGTGGTAGATTTAAAACAGAGATGAGGTGGAATCACTTCTCTCAAAGAGTCATGAATCTGTGGAATTCACTCCTCCAAATTGTGGTGGATGCTGAGACTTTGGGTAAATTTAAGGAGGAGATAGAGTTACTTTCAATTAGTAACAGGTTGAAATGTTATGGGCAGTGAGTAGGAAAGTGGAGTTGAGGCTGAGATGAGATCAGCCATGATTGTATTAAATGGTGGAGCAGGCTTGGGGGGTTGGAAGGCCTTCTCCTATGTTCTTGCTTTGTTATGTTTCAGCTGCTCATTGAGACGAACCGGTCTTTGATAATACTTGGTGTGATAGGATTATTTGAAATACTAGTACAGGACAGGGTCACTGGGGATGTATATTGGCCAACCATCAAGGCAGAGCAGACAGATCCACACACAATCTTCAACCTTCTCAAATACTTGTGACTTTTTTTCAGTGGCAGATAAACAGTGAGTGGTTGAGGAAGTGAATACCTTTACTTCTAGAAGACATTTTTCATCTTCTTTGCCTGGACTGTATATGGGGATCCTTGACAGAGTGCCACCAGTAGTCTGGTGTTTCCCTTATACATACTCCATAACTGTATATCATACTGCGTCAGCCATAATCAAACTATACAGATTCTGGGAGACTCCTTTGTGTTTAAACACTTCATCAATGGCTTGTGGCTCATTTCAATTCTAAGTGATAAATCTAAGGCATAGTGAAAAATCTCCCACAAGCCCAAGTGGCTGTGAGCACTTCCTTCACAACGGCGGCTTATTTTGATTCATCGCAATAAGAGATCTGGAAGCTTAGTAAAATGGCCTTCTGATCCAATCACATTGAATCTAAAACAAGATTGCAGCCAAGCCTGTGGGTGATCTGTCGACTGCTGTTATCGTTGGAAGGTCACGATCATAGTCGACAAGAACATCAGATCAAATGAGCAACGGGCCTGAGACAGAAATGTCGGCCAAGGGGGCATGGTGGTGTGTTGAAGTGGCAGTGCACCAGCGAAACTCAGTGCAAGCTGGAAAAGCAACACCTTATTTTCCATTTGGGGACCCTTCAGCCTTCAGGACTCAATACTGAATTTAATTATTTAAGGGAACGACTACCTCCTTCCATGTTCTTTACCTTCCCCTGTTATGACGTTGGTTGTTTCCAGTACAGCCAACCCATTTTCACCTACTCATGGTCTCCAGTATTAGAATGTCTTCTTCCCCAGCTTACTATCAACCAGCCTTCTGTCTGCCTGCCTTTCTCATTCTCTGGGCTCTATCTTCATCCACTCACCCCTTTTCCCCTACACCTTCCATCATCAGCATAAATGTCATCTTTCCGTCTTACTATCAGTACAGAAGAAAGGTGACTGAACCCGAAACGTTAACTCTGCTTTCTCCCTGCAGACTTGCCGGGTTTCTCCAGTAATTTCTGTTTCTGTTTCAGATCTTTAGCATCAGGAGTTCCTTGTTTGATGCCTGAAATACTTAATCTCTTCTGTCAGTCTGCTGTGAACCCTGCTGTCTGGCATCATGCCCACAAAAGTAATCATTGACTTTGAGAATTCGCATGTCATTAATTGTTAATCCAGTATCCCATACATTTCTCAAGACTCCACTTTATCATCACGTTAGGCTTTAATGAAACCATGAAAGAGAATGTCATTCAAATGTCATATGATGCCTCCATAAGATACCTCTAGTATGCAATTATTGTTGGACAAAGATAGTTTGCCAAAGCTATTGATTTTGCACTGTATTGGGACATTTACAATACACGAGTTGAGCAACATTTTATATAGTGTAAGAAAAGAGCACTAATTGGTTGGAAAATGGACTCTGGTCGAGGATTGGTCATGGAGAATGTCCAAGGGAAGTTATCAGAATCCACAACTTGTACTTAACTGGGTGATGATTGGGCTATTTGCAGGTTTAGCTAGGCTCACTTCTAGAGAGGCTGTTGGATTTATCATTAGCTAGACAGCCTTGCTGAAATAGTCAAAAAGTGTGGGACTGGAAAAGCACAGCTGGTCAGGCAGCATCTGAGGAGCAGGAGAATCGACGTTTCGAGTATAAGCCCTTCATCACAGCTGATGGTCGAAACATCGACTTGCTTGCTCCTCAGAAGCTACCTGACTGGCTGTGCGTTTCCAGCACCACACTTTTTGACTCTGATCTCCAGCATCTGCAGTCCTCACTTTCTCCTTGTTGCAATAATGTTGAGTCAAAACAAAGTCCAAAGGATCTGGAGCTGTCTCCATAATCAAAGGACCATGTAGTTAACTTTCAGATTGACCCCCATTCTGGAGCCTGGCCTCAATCCCAGTTTGCACCTTGATTCAAAATGAGCCTCGGGCTTTCCCGGGTGTGAGCAAGCAAGTATGTTTTGTGCCTGCATTAGTGTGATGATGATGTGGCGGTGTCGGTGTTGGACTGGGGTGGACAAAATCAGAAGTCACATGGCACCAGGTTATAGTCCAACAGGTTTATTTGGAATCACAAGCTTTCAGAGCGCTGCTTGTTCGTCAGGCAAAGTGACTTCAGCTGACAAACCTGGTGTCGTGGGACTTCCTGAAGAAGGGCTTATGCCCGAAACATTGAATCTCCTGTTCCTTGGATGCTGCCTGACCTGCTGCGCTTTTCCAGCAACACATTTTCAGTCGTGGGACTTCTGACTTAGTGTGATGAGATACACAATGTTCAGCTTCCCTAGACATTTAAAGAGTTTTAGAAATTGTTATTTAATCTCATTAGGTGGTTCCTGACTGATAGTTATGTTGATTTTAAAGATGGGGTTGAGGGCTATAATGACCAGGAAACATCGCTGGAAGGAATGTTTCAACAAATTCTTTGTCTCAATGTTGCTTGATGCTGGCCTTTGACCTTGAAGACATTTGGATGGATAAAGGATACAGTGCAAATCCCTGCAGCCATTAAAAGTTTTGATTTGAGTACATCAGAGTAATAGAACATAATACAGACTATCGTGTAACAGCTACAGAGAAGGTGCAGAAAAAGATCAACTCTAATAGATGAGAGTTGAGAATGTGGTGCTGGAAAAGCACACCAGGTCAGGCAGCAACTGAGGAGCAGGAGAACTGACGTTTTGGGCAAGAGCCCTTCAGCGGTCCATTCATAAGTCTGATAACAGCGAGGAAGAAGCTGTCCTTGAATCTGTTGGAATGTGTATTCAGACTTTTGTGTCTTCTGCCAGATGGAAGAGGGTGTAAGAGATTATAACCAGGAATGGAGGGTCTTTGATAATTTTGATTGCTTTTCCAAGGCAGCAGGAAGTGTGGATGGAGTTAATGGATGGAAGGCTGGTTCGCATGATGGACTGGGCTGTCTGTAATGTTTTACTGTCTTGGACAGGGCAGTTGCCATTCCAAGCTGTGATGCATCCAGATAGGATGCTTTCTGTGGTGCATCTGTAAAAATGGATGAGTCAATGCTATATTTCCTTAGCGTCCTGAGGAAGTAGAGAAGTGTGTGTGCTCTCGTGCCATCCTGAGAAACTTTCAAAATGGCTTTCTTCATGCTTTCCTTTTTATTCCCATATAAGAACATAAGAACTAGGAGCAGGAGTAGGCCATCTGGCCCGTCGAGCCTACTCCACCATTCAATAACATCATGGCTGACCTTTTCATGGACTCAGCTCATCATAACCCTTAATTCCTTTACTGTTCAAAAATCTATCTATTTTTACCTTAAAAACATTCAACCAGGTAGCCTCAGCTGCTTCACTGGGCAGGGAATTCCACAGCTTCACATCCCTTTGGTACATCAGCTCGTGCCCCTCATAGTGTCTCTTGTTCATGGTGTCTGGGGACCAGTGTCTTTGGGAATGTTTTTGGGCAGGTTGGAGCTATATTCAGACATCCCCAGATTTGAAATCTATCTTCCTCAGCGCTGTCTTTGTTATTCGGCAGACTGGCCTTAAAATCCTCCGCCCACTGCTTTGTGCTGCTGCCAGGCTGTTTTTCAGGCCTTTCCCCCTTCTATTTGGCTGGCTTGTTGGGCTGGCTTAGCTTTATCCCTTACCCGAGGGACTGCAGTGTCACTGGACTCCTCCATTCCACTGTTTTTGGTTCTATGTATCTGGTCACCACAGCCACAATGTAGCAAGATCAGGCCTACACTCAGCCAAGTGAGCATCACCATTATTGTGAGCATTATTGAATGTAACTATCTATATCATATATATGTGTGGAATGATAAGACAGGACATCTTCTGGAACCTCACAGACTCAGGCTCCAGTTCCTTAAACCAATGCTCAGTGGTCATTATGGCATAATGGGATTTATTTAAATTGTATTGATGTGACTCTGACATTAGTGAGAGAGAAAACTGAGATGGCACGGTGGCTCAGGGATGGGACGGTGGCTCAGTGGTTAGCACTGCTGCCTCACAGCACCAGGGACCCAGGTTCGATTCCAGCCTTGGGTGACTGTCTGTGTGGAGTTTGCACATTCTCCCCGTGACTGCGTGGGTTTCCTCTGGGTGCTCCGGTTTCCTCCCAAAGTCCAAAGATGTGCAGGTCAGGATGAATTGGCCAAGCTAAATTGCCCATAGTGTTAGGTTCATTAGTCAGGGTTAAGTGTAGGGAAATAGGTCTGGATGGGTTACTCTTCAAAGGGTTGGTGCGGACTTGTTGGGCCGAAGGTCCTGTTTCCATACTGCAGGGAATCTAATCTAATCAAAACACCAGTCTGGCCTGAGCATGGGAAGAGAGAGGCCTTAGCCACTATAGTAGGGGGCTTTATTGCTATGTTCGGATGTAAATAAAGGACTGTTATAGTACAGATGTTAAAAAGCCTCAGAGATAATGATCAAGTGGTCTCAAGGATAGTAAATGTATGGACACCCACAGCCCATCTAGTGAAAGGGACTCTAAAATGAGACAGGAGCACTAGGTAGTCAGGAAGGCTAATGGAATATTGGCCCTCATGTCAAGGAGTTTGGAGTATAAGAGTAGGGACGTCTTACCGCCACTGTGCAAGGTACAGGTGGGACCACATATGGAGTACTGTGAGCAGTTTAGGTCCCCTTATTTAAGAAAGTATATTTTCATTGGAAGCAGTTCAGACAACGTTCACTAGGATGATCCCTGGTATGGAGGGATTGCTTTATGAGTTCAGGCTAAACAGGTAGAAACTCTACTCTCTGAAGTTTATAACAATGGGGGTGTTCTCATTGAAACATATTGGATCCTTAAAGGGCTTGACAGGTTAAATGTTGAGAGGATGTTTCCACTCATGCGAGAGTCCAGGGCCAGACAGCACAGTCTCAGGATAAACAGCCCCAACCTAAGACTGAGATGAGGAGGTTGAGAGTCTTTGAAACTTCTTGCCACAGACAGCTGTGGAGGAAGAATCCTTGTGTATATTTAAGGCTGAGATAGATAGATCAGTCAGGGAACCAAGGGATATGGGGAAAGGCCAGGGAAGTGGAACATAAGGCATGTCAGATCAAGCATGATCCTGTTGAATGGTGGAGAAGGCCTGAGGGGTCAAACAGCCCATTCCTGTTCCCATTTGTTATGGTCTTGGAAGACTCCAAAGGCAGCACAGCCCCTCAGATGATGCTTGGGTGGAGTTAATTGAAACCGAGGAAGACTCTAATGGCTGGTGGAGATTGCAGAAATGTTTGAGAAATGGAACTGGAAAGGGACAAGATTCTCAAGGCAGGAGAGAGATCCCAGAGGATTTCAATTTCAAGGCTGCAGAGGACTCCAAAGTGCAGGAAAAGAACTCTTGAGAGACTTCGCTCCTAGACGTAGCACTGCTGCCTCACAGCGCCTGGAGACCCGGGTTCAATTCCCGACTCAGGCGACTGACTGTGTGGAGTTTGCACGTTCTCCCCGTGTCTGCGTGGGTTTCCTCCGGGTGCTCCGGTTTCCTCCCACAGTCCAAAGATGTGCGGGTCAGGTGAATTGGCCATTCTAAATTGCCCATAGTGGTAAGGGATAATGTAGGGGTATGGGTGGGTTTCGCTTCGGCGGGTCGGTGTGGACTTGTTGGGCCGAAGGGCCTGTTTCCACACTGTAAGTAATCTAAATCTAATCTAGATGTAGACCGGCAATATTCTGGAGAGGAGAAATATGATGACCGTTAAGAAGGAAAAGCCCAGGTACTGATAGGGATTGCCCACAGAGATGGTAGGTCCATCAGAGAGCCTGTCATTTGCTCAACCACTTGACAATGAGGCTAGAGGTGGGAGTCATGTTTTCAATACTGTGATGGCTTCAGGTTTATACATGAAGGAGCCGCACCACCAAGTCAACACATTTTTATATGCTGTTCAGCCAGTAACTGAGAATGCTCAGGTAATTGGGTGCACAGTGGCTCAATGGTTAGCACAGCTGCCTCACCGCACAAGGGACCTGGGTTCGATTCCATCCTCGGGTGACTGTCTGTGTGGAATTTACACGTTCTCCCCGTGTCTGTGTGGGTTTCCTCGAGCTACTCTGGTTTCCTCCCACAATCCAAAGATGTGCAGGTTAGGTGAATTGGCCATGCTAAATTGCCCGTAGTGTCAAGAGATGTGTAGGTTAGGTGCATTAATCAGGGGAAAATGTATGTGTTCTGGTCGCCCCATTACAGGAAAGATGTGGAAGCATTGGAAAAGGTGCAGAGGAGATTTACCAAGATGTTGTCTGGTGTGGAGGGAAAGTCTTATGAGGAAAGGCTAAGGGACTTGGAGGGAAGAAGGCCAAGACAGGATTTAATAGCGACACACAAGATGGTCAGAGGATTAGATAGTGTGAACAGTGAGAGTTTTTATCCTAGAATGATGACATCGGTTTGTACGAGGGGACACAGCTGCAAATTGAGTGGTGATAGATTTAAGACAGATGACAGAGGCAGGTTCTGTAGTCAGAGAGTGGTAAGGGTGTGGAATGCCCTGCCTGCCAATGTAGTTAGCTCAGCCATATTAGGGGCATTTAAGCAGTCCTTGGATAAGCGTATGGATGATGCTGGGATAGTGTAGGGGGATGAGCTTAGATTAATTCACAGTCGATGCAACATCGAGAGCCGAAGGGCCTGTTCTGCGCTGTATTGTTTTATGTTCTAGAGTAATAGGGTAGGGGAATGGGTCTGTGTGGGTTATTGTGGATTTGTTGAGCCAATTGGCCTGTTTCCACACTGTATGGATTCTATGATTCTATGATCTATGAAGACAAAGCATGGAAGAGTGTAAAGTCAACATATCCCACACCTTTAAGCCAGGGGATCAACCCTGGATCAACATAGAATGCAGGAGGACTTGCCAGACACGGCACCAGGTATACCTGAAAATGTGGTGTCACTTTGGTGAAGCTACCAAACAGGACGACTCGTGTTCCAAACTGTGGCAGTGGCATACAGTAAACAACATCGAGTGATCCCATTTCATCAAATCTAAGCTCTGCAGTCCTGCACGGTCCAATCATGAAGAAACTAACAGGAGGCTCCAGAAATATTCTCATCCACAATGATGAGGTCCCACTACATCAGTGCAAAAGATAAGTCGGAAGCATTCACATCCACCTTTATCCACAAGTGCCAAGTAAATGATTCTTCTTGACTTCCTTATACTGATAAGATCATAAGACTCAGAAGCATGGGCTGACATTCAGCCCATTTATACTATTCCATCACCCAATGAAATCGTGGCTGATCTGATAAACCTCGGCTGTATTTTCCTGCCTTTTCCTCATAATCCATGATCCATTTACCTCATAAAAATCTGTCTATCTCAGCCTTGAATATACTTAATGAACAGCCTCACACCAGGCTGCAGTAAAGAATTCCACAGATTTACTCCCCTCTGAGAGAAGAAATTCCTCCGTCTTACATGGGCAACCCTTTACTCTGAGATGATGCCTTCTGGTCAGTTAGACAGTGTAATTGAAAGTGGGGGGGGGGTCACATGACCAGTAGCAGAACTGACAGAGTGGTGTTCAAGGCAAATATCTGGTCCCAAGACAAATGGAGTGGACTTGAGGTAGGATAAAGGCCTGATGAAGGGCTTTTGCTCGAAACGTTGATTTCGCTGCTTCTTGGGTGCTGCCTGAACTGCTGTGCTCTTCCGGCACCACTGACCCAGCATTGAGGTAGGAAAAAGCCAATTTTCAGCACTGAAGTGCATAGATGATGTACATTGCTTCTTACAAATGGTGAATCAATTGGGAAAGTTTGTTGCTGACTTAACCAAAATTACTCAACCCCAGAAACAACCTTTTGAAGAAAGGTCAGTGGTGGTTTTGGCATCAGGAGCAGACTACAACATATGTAAGGGTTAATTAGAAGTCACATTCTATTGATGTTACGTTATAATCCAGGCTTATTCACTGCAGCAGCTGCAGATACATCATCGACTGGACTAGGTGCAGTCCTTATACAAGTATGAACTGACAGAAACAGAAACTGTTGGAGAAACACAGCAGTTCTGGCAGCCTCTGTGAAGAGAAAGCAAAGTCTACTGACACTTCTTAAGAACTGGACTCGAAAGATTAACTCTGTTTCCTGTCGGCAGAACTGCTGCCAGCACCTGCTGACTTTCTTTAACAGTTTCTGTTTTTAGTTTCAGATTTCCAGTATCTACAGTTCTTTGTTGTATTTCAAAATTGGTCTATTTTACATGGATAGGGTTGATAGGAGTCTGGACAGAGGTATGTAACTGTAGAAAAAGGCATTTTTACAATCACATTTCTAACATTTTTGTTATTTCAAAACTATACTTTATTCATAAAATATTTTGATGGTCCGTACAGTTGGGCATGCCATACATATGTAAACATTCCATTTCTTGCATAAAGAGATCAGAATTTATCATTTGTATCTCCAGGTCTGTACGTTTATCAATCATGTATCCATATTTTTAGCTGAGGTGTCAGCAGAGCCCAAATAACTGGGTGGGCCCTCTATTGTTCTCAGGCTGGCAGACGTTACACGGTGGCCTTTCCCCACCGCGCCGTGGCAGCAGCTGCCCCAAGCTTCAGCGCATCCCTCAACATGTAGTCCTGGACCTTGGAATGTGCCAGTCTGCAACACTCAGTCGGGGTCAACTCCTTCAGCTGGAAGATCAACAGGTTTCGGACCGCCCAGAGAGCGTCCTTGATGATCCTCCAGGCACAGTTGATGTTCGTCTCAGTGTGCGTCCCGGGGAACAGGCCGTAGAGCATGGAGTCCCGCGTCACGGCGCTGCTCGGGACGAACCTCGACAAACACCACTGCATTCCTCTCCAGACTTCTTCTCTGTAGGCACATTCCAGAAGGAGGTGTGTGACAGTCTCGTCCCCCCGCAGCCGCTTCGAGGGCAGCGTGCGGTGCAGCTGAGAGTCCGGGCGTGTATAAAGGATCTCACCGGCAGAGCCCTTCTCACCACCAGCCAAGCCATGTCTTGGTGCTTGTTCGAAAGTTCTGGCAATGAGGCATTCTGCCAAATTACTTTGACAGTCTGCTCAGGGAACCGCTCATTAGGATCCGCCCTCTCCTTTTCCCGAAGGGTCTCAAGGACACGACGTGCTGACCACTTCCTGATGGACTTGTGGTCAAAGCTGCTTTTCTTCATAAACTTCTCTATGAAGGACAGGTGATACGGAACGGTCCAACTACTCGGAGCATTCCTCGGCAGCGAGGCCAGGCCCATCCTTCACAACACCGGGGACAGGTAGAACCTCAGTACGTAGTGACACTTGGTGTTTGCGTACCGGGGATCCACGCACAGCTTGGTGCTGCCGCACACAAAGGTGGCCTTCAGGGTGAGGGTGGCATTGGGTGTGTTTTTTCCCCCGTTGCCCAGATCTTTATATATCAAATCCCTTCGGACCTGGTCCATCTTTGATCTCCATATAAACTGGAAGATGGCCCGGGTGACTGCAGTGGCACAGGTTCTGGGAATAGGCCAGACCTGTGCCAAGTACAATAGCAATGACAGTGCCTCACACCTGATGACCAGGTTTATTCCCACGATGAAGAGTGACCGTAGCTTCCATCTGCCCAGTTTCTGCCTCACTTTGCTGATACGCTCCTCCCAAGACTTGGCGCACGCCCCAGTCCCCCTGAACCAAATACCCAGCACCTTCAGGTGGTCGGTCGTGAAGGGGATCGAGGATTGGTCAGTCCAGTTCCCGAAGAGCATGGCCTCGCACTTGCCTCGGTTTATCTTGACCCCCGAGGCCCGTTCGAACTGGTCACAAATGCACATGAGTCTGCGCACGGACAGCGGGTCCAAGCAGAAAACGGCGACGTCATCCATGTACAGGGAGGCCTTAACCTGCAGGCCCCCGCTGCCCGGAATAGTCACCCCTCTCAGGCTCACATCCTTCCTGATGGACTTGGCAAATGGCTCTATGCAGCACACAAACAAGGCAGGAGAGAGAGGGCAGCCCTGCCTGACTCCAGATCTGACTGGGAAGCTATCTGATTCCCACCCATTGATTGAGACTGCACTGACAATGTTGGTGTAGAGCAGTCTGATCCAATTGCAGATTCCCTCCCCAAAGCCCATTTTGGAGAGAACATCTCTCTTATACGTGTGTGATATCCTGTGAAAGGCTTTCTCCTGGTCCAGGCTGATCAGGCAGGTGTCCAACCCTCTGTACTGCACGTAGGCGATCATATCCCTGAGGAGTGCGAGACTCTCAGCGATGTTCCTGCCTGGTACAGCACAGGTTTGGTCAGGGTGAATCACTGATCCCAGAGCAGACCTGACCCAGTTGTCAATTACCTTTGACAGAATTTTGTAATTCGCATTCAATAGTGAGATTGGTCTCCAATTTCTGAGTTCCTCCCTCTCCCCCTTCCGCTTGTAGATGAGGGTGATGATGCCTTTTCTCATGGATTCACTCATGGTACCTGCCCGAAGCATACTGACATACACCTCCAGCAGGTCCTGGCCAATCAAGTCCCACAGAGCGGAATAGAGCTTGACCGGTAAGCCGTTGCTTCCGGGAGTTTTATTCTTTTTGAAGGACTCGAAGGCCTTGGTCAGCTCGTCCAGAGATAGCGGCTGGTCCAGCTTCTCCCGTGTTCTGTCGTCTAAGACCTCTGTGATAGAGGACAGGAACGACTGGGAAGCCGCACTGTCGGTTGGCTTCACGTCATACAGATTGGCATAGAAGGATTTGTTGATCCTCATGACGTCAGCCTGAGATGACGTTATTGAGCCGTCTTCTTCCTTCAGGCTGCTGAGCACGGAGCTCTCTTTGTGCACCTTCTGGAAGAAGAAATATGAGCTCATCTCGTCCTGCTCCACCGAGCGGACCCTGGACTGGAAGATTATCTTGGAGGCCTCCTAGGCAAAGAGCGAGGCTTGCTAGCCCTTCACCTCCTTAAGGTCCTCCATAAAATCGACCCCCATCATCTGCAGCAGGAGCAGGTTCTGCATACTTTCCAAGAGCTGGGACAGTTTTCCCCGCCTCTCTCTCGCCTCCTGAACACCTTTGAGGAAGAAGAACCTCTTGATGCTCCCTTTTGCTGTTTCCCACCAGTCCGCTGGGGACCCAAAGAGGGGCTTCATGGTTCTCCAACCTGCGTAGTCCCTCTTGAGCTCCTCAATGTTTCCCAGGGTCAACAACTTTGTGTTCAGCTTCCACGTTCCCTTACCAGCCCGCTGCTCGTCCTGTAGGTGACAGTCGGCCAGCAGGAGGCAGTGGTCAGAGAAGAACACCGGCTTGACGTCGGTGGATCTGACTGAGGGCGTTCGGGACACAAACAGGTAATCTATCCTTGAGCGGATAGACCCGTGTGCCCATGACCAGGTGTATCTACGCTGCGCTCCGTCTGCAGGGGTGCTGAAGACGTTGTGCAGCTTGGCATCTTTTACCGTTTCCATCAGGGCTCTGGACATGACGTCCAGTTTACTGTCCCTCCCGCCAGATCATCTATCTGCATCAATGATACAGTTAAAGTCTCCAAGAAGCTGCACCAAGATACCTTTGTACCTAAGATGGTGTTGTAAGTAATGGCATATAAACTTTTCACTCTACTCATTTGAGTCCATGTGACAATAAAGCTAATTCAATTCAATTCAATTCACGTGCGGATATGAAAAATTAGCTACTATCTCACAAGGGAGAAGACGGAGCACAAACCTTTAGTAATATCATTGTGGGTGAGAGAAGTCACAAAAATGTCTGCACTTTCAAGTCTTCAGAGTCAGGCTGATGACATTGGATCATAGTCTCAGTTCCAGGCAAGGTACAAGAAGTGGCAACAAATTCTCAAGGATAGCCGTACATCAAGCAGAAAAAGCGGATCTTTTTTTTTTTCAGTAGTAGTAGACTCATATTCACCAGCAGGTGAGGGAAACTCAAATTCAGGCAGCTCAAAATATCCAACAAGAATCATTGGAGGTCTCATAACACTGTCTGCAAGGGTGGTTCAAGTAAAATCCAGTAGACCGAGTGCTGTATAGTCTCATGAGCGCAAACAGCAGTAGACCATAGTGGAAGGTTCATTGGCATAAACCATGAAATGATTCTTTCATACTTGAGACAGGAGAGGTCTTATGGAAAGTGCTCATGTGACCTCCTGTCTCGCATTCTATTACACATTTCTCTTTCTTTATGGCAGTGACTTCTCCGATCCACGTCGGCATGGCGACTGCCATATGTGGAATGTCAGAGAGTCTGCACGCACCTGTGCAACTTAGAGGGTACGTTTGATCAGAGAATCATGAGGTACAGGACAAAGAACGCAGCAATCACCATGGTGACCAGAGCTTTCAAAAGATGTTCAGAATTATACTGCATCATGCCAAAGTGTGCATCAGGCATAGCCAAGTGCCGACAGCAGCTAATGATCTCATCAACGTTTCTGGAAAGGCTAGCAACAGATGTTTACCGTTTTAGAGGGCAGATGTTTTTAGTCCTCGTTGACTATTATTCTAGCTTACTTCATTCATGCAACGCGCCCTCAGAGATCAGACGCAATCACCACCCCGTCAGTCTACTCTCGATGATCAGTAAAGTGATGGAAGGTGCTATCAAGTAGCACCTGCTCAGCAATAAGCTGCTCAGAGATGTCCAGTTTGGATTCTGCCAGGGCCACTCAGATCCTGACCTCATTACAGCCATGGACGAAAGGGCTGAATTCCAGAGGTGGGGTGAGAGTGATAGCCCATGGCATTAAGGACACAATCAACTAACTATGGCATCAAGGAGCCCCAGCAAAACTGGAATCAATGGGCATCGGGGGTAAACTCTCCGCCATATGGAGTCATACTTGGTGCATATGAAGATGGTCATAGCTGTTGGAGGTCAATCATCTCACCTCCAGGTCATCTCTGCAGGAGTTTCTCAGGGTAGTGTCCTGGGCCCAACCATCTTCAGCTGCTTCATCAATGACCTTCCCTCCATCATAATGTCAGAAGTGGGGATGTTGACCGATGCTTGCACAATGTTCAGCACCATTTGCAACTCCTCAGAGACTGAAGCAGTCCATGACCAAAGGTAGCAAGATCTGAATAGCCAGGCTTGGGGGCTGAAATGTGAGAAGTAATGGTTGTGTCACCAAACTACCAGGCAATGACTATTTCCAATGAGATAATCTTGCCATCACTCTTCACCTTCAATAACATTACCATCACCAAATCCACCCCATCACATCCTGTGCATTGCCATTGACCGCTGCACTTTGGATGCTGCCTGAACTGCTGGGCTCTTCCAGCACCACTAATCCAGAACATAATCTGTATAGGACTAGTCATACAAATCCTGAGGGTATGACAGCAGGTCAAAGGCTAGGAATACTTCAGTGAGTAACTCACTGCCTGACTCCTCAAAGCTTATGTCCCATGGGTGAAGAACATAAATAAAGCAGTTATTCTTAAAATAATGATACATTGAATCCTTTCTCCACAGACAGTACCAAGTAGACTTTGTCTGTTTCAGAGTCCAGCACAATAGTGTGTGACTGCTGCATTGTTGGATGTGCCTGCCACTGAATAAGGCGTTAGACTCTGTCTCACCTACTTGTACAGGTTAATACAAACATTCCCAGAAAATTCTAAAGGGACAGAGAATTCGACTGGATCAGATTCACTCCTCGATCAATGATCTTCCCCACAGAATCATCAGTGAACTTTCTCCCTGCCGTTTCTGACACCTCTGTCTGCTCAAACAGCTTGGCAATTTTCTTTTACTTCCCCTCAGGAGGTGAGTGACCCTGGCAAGGAGGCATTTATTTGCCCTGCCCCGCTGCATCACTAAGGTGACCTTGTTCAGTTTTGTCCTTCTGCGAATGGTGCACAATGATATTGAGTTGGGAACTCCTCTGTATCCTGCATATCTGGAATAGTGGTGGCATAGTGGTAATGTCAGTGGATTATCATAAAATCCCTACAGTGTGGAAACAAGTCCTTCAGCCCAACAAGTTCACATCAATCCTCCGAAGAGTAACCCACCCAGACTCATTCCCCAACCCTATTGCTCTATATTTACCCATGACTAATGCACCTAACCTATACACCCCTGACCACTATGGACAATTTAGCCTGGTATATCCACCTAACCTGCACATCTTTGGACTGTGAGAGGAAACTGGAGCACCTGGAGGAAACCCACACAGACACCACAGGGTGAATGTGCAAACTTCACACAGTCGCTCAAAGCTGGAATTGAACCCAAGTCCTTGGCGCTGTGAGGCAACAGTGCTAACCACTGAGCCACCTTGTGCCCTAAAGGATTAATAGTCAGCGTGCAGGCTAATGGCCTGTGGATATGAGATTCAAGCCCCACTGTGGAAGGTGGTGAAGTCTGAATTCAATAATGCCCAAACAAAACTGAGGAGCCAGGCTAACATTTAGTGTAAAGTTCCATCTGATTTACAAACTTCCTTTATTTAGGGAATTCTGTCATCCTTTACCAGGTCTGGCCTACATATGACTCCATGACAGATGTTAAGCTATAGTTTCCTGTATTATGCCTTCTTCCATTCTTGAATAGAGGAATTATATTTGCTACTTTTCAGTCTGATGAACCTTTCCTGTTTTTAGGAAAATTTGAAACATCAACACAAATACATCATTAGTGACCTTAGAAAGAAATCCATTAGGACCTAGGTCTAGTCAGACTGCAATGTGGTTGTCTCTTAACTGCCCTCTGGGCAATTGGGAACAGGTAATGAATGCTGACTTAGCCAGGGACAGCCATATCCCATGAATAGACATGAAAACAAAGTGATCCACTGGTAATGAAGAAAGGAAAATTGTAAGCGTCAAGATGTTGTGTCACTTGAGGAAGAAACCTGGAGAGGCTGGACTCAATAATCTTGCTGCTCCTCAGAGGCTGAAGCTTCTGGGTAGAGAACTGCTCACCAAAACATCTTGATGAGTTGCTCCTGAACCTTTTGGCTGCACTGGTAATGGAGGGTATAAACATTGAGCTTTGTAGCTTGGGATCCGAACAGTTGGCACCATCTAATTGAGAGATTAACATTTTGTTTAAAATCCTTTTGAGTTATTTGAAAGGACAAACAGTAATGTGCTCCTCACAGGAGTATTGAGTGACTTCCATGCTTTGTCAATAGATGTTGATCCAGCTTCTAGTCATTGACTGGTCCTCTAGAGCTAGACTGAGAATGGGAAGTTATTGTAGAAATGGTGGATTCATTTACCAAACGAACAAATATTTTGCTTCTGATCTCACCTTGCAGGATAAAAAAAGGAATCCCAGTGAAAGCTGTACTCAAGAGGGGGATTGAAGGGCTTATGCTCGAAACGTCGAATTCCCTATTCCTGAGATGCTGCCTGGCCTGCTGTGCTTTGACCAGCAACACATTTTCAGCTGTGATCTCCAGCATCTGCAGACCTCATTTTTTACTCGAAGGAAGAATGGAACCTGGTGAAATTACACAC
This sequence comes from Hemiscyllium ocellatum, assembly GCF_020745735.1. Classification (NCBI taxonomy): domain Eukaryota; kingdom Metazoa; phylum Chordata; class Chondrichthyes; order Orectolobiformes; family Hemiscylliidae; genus Hemiscyllium; species Hemiscyllium ocellatum. The sequence goes on from NC_083403.1 coordinate 14,681,882, forward strand.
AAGATGTTGTGTCACTTGGGGGAGAAACCTGGTGATACCAAGTAAACTGATGGAGCTGCAGTCTGACTAGACCCAGGTCCTAGTGGATTTCAGCTTAAAGTCTTTAAAGAGGTAAGAGATATGTTCGTGTTAATGTTCCAAATTTTGGTAAATACAGGAAAGTTTCATGGACCGGAAAGTAGCAAAAATAACCTCTCCATTCAAGAATTCAAGAAATCAGAATGCAGGGAACTTTAAGCTTAACATTTGTCATGGATCAAGTGTTAGAAGAGATCATTAAGAAGGTTAGACCTGGGTACTTAGCAAAGTTTGAGGTAATCATGGAGACTCCATATGATTTTATCAAAGGCAAATCAATTAATTGGAATTCTTTGAGGGAGTAACATGTGCTGTGGACAAAGGCGAGTCTGTTTACGCACTGTACTTGGATTTCCAGAAGGCATTTGACAAGGTGCCACATGGAAAAAGGTATAGCACAAAGTAAAAGCATATGGTGTTGAGGGGAACATTATTAGGATAGAAGATTGGCTGGCTGACAGAAAACAGGGAGTGTTCAGAAATGGGTCTTTTTTTTGATTGGCAGGATGTGATGAGTGAGGTCCCACAGGTGTCTGGGTTGGGGGCTCCACTTTTCACAAGTAACATCAGTGACTTAGATGAGGGGAGCAGAGGTAATGCAGCTAACTTTGAAATAAACAGGGAGATCCATTATGAAGAAGACACAAGGAGGTTTGCAGATTGATATAGATAAATCGAGTGATTCGGCAAAAAGCTGGCAGATGAAGTACAATGTGGGAAAATGTGAACCTCTTCACATTGGCAGCAAGAATGAAATAGGAGATTATTACTTCAATGCAGAATGACTGTAGAGTTTTGATACTCAAATCTAGATATTCCAATGCATGAATCACAAAATGTTAATATCCGAGTATGGCCAGGAGGCTAATGGAATGTTAATATCCTTCAGTATGAGAATGGATGAAAAATATAAGTTATGTCTCAACTGTACACAATGTTGGTGTTGCAAGAGACCACCTCTTGCAGGCTGTGTGTTGTTTCTGTCTGCTAATGTAACTGATTGACTGATTTATTGTTGTCACAAGTACTGAGATACAATGAAAGATGTTGTTTTGTGTGCTATACAGGCAGATTGTACCATACAAAGTACATCAGGATAGCAGAACCAAGTGCAGAATACAGTGTTACAACCATGGAGAAAGTGTATAGAGAGAGAGAGAGAGAGATCAGAATTAATATATGTGAGGACTATTCAAAAGTCTGATAATAGCGGTGATAGAAGGGGGAGGAAGAGAGTATAACCAGGGTCGGAGGAGTCTTTAATTATGTTGGTTCTTTCCTGAGGCAGCGGGAAGTATAGACGGACAGATGCAGGGTTGGTTTGTGTGATGGACTGGTCTGTGTTCACAACCTTCTGTAACTTCTTGTGGTCTTGGGAGTAGCAGTTGCCAAACCAAGCTGTGATGCATCCAGATAGGATGCTTTCTGTGTTGCACCTATGAAAGTTGCTCAGCGTCCTGATGGACATGCCGGATTTCCTTTGTCTCCTGAGGAAGTAGAGACGTTGTTGAGCTTTCTTGACCATCATTTTGACATGGATGGACCAGGACAGTTTACAGAAGTAAATGAATGTGTTGGAGGCAATTTAGAGGGGATTCACTAGATTGATAACTAGGATGAGCGTGTTGTGTTATCAGGAACCTTTCGACACACTGGGCTTATTTTCACTGAAGTTTAGAAAAGTGAGGGGTGACTTGTTTACAGGATTCTGAGCGTTCTTGACAAAGTGGATGTGGAAATGATGTGGGTGAGTCCAGAACCAGAGGGCACTGTTTACATATTAGAGGCTGCCCTTTTGGGGTGGAGATGAGGAGAAAGATTTTCTCTCAGAGGATTTGTAAGTTTCAAAGAACTTTGGGGCTGCCTGTATTTGAAGGTAATGGTGGTGTTGAGATTTGGGGTTTGTGGTGGTGGAGGAGTAGGTGGGGATGTGGGAGAATGGTCATTAAATATTTTAAAGCAGAAGTTAATAAATTTCTTTTTGAAAGTTATTGGAGGTGAATGGGAAAGTGGAAATTGAAACACAAAAAAGGTCAGCCATGATCTAATTGAATAGCGGGGGAGGCTTGAGTGAATGAATAGCTGACTACTGCCTGAACTTCAAATGTTCAAGTGTTCCAAGATGCCAATAGTGGTAGTGCTGGTAACTGAATGGGAGATGGCTAGACTTTCCCTTCCTTGTGATGGCTATGAACGACCATGTGTCAGTGCAGATCTGAACGTTATCCAATACCTACTGGAGGCAGGAATGGGTTGTCAGAGGAGCCTATGATTGGAGCTGAACATTAAGATTAGGCCTGGCTCCTGAACATAATGTCAGAGGAAAGCTGATTGAACCAAGCTCAGATAACTGCATCTGAGATCCTTGCCTGAAGATCCATGGCAATGATGTCCTTGATCTGTGATAATTGACCCCTAATAACAGTGACTATTCATCCAGATAGTCAGATATGGCTGCAGGTGAATGGCTTGTCCCTTCAACACCCCCTTACTGTTAATTTCTGTTGTGTGATTGGGCTAGTGGATATGGGTTTCATGCTTAGCTGAATGTTTGATGCTGAGGGTCATCACTTGCCCTTTATATCTGACATATAAATGCAGAAGAAGAGTAGGCCACTCAGCCCTTTGATCCTGCCCCACTATTCAATAAGATCATGGCTTAGCTGATTTCAACCTCAACTCTATACTGAGCTCTTGACTCGATGTCAACATCAAGGCAAGTGAAGATTTAAGTATTTGTGTAATCCCAGACTGTCAATATGCAGCTTATTCGTGAGTCATTTCATTACCTTATAGTTGATTGGGAATACAGAGGGCGATAATTGGCTAGGTGGGGAGATTTGGCTTTCTGTTTAGAGATGGGGTATATCTGGGCAGACTTTTCAGCTGGGTACATATTGGAATTGTATATGGCTCTTTGACACTATGACTCTATGACTCTATATATAAACTCCCAGACCAGTAGTGCTCTCAGCTTTTGTGGTGATCAATGTATTTTTAACATCTCACTGGAACAAACTGAGTCATTAAATGCTGGTTCCTATGTTTACAAGTTGTCAGAAAGGAGTCTGACAGATCTTCATTTTGCTCTTTTGATAAGACAATACTTGCAAACACATTCTCCTTCGCCTTTGTGCTCACTGAGTTTCACTGTGGTTGAGGATGCATTTGCTAATGAGTCTATCACTTCATCCTCTGCATCCAGTCAGTCTGTCGTTTCTGCCATCCTCAATTCCGAGCCATGTACTTCACACTCATGGGCCATTGATTTCTGCAGGTTTGCTGGCCAGGAGACGCTCCAATTCCTACAGCCTGCTGTTCGGCATGTAGGATGGTTTACATGCTGATAATCAACCTCTTTGACCCTGCACTGAACGTACCTTCCAGGATACAACACGTCCTGGCTTGGGATGCAAACCCAGAGCATCTGGCCCAGAAATAGGGAGGCTACTAATGCGTCCCAAGACCTCCTCCTGCCTGTAGTTTGACCAAATAAATATGGGGAAATGATTGAACTTTAACAAATATCCCCAGAACTTTGGGAACCTGACAAAAAAATGCACCCGCTTCTTACACTGATTTGGTGAAACCTTTCTTAAAAATAGAAAATCTGCTACATTCAAGCAGCTGAGGGAGAGCAAAAGTTTAATATTTTGATGTGATCCATGTTTCAAAACCTCTTTGACATGATAGACAGGCACATGGAGGGCAATGACAGAGGTGTGAGTGAGACAGGACCTCCCATAAAGTGGGGAACTATAGGTTAGGGATGATGTGAGGAGAATTTTAGATATTGTACCTAATTCTTTGGAAAGAAACAACATGTATTTTTTAACCTCTTTCTCAGCGTTTTACAGTTCGATGTGTAATAATGTTCGATGTGTAGTCATCATTGTAATGCAGCCAATTTACATACAGCATGTTCCTGCAAACAATGTGATAACGATAAAAAAGTTTGCTTTTGCAACTTTTGAGTATATCAGGACTCTGAGAAGAGCTCCCTCTATTTTTTATTTATTCATTTGTGGGACGTCGGTGTTGCTGGCTGAAAGCATTTATTGCCCAATCATAGTTGCCCTGGATAAAGTGGTGGAGAGCTGCCTTCCTGAACCATTGCAAGGGAGTTAGAGAGGGAGTTCCAGGGTTTTAACACTGAAGCATCTGTGATAATTATCCAAATGAAGATGGTGAGTGGCTTGGTGGGGAAATTGCAGGTAGTTTTTTGTTGGTATTTAAGATGATGGCATTTAATGTCCATCCTTAATTGCCCATGGGGCAGCTAAGAGTCAACCACATTGCTATGGGTCTGGAGTCACGTGTAGCCCAGACTAGGTAAGGATGTCCTCCCTCTACAAGGATACTTGAAGAAGCTCTCTTCCTCCCTCTACAAGGATCTTGAAGAAACTCAAGGATGGCAGATTCCTTTCCTAAAGGTCATTAGCCAATCAGGTGAGTTTTTTGATGATCAACATTAGTTTATGGCCATCTTAATTGCAGACCTTTATTGAATTAACATTCCACCATCTGTCGTGGCAGGATTTGAGCCTGGCAGAACTTTACCTGAGTCACTGGATTAACAGTCCAGTGATAATACCACGAGGACATTACCTCCCTATGAGGTTCCCTTGTATTCCCTTCGAACATGCCTCAGGATGAATCGGCAGTTTAACATCTTGCTTGAAAGATGACCCTTCTGACAGTGCAGCACTCCCTCAGTTAGGCTCTGCAGCAGATGAGGTCTGCCTTCCCCTTGCTGTTTGAGGATGACACTATGTACAGTGCATCACTCACCCCATGCTGCACTGGAGTTTCAGCCTAGATATTTATATGCAAGTCCCGATATGGGGTTTGACTTGGAACCTTCTGACACTGAGATGAGAGCTGCAGTTGGCATAAAGATCATGGTGAGGTGATCTCGCAGGCTGAGCTAATAAATAGTAGGGAGACAGCAGGTATGGAGCATGACATTAACTTATGTTGACGGTGTACAATACCAAGGAATTGAACTGAATTAGCTTTACTGTCACATATACTCAGATGAGCACAGTGAAAAGTTTAGAAGTCGCCATTTACACAACCACCTTAGGTACAAGGGTACCCAGGTACATCTTCACCAATAAAGTTCTTAGTAAAAAAAAAATTAGACAAAGAAGTAAAACATCGAGCATTGCAGATTGTAGGAATAAATTAGAAATGCCCTTCGATCCCAGTCTGCACTGGCACCAAGCTCCCATTCCGTTCCAGGTCTTGACTCCAGGCTGTGCTGGGCTTTATCTTGAGGCTTACAGCCCGCTCTGGGATCATCTTGAGTCTGGAAATCCTTGCTGAGGCCAAGCCAGGCTCAGAGACCACCACCTCGTACTGGTAAAAGACCACCACGCCAGGCAGAGAGACTGCCATGCTGGGAAGAGAGACCACCATGCTGGGCCTAGAGAGATCGCCATCCTGGGCCGAGAAACCGCCATGCTGGCTGAGAGACTGCCACACTGGGCTGAGAGACTGCCACACTGGGCTGAGAGACTGCCACACTGGGCTGAGAGGCCACCGTGCTGGGCCGAGAGAGATCACCATGCTGGGCAGAGAGACCACCATGTTGGGCAGAGAGGCCACCATGCTGGGCTGAGAGACCACCATGCTGGGCTGAGAGACCGCCATGCTGGGCTGAGAGACTGTGACACTTGGCCGAGAGACCACCACGGCAGTCTAAGAGATCACCATACATGGCCGAGGGACTGCCATGCCAGGTCGAGAGACCGCCATGCCAGGCCGAGAGACCGCCATACCAGGCCGAGAGACCGCCATGCCAGGCTGAGAGACCCGCCTTGCTGGGCTGCTGTGACACCACTGCACTGGGATGGGAGTTCACCACGCCGGGCCAAGGAAGACACCAAGCCAGGCGAGAGGCCCGTATGTCAGGTCTACACTAAGGCCAGGAGTTGGAAGCCGAGAAGAATGAAGAGAGAAGAAGAAGAAGAAAACATAAAAAGAAAACATAGAAAGAAAAAAAGGAGAAAAAGAAATAGATGGAGCAAACAAGCTCCAGCTGAAGTGTCCGACGTTGCCACCATATTGGATCAGTGGAATTCATGTCATCCACAGAGGTTTTGGATGACATTTTGGATGATAACTGTATTGCAAAACCTGAATGTTGTTATTATTAATAATTTGCGCATTGGCACCAGAAAAGAAATGACCACGGTACTTGTGGATTATTGTAAAAAACCCAACTGGTTCAGGCTGCTTCCACAGAAGGAGACTGTCTACCCTGGGTGACTGTTCAAAGTGGGAGAAAACAGTGGAGGGATCCTCTGTGGCCGTTCCCCTGAAAAACATGTATACCGTTTTGAATACTGTTGAGCGGGAAGACTTACCATGGGTTTGCAGTGGGGCCCAGGTCTCTGGCACTGAGCCTGTCCCTGTTGCATGGAAGGGAAGGAGGGAAAGGAGGAGAGTGTTAGTCATTGGGGACTCGATAGTTAGAGGCTCAGATAGAAGGTTTGTTGGGAACGAATGAGACTCGCGGTTGGTGTGTTGCCTCCCAGATGCCAGGGTCCATGATGACTCGGATCGTATCTTCGGGGTCCTGAAGGGAGAGGGTGACCAGCCTCAAGTCGCTGTCCATGTAGGTACCAACGACATAGGTAGAAAGAGGGATAGGGATGTAAGGCAGGATTTCAGAGAGCTGGAGTGGAAGCCGAGAGCTAGAACAAACAGAGTTGTTATCTCTGGTTTGTTACCTGTGCCACATGATTGCGAGGCAAGAAATAGGGAGAGATATCAGCTGAACACGTGGCTGTAAGGATGGTGCAAGAGGGAGGGTTTCAGGTTCTTGGATAATTGGGGCTCATTCTGGGGAAGGTGTACAAACAGGACGATCTTCACTTGAACCAGAGAGGTACTGGGTGGTAAATTTGCTGGTGCTATTCGGGTGGGTTTACACTAGCTCAGCAGGGGGATGGGAATTGGAGGTTTAGTTGCAGTGCACAGGAGGATGAAAGAAGGAAGGACAGGGACAGGATTTCAGGGTCACAGGAATGTGATGGCAGACAGCAAAGTGGTTTGAAGTGTGTCTACTTCAACGCCAGAAGTATCTGAAATAAGGTAGGTGAGCTTGCAATATGGATAGGTGCCTGAGACTTCGATGTTATGGCCATTTCGGAGACATGGATAGAACAGGGTGAGGAATGGATGTTGCAAGTTCCAAGGTTTAGATCTTGCATTAAGAACAAGCAAGGTGGTAAAACAAGGGGAGGCGTGGCCTTGTTAGTCAAGGATAGTATAATGGTGGCTGAGAGAGGTTTTGATGAGGACTCGTCTACTGAGGTAGTGTGGGCTGAGGTTAGAAATAGGAGATCAGAGGTCACACTGCTTGGAGTTTTTTATAGGCCGCCGCAGAGTTCCAGGGAGGTGGAAGAGAGAATAAGCAAAATTATTCTGGGTAGGAGTGAAAGGAACAGGATGGTTATTATGGGGGACCTTAACTTCCCCAACATTGACTGGAAATGCTATAACTCTAGTACATTGGATGGATCAGTTTTTGTCCAATGTGTACAGGAGGGTTTCCTAACACAGTATGTCGAAAGGCTGACAAGAGGGGAGGCCACACTGGATCTGGTGTTTGGTAATGAACCAAGTCAGGTGTTTGATTTAGTGATAGGTGAGCATTTTGGAGAGAATTACATTCACGTTACATTCAATTTACATAATTCACTTACATTTAGTTTAGCGATGGAAGGGGATAAGTACATGCCATAGGTCAAAAGTTATCTATGGGGCAAGGGCAATTATAATGCTATTAGGCAAGAATTAGGATGCATAGAATGAGGTAGCAAAATGCAGGGGATGCAGGCAATGGAAATGTGGAGCTGGTTTAAGGAACAGATATTGCGTGTCCTTGATAGGTATGTCCCTGTCAGGCAGGGAGGAAGTAATAAGGTCAGGGAACCATGGATTCCAACAGAAGTTGTATCTCTTGTTACGAAGAAGAAGGAGGCTTATGTGTTGATGAGACAAGATAGTTCAGATGAGATGATGGAGAATTATAGATCAGCTAGGAAGGATTTAAAGAGAGAGTTAAGAAGAGCAAAGAGAGGACACGAGCAGTCTTCAGCAAATAGAATAAAGGAGAACCCTAAAGCTTTCTATAGGTGTGTGAGGAATAGAAGAATGATTAGGGTAGGAATAGGGCCAGTCAAAGACAGAAGTGGGAAGTTGAGTGTGGACCCTGTGGAGATCGGAGAGGTGCTAAACGAACATTTCTCATCGGTTTTCACTCAGGAAAAGGAGAATATTGTAGAGGAGAAGAATGAGGTTCGAGATGTTAAACTAGAAAGTATCGAGATTAGTTACGAACAGGTGTTATCAATTCTAGAAGAAGTGAGAGTAGACAAGTCCCCTGGGTGGGATGGGATTTATCCGTGGATTCTCTGGAAAGCTAGGGAGGAGATAGCAGAGCCTTTGGCTTTGATATTTGAGTCGTCATTTTCTACAGGTTTAGTACCAGAGGACTGGAGGATTGCAAATGTTGTGCCCTTGTTCAAGAAGGGCAGCAGAGATGACCCAGGTAATTATAGACCAGTGAGCCTTACTTCTGTTGTGGGAAAGGTTTTGGAAAGGATTATAAGAGATAAGATTTATAATCATCTAGCAAGCAACAATTTGATTTCAGATAGTCAACATGGTTTTGTCAAGGGCAGGTCATGTCTCACAAATCTCATTGAGTTTTTTGAGAAGGTGACTAAGCATGTAGATGAGGATAGGGCCGTTGACGTGGTGTACATGGACATCAGTAAAGCCTTTGATAAGGTTCCACATGGTAGGCTGTTGGAGAAAATGCAGAGGCATGGAATTGAGGGTGATGTAGCAGTTTGGATTAGAAACTGGCTTTCTGAAAGAAGGCAGTGAGTGGTGGTTGATGGAAAATATTTGACCTGGAGTCCGGTTACTAGTGGTGTGCCACAAGGATCTGTTTTGAGACACTGCTGTTTGTAATTTTTATAAATGACTTAGATGCAGGCATAGGTGGATGGATTAGTAAATTTGCAGACGATACTAAAGTTGGTGGAGTAGTGGAGAGTGTGGAAAAATGTTACAGGTTGCAGGGGGACTTGGATAAATTGCAGAATTGGGCTGAGAGGTTGCAAATGGAGTTCAATGCAGCTAAATGTGAGGTGATGCACTTTGGGAAGAATAACAGGAAGTCAGAATACTGGGTCGATGTAAAGATTCTTGGTAGTGTGAATGTGCAGAGGGATCTTGGAGGCCATGTACATAGATACCTGAAAGTTGCCACCCAGGTGGATAATACTGTTAAGAAAGCACACGGTGTGTTAAGTTTCATTTGTAGAGGGATTGAGTTCCAGAGCTGCATTATCATGCTGCAACTGTACAAAACGCTGATGCGGCCACACTTGGAATATTGTGCACAGTTCTGGTCCCCATATTTCAGGAAGGATGTGGAAGCATTGGAAAAGGTGCAGAGGAGATTTACCAGGATGTTGCCTGGTCTGGAGGGAAGGTCTTATGAGGAAAGGCTGAGAGACTTGAACCTGTTCTCATTGGCAAGAAGAAGGCTAAAAGGAGATTTGATAGAGACATCGAAGATGATCAGAGGATTAGATAGGGTAGACAGCGAAAGTCCTTTTCCTAGGGTGATGACATCAGTGCGTACGAGGGGGCATAACCAGAAATTGAGGGGTGATAGATTTAAGACAGATATCAGAGGCAGGTTTTTTACATAGAGAGTGGTAAGGGCGTGGAATGCCCTACCTGCTGATGTAGTCAACTTAGCCACATTAGGGAGATTTAAACAATCCTTAGATAAGCACATGGATGGTGATGGGATAGTGTAGGGGGATGAGCTGAGAATAGTTCACATGTGCAACATTGAGGGCCGAAGGGCCTGTTCTATGCTGTATTGTTTTATGTTCTATGTTCTATGTTCTATGTTCTATGTTCTACCCCACCGTACACACCCCCTCATGTAATTTCCTCAACATGGGCTTGTATGTGACTCCAGCCCCAAAAACCACGCACATGAGGATGGGTCATAATTACTGGCCACATCCCAGAGAGAACTATAAATAAAAACTGAAAGAATTGCAGATGATGTAAATCAGAAACAAATACAGACGTTGCTGGAAAAGCTCAGCAAGTCTGGCAGCATTTGTGAAGAGAAATCAAAGTTAACATTCCAGGTCTGGTAACCCTTCCTCAGATCTGATGGTAACGAGGAAAATGTTGGTCTATATTCAAGGGATAGTATTGGGGTAGGGAGTAAGGATAAAAGGATAGGTGGGCGTAGAGCGCAAAGAGAGAGTGGAACAATTGGACAGACAAAGGAGTGAATAAAGATCTGGCTGGCAGGGTGAATAGCTATTAATGGAGACTGTTAGTAGCTAACAATAGGTAGTGTGTAATGGCAGACTATCTGATAACAAGGCCTGGTGTCTGTGGTAGGGGGAGATGTTCAGGCCCGAAAATTATTGAATTCGATATTGAGTCCGTATGGCTGTAACCTCCCCAAGTGGAAAATGAGCTATAAATAACCCTGGTGAAAGGATAAGAAACAATCTCTCCTGTGAAGCTGTCTCAGGGCATTTTTCTAAACGTAAATTAAAGTTGCTTAACTCATAGAACCTCTACTGAGACAAATAAAAGTTTTTCGAGAGCTAGACAAGGAAAATACAGAAAGGTTCTGTCCCACGGTTGGAAGAACAGGGTGTGGGTGGTGGTCCTAGAATCAGGAGGTGGGGTGTGGGAAGGGTCCAGAACCAGGAAACAGAGTGTCAGGATAAGGGACAGACCATTTATGACTGAAGCATGGCGAAATCGCTTCTCCCAGAAACAAGACAGAGATTGGTAGGTTTCTACCCTAGATGTTAATGACATCAAGAGATATAGAGATAGTTTGGGAAATGGTATTGAAATAGATGACCATCTATGATCTAATTGACTAGTGGAGAATGCTTGACATCTTACTCTTGTTCCAAGTTCTTCAGGTAGAAAGTGAATGCTGTGTCAAGGATTCATAGAATCCCTACAGTGTGGACACAGGCCATTTGGCCCATCAAGTATACTCTGACCCTATGAAGAGCATCCTACCCAGACGTATCCCCCCCCTACTCTCTAACCCCTACCTTTCCCATGGCTAAGCTACCTAGCCTACACATCCCTGGACGCTATAGGGCAATCTAGTGTAGCCAATCCACCTAACTGCCCATCTTGGGACTGTGGGAGGAAACCAGAGTACATAGAGGAAACCCATGTAGACACGGGGAGAATGTACAAACTCCACACGGACAGTCATTGGAGGGTGGAATTGAACCTGGATCCTTTGTGCTGTGGGGCAGTGGTGCTAACCACTGAGCCCTGTGTCGTCCATTCAAGGTACCTCTGAAATTATTTGAAGGGGGTTAGTTACATCAATTGGGGCAGATCTGATTAGGATAAGCAAGGTAAACCCTCCTTTACCTCAATTTTATGAAATTCTCTGCATCAAATAGTTATAGAGATTTCATAGCACAGAAGCAGACCAATCAGATTAATCTGAGCTTTGCTGGGGTTAGTACTCCACACCAATCACCCTCCGTCCCTTCTTACCCAGATCCTATTTTTTCTTTTTCCTTCAGTTTTTCTCTTGTAGCCTCTTGCCTCCATCACTTCCCCACAGTGGCAAATTAGCCTGTGTACCCATGTCTGTATTGCACTTACTTCCAACTGTATGCTGAGGTGTTATACCACTTAAGATACAAAGAAAAAGTTCTGAATGGATTGCAAAGAGATTTGCAGTTATTACGGGACTAATAATTTTTTAAAAATCAGATAACAAGCCCTGTACATCACAGTAGAGGTCAGCACCTGCACAGTATAACACTGGAGAGTCTCCAGGGTCATTGTGAGTTTGTTTGCCAAGTATTTCAGGGAAAAAAAAGTTATGTTTGATAGGTTGCAACCTATCAACTACGCAACTTTTAAAAAGCAAATAATTCCTTGGGGAAAGTGCCCGCATTGAAAAACACGGAAAAGAAACAAAATATGAAAAGGATTTAGGAAAGAAATTGAGAAATTCCACCTTGTGAAGAATGTAATTCTTTGTCCCCTTGAACAAGACCTGAAAAGGCTAAGGAGATGAACTTTGAACAGGAAAGTTAAATGTTTATACTACAAGGCCCGATGATGGTTGCAAACCTTTTGTAACTTGCACAACAAACTAACATTTGCTTTTGCTGGCACTAGTAATCTATTAGTAAATGTAAATAAGAACCATTCAGTGTTGATTTAGAGGATGTATGTGAATATTTGCTCAGGAGGAGTCCATTGTCCACAATATTCTGTTGCAGGCTGCACACTGTCTCTTGTTAATGTGAAACCATGGCCAACAGCCATCCATCTCAGTATAAAATAAACCAGCTGTGACAGAAAGACTATCCACTCCTCACCAGTTAACCTGTCTTACAAGTCACTGAATTACTCTTTTGTGATAGTAGCTGTCAGTTCAAGATGAATGAGTCAGGTTCGTTTCCCTTAGAATAAAATTCAAACGAAGGGAACATTTTCTTTTCATGATGCCGTCCCCTACCGTACTGTGGGGCAGTACTATGACTCCTCACCGTACAGATCGCAACATCAGTCTCACCAGCCTGGAACCCATACTGAAGAGATCTTAATGTCAAACTGATTTTTTAAAGGGAGTCCAACCATCACTGGAGCACAATCAATGACATAGGACACTTCAGAGAATAGTAAACAATCGACCATGCCAGTGTGAGATTTGAGTAATATTTGTAAAACTATTTTGGGCTCTGAATGACATTATTATGCTTTGCATTTGAATTAATCTTTTGTTGCCTTTGTCAAGAAGCTCACTTACCGCCTGAATATTTCCAGTAAAACCTGGTGAGGGCGTACCGGGCATCACACTCGTCATCCTACCTGCAAGCTGCTTTCTCATTGTGACTGGGACATTAGAAGGGTTTAGGATTCCCATTAGTGACCAACCTCAGTGACACCCAAAATCATTTTGTCGCCAGCAAAGTTGGGGAATGATCTCGTGGTATTACAGTTGGGTTGTTAATACAGAAGGAGAAAGTGAGGTCTGCAGATGCTGGAGATCAGAGCTGAAAATGTGTCGCTGGAAAAGCGCAGCAGGTCAGGCAGCATCCAAGGAACAGGAGATTCGACGTTTCGGGCATATAAGAAGGGCTTATGCCCGAAACGTCGAATCTCCCGTTGTTAATACAGAAACCCAGTTCATGTTCCTGGGGCCCTGGGTTCAAATCCCGCCATGGCAGATGGTGGAATTTGAATTCAATAAAAAGAAAAAAATATCTGGAATTAGGAGTCTCATGATACCATGAAACTGTTGCCAATTGTTAGTAAAAACCTAACTGGTTCACTAATGTCCTTTCAGGAAGGGAAGTGGCTTCCTTACCTGGTCAGGCCCACATGTGGCATCAGACCCACAGCAATGTGGTTGACTCTTAACTGCCTTCTGGGCAATTGGGCCCAGCCAATGACACATTCATCCCATGAATGCATTAACTAAATAATAAAGCCTAAGCCCTAACCTGAACCC